>NC_068925.1:5975584-7202584 GCF_023091745.1 Budorcas taxicolor
GATATGACCCGCCTTACTATTTTTCCCTTGTGTCCACCCATTTTCCCACTGGGAAGCAGACTCGGCAAGCCCAGCGTTTCAGGACACCAGCAGCCCTGGGCTGGGAACAAGCAGCAGGAACAGCTCTTGCCCAGAAAGAGGCCCTGGGTGCTGTCTTCCTTTTCGCCTGGAAGTCTAGTCACAGCATGAGGCTAGAGGCTCCCTGGGGAGACGGGCAGACACTCATTCCTGGGAGCAGGTCTCCCCTTTCACCTCATTTGCTTCAACACGTGCTTTTTGCCTCTGTCTTTCCAACAGGTCAGCGGACAGACTGCAGTCTGGCCAGGTAGGTGTGGCCTGGGACAGCCCTGGGGTGGGGGGGGGCGGGGGGCTGCAGTGGAGAGAGCTAGCAGCGTTGGATGGCTCTGCAAAGGAGTGGCCTAGGGCTGGGGTGGCTTCCATCCCTTTGCCTTGCTGACCCCATCTGGCCCCAAATGGAAGTGAGGTTTGCTGAGCAGAACTAAGTGAAGGGAATTACCATTTGCTGAAATAGTCCCAGTGACCTGAAATGGTCAATGCTGGAGGACCCTGGAAACCTTACCTGAGTGTCTAGACTTCACCATGTGGGTTTTGGAAAGCCTGTGACCCAGGGAAGGAAGATCAGAAGATCGCCTTTGACCTGAGAATTTTTTTATACATGGAAAAGATGACAGCCTCTAATAGTGAGTGTCGCTGGATAATGAAATATTACCATGCATTGCTCGCCAGCAGCACTGGTACAAATCCTCGCCTGATGTACAAGTGTGCAGCCCTCCCAGTCTTCCCCAC
Organism: Budorcas taxicolor; assembly: GCF_023091745.1. Classification (NCBI taxonomy): domain Eukaryota; kingdom Metazoa; phylum Chordata; class Mammalia; order Artiodactyla; family Bovidae; genus Budorcas; species Budorcas taxicolor. Next base: position 5,976,392 of record NC_068925.1, read on the forward strand.
CTTCCCCGCCCTCCCCCACCCCAGCCAAATATTTTCCCTCTCAGTCATGGAGCTGCTATGAGAAAACGCATGAGTTGGCAGATAGCAAGGCTTTCATTCAGCCAGTGGTTCTCAGATGCCTACAAATGTGCCGATTTAACGGGGGAAGAGCTTTCATGAGCTGGACTCCTTAGAGACCCTGGGTTAGCCCATTATATGTAAACCACTTATATCTACCAGCACATGAAATAATCATGAGGTTGTTTACAATTATAGGCTCATTATTCAAAAATGCCTTCATTTGCCTTTCATTGTTTTGTCATTGTGGATTATGATAAAGATCCCATTAATATACTACTCTTGTTGACTGGAGGGAATCAGGATAATGGGATTCTATCTTCCTGGTGATAGAGTCTTAGTCTGAGTGCACCTGAAGTTCCATATCTCCGGAAGGCTCTATAGGAGTGAAAAGAGCTGAGCTGAATTTCCTTATGCTGGGTTATTTATTGTGTGACCTTGGGCTGTTCTCTTTCCCTCTCTGAACTCCAGTTCCTGATCTATAAGACAAGAGAGAGCATTCACCTAGATCCAGGAAGCTCTAGGATTCCAGAGAGTTCCTTAAGAGCAGCCTACTGGAAGGGGCAGATGGTGCCCAGCACCCCTGCTATGGTCCCTACCTCCTACCTTTGCTCAGCGAGATAGAGCTGCTCTCCTCACTTGGGAGGTTGCTGTCTGAATCAGATTCCCTTGGAGAAAAGGCTTCCAAGGATCAACACAGCCTGAAAAGCATTGACCTATGGAATCACCAAGATTCCTTCTGGTCTGGACCCTCTACCCTCTAAATTCCAGGAATATCACTCCCTAACTTTTCCCTAAGGATTTTCAAAAGAAAGAAAACCATAGTTTCTTTTGGTGTTTATTAGTGTCTCCTTGCGCACAGAGGTCTTCCTGTTGTCTAACCCATACGTATTTTACTGCAAATTGAGCCAGTTCCCTCCAAGTCTTCTTTTGATTGGTGGCAGACATTAAAAACAGAGACCTCTAAGCTTTTGTGAAAAGCGCTTGATTGGGCTTTATTTGAAAGGTAACTTATCAAGTCTCTTAGCCACTTCTGGACCTGAGCTGATTAATGTGACTTATTTCATTAGCCACCTCACAGATTGTTTTTAATCCTGTTTTCTCTTTTTCCTCCCCATTGACCGCAGGCGTAGCTCAACTGTGAGGAAACAGGTAAGGACTCTGTAAGAGTCAGGTGTGTCTGATAAAAATGGTGACATCCCAGATATTTATGGAGCTCCACGGTGGATGGGGAAGACACTTTCCTAACTTCATGCTAGCGTTTGGACTGCACAGTTTAGTCATAATGCATGCATGCTAAGTTGCCTCAGTCGTGTCCGACTCTTTGCGACCGAATGGACTGTAGCCCACCAGGCTCCTCTCTCTGTTGAATTCTCCAGGCATGAGTACTGGAGTGGGTTGCTATTTCCTTCTCTGGGGGATCTTCCCGACCCAGGGATCGAACCCACGTCTCCATGTCTCCTACATTGGTAGGCCTGTTCTTTACCACTAGCGCCACCTGGGAAGCCCCTTAGTCATAGTCTGTTTAATGTTGCGACAACTTCATTGACTTAGTAGGACAGGGATGGGTGTCTTTCTGACCCGGTTCTCTCCTCTCTGGCCGTTTACTCTCTCTTACATACTGAGATCTGGTTTGACTGTGGCAGATTGGGCCAGAACTGTCTTTGGAGTGGCGCCCCTTCTCTAGGAGACCACGAAAGAGGGAGGGGGTGGAGAGAGCTCAGAAATGTCTTTGTGTCTACTCAAGGGAAAGCTGATCCAGGCTTTAAAAATCGTTTTGGGTAATTCGCAGTGGCTGTAGCCACAGGGAAATAATGGAATGTAGAGGGCACGTGGTCTCTGTGGCCGTGGCAGCCCCCGCAGGATCTTCGGCCCATCTCACTGCTTCAGCTGGCTGGGCCGTCCAGCTGGGGAAATTGATAACACAGCCGCACTTGCCTTTGCTTTGTGGTCACGGATTTTTTCCCTTCTCTATTTTGGATCTCCTTGTAATGAGAACACCATCAGATGCAATTACACATTTTTTAAATTATAAAAATGTCATTGCAATTCTCTTTCCTCTTGTTCCTCTATTTCTTTCTCCCCGCCCCCGCCCATCTTTCCTAATTTCATTTAAAACTAGAGAGGAATGAAGTGCCTTCTAGAGACCATTTATTACATTTAAAATTAATAGGTGGAGATCTTAAAGAGGGAGCAAGCCCCGCTCATCCCCCGCCGCCGCCCCCTTCTTCAAAAGTAAGAAAAGGATTGAACTTGAAGTTTGTTCCTTTCATTTCCTGGACTGAAACTGAGCCTCCTATGAGGAGATGGAGCCTGGGGGGGAGGAGTGCCAGCGGCCACAATTTGGTGGTGTGCGTCCCTGGTCGGACTACAATCAGGGAGGAATGGCACCCATCTGGTTTTCCACCTGCTGTGCCTAGCACGTTTACCTGGTGCTAGACTCGTGTAAGAACTCGTGCTAGAACTCGGGTTCCAAGGTGCATCAAAAACCCCAATCAAGTAAAGACCTTGTTTTCATTCACTTTTTCCCCAGCAGGTCAAATCTAATGGTGGGTCAGTGTTTTTCTAAAATACTCAGGAAGGTAAATAGTAAGTAACTTGGAAGAAGCATAATCTTATATAAGTAACAAGGAAATATAGTTTGTTTGGTTGTTGACGGCAAATTGGCCAAACAAGAAGAAGAACCCAGTAGTTTTTGTTTTTGAGGGTCCCCAGTGGGTTCCAGTCATTTTTGACTCCACCAAAACCTATGATCAGACCATTTAACTTTTCTTTAAAAAAAATCCTCAACTGCTTTTTTCTAAGCTTTCCCCCCTCCCATCAAGCCCAGAATTTTCTCTTTCCTGTTACTTCCATATCTTCTTTCCTGGCCCATCTCTCTGTTTCCTGAATTGTAGGTGTTTCCCCGTGGTTTGGCCCTCTTTTGACTTCCGTCCATACTCTTTGCCTTATCACTGCTGTTGCCTTAGATGAATCTGCCTCTCTCTCCTTGCCAAAGCGTCCACTTGTCCGGTATTGCTGCTGTTCAGAGTCTCTGTATCCAGCTCCTAATAGGCAGGACACTGGTGCTCGGGAGTTGAGTTGGCCCCCTGCCCTCAGTGTCTGTCTCCTCAGCTTCCCAGCCACATCTTCGGTTCCTTAGCATCTCTCCTTACTTCTCTCCTTCTCTTATGGGGGACCCTTCATTCCTCACAATCCCTGAATCCCCACATGTGAACGCCGGTGCCTCTTTTTTCCTTATTACTGACATCCAATCAAGTGTTTTCTCCTGTGGTAAAAGTGGAAATCTAACAAGTGTGTCAAAGATCAGTACCTGGAGAAGTCCACGTGTGAGGAGTTATGCCAAGCAGTGACACATGTAGACATTTGCCGGCCACCTTCTTGATTGTCTTCCCCTGCGAATCACTGGGCCTCTGCTTTACCGTCTTTCCCAAGTTGTGTTCGCTACATTTCTCCCTCTACTTTCGGTTTAAAGTTCCTTTCTTCTGACTGAATGGAGATTTTACCAAATTATCCTTCAAGACCCCTTCCAATCCTGGGCTTATATGACCAAAAAGACTATAATCAGAGGAATTAAACTGACATGGATTCTGACACTGAAGGGGGGAAGGGGAGAGGAAGAAAGGGAGAGACAGGCACTGAATAGGAACACACACAGGCCCTGCCCAGTCAGCTGTGTGCAGCCTGATCGATGGCCAAGTGAGAGTCCTCACCAGGCATGTCCTGGGGAAATGAGTTCACTCAGACTTCGGGAATATTACAGGAAGAGAGGCTGAAGCCTTCATGACTTTGTCCAGTATTTGTTTTCGCTGGACTCTTGACTTAGGCTCCACTGGAGCAGTGGGGACTGGGAAAAACATGCCTCTGCAGTAGGACCGGCCCCCTCTCGTGCACTCTTGCCTGCAAGAGGTTATCCTCTGAACTGCTTCTGACGTACCACTGTAGCCACGGACATGCAGCTTAATGTCTTTGGTGCTCTGCTTTCTGCAACCCTACACGCTGCCCTTTAACTACCGTTGATGTCTCTTCTCCCACAAGTCTAGGCAGGATTGTGCTCTCACACAACTCGCTGAAGCCCAGAACCTGTGCTGCCTGACCTCCGTCCCTCTGGGTCTTTATTATGTTTAAACTTAAGGCCAGAAAACCTTTACATACACTCACATCATTGTCCTCATCACTACTGCTACTATTTGTAAATGACAAGTATAATAATGTTTGTAAACTTAGAAAAGACCTCCAAAAAATGGGGTTTGGGAGTTTTTTATAGTGGAACCCATTTTCTTCATTGGTGTTTGGAAAAACTGATGAGAATTCTTCCTCTGAGATCACCCTAGGTTGACTGGTATAATTAGTGATGGCAACAAGAGGGCAGACCCTGGCCACTGAAGCTGGAAGGCTGGAGGAGGCAGACGGGTCTGGGGTCGTGAGATGAGCGTTTGGGTCGCTGAGACCTTCCTGACTGCAGCCGCACCTTGACTCACTCCACTCTCTGTGACAGTGTCACGGGTTCCCAGCACACTGGGGAGCAGGCTCTTCTGTCAGCCTGGCTTCTTCATGAGAGCCAGTTGCTTCCCTGATCGCAGCCAAACTCCTGGCTACAGTAGAAAATTCAGACCAGGAGAGGGGTACAAACAAACCTGCCAAATGGACAGAAGCCACAGGACCCACCCCGGTGGAGAGCTTAGTCTCTGTCCTGAACATCTAAAGCTCTCTCTGTTGCGTTGTATGGTCGCTCGTTCGTGTCTGACTCTTTTCGACCTCATGGACTGTCGCCCGCCAGGCTCCTCTGTCCATGGGATTTCCCAGGCAAGAATACTGGAGTGGGTTGCTGTGTCCTCCTCCAGTGGATCTTCCCGACCCAGGGATCGAACCCAGGTCTCCTGCAAGGGAATGCTTTACCACTGAGCCACCAGGGAGGCCCCAAACCCTTTCTAGCTAGGTTTGAAGTCATTCTGCCTGATCCCTTTCTTCCTTAGAGCTGAGTTATTAATGCATTTAGCTGCATTAGAAAACCCTACTGATTTTCAATAATAGTTGGTATTCACACCAGGCTATGTTTGCCAAGGTCCTGAGATGCAGTATGGGTGGTAGTGAGATGTTTTGTCTCAGGGGAAGACTGCCCGGATTCGAATCCTGGCACCTCTACTTACCAGCTGTGTCCATAAGCAGCTATTTCACCTTGCTAAGCCTTCATTTCCTCATTTGTCAAATGAGGATAATATTAATACATACCCAGTAGGGTTGAGGATGATATTAATACATGCCCAATAGGGTTGTTATCAGGAACAGCCCATCTAAATCACTTAATACATGACCCAACACCTCTATAAATTCTTTTGTAAATGCAAAGCAATGTGTTTATGTGCCAATAGGAAATATTACTCTCCTGACCACCAGCCTCTCCCCAGTTGGTAAATATCAAGTTAAGGCCCAAAGAAGTTAAATATATGGCAGGGTTGTCCAGCATAATGGCAGAGCAAAGATGGATATCTGGGAGGCCTTAGTTTAGTACCTGTTAGTCTCTACTGTGTCCAAGAGTTGTTTTTTTTTCTTTCTTGCCTTTTATACCAAACAAATCCCCACTCTGATGCTCCTGTAGATTCATTCTGCTACCTTCCACTGACATTAATTGAACACCTGCTAAGTGAAAGCATCCTAGCCAGCACTGGACACCAACAGTTGACATAGGCGCTGCCCTGTGGAACGCTAACTGTAATGGTGACAAAATGCAAACAAATATTTAGACCCACACAGTTAAGTCATAATCAGGGTGTGAAGGCCAAGTACAAGGTACTGAGACCCCATAGACAGGGGCTTTGATCTCGTCTGGGGAGTCTAGAAAAGCACCCCTACGGAGGTAATACTTTCCCTGCGACCCTGTGGGTGGGGGTCCAGGGTGACGAGAGCTTCCAGCGGCAGGAATGACTCCCTCAAATCTATGAGCAAAGGAGGACTTACTGAGGAGTAGAAGAGGGGCCGGTGTGGCCGAAAGAGAGTTGGGGGAGGAGCAGAAGGAGGCAAACCTGGATGAGATGCCACTGTGGGCACACAAGGCTGTGTACAGAAAATGATGAGGCCTTTAAGAGAGTTCAGCCTGGAGAGTAACTGATGAAATGTGCACTTTTAAAGCACCTGCAATACGGGAGACCCAGGTTTGATCCCTGGGTCGGGAAGATCCACCGGAGGAGGGCACAGCAACCCAGTCCGGGATTCCTGCCTGGGAAATGCCACAGACAGGGGAGCCTGGCGGGCGACAGTCCTCGGGGTCGCAGAGTCAGACACGACTGAGCAGCTAAGCACACGGCACTTTTAAAGGTCGCTAACCATGTGTAAGGGAGGAACCTGACTTGTAGGATCACAGGGGCAGGAATGGAGATGCTGATGGGTTGGGCTGGGTTGGTGGCAGTAGAGACAGAGGGAAGTAAATAGACTTAAGGGATATTTAGGAGGCAAAATATATGTATCTATTGATTGATCGTATGGCCAGGGCTGGGGAGCTGGTTTGGAATGAAAGATGACTAGTTCCATATGGGAGGTGCGGAATGTAAGACTTCTGTGTGACGTATTCCAAACAGGTGGTTGTGCATGTGCTTTGGGGCTCGGAGCACAGGCTGGATGCTTCTTGTGATCCGCCCTCTCATCCAGCAGAGACAAGCTCCACACCGTTTTGGTCCTTTTTCTCTGACCCTGGGCCATCTCTGAAGATTCTAATGCTGTGTTTCTCTGGTTTTTCAGGATTCCAGCCAGGCAATTCCTCTGGTGGTAGAAAGCTGTATCCGGTTTATCAGCAGACACGGTAAGCAGGATTACAGCCTTGTCATACTTATGCAAAGTTGGGAAGAACTTCCAGGAATTCTTTGCAGAGTGAGAACAGAGATTGACTTCCCATCCTGACGTTCTCAGAAAAGGAATAAAATCTTATTTGTTCACATAATGTTTGCTACCTCAGAATGGCCACACCTAAACACTGAGTGAAATGTATCATATGGTTTTAACCCCCAGGTGCCTTAGCTAGTAGCACACTCCCTTTTGCAGCTTGAGAGTGAGTTTTAAGGAATAGCTATCATGTGGGTAAGTCTGGCTGGCCTGAGTGGTCATGTTCGTTTCACCATCACTCACCATCTTTGCCTGTGTTCTTATCTCCCCTGCACTGCCTGGACCATTATGTCACATGGGCTTTCTGCAGCAGACTGCTTTGAAACAAGCTCCTTTTATACCATTGCATTGACTCGTGGTAATATTCAGTTTTTGTTCTGGTTTGGTCTTACTGGTTACGACATCTCCAGAGCTCAGTGAGTCGCTGCCCGTAAAGTTGTAGCCAACATTTAGAGTCTGCAGGGGCTGGCTCCTTCTCAGCCTAAGTCAGATCACACTGTCTTTTGCTTGGACGAAGCTGAATCTCATAAACTCCATTCCTCACCAGCTCCTAGGCTGGTTGGACAGGATTTAGGGAAAGAGATGAATTACCAGAGAACCAGTCTTCCAAGTGTAAGAGTGTTTAGAAAGCACAGATATCTGAGCAAGCACCGTGAAGATTTCTAGGAACTGGGCATCAGAAGTTGTTTTCAGATACTCTTCTGACTAGTTACAGGAACAGTAACAGAATGACCTTCTTGGAGCTAAGGAGGTATGTAGATGATCACGTCTCTTAATTCAGAAGCAACCATTCTCTCTCCCTTCCTCCCCTTCTTCTTTCCCAATGAACTGGGACCTTGCTTGGGTTTGTTTTTAGAGTAGTAATTATTTTTAGCATGCTATGACTTATCCTATTCTAATCAGCTACAGTTTTTTCATCATATTACCATTCACTAGAAATACTCTTGCCTGGAAAATCCCATGGACAGAGGAGCCTGATAGGCTGCAGTCCATAGGGTTACGAAGAGTCAGACACGACTGAGCGACTTCACTTTTCACTTTCATTCATTGGAGAAGGAAATGGCAACCCACTCCAGTGTTCTTGCCTGGAGAATCCCAGGGACGGGGGAGCCTGGTGGGCTGCCATCTATGGGGTCGCACAGAGTCGGACACGACTGAAGTGACTTAGCAGCACCAGTAGCAGTAGCAACACCGTTATATAGAGCTATTGAACAATCAGCAACTATTTATCAAGCCAATTTTATAATTAAGTGTCTAGTGTCTCATGTAATTTATTGAATACTATACTGAGTGAAAAACAAAATGGCTGTCTGAGTACAGGGTGACTGTAAGTGTACTGGTTGTTTACACTTGTGTTTGCATGGCTGGAAGCTGAGGCCCATGACTGCTGCCCAGCATCATGACAGAGTCCTGCACCACAGATGAGTAGCCGAGAAAAGATCAGTCAATTTTCTACTGAGTGTGTATCACTTTTATACCATCAGAAAGTCGTGAGTCAAACCATTGTATGTCAAGGACCATCTGTATACTTATTGACTGCTCATTGTATACCAAAAAAAGATCCTGTCCTCATGAGCCTTGTATATGTCAGGTGTTGGTGAGGGTCATGAAGAAAAGTCAAACAAGGGGAGAAGGTAGAGAATGGAGTGGGGACACTGTTCTAGGCAGGTTGTTCAGGGAAACCCGTAGGTCCCCTAGAGTGACACGTGAGCAGTCCTGAAGGAAATGAGGGAGGGGCTGCATGGGTATCTGGGGAGAAGGAACACCAAAGGCAGAGGTCCTTGGCACATACAAGCAAGCACGCAGGATGCGAGTGAGGCTGGGGCAGTGAGTGGAGAGGAGAGTGGCAGGAGATGAAGCCAGAGCCCAGACTCTTAGGGTCTCAGCAGCTAAGGTAGCAGTCTGGGTTTTGTTCTAAGTGAGCTGGGAAGCTGTTGGAGAATTAGGAACAGGGAATGATCTTTCTGAAGGATCACAGGCTGCTGTGTAGAGCTAACACAGGAGGAAACAGGAGGCTGCTGCAGTAGGGAAGACATGGTGGTCATCCACCCTGGGCGTCAGCTGTGGAGTTGTTGACAAGTGATGGGTCCTAGGTGTGGTGGCTTGAATGTCCCTGCCCCCATACAGGCACAGTCCATGTGGAGGCCAAAACTTAGCACATTTCTGTGGTGAGGCTCTGGGGAACCAGGCCTGCTCCCATGCTGCTGATGGGAATGAGAACCAGTACGACCCTTTTGAAGGGGGACTCAGCAGCACTGAACAAAATGACATGTGCGCCAGTTTTCTGAGCCAACAGTCCTTCTAGGAATTGACCATGAAGATACACCTCCAAAATATGGAAATACATGTGCACAAGGTTATTTATTGCAGTATCGTTTGTAATTGCAAAATATTAGAAACAACATAAATACCATACTGGATGAATAAACTATGGTAGATCTGAAAGACAGTGCCTGAAGAACTATGGACGGAGGTTCGTGACATTGTACAGGAGGCAGGGATCAAGAGCATCCCCCGGAAAAAGAAATGCAAAAAGGCAAAATGGTTGTCTGACGAAATGCAAAAAGGCAAAACGGTTGTCTGATGAGGCCTTACAAATAGCTGAGAAAAGAAGAAAAGCTAAAGGCAGAGGAGAAAAGGAAAGATAAACCCATTTGAATGCAGAGTTCCAAAGAATAGCAAGGAGAGATAAAAAAAGCCTTCCTCAGCAATCAATGCAAAGAAATAGAGGAAAACAATAGAATGGGAAAGACTAGAGATCACTTCAAGAAAATTAGAGATACTAAGGGAACTTTTCATGCAAAGATGAACACAATAAAGGACAGAAATGGTATGGACCTAACAGAAGCAGATGATATTAAGAAGAGAATACACAGAACTGTACAAAAAGATCTTCATGACCCCGATAATCATGATGGTGTGATCACTCATCTAGAGCCAGACATCCTGGAATGTGAAGATAAGTGGGCCTTAGGAAGCGTCACTATGAACAAAGCTAGTGGAGGTGGTGGAATTCCAGTTGAGCTATTTCAAATCCTAAAAGATGATGCTGTGAAAGTGCTGCACTGAATATGCCAGCAAATCTGGAAAACGCAGCAGTGGCCACAGGACTGGAAAAGGTCCGTTTTCATTCCAATCCCAAAGAAAGGCAATGCCAAAGAATGTTCAAACTACCACACAATTGCGCTCATCTCAGATGCTAGCAAAGTAATGCTCAAAATTCTCCAAGCCAGGCTTCAACAGTATGTGAACCATGAACTTCCGGATGTTCAAGCTGGATTTAGAAAAGGAAGAGGAACCAGACCACCTGACCTGCCTCTTGAGAAACCTATATGCAGGTCAAGAAACAACAGTTAGAACTGGACATGGAACAACAGACTGGTTCCACATAGGAAAAGGAGTACATCAAGGCTTATACTGTCACCCTGCTTATTTAAGTTATATCCAAACTACATCATGAGAAACGCTGGGCTGGATGAAGCACAAGCTGGAATCAAGACTGCTGGAAGAAATATCAGCAACCTCAGATATGCAGATGACACCACCCTTATGGCAGAAAGTGAAGAGGAACTAAAGAGCCTCTTGATGAAAGTGAAAGAGGAGAGTGAAAAAGTTGGCTTAAAGCTCAACATTGAAAAAACCAAGATCATGGCATCTGGTCTCATCACTTCATGGCAAATAGATAGGGAAACAATGGAAACAGTGAGAGACTTTATTTTGGGGGGCTCCAAAATCACTGCAGATTGGTGACTGCAGCCATGAAATTAAAAGATGTGTGCTCCTCGGAAGAAAAGCTTTGACCAACCTAGACAGCATATTAAAAAGCAGAGACATTCCTTTACCAACAAAGGTCCGTCTAGTCAAAGCTATGGTTTTTCCAGTAGTCATATATGGATGTGAGAGTTGGACTACAAAGAAAGCTGAGTGCTGAAGAATTAATGCTTTTGGTGGTGTTGGAGAAGACTCTTGAGAGTCCCTTAGACTGCAAGGAGATCCAACCAGTCCATCCTAAAGGAAATCAGTCCTGAATATTCATTGGAAGGACTGATATTGAAGCTGAAACTCCAATACTTTGGCCACCTGATGCGAAGAACCAACTCATTGGAAAAGACCCTGATGCTGGGAAAGATGGAAGGTGGGAGGAGAAGGGGGCAACAGAGGACGAGATGGTTGGATGGCATCACCGACTCGATGGACATGAGTTTGAGTAGGCTCCGTGAACTGGTGATGGACAGGGAGGCCTGGCGTGCTACAGTGCATGGGGTCACAAAGAGTCGGACACGACTGAGCAACTGAACTGAACTGAACTGATGGTATATCCACACAGTGGGAAACTATGCCGCTACAAAAAATAAAAATAATAGTGAGGAAGAGTTCCATGAAACGACCTGGAGAGCTTGCCAGGATATATTGTCAAATGGAAAAAAGCAAAGTGCAGAGGAGCATCTCTAGCATGTTGCCTTTCACGTGAGAAAGAAGAGCGTGTAAGAATATAATGTGTCTTCTCACTTCTGCAAGAAGAAATACAGGAAGGATGAATCCAAAAACTAATATTTAACCGATTATCCTCACAGATGGGTGGAAAAGGGTGAGAATGGGACATGGGGTTGAAGTGACATTTCTCCTTTTCTTTTTGTGTAGTTTTGACTTTTAGAACTACGTGGGAGTTGTCCTTTCTCAAAAGATAAACAAGTATATAAAGCAAGGATGTGGGTAAAACCCCAAATGGAATATAAACAATAACAAATAAACCTAACTGTGCTGCAAATGAATAACACTGAGGAGATGAGGAAGAAAATAAGTATCTTTGAAAAGCAGTACTTTGATAACTAGAACTGTAAACAGATAATGTACAGTAGTTGGTAATTTTTTTGTCACAATTTTTTTTTAGAACTAGCAATTCTGAAGCCATTTTATAAGATGGAACAAGTTCCCTGGTGGTCCAGTGATTGAGACTCCACACTTGCACTTTAGGGGGCACAGGTTCAATCCCTGGTTGAGAAACTAAAATCCCAAAAGCCTTGTGGTATGGCCTAAAAATAACTGTTGTACAGAAAATTGAATTATTTCCCCCTAAATAGGGATGTATGGTATTACTGAACTCCCTAAACACGATGGGTAATATTTGTACATGTACATTTAATGGGGATAATGTCCATAACTTTTGTTAGCCCCCAAAACGTCTGTGGTCTACCAGTTGCCAAAATCTGTACATCCTTACTATCTTCATGTTCCCTGAGAGGTGCTAGTGAGCTTCCCTGGGGGCTCAGTGATAAAGAATCTGCCTGCCAATGCAGGAGACATGGGTTCAGTGCCTGGGTCAGGAAGATCCCCTGGAGAAGGGCATGGCAACCTGCTCTCATATTCTTGCCTGGAGAATCCCATGGGCAGAGGAGCCTGGCAGGCCATGGTCCATGGGGAGGGAAAAGGATCAGACAACTTAGTGATTAAACAACATCAACTACATTCTGCGTGCGTGCATGCTAAGTTGCTTCAGTCATGCCAACTGTTTGCGACCCTGTGGACCATAGCCCGCCAGATTCCTCTGTCCATAGGATTCTCCAGGCAAGAATACAGGAGCAGGTTGCCATGCCCTCCTCCAGGGGATCTTCCCGGCCCAGGTAGCGAACCTGTGTCTCTTATGTCTCCTGCATTGCCAGGTGGGTCTTTACCACTAGTGCCACCTGGGAAGCCCACATTCGTTCTAGTCCCCATTACATAGATGGGAAAACCGAGGCTCGCCTGTAAGTGGTGGGTCGGGGTGATCCAGGAAGACTTAAAAGACGGGAAGGGATGTGAGGAACAATTGAGACTCACTCAGGATGGGAAAACCCCACCATTTTCATGAGGAAGGGAGCAGAGTCACATGAGCAGAAGCTGGTGTTGTAGCAATCATTTTGAGACTTCTCTAGGAGAGCAACTCTTGGCAACAGCTGGATCCAGCTCAAAATGGAAAGTTTAGTGCTGTTTCCAAATAACTTACCCAAGTCTGATTGGCTTTATGCTTTTATGTTAGTCAGCACTAAGGAAAAACGAAAACGGTCACGCAGGTGTCAGCTGAGGGATGTGAGGTCTTACCTGCATTATCATAAAAAGCCAACTGCTTTTCCCCTTCTCTTTCTGGAAACCCACCATTTATTAATGTTCCTACTTTCAGAATCATCTAAAGATTCTGTCTGTTGAGCAGGAACACACACTGGCCCTTCTAAAGCTGGGGGTCTCAAGGGGACATGGAAACCAGACTGAAAGGGACCTCAGCGTGCCTCAGGCCTGCTGCCTAGTTTTCAGTCAGCTCTCCCACCATTTCTTCTGGCCCTGGGCTTGTGCACCAGGTTGGCTTGTCCTTGATGTCTAATCTATCAAAACGTGCCGAGGTGATCCTCTGTCAGCAAGCTGTTGGCTCCGCCAGTGACACTGAACAGCCTGGTCCCTGAGATGACAGCTCCTTATATTTTACCGTGGTTTTGACGAGTCACTGAGTATGTGACTGTTTCTGTCAGAAGCTTGCTGTCCATGTTCTGTGTCTACACAGTATTATCTGGCTGTTACTCCCCATTGGTAACTACTGTAATACGGTGCTGTTACTTCGGGGTCCTGACACTGCCTGCCATTCTGATTCTGTGAGGGATAGTCTGGAAAGTCCCCCATAGTAACAGACAACTTCAGTCCTATTACACGCAAAATAATTAAATTCCCTGTGCTTGCTTCTTACTGTTGCTTCAGCGGGATTCAGAATTCAATCCTGGCCAGTGTGGTTTACTTCAAAGTAGACAGAATTCATTCACCCTCCCTCATCAAGAGGGGAGTCCCCAAAATAGTGGGCAAAATGTAATTATTCTCTTTTGTTTTCCAAAAAAGAAATGTGTTTGAGATGCGAAAGTTTCAGTAGATCATGCAGTAAGAGCAGAACTTTAATAAAATGCCCAAGATTGCGCCACAGGGCTTGTGAGAAAAACTAGACAGAGCTGATATGAGGAAAGACGCTACTTCAGTGCAGCCCCAGGGCTCATGCTTCCTGGAGCCACCCCTCTAGTTTTGAGTTGCATGTGTGGGGCTCTCGATGAGCCGTGTCCATAGTCAGACTGACAAACGAGATGCCCTCCCCACCCTGCACTTTCACTCCAGTAGGCCCCACAAGCCTGGTGTTAAGGAGTGAGTACATGATTGCAGCCAGAAGGCCTAGTTTTGTGTCCTAACTCTGGGTCTTATCATCTGTATAGCCTCAGGCAGGTCATCACTTATCTAGGTCATCACTCTCTTCTAGAAAATGGGCTTCCTGGTAACCCCTGCCTTGTGGGCCTATAAGCACATAAGCAATCACCACACACGTTAATTTTCCACGAGTAGTTTTACTGCAACAAACTTCAAAAAGACACAGTTTTCATGCACGCTATTCCAGTGTGGTATTCAGGAATGCTGCCTTTAGAGTCAGGCTGCAGTGAAGGGCCAATCGCTGGCACAGCGCCTGTGATACTCACTGTGGACTGATCGCTCGTCTTTTTCGCTTATCTGGTTCACAGCAGTGTATCGCGCTCAGGTGCACAGCAACGTCATTCTGTCATATATAGACATGCACCTGTTCTTCTCAGATTCCTTTCCCATGTAGGGTATTACAGGATATTGAGTAAAGTTCCCTGTGCTGCACAGTAGGTCCTTGTTGACTGTCTCTAACAGTGTATATATGTTAATCCCAACCCCCTAATTTATCCCTCCCCCCACCTTCCCCTTGTGAGTCTCTGTTTTATATATAAGTTCATTTGTATCCATTTTTTAGACCCCACATGTAAGTGATAACATATGATAATTGTCTTTTTCTGTCTGAGTTAACTTAGTATGATAACCTCTAGGTCCATCTGTGTTGCTGCAGAAGAGCATTATTTCATTCTTCTTATGGCTGAGTAATATTCCATTGTGTATACATACCACGGCTTCTTTATCCACTCCACTGTTGATGGACATTTAAGTTGCCTCGGTGTCTTGGCTATTATAAATAGTGCTGCAGTGAACATTAAGGTGCATGTATCTTTTTGAACTATGGTGTTTTGGGGATATATGCCCAGGAGTGGGATTGCTGGATCATATGGTAGTTCTATTTTTAGTTTTCTTAAGGAAACGCCACACTGTTCTCCTTTGTGGCTGAACCAATATATGTCCTCCCTTTTTCATAAGTAGTGAGAGCACTGTCCCCTACAACAGCTGAACAGTGTTAGGATAGCTGAGGTACTAATTATGATCTCACACCTCGGGAAACTCTGATCATGTCTAATGGCTTGCCTGCCATGCTCCTGGATCACATCCCTGATCCTGGGGGATAAGGAGGTGACAGAAATCACCTCTCTACTTTGTGGGAGGGACAGAGAGGCAGAGGCTGGAAAAGGAACCTGCCTCATAGACTTGGTCAGAATCAGAAACGGCGTAGACGACTCTTCCTTTTAAGCCTCTGACTCGGTACTTTCTTTCGGCCAATGCCTCGTATTCATTGCAGTGACCTCTCCACCATCTCTGTATAGGCTTTCTCCTCTGGCCTGAAGAGAAGAGACTGGATGCTTAAATACACACTGGCTGGGGGAGATGGACACTCAGCTAAGCTTGGTGCTGTGGTTGTGAATTTGCTTTTTTGTCTCCTTGATCACTGTTCCCTGTCTTTCTAGGGCTACAGCATGAAGGAATTTTCCGGGTGTCAGGATCCCAGGTGGAAGTGAATGACATCAAAAACGCCTTTGAGAGAGGTGAGGAAACAGCCTTAAAGATTAGGCCAGACATTTGCCAGTCCCCTGGGGTAGTGGCTCCACCCTTTCTTCCCTGAGAGGTACCCAGAGTCAGCAAGCCAGCGTGCCTCCCTCTTCAGCCCAGCCCCTTCCCTCTGTAGACATCCTGCCCACCGGCCCTCCCACATGTGCAGGGAGACGCCGGGGATGTCCCAGTGTCCCCCTTGCCAGCCCCTCTCTTCCCGCCTCTCTCCTGCAGACAGTCCACCCAAACCCAAGAAGCTAACCGTGATATCTGGGCAGTTTGCGGCTCTACCTGGAACCCTTGGTGGCAGGGCAGACGCGCCTGTTCACGTAGCCTATTTATTATCTCGTGGGCTCTTAAGGTAGTGGGCAAGCTCTGGCAATTTCCATGCCTGTAATGGAATATATAGTTTCAATTTGAGGTTGGTCCTACCATTAAATCTAATTACGTCTGATAGGAAATTTTCCGTGGGGAGCGCCAGCATGATCGTTCTCTTGCAAGTAGGTGTGCTTAGTTGCAGGCTGGGAAGGAGGAGAGCTAGTCAGAGGGGCTGGCCTCCCTGGCCGCGTCTGCCTCCCCTCCGGGCTCAGTCCCGGCCTGGCTCGCTTTCATGATGCTTGGGAGAGAGCTGGTTGCCGTGTCCCTTCCCTGGCCCATAGGGAACATCCCTGAGCTAGTCTGGCACACGCAGATTCGCGTTAATGGTCGCCTGTGCCCCTGCTCTGACCCCAGGGCCCCTGAGCCTGAGCAGCCTTTGCTTTTTCTAGTCCCTGGTTGCCCTGCTCAAGGCCGCCATGCTGAGCAGAGAGCTGAGGGACTTCAGTGAAAGCTTGAATAGGGCACTGCTTCCCTACCAGCTCATCCTGCGTGTTTTTACCCCTCTCACTCTCTCTCCTTCTTGGGGGGGTTTCTAACCCTCAGGAGAGGACCCCCTGGCTGGAGACCAGAATGACCACGACATGGACTCCATAGCTGGCGTCCTGAAGCTGTACTTCCGGGGGCTGGAGCACCCGCTCTTCCCCAAGGACATCTTCCACGACCTGATGGCCTGCGTCAGTAAGTACCCAGACCGCAAGCTCACTTATGGGCTGGAGCACCTTGTAGCAACAGGGAAATTTCCAGGTGTACAGTAATTTTTTTCTTTTCCTTCTGTGAAATTTCTCTTCCTTGGTGTAGGGGAGGAAAAAGAGTGACTTTTCAGGAAGGATCTGGACCACAAGTCAGAACTCCTGGTTTTTCTTTCTGATTCACTTTAAACTGTTTTATTTTGCTGGCCTTTATCTCTCTTAATATGTTCCTATAGAAAATACAGTCCCTTTCAGCCATTAGGAGCTTATACATTAGTACTTGTGCTTTTCATGATACAAAGGGAGAATGCATGTGTTACAAATATTTCCTGCTTGTTGCTTTAAGCATGACAGGACTTATCTGTGAGATGTGTTAATATGTATCCTTCTAGGAATTCAAGCCCTCTGCACATTCAAAAGTAGTGATACGATATTTTCTCAGAGAGTCTCTACTTTTCTTTACATAAAACAGGTATCTTAGAATTTCTCTGCCTCTTACTGTAAAATTTGGGGCTTGAAAAGCTGCTCCTGGCCATTTATTATACTGGAACACCCTCTCATTTGTTGTCCATGGAAACCTGGATTAATATTAGGTCGTTCTGAGAGCAGACTCTATTGAGATAATGGTTCCAGAGCCTGGAGGAGGCAGTTCCTTTGAAATGAAGAAAGGCTCTCCCCCCAGATCAGTGAAGGCCTTCATCCCCACCCCCAGCGCTCCCGCCCCCAGTCTCCAGTTTGGTTTAGTACATCCCCTGAGAGCTCAGGAAGCCAGCTCCCTTGTTTTGTTGACTTACCGCTGTTTGTGGGACTCCTAGTGGACCTGAGTTCTGTGGGTGACTGAGGAGATGCACCCCTCACGTCCTCACGTCTTCCAGGGCGGGGCCTGGATGGAACATGCTAAGAGAATGGGGGTTAGTACAGGATAGTACCGGGTACCTTGGCTGCCCAGTCCTCCCCTCGAGGTGTGCTCCTGATCCAGTATCTCCCACTTCATTTTCACGGAAAGGCTCTCATAGAAAATGACAGTATCCACATGGCACAACGCGAATGCGGGAAAGCGGGCCCTGGGGAGGTCTGGGCCTTGGCCCACATCTGGAGTCAGGAAAGTTCTCTGGTTTTCTCCCAGTATCACTGCTTGCACGGGGGCCTGCCAGTTCTTGCCTCTGGCCACCTTTTGCCATCCCCGCTGCAGATAAGAGAGTGGGGAGGAGAAGCCAGATTTGTCCAGGGGCTGAGGGGTGTGCGCGTGGAGCAGGCAGGATGGGACCTGGATGGCACCCACCCCACACAGGCCCTCCAAGGCTGGGGGACAGTCACAGCCGTTTCTAGGCAGCTCTTTGTTTTGGTGTTGTAATAAGAGGGTGGCAGATGCTGTGGGGAACTTGTCCAACCCTTCTGTGCCAAGGAGCAGACATCTTAAGTCCTGCCCCAGCGAAGGGTCTAGAGCCCCGCTGCCAAAGCCCCACTGCAAGGAGCCCCTCACACTGGCCCAGTTCTCTGTGGGCTGGAACCGGCCGCTCTGTGTTGTACCTGCTGCGAGTCAGGGCCTTCTGACCACTAGTCCCTGGGATCCCAGTGGAGGGTAACACATGGCTTTCTTCTTTCAGCGATGGACAACCTGCAGGAGCGAGCTCTGCACATCCGGAAGGTCCTCCTGGTCCTCCCCAAAACCACTCTGATTATCATGAGATACCTCTTTGCCTTCCTCAATCAGTGAGTAGACGTCCCTGGGAGCAGCTGATCAGCCTTGGCTTCGGCCAGTGAACATTTATGTGGGGACCTATGTTGACCCCTCCAGACCAGTAAATACTTACTGAACACATGCTGGGTGTGGTTTTAGGGTGTAAAAATACATTGTGAAATAGAGACAAAAGCCTAGATATCATTTGGCTCATGGTCTAGCAGAGGACACAGACAATAACAGACACATGAGGTAGTGATAAGTGCTTAGAAGAAGAATAAAGAAATGCAAGTGAAGGGTCAGGGCAGGGGTGACGGAGGGGAGCCGGCACAGAGGGGTCGTCAGCAAAGGCCTCTGGGGAGTCGGTGTATGAGCAGCAGCCTGAGTGAAGGGAAGGAAGGAGCCAGGATCAAGGTCATCAGGCTCACAAAAGTCATGGCAACACTGGGTTTGGATTTGAAGTAGCCATTGGAAAGTTTGAAGCAGAAGAGTGTTGTGATCTGATTTTCTAATTTATTTTTAAAAGCTGCTTTGTGGAAAAGTTACTGTACAGTGAAGTGAAGTTACTCAGACCAGGGAGGGAAGGGTGGAGGGTGGGGGAAGGGTCAGGTTTGGGATCTATCTGGAGCACAGCCTGTACAGGACCTGCTGATGGGTAGGGTGCAGAAAGAGGAAAGAGAGAAATTCTGAATTTTTGTCATGAGCAGTAGTGGAGTTGGGGAAGACAAGACGTGGATATGCTAATGTGGATATGTTAACGTGAGGCACCTACTAGCCCTCCAGGTAGAGAATCTAAGTAGGCAGGTGCCTCCCCCAGGCACCTCTGTCTTTCACCACAGCACCTCCAGCAGCTAGGCCAGAGTGTATTAGGGAGCAATTTGAGGGCCGGATAAGGCCCATAGGTGTGTTCCCTTTAAATCCACTGTGTCTTGAAAGCACTGAAGCATTTAAATATTGGGAGATTTTACACTTAAAAAAAATCTGGATTTCTGGCTTCTCTTGAGAAAATCATTAGATCTGGCAATACTGGGTCTGACAGCCACGTGGCTGCAGTTTCCTGTGGAGTAAGGGCTGCTGCCCGGATGTAGTCCAGGGACCCCAGTTTACCAGTCCCATTTCTCCCCGATACCCCTCAGTGCTGAGGCTGAATTCAGTTGAAATTATCATGTTTCTGGCTTTATGCCTTTTCATATAGTGGGGAAACATTTCTATAGGTCTTTAAATCTTTTTTTTTTTTAATGTGGAGAGGGTAATAAAACTTAGACTAAGGGTGTTTTAGCAGTTATTTCTTTGTGAAAATAAAGAATCTTCCTAGTGGGTTAGTTTCTGCTTCAGTGGACATTCACAGGCCATCTCAGGAGCCTCAGCCTGCCTGCAGACTAGGGTCAGCCTGCCTGCAGAGGCGCCCGGGTCAGGGGCCACCGCCCCAGCCTCGCCCTGTTGCAGCCCGCAGCCCGCTGCCTCCCCGTGCCTGTGTCTGCACCATTCACTGGCCGAGCCCTGACTCAGTGCCACCACTGCCTTTAGTTGAGAACCCCTCATGACTCACACAGGGTTTCACAGGCAGACAGAAATAGAAACCCTGGTAATAACTCTCAAGCCCGTCGGTCTCCTCTGGGCCACCAGGGCCACCCTCATCTCCCCTTGTGGACTGATACCTGCCCTCAGAGAGCCCGGTCTGCTCCCCAGAGCAAGAAGCAGGATGGCAGGGGAGCGGACAGGGTTTGGGGTAACTCTGTGTGTAAGCGCAATGCACCCGCTCTCTGCCCCGCATTTGCTTCCTGCTAAGTGGAGGGGCAGGGGGAGACAGGAGAGTAAGCATCGTAAGAGCAGAAGATGGCCACTGCTGAGGGAAACGTGGAAAGTTTTACCAGTTCAGTTGATGACTTTTGTTGTGTTTAACTTCTCTTTATGGTTAAAAAAAGATTCTCATCAAAGTATTTCATTGAAAAGATGCAACATTAATACCACAATATTTCCGAAACTGATAAATGGACACAGCTGATAGAAAAAACCATTTCTGCCTGCATGAGAAGGTGACAGGTGACAAGTGGCCAAAGTTGGCAGGTAGTTCCCCATGCAGACTCTGCCTGGGCCCTGACTTTAGGACCTCTCTCCTTTGCTGTTATGTGTCCTGAGGATGTGTGTACTCTATTTCTGGCTATGGTCTTTTTGGGGGTTGTACAATCCTCCAGCCGAAGGAACTCTCAGAACTGAGACAGGTAGACAGACAGACAGACAGAAAGGTATGAAACTCCTTGCACAGTACACCAGTGTTGTGTGGACTTGACCGGGTTCCACATATTTCTGTGTAGCTAGCGTCCAATCCCTTGTATGAACCTTGAGTACACGCCTGTCCAGTAGGCCTTGTGAATGATTAACATTATACTATGGAGAAAGCAATGGCACCCCACTCCAGTACTCTTGCCTGGAGAGTCCCATGGATGGAGGAGCCTGGTAGGCTGCAGTCCATGGTGTCGCCGAGAGTCGGACAAGACTGAGCAACTTCACTTTCACTTTTCACTTTCATGCATTGGAGAGGGAAATGGCAACCCACTCCAGTGTTCTTGCCTGGAGAATCCCAGGGGCGGGGGAGCCTGGTGGGCTGCCGTCTATGGGGTCGCACAGAGTCGGACACGACTGAAGTGACTTAGCAGCAGCAGCAGCATCCGCATTGACTCTCAATTACTGTGTAACAAATTGCCCTAAAATTGAACAACTTCAAACAAGGGGCCTTTATTGTTTGGTCCCAGGTTCTGTAGGTCAGGAGTCTAGGTGCAGCTTAGCTGGGGCCTCTGGCTGCAGGCTTCATGAGGTTGCAGTGAGTGTATAGGGGCAGGGCTGCAGTTTCTTCTGAAGGCTCGACTGGGAAAGGACCCACTTCCAAGTTCTCTCATGCAGTGTTGGCAGGACTCGGTTCCTTGCAGGTTGTTGGACTGAGGGCCTCCTTTTCCAGCTGGCTGTTGGCCGGAGGCTTCCATCAGTTCTTCATCACATGGCTCACCTTCAGAGCTGTGCATGACCTGGCAGCTGGCTTCACTCCAAGCAAGGGAGAGATCATCCAAGACAGCAGCCAGTCTTTGTAACCTAATCTCAGAAGTGACAGCCCATCCCTTCTGCTAGCTCCATTCACTAGAAGTGAGTCACTAAATCCAGCCCACACACACAGGGAGAGAACCACACAAGGCTGTGAATACCAGCAGCAGGGACCATGGGGCTCATTTCAGAGGCTCCAGCCTCAGCAGCTGTACCACCCAGTGGGGTTTTGCCCATTGCAGGTAACTCGCCCTCTCAGCTGCTGTCTCTGCTGCTTTCCTTTTGAAACCTGATTTCTTCAGATTTCTTCTTTCTTTTAGTCTCTTGCTAATCAAGTGAGGTCCACAGACCAGCAGCAGCAGCAGCACTGGGGAGATTTTTTTTTTTTTTTAAGTTGCTCAGTCATGTCTAACTCTTTGTGACCCCAAGGACTATACAGTCCATGGAATTCTCCAGGCCTTCTCCAGAGGATCTTCCCAACCCAGGGATCAAACCCCAGGTCTCTCCACATTGCAGACTGATGCTTTACCAGCTGAGCCACTAGGGAAGCCCAAGAATACTGGAGTGGATTCTCCAGGGGATCTTCCCGACCCAGGAATTGAACTGGGGTCTCTTGCATTGCGGGCGCATTCTTTACCAGCTGGGCTATAGGGGGGGTGTTGTGAGAAATGCAGGCACTCAGCCCCTCCTCCACTCCAGCCCCGTGGCCTCTGAATCAGAATCTGGATTTTGACAGAATCCCCTGGTGAGTCATAGGCACGTGAAAGTCCGAGAAGCATTGTTCTGCATCCTCAAATATTGCTCCATAATCTGGAGAAGGGAATTGGCGGTGCTTCTCTCATTGTTAGGGCGCCCCAGCTGGTCTCCAGAAAGGCTGAGTCTTCTCTAAACGTCAGCATCTCTAGGCCCTCCTGGTTTGGGAAGTTTCTGTCTGTGGTGCTCTCCTGACTTTCACAGGAATGGACAAGTAGAATTGTGACTGGACTGTCTTGGAGGCTCACAGATGCTCATGTGTTTACTCACGTATTTATTTAACATGTATTTATGAATCATTTACTGTGTGCCAGGCCCTGTGTCCGTTGCTGGCTATCTAAGATTGCATCAGACCGTCAAAGTTTCTGCCCTCATGGAGCCTGTGTGGCACATAGAATTGGAGGAAGACAGGAAAAACGAGTAACGCATGTCATATGTCAGGGGATACAGGCTGTGGAGAAAGTCTAAGCAAGTTAGTGGGCTGGAAAGCGTGAGGGTTTGCTCTTTGGTACGCAGTGGTCAGGACCACCTCACTGAGCAGGCGACAGTGGGCAGTGCTGCAGGAGGAAGGCCAAGAGAGAACGGGGCCCCAGAAGCCACATCACGTGTCTCAAGGAGGGTAAGATAATGCAACGACAGTTCAGCTGAGGAAAGGCCTGAGAACTGACTGAGCAGCGTGGGTGTCACTGGTGGCCTTGATGTGTGTTGTCTGAACAGGGGAAAATTCTGATGGTGTCAGTTCAAGTGAGAAGGGACGCTAACCATGGATAAAACGTGGTGGATCCTGCAGTGGGGTGGGATTCAGCTAAATGCTATGTAATTTGGAGTAGGTTAAAGTAGGAACACTTGTGTTGTGTGTATTTGACCACGATAAAGGGGGAGGGGGAGAGTAGGTGAGTGAGTCTGCTGGGACCGCCACGACAGAGTACCACAGGCTGAGAGGCCCGAACAACGGAAGTTTGTCTCTTCACAGTTTTGGAGCCCAGCAGTCCAAGGTCAAGGTGCCAGCAAGGCTGGTTTCTGGGGAGGCCACGCTCCTTGGCGTGTGCACGGCCACGGCGCGATGTCCTCACGTGGCCTTTCTTCTGAGCTCGCTGGGAGAGAGAACTTGGGTCTCTTTTCCTCTTCTCACAGGGACGCCAGTCCTGTAGGGTTTGGGCCCACCCTTATGGCTTCATTTAACCCGTAGTATCTCCTTCAAGGCCCCATCCCTAAATGCAATCATACTGGGGCCTAGGGCTTCAACAAATGGATGGGGGAGAGGAGACATGATTCAGTCCATAACAGCAGGGGCAAAGAAACAGCAGAGTCCACAGATACAGACAACTCTCAAATAATTGTATGATAGACGAAAGAGAACAGGACAGTAATTCAGTGTGCATAAGGGTTAAGAGAGAATTTTGTTTTTAAGATGCACGTTTGTATGCTAGTGGGGATGGGCCCCATAGGGAAGAACTGATGGTGGAGGAGAGAGCAAGGGAATTGCTGGAGTGATATTCTTAAGGAGGGGAAAGAGGATGGGATTCACTGCATAGGGAGAAAGGCAGGCCAGTTACCAGACAAGGGAGCATGGAAGCTGGGACAGGTGGCCTTACAGGCGAGGGCAGCGAAGGAACGCCTTTGAAGGGCCATCGGAAAGAGTCAGCCACGATTCCCTTCCCCTTCTCATCGCTTAAGGAGCCTGTTGGGGAAGTCTGTTAAATCACAGGTTTATGGATTCTTAGCCCCACATTTTGCCTGGGGCTGTGGTGAATACAGTTTCTCTTCATCCCTTTCAAAACCTGAAATCCATCCTGATGCATAATATCTTACCCAGAGTCTGCTGGTTGTTGCCAAATCAAACCCCCAGGGCCTGTGAAGTTTAAGGTTTTTAAGTGAAATATCATATGTTTAAAACAGTCTGTTCAAAGCTTCTTGCTCTCCCTGAGGATTTAAGGTTTCGGTTTGAGGATGCAGAGCCCTCAGCTTGTTAGATAATGCCTGTCAGGAGAAGAAGACAGTGGACTCCTGTAAACCAATTACTGCCAAACGTTAGCAGCCTCGCTCTCCCTTCCCTGACTGGAATTGCAGATCCTATGTCAACAAGCAAACTGGGCTTGAAAATCACAGGAAATATTTCTTAAACACCTCCTGTGTGCCAGGCACAGTGCTAAGTGCTTTACACATATTACTTCATTTAATCTTCACAACAGCCCATCATGGAAGCACGTAATTGCCCCAATTTATGATGAAAAGATTAGGGAACTAGGAAAAAACTATGGTAAGCAATGGAGCTAGTACTCAAAACCAGATGTGCTGGATTCTAAAGTTCTGGGATGTTTTGTGTTTCTTTATAAATGTAATCAGAGAGACAAATTTGCATCATTTAAAGGTAAGAAGTCCAGAGAAGTGCATGATAAAAAGCAAGCTTCCCACACCAGTCCTGATTTTCTCATTGCCCCCAAAAAGCTTCTGTTGCTAATCACTACAGTGGACCTTTTGAAGGTGCTCAAAAGAAGATGAGCTTAAATCGATAAGGAGAGTTCATTCCTGCTATGGGTAGAAACTAAAGAAAGTAAGTACAGCTCTTAGAGGAGATGGCATGTATAGAAGTCGATGGTGGTGGTTTAGTCGCTAAGTCATGTCCAACTCTTGTGACCCCATGGGCTGTAGCCCGCCAGGCTCCTCTGTCCATGGGATTCTCCAGGCAGGAATACTGGAGTGGGTTGCCGTTTCCTACTCCAGGGGATCTTCCTGATACCAAAAAAAAAAAAATTTAAGAAAGAAGGAGCTGTTACCATCATTATCCATTTTAGATATTTCTTTTAAAAATAAAAATCCAGTCTTTTAAGTCTCATACTAGGTATAACCTTCCTAGTCTTCAAGGATTGCTAGCACTATTGTATTATATACAAAATTGTGTGTATCTGTTATGTGCTCGTGTGTGAATTTCTCTGGGTAAGAATCCTTAGTTTTTGTCAAATTCTTCAAGAAGCCTCTGTTCCTCAAGTATTTAAGAACTATGGCTTTACCCCCCAAAACTTAGGTGTTCCAACTGTAGCTTGGAAAAGAAAGAAGGATCTTGGTCTGTATCTTAATGGGAGTAGGAAATGGACCTGAATCCATAAGAAGTAGACCCCACTCCACAAAGACATGTCCTCTCCAACCCTTAGAGTCCCTTGGACTACAAGGAGATCCAAGCAATCAATCCTAAAAGAAATCAGCCCTGAATATTCATTGGAAGGACTGATGTTGAACCTGAAACTCCAATACTTTGGCCACCTGATGCGAAGAACTGACTCACTGGAAAAGACCCTGATGCTGGTAAAGATTGAAGGCAGGAGAAGAAAGGGACAACAGAGGATAAGATGGTTGGATGGCATCACTGACTTGATAGACATGAGTATGAGTGGGCTCCAGGAGTTGGTGATGGACAGGGAAGCCTGGCGTGCTGCATTCCATGGGGTCGCAAAGAGCTGGACACGAGTGAGCAACTGAACTGAACTCCAGACCTGGTCATCATAGCCACCTAGGAGCTGAGCCACCGTTTTTTTAGAAGATGGGAAAAGACTTCTCATCCCTCACAGAGCTTAAACTAGGACCCTCAGTCCTAGCGTTTATTTCACTTTAGCCACCAGACTTCCCAGAAACTACTGTTTTTTTCTTTCAAAACATTGTCAGATCACACTAAAGAAGCAGGGCCTTCCCCCTCCTTGTCCCTCTGTGAGGCAAGGAACCAGTCAGCCTGTGATGAGCCACAATTCTAGTCTCAGGCACCTCAAGCCTCTTGTCCCTGCTAAG
This sequence comes from Budorcas taxicolor, assembly GCF_023091745.1. NCBI lineage: Eukaryota > Metazoa > Chordata > Mammalia > Artiodactyla > Bovidae > Budorcas > Budorcas taxicolor. Next base: position 6,002,375 of record NC_068925.1, read on the forward strand.
GTTCCCATGCTAATTATGTCTCCTGCCTCTCAAGTTTTTATTTGTCCAAGAAGTAGACTTGGAACCTTCTGCCAGCCTTTTCTGAATCTCTGCTCTCTTTTAACTTAGGAGCCAGGGGAGGGTTACAAAATTAAATTTTTAAAACTTTCTGTGACGCAGTCCAGACACTGAGATCCATCAACTCACCCATCCCAGGCCTCCCTGCCTTTGACCAGGTCCTAGAGAGCAGTGGTCCTCTGCCACAGCCATTGTTTGTCGCTATCCCCACCTCCAGGTCCTACAGTGATGCTCTCAGGGGGTGGGGCCATGTCTGAATCTTCAGTGAAGGAGAGAAGCATTGAGTTAGAGAGAGACCAGCTTGGTAGTTTGAGTCTGAATTCTGGATACGCCAGAGATAAACTGCCCAATTCTGAAGAACAGCTACTCAGATGAACACAGCTGAGTGCCAGGCCTCTGGTTCAGCACCAGGACTTTGGTATCATCTCAAGATCAGCCAGAAGCTGGTGCTGATGCCCATGAGGAAGGCAGAGCCCCTGAGCAGAACTCACATGTTTGCAGACTGTTGGGGTTGGGGGTACGTCCAGAGTAACCCAGCCTGCAATGTCTGGACACACAGAGACCAGTGGGGACTCATCACTGAAGGGCTTGGGTCCCTGGCCAGGGTTGGAGGTGTGGCTGGAGCAGCTGCTGGTTGAAAAGAGGGAGTTCCTAGAAGACAGTACCCGATAATGATAATGCATCCAGGAGAAGGCTGCACAGAAGCTAAGCCACATGCAGACCTTTTCCTGAATAAATCCTGAATGTACAGTAGAGGAGGATATCCTGAAAATGAAAAACAATTGCATTAGCTGTTCCAGAAAGAAGTTCACGGGCTTAATGGAATACAGGGGCTAACTGGTTGGCTATTTGTTAAAATAAATCTAGAGCTTAGAATGGAATATCCCGAATAATTTGATTGTTTTGCTATTTAAGAAGGGACACGTGCACAGCGCCTGACCATGTCTTTACCAGGGCAGCGCAAGGGGCTGTCTGCTCTGGCCAGCTTAGTGAGCTGGTCTGTGGGAGCGCATCCAACTCCGAAGAGCAGTGTGTCCTCGAGACAGGGTGGATTTGGTGGGTAAAGTCTCGGGTGGGAGTAGGAACTGGGGAATAAGTAGGATTTGAACTAGGAGCTAGAGAAAGAGGAAGGGTGAGACCTGAAGAGAGGGGCTTTCCTTGTCTCCTGAGTGCCTGTCCTGGTGGTCATTCCCTTCCCGCCCCACTAACTTTCTAGAAGGGCTCTGATACCCAGAAAAGCAGGTGGCTGTGTGTGGCACGTCTGTTCTTGCCCCCGGCAGCGCCTCCTGTGACTGTGTCCTGGGCATTCATGCGAGTGCGCTCCGGCTCTCGCCCTTCTCCTTCTCCTGCAGTTTATCTCAGTTCAGCGAGGAGAACATGATGGACCCCTACAACCTCGCCATCTGCTTCGGGCCCTCGCTGATGTCGGTGCCTGAGGGCCACGACCAGGTGTCCTGCCAAGCCCACGTGAACGAGCTGATCAAAACCATCATCATCCAGCACGAGAATGTCTTCCCCAACCCCCGGGAGCTGGAGGGCCCCGTCTACAGCAGAGGAGGGAGCACGGAGGATTACTGGTAGGGGGCTCGGGGCTGGAGGAGGGGCGGTGTCACCTGCACCCACTGGCCTGGGGACCAGATGGCCCAGCGAGGCCGACAGACGCACCCCACTCCTCCCCGCCTCCCCCTCTGCGGTGCACCACGCCACCAGGACCCGGGGCGCTGTCGGCCAAGCCCCACTTGACCCAAACCGCGGAGCAAGTACCACTTTAGGCTGCCTCGCTTCTTCACGTGTTCTGCGTGGCGAGGGACCATTCTGAAAGACGTAATAACAATAGCAGGAGCATGAATAATCTCCAGGAAAGGAAATTTGATCCGGTTGTACACAGAACTGCGGCTCATCAAGCAGCAGTCTCAAGCTCCTGCTCTAGGCTGGCTGTTGTGGGAGGAACAGTCCTGCGTCCAGGGAAGTCCTCTCTGATTGGGGAGAGTTCAGACAGGAGACCTACTTTGCTGACTGTGAGTTCATACAGTGGTAATTTAATAATGATCTCAGACATTTGTGATGAGCAAAGGGGTAAGGTCCCTTTGCGGCAGGTTAGGCCTGGTTTCCCCCTAAAGCAGATTTGTTGTGAGTTTGCCTGGAAACCGAGATATAAAAGGAATCCTTCGGGTGTATCTTTACTAGGCCCTTCCATTAGACAGATAACGAATCACCATTTCCATCTGATAGATTAAGGCACTGCACTATAGAGGCCACCCCAGCAGTGGGGGTCTTAGCCCTGACTGCTTCACTCAGTGCCGAGTGCCACCCACTGCCCCCCAGAGCCCCCCACGTGCCACTTACAGGGTCATTTTCCCACTAAACGCGAAGACAGCTGCCCAGTATCCCTCACCGCCTCCTCCTCCACCCCCTCGCATCTTCCCCTAAACAGTGTTTCAGCCCGGGCTGAAAGCATAGGCCAGACCCAGTCAGATTCCATCTGAATTCAACATCTGGAACCAATTCAACCAGCCCCATTGCTGTGGACTGAGGTTGGGGGGGACAGGGGAGGCGGCTTACTTCATTAGAGGCCAGTCAGTCCATGCTTCTCCCTGACGCTCACAGAAGGAGCCTCCAGCCCTAGGAGTGAGGAGAGTACTAGCCGTATGTCTGCGAACATAAAACTGCCACTGTCCCGGAGCTCAGTCTTGACTGTCCTGCAGATCCTGGCCTCTGGGGCTGAGCTGGAGAAACCTGGGCTCGCCTGCTCTGAGAGGGAGCTTCTGGTCACTTGCAGATGGCTTTGCGGAGTCTGGGGAGGCCGTTCAGGTCTCAGCCTTCTGGCTGGTGGGCTTTGGGCAGCTGTCCTTGTGTATGTGACTTGGAGAGTTGGTCTCCTTCACCTGAGGGTTGAAACGCTGTGGAGTGGTGCTCCCGATTCTGGCCTCACCTCCCTGCTCGCATATCACACCACAGCTGGCTCTGGACCGCTTCCAGGGCACAGAGCCCTCCGCCCTCCATGGCTTTTAGTCCCCGCCCAGCCCGGCAGGGGTGGCACAGCAGGCATAGATGGGAGGGCGCCTGCCTCCGAGGTCTGCCCAAGGTCTTCTCCCAGGCCCTCTCGGCCATGCTGCCGGCATTTGTGGGCAGCCGCTGGGGAAACCGCAGCATTCATCAGGGGCTGTTATGCCCACAGATTGGGTGGCAGGCCAGAAGCACCCCAGGTTCAAGAGTGGATGACGCTGGGAAGGAGCCGCTGTCTGACCGCTGGCTTCCTGGCCACTCAGAAGGCTCCGGCCTCTGCATCTGAAGAGCGAGATGTGCCCATGAAGTGAGCTGAGATGGACCCAAGGACCCTGGAGCTGGGCCGGGAGACAGAGCAGCCAGGGAAGGGGGGCCCTCCTGCCACCCGGCACCATGCTTACCAGCCCTGAAATGGGGGCCTAGCTTTCCGGGACTGCCTGCAGTGTGGCATGCTGGGCTGCTGTTGAGACTGCAGCTGCTGGCAAGGCTGGGGTGTGTGTGGGGCAGGAGAAGCATAGCGTTTTGGGCTAGAAGGGACCGTATAAAGCCTCGGCTTGCCTTTACCTCAGGGCAGTGGTTTTCCAGTGGGGTCCACAGACCAACAGCACCTGCCTCTTGTGGGCTGGTCAGAAACACAAGGGCTCCAGCTCCACCCAGACGAGTGAATCAGAAACTCTGAGAGTGGGTGAAGCAGTCTGTTTCCCAAACGCCATCCAGGGCTCCCTCAAGATCGAGCTGCTGCCTTAGTGGGTCGCCACACAAGTGAACTTAGAGGCCTGGGGGAAAGTGAGCCTTTGTTGGCCCTGAGCATCCCAGGAATCCTGAGGGTTTCCAAAATGTCACCCAACTCCTCCAGAGGGTCTTTAGGCCCAGCAAACAGTGAGAAAGTATACCCACGTTTTCTGAGAAGCAGGAAGTTTTCCCACAGTGCTGTCTCTTCTGGAGAGCCAGGGATGTCCCGGCTGCTGCTCAGAAGCCCAGAGAGTTCTGCGGTCCTCCCACAGTGTTCTCTGGGGTCTGGAGAGTCCATAAACCGGCTCGCTTCACATGGGGTGGGGCCCCATCTCACGAAGAGGGAGGGGCTGTAACTTAGCCTGCACGCATGCTCACGGAGGCTCAAAGGTGAAAACTGAAGCCAGGATGTGGGGTTGAGGGATGCTGGTGTCTCCACGGAACTGCCTGAGAAGACTCACTTTGTGCTGCCAGAGGAAGAAGCGTTAGAAATGAACAGGTTTTTCTCTGCTTCTCGGGAAGTGAGAGCGTCCTTGTGCCGCTCCCCCGTGTACTCCTCAGTCCAGATCAGGGATAGAAAGAGCTTTCCTAATAACTTCCCTGCTCATTCTCGATTCTCCGCCCCGGATGACCTTAGGCTCCATGAATTCTGTCAAGAGCTTGACCCAGCTCACATGCCCTTCCTTTTGCAGAGGCTAGCCCACAGCCAGCTTTCTTCCCCTGCTTTTGTTTCCCACTCACTCCTATGACTCACCTCCTACTTTCTCACCAGTACTAAACCACAGAGCAGCCGGAGACATCAAGCAAAATGAGAAAGAAGGAAAGAAAGCATTGCCTATTAATCACCCCTTCTTATTTCACTGAATCCTCACACAACTCTGTGAGAAATATAGAAGTACACAGACCATTATCCCCAGTCTATAGATTAAGTAGCTGAGGCTTAAAGAAATTAAGTAATTGCCCAGGGTCACACAGCTACCGAGTGTCAGCTGATTTTCGGGTGCAATTGTATCTGATGCTAAAGCCCAGTGTTTCCCTTCCACCTTGCTCCCTCCAGGAACTAATTCACCTAAAGAAATGAGCCTTGAGGAGCTGAGTCATTTTATATTTTTGAAAAGATTTCTAGGTTGAAATGAGGTTCCCTTTATGTCAAGATGTCTGTAAGTCCCATGTAGTCTCCAGTAGTTTTTGAAGCAGGAGCTAGCCTAGAGACGTCCCAGAGCCTTGTGTTTCATTATAAGCATCTGCCTGTAGTGTGTGATCAGAGTGTAGGGTAGATTCCGTGCCCAAGGAAGCTGTGTGAAAGAGAAGATAAGAATTTTGGTTCCTCTTGCTTCTGTTGCAGTGACAGCCCTCATGGAGAGACTACCTCGGCTGAAGACTCAACCCAGGATGTGACCGCAGAGCACCACACCAGCGATGACGGTACGAGGCTTCGAGTGGGGTCACCCGGCCGCTGGGGCGTGAAGCAGAAAGGAGCGGCTACACATCCTGTCCTCCCACCCTGCAGTCTCCTGGGAGCTGCCCCCAGCTCTCCTGGCTCCCACGCTCACTCCTTCCATTTCTTGGAGGGACAGCCCACCCCCTCAGATCGAGTAGTCTCTGTGTTAGAGCAGAGGTGCAGGGCTGGACCTCAGCCCTCTGCCCTGCTCGCCCCAGCTCCCTGCCCCTCGCCCACCTCCCAGCTCCTGTCTCATCTGGCCGTCTCACCTGCATACTGTCGGTCCCTTGTCACAGCCCAGACTCCTGCCAGGTAGCTGGAGACAAAAGTGAAGGAGCGCTCGTTTGAAAACCAGTGAGCCTGGGGAATAGTGAAGCTGGATGCCAAGAACCCAGCAGAAGCAGGCCAGAGGCGGGTGGGAATCAGGATGCAGAAACCACATGCTCTCACGCCTGCAGACTGGAAAAATTGACCCTTTCCAAAGCGCAGACATGCACTGCGCGGCCTGGCGGGTGTACGTCGAGAGCTGGAATGCACAGCTGTCGTCCGTGGGCTTTGGCGGTGCCCATGATTTATTAGGGTCTGTCCGGCCAGCACATTCCCTGTCTTGCCAACAGTTCTGCACCTCCATTTCTGGATTGCCTGGGCTCTGGAAGTCTCGGCAGCTGACAGGGGGCCTCAGAATTTTCTGGGCATGAGAACGAAATGGCACAGTCTTCAGTGTTCCCTGCTCCCTGCCTTGCCATGAATTCTGCAATCCTAGGCCAGTTTTTAAAGGAGAAAAAAAAAATTAGGATTGCTTATTTGGCTCCTAAGATCCAATGGATCAGTATGATAACTTGCCACACAATGGGAGGAGCGTCAGTGAACTAGGGAAATTTGTATTTGATTAGAGCCTAGTGTTCCCTGGCACTGCTAAAGGCTTTCTATGTCTTATCTCTTACTCCCTAGTGAAATTGATAGAGCTGCTATTTAATAGTTAAGAAAACTGAGGCCAGAGACAAACCCAAGGCTGTACGGAACTGAGCCTGGGATATTTAGACAGGCCTGCTGTAGCGAATTCTCCAGCAGACCCAGCAGCCCTGACTGTCTAGGTGTGGTCTTGTTTGAGAGCAGTATTTCTTTCCACGACTCAGAATATCTGACTTTAACCCTAAGTTCCTGATTTCTGAGATCCCTCTTTTCGCTCTCCAGCCTCTACCTGCAGCCCAGAGCAGACCATGAAAATGATACTGTAATGACAGTGACTGATTCAGGCAGCGCTTTACTCTGGGCCCTCACTGTTCTGAGCACTTTTACAAATGGTTATTTATTGACTCTTACTGCCGACTTCATGAAAAAGGCACTATTCTTTTCCTCGTTTTATAGACGAGGAAGCCGAAGCTTATACAAAAGTAGAAGTACATTGCCTTTGTATACCTCTGTTAAGTCGTCAAATCACTTCCATGTGCATTTTTCCATGTATTGGTCACAAAATATATTTCCACATTTTGCTCTTTGGAAAGCTGATTGGGTAAGTTATTTTCTCTTTATAGAGACTAAAAGTTCATGTTTTAGTAGGGGGAATGGATAACCTAAATAGATTATTTAAAATGCAATAATAAGTGTTCTAAATTAATGGAGTTATTGTGCAGCCGAAAAGGAAATAATGCTTACAACTACAATATGGCAGGTTCGATGATAGGGGTTGGCATAAAGCACTATGGAAACACAAAGGAAGTTACTCGAGGAAGCAAGTGATGTTTGAGTTGTGATTCAGTGTGTTTCATCAGGCAGGTGAGAGAGAAAGAGGGATTCCAGGTGGAGCGAACAGCAGGAGCAAGGGCAGGGAAGGGCATGTGAGTGCTTTCAGGGGTTTGCACCATCTGCTCAGGAATTGCTGGCTATTGTATATCATCCGTGACTTATTCTCACACCAGCTTATCTTCCCACCACTGTGAGTTCAGCTAACTGGGCTCTTCCACCCAGTTGCCGAGTGTGAGTCCCAGCAGCCTGTGTTTCCTTCTCTCCACCCCTCTCAGAGTGTGAGCCCATCGAGGCCATTGCCAAGTTTGACTACGTGGGCCGCACGGCCCGAGAGCTGTCCTTCAAGAAGGGGGCATCTTTGCTGCTTTACCAGCGGGCTTCCGACGACTGGTGGGAAGGCCGGCACAACGGCATCGACGGTCTCATCCCCCATCAGTACATCGTGGTCCAAGACACGTACGTAGGGCACCCTGCACCCTTAGGGGCCCCTTGCCGCCCTGTGGGAGTGAGTCCTTACTTCTGAAGCCCAGGAGGATGAGGGAGGCCAGCCCCTAGAGGCCCTAGCACAGTCTGCAAGTGCTGCTCTTCCTTGGGAAGGTGCCCAGAGTCAGAGAGGTGGAGAATTGTTTTCAGTCTCTCCACTCCACTCCTCCGCCAGCCACACCTCCACCTCCCCCAGCCCACGCTCATCCACATTTATACCTAATGAGTGATAATTAGGGCTAATTATTTGACCACTTACAGTTCCTTTCTGGAACGATCAGGTTGGGAAAACGTTTTGATTTCTCTTTCCTTTTTTAAAAACAATCGTGTTCACCCCAACCTGTTGGGTCACTGATGGCACTTGTCCACTTGTAAATGAAAATGTTGAGCCTATTTTCTAGTAGAAATGTAGCGTAAGCAGCTTTGTAGAAATAACCCAGTTCATTTAATGAGGTTGACTTGGGGAAAGACGGGGGAGAGGACGGGGAGGAATGCCGGGGAGCCGAGGGCCGTGGGCCAATCGCAGACAGACTTCCTTGCGTGGGCTGTCTGTGGAGTCCCACTCTCTGAAGCCGTGTCTCCCCATCAGGAAGGCTTTTCCCCGTGGCCCCCCCAGACCTGCCCCCTGCCCAGCGCCCCGCCTCTGCCCCCAACTCCCCTTGGCTGCGATGCTCTCAGTGTTTTTAGTCCTCCCCTTAATATTATTTTTTAAAGGTTGATATCCTGAATGAGTCTGCGCCCTCCCAAGCCTCTCCCCGGCTCGCTCTGCGGGGAAGTCCTCTCCCTGTTGATAACATCGCACACCTGGTGGCCATCTGTGCGCGGACAGGACCCTCCCAAATTTAGCATTATGACTTCACCGCAGGACCGAGAGAAGATGAATTGTGGGGGAGAAGGGGCTTTCTTTGTCATCAGTAGCCAGAGGGGCCGGGAGAGCAGTGGCGAGAAGTGGGACCGGCTTGGACGCTCTAAGCGGGGCTGGATGTGCTACGACAGAGTGTGGCGGGGTCCTGCCTCAACGCCGGCACCTCCAGAGCCGCGGCAGAGCTGACTGTCCCTCCCCAGCACTGCTCGGGACCTGAGCACATAAACCGCAACCTGCAGGAGGTGGCCCCAGCACCGCGGCCCCAGGAGAGCAGCGAGGGGTAGAAGGCAGATGCCGCGAATCCAGGTGTCCCCTAGCCAAGCTTTCCGGAGGAGCTGAGGACCCCACAGGACTCGGCAGGATTATTTATTTGTATTTAAGCAACCCTCCAGAGGCCCGTAGCTCCCCTTGCCTCCGCTCCCCGAGCCCAGCCAGGCGTCGCTGCTGCCTCAGAGCCGTTGCGGGGTCGCGTGTGTGTTGGGGGGGCCATCTTGCCGATTTAACACTGCTTTCTGTGTTGTTGTTTCCCTTCCTCCCTGCCTGCCTGCCCCTCCTGCCCCAGCGAGGACGGTGTCGTGGAGAGGTCCAGCCCCAAGTCTGAGATTGAGGTCATTTCTGAGCCACCTGAAGAAAAGGTGACAGCCAGGGCGGGGGCCAGCTGCCCCAGTGGGGGCCACGTAGCCGATATTTACCTTGCAAACATCAACAAGTAAGCTCTGCTTTTCATTTTCTGCTCCCCTGAATGACTTGCGACACCCAGCCTCACCCTCTGGCCTAACCGCCGCCCCCTCCATGCCTGTGCTGTGTGTAGGGCCCCCGCTGCCCACCTGACCACTTGCACGTGCCCGCGGCTGCTGCAGGGCAGACAGGGCCGAGGAGACGTCCGCAGACCCCGTCCGCAGGCCCAGCGTGCGGCCGTCACCCTGAGGACCGGGTGCACCCTACTGTCCCCGAAGCGGCTCAGACCTTCCTGGCCGTCTGACTGCTAAAACTCTGGCCAAAGCTGCAGTCACTTCACGCAGCTTAGTTTTGTGCTGTTTCTCAGAGGTGCCTTCTCGTTTTCAGTTTTGACTCAAATAATAGTCTGACGTCTTCCTTGGCCCTGTCTGTTCAAAAATCCAAAGTCTCACGTGTCTTCGGCCAGGTTCACGTTACCCCCAATGGTTTATTTTACCGTGTGTCTGTTTCTCCCTCATCCTGCCTTCACTCCCCTGGAGGAAAGGAGACCACTCCCCACCGCCCACGGAAAGCTCCGTCCTGGGATCTTCATTCATTGTCTAACCCCAGCTCCCTTTCCTCATGCCCTTTCACCCCAGAAGAAACAATTTGCCATTTTCCCCTACCGCTTTAGCCAGTGTATGATCCTGCCCTACTAGCCTTGTGCAGATGCCCACTTCCGTCCAGCAGGCTCGTAACTCTGGCCCCCGGCTTTCACTGTGGCTGTTAGCAACATCCTGGGGTTTTTACTCCACTCGCGCCCGATCTGGCCATCTAGAGGGATTCCACGCCCGTGTGCTGCTGCCTCCCCTAGAGACATTCAGGTTATTGGAGAACTAATCTCATCTCAAGGGGCCAGACACCAAGTCCCAAAGCCTACAGACCTCTTTCCGCCAGACCCTGAAACCTGGCCCAGTGCCAGCAGGATGACAAGCCCCAGGGCGCTCCCGATGAATATGGATTGGAGATGATGTACAGCTTTTATTCCCCTCTGGCTTTGGAGGAATGAAATGATTTGCACATTGAAAACCTGTTAACCGTAGCCTCTGGATACTGAAACTGGAAGGAGAATAAAAGATGCTTGTTGTTTTTAAACTGCACCAGGTCGCCCAGATCTCTTGGCTTTATTCCAACCAGACGGTAGCAGGGGGAGTGTTTGGGGCACGTGGCTCTTTCACCCTCTTCTTAGTAAAGTAGCTGATTCAGCTCACTTAGCCAGTATAGTTGTAATTTAAATCAGACTGGTAAAAAAGACTGAGGATTTTATTCATTTCCCTCCAGCTTCATACCCTTTGGGAGGGCCAGCTAGTAAAATGTTAACTGTGGGCTGACTGCATTTTCTTCCTTATTTACAAGTCTGTGTTAATTATAAGCCTATAATCATAAGGTTGTAAGCTTATAATTAACCCAGAAACCAAGGCAAGATCAGTGGAGGGAGAGTTAGCTAATTAGTTGGGTACATATTTTTAAGCTGTCATATATTTGTTGCCATTTGTACAAAGGAATTGTAGAGAGTACTAGCCAGAATAGTCAACAGAATAGTCAACAGTCTGGTAGAGCTCCTGTGAACTCCTTGGTTGGGCTGTCAGGATGGGCTCTTGGAGGACGCGGTCTGCCCAGACTACCCACTGGTCAGGGGTAAGCGGCGGTTCCCCGGCACACCTTGCCCTGCGGACTGATTCAGCCGTGCCTCCCGCCCCACTCAGCTCTCCCCCCAAGCTCCTTCTCTCCTGACTGCCCTGGGTTCTCTCTCACCCCTGGGCCTTCACGTCTGCTGTCTCCTCACCTGGTCGATTCTTCTCCTTCTTCAGGACTCAGTCTGATGATTGAGCTCTTTGGGGAAGCCTTTCTGACACCCCTGAATTCCTCAGGGCTGAGTTAGGTACTCTTATTCTGTATTCCCAAAGCAATCTCAGGACTCAAGCTGGACTCAGATCCCTTGAAACCAGGAACGCCGTCTCCCTCTCTTTACATCCTGGGGGCCTGGCCCACACCAGCCGCTCCCTATGTCTGCCTCCTCAGCAGTTTTGGCCTTGTGAGTCAGCCCTCCTCAAGTGGGAAGAGGAAATCAACAAAGAGTTATTCAGGTGTGGCCTTTCATTTCAACTCCACACATTTATCGAGCACCTGCTGCTGTGCCAAGTCATTCAGAGAGGAGTAAGATGTTCCCTGCCCTCGCTCAGATGGTAAAGCATCTGCCTACAATGCGGGAGACCCAGGTTCGATCCCTGGGTTGGGAATATCCTCTGAAGAAGGAAATGGCAACCCACTCCCGTATTTTTGCCTGGAAAATCCCATGGACGGAGGAGTGTGGTAGGCTACAGTCCATGGGGTGGCAAAGAGTCAGATACGACTAAGTGACTTCACTTTCAAACTTTTTCTCTCTTTCTGCCCTCGGAGCTCTCCATCTCGCAAGGTGAACACTATACAGACAGGTAACTAAAAAGTGGTTCCATAGATGCCCTGAAGGAACAATTGAGAGGGATCGAGTCTGCCTATCAATGGGGGTGGGTGCCAGAGAAGACTTGGCAGAGGAAGAAAAGTCATTTCACCTGGACCTTATAAGACTCTGAGGACATCCTTTATACACTCGAGTGGCTAACCCCCAAGGCTAAAGCTACTGAGGCAGGCAGCTTCATGAGTGGCTACAATGTGCCGGATCCCAGCCAGGCCCAGGGATTTGTGACAAGGAAGACCCCCCTGGTGAACAGGACCAGGACTGGCTAGAATCCTGGTCCTGCCCCAAGGACTAGCTCCTGATCTTCAGGGCCTGCCATGCTGGTCCTTCCCTTCTTCCATCCCCAACTCCCACCTCAGCCTCAGCGGCCCTTAGTAGATTCAAGATCAGTGCTGCCCAGTGGCCATCTCAAACCAAAAGTCGCATAGCCTCTTACTTTAGCCTCTTTAAATCTGATTCCATGAGATAATGAAATTACTCAGCAGTAGGCAACACCGGTATGAGTTGGATTCTACCAAACTATTTCGTCTGAGAGTGTTAGTGGGCTGAAACAAATTGACTCAGAGCCTGGGTTCAGCCCAGTGCTGGGTGACTTAGGGTCATATAGATGTATTTCCCTCCTAGAAAATGCACAAATGTGGCCCGAGCTCTGTAGTATTGCCGCCTCTTGAAAAATACTCCATTCCATATCTACAGAGTAAGCAACAACAGCCTCTTGCCAAAGCCCAAAATAATTACAGTCTCATCAGTGGACTAAGAAACATGCTAAAATTTGGGAAAGTCAACTTTACCATCAGTTTCCTATCTCCTTGGTAATGGTGAGACTTTTTTTCCCTATCTGGGGCCTGGTTTCCACTCAAAGCAGTTAACAGAGGGTGCCTTTTCATAAGTCTGCCTCCCGTTAGAAACTTTCACTTAATCAGACGTTTCTTCTGACAGCACCTTACATCTCAAGAACTCAAAGCCCATGAGCACCAAGTAAGTATCCGTTTCTCCTTTGCCCAGGCCAGGGGTGGCAGGGGGACGGACCCAGAGAAAGCCAGGGAAGGTGAAACGAGAGAGGCATGCTTTGTGTCCTCTCCTCCCCGGAGTCCCTGGGTCCCATGCCTGCCTCTGTCTTGCTCATCCTGGCTTCCTCGGAGCCAGGGCTCCCCGATGACACTGCCCTCTCTGTCTGTCATTGAAGGCAAAGGAAGCGGCCAGAATCTGGGAGCATCCGGAAAACATTTCGGAGCGATGGCCATGGGCTGAGCAGTTCCCTGACTGATGCCGCCTCCCCGGGGGTGGGGGCTAGCTGCCGCCCATCTTCCCAGCCCATCCTGAGCCAGAGCCTCCCCAAGGAAGGGCCGGATACGTGTTCCATTAGTGGGCATGGAAGCCTCAACTCCATCAGCCGCCACTCGTCGCTAAAGAATCGGCTGGACAGTCCACAGATCCGGAAGACGGTGACAGCAGGAAGGTCGAAAAGCTTCAATAACCACCGGCCCGTGGACCCTGAGGGCATTGCGCAGGTAACTGGGGCTCTCGGGCAGATGGGCATCATGCGCCTACTCTCCCCACTGCTGCTTAGTGTCGTCCACGCTCAGACGGCAAGACTTGAGACAGAAATGTGCCCTGCACAGTATACGCTGAGCTCAGGCTCTGTGGGACACCCAGACCTGAGAACAGGACTGTCCAAGAAATCCGTCGACCCCTCTGTCCCCAGAAAGAACTCAAAGACAGAATAAAAGAATGCATGTTTCCTGCTCATACATGGGCTATTTGCGAGCTTGTTGTAATTTTTAAAGCTAGTAGTTACAGATGGAGAGTTTCTGATGGAGCCCATTCAGCCCAAGTTTTGAGTCTTGAGACCCTGGTGGATTTCGGTGAAATTGCCCGAGTGGTGAGACTGAGAGGTGGTTCTGGCCACCTTTCCATATCAGTGTGCCATCCTCATCATCCCTGAAGCTAGTCCCTTGTTCCTAGTGATAGACCAATGACCAATCAACAATCTGCTCCTGGTTGTGAAGGACCCAGATTACTCTGCCACCGGGGACTTGGGTACCAGAACGGTTTCCAGCCCAGGCTTCCAGACAGTGGAGATGAGCCCCCTGGTTACAGGGTCTTCCGTCCGTGTATGCATCACACTGACAAATCTCTGTTTTCCATGAAATTATTAGAGATCCAGCCCCACCTCTAAAAATCCGACTCTCGGGGCCACTCCAAGCAGTTCACTCAGACGTCTCTCCCAACTCTATAACTTTCATTAGACCAGGTAGGAACTAAAGGCTCACTGCTGGCCTTTTTTGTCTCAACCGAGTTGAGAGTCCCCTCACCCCAACTTCCAGGGGGCAATAGAGACCGGGCGTGGTCTCTATTGGCTTAATTGTGGTGCTCTGCTTAGGGAGGGTATGCCTAGCAAGCACAGTATTAAGCTACGGGTCTGAGATGTCTTGCTTGGCTAGCCTTCTGTTTCCGTGTCCCCCTTAAGCTCTTGGCTGCACTCTGCCTTGCACTCCAGGAATCCTCCCAGCTCCCTCTTTGGCCAGGTGTTAGGAATGTCAGAATAGCTACATATCCGGGATAGCTACATAGATAACTCTAGCTGCAGAACAGGACCAAGGAGGGAGACAGAGTTCTTTCTGAACAATTTTAAGGTTTGAGAGCATCGGAGGAAATGAGTGAAATTGAACCACTGTCAACAGAAAGCATGGATCACCCTATAGGTCTTTGCTTAAAACTTTTGCACGTGACTTTAATCCCAAGGGAGGAGTCGTGTGGTTGTTCGGGGGTGCCAGACAGAGTGTGTGGAGAGAAGCGGAGAGAGCTGGGAGGTCTTCCTGGGAGGCAGCTGGCTGCATACAAAGGGTCTTTGGACCTGCCTTGAGCCCCTGAGCTAGGGCTGCTGTTTCCTATCTGGAGTAGTGACCTGATGGAGATTGGCCTGTGCGGGCTCTGGCTCCCCCTCCTGGTCACTCCTTGGTCCCCTCCCATGGTGATGGGTGGAAGGAAATGGCTTCATCAAGATGGACACTCTCATGGGGTTGGGTGGGCCAGGGTGGGAGTTGGGGAGTGTCCTGATGAATCCTCGGGGCCAGGGCTCTTGAACCGTCCCTCAGCCCTTGAGGAGGAAGGACTAACCCTCATCACCTTTGGCCTTTAAAGTCCAAGATAACAAAGATCATACTTCATCTCTACCACTTTTTTTTTTTTAATCCTTATTATGTACAGTTTCAAGCACAAGTATGCACCCCATGGATAGTGAATCCCATGTACTCATGACCAAACTCGTGGCCGCTCCTAATTCACCCACCTTTCCTCTCCCTGCTGGATTACATGTCATCTCATCCAGGTGGCTCAATAGCACAGAATCTGCCTGCCAAGCAGGAGACATGGGTTCCGTCCTTGGGTCAGGAAGATCCCCTGGAGAAAGAAATGGGAGCCCACTCCAGTATTCTTGCCTGGGAAATTCCAGGGACAGAGGGGCCTGCTGGGCTCTAGTCCATGGGGTTGCGAAAGTTGCAGAAGAGTCAGATATGACTTAGCGAACAAACAAAAGCCAAAAAACATCCAGGGATACATCAGTGCATGTGTGTAAAACCTGAGGGCTGTATTTAAAAAGGATCTCAACCACTCTGTCTAGAGGGAACAAAAACATCATGAGAATGACGGTCCTTCCCTCTCATCTGAACACCCACACGGTAAGGGGTTTGGGCTGGATAAAATCATCCGGACATCTCCTTGCAGGTGATTTCTCCACGATTCGGCCCCCGTTGTTGGAACAGGACCTTGGCGGGGGGCTTCTCTCCCCCTGAGCCTCACCTGCGCTCCCTTCCCCTCCGCAGGATATTGAGGCGACCATGAACTCTGCGCTGAACGAGCTGCGGGAGCTGGAGCGGCAGAGCAGCGTCAAGCACACCCCGGACGTGGTTCTGGACACCTTGGAGCCCCTCAAGACCTCCCCCGTGGTGGCCCCCACCTCGGAGCCCTCCAGCCCCCTGCACAGCCAGCTCCTCAAGGACCCCGAGCCCGCCTTCCAGCGCAGCGCCAGCTCGGCGGGGGACATCGCCTGCGCCTTCCGGCCCGTCAAGTCTGTCAAGATGGCGGCGCCCGGCAAGCCTCCGGCCACGCGGCCCAAGCCCGCCGTCTTCCCCAAAACGAGCGCGCCCAGCCCCGGCGTCAACTCCTCCGCCTCCGCACAGTCCACTGACAAGTCTTGTACTGTCTGAGGGGCGTAATTTAATTACCCTAGACAAGGGGACTAGAGGGACTGACTGTTATTAAAAACCTTCCTATTTAACTAGCTTGGGGACTCCAGTTGAAACTTAGGTTCTAAGTTGTTCTTGCCTTCCCGTCACCCAAAACCTTGAGAATGAAGCCCTCGTTATCGCCCTGCCCCCGGCCCCCTGCTGCCCCCAGTCGTGGTGACCCAGCCAGCTACAGTACGTGCAGTCCTTAGGTTAGCCGGAGCTGGATCTGTGCGCCGGCAGTCACTGTGAAGTCTGGCGGGGCGCCGCCCGGGCCCTGGGCTCGCAGCTCGAGCCCCGCGGACGCACGGGACGCCTCACCAGACGCTGGCCGCCCGCAGCGGCTCTCGGTGGCGTCTTGTATTGGGTACTGGTTACAGAGGGTCATGTACAGTCCATGCTCCGTTTTACACGCACACACACACACACAATAGAGGGTCATGTACAGTCCATGCTCCGTTTTACACGCACACACACACACACACAATAGAGGGTCATGTGCAGTCCATGCTCCGTTTTACACACACACAGACAAGCACACACACACACAGACGCACACACACACAAGTAGATTTTTCTAGGCTCTGGCATGTGTAGCCTCCCCTGGTCCTAGATAGACCGCCTCTTTGTAAGTTATTGTGGCAGTTCACACAGGAGCCACCAGGGGTCTCTGTTTCCGTTACAAATCTCATTCTGTTTGGGCCAGAGAACCTAGCCTTTGCAATCTCTCCACCATACGAAATTTAGCAGGATGGGACTCGATCCTGCAAACTGTCTGGGCTTGGCAGTTTCTCTCTGTCTTTTTTCTATTGGTGTGAATTGCTCATTGGTGTTTGCTTTTGCTCTCCTCCATTCTCTGGAACTACAACCCAATCTTATTATGGAACTTCTAAAGTTTTTCTGAATGTATAGACATTTCTTGGGGTCCTATATTTGTCTCTGATGGACCATTTTCCATTTAAGACATTTTCCTGTATAAGACAGTTTTATAGTTGGTTCCTTTTAGGGTAAAGAGTCTTAAGACAGTTTTATTGTATTTGTGGCAGGTTTGGAAAAGGTAAGAAATGGGTCCTTCCTCCCACTTTTTTGGGTACTTAAGACATAAGATTTATTATCCTATTAAAAATTCAATTCAGCTTTGCTAATCCTAAAATCATTCCCAAATGAAAATTTATTCTAAGTTTACCGCCTAGTTGGGACCAATGGGGCTTAGGGAGCCTTGGTTAGATTAAAGAGACACAGAGCCCCTTAAAACTGATCTCTGTTTATCTGGACAAGGACACTAAGAGAACTCTGGCCCCATGAGCTTTAAAGTCTTTCCAAGGCCTGAATCTAAGAAAATCAAAAATTGGATGCTGACTCTTCTGGACTCCCTTTGGCCTTTATGGTTCTCCTCCAAAAAGCAAAAATCTCGTCTGCTATAATCACTCCCCACAGTCCCAGCTCCCACAGCTCTCCTAGCAGCATGCTGTCCCAGGGAGACCAGAGCTAGGGATGGGCACACCCCAGGCTCACGGTTCTCAGACAACTACTTGAGTTAAAGCTGAAACCCATTCCTCTTTGTTTTCTGGTGTTTAAAACTGCGCTTTTTGCCTTGTTTTTCACAGTTTGGGAAAGATAATGGGTTGCCATTCAGATAGGAAAATCTAAATTGTCTTAACTTTGGCCTAGAAGATCCTTTTCAAATTAACATTTGGAAGCTAGTAGTCATCTCTATGAAAAGCGGTAGGGTTTTCCTCCTTCAGCATGAAGGAAGAGAGGAGCTCTATGGAAAGTTGCCAGTTAGAAAAGTAGCCTGCAGCATCAGGAAAATCATCCCACAGGCCAGGATGGAAAGATGGAGCGCTCTTTCAGTGAGTGTGTCGGCCTGTGAGAGGCAACCCACAGTCCTCTGGATCCTCAGCTTCTTTGCTCTGTGTGGTGGCCTGTCCTTGTCTGTCACCAGAACTTATGCAGGCCCTGAGCCAACAGAGGGCTTTCATAGCCAAGGATCTGTCTCCTTGCTGAAAATGAAACCCCGCCCTTCCCTTGACATTCCTTCTGATCCGACTGGGCAAAATTGGTGCCCATACCTGCCCTTTTGCTCTTTTCCTGGCACGTCCTTCTCTTAAGAAAGAAAAGGCAAAACTTCCTTAACGACAACACCTTGGACCTGTTCTGTTGCTCCTGCCTTAGGTCTCTTTCAGCCCTGCACCTGACGTGAGTCCACCATCCCCACAGTCAGGGTCCATCTGCTGGTCTGCATCACGGACTGGACGGTGTGTGCGTGCTCATCAGCTACCCCTCTCTGGGCACTGAGTTGTCTTTCCCCCTCTGGTGCTCCTGACACTGGTGAGGTGGTCCTGCCCCAAGGACTAGGAACCCCAGGAGGAGAGTCCTTCTCAGCAGAGCTCATTGCAGTCAACTGGAATCGAGGTTACACACTGTGATTTTTACACCGAAAAGCCAAGCAGAGCTGGCCACCCAGGGTCTCGGGAGACCAGTCTTCCTCAGATTAGCTTCCTAAACCAGCATGATGCTTCAAAGAGCCCCACTCTGCCCCTGGAGGCCTGGATCCTTTTCCTGGTGTGGACTCTGATGGGTCAGTCTTTGGGACACAGAGGTGGGGTGGAGCTACCAGCATCCCAGTTTGGAAAAGAGAGGAGTTTGCAGCCAACAGCCTGTAAACTGGAAACACTGGTCTCAGCCAACCTCCTCAGGGCGCCCTGGTTTCTCCCCAAAGAGATGAGGAGAGATGATGCCAGCAACAGGACGAACAGACCACTGGAAGGGCTGGTGTATATGTACTTCATGTTCAGAAGAGAAGTTAGATCTTCCAGGGAATTGCAATGTTGTGACGTCTGACTTGTATGTCACGTTTGTGTAAAATGGTATATTCTTTAAAATAGTGTTGATAACTGGAATATTGTATGTATGCTTGGAGATGCTTTGTGTGAACCTAAGACTGTCACTCAACAGATGTTGGATTCGGGAAAATCCAAAGCACAACTTCGAAATAAAATACATTTTTAGGTTTCGATGCTGCGGTTTCTATCCCTTCTCCACTCCTTGACATCTCCAATCCAGGAGTCCTGCTGTCTGGGAGGGATTTTGATTCGTCTGCAGTTAACAGAGCCCTGCCTGGCAACAGGAGAGATGGGCTGACCTCAGGAGCCAGCCATCTCCTCCCTTCCCCAGCAAGACACGGCAGAGGTGCATTTGGAGTGTGGGTTTTTTCCCCCAGCATTTTCATCTAGCCCATGCGTGGAAGCTAAGAGACTGTGTAGCAAGTCTTCCAGCCTCTCCATTGGGTAGTCTGTTGCCATGAGAACCATTTCCATCACAGAATCCACCTCCGCTGTTTTCAGTGAGGACTGTTCTCATTGCTTTCTCTAGTCAGATTTCCACACTTGCAGGAGTGGAGCCTGCAAAGTTGCTTGGAAGCTTTACCAGCCACAACCGAGGTTGACTGAAGGTTTTACTTCTTCCATAATCAAAGCCCTGGGTCATTCTGCCCTTGGCAGCCCCCTGCCTCTGCAAGAAGGGCTGACGCACGTGTTTGTGCTGCTGGCGGGGGTTGGGAGGCAATGCTTTCTCTCCCTTAGATTTTGACTCTAGCAGATCATAAATCAAGGATGATGTTATTCAAAGGTAGTCATTTGAAATGCATCCTGGAGCCCCTCGGGCCCACACTTAGGTTTAGTAGCTCACTCTCATGCTGGAGGCCCCTGGGGCGGGTCAGATCTCATAGCCAGTGTTGAAGGCTCACACCAGGTGTCCTGTCCCGGACACGTAACATCCCCTCTCAGGTTTGCCGTCGCCACCTGTTTCTGGTATATTTTTTGTTCAGCTTTCTCATGCCCTTCTAACATGTCATCTCTTCTCCCTCGTTTTATTGTAAAGCTCCAGCTTGACCCTCTCTTGCTGAGCCCTTGGTCTTGGTTAAGTCAGAGTTGAAGCTGTTCTGCCTCTGTGCTGTGGATGAGTTATCACTCCTGACAGCAGGTTACGAGCTGTGAGATGGAGCTCGCGCTTAAGCTGTGAGCAGACGACCCAAAAGCCTTTTCAGAGAGTCCTGAGGCATAGGCTGGAGAAGGCACTGGCGACCCACTCCAGTGTTCTTGCCTGGAAAATCCCATGGACGGAGGAGCCTGGTGGGCTGCCGTCTGTGGGGTCGCACAGAGTCAGACACGACTGATGCGACTTAGCAGCAGCAGCAGCAAAGCATAGGTGGGTGATCCTTTTGGGGTCCCCTTATCTCCCGATATTCTGACAGGAGCATGATAGAAACTGGTGACGATGAACAGAGTCAAAAAACACTCATTTGATCTAAATAGAAACCAAAAAAAGAAGACCAGGCGGGTCTAAATTGAGGAAATAGTCTCTATGACGACCTAACTTAAATGTGTATACCCATAGGCATGTGAAGCTTCCTTTCACTCAGGAGTCAGAACCCCTGCATATGACACGTGCCAAAGACTTCCACTAGTCAGTTAAGCCCCACTGTGCACCAGGCACTGTGATACAGCATTGAACAGGAGAAATAGATAATAGAGCTTTCTGGTTTCAGGGAGGACAGAGAAATAAGCAAAATAAGTGTTACTCTAAAAGTAAGATAGTGAGTGCCAGGGGAAAGAAGTAGAAAATTACTCAAGAATTCTGCTTGGCCTGGTCAAACTGAAATGACTCTTAGGCATCCAGGTGGAAATATCAAATAACTCTTGGATATGGAGATTTAGATACAGATCTTCAGTTCAGTCGCTTAGTCGTGTCCAACTCTTTGCGACCCCATGAATCGCAGCACGCCAGGCCTCCCTGCCCATCACCAGCTCCCGGAGTTCACTCAGATTCACGTCCTTCGAGTCCGTGATGCTATCCAGCTATCTCATCCTCTGTCGTCCCCTTCTCCTCCTGCCCCCAATCCCTCCCAGCATCAGAGTCTTTTCCAATGAGTCAACTCTTCGCATGAGGTGGCCAAAGTACTGGAGTTTCAGCTTTAGCGTCATTCCTTCCAAAGAAATCCCAGGGCTGATCTCCTTCAGAATGGACTGGTTGGATCTCCTTGTAGTCCAAGGGACTCTCAAGAGTCTTCTCCAACACCACAGTTCAAAAGCATCAATTCTTCGGTGCTCAGCCTTCTTCACAGTCCAATTCCCACATCCATACACATACCTGAACACAAATGTAGAAGCTATTATGTTGTAGACATTCAAACTAGGAGATTCCCAGGAAGAACACACAAATGGAAGGAAAGAGAAGGCCCCAATAATTAGAGATCCAGCAGAGAAGGAGCCAGCAGAGAGGGCGGTGGGAGTGAGTGACAGAGGCAGGTGGCTGGGGAGTCGCAGAAATCCCAGAGGGAAGACATGCTGCAACAAGGATTGGCTGTAAATGAGGCCAGTGGAGAAAGGTCACGCTTGTCAACAGCATGCACCTTAGAGGGGAAACAAGCTGACCAGAGTGAGCTGGCAGCACACGAGAAGGGTCGGGAAGTGGGGGGTCAAGGTCCTGGCAGTTCATTCAAGGCTTTGCTTTGAATGCTTGTCACTCAGTCATGTCCGCCTCTTTGCGACCCCAGGGACTGTAGCCCACCAGGCTCCCCTGTCCATGGGGATTCTCCAGGCAAGAATCCAGGAGTGGCTTGCCATTTCCTTCTCTAGGTTGCTTTGAATGGCGGCGCATCAAAAGAGGTCAAGGGCCAGGTTTTTCTTTTTAAAATGGACAGTATGGGGGCAGGTTTGCTCAAGGGCAGGACTCAGTAGAATGAGAGTGAAATTACAGAGCACAGATGGAAGGGCCACCCGGGCCGGAGAAGAGGCGCTTCGCCCGACTCGGGGCAGGGGAGGTGGGGAGTGGAGGTAGGCTGGGAAGAGGCGGGTGTTGCCTGTCCATCACCTCTTTATTTCCAGCAAAGTTAGAGGCAAAGCCTCTAGCTGAGCGCGTGGGAGAGGATGACGAAGAGGAGGTCCGGAGCGTTAGCAGGATGAGTGAAGCGCTCACTTTTCCACACCAAGGATGACCGCGCACGGTGGCCTGGTGAGCCCGCCACCAGCAGCCTGGCCCAGACGGCAAGTCTGTCCCTCCTTCCCCTCCCAGAGACCTCCTCGCGCAGCCCTTCAGAAACGTCTGCTGAGGACTCGCTGCTGCCGCTTCCACAAACCCCCACCCTTGCCTGCCTCTTCTCCGCTCTAAGGCATGGGGCAGGGAGGCAGCTGACAGCTGCAGCCACGTCCGGCCAGAAAAGGCAGCCAGCTTCTATTCAGACCCTCCCGGGTAGTGGGCCCTGCACCTCGTTTTGTTTCCACACCGAATGGATGAGAACGATCAAAGGACTTGCTCAAGGCAAGTGAGGTCACGACTCAAACTTCAGATGGCAAAGCCCTGCCCTTCCTGCAACCCCACGTGGCCTCCCTCTGGAGCAGCAGGCCTGCGCTTTCTCCTGGAGAGCTGCCATCAGAGACCCCCAACACCCGACCCTGGGTCCTTTCGCTCCCTCTGAGTTGCCACTTCTACGTCGACGACTCCTCAGAGCCACTCGGGAGAATGTGATGAGGCCTCTCACAGGCTCCCTCTTCCCCTCAGAAGCTCCCCAGTGTCCTCAGATTAAACAAGGGCCAGGTTGCCCAGCTGGGACCAGCGGCTCCAAACCACAGGCCAGACACTTGCTCACTCTGTCCACAGGGAGGGTGTGGCCTCCCAGAGGATGCCGGCGGGGCTCGGAGTCCCTGCGTGGCAGCGCCGCCCACCGCACACCCCTGCGGCTCTGCATGCTTTCCCGAGGCCTGCACCGCCGAACCTCCAAGCCCCTCCACTCTGCCCAGCCCTCCTCCCTCCAGAGTCTGGTTGAGTATCTTTTCTTCCCACAAACATTTCTCGGTCATCAGCGGTCCCTCCTCCCCACAGACCCCCTCTGCCAAGTTCACAAAGTCACTCCCTGCTGAAGCCTCTTTCTCACGGCCTTCACCACGCTCCTGGCAGTGGGGTTGGGGGTGCCTAGGTCTCCCCTTCTGTCTTCAGCACACAGCGCCCAGAGGGCCGGCTTCCTGGTAGATGGTAGACACACAGTCATTGCACCCTGGAGCAAGGGTGCTGGTGAGGACCAGACAGCCTCACTGGGGGCAAATGAGTCGAGCTTTAGCCATAAGCTGGCTAAACTGCAAATCTCAGTGACTTAAAACATCCCTTCCTTGTGGGCCAGCGGGGGGTGGGGGTGGGGGTCTCTGCGCCATAGTCACGCAGGGACCCAGACTGATCACCACATTTAACCGAGTCACACTGTCACAGGGGCTGGCGGGGGGGGGGGGGGGGGGGCGCGGGAGTGGGGGTGCTGTTCTACATCAGCAATTAAATGGTTTGGTTAAGAACACACACATGGGGACTTCCCTGGCAGCACGGTGTATAAGAATCCACCTGCCAGTGCAGGAGACACAGGTTTGATCCCCGATCCAGGAAGATTCCACGTGCTGCAAGAGCAGCTAAGCCTGTGCACCACGACTGCTGAGCCTGAGCTCTAGAGGCTACGGGCTGCAACTGCTGAGGCCAGCGCACCTGAGCGTCTGTGCTCTGCCACAAGAGAAGCCACCTCACAGCAACCAGGAGTAGCCTCTGTTTGCTGCAACGAGAGAAAGTCCATGCAAAGCAACAAACACCCAATGCAGGAAAAAAAAGAAAAAGAAATGACAGCAAAAGAAGCTTTTAAAAGGAAACAATGAAGTAAATTTAAAAAAAAATAGAAATCACATGGCCCCGCCAAATCAGAGGGTCTCAAGGAAGTACAATTCTACCGTATAGCAGACGGGGAAAGCTGGGACTTCTGAGTGCAGAACACGAGGTCTCAGGGATGTTTCTCCTGGTCCTGCTGCACCAGCGGGCAGGGCAGCCCCTCTGGGTCACACCAGCATCTCTGCCTGCGGGGGTGGGGGCAGGGTGCACCTCGGTGAGCTCGGGCTCCTGTTCTGGTGCCATGGGCTGGGGGTGGGGCTGCTGGAGGAAACCACCAGGTGTGGCCATGGGAAAGTCCCTCCAGCTTTCTATTGAAACATGGAATTTCCTGGCTTTAACCATTTCTTATCCACTGCCATCTGGGAGCTGACCGCAGCTGGGCAGACCTCTCCAGCCTTCTCGGGAACTTGATCTGGAGTCCTGACTGGGCAGTTGGCACCCCTGGGTTCCAGCCTCAGCTGGCCTCTGAAGATCGTGGGCAAATTCCTGAAGGTGTGTGAACCTCACTGACCTCAGTGCCTGTCTGTAAAGTACTGCGCAGTTTCCCAGGCATTCCCAAGTAGGCTCTGCCATGTTGCCCTCACACCCAGCGGGGTAAATGTGACCGTCCTCAGGCCTTGGGTGAGAAGACCATCTGGCAGGGGTCGTGTGCTGTGCTCGAGGTCGCCCTGGAGGGCATAACCTGGGCTCCGGTGCTTCCTCTAAGACCTCTGCAGACTCCCTGGAAAGATGAGTCAGACCAAACTCCTAGAAGTGGCTGGCCAGAGGTCCTGGCCCTCCCTGGGGCTCCTGGGTGTGGGAAGTTGGCTTTCCCAGGCAGTTCTTTACTCGGTTAACTGGCCCAACCTGCTCTGTAGACTGTAGGCTGAGTTCCAAACTTCCCTGCTCAGGCGAACCACAGCGATATACAAAAATAGCACCCCGCGGCCCACCACAGCCGCCCAGCCTCAGTGCCGGGCCTCTTTCGTGGCCCAGACCCGGGTTCTGTCGCCTGCACTTGGGAACTCAGAGCATCCTCTTTCTCCTCCCTGCCAGGCTGGTGGCGGCCTCCAGCTGCCTCTGTCTCTTTAAGAGAGAGAGAAGGAAGGAAATCAGGAAGTGGGAGAGAGCAGAGCGCGTAGGGCTGAGTTCCTGGTGCGGCACACGGCCGCCCATCTTCAGGTCTCCGAGACCCATGGCCACCAGGATGCCACGGATGCGGCCCGTGCAGGGCAGCAAGCCCTGAAAGTCTAGGGGTGCCTCCCAGTCCCACAGCCTGCCTGTCCCTCAGCCGAGATGGGGTGAGTGTGCAGAGTCCATGCTGGGGGGAGGAGGGTTGAATGGGGGCATCTGGGAGCCAGGCAGCTGCAGGACAGCAATCAGCGAAGTGCCAGGGTGCTGGCCGGTGGGGTCGGCTCTGCGGGCTCCTGCCCCCCGCCGCGTATCTCTCTGAGGCTGCTGCCCCCCCGCCCCGAGGTGCCCTGTGCACCATCTCAGATGGGCACCCTTGCAAAGGATGGCTTGGAGGCCCTGAGAGGCAGGGAGGGTTTGTTATGGTGCAGCGGAGAACTCCTATGCTCCCTTCCAAGCGTCCAATGCCAGCCTCCAGCGCTGCCTCTGTAATTTCCTTTTCTGCCTCGCTTCTGGGGCTGACTCTCACCTCTCCCAGGGTCCTGCTCACTGGCCCAAGCCCCTGAGGGGTGGGAGTGGCGAAAACAGTCTCCTGGAGCCTGGTACGGTCTAGGCTGGAAACCCCCGGCTCTGTGGGGGAGGGTGACAAACAGGAAAGGGTTAAAGGGCTGGGGCCAGGAGGCCTTTGATGGAGGCTGAGAATGAACAGCGCCCAGGGGTGCCTCTCATCCGCCCTCCTCTTTCCGGTGCAGCTCAGCTCCTGGACTGGCCACAGACAGAAAGCATAGCACACTCTTACCGGGGAGAGTCTCTGCCTGATCCGGGTTGCGCAGAGAGCAGGGTAAGTGCTTCAGGCCGCTGTAGTGCCTGGAGACGGAGGGGGAGGGGTGGGGCAGCTGGTTCGTGGCCCACCGCCCTCATCCACCCCAGCACCTTCGGGGCACCAGCTGATGCGCTGGGGGCCGCGGAGCACGCACACCTGACCAGATGTGTTGCTGTGGGGCCCTGGGCACAGCCCTGGCTGGACCAGGAGAGAGCCCAGGGCACGCCAGCCCTGTGGTACTCTGCTCTCTGCGCCAGCTGCCCTTCCCTCGCACCTGCAGCTGCGCGAGGCCCCAGAACCAGCCCTGGGGAGGACTCTGGAGGAGCTGAAGCCTCCCCTGGCTGGACATTTGGCCTTGATTTCAGGATATCCTACCTGGTTCCTCAGCCCCGGGCCCGCGGGCTGATTCCTCCACAGCCTCGCAGGGGAAAACCTCACCAGCTCATTTCTGCTGAGCTATTACCTTGTCTTCAGAGAGACTCATCCTCTCAGCAGCTTCTATAAAACTATAAACACCAATCTGTCTTCTGAAACTGGAATTGACCTCTGATCTCTCCAAGTGGCCTCTGGCTCAAGGAATTGACCTTCTTAAGAGTCCCATTAAAAAAATAAAAGCTTACAGAGAGAGGGCTTGAAGCTAAGGAGCTGTGGGATTCCAGGCATAGTGACCCTAGGGTTGACCACCTTTGAGAGGGTAGACCAGGAAGCAGCCTGGGCTAGTCCGGCCTCATCCGAGAGTATCTAGCGGGTGGGGGCCCCTCTCATGAAGATTAGCCCTGGCCCCACTCTTCAGAGCAGCCCCGAATGTAACTCCTGAGGCTGCTCTCTCTGCAGTCAGTTGCTTGAGAGGAACTGGCCTTTGGAGAGAAGGGTGTGGGGGCAAATACGGGGAACAGAGCCGCAGAGGGGTTTCAGATCCTCCCGAGGCCGCCAGAGCTTCTGGATGTGATGGTCTCCTGCCTCCCCCACCCCTCCACACACACACACACACACACACACACACGTGCATACATGCTCACTCACACACACACACACCTGTGCATACAGGCTCATTCACACACACACACACCCGTGCATACAGGCTCACACACACACACACCCGTGCATACAGGCTCATTCACACACAGAGATGCACACATGCTCACACACACACACATGCATACATGCTCTCACACACACCTGTGCATACATGCTCACTCTCACACACACACCTGTGCACACATGCTCACTCACACCCCCACCCACACACACACCCACACCCACGCATACATGCTCACGCACACACACACACCCATGTATACACGCTCACTCACATACACACCCGTGCACACATGCTCACACACACATGCATACATGCTCACTCTCACACACACACCTGTGCACACATGGTCACTCACACACACACACCCCCACACACACACCCCCACACACACACACACCCACGCATACATGCTCACGCACACACACACCCATGTATACACACTCACTCACATACACACACACACCCGTGCACACATGCTCGCTCACACACACCTCCCCGAGCAGCGCTGACCTAGCCAGGCTGGCTTGCTGGCCGTGGCTGACAGCAGCAGGAAGTGGTGGCCCCCGGAGCGCTGGGGAAGGCCCCGGCTCGTGTTGCAATCCTGGAGATTTGTGGTGATGTGGGTGACGCTGTCTGACCTGGAGCCGTTCCTTCAAGCACTTTCTGCTTCCTGGGACAATCCAGGCCTGGATGCCAAAACCCAGAACTCCCAGTGCTGAGGGGAGGCGGCAGAGAAACGGGCTTGTCCCTGCAGAGTGGCCTGCCCAGGGTGGGAACGACAAGGACGTGCGGAGTCGGGAGGGGACAAAGCCCTGCGAGGGGACGGGGCCAGGCTGTGTGCTGAGGGCCTGGTGGTGGGGCTTCTTTTGGGGGAAGTTACTTCATCTTCCTGTGCTTTCCATTTCTGCCCCTGCCCCCTGGCCTCCAGAGTGACTGTGTGGAGCCCCTCCGCGGGGTGGTCTCTGGCACACTTACCGGCTGGGCCCCCAGTGTCCACCCCAGCTCAGGTGCCGCCCTGGACACCAGTGTGCTCTTCAGGGCGGAAGGCGGTCGGCCGGCCGGGAGCGGGATATGCAGAGCACCGTCAACTACCTGTGGCACACGGACGACCTGCTGGGGCAGGGCGCCACGGCCAGCGTGTACAAGGCCCGCAACAAGGTAGGCGCCCACCCGGCCACCCCGCCCCGTGCGCCCGGCAGGTCGGTCCCCAGTGGGGCTGGAGTGTGTCTGGGCAGGCTCCTCTGATCTGCACTGTCTGAGGCAGGGAAGGGGTGCGGGGGTCGGAAAAGGGCTTCTGGGGTGATGCCCACTGGGCACGCTCTGGGGCTGGAGAGAGAGGGACAAAGACGCGAGCCAACGTCCAGGGGAGCTGGCGGCAAATCTGGGAACAGCAGGGGGGCAGGGGGACCCGTTTGGATTTATCCTGCCTTTATCGCCTTGAGGGCTGTACTGGACACGAGATGCACTGCACTGTCTTGGACTTAAGCGCTGAAGCCAGACAGGACGGTGCTGCTAACGCCGGGGAGAGTTAGCTGCCACCGTAGTTACTGCCAGTAGCGACAATAGCAGTAACAACAAACCATCCCCCGCTGGGTATCAGGTGTGCCAGGGTCCTGTCATCGCCCAGTGCTGCAGCAGGCCCGGCCGTGGACCCCCACTGGGGAGGGGAAGGAGCTCAGGGTGGGAGCCCCCATCCCCAACCAAGCTACCCTGGCTCATCCCTGGGGTTAGCTCTTTTGAGTCTGAATGGAAAATGAGAGGCAGGGTGTGCTTCCCAGGGCAGGGGTGCCACTTCTGTTGCCCCCATGACAGAAATCCGGGGAGCTGGTTGCTGTGAAGGTCTTCAACACGGCCAGCTACCTGCGGCCCCGCGAGGTGCAGGTGAGGGAGTTTGAGGTCCTGCGGAAGCTGAACCATCAGAACATTATCAAGCTCTTCGCGGTGGAGGAGACGGTGGGTCTGGTGCTCGGTCAGAGGAGCGCGGTCTTGTCTTTGACCCAGTCGGGTCACGGAATAATAGACTTGGCACATGCTCATCAGTGGGTCACCTGGAGAGGAAGAAAGGCTGCCAAGGGGCTGTGGGCACTGCATAGGAAAATCAGGCTGTGGAGTGGGGCCTAATCAAGGAAGCCTTCCTGGAAAAGGTGACCTTGGGCTCAGTTTGAGGTCAGAAGAGAGAAGGCCAGCTAGAAGTGGAAACCTATAAAATGGGGGCTCTGGGCCCCGGGCCGAGCCACCACAGCTTGGGAAAGGGGAGAAGTGCCCTCCCCAAGACCCCGTCCCTCTCCCACAGGGGGCCGGCCGGCAGAAGGTGCTGGTCATGGAGTACTGCTCGAGCGGGAGCCTGCTGAGCGTGCTGGAGAGCCCCGAGAACGCCTTTGGGCTGCCCGAGGACGAGTTCCTGGTGGTGCTGCGCTGCGTGGGTGAGCCCCTCCCCTCCCCAGTCCAGCCCCAGACCCCGCCCTCAGCGGCAGGCAGAGTCCCAGGGGTGTGGCGTTTCTGGAAGAAGCATCCAGACACAAGAGCACTGGCATCTAAGAGGCGCCCCGCGCACAGACCTGGGACAGACGCTAGTGAGCGGACAGAACCCAGGGTCTGCTTCCTGCAGACTGGCAGTTTACAACTCCAGTTCCAGAGTACAATTAAAGGCGGGTGGTACACCGTTGTCCATGACGGCACGATTCATAACGCTGCTGTGACTCATGATGCTGTTGCTGCTCAGTTGCCCAGTCATGTCTGACTGTCAGTGACCCCACGGACTGGCTCCCTCTCCCTCACCATCTCCTCCTGGCTATTGTTCTTGCCTCTTGGCTATAACAGTAATAGCCAAAGGGCAAAAACAATCCACACGTCAGACAGATGAACGGATAAACAAAGTGTGCAACATGCAAGGGACGGATTAACTAGTGAGCCTTAAAAAAGAAGGAAATTCGCACACTTGGATGAACCTGGAAGGCACTGTGCTGAGTGAAAAAAGCCAGCCACACAAGGACAACTACTCTGTGATCCTTTTTATATGAGGAACCTGGAGAGATTCAGTCCATGGCAACACTAAGTAGAAAGTGATTGCCAGGGGCTGAGGGTGAGGGTGTGGAGAGTGAGTGCTTAATGGGTGGAATTCCTGTCTGGGACACTGACAGAGGTCTGGAGACTCGAGGTGATGCTGCACAGCCATGTCAATGTACTTAATGCCACTGATGCGTACACTTAAAAATTGGTTAAAATGTAAATTTTGTTAGGTATAGTTTACCACAATTAAAAAAAAAGAAAGATGGGGAGTAACTGAGTGCCCTCCGCTGGGAAGCAGAGCCACCATCCCCCTCAGGTTTCCAGGGAACCACAGGCAACCCTGACACTCCACACCCTGCCCCGTGTCCACCTCTGTCCTCCTGCTGTGCCCGAGGCCCCTGGGGACCCCTGGGTGTCACCCTCTGTCCGTGGCTTCTCCCCCGGGATGGGCCCCACCGCTGGGCCGGCCCCGACTGGAGCCACTAGCAGCCCTGCGTCCGTGGCAGCGGCCGGCATGAACCACCTGCGGGAGAACGGCATCGTGCACCGCGACATCAAGCCTGGGAACATCATGCGCCTGCTGGGCGAGGAGGGCCAGAGCATCTACAAGCTGACCGACTTCGGGGCCGCCCGCGAGCTGGATGACGACGAGAAGTTCGTCTCAGTCTACGGCACCGAGGAGTATCTGGTGAGCAGCGTGGGGGCCAGCCTGCACCCTGGGACTCTTGGCGCCCCTCTGGGGGCCCCGTCCAATCCCCCTGGGTCCAGGAGGGTCATCCCTCACCCCTAACCCTAACCCCAGAATAATTCATTCTCTTCTCCCAGGCCAAAAGGTCAGTGCTGAGGCCTGCCCAGACCCCCTTCCAGGCCCCCTGCCCAGACGCCCCCCCAAACCCCTGCCCAGACTCCCTGAATAGACCCCCTGCCCAGGCCCCCTGCAGAGACCCCTTACCCAGACCCCTTACCCAGACCCCCTGCCCAGCCCCCCCTGCCAGGCCCCCTGCCCAGACCCCCCCCAAAACCCCTGCCCAGACTCCCTGCATAGACC
The DNA here is from genome assembly GCF_023091745.1 of Budorcas taxicolor. Lineage (NCBI taxonomy): Eukaryota > Metazoa > Chordata > Mammalia > Artiodactyla > Bovidae > Budorcas > Budorcas taxicolor. Next base: position 6,032,839 of record NC_068925.1, read on the forward strand.
CCCTGCCAGGCCCCCTGCCAGGCCCCCTGCATAGACCCCCTGCCAGGCCCCCTGCATAGACCCCCTGCCCAGGCCCCCTGCATAGACCCCCTGCCCAGGCCCCCTGCATAGACCCCCTGCCAGGCCCCCTGGCAGGCCCCCTGCATAGACCCCCTGCCAGACCTCCTGCCCAGGCCCCCTGCCAGGCCCCCTGCATAGACCCCCTGCCAGGCCCCCTGCCCAGGCCCCCTGCCAGGCCCCCTGCATAGACCCCCTGCCAGACCCCCTGCCAGGCCCCCTGCCAGGCCCCGGGCCAGGCCCCCTGCATAGAGCCCCTGCCCAGGCCCCCTGCACAGACCTCCTGCCCAGGCCCCCTGCATAGATCCCCTGCCAGGCCCCCTGCACAGGCCCCCTGCCAGGCCCCGGGCCAGGCCTCCCTTGTTCAGTCAAGCCCTTGATCAGATCCTCGTGGAGGATGGACCCTGCTGCTCACCACTCTCCCCAGAGCAGAGGCTGATAAGCCTGTGGCACACTCACTTAGGAGATGACCCAGGAGATGTATTCTGATGGTTCTGTTTCCTCCTGGAGGTGGGAGAAGGCAGTCTGAATGGGGGGGGGGGGTGGCGAGCGGGGGGCCAGGGTTGCTCAGACCCTTGCCCCGTCCCCCTCCCTGACTGCTCTCTGGTTCCCCGGCGGCAGCACCCTGACATGTACGAGCGGGCGGTGCTTCGCAAGCCCCAGCAGAAAGCTTTTGGGGTGACCGTGGATCTTTGGAGCATCGGGGTGACCCTGTACCACGCAGCCACCGGCAGCTTGCCCTTCGTCCCATTTGGCGGGCCCCGGCGCAACAAGGAGATCATGTACGGCGATCCATGGGGACCCTCGGCAATCAAGGGGACCCTCGGCGACCCACGGGGCAGGGGGCGGGCCTGGACGTCCCGCTGGTCCCTGCTGGGTTCCCCATTCGGCCTCTGGCGGTGGGCCCTGAGGCGCTGGAGTGCACACACAACCCCTTTAGATGCTTGGATGTCCGTCCATCAGTTAAGAAGCCAAGCCTTGTCCCTGGCTGATGGGAGACCACATCCAAGGCCCGTGCTTCCCTTGAGCCCCACCCCAACCCCGTTTGGGCTGACCACATCTCAGCCAAGGTTCCCAAAGCAATCTGCCCAAGGTCACAAAGCCTGCCAGGGCAAAGGACGGGGCGGGGGTGGGCACAAGAATCCAGCCTCCTGATCCCAGGTCCCTCAGGGTTTCCCATTGTCTTATCCAGAGACTGTGGCTGCTCCCATGGAGGGCACCACCAGAGAAAATAGGTTTCAGGTGGATTTGCAGGAAGGTCAGTGCTCCTTCAGCTCAGGGGTCAAAGCCGGCGGAACCCGTGTTAAGTTAGGGAAAGGGGAAGGAGCCTGCCTTGGGTGGGGGCTGGCAGGGTAGCTGGACTTTAGAGGAGGGGAGGGTGGACTGTGGGGTGCAGGGGAGGTGACGGGCACGTTGGGGAGACAGGCGGGCACGGATGAGTGGTGAGGGGCAGACGAAACAGAAAGAGGGGACAGCAAGCCTCCAGGCCGAGTCTGTCCTCTCTTGGAAGCGTCACAGGCAGGGCGGGGGGTCCTGGTAACCTGGTCCTGCCCACCCCCCAGGTATCGCATCACCACGGAGAAGCCAGCCGGGGCCATTGCGGGCACCCAGAGGCGGGAGAATGGGCCCCTGGAGTGGAGCTACACCCTGCCCATCACCTGCCAGCTGTCCATGTGAGTGAGAGCCTGCAGGAGGGGGGATGCGGACCCCAGCCCGGCCCTGGGTCCTCCTCTGGGCAGAGGCCTGGCCCAGCGGGAGCCCCCGCTGGGCCACAGGCTTGGGTTCCCCCCTCTCCCTTCCCAGCCCCAGTTTCTCGCCCTGGAGCTGGAAGACCCTTCTGGCTTTTCCTCCCCACCCCACCCTGCCGCACCCCCTCGGTCCTGGCTCTCCAGGGCTTTCTCACCCGACGCCCCCATTACCTCCTCCAGGAGGTTAAGTTTGGGCCCCCAGCCCCTGACTGTCTCCGTGTCCCGGGGGCAGGGGTCTGCAGAGCCAGCTGGTGCCCATCCTGGCCAACATCCTGGAGGTAGAGCAGGCCAAGTGCTGGGGCTTCGACCAGTTCTTCGCGGAGACCAGCGACATCCTGCAGCGAGGCGTGATCCACGTGTTCTCCTTGCCCCAGGCAGTCCTGCACCGCGTCTATGTCCACGCGCACAACACGTGAGCGGCGTGAGCGCGGGGCCCTGCCTCTCCGTCCCTCCCCCGCAGCCCCGCCCCGGGCCCAGGGGCCTGTCCCACCGGGCTCTGTGGGGCGCTTAGATACGGAAGCTTCTGGGTCCAACCTCAGGTTGTGAAAGTACTAGTTCCGTCAAGTTAACCAGTGTTCCTTGCTGGGAACTTGAGAGATTCAGCAACCTTTACAAAGCTGACGTGCATTAGAAACCTCTTGAGGGGTGTGTGTGCGCAAGCACACGCTCACCGCCAGTGCACTCCCCAGTGGATTACTGGTAGAACCGTTTATTTCTGGAGCTTTCCGGGGGACTAGGTGAGCCCTAGTCCCGGGTGACCCTAGGGGACGAGGCTCCCTAGGTGCCTCTAGGGGGCGTGGCAGGAGCGGCGTGAAGGCAGAGGCCGGACACCGGACTTCGTCTCCATCCGCTTCAGGACACCACCTCTACCCTTTGTCTCTCAACCCTGGAGAGGAAAAAAAACCCAGTCCCTCCCTCTGAAAAGCGGAGCCCAAGTCTTAGCTGTGTGTGGGTCACCCTGACGCTGATTCCTGCCTGTTGACACCCCCTCACCTCCTCCTCTCCTGCCTCTGTTCCTGGTTTTCTAGGATAGCCATCTTCCTGGAGGCCGTGTATGAGCAGACAGGCGTGGCCCCCCAGCACCAGGAGTACCTCTTTGAGGGTCACCTGTGTGTCCTTGAGCCCGGCTTCTCTGCTCAGCACATCGCCCACACCACAGCGAGCAGCCCCCTGACCCTGTTCAGCACAGCCAGCGAGCCCCCCAAGGGGCTGGCCTTCAGGGACCGTGAGTAGGGCCACCCAGGCTGGACCTTTTCTCCTCCTCACTTTCTCTTCCAAGGGCCAGAGGCTTATAATCCAGGATATTGGTTCATTTGCTTTGTGGGTATGTCTTTGGGCCCCCAGGGTGTGGAGGCATCTCTGGGTGCTAATACCATATGTGCCTCTGAAATGCCGTGGGACTCGGGCCGGTGGCTGGACCAACCTGCGTCACGGCATCCAGAGATCTGTGATAGAAACTCCAAGGGAAACAGGGAGGGCTGGATTTCACCTGCTGTCTGCAGTCCATGCCTGATGGGAAGCCTCTGAGTTTGTGTTGGAGGAAGCAGGGGCCCAAGCTGCTGGAGAGAAGGGCAGGCAGTCAGGGACCCAGAGCTCTGTTCTGCAAGTTCTAGCAAAAAATCACTCCTCATTTGAATGATCCCAATTTCATCCTCCTCCTCAGGGTCCCCAAGGCTGGGAGGGGAATTCACCTTAAAACCCCCGAGTGTGAAGAGTGTTAGTCACTCAATTGTGTCCCACTCTTTGGGACCCCCGTGGACTGTAGCCCGCCAGGCTCCTCTGTCCATGGAATTCTCCAGGCAAGAATGCTGGAATGCGTTGCCATTCCCTTCTCCAGGAGATCTTTCCCACCCAGGGAGTGAACTGGGGTCTCCTGCATTGCAGGTGGATTCTTTACCATCTGAGCCACCAGGAGCCCCAGTTCACTCAGTCCTGAGGGACTCTGCAACCCCGTGGACTGGGTGGGAGGAGTGGTTTGAGTCTCTTCTCTGCGGCCCTGGCTGTCGTTCTCCAACGTGGGCACAAGGGGGCAGAGAGGGACTGCAGTTGTGAGAAAAGCCCCGTGACTGTGCACGGCACTTAGTCACGTCCAACTCTGCAACCCCATGGACTATACAGTCCTTGGATTCTCCAGGCCAGAATACTGGAGTGGGTAGCCTTTCCCTTCTCCAGAGAATCTTCCCAACCCAGAGATCGAACACAGGTCTCCTGCGTTGTGGGCAGATTCTTTACCAGCTGAGCCGCCAGGGAGGCCATAAAGAAGCACACTTAGGGCGTTTAAGGTGTGCTGCGATTCATGGGGTCGCAAAGAGTCGGACACGACTGAGCGACTGAACTGAACTGAAGGCTTAGGAGGTGGGGCTCTAGGCAAGCTGGGAAGCTGGAGGCGGCCCATAGGCGGTGCAGGCCGAGTGTGAGCTGGGGCTGGGGAAGATGCGCTCAGACCTTGCCCAGGGCCAGACGGCCGTCCCTCTCTGACCCAGTCTTCATCCGCAGCCGCTCTGGACGTTCCCAAGTTTGTCCCCAAAGTGGATCTGCAGGCAGATTACAGCACAGCTAAGGTGAGGGAGCGGCCGCCGGCTGGCAGGGAGGAGGGTTCTGCAGGGGTCGGGGTGCAGGACGTCACCCTGCCCTGCTGTGTGTTTCAGGGCATCTTGGGTGCCGGCTACCAGGCCCTGCGGCTGGCACAGACTCTGCTGGGAGGGCAGGAGCTGATGGTTCGGGGGCTGCACTGGTTCGTGTGAGTGCCCTGAGGGCCGGGTGGGCGGGCAGGAGAGGCAGCCCAGGCCCCCTTCAGCACCGCCCTGGGGCTGGGCCCTCGGTTCTGGGAAAGAGGAGGCTCTGATCGGGTTCCCTTCGGCAGGGAGATGCTCCAGGCCACATGCAGGCGGATGCTGGAGCTCTCGAGCATGGCTCTCCTCTTCCTCAGCAGCAGCCTCGGCCCTGAGAGGTGGGTGTCCCGCCTGGGGAAGGGCCGCAGCGGGCGCAGGCCCGGCCCCTCCTCTCTGTCTGTTCCTCCCCGGGGCTTTCCAACAGTGCCCTTTGCCTCCTCCTGTCCAGAGCTGCCAACCTCCCTGCCAGGCTGAGCGGAGAGGGCACGCCCCCCTCTTCCAGCTGGCTGCACTCACCTCCCCAACTTTCCAGTCCCTCCGGGCAGTGGGCCTGTGAGGACCCTGCCCCTCAGGCTCCCAGGCAGCCCCCTGCCTCCAAGAGAAGGGGCCTCTGTCCTCCCCGTCCACTCTCTGAAAAGTGAGACCCTCAGCTGCCCTGGGCCCTGGGGCAGGGCTCTGGGAGAAGCACCCACACCCACACAGGGCCCCTGGGGCCGCAGGACAGAGGTGCAGGCAGGCTCATCCCCAGAACCCTCCTCCCACCTCCCCTGGGCCTCTGCGTCCTCGCCTCCGAGGACTCCCTGCCCCAGTCCTGGGAGCTGCACACCCTCCACCCTCTGACTTGGGCCAGTTCAGGGTGATGGATTTGGAAAAGGGAGAGACTGGGGAGGAGGAAACCAAGCTGCAGGAAACGAGCTGCAGGAAGGGTCCGGTGGCCAGCGCACTGCTGGGCAGGTGCCCGCGCTGCGGTGCAGCTGGGAGAGGGAAATGAGCCGCAGGAAGGGTCCGGTGGCCAGCTCACTGCTGGGCAGGTGCTTAGACACTGCAGGTGTGGTGGTGAGCAGACCTGCCCTGCCTTCAGGGAGCCCCCACCCATTCGTGCCTGATTCTCTCCAATCCTCCTTCCTCCGCACCCCCGCCCTCTCATTCCCATGCCAAAACACACAGGATTCTCCTTCCCTAATTATTATGGTATAAAAACAGCATATTCTGATATGTTAATTGTGCTAAGTTAGAAAATACAGACCAGCAAAAATGAAATTAAAATGCTTTATCCTGCTACTGTAGAGACACGATATCTGCATATATCCTTCTCAGGGGTTTTCTGTTACCTGTGTGTTAACCAACATGGCATTTCCCTGTGCCTGCTATTTTATAACCTGCTTTTCTCCGCTTATGACCCTCGAGGTCAGTACATTTCATCTGTACACGGGCGTGTCCATGTCCAGACTTCCCTAGTCAGCCCCCAAGTGTTCTTTTCTGGCTGGTTCCACCCCAAACCAGGATCCAATCCGAGGCCACGCTTGGTGTCTGGTGGTTGTTGTTGAGTCACTAAGATGTGTCTGACTCTTTGTGACCCCGTGGACTGCAGCCACCAGGCTTCTCTGTGCCTGGGATTTCCCAGGTGAGAACACCGGAGTGGGTTCCATGTCCTTCTCCAGGCGAACTTCCTGACCCAGGGATCGAACCCGCGTCTCTAGCTTGGCGGGTGGATTCTTTGCCACTGAGCCCGTTCCTTACGTCTGTTTTCACCCTTCCCTCGAGGTTTAGCGGCATGGCTGGGGTGCCTGAGCTCCAGGACCTGAAGAGGACCGCAGAGCTGAGGTCCAGGCTGCGTAATGTGAGTGAGGCTGGGCTGATGGGCGGCCAGGAGCAGAGCTGAGAGCGGGGGTCTGGCCAGGCTCCCATCCGAGCCTCACTGAGGACCCCGCGGGGTCTGCCTTCGTGTCCCCCAGTTGGCTGAGGTCCTCTCCAGATGCTCCCACAATATCACGGAAACTCAGAAGACCCTGAGCGACCTGCGCTCTGAGCTGGTGAAGAACCGGGATCAGGTACATGAGGACAGAAGGTCTGTGGGATTTTCTTCTTGGCGGGCTGGAGGTGGGGCAAGGGCGGAGGCCACAAAGGGCCGGGTGGCCCCGTTAGGAGTCAGCCCGCCTCCCCTCTTCTCTTGGCGAGGATGCTGGGGTCTGTGGGTCGGGGCGGGGAACCCAAGGCCTTCTCGTGGAACTGGCCAGAGGAGGCAAGGATCTGGGGTCCTGCCTCAGCTGGGAGTTAGTGAATTACGAGTCTTAGAGGTGCCATCGGAGAAGGCAGTGGCAACCCACCCCAGTACTCTTGCGCTCCTTTTATAGATGATGAGGCTTCCTCTGCCCCGAGACACAGCCAAGAAATGACAAAGGACAGGGCCCCAGGTCAGGTCTGCCTGCTTCCAGAGACTGTGTGTTTGGCCTACACCAGGGATTTACCCCCCTGAATCCCCAGTCTGCATTCAGACAAACAGGAAAATCCCCATCATCCCTTCCCCCACGGCCTGTATGTGGAGCCCCTGCCTGCCACCTGGGCTTTGACCAGGGCATGGCCCACTCCTGCAGCCTCGACAGTCACTGTCTGCACAGATCCACACGCTCAGGTCCCCATTTCTGAATTCAGAAAGCTCTGAACACCAAGGAGCTGATTCTTCACTGTCTTAGCTGCAGAACCTGCCCTAAACTGACACGAGGCTCTGCCTGGTCTTTCTTTATCCCACTTAAGTGACCGTTCTTATGGTCCTGAAGGTTGAGGGTGTGTGATGACAGGTGCTGCCCTAGACCCCCAGGGGGGTCCATGATACAGTGTATGTGTGCTGACCCACCCTTCTCAGATCAGAGGGTGGCTCTGAATTTGGAACGATCCGGCTCCAGCCTTTTGGATAGACTGGACCTAGGGTCTTGTCCACCCCAGATGCCAAGTTGGGGAGGGTCCTGGGGTCCACAGGATCCTGGGAACAAGCGTGGGCTCTCCAGAAACAGCGGAGACGGGGTCCTGGGGGGAGCTTCAGGGAGGAAATGAAGCCAAACAGGCCGGGGCGGGTGGGGAAGAACTGCCCTCACACACCCCAACATCTCAAACAGGGTGTATCCTGAAAAAGAAAAAGCAGAAACAGTAATGACCTTAGAGCCCAGGCTGAGAGGGTAGAGAGGTCATCTCCTGAGCTCCCCGTCTACAGGCAGGACCAAGGACCTGGATTCATCCTCGTTTCAAACCAGGGTTGTTGCTTCTTTATTTAACTTCCTTCTCCGTGCACAGAAAACACGACTTTAGCTCTTGCCAGGGGAGAGAAGTTCCTGCTGGGCTCTGGCATGCAGATGCCACCACCTCTCCTGTTCCGGGGCCCAGCGCTCCTTCCCAGAACCTCTTCCCAAGCCCTGTTAGGCAGCAAAGGCCACCTTCCTGCCGCGCGTCCTGCCTGGCTTCTTCCGCGCGCGCGTGTGTGTGTGTGTGTGTGTGTGTGTGTGTGTGTGAGCGAGAGAGAGAGAGAGAGAGAGAGAATAAACACAGGAATGAGAAATGACTAGCTAAGCAAAAGATGCCTCAAACAAACAGAAGAGTCACCCCACTCCCAGACTGGCCCCCAGAACTGTGGCCCCCCAAAACGAGGCTCCTTCTGCAGGGAGACAGCCCCGTTCTCCCACAGCCATCCCCTGCCTCCCTCACCCTTGACCCGTGTGGTTCGATTCTTCTGTCTCCTGCCCACAGCATCCAGCAGATTCAGTGCTGTTTGGACAAGATGTACCTCACCTACAAACAGTTCAAGAAATCCAGAATGAGGCCAGGTGAGCCACAGGAAGGGCAAACCCCCTCCTCTCCCCTCCCTCCTTCCCTCCGGTTAGCTGGCCATTCCTAATACCGCAGCAGCATCGGGTGGTGCAGCTGGCCTGGGGTACGGGGGGTGGGGAGGGGTGGGGGGCTCCCTGCAGACCACTGGCCTGAGCCTTTCCTGCACCCGTTGCCACCTGGGGGCTCTGCTGAGACCTGGGTGCTATAGGAGAGGCGGCCTGACCGAGACCCCCCATCTTTGCAGAGCACTTTACGGTTTAAGAAGTGCTTCCCTGTCTGTGTCTCTGGCTCACTAAGGTCGTCAAGCTTTCCAGAAAGGGGAGGATGGGGAGAAATACCAGTTAGCGTCACTGGTGCAGGAAGGGGAGCCTGGGGAGGCCCCAGCTGACTCGTGGGGTTAGGGAGGTAACACACTCCAGGAACTGGCCCTCTCGCCCACATGCCCCTAGCATTTCCTCATGTGCAGGGAATCACCATTTGAGGGCATGGGCTTGATTGTAAAGCTCTCTTCCACCCCTAAGATTATCTAAAAAGTACTGTCCCATAGAAATATAATGCCAGGCACATTTGTAATTTTAAGTTCGCTAGTAGCCAAAATGTAAAAAGTAGAAACAGGTGAAATTTACTTTAATAACGTATTTTATTTCACCCAATATGTTCAAATTGTCATTTCAGCATGTAATCAATGGAAACAATTATTAAAGAGATATTTTACAGTCTTATTCTGTGCTAAGTCTTCACAGTCCCACGTGTATTTTACACATACTGGACATCTCTATTCAGAAGCTAATTTCTTTAACAGAATTACATGTACTTTTACCAGAACAACAAAGCTGTGTTTGATAGGGAAAAAATGTTGCACACTGCTTTAGTTTTTAAATTTAATCAAATTCGTTAAGTTAAAACAAAAATTCAGGTTCTCCGTCATATTAGCTGCACTGGCCACACTTCAAGTTCAAAGCAGCCACACGGCCGCCGTGTTGGACATGCAGTTTCTGAAAGATGACGGTCTCTCCTTGGGAGCCTCAGTTCTGCCTCTGGGTCTGACCTTGGAGGGAGCACAGCTCAGGAGATGGGAAAACCAAGACTGCCCTGTTCCCTGAGGCCAGGGGGCCGTGGGCTCAAGAAGCCTGGCCCGACACCCAGCTGACCACCTTTGCTGTGACGTTAGGAGCCCTCCGGAGGTTTCTCTGCCTCCAGCACTGGAATCCCATCATCCTGTGACCGCTACACTCTGAGCACCTCCTGTGTGCTGGGCACTGTTCTATGGACAGTGCGTATATTTTTTAAAACTATGTGATGCTCATAAAAATCGTAAGACACTGTTAACCTCCCCATTTTATAGATAAGGAAACTGAGACACAGGAAAGGTAAGTAGCCCAAGCAACCTGGGTCCAGCTGCTTTGAGCCACCCCATTTTACAGCCTCAAAAAGAATTTCACTTGTATCAGTCTGTAAGAGTCCTTTATTCAAGTGTGTAAAGAACCAGGACAAATGACGCTTCACTGCCAACACCTGGGGAAAGATGGCATTGTGGAAAATGCCCAGTCATTTTCAGGGCACTGTCTCACTTTCCCTTCACTCCCATCCTGTGGGTTACAAATGACGGATAAGGCAAAAATCAATTGCCTACAGCGCCCTTCTATGGTAACAGAAGGGAGGCAGACCTGGGCCTCGTCCCAGATCGCCTGGACCTCACAGTCAACTGAGCGCAGGGCCCAGGGCAAAGAGGCCAGGGAGGGAGGCGATTCGCTATCAGGGACTCCCAGTGGCAGGAACCGCCTTACCACGTCGTTTCTGCCGCTAACCAGAGGCCATTCCCCTGGAGTCCAGGAGAGGGCAGCACCTCCCCAGTGCAGAGAGCATTAGGGTGCAGCCCAGGCAGTGAGAAGCTCAGCCCTGCGGGCCGCGTGCTGGGCTGAGAAGGGAAGGTCAAAGGTGGTGGCCTGGCTTAGGCGACCCCCTGCTGCAGAGCCCAGCTGTCTGCAGCCTGAATATCCAGGGATGGAGTCCACCAGCTGTTAGCATCTGCCTTGCTGGGAGGAGGGCTGGATGAGGCATCAGGGCTGACTACACGTCCTTCAAGGCCCGTCTCATCCGCCGGTGCCCACTTGGAGCAGTCCCTGGGCGCCCGTCCCACCACCCCCGATGCGTGGGCTTGCCTGGCCCGCGTGGGCCTCTGCCTGCGCATAATGCAGGGTCTTGGGTGCTAGTCTCCCTCGGCCTGTCCTTCTGGCTCTGCGGGGCTGGGAGCATCGGGCAGGGCCCAGGCGGCTGCCTTCACCCTTGCCGCTCGCCCGGCCCTCGCGCCGTTCTGCTCTGCTGACCGATCGCACGCGTGACCTCGGCCCTGTCTGTCTCCTTCAGGGCTGGGCTACAACGAGGAGCAGATTCACAAGCTGGATAAGTGAGTGGCCTGTGCCCCAGCAGGCGGGTGAGCCGGAGGGTGGGTGTCGCCAGGGGACAGCGAGTCTCTGTGCCAGACAAGAGGCGGTAAAAGGCCCCGGCCCCAGGCCCCAGCTGGGCAGGAGGAAAGCTGGGGGGCACTAACTCTGGGGCCGGGTGGGGGGTGCGTTTCTCAGCAGCAGTCTTGATGGGACTGGATTGACACCTGGCATGAACACGATTGTGTGAGGGCTTTCCTTCCCTGGCGCCCTCGCTGATTAATCACGGACCGCTTTCCGCTCTGGGCTCTTTCTGCTCTGGCCCAGGCTCTCCTTTGGATGTCCCTCTGCTTCTCTGTCTCCTGGACACTCTCTTCTTCCAGGAAGCCCCCCTGACTTCTTACTTATTTGAGGACTCACTCTGCCAGTAACAGGCCTGCACCCCTGACCACACACACACACACACATGACCATCTCTCCTTCCCTCTGGGGCTGAGCTCAAGCATGTGTGTGTTTCCCGAGACCCCTGATCCTTCTCGCACATCCCTCTGCTGGGGTGTGCTGTGTGCTGGCCGCTCTGACCATCGCCGTGCATGTGAGCGAGCGCCGTCGCCTCCTTGGGGGAGGTGGCCCTGCTCTAGACCGAGGGGACGGACACTCGGGCACTGGAGGCGCCGGGAGTCTAAGCTTGTGCCCCGGTGGCTCTGGCTGCTCATCTCTGTGCCTCGGTTTCTGTCTTTTCAGGGTGAATTTTAGTCATTTAGCCAAAAGGCTCCTGCAGGTGTTCCAGGAGGAGTGTGTGCAGAAGTACCAGGCCTCCCTGGTCACACACGGCAAGCAAATGAGGTAACACTGGCCCTCCCTTCTGAACTCGGTTCCCGGGGCCCTCCAGGCCTGGCCCTTCCTCAGGCAGCCCTGGGCTTTGCAGAGCCCCAGCTGAGAGGGAGGTGGTTCTAGAGGAACAAAAGCAACAGCAGAGAAAGGTGGTTCTGTGGCCCTGGGTGGACCAGGCCCTCTGCTGGGCGATTTCTGTTAACTCATTTAATCTCACAAGGCCGGCCCTCCGCAGTGGATACTCTCACCCCATTTCACAGATGAGGAAACTGAGGCTCTCAGAACAGCTGCTTCCTTAATACCACACCACTAGTAAATAGCAGACCCAGGTCTAGCATATGGGTATGACCGCGTCTAAAATCTAGATTCTCTCCATCGTCCCAGGTGGTTGTGTTCAGAAGCCCCCTCTCTGGGGACTGAGACGAGGACACGTGGCCTGGAAGCAGGGCCAGGCGGGCCCCCATGTGGAGCCCCCTCCAGGCTGTCCCCTGTGGGAGTGCATGGTTTCTGCCCCTCAGACAAGCCCCTCCCTGAGCCGAGAGGGCCGCTTCCCAGGAGCGGCGGGTTCTGAGGATGAAGAGGAGACTCACCTTAGAAGACAGCTTCCGCGACCCCCATTGGAGGCCACCCCCCATTCTGATCTAACAGTCTGGAGATGGGCTTGGCCGGCGGCGTTTGAATGCTGCTCAGTGATTCTGACGCGTCACAGGGCTGAGAGTCGAGCAGTGGCTGAAGCCTCCGGGAGCTGGCGTCCTTTTAATGTTGTGGGGGCAGTGTCCTTGCTCACTCCCTCTGCTTAGAGAGAAAAGAGAATTCTTAAGAGTCTTTTTAAAATTAATTAACTTATTTTAATTGGAGGCTAATTACTTTACAATATTGTGGTGGTTTTGTCATACTTTGACATGACTCAGCCACGGGTGTACACGTGTCCCCCATCCTGAACCCCCCTCCCATCTCCCTCCACATCCCATCCCTCTGGGTCATCCCAGTGCCCCGGCCCTGAGCGCCCTGTCTCATGCATCGACCTGGACTGGCGATCTGTCTCACATATGATAATATATATTGCTCTGGAAATGGGGGCGTCAGCAGGCCCCAGTCTGAGCTCCCCAGAGCGGGTGTCTGGGCTCTCTGGAGCCTGACCCAGGCCCTCGCTTACTAAGCTCGCTGGCTTGTGCGCCCCAGCCTGGGAGGGGCGTGCGGCCCCCACGGTGCTGGTGCTGCCAGGACCCTCGTCAGCACCCTTACCTGGGGCAGGTGTGGGCTGAGGGCTCCTGGAAGGGCAGGGGCAGGGTGGGCGGCCAGTGCCCCAGCCTCCACGTGGGAAGCCTCTCCGTGTCTGTGCTGGCCGGCAGCGGGCCGGGCCCTGACGCCTCTCTGCCCTCTCCAGGCTGCTGCACGAGACCAGGAGCCACCTGCGCCTGGTGGGCTGCTCTGTGGCTGCCTGCAACACGGAAGCCCAGGGAGCCCAGGAGAGCCTCAGCAAGGTGGGCCACGTTGGGGCCCTAGCCGTGCCAAGCAGGGCCGCGCCAGTCAGACGCGTGGGAGGCATCCGGGCCATTCCCCTGCCTCAGCAGAGCCGTCCTTGACCACGTCCGAGCACTCTGGTGTGGCGTGGAGGGTCTCTGGCCTGCCAGGATAGAAGGCAGTGCCCAGCGTTCTCAGAACAAGCGTGCTCACTAACAGGGCAGAGGCTCCCAAACCCTGGGACATCTTCTGGGCCCTGTTCAACCTGGGAGGCTCCCCGAGGGAGGTGACCTGAACACTCCTTGGTCGTCTGATCTGTTCTGCTCAAAAAGACCAACTCAGGCAACTCTGAGAGGCCATTTGCGTTGCCAGCAGGGACAGAGAAGGGCTGTTCTTCAAGGAGTAAGGCCCACACAGCTCCTCCTCTCCCCAGCACTGGACACATTCTTTCAGAGACAGTGCTGGGCTGCCCCCACCCCTTCTCTACATCTTCTGACTCGACTGTGTCCTGACAGGTCCAGGTCAGACACAGAGGGTAGCCTGACAGTCTGCACCCCAGGCTCCCAGGATAAGAAGGGGGTGCTTGTGGGAAATTCTTGACACTCCAGGGATGTGGGCTGGGGATAATTTTGTTATGCATTTCTTATGCCTCCCCGCACCTCACTGCACCCAGCACCTGAGCTGACTTATCCCTTCTGACTAAAGTATGGCTCTTTCAGATCCTTGACCGACTATCTCACCAGCTCCTGCAGGAGAGAACACAGGGGGCTCAGGCCTCCCCACCCCCGACAGCTCCTTATCCCAGCTCTGCGCTGAAGGACCTAGTTCTCCAGTAAGTGCCAGAGATGGGGTGTGTGCGTGTGAGCATATGTGTGTATGTTAGGGGCTTTGCCCCTTGCCAGGCCCGGGAGGCGGGAATGAGGCTCGGTGGGGCTGTGGGGGAAGAGGGGGCTCCCAGGAAAGGTCTAGGTGTAGGCTTGCCTTGGTGTTTAGCCACCACTGCCTCTCTTGCTTGGCCTTGAACAGCATGCAAGAGCTCTGTGGGGAGATGAAGGTGCTGGCGTCTGACCTCCAGGACAACAACCGCATCATCGAAGGGTGAGGAGTCCCCGCTGTGCAGGGGGTAGGGAGGCCCGGTGCTCAAGCAGTCCTTGCCCCAGGGGCACAGGCCCCGTGCCTGCCCAGGCAGGTGTGATGACCGGGGTCCACGGTCCAGGGCTTTGACCTTGCCCCCGGGTTAGTTGGTGTGCTGACCAGGTGGAGGCTTTCACTGTGGTCTGGAGGATGTGGGTGGGCCTCAGGGCGGTGAGGGATGAAGGCTGGGAGGTATGTGGATTTGTGGCCATGTCCAGCTCTGCGTGAACGTGGCCTCTGCCTGACGCCCAGACCAGCTCCTTTAACCGTATGACCATCCTCAGAGTGGCAATGACCCAGGAAACACAGAGCAGAGCTGGGAGAACTGGCCCGGCCTGCAGGCCCCATGTTAGAGGCTCTGCGTCATCGTCAGACGGGAGTCCACTCCTGGGCTGGGGGAGGGTGGAAGTCGGGGGGATACTGGCAGATGCAGTGGGGCTCAGCCTTTGGGTTTTGTGTAAAATTCACAAAAGAAAGCTGGAGAATAACAGAGTGACCAGCTTCTCATATTACCAAGTAAGCACCATTGGAAGGGAAAAAAGCCCTGCCATCTAGAAGTCTCACTTTCGAAGGTGCGTTTGAACACCAAAGAGAAGGAAGGACACAATCTCAGAAGCAGGGGTGATCCCGTTTACACACATACACACTCACACGTGCATGCACGCACCTCCCACGTCTTCCCCATCATCCTTACGCCTGTCACTTCCCCACCTGGGGACCAAAGAGTCTGCAGAGACTCCTACAAAATGTGGCCTGCGTGCTCCTCACCCACAGTGCAACCCCGGGAAGTTTCTTTGGCTCTGAGCTCGACCACGTGCACAGAGATTCCACCTCCTGGTGCTAATAATGAAGGGATTAAACAGGATGAGAGACGCACTCTGCTGGGAGGGAAGGGTACACAGAGCCGGGATTCACTAAACGGTAGGTGTTCCCTGAGGTCACCAGAAGGTAGGGAAGCTGGGAGCAGAGCTCACAGCTGCCCCTGGCGTTTCAGAGGGCTCTTGGGTTGAGGAGGCATCCCATGTCGCATTCCAGCAAGAGGAGAACCCATCCTCCTAAATACCCACAGGGAGAAGATTTGACAGCTTCTTAGAAAGATTTTCCGAGACAGCCCTTAGGGACAGGAAGTTCTAATTTTAGTGCCAACATAAATTTTTCTTGCTGCGATATGTAGTCTATTTACAGAGAGCTCACATCTGTATTTTAGTGGATTTTTACTTCCTGATTCAGAGCTGTAACCAAAGAGCCTAAAGAAACCGTCTATTTCCCCTCCTCTTAACCCGTGGCCACATTGGAGTCCCCAGGGGAGCTTTCAAAAAGAACGGATGCCTGGGTCTTGGCCTCAGAGGCTCTGACTGCTGCTTGGAGTTGGGGATTTTCATAAGCTTTCCCAGTGATTCTAAGGTGTAGCCAGGAATGAGAATAGAGTTCTTGTCAGGAAGACACAGGCACTCTGGGAGGAGAGCGGAGGGCCTGACTGGCCCACTGCCCCGAAAGCTGATGGTGCGGGGCCCCGGGTGGGGTTCCGGCTTCTCCACCTGGGCAGGAGACACTAACCGCAGCCTTTCTTTACAGGCTAAGCAGGGTCCCACTGGCTCCTGACCTCTGAGCTTGGGGATGTGCCTGCGGCATCCTGAAGCATTACGGTCGTTCAAGCACTGCCCGCACCGGGGACCCAACAGGACGGTGCCGGGTCCACCTCACCAGCCTACCTCCCTCCTGGCTGACGGCCGGGAGTCGCCCAGCATTACCTTCCGCTACCTTTCTGGGGGGCAGCGCAGCAGGCCCGGGAGCTCCGGCCGGATCCCGGGCTGGCCTGCGCCCTGCACGAGCCGGGGGCCAGCCCCTCTGTCTTCCTCGCTGTACAGCGAACCTGCCGGCCCGTGGGGGCCAAGGCTCCCGGACACCCTCCCTCCCCCCAGCCCTGGTGTGCAGGGCTTCACTCCTCAGGGAACAAGACGGGGCCTCCCGGGGGCTCCCCAGGGGGCAGGGCAGACGACTCCATCCCCATCTTCCTTCCTCTTCCGGTGTTTCGTGTTGAGCAAACAGACCTCTCCCATCTCCCATGGCTGCTGAGGGTCACCCGTCGAGGTCTCAGGCGTGACCGCCCGATTTCCTGTTCCCTCCAGTTAGACTGAGCCTAAAGCTGAGGAACGGGTCTGGGGCATCACCAGATTTGGGGGTTCGCAGCCAGCGGCATCTACAGTAGCTGTGCCAGTTAGCACAGGCCCGTGAGGCCAGAGCCCCGAGGAAGTCAAGGCCTGCAGCTTTCAGAAATGAAATAAACAGGAGCCTTTTCTGGGTGGCTGTCACTAGGCTGTTTCGGGAGGCAAGGGGGGCTCTAGGCTGGGTGTGCTCGGGGATCAGGGAGGGCTCTAGGCTGCGTGTGCCCAGGGATCTGTGAGAAGGACTAGGAGACGGAGGCAGGACAGCTCACTGCCTTTCCCTGAATGGGAGCCTGGTTTCAGGGAGGCGCCCAGGGAGGCTGGCCTCCTGCTGGGGTCTCTCTTTCCCGCTCCCTGTCACTTGAGGAGCTGTGTAAGGGCCTCGAACTGGCAGGGAGGGTCTGTTAGGTTTTTTTAACCTCCAAACCTCCATCCAAGTGCCTATTCCGTTCCACGCACCCCCTACCACTGTTCAGCTGGCCCTGAATATTGGTTGAGAGCAGTCCTGTGGGCCGTTTTGCACATCCCCTCTTTTTGCCCAGAAGCTGGATGGTGCCAGGGTGTGGCATTCAGACGTGTGCATGTCTGGTCTTTCCCTTGCAGGGTACCTCCCTTTCCCTTCACCAGAGCCGACTACCCAGCTGGCCTAGGGGTGGGGAAGGGTGTGCAATAAAGTGGCTCCAGCAGGGGCGGGAAACAGTGAGGAGCCCTACTTGGCGCTTTGAAGCATGAAAACCCAGGAATCCTTCCTGCCTGTCTTTTGGGAGCTTCTGCGTCCTCGCGGCTGTCCGCCTGACAGCCCCCCAGGGCGGCGTTGAAGAAGGCTGGGTCCTGGAGTCCGACGTTGTCTGGGCTGGTCCTCCATGGGAAGACCAGCGCCCTGTAAAGACCCGGGGGAGGGCTGCTGGGTGTGCTTGCCTCAGGCTTCCTGGGTGCCATCTGGGCCTCGGGCCCTGGGTCACTCAGGCCGGGCGGGCTCAGGTCCTCGGTTGCCAGGAGCCAGTCGTTGCTCCGACGGCCCTGGGCACCAGACCCCCTCCGGTCCGCCCCGCCCACGGGAAGTGCAGGCCAACACTCCTGGCTCCTCAGCGGCCCTGCCAGGTATGCCCCATGGCAGATTTTCCCTGGCAGCTGCGGCTGCTTCTAAGACCCTGTATGCTGGGTGGAGCCACGGGATCCCCGAAAGCCAAGTGCAGATTTGGGGGAATGATACTATCCAGGCTCTATGAGCTCATGAGCAAAGGCCAGCAGGGAACCCGCAAGAGCTTCAGTGTGATTCTGTGCTGCAGAGCCCCCGACATGGGTGCCCCCAGCCCAGCAGGGCTCCTGCTGCCCTCTCCGCAGGGAGCACGGAACTGGACCCAGGCCCATGACCTTGACCAGTTCCTCCAGAACCTGGTAAGACCCCCCGCACCAGGTGTCTGATGACCTCTTCTCTCTGGTGATTCCTAACGTGACACTTCAAATGCAGTGCCCATTCAGCTGCTGAGACGTCAACCGGGCACCTGCTGGGTGCCAGGCCCTGGGAGGGGAGCCAGAGCTACGTGGCGACTCGGGTGCTGTGCCCGCCCTTGGGGAGCTCACCCCGATGAAGAAGGGCCCTTCAGCACCACAGGAGCGGGCAGAGACAGGAAGGCACAGCTCGGGGGGGCGGGGGGGCGGCCTGCGTCACCACCGCCAGAGGGCAGGGGTCAGGGAAGGACTCGGGGAGCAGGCAGCTCCAGAGTGGGGTCTTGGCAGGTGATCAGGGTTGCCCGGCAGAGAAGGCATGGGAGGCATCCCTGGCAGGGGGACCAACACCCGCCTCGGCGGGGGAGGAACGGCAGGTATGTGGGTCGCTGCAGAGCAGGCTGAAGCAGGAAGTGGGCGTTGAGCACCGGGCGGGGAGCCAGACCCAGAAGCTGCCTCTCCGCCACCCACTCGAAGGAATGCGGGCTTCACTTGGGGAGCTGCAGAAACAGGTTTTTTTAGGTCAAGCCCAACTGGTGTTTTAAAGACACCTGTGCCTGTGTGGAGCGTGGACTGAAACTCCATGCCTACGATCCTCGTTTGTAAGATGGGGACAGTATCTTTCAAAGCTGTGGGTAGGGACAGATTCTGTGATTCCACAAGGAGTCTGAAACACTCCCTGGGGTCTCTGCACACCCTCCCAGCCCCACCTCCCGTCGCTGAGGCCACCACACAGGCTGGGTGGGAAAACTGGAGCCCTTGTTGCTTATCAGCCCACTGGTGGCTCAGGTCCCTCGCAAACCTTGGGGAAGAGGCCCCACAGCATTCGGATCAATGGTGAACATGCCATTAAAACAGGCCGCTCGGTTCAAGGGGCACCTGGAAGGAAGCAGCGGAGGTGGGCCGGGGCCCTGGTGCCTCCTTCTGAGCCCTGGGGCCTCAGGGTGATAGTTTTTGCGACTCTCAGAATCTGTAGTCTCCTCTGTACAGACAGGCATTCTGGTTCAAAACCCAGATTCCGGGACTCTTCCCCACCTCCTGATTCCCATCTGTAAGGGGGTGGCCCTGGAGCCTGCCTTGTGGACGTTTCCCCCATGATTCTCCCACAAGCTCTAAAGTTCAAGGACACCAAGGCAGTTTGCAGCCTCCAGTAGAGGCTGTATGGATGCCCGGTATGGGCCCGTGGGCAGCGGTGGACACCGGAAACCAGGCGCCAGCCCACAACCTGCTGGCTGAGGCTGGGGAGGCGTCTCAGGGACAGCGGCATGGCCTCCCTCCTCCTGGGCTAGCATGCACTCTCTGAGGCCGCCTCCCTGCGGCAGGGACAGCCCCAGAGGATTCCCACAGCCTGTCATCCCGGGCTCACTCCCACACTGCTTCAGTGATTTTGCAAAGCATGGGATTCCTGGCTGCTTTTTGCTTCATCTCACACATGCACATGCAAAAAAAAACCTCTGTAATCCAGCAACCCCAACGGGAGGTGGTCAGGAATGAGCCAGCGTGACCTGAAGTAGCTTCAGTGTATTCTTGGAAGCTCAGAATCACTGCGGGCACTTGACGCAGTCCCGTCCTTTCCCTGGAGCCTTCATGAGGCTGAGAGAGAAGAGTGGGAGTAAGGGAAGGAGGGAAGGATGGGGAGGAAGGAGAGGTAGAGGGGTGGAGAGGGAGAGACAGAGGGGAGAGGGGGCAGAGATGAGAGGAGCCGGGGAGGCCCAGAGGAGGGACAGGCGTGTGTGTGCGTGCACACGTGCACATGCCTCCAGTGGGAAGTGGCCCAGGCCCTCTGCCCCTCTGTCTGCCCCTGCCCTGGCCACCGCTGCCGGCCACGGCGATGGCTTGGTCCTGGAACGTCCGTGGCTGTGTCTCGGCGCCCCGCTCTGGCTGAGGGCCACAGCTGCTGACAAACGGGCCTGGAATATCTGAGTTTTTCCAACATGAGAGAAGAAACTTCCACACGGAAACCAGCCTTATCGTGAGCCTGGCAGAGTGGCTGGGGACAGGAGAGTCCTGTAACTCAGGCACAGATGGAGGAGGCGCCCCCACACTGCTGGAAAGCCAGCCCCACCGCCTCGCATCTTACACAGTGGCGCGGCCCCAGGAGCCCTCGTGTTCCTGCTCACGCTGCCAGCCCGGTTTGCCCCTCTGGCCACCAGGCAGGGTGAAGGACCTAGAGGATCCCCCAGGAGCACTGGTGTTACACACAAAGCCCAAGCCCTTGAGAAGGGCGAGGTTCCCCCAAGCCCCCACCCCTGGCCAGTTACTAGCACAAGAAGGCAGAGAATCCACCCTGGTGACCAGCAACTTTCTCCCGGCTCCCACAGGTCCTGGGGGGCCTTCTAGTCTCCCTAGAGCAGACAGTTCCTTCATCTCTCCCTCCCTGGGTGCAGGGGCCATGGCTTGAAGGGATACTAAGAAATAAATTCCGTATTAGGTACAGGTTGGGAGCCTACAGCCAAGTTCATTTCGCTAAACGTTTAACGAGCACCTCCTATTTGCCCTGCACAGTGGCAGAAAGACTGACAAGTGAGGGAGGCAAGAATGTGCAAACCTAATTGTGAGTCATGTCAGGATGACGTGGATGCAGGAGAGACAATGAATTCGGGCTGGGGGACTCTGGGAAGACCCTAGGGAGGGCCTGCTATCCAGACTAGACTTGGAAAGTGGAACAAGATTGCAACAGAGAGAGGAAAACGGGGAAAGATTTTCTTCAAACAGCACCTACAAAGTGAGATCAGAGGTTTTAAACGCTGCCGTTTGTACCACACCAGCTGGGCAGTGCCAAGGCAAAATCAGAGATCTCAGTCCAACCTGTGACACCTTTGGGGGCCAGTCACACGCCTTCTCCGACCCTCAGTTCTCTCATCTGTAAAGTAGGCATGCCAGCCACTTCACAGAGTTGCTGTGAAGATGAGGTCATTCAAGCCAAGGGTGCTTGCCATATATCAGGTATTCGATGCATGTTTCTGGAGTAAATATGTATAACACACTGCACTTTACAAAGGACCGCCACAAACACTCTAATTCCCCAACAATGTGTTGTCATGGTGCCTGCTCACAGTCTAGCAATGAAAGGTGCTCCCCACTCTCTGAGGAGGCTGAGCTCTGCATGCAGAAGCTGCCGGGAGGGGAAGGAAGCTGTGAGGAAGAGGCATTCTCCAGCAGTTTCTCAAGGTAAGAGCGCTTTTCCTCAGACGTCTACCGAGCAGCTCACACAGTCCCAACTGCCCGCTGCCTTGGTCTCATTTTCAGAGTGTGGTCTCTGAGTCATGTTCATCAAACTCACATAAGATACAAGCCAATGTCCAGACTTAGGGAACTGATCTCTGCAGGGAGGGGCTGGAATCCACATTTGGAAGAAACCCATGCTTATAAAGTCTGGGAAGGTTGGGGGGCTGCTATGCCTGCCGCTCCTTCAGCTTGGACCTTCCTTGCTCAGGTAGACAACGGGCTGGCTCCACTCGGGGCTGTGTTTAAACATCTGCCCCTCAGAGAGGTGCTTCTTGCCTCCAGTCCAATCCAACAGCCCCTGCTGCTCTCTGTCCCCCACCAAGTGTGCATGACCTGAGGCTCTGTTACACTCAGGTTGACATGTCTAGTAGCTGACTCTCCGCCTAAACTTCTATTAGCTTCAGGAACATGGCCATTTCACTGTCGCACCTTTGATGCCTAAAATAGCACCTGAGATGCAGTGGATGTTAGGTGATCCCTTGTTAAACGAGTAACTGCTCTGTGCTCTTAAGGACGGCAGGGAGGGGTCATTTGTGCTGTTGATCAAGTACTTCCAGCTCTTGCCATCCTGAGCACAAGAAAGGAACGCACCTCCTGCCCTCCTTGTGGAGGGTGGGCTTTAGAACTAATTCTAGCCGACGAGGAGCGAGCAGAAGTAGCTGGAGCTTTTGCGTGCTGCGATCGGAGCCTCGGGGATCTCTGCGTCCCTCTGGTTTGCTGCTGGGCAACATGCTACGTGGCGCCTCCATCAGCCTGGATCCCTGACTCTGAGGAACGGTCTCCCCACCAACAGGCACGGGGGCATGTGGCGTGAGTGAGAAAGCAGTCTCTGGGTGCAAGGCACTGGGATGTGGGGGTTGTTTACTGCAGCGTAGCCTGACCTGTCCTGACAGGTCCAGTGACCCCAAGCAGACGGTTGTACCGGCATAATCACTGGGAGGTCCCTAAGTCCCTTTGGGGGTTTCAGGCGACTTCAAATGCCTCCAAGCCAGACAAACCCAGAAACTTCCCCTGCAGAAAGTCAGGCCACATTCTCTCCTCCTCTTTTCCTTCCTACTTGGAAGCTCCCTGGTGGGTGGGGGCGTGGAGTGGGATGGGGTGGGGGTGTTAGGAGATAGCCTTGAAACAACTCACCCACTGGGGGAACCAAGAGACCACCTCTGAAGTGACCTCACACACTCAAACTCACTGTCAGCATCCTTCCCTGTGGTCAAAAGGAAAAGCAGCACACCCACTCTTCTGGGAGTGAGTCACAAGCAGAAAAAAGTCAGCGGCTCTGAGCCAAGAGGATCTGCTAACGAGGGGAGAAAACTCCCAGTGGAGGTGTCTCAGCAGATGCTGTGGTCTCGCCCTTGGGGCCAGCATGAGCAAAGACCAACCCGAGCAGTGCCGAAGTTCAACATCAGACAGTACCCCAGGTCCTGACCCTACCATGAGCCTGGACTTTATTTAGTATTACCCTGATGAAGGAAAATGGGCTGTGTGTGTGCGTGCGCGTGTATGTGTGTGTGTGAGATGGGAGAGGGTGCTCTTCTGGGGAAGAAGGAGACTGGGCTGGGAAAGATGACATCAGAAGAGGCAAGTTCCCGGCAGAGAGCCTCCTGCTGGGGTTCGGGAGAGGCAGCAGCCTCGCTTGACCTCAGTCTCTAACTCAGGGAGATGAACTGGGAGATAAGCTTGATACATTTTTCAGGTTGGTCACATGGAATTACGTTATCTCCACTTTTTCTCCCTTCTGTCCCGGAAGCCACACGCAGGGCTCTGGCCCTGCTGGAACGCTTTCTCCAGAGCTGGGGCACGACAGCTAAACCGGAGCACTTTTCTGCCCAGCTCAGGAACCTGGGCAAAGGGGTTTATGCCTGATTATTCCAGACAGTCCTCAGCTTCCCAGGGCCAGAGGAGACACTCATCCTGTGAGCCTCTCCATCCCAGGAATCTGGGCTGGGCTGCCCAAACTCATGCTGAGGGGAGGGGGATGAAGGACAGAAATGGCCATTGGTGGTAATTTCACAAACGGCATTTTAAAACTGGCTCCTCGGTGACGCACTCTGCCAGGTCCCTTCTCCTTGCCACATCAGACTATCACCAGAGCTCGAGCTTGGCCCACACCCTGGGCCTCTCCCAGCCCTCTGCTCTCCCAAGGTTGGAGGAAGAGATCTTCAAACAAGTCTCAAGCCTGTGGCCAGAGGTGGATAATACAGGCTGGATTCAAGCAAACATATGCAACACAGGCTTCTGCAACGGCCTCTCGAGAACTGCTTGCAGAAGAAGTGGGAGAGATGAGGGAAAAAAGACCACAAAGGCAAATAGGTCTTTTCTGGGTCAACATCTGCAACAAAACATTGCAGAATTATCCCCCACTGTGTTTTTCTCAGCCGTGTCCCACTGACCTTCACCTGCTCTGCGGGGCAAAGAACAGAGAATCCTATTTTCTTCTTGCCACCTTCGATCTAAAGTAATAGACCAGCAGCGTCAACACTGCCTGGGAACTTGTTTAAAATGCAAAATCTCAAACTGTTACATAAAGGATGGGCAAGCAACAAGGGAACTACGGTCAATGGCTACTGCGCAGCATAGGGAACTACGGTCAGTGTCCTGTAATAAACCATAATGGGAAAGAAAAATATACAAAATCCCAAAGCCCAGGCCCAGACAAACTGACTCAGAAACTCAGGGGGTGGAGCTTGGTAATCTGTAATTCAACAAGCCCTCCAGGTGACGGTGATGTATGGCAGCATTTGAAAACCACTGATGTAGAGAAAGCAAGGTTCAGACAGGGGAGAGGAGAGGGGCAGGAGGGGAGCAGAGTGGGGTGGCTGTGGCTCACAGGCCCCCATCTCACACCTTCTGCTTCACAGCTCTGTGCTCTTGGCCACATTCTTGCCACGCACTCAGAAACGGCCTCATGAGGTGAGAACCTTTGGTTGAGACCCAGGGATCAAAGGATCCATGGTTGCCCCCACCATGAGGGAGAAGCCGTGGGCCAAAGCAAGCTGGGCATTCCCTGGCCTCTCGACTGTTGAAATTTTAGGAATCACCTAAAAACGAACCTCCAAGGGGAAATCCAAAAGCAAAAGTGAGGATTCCCCTAGAAGACACTAGGGGGAGACCCATCTCTGGCCTGGGAAGGGGAGGGAGCAACTCAGGTCTAGAAGAATTCAGACCATGTGTTTCTCAAGTTGATTCGCTGGTGACCTCTACTAAATCAACCAAATTGAACCGCACCTTTCGAGAGGACAGACAGTGACTACTGAGTCAGAGTGATGGAACCAGAGAGGAGGAGGAAAGCGTTACGTGTCTGCTCACTCCCGGTCCAGTTTCCGGCTAAGGAAACTACAGAGGCTAGAGAGGACCCAGGGTCACACAGCAGGTCTGTGACGGGACACAGGTTCGGAGCCCCAGCAAGCCCGGTTCCCCACCCAGGAGAGATGGGCAGGGCCGCTTACCTACTTGGTGCGACACAGGGCTAAAAGACAACGCTAGCCTTTTGTTCAAAAACTGTTAAGGCTTTCAAGGCGAGGACAGCAGCGCATTAAAATAGAGGAGGGGAAGGTTGTGAAGCCTGTCCTCGGACTGATAGAAAGGAATCCCTCTCTGAGTCCCACAGGCGGGCTGTCCACACCAGGTGCAAAGCAGGGCTTCTGCGGGCGGGGGTGGTGGTGGTATTTCCACAGTAATTACTAGAACATCTATGGGGAGAGGCAGATTTGACTTAGAAAGGAAAGCTCTCCCAACCCACGGGGGCCCGGAGTGTTGGCACGGACCTAGGATCACCAGAACTCCAGTCTTCCGGGAAAGGACTCTCCTACCGGTCAGGGCTGCTGCGAAAGGGGAAATCCAACCAGGGTGAACGCGGCGCGCGGACAGCCCGCTGCCATCAGCATCGGAAGCGTCCCCCGCCGTCACGGGGCTCGGAGCCGCCGTGGGCCCGCGAGCCGGAGCCGGGCATCCCCTGCGTGCGCCCGGCTCGGGGCGCGCGGGGGCGGCGGACTGCGGCGAGCGCCGGAGGGGAAGGGCCGGGGGGACGCGTCCCTCCGGTCGGCGTGAAAACTGGGAGGCCAGCGGGCCGACTCTGAGCCGGTGGACGTCTCGCTGGACCCCCATGCTCCGTTTCTGAGCCCGTCCCTCCGGCCCGCTCCCTCCTCGGGGCGGGTTGGAGTGTGGATTGGGGGCGTGGGAACCTGGGGTTGGCGGGTGAAAATCTGGGGTTGGGGTGAAGGATGGGAGAGGAGAGGAGGTAGGGCTGAAGGCAGGAGGCTCCCACAGAATGCCTCTTCCGAGTTGTCCTGTAAAGAAGCTTTCCACGTGCAACCCCTCAGCTGCCCCGGCTACCTGAAGACACCCCGGAATCCACACTCGCCCAGGCGTCCCCCACTGCCGCCCCTGCCCCTCGGGCGGTCGGCGGTCCCCTTGGGTCGTCCTTCCTGCCTCTCCGAGGTCTCCCCGCCCCCGCCCCGCCCCGCAGGCTGCGGTCCCTTTAAAGGCGCGCCGGTCTGGGGCCGCCCCGCTCGCGAGGCGGACTCGGGAGGAGCGCCAGCGCGGAGAGCCGCCCGGCATGGCCATGGCGTCCCCGGCCATCGGGCAGCGCCCGTACCGGCTGCTCTTGGAGCCAGAACCGCCGCGCTATCTGCAGAGCCTGAGCGGCCCCGAACTGCCGCCGCCGCCGCCGCCCCCGGGCCACTCCTCGCGCCGCTGCGCCCCCGCGCCCCTCTCCACTGCGCCAGGGGCGCACGAGAGACGCAGTGCCCGGAGGGCCGCCCGGGGGGACCCGGAGCCCCAGCCCCGGGCCTCCCGACCCGCTCGCCCTCTCCGGCCTGGTCTGCAGCAGAGACTGCGGCGGCGGCCTGGCGCGCCCCGGCCCCGCGACGTGCGCAGCATCTTCGAGCAGCCGCAGGATCCCCGCGTCCCGGCGGAGCGAGGCGAGGGCCACTGCTTCGCGGAACTGGCGCTGCGGGGCGGCCGCGGCTGGTGCGACCTGTGCGGGCGAGAGGTGTGGCGGCGGGCGCTGCGCTGCGCTAGTAAGTGTGAGGGTCGGGGCGGGGCGGGGCTGGGGGGCGCGGGAAGACCGCAGTCCGCCCGCGAGAGGCAGCGAGCGAGCGGGCTGGGGCGAGCCGAGAGGGGGCGCTGCCCGCTCCGGCTCCAGGGGAGACCAGGGGTTTCACCGAGGGAGGTAGCCCCTGGACACACTCTGCTCCCTAGTGCCCTTAGGTATGCTTATGCGGTATTTAACAAACACCTCTTCCTCTGACAGGTGCGCGCCTTGCCCCTCTCCAGAAACAGCCAGTACACACACAGACACACACACACACACAGAGAGACATACACACACACAGAGAGACACACACACACACAGAGACACACACACAGAGGCTGGGGTTGATGCCTGATGCTACCAGATCATTCCCTTGTCTCCAGGGCCCTCTCTTGCTTTTCTGTAGCTTCTTGAGAGTGGGTTGTGAGGCTACTCTTGAGATGACCGGTTGGCCCCTGCTTATTAGGATAATGGCAGATAACTTTGTCTGCCTGCCTGCGGTACACCCTTCCTCCAGGGTGACCTGTGGGGACAGGGAAGAGACCTGGTTGGGCTTTGGATGGACAGAGGCCATGAGGCTTGAGAAGAGGGTGAAGTGACCCTGGATCCACGCCCTCTCCGGCCTTCCACCTCTGGCCCCTCGGACCTTTGCCCTCTGCTCTGATGTTTGGCTGGGCCCTGCTTCCTCCCCTTCCTCCTACTGGCTGCCGCACCAGGCATCAGGCTCAAGAATTACCCAACTGCCTGCCCTGTCTCACTGTCCCCAGAGCTCTCAGGTCCCTCCAGCCTCCTCCTCTGAGCCAGAATCTTCTCAAAGCCTGACTATAAAACACTGGACATCCACTGTATAGATTTTCTGAGCACATTTGCGGTCTTCTTGGGGGTTTGTTATTTTTCTCCTCCAGCAGTTAGGTGTGCATATTTCTTCAGTGATGTTTCTTTTCTTCTTTTCCTATTAGTTTTATCTAGAAAAATAGATTTTCCTGTTAGACTTATCTAGAAATATAGGTTTTTTTCCTATTAGATTTCTCTAGAAAAATAGATTTCTTCTTTTCCTGCTCCCCACCCCATGTTTGCTGTCATATTTGACGATACCCACCCCCATGTTCATATGTGTTTGTATAGGTATTTTAAATATCTGAAGCACAAAGTGCAGACAATGGTACAGCGTCTAGAAAGCCTCTCTGGAAATGGCTTGGGGTTGCATCTTCCAGCCAAGCCTCTTCCCTCATGACAGCAGCTCCCATCTCCCATCCAGCTGCAGCACTGTGCAGCAGCAGCTATTACACCCTCATCAGGAAAGCCTGACCTGGCCTCTCTGCAGTCCCCAGCCAAGGCTGCCCAGTGTGCTTCCCACTGCAGCTGGTTTCAGGGAAGCAGAGCTCAGACTCGAAGCCAGGATCGAGTGGAAGAGGAGTGTGGGAGGTGGGGGTGGGTTCTGCTCCCTCCACCATCAGAACTCAGTTCAGGTGCTAATTAATAAGGAAAGGGGGATAGATACAGAAATGTGTGATGTGGGCGGAGGGCTGCTGTCACTTGGTAAATCGCCCTGACCTTCAGTAGAATCACATGCAACTTTCCCACAGATGTGTTTGCAGCTTTTGCCCTCTCAAGGGCCCTGGGGTACTTGACTGCCTCCCAACAGTAACATAGAGAGGCAGTATCCTCTTTGTAATGGGTTTTAATGTGCTGGAATCCCAGGAGAGCTGCTTCATTGGAATTCTAGTTTGTATTAGGACACTGAGGACTTCCAGTTAGTCCAGTGGTTAGGAATCAGTGCTTCCGCTGCGGGGTTCGATCCCTCATCGGGAAACAATATATTGCAAGCCGTGCAGCATGGCAAAAACCGAGAAAAGTTTAAAAGTAAGAGTGGAAAAGACACTGGAGGACTGTATCAATTGTTGAACATTTGGCATATAGTTTTACGACTTGCAGGGCTGTTATTGGTAATGGTGTCTGTGTGTTTATTTGTGTATATGCGTGATACTCCATGATTAAATGAATTTATGCAGGGCTTCCCTGGTGGCTCAGCTGGTAAAGAACCCGCCTGCAATGCAGTAGATCTGGGTTCGATCTCTGGGTTGGAAAGATCCCCTGGAGAAGGGAAAGGCTACCCATTCCAGTATTCTGGCCTGGAGAATTCCATGGGGTCTCAAAGAGTCGGACACAACTGAGTGACTCTCACCTTCATACTGTCACATTAGACAGTTTCTTGTGAAAGGAAGCACCAGGTGAATAGTGATTTCTGCGTGACTTGGTACCCCTCAGCTAGGTGGGTTAGTATCAACCAGGGATGTCTGAACACCAGAAAGGGAGCAGAGTTGGAATCAAGGGGCTACAGCGAGGAGCCTCTGTTTGTCATTATTAATATTAGCAGTTGAGAAATGTTCTGATGGCTGGCAGGTAGAGACACAGCAGGCCAAACTCACCAATCATCTTTCTTTCAACTGAAGTTCTAATTCCATGGTGGGGTGGGTTTGTTTTATCTTTGTTTTAAAAAGCAAGGGTCAGAAACATGACTTGTGAAGGGCAGTACTCTGCAGTGCCTAAGAGAGCAGCCTGGAACCAGAAGACCTAGGTTTGAATCCTCATTCTGCCGATTAGTCTCTGTGTGACCCTGAGTACCTCTGTGTTCCACTTCTGTGTTTTAAAAAATGGAGATGATAGCATTACCTTCTCAATTGTGTTCATGTGAGAATTAATGAATTGACATATGGAAAGGGCTTAGAACAGTGCCTGGTAGAAAGCAATGTAAATGTTTAGGGCACTATAAATGTCATTATCATCCCCTCCCATCCAGCAGCTGTAACAATTTGCCTGGGCTCCCGACACTTCTTAGGATCACCTTTCCGAACAGTGGGAGCAGTTTTACAACTCTGCTTGGTTGCTGAGCGGATGCGGGAAGAGGGTGTCCCGCACAGCCCAGGCGGGGCAGTGCCGCTCCTTCCTGCTGTGGGCATCCTCACAGCGTGTTGGTGGCCTCGAGGTCATCGGGACCCTAGCATCTTGTATTTGTACCACTTGTCCCCAGCACAGAGCACAGTCTCGTGCCTGATAAAGGCAGTCTGTTTTTACTATTAAATCTCCCAACTCTTGGAAATACGCGTAAATGTCTTGTGTAAATGACATCTGTCTCAGCAGGAGGTTGACATTGGGTGGGAGCTATGTTGGCAAAATGGGCTTTTAATAAGGGAAGCTTTTAGAAAACTGTCTTCCCACTGCCTTTTCCGTGAAAATTCCTCTATCTCAAGCTTATCCCTACTTCAAGGACTATAACGGCGCTCTGGTTAATGCTGGATTTGCCAACAGGAGACGTTCAAAGTTGATATTCATTTCTAGGATTAAAGAACTCGTGTTTATTAGATAGAGAAGGAAATCTGGTGGGGACTGGGAGGGGGAGAGAGAGAGATTATATGAAGTCGTGTGTGGCGGGGGTGGCGGGGGGGGTGGAGGGAGAGTGGCCGTGGTAAGAATCCGTTTCCAGCATCCCAAGAGGGAATGGCCAATAGCATACAACCCTTGGAACCCTCACGGCCTGCCCTTTGCCTTTATTCTCAGGGAATGTCCCTATAGGCTGTGGACCCTTTCTTCTACAGAAGGAACACGGAGTTAACTTTTCATCTTGTTTTGGTGGATGCATTAGCCATCTTGGAATAGGAAATGGTCTGGAAAATGGGAAAAGCTAAGTCCAACTCAACACTGAGAGAGGGATACTTGGACATCCTTTGCACATTACTAGTGGAGCGGGTCCTCCCCGGGGGGTGTGTTCAGAGCTGTAAAGCGTTACGTGGTTGGGGTTGTAGGGTGAAGGGGGGCCCTGGAGCTCACCATCCTGACCTCCCCCTCCTGTGGGAGACCTGTATTATGGTGGGAGTGTGACGTGTTTGCCATGGAGCCTGCTGGCATGGGAACAGGGACCTCCTGGGTGAGAGCCCCTTGTCGAGCCTTGCTAGCTCTGTCTCATCACAGCATCAGTGGTCAGGCTTAACCCACCTCTCTGCACAGAGTGGACCCTCCCATGCGGCAGCCACAGAGTCCCACAGACCCAGCCCCTCTCTTGGGTTCTTTGCAGAAGAGGTTACTGGGACACGGACACTGAGTCTCTCTGTAGCAGACCCAGGAACCTGGGGCACTTGGAAAGTGTTTCATTTGTCCAGGACACCTGGTCGCACTGAAGTATGTGGCTTAAAGTATTTTCATTGATTCAGGCCCATGCTTGGCCTTGGAGGTTAGGAAAAGTAAGTCCTGAAATGGACATTTCATTGTTAGAAATAGTGGAATCCCCCACCTCCCTTCCCTCCTCTGCTTCTGGCTCTGATTGGGGTTTTTCCTTGGGGAGAGTCCTGGTGGAGGGCTGGGGGACATGGGAGGACAGAGGAAGGACCTGGACGCCTTGAGAGAGGCCATCTGAGGCGCCCAAGCTGCTGCTGTCTGTCTCTCTCCTCCCTGTTTCCTGTATTTTCACAAGATGAAAGTGAAAGGATTAAATGTGGGTTTAATTTCCCCCCCCTATCCATCAGAGCATAAAATTTTCTGATTATGGAGTAAGAGCGGCTTGAATCCCAGGTACAGTCAAAAATGATTAATGTCACTTGTCTGCCAGCCTAATTAGACTTGGTAATGAACGTGTGTGTTCTCCGGCTGATCCTGCAGAGTTATTGGGGGGAAGTGAATTGACATCTCCCCTCAGCTATGTGGGCTTGATCCGGGATCCTCTCTCCTCTCCCCAAGTTTACCAGTGAATTCAGCCGGCGCCAAGCCTGGCAGATAGGCCTTGCGGGACA
Organism: Budorcas taxicolor; assembly: GCF_023091745.1. NCBI lineage: Eukaryota > Metazoa > Chordata > Mammalia > Artiodactyla > Bovidae > Budorcas > Budorcas taxicolor. Next base: position 6,063,549 of record NC_068925.1, read on the forward strand.
GGGGAAAGACAGCTCCCAGCCCTGCCTGGCTGCTGAGGGGATCCTCTAGCCCCAGGAAGCTGGCTGCAGCCCCTGGAGGGGACACAGGGGCTCAGAGAGTGGCTGAGACTCAGGGCAGGCCCGGCACGGCTCTAAGAATGATACGCGCCAGAGGAATTCTTCACGGGTCCACAGCGCCTTTTCTCTGAGGAGCCTACAGCCTTTGCCTGCTGCTTCCACATTCATCCCAGAGCAGATTCCCAAGGTCAGGACGCAGGGAGGCTTCTGATGGGGTCTCGGACGGAGAGAAGGAGGCACCCGTCCATCTGGCAGGAGCAGAGGATTTTAGAGCCTCATGCGGAGCAAACCCGACCTGCCCTGAAGGTGGCCTGCACCAGCTCAGGCTGTCACGCCAGTTCCTGCCTTTGGTCCACACCCAGCATCTGGGGAACCTCTGGCCACTGCTCATGGGGGCATCCCAGCCCCTGCTTCCCCATGGCTCTCCCGCGGGGCCCTCCCGATCCCCACCCCTCAGCCCGCAGTCTCCCGGGGGAAGGATCTGCGTCCTGCTCTGGCCCTGCCTGCTGAGACGCGGTGGAGGCTGCTGAGGAAGCTGGCCTCATCAGAGGCCCTTCCTGGTTGCCGTCCTCCGATGACACGGTGAGTACCCTTGGGCAGGTGTTTGTGGGTGTGCAGAGATGCAGAGGGGGCATCTCTCCCCCTCGCCGGCTTCCATCAGTACCCGCCCCCCCCGCCGCCCCCCGGGGCCTGGTCGCTCTCCTCGGCTGGGTCGGGAAGTGCTGCAGGCAGCTGACGCTGGCAAGGCCGGCCCCGACCCGGGAGATGGCTGTGCCTTTAGTCACTTTCGGTTTTTCTCCAAGAGTTTTGGCAGCTTCTCCATACGTGTTCCGGGCCGGATCTCAGGGTTGGGCGGGGTGCTGGGCTGGCTTTCGGGGGACGAGGTGATGGGGGCAGGCTCAGTCCCCTGCTGGAAGTGGAGTAAAATCGGCGCTGGGGAGGACTCACAGGAGTGCTCCCCCAAGGTCAGAGCCATCTTGACCTGGACCCGGGAGGTGATCCTGGGTGTTCTTGAAGGGCCCCTGCACCCTGCCAATGTGGGCAGAGCCTGGCAGAGTCTGGGAGCCCTCCACTCTGGGGTGTTGGCCGCCGTGGCCGGCAGGTTCATGCAGGGCCTGTTGGAACCTGCCTGTGGCTCCTGGTGCGGAGAGCATTCTTGAGAGATGTACCCACAGGGAAGCTCTGATGCTGGGCTCTCGTTTGCCTTGTTTGGAGAGGAAGAGGGGAGAGCGGCAGGTCTGTCCTGGCACAGCAGCCCCGTGCCCAACCTCCTGGCGGAGAGCGCTCTGTCCTGTGAGCCCTGACTGCTGTGGCGCCCCCTGATGTTCTTCAGGGTTTTCCGGCTCACCCCTGTTCCCCTGGCCTCATCGAGGGTGTCGGCAGGGTGCGGGGGGCACGAGCAGATGTTGCGTCGAGGGTTGGGAAGAGGTGGTGTTGAAAAGTTCCAGCAGTTCCTATGTGTCACTGGGCGGGCGGGCAGGCAGGCAGGCAGCCGGGTATGTCTCTCGCCTGTGACCACAGCGAGGCTGGGTCGTGTTTGCTGTTCAGCGAAGGGCCTGCAGGCCACCTTCTGCTCCCCCTCCCTGCTTCTTGAACAAACATTTCCAGGGCGGAGCAGATCTTACTCAGACGTCTGCAGTGGCTGTTGGCTTAGGGCTGCTAAAACATGAAAACTTGGCTTCTGTGTACCTTTCATAAATCAAACCACAGGTCCGCAAAAGTCAGGTCTGAAAGAAGAGTGATGTTCTTTGCCCATTTTGGTTTTTTTTAATCCTTTTATGTTTTGTTTCTCCCGGATGCCGGATCTGGGAAAGAATCGTCATATTTGCTGAAGATGCAAATTGGTATTCTGTGAGTCTACAAGGATGGAGATATTCACGCGAAAGAAGAAAGTACTGGGAATGGCCAAGGAACTGTGGGAGCAGAGATCACTCTTATCTCAGAGATGCCTTGGCCGGATGGAAAGTGTTTTCTTGCCTGCTGGCTCTGGTGGGCCCTGCAGCGCCCTGGAGAGGCAGGCAGGGCTGGTGGATCGTGGTCATCTCACAGACCAGGAGACCCGGCATCCAGAGAGTCAAGGGCTTCTCTGGTGACCCAGAGGGTTAGCGCCAGGACCCAACACAGGCAGCATTTTGCCCTGTGAGCTAACGTCACTGAACGCGCCAGCTAGTGGACCTTCTTCATTCACCTGCCAACAAATGCTGAAATGTCCATAAAAAGAGATGCAGAAACAGAGAGGGGTGAGCCAAGGGGTGGGTAAGCCCTGTCCAAGCTAGAGGATCAGTCGGGTCCTGGACAGTGGAGAGCTGGCGGCCCTTCAGCCTGTTCTCAGGCTTTGGTTTCTAAATAGATTTTCAGCATGTGTAAATCACGAGCTCCTGAAACAAAAGGTGACGTTTTTCTTCAATCTCCAGATAAAGGGAAGAAGTGTGTGTGTCTCCACCCCCACCCCACTGGTGTTAGGTGTGTGTAGAGGGGTGGGCGTGGAAATGCAGGCTGAAGACTTTTCCTGGAACAGGAAAAGATCCTCCTTGCTGTGACCCAGGGTCAGAGTTCATGACACAGGACCAAAGAGAAATTAGGCTGTGTCTCAGAGGGGACAATGATGGGAAGAAGAGTTGGATGACTGGGACTGGAAAATAAACAGGTTTATATCGTGGGCCTCCTCCCTGTCCCGGGCAATGGTGTGACTGCGCTGGGGACAGCAAAAAGCCCCCCGCCCCCTACCCCAACTCTGACAGTGTGTCTCCAGGTCAGGCTCTTATTTGGGTGTCATCACTTACTTTCCTTGCTGACTTGGAGGAAGCTGTTTTTTCCATCTAAGTTAAATGGAAGCTGGAGGCTTTGTGGTTTCTGTTGAAACAATTATGTCCTTTCTGCAACTGAGGAAAGTATTAAAAATCCAAAGAAAACTCAGAGATGCCTTATTATTCAAATGGAACAAAAGACTCCAGCTGTAACTGGAGCGTTTTTAGAAAAAAGAGTTGAGCACACAGTGTGTAAATGTCTCTTCTAGTATTGAACGTTTTTAAAAGCAGTCTGGAAGGACCTTTTTATAAATAGGGTATATCATGGTGAGAATTTATTGCAACCCAGCACGTAGGATGGTGAAGGATGTTCCTTCAAATTATGCTGGCCTTGGCTGGACTCTTCAGCATGACCCTCTGACCAGAGGGTCAGTGCTTAGATGCTGGGGCAGCAAGAGGTCATTGTGTTCCTCCTAAAATATTCCTACAGTAGAAAATCTATCCAAGTTTTCAAAAGATCAGGAGTAAGGATTCTAGAACCTTCCAAAGCCCTGTCTGGCTTCTCAGCCAGTTCTTTCCTGCTGGCTTCCCCAATGACTTAACCTGTCCACAAGCATCTCTGTGATGAGGAAGAGGGGAAGTGAGATCAGTGCCTCCTCAAGCCCAAGTGGGGCATTCAGGAGGGATTTTCCCCCATGACACATGACTCAGGATTTAAAATTCCCCCAGCATGTGCGTGTCCTCCTCTCTGAGCATGAGAATGGGAATGCCACCCTTGTCTGTCCTTAGCCAGGCGGGAAAGCCTGGGTCCTTGTGAAGATCTCATGTCCCAGTGGGGCCAGGAACCTGGGCTCCGGACCTCGCACGGTGAGCTGGTATCCTCTCAGGACCTGGACTCACTTGTGAGTCTCGTCTATGCAGAGCTGCTGGGTAAACTTGTTGTCTAGTTGCTATTGTGTCTGACTCTTTTGCAACCCCATGGACTATATATAGCCCACCAGGTTCCCCTGTCCATGGAATTCTCCCAGCAGGAATACTGGAGTGGGCAGCTATTCCCTTCTCCAGGGGATCTTCCCAACCCAGGGATCGAACCCAGGTCTCTTGCACTGGCAGGTGGAGTCTTCACCACTGAGGCACCAGGGAAGCTGCTGGGTAAACTAGAGGATCACCATTAGTAGTCCCCCACGAGGAAGCATTAGGGAGAAAGGACCAGTGTCCCAGCCCACGGAAGGGGGCCTTTGGGGACACCTCTGTATTAAATAGATGACTTATAAACTGTGTGTTTCATTGTTCCTAGACCAGGTGCTGAGGGCCTCAGCAGGGAGGGGTGGTCCAGCTGGGTCCTCCTGGCCAGAGCTCCTGTGAGGGGGCAGGTGGTCAGGGGGGCAGTTTGGAAGGCCAGGTGCAGGTAGGTTTGTCCTACCATTTTCTCCTCTCGGTGGCCGGAGGACCTTGCCTCTGGGATATGATGTCACTCAGCGTTCTCTGTGGCCTGGGGAAGAACCACAGCATAAAGGGGCGGAAGCAGGTTGGAGGCTGCACGAGGGCCCACGGGACTGTCCGCTGAACTCGTGAGCGTTCCCTTTCTGGACTCAGCCCGCAGAGGTGTAGAGGCAGCTTCCCTGGTCCTCTGGGGTCGCTCTCCCCCTCCATGTGAAGCGGGTCCCTGCCAGCGGCCGGTGGGTGAGTTCTGGAGCCTCTGGGCAGCGCGGAAGCAGGATCCCTCTCCCTGATCTTCCTAGAAGGTTCTGCCACCGCTAATCGCCCACCTTGCCCAGGTGACACCTGTCTGGGGACATCCCCCCAGGACTCGGGTGCTTCTGCGAGTCACGTTGAGGGGACACCCTGTGGACCCCACGTTAGGGCAAGAGAACAACAGCGCTGCCTGTCCACGTGTGTGTGCGCCCGCTCAGTCGCTCAGTCGTGCCCGAGTCTGCAGCCCGCCAGGCCCCGCTGTCCACGGGATTCTCCAGGCGAGGATACTGGAGTGGGTTGCCGTTTCCTCCTCCAGGGGGCCTTCCCCACCCAGGGGTCGAACCCGAGTCTCTTATGTCTCCTGCGTTGGCAGACAGGTTCTTTACCACTAGCACCGCCTGGGAAGCCCTCTGCCTCTTCACAGGAGACTGTTCTCTTTCTCCCTCCGACTTCTGTCACCTCTTCTCTGCTGGGGTATTTGCTCTCAGATAAGAGGTCTGACCCTCTTGAGGCAACACCGCTTCCTAGGGGCCCTGGCAGCTGAGAGCTCTTCCCCCACATCAGGCTGGGCCTGGGAGGATGTGAATGAGCCAGTCGTCCCTTGGGAACCTGTGCAGCTGGTAAAGCATTATTAATCCGACATCCCCAAAGAGATCCATTAACGAGTTCCTGGGCCGGGCACGCACGTGAGGCAACTGATCACTCCTGTCCTCTGCTGAGACTTTGGAGACGTTGATTTCTCAGACTCCCAGGCGCTCCTGAGAAGCGAGGCCCAGGGCGGGCCCTTTCTGCAGGCTGTTTGGGGGCATGTTTATCTTATCAAGCTAAAAGCCCCAGGAATAGAAAGTTTTCCGCTGGGGGGAGGTGGAGGGGATGGGACCTGAGCTGGGAAGAAGGCATCCGTCCGGCTGGGCTGGTGCTGGCCCAGGGTCCCCAGTGCCCTGGCCTGCCTTCGGAGGAGCAGGGAGGCTGGGCTGATTGCAGCAAAGCCTGGTTCGCACAAGGCCTGGAGTCCTGGGCCAGCGGCTCTCTGCTTCGTCACCCTGTGCCCTACGCCAGGCCTGGAGAGAAGCTAGTGATCCCCCAGCAGCCCAGCGGGATGACGGAGGGCCGGGTGGAGGAGGCGGCCTCTGCCTGCTTCGGAACCGTCACCTCGCGACTCCAGCGCCTCTTCCGCAGGCTCCCCAAGGGCCCCTGGGGGTCCCTAAAGCCCCAGACCCTCCCTGGGCTCCGCCCCAATGCCCGGCTGGCTCGAGGTAGGTCCGGGTCACTCCAGCTGGGGTTGTTCGGGGGTGGGGGGGCCAGGCTAGCGGCCTTCTCTGTGGGGAAGGCCATGAGGGAGCCCCTGGCCACCTGGTAGTTCATGCTGAGCTCAGCACCCCTCCTTGTGCCTCCTGACTCCCCAGGACCAACACTCAGGTGCTGCCGACCTGCCAGGTTTAGGCGGGACTTCAGAAGCCCAGGTTGGCTGTGGGTTTTAGCAGCTTTTCCTTGACTGAGCATGATGGCCAAGCAGTGACCCCAATCCAGCCCCTGAGTGCATGGAATACAGACGGGCATCTTGAGTGACCCCTCTTTCTCATTTCTGGGCATCCTGTGGCTCCCAGGGGCATCACACCTTGCCAAGCTGCTGGGTCGGCCTTCTCAGGCTCCTGGGGCAGTGAAATGACATAGCCAAGCCTTCTCACCTGCACGGTTAGTGGGGGTGCCTGTCAGGAGCTGGAGGCTGCCGGGCAGAACACGGCTGGACAGGAGCCCAGCCCTGCCGTGACTAGGCTGCCGCCTCCTCCCACAGCACGAACTGGGGTGAGCACAGTCCTCGCTGGGGAAGGGTAACGGGACGGAGTGGGTGAGTGGAAGATGAGGAGGAGAGACTAGCAATCCAAAGTTTCCCGGGATTGGAGGTCATCAACTCCTTTTTTTTTTTTCAAACAAAGGCGGCAAGGGGAGGAACAAGCTGGTGGCCGGTCCAGGACTGGGACTGGGCTTCTGCCTTCCAGTCCAGCCTTCTCCCTGCTGAAACAGACTAGTTAACTCTATCTTGCATTTCTGCACCACTCTTCTGTTAAAAATCCAAAGGATTTGTGTTTATCTGGGTTTTTCATTTATTTCTTTTAAATATCATTTATTCCATCCTCTGTAGACCTCTATATGGTGAGGGTGGGAAAGCGGTGATTCTGTTTCACAGATGAGAGGACTCACAGAAGGCAGTCCCCTGGCTGAGGGTCAGAGCCGTGCGGTCAGGCCAGAAACCCCTCCCTGACGGGCTCTGCTCATCTTCCTGGCCTCTAGCGGCCTCTCTTTGCTGGCTGGCTCTTTGGTACCATAAGCTTTCCCCTTTGTCTCCGTGCTGTGCTCTCATGCATTCAGGCCCAGGTAGGCATCTGGGTGGGTGATAACACCGAGCCTTAGGGACAGAACTAAACTGAAAGATCATCTCTGAGCCCAATTTGTGAAAGCGTTTAGAAGATCGTATGATCTTAACTCTGGAAAATCTGATTTTCCTGATTACAGTTTTACTCTTAAAAAGTGAGAATTTTAATTCCCTAGATCTTAATCCCTATTTGGAGCCTAAATAATCTATCCTCATCAATAGCCTAACACACACTGTGACCCTCATAGAGAGGACGGCTGAAGACCGAGTTCCTCAATTTAAATGTTCAGTCTTGTCTTCCCATCCACCCTCTTCCCTCCACCCGCCCTTAAGAATCACTCAACAGAGCATTTCCTTGCTCCTTTGCTCTTCGGCCCGAAGAGTTATAGATTTAATGGAATCAATCAGGCCTGGAGTGGCAAGCATTGAGGTCAGGGCAGACACAGCCCTGCAGCTACGGCTCGTTCGACTTATGTCAGCATTTGGTTAGATTGACTGGAAGAGGAGGGGCGAGCAGGATGCGCAGGGACGGCAGGGTGGTGGGCTGTGCGGGGCGGACTGCAGCTCCGTGAGCGACCTGCAACGTAGCATTTAAGGGAAGGGGCTTGGAGCCAGGCCAGCTTTGTTTTAACCTCATTGAAGTACAGCTGATTTATAATGTTGTGTTTAATTTCTGCTGTACAGCAAAGTGACTCAATTACACACACACACACACACACACACACACACACACACATATATACATGTTATTTTCTGTGACGGTTTATCACAGGATAGTGAGCATACTTCCCTGTGCTATACAATAGGACCTGTTAGTTATCCATCCAGTGCACAACAGTTTGCACCTGCTTACCCCAAACTCTCATCCGTCCTTCCCTCCCACAGCGTTCCTCCCCCTTGGGAACAAGTCTGTTCTCTATTGGTATGTCTGTTTCCGTTTCACAGGTATATTAGTTTGTGTCATGTTTTAGATTCCACGTATAAATGATATCATATGGTATCTGTCTTTTTCTGACTTACTTTGATTAGTACAATAAGATAATCTCTAGATCTATTCGTGAGGCAGGCCCAGTTGAGTCTGGACCTTGGAGGCCGAGTGGGAGGGCCTTCCTTGTACGGATTAACCTCTCTGAGCCTCACTTTTCCCCAGCATTAAATGGCGCCAAGAATCCCCACCTCTGGCTGGTGTTACACGGGTTAAGACATGACCTCAGCAGAGACCAGCTGACATGATGCTGGTCACACAGCAGACCCCTCACCGGCAGCTGCTCCCAGAAAGACTTTTAGCAGTGACTCACCCTGGGTCATCGGTACCAGCCTCCAGCGCACTGTCTGCCCCTTCCATCCTACCTGGGCCAAGGTGGGCTGCTCACATCTCCGTGAAAGAGATAGGGTTTGAAGATTTGCCCAGGCAGAAGTAGAGGAGGGCCATGAAACTCTTAAACACCTTTTCCGGAAAAATTCTGGTCACTGAATTTATCACACCACTTAATTAACAGACAAGGCTGGATTAGCCCACCGGGCATCCTTAGAAGCGGAGCAAGCGTGTTACCGAGGAGCAAGTCATAGGTCATTATAAAAGCCTGCTCGGGGGTCAGCGGGACGCAGGCCCAGCTCTCTCCAGAAGTCTCCGGTGGTCCTGGCTACAGGGATGCAGCTATAAAGAAGGCATTGTGTGTCTCTCCTGCAGAGAGGGCCTCAGACGTAATCTATTTACTTTGCTCCTCCTGCAAAAGCCTCCTTCACCCAGTTGGTCGCTGTTCAGTTGGTGACTGGCACTCTGAAATCAGGTGACATCAGAGCAGGTGTGGAAATGCCAGTTGCCTGCAGCAGGCTGGCAGTCCCATGAGGGCGAACCTCTCTGCTCCCGGCCTCCTGTGACCTCCCAGTGCTTGGATCAGGCATGCCTGTGTGCAGACACCTGCGCATGCTTTCACACCTGCACACCTGTTGAAGCTTCACCCGCTGCCCTGCGGCCTGCCAAGGCCGAGGCATGGCTTCTTGTGAAGCCCTTATCTCTGGGGTCTGTGGAACACTACCAAAAATATACTCAATCTTAGCAAGAGATGAGGTGGCCTTTTGCCCCTTCTCAGAGGTGGTATCTGCTTTAAAAACAAAAGCAAAAAACCAAAAAATCCTCTCAAACTCCTCCCTGTTACCTCTGCCCCTGGCTGCTGGGCCCACGCCCTCTGTCTCCCAGCAGTCCAGGCTCCTCCTCGTGTCCCAGAGATGGGGCGGTGGGCCCTGAGCCCTGGAGGGGGGACCCCACCTGCTTTGTCTCTCCTACACCCAGAGCGGAGTGACACGCGCCTGGAGGAAGCAGAGGCCCCTTCTGAGCTGCCCGGAGCTGAGACGGCATCGGCAGCTCCACACTGGCTTTAGTTCCTGTGGGCTTCTTGCCGTTTCTTAAATCACCTTAAACCCCACAGTGGTGTTTTTATAAAAAAAGGTTATTGGAGTACAGTTGGCTTACAGTGTTGTGTTAGTTTCTGCTGTAAAGCGCAGTGAGTCAGTTATATGTGTTTCCACGCCACTCTTTTTAAAATTCTTTTCCCATATAGGTCATTACAGAGTATTGAGAAGAGTTCTCTGTGCTAATCAGTAGGTCCTTATTAATTATGTATTTTTTAAAACATTTTACTTATTTACTTATCTGGCTCCACTGAGTCTTAGTTGCAGCATGAGGGATCTAGCTCCTCCCCCAGGGATCAAACCCAGGGCGCCCTGCACTTGGAGCGTGGAACCTTAGCTGCTGGACCACCAGGGACGTCCCATTTCCCTCTCATGTGTGATACTCTGTACACGTCAATCCCAATCTCCCGATTTATCCCTCTTGCCCCACCCCCGGCTCCCTCCTTGGTAACCATGTTTGTTTTCTACATCTGTGACTCTGTTTTGTAAATAGGTTCATTTGTCCCGTATCCATCCATGTTGCTATACATTGCATTATTTTGTTCTTTCCTACTGCTGTCTACAGTGTTTCTTAAAAAAATGTTTAAGTGCTTTGGAAATAAGATTTATCTTTCCTGTGATGACAATCAAAACAGGATTAACACCTGTATTAAAAATATATGTGTAGATATTCAAAGTTATATATATATGTACTCCTTTTATATCCTTATATGTATGTGTGTGTATATACTTTTCCTTTTACACAAGTTTTTGGATAAAACCAGCTGTCCTTTGGAACAATACTTGACCTTGATAGGCCCCCAGTAAATACTTGCATGCACACGCAGAAAACTGACCGTGATTAGGTAGATGTAGGGAGACAGGAGACATACTTGTCGTAAAAAGGGTTAACTCTGTCTCTCGGAGTGTGTGCGTCCTGATGGGTGCGTGTACTTTAATTGTCACGCATCAGAAATTGTGTCCAAAAAAAAAATATTGTGCTGTGTCTTTGCACTTCTTCTGCATGGCCACACCCCAAATTCAACTTGGACATTTTTGGATGTGGTGTCAGACGGTCCAGATGACAAGCCTCCTACAGACTTGTGAGAAATGTGGTTCATTTGGCTTTCCCACCTCATATCATTTACTTGTACGTTTTACCAAAGCCTGTGGCCTCCTGCAATGATTAGTCAAGGGGGCATTTTCAGAGGTGCTCTGTGGCATTGCACTGAGGGCTGCAAACCCACCTGCCTCTGTCTTCTCCATCTGCATTTCCTCCTGATCATTTTCGTGCATAAGACCCCAGTACCACAGCATTAAAAGTCCAGGAAAACAGGGCACATCTCTTTAAAATGCTTGAAGCATCATTGGCAAACATAATGCATATAAAATATAATACCAAAAATTTCAGTCAACTGAAAGATTGGTTAAATTAAAAATAGTTTTGCTGTTGCAAGAAGACTGAATCAGTTTAAAGGTGGAGTTAATTTTAGATAACTGTGTGATCATTATACTTATGACAGAATGTAAATATTGTAAACACTGGAAGTGTAAATAATGTGATGCAGCGAAAATCAGGGGGTGGGGACAGAGCTGACAGGAGGGAGAATTCTAGCATAGTCCTGGCAGGGAGTTAGTTAACGCAATCTAAACATGAAGCATGAATTGTTAAAGTGGCTTCAACCTTGCTTATGATTTTAGACACATATACACTTCCACGCAGGGCCTCCCAGGTGTCACCAGTGGTGAAGTAGCCGCCTGCCAGTGCAGGAGACGCAGGTTCAAGCCGTGGGTTGGGAAGCTCCCCTGTCTGCGTGCTCCTTGTTCTTGCCTGGAGGGCTGCAGTCCATGGGGTGGCAAAGAGTCAGACACGACTGAAGCGACGCAGTGTGAACACACACGTGCGCACATCCGCAGAAGGCAGTTTGGAGAGAACGCTTCAGGGTGCAGCACCCCCAAAGAGCTAAGTGACGTGGAACAGGCCACACGGGCAGGTGCCCTGGGCTCAGGCCCCGGCCCCTGCCTCGCTGGCCCGGGGGGGGTACTGCCTGACCCCCCCTTGCTCCCGCGCCTTCCATCTGAACTTGCCATGCACCCTCCTGCCCCCAGCCCCTCCACGGGCCCCTCTCAGAACACCCCCACCCGACACACTTGGCCTGGTCTGACCACGGGGCTTGCCCTCTGTTGGTGCTTTCAGCTTAGGGACGTGTGCTTGTGTCGAAGACAGGTGAATAATGGGCCTGCCCAAGAGGCACACCCACCCACGTGGGACGCGATCGTGCCTCTGCAGGCCGGCCTGCGTGCCAAGTTGGGGAAGAGGGTGCAGAGGACACGCTGGGCCTGCCTGGAACTGTGACCACCAAGAAGCCAGGCTCAGGGAATGAGCAACTGCCCCTTAGACCCAGGGACCAAGGCCCCGGGGAATAATTGTACATATCTGCTTTGGCTCCTGAGCAACAGCTCAGCGGAACGTTTTGCCTTTCCCTTCAGAACAGAAGGGTGGCTTGAGAGTGCACACGTCACCTCTCCAGCCCTGCCGCACGTGCCCTCGATGCGTCACTTGGCAGAAGGGGGTGGCCCGGGGTCTTGAGGTGGCATCGTGTCCTCAACTCAGCCCAGGCTCCTCGCATCACCCCCGGCGCCTTCACTCCCTTGACCTGCCTCACCCAGGGCCCTGCTTTCCGTGAAGCCCGCTCATCCCAACTCCCCTTTTACGTGGGGACTCAGCATCCGATCCAGACTTGAGCGTGTTTAGGAGCATTCCCTCATGGCTCTTTGACAGCATCCCAGTGCAGCCAGCCGCCTGCGTCTGCTGTCCGTGGGAGGGCTGGCATCTCTGACCCAGGACACAGGCCTCACTTCCAGGCCGAGCCTACCACGACACCGCCCTCCCTTTCCCTGGCTTGCATTCTGACACAGTCTGTGTGTGTGTGTGTGTGTGTGTGTGTGTGCGCGCGTGTGTGTGCATTCTGACACAGTCTGTGTGTGTGTGTGTGTGTGTGTGTGTGTGTGTGTAGCTGGGGCTGTGTGGTGTGAGAAGGCAGCTGTGTGTCTCCAGGACACAGTCTGTAGGGTGTGTGTGTGTGTGTGTGTGTGTGTGTGTGTAGCTGGGGCTGTGTGGTGTGAGAAGGCAGCTGTGTGTCTCCAGGACACAGTCTGTAGGGTGTGTGTGTGTGTGTGTGTGTGTGTGTAGCTGGGGCTGTGTGGTGTGAGAAGGCAGCTGTGTGTCTCCAGGACACAGTCTGTAGGGGGTGTGTGTGTGTGTGTGTGTGTGTGTGTAGCTGGGGCTGTGTGGTGTGAGAAGGCAGCTGTGTGTCTCCAGGCCCTCCAGGCTGGGGTCGGGGGTGCTGGGTGCCCTCAGCGGTGGCCTGTCCTCTGAAGCAAGGAACTGCACTGTATGGCCTAGAGGGGGCTGGGGTTGAGGGGGGCTGGGGTTCCGGTTTCTTCCTGGAAACATGAAGATGCAGACCTCCTGAGCTAGAGGCCTGACCCCAGGAGTGTGGAGTTCCTATTCTCTTGCTGCCAGCCTCATGAGACATTCAACCAGGAGTATGAAAGCTGTAGAGACTGTGGTGATTCTGCCCGTGGCCCCCGACCTCCAAGGCTGGCAGACCCATCCGCCTCTCTCCCTCCCCTCTGTCCGGCACCACCCATCCTCTCGTGACTCTGCCTCACTCCCTGGGCCACCAGAAGCGGTGCTGGAGGGAGGAGGGGCAGGTAGGAGGAACTTAGGGGACAGGAAAGTTGCATGATTTGTCTTACTTAATACATTGGAAGACGACCCCGAACTGAGAGATTTGAGGGCTAGCAACCTGCCTGCCAGTGCAGGAGACATAGATGTGGGTTCGATCCCTGGGTCAGGAAGATCCCCTGGAGGAGGGCATGGCAACCCACTCCAGTTTGCTTGCCTGGGAAATCCCAGGGACAGAGGAGCCTGATGGACTACAGTCCATAGGGTCACAGAGTCAGACCCGACTGAAGCAACTTAGCTCGCTGGTATGCACGTGCATCCATGGTGCACTGAGTCAGCAGGAATCCTGGTTCCCAGGCTCAGGAGGCCCTCTGGTGCAAGTGACAGCTGCTGTCTGTTGGGCATCTGCTGTGTGCAGGCACTGTGGGCTGCGTTGAGTGAGTAAAGTCGCTCTGCCCTGTCCGACTCTTTGGCCACCCCATGGGCTGTAGCCTAACTAGGTTCTTCCATCCATGGGATTTTCCAGGCAAGAACACTGGAGTGGGTTCCATTTCCTTCTCCAGGAGATCTTCCCGACCCAGGGATTGAACCCAGGTCTCCCACATTGTAGGCAGACGCTTTACCGTCTGAGCCACCAGGGAAGATCCATGGGGTGCTTTATTTTTTTTTGGCAACAAAGCTGCTGGTAAGGAGGATATCATTACTTCCACTGTACAGATGAGGAAGCTGTGGCATCTCATAACCAATTATAAGCAGAGCTTGCGCTCAGACCCTGATCTGTGTGGCTCTGGAGGCCAGATTTTGTGCACTTCAAAACTGATTGAGTGTTTTGCTTTTCTCACCCTTTCCCAAGGACCTCTGCCGTGCACATTAAACAGTGTCCTTTAAGGGGCCACGTGGCTTGCCTGAGAATGTCTGACTTACAGCTGCCGAGCGGGTGCACTTCGGTGCTCCGGGCGTGTGTCCATCGCCGGCCGCTCTTCTGCCATCCTCATCGTGGCACGCGATACAGCAGTTGGCTCTGTTTGGGTGTCACAGGAAGCGAAGCCGCAGAGCCTGGGACCCTGAGCGGGGAGGGCGGAGAGTCCACTGTTCGTGGGGCTTGACCTTGATCGAGGAGCTGGCCTCTCTGGTACTCCGCAAGGAGCTCAGTGCCAGGATTTCTGGCTGTTGCCCCAGTAGCTCCTAATCTCCCAGGGATGAAGGGACTGTGGACGCAGAAGCAGGCCAGAGCAGGTTCTCCCAGGCCAAGTGGCCTGGCTGGGCTGGGCCTTGAGCCATGAACAGGCACTTCCCAGGACAAGGCAGAGGCCTTGGAGAGGGGCGTTCTTGCTGTTACTTCCCGGGGCAGAGGAAGAAGCACCCCTCACCCACATCGCTGGGCCCCTGCTCTCTTCTGACCTTGGGTCACCAAGGGGGGTCACCTGACCCCCATCCCTGATGAAGCCCATCCCTGGCATCATGTAGTGTGGAGTAGGGAGGACCAAGAGCAAGTGGAGGGGACAGTTTACCAGAAAGTAGGGCTCCTGAAAAGCAGCAAGGTGTGATGGATTTCAACCCCAGTTCTGCCACTCACTAGCCACAAGGGTCTCGAGAAGTCTCTTAACCTCTCCAAGCCTCAGTTTTCTCATCTCTAAAATAGGAGTGTGTGTGTTAGTTGCTTAGTCGTGTCCAACTCTTGCAACCCCATAGACTGTAGCCCACCAGGCCCCTCTGTCCATGGGATTCTCCAGGCGAGAGCACTGGAGTGGTTGCCATTTCCTTCTCCAAAAGGAACTATAGAAAGAAAGAAAGTGAAGTGGCTCAGTTGTGTCCGGCTCTTTGTGACCTGTGACCAGTCTCCTCCAGCTATGGGGTTCTCCAGGTGAGAGCACTGGAGTGGTTGCCATTCCCTTCTCCACTAAAACAGGAGTAGAACAGCAGGGCTGGAAACTCTGGTCCATGTGGAAAGCCACATGCAGGTGTTTGCAGCAGCTTTACCCACGCCTGCAGCACCTGGAGGCGACCAAGATGTCCTTCATAGGGGAATGCCTAAAGAAACCGCGGTCCATCCGGACGGTGGGTTAACATTCAGAACTTAAAAGAGATGGAATGACATGGAGGTACCTTAGGTGCGTATTGCTCAGTGAAAGAAGCCGGTCTGAAAAGCCTGTGGGGTGTGTGGGGCATTCTGGAAAAGACAAGACGACGGAGGCAGTAAAAACAAATCAGTGTTTACCGAGGATTAGTGAGGAGGAAGGGGTGGGTAGGCAGAGCTCAGGGATACTTAGGGCGGTGAAACTGCGCCGTGAGACACTGCCGTGGTGGGTGCCTGTGTTCTCCATCTGTCCAAACCCGCGGGATGCGCAGCTCCAGGAGCGGACCCGGACGTAAAGCCGAGACTGGCCGCTCAGCAGGGCTCGTCAGCTGCAACCAGGGTGCCACTCGGACGGGGGGTGTCAGTGAGGGGAGGCTGTGCATGTCTGCGGGCAGCGGGGACGCGGGAACTCGCTATATACTTCCGCTCGCTTTTGCTGTGAACCTAAAACTGCTCTCAAGAATAAAGTCTGATAGGGGTAGAAACATATCACGCGTGCTTAGTATTGATAATGTGGAAGCAGGTGTGTGAAGTGTCTGGCACACTGGAGGTGGTGAATAATCACAGTATCTCTCATCACGGTGTGGGTCCAGGAATTGTCTTTGTTCATTTTTTGGTGGTATTTTTTCCATTAGTAAAGAATATAGATTCAATTTTAAAAATTCAAAAGCAAAATTTAGGAACTATAAAGAGGAAAAACACTTGAAATCTCATTACTCAGAGCAAACATATCACCTTCCAGATTTCTCTCTGTGCATACTGTGTATGGTTTTATATAACCAGGACCATAAAACAGAACCTTTTTTCTCTTTCAGTGATATACTTGTGGACCTCTTTCCAAACTGATCAATATGAATCTACATCATCTTATGTAACGGCTAAGTAGTATTTCATTTTAAAATGTAACTGTAACTGGCCCCCTGTAGATGGATATGGGGTATTTCTAGTATTTTGTTGCCATGAACAACTGTCTGATGAACCTTTTTGTGGAGACATATTTAGAGACAGATAAATACATATTCCTGCAGGGAACTGGTACCACCAAGAAGGCAAGAACCTTCTCATGTACCCACATCCTCTTTAATACTAAAAGTTATCAACCTTGGTTAGCAACTTTCTCTTCTGAAACTAAAGCAAGATTTTAGAAGTTCAAATGTTGGAGGGGCTGGGTAGGAATGCATGGCGGAGAGATAACCCAGGCAGGCAGAGGTGCCTCCCGAGGTGGGGAGAGTTGCCCGTCTCCAGGCTCCGTGTGCAGCTGGCGCCTCACCTGTGCGGGGGGTTGAGGCTGGGGGCCTCCCCTGCTCAGCCTGGGGAGGGGGCGCAGTGGGCGTCTGAGGGACTTCCCAGGTGGCTTCGTGGTAAAGAACCTGCCTGCCAATGCCGGCCAAAGGTGGAGTTCAGTCCCTGGGTCAGGAAGATCCCCTGGAGGAGGGCATGGCAACCCACTCCAGTGTTCTTGCCTGGAGAATCCATGGACAGAGGAGTCTGGCGGGTCAGAGTCACGTGAGGATGCGTCCAGGCCTTTGTGTCAGGATGCAGTGGGTCTGGGGGGAGGTCAGTGACATTGATGCCAGGTACACATACGGGCTTCCGGGATGCGGATGCCGGGGCCGTGACCGCTGGGGAGGCCGACTTGGGTTTTAGCCGCTTAATAAAAGTAGTTAACATTTATCGATCTCTTAGTTTGCGTCAGGTGTTATGATTTACATAATTACCTCATTTAATGCTCTTAGCAGCACTGTAAAGCAGGCACTTGCTCTAAGTCCACCCACTTTCCATTTCCCCATAGCACAGGACCAGTCCCAAGGAGAACAGGGGGAAGTGGTTAGTTTGTTCCGAGGCTGACCTTGTCCAGGAAGGCCTGGGGTACCCAGAGGACAGACACGGAGCTCCTGGACTCAGAGGCTGCTATGCTTCCCCGTGGGCCTCGGAAGTGGCTCTGATCACGGGGTGAGAAGCTGCTCTTCGCTGACCTGGGAGTGACTGCCAGGAGGCCTGTGGGCGCGCTGTAACCAGGCTCTGAGTCCTGGGAGCCTGCCCGCCCTCACCCCACATCCCGGCTCTGGCCAGGGGAGGGAGAGTGAAGCAGACCAGCTCCTTGCTGTCTTGAGATCTTGCTTACAAGCCTGGGGTGAAAGGGCCTGATGGGTTCCTTATCAACAGAATGCATCTGGTTGAGAAAAATTAGCCTCTTTGTAGGCCTGTGTGCCTGTGTGTGTGTGCACATTTGGCAACTGGGGTCAGGCAAGAACTAACTTTGGCAGCCCTGGGGACTAAAGGGAGGTTTGTAGCTTTTGCATCTTGGAAAACAATCTCCAAAATGTTCCAGGCAGAGTTCACCTCCTCCGGGCTAAAGTGGAAGAAAGATGCATCTTGGGACTCGCTTGCCATGACCTCTGGACCTGACCCACTCGCTGGGGACAGTGCCTTTGGTGTGACCTTCAGGGACCCAGAGGAGCGGGACTGGTTGGGGTGCAGAGGCCCCGCCCTTGGCTCAGCTCTCCACCTCCTCCTTCCTCTGCCAGGCTGGGCTGACCCCTGGCGTCTGTGAGGAACCCCCTGTGTTTGAGACTGAGGGCTCTGGGTTCTTAACTCTGCCCAGGGTTTGTGTTCTGGGTTGGATTGTGTCCCCCACCCCTACAAACACGCTGAAACCCCCGTCCCGGCGCGCCGGGAGGAGAACTTGCTTGGAAACAAGGAAGTAGCAAGCGTGGTTAGTCAGGAAGGCGCCGGCCTCAGCGGGCAAAGAATCTGCCTGTGGGAGACCTGGGTTCGATCCCTGGGCCAGGAAGACCTCCTGGAGGAGGGCATGGCAACCCACTCCAGTACTGTTGCCTGGAGAATCCCCAAGGACAGAGGAGCCCGGTGGGCTACCGTCCACGGGATTGCACAGAGTCGGACACGACTGAGCAACTAAGCAGAGCACAGGAAGAGGCCGTGCTCCAGTAGGAGAGTCCCCTAGCCCGATATGACTGGTGTCTCGTGCAGATGGCCAGGTGCAGACACAGCCCACGGGGACAGCAGGCCCTCGGGACCTGTCCTGTGCTATGGGGAAACGGAAGGAGGCTGGACTCAGAGGTGGAGGCAGGGAGTGCAGCCCTGCAGCTAGAGGCCGAAGAACACCAGAGATCTTGCCAGCACACTCCCAGAAGCCGGCAAGAGGCAAGGAAGGGTCCTCCTATAGGGAGGCGTGACCCTCCTGACAACTTGATTTCAGACTGCTAGCCTCCAGAACTGAGAGAGAATAAATTTCAGTTCTAGGCCACCTGGTGGGTGGTGCTTTGTTAGGGCACCAAGGAATCCAGCACGGCCTGGGTCTGAGGGTGCCCCAGGAGCCCTTCCCCATCCGGACACATGGGCCCCTCCTTGGAGAAGGGCCCGTCTCGGGGTGCGCTGCCATCTTTCCTTCTGTCTCAGGGGAAAGGTGGCCCATGAGGGCCAAAGCGCTGGGCCCCGGTGGAACATGGCCCTGCCTTTGCAGCCTTGTGACTGTCCGTACTCAGAGCCCCGGGGGCCTGCCGGCTGCTGGCTGTGCTGGTGGGGTCTGCTTCTGGTGCGCAGAAGGGCCTGAGGACTCTGACTTCATCTCTGCTGGCCTAAGAGCCCTGGGCTTAGCGTTTCCTGGGGCCAGGAAATATCAAGACGTGCTTTGGTGGTTTTGCTCCGGTCTGTGATTCCACGGTCTGATGGGATAGACTCACTGGTGCTCAAGTGTGCTTTTTATAAAATCCTGAACCACTCCTCCTGGACTCTTCTGTTCCCTGGCTCTGTCCAGCTCAGCATCAGACCCATAAGCAAAAAGAAAGTAAATCTCCGTGTGGTTTTGATGCTCTTTTCAGAGCGCGTGTGCGTGTGTGTCAGTGAGAGACAGACAGGCACAGAGAGACTGCGGTGCGCAGGTGGACTCAGGGTGCCTGAGTTGGCAGGACACAGCTGAAAGAAGACACTGCAGGGCGGCATCCTCTGTCCAGATGCTCTTGCCTTTGGGAGCCAGGGGCAGCCCTCCCTCGGGGCAGAGCTGGCGGGCTCCCACCGGCTGGCAGCCCTGGAGCATCCTTCACGCTCTGCCGGGAGCTGCACAGATGTGTCCCGGGAGCAGGCCCGGAGCAAGGCTTCTCGGGGCTCCCTTATCGAAGCCCTGGCATTTTTGGGCACCACAGGCAGCGGAGACTCAGCCTGCACACCCTCCCCGCTGCCTTCCACCCTGCCGGGGGTGAGGTCGTCCCCACACTGGGCAGGAATCCTCTGGGGGCCCAGGAATGCATGGGGGCACTGGGAGGGGTATGGTACGTGGCTCCGAGTGGGCCCCACGCAGCCCCTGCGCAGGCGAGACCGCTTCCCTGGAGGAGGGCCAGGAAGGCCTGGGTGGGCTGTGAAGGAGGAGGCATCGTGGTGGGCCTGGCTGTGGGCACGGGGGAGGTGAGCAGCAGGGCTCCTGAGCGCCATCCCGGAGGGTGCTCGGGACTTCAGAGCGTGGAGTCAGAAGGCGCCAGAGTTCTGGAATCCCCAGGTGCTACGCTGTGGCATCAACAGCAGAAACTGTCCAAGGAGGGTGGTCCCTGCGCTCATCTTTGGGGACGGAAGGGAAGGTGGTGGCTTGAAGAGAGTGGTGGTCTCACTCCGAACCCCGCCCCGCCCCCCGCCGAGAGCCTGGGGAGAAGAGGAGACCCACCTCCACCACCAGGCCCCGCAGAGCGCTTCACAGCTTTAAGATGACGTCCAAGGACTCCCCTGGCGGCCCAGCAGTTCGGAGTCCTCCTTCCAGTGCAGAGGACGTGGGTTCAACCCCCGGCTGGGGGACGAGGATCCTGCATCCCTGGGATATGTGCCACAGCTACTGAAGCCGGCACGCCGTACCTGGAGAGTCTGCATGCCTCCACAAAACATCCCACAGGACGCGAGGAAGACCCTGAGTGCTGCACACTCCCGACACAACCACACAAGTCATTAATAAGTTTTTTTTAAAGAAGGCAGTCCCAATGTGCCGAGGTTCTGGAGCTTGTTGAAAGGAAGGAGGCCAAGCCCTCATCAATCAGAAGCTTTCCTCGTCCCCAGGTTACCCAGACAGGCCCAGGCTGCCATACTGCCCCCCCATCCCCACCCCCTGCTGCCACACGCCCACTTCACCATGGGGCAGCCTTCTCACGGACACTGTGGCTGCCTCCTCAGCCGGGCCTTCCAGCTGAGCTGCCGCGCCTTCAGGACAGGTGACCCCGGCAGGCCCAGCAGGTTCTGTGAGAGCCAGCCTCAGATCGGGGCATTGCTCAACCTGGGGAACCAGCCTCAGATGGGGGCGCTGCCCGTCTCGGGGAGCCAGCCTCAGATCGGGGCGCTGCCCGTCTGGGGGAGCCAGCCTCAGATCGGGGCGCTGCCCGTCTGGGGGGAGCCAGCCTCAGATCGGGGCGCTGCCCGTCTGGGGGAGCCAGCCTCAGATCGGGGCGCTGCTTGTGGGCGTGTGCTCCCTTCCCTTGCTGCCGTCCTGTCTCGCTCCCATCCTCCATACACCCTCTCCCCTCACTGGTCCCAGCCTCGCTGCCTCCTGCCCTCTTCAGCTTCACCTCCCTTCTGCCCGGGAGGTTCCAGAGAGGCAGCTGTGGCCCGGCCAGTGAGCTGTGTGTCCCTGGGCACCTGGCTTTACCTCTCTGAGCCTCAGCGTCCCTATCTTGAAGGTATTCCCCTACGCCCTTCTCAACTCTGGGCGTTGAGTCTTACTTCCATAGACGTGAACATTGTTTAGGAAATAAAGGTGAGGTTTCCCCCGAGGCACCTAGCTGGGGATGCTGTCTGTAGGCTGTGTCAGCCGGGTTAGAGAAGCTGACACATTTCTAGATGGGGTAGGGTCAGAGACAGGTGACATTGATTATAACAATGGGATAACAGAAATTAGTAGAGTGCGCGCCAGCCTGAAGGGAGATGACCTAAGAGAAAGTCATCAAAGTCCCCCGGCCCCAGTTTCCATCTGTAAAGTGAAAATGAAGTCGCTCAGTCGTGTCCGACTCTTTGCGACCCCATGGACTGTAGCCTACCAGGCTCCTCCCTCCATGGGATTCTCCAGGCAAGAGTACTGGAGTGGGGTGCCATTTCCTTCTCCAGGGGATTTTCCCGACCCAGGGATCGAACCCAGGTCTTCCGCATTCCAGGCAGATGCTTTAACCTCTGAGCCAGCAAGCAGCAGTAATAAGGGTTGCAGGGCCACACGCCACAGCAGAGGTGGGAGCAGTCTGGGAGCTGTAAAGCGCCCCCTCACCTCCACGCGCACGGCGGCAGGGGGAGCCAGCGACACTCCCCCCGGGGTCTCCCCTCCGCTCGCCTCCGCTGCCCTCCTGAGCGCGCTTCCCTCTGGGAGCCGCATGCTGCCCCCAGGGTGTTTCTCTGGTCACTAATCCCCCTGCGGTTCTCCCTCCAGACTGTAAATTCACCTGCCACCCGGAGTGCCGCAGCCTGATCCAGCTGGACTGCACTCGGCAGGACGGCGCCTCCCGGGACAGGCCGTCCCCAGAGAGCACCCTCGCCGTGACCTTCAGCCAGGTAGGCAGCACGGACCGCGGAGCTTGACCTCTGAGGGGTCCGGGCTCCCCTCACCCCCATGGGCTCTGGTGAGTGGGAGGTGCGCGGGTGTTCCACGTTTGCCGGATGTTCCACGTTTGCCGGATGTCGGGGGCCCGTTCTCGCCAGATGAGGTCCACGGCACATACTCAGATTCTTCACCCAGTTCTGATGGGGCAGGGGGCAGGTGGCTACACCGCCAAAGCAATCCTCCACTGCACTGAGTGTCCTACGACTCAGCTCCATTCTGGCACTTTCTGTGCACGCCCCCCTCCCTCCCCCCACCCCATGACCACTGCAGATACCGATCACAAGGCCGTGCTCTCACCCGTGCCCCTGACCCACTGGCTACAGATCCAGGTTCCACAGCCCCCTCCTGAGGCCCAGTTACTTTGCTACTGGAACTCACAGAACTGAGAGGCATTTTTGGCCCACTAGATCACCAGTTTACCATAAAAGGAGGTAAGCGGAACATGCTGATGGAAGCGATGCGGACAGCAAGGTAGGCAGGAGGCACACGGAGCTTCCGTGCCCTCTCCCAGCCTGCTCTCTCCGCACCTCCCTGCGTTCACCCACCCAGCTCTCCAGCCCCATCCTTTCCAGGTTTTACACAGACAGGACTGATCAATTCCCTGGCCACTGGGAACCGATTCATCCTCCAGCCCCTCCCCACTCCCCAGAGGCCTCGGGGCTGGGAGGGAAACTTCCTATCCTCTAACCTTGGTAGGTTCTCCTGATCCTTAGGTGGGGTCCAAAGTCACCTCATCAACATAGGAAACATCTTTCTTGCTCTGTACTTGGGAAGTTCCAAGGGTTTTCGGAGCTCTGTGCGGGAATCGGAGAGAGACCAAGGATATGCTTCTTGTGATAAATCGCAGGTGGCACACCCCTTGCCAAGGGGCTGGGGGCATGGAACAGGGTGGAAGGCGCAGGGAAGCCTGCTGCTCTTGAGAAGTGTCCTGTAGTCCACCCAGGCACAGAGCCTGCCTTGTCCTAGGGCTCCAGCCACGGGGTGCGGTATGGGTGGGGGTGGGAGTCCCAGGGAAAGCTCCTGAGGGTCCTCTGAAGCCTCATAGCCCTGGGGTAGCGGGGGTGCTGGCTCTGAGGTGCTGGCAGTGCGTTGTCCTGCCAGCCAGCCAGCCAGACCAGGCCAGCTCCAGAGGGACTGCACAAGTGTTTCCCAGTGTCAGAGGACCAGGAAGATGATGCCCAAAGCAGTTCTTGATTCTGGGCTTTGCCGAGGCACTTGAACCAGGATGTATTCGACCTTTGATGTCAAGCCTTTGGGAGGGAGACAGGAGAGCCTTCTTTTAATTCCTGCATTGAACACACATTGATTTATCTGCTGTGTGCCAAGCACTGGTAAGAGTGGGTATCCTCAGAGAACGTACATTCTGGCAGGGGAGGCAAAATACAACCAAATAGTATATGCTGTGATACGAGTTTCAATAAAAGTATGAGCCAAGTGTTCTGAGTAGACAGTGTACAGGGAAGTGCGGCTGTTTCTGTTGGGAGAAATCAGGGAATACTTCCCAGAGGAGGTGACGTTTCCTCTAAGCCTTCGTGTATGAGTCGAAGGTTGTTGGTCAAGGAAGTAAGGAGTGTCCCAGGACGTCATCTGTTTATTTATTTAACAAATATGTTTTGAATGTAGACCATGTGCCAAGCCCAGGAATGCTGGGAACTTAGTGATACAGTCAAGTAGGAGCAGCCCTTTAAATAAACCCCTGGTTTCTGAGGGGAAAGTCCTGGGTGCCATGAGAGACAACACAGATGCTGAATGACTGGTTGTTTCCTCAAGAGAATATTAGTGGGCCTGGGGAACTGGGGTCCAGTCCCAGGTCCCCAGACTCACCGCCCACACATGCTTTTTCCAGCCATGATGGACCTGCTCAACCATGTTCAGTCACTGGGTCCACCCATGGGTGCTTCCAGCCTCCCTGCTGCTATTCCCCAGGCCTTTCCTCCCACTGGGAAAGCAGGACAGGAAGCAAATATGATGTGTATTTTTATTAAAATGATATGAAATCGGTTCTGAAAGCTGTGTCTCTGGGAGAAGCTTGCAGGCACTGAGTCACCTGGCCTCCCCCTCTCCACCGCTCCCATGCCCCGTGGCCGGGGCTGAACTGAGACACCGGGAGCCCGAGCCGCAGGGCAGCCCGCCGTCCGCCCTGTGGCGGTGGGCCGGTGGGAGGTCTCGTCCCAGGCTCAGTCCCGGGCATCATGGACAGAGCTGTGGAGCTCTGCACTCAGCCCAAATCCCCCTAGAACAAGCTGCCAGCCCATGTGACGTGGTGTCTTGGAAATTCACAGGGCATGAGGAGGTTGTCCTGCACACTGTCCACAATCAGTGGCAATATAGAAATAACTTAAACACGTCAAGAAAGATGAACACACGTACTATGCGGAGCTGTATAGTCAAGACCATCTCATGCTGTCTGTACCGCTACCATTCATTGGATATCACGGCAAAGGCCCTGAGGATAACACCGTGTCTGTATTAACCTGGGATTATGGAGGACATTCTGAACAGTGAGAAAAGCTATGATTCATTGCCCAGTTTCTCTGCTGCTGCCTGTCTGAGGCTTCCTGGCATTGGAAGAAACCAGTACATTGATATGATGAATCAGTGTAGATCATCAAAACATTTTTTCAGCAGGAAAACTGCCTGTCACCTTTTACCAGTAAAGCTGGTGGTAAAGAACCCGCCTGCAATGCGGGAGACCTGGATTCGATCCCTGGGTTGGGACGATCTCCTGGAGAAAGGAAAGGCTACCTACTCCAGTATTCTGGCTTGGAGAGTTCACGGACTGTATATTCCCTGGGGTCACAGATTCGGACACGACTGAGCGACTTTCTGGAGAAGGAAATGGCAACTCACTCCAGTACCTTTGCCTGGAAAATCCCATGGACTGGAGCGACTTTCACTTTTCAATTGCCATACAGGCATAGTGGGTGGTGCAGGCTGGCTGTATCACAGAAGATGATGTAAAGATATGCACTTTGCCTGAGAAATGCACTATTGATAAGATCATTGATGCAGACCCTCAGCTCTCTGGATCACTAGATTACAGTGTGGTACATAGCTTATATGGGGCTTCCCAGGCGGTGCTAATGGTAAAGAACCTGCCTGCCAGTGCAGAAGACATAAGAGATGTAGGTTTGATCCCTGGGTCAGGAAGATCCCCTGGAGGAGGGCATGGCCACCCATTCCATTATTCTTGCCTGGAGGATCCCATGGATAGAAGAGCTTGGCGGGCTGTGGTCCACAGGGTCACACAGAGTTGGACACAACTGAAGCAACTTAGCATGCATGCGCATTGTTTAAATAACAAAGCATTTATTTAGCTGGATGCACCAGTGTCTGGTGACAGCAGAATAGCAGTTCCTCCTCTTGGCCATGCTGTAATGAATCAGTGCAAGGGTGATTATTCTGAAACTCTCTAAGGTATTTGTTTCAATAGATGAGCATACTAATGAGAGCTTACAAATGTCCTTGAGATAGACCTGTCCCTGGTTAAAAATGTGTGAAGTACTGCTGATTGGAAGTTGCCCATAAGAAAGGCCCCCTGGTGGCTCAGTGGTAAAGAATCCGCCTGCCAGTGTAGGAGAACGGGCTTGATCCTTGATCCAGGAAGATCCCACATGCAGCGAAGCAACTAAGCCGGTGCGCCACAGCTATGGGATAGCCTGTGCTCTGGAGCCCGTGCTCCACACAAGGGGAGCCCCGGCAACGAGAGGCAGTCCAACTAGAGAGTCGCTGCCGCTCGGTGCACCAGAGAAAAGTTAGCGCAGCAGTGATGACCCAGCATGGCCATAAGTAAATACATAAAAATTATTTTTTTTAAAAAAAGAAGGGACAAGTAATACGTTTGGATCAACTTCATTCATCGTGGAGGAATGTCCCATTCCTAAACAGATTCAAGTAACTCATGTATTTAGTATGAGAAGAAACCATTTGTACATCCTCCACACGCTTCAGAATTGGAGGTGTCTATACCGGAGTCTGCATGGAACCAGACCTCTCGGGAGAAAAGGAAGGGAGACAAATCTGTCCCCCAAGCCCTGGGGAGTGATGCGGACTTTTGCGGAAGACTGTCTTTAGAAGGTGGAGGAGGGAAGTTACATAGCCCACCAGAGAGCAACGTCTCCTAAATATCTCATTTAGACTATTTCCCCCCCACTTTCTCTTCCACTGGGATCTTCCAAGTCTGTCTTTCTGTTCTCCTCGAGCCTGCCCAGCCCACCACATCCTGGGTTCTACTCTGGGTCTCTGTTTCTCCCTCTGGAGCAACAGGTCTCAAATGGGGGTGGTTTTGCCCTCCCCTCTCCGCCGGGTCACGGGCAGTGACTGGAGACATTTTTAGCGGACACAGCTTGGAGGAGGCTACTAGCACCCAGTAGGCAGAGGCCTGGGATGCTGCTGAATGATTCCAGTTGTACGGGAAAGCACCTCCTCCACTTCAGCTCCCGCACAACAAAGAATAATCTAGACCCAGCTGTGAACAGTGCAGTTTGAGAAACCCAAACTAAGCCTCACTTAGCCAACACTCTCAAGTGCGGGGTTGGGGCGGGGTGGGGGAGCAGGAAGCCCCAGAGTAGGGCCTGGATGCCTGTCTCATCCTCAGAATTTCAACAGTGAGCAGGTGTTTCCAAGTCTGAATATTTGGGAGGAGAGTGACTCCCCTTCTGTTGGGGAGACGTGTCAACCTTGGAATTCTCTGGCAAGCTGAATCAGGGCTGTGTCTAGAGCAGAACCACCACAAAAATACAGAAGGAGCCAAGAGCCCCTCGTGGGTGCCGAGCAGCCCCCATGGCAGCTAGCCTGGAGTGGGGTTTGCTCAGTGGGGTTTGCTCCAGGGCTGGCTGGGTTGGGCCGCAGTGTTTGCCTTGGACAGGCCTGGCTGCATGCTTCAGCACAGCTGGGGCAGCACCTAGCCTTCTATCAATAAAACCTGGGCCCTGCTCCAGCCTCACTCGCCTTTTCTAAAAAGCCTGTTTGTGCTGATTTCCGCCTTGGCTCGATTTTCTGTTGCATACCAGGATGGAGCTTTGCGTTCACCTTGACCTCGTCACCTGGTCTGAGCTACCCAAATGTTCGAGTGCCATTTTCAGGGGGTGGGGTGGGGATTTTCAGGGGGTGGGGAGGGCCCTGATCGGAGCTCTGCCAGTTTGGAGGCACGTGACTGTTAGGAGGTCTTGGCCTGGTGGCATTTCTCCGCTCTGCTGTTGAAGGAAAAGAAAAATCATTGATCTTCCTCCATCCAGAAGGAACCACTGTTCGTTAACATTTGTACATTTTCTTCCTGTACGTTCATACATTTTTCAAAACACAGTTGAGATCATCCTGTCGATAAGAGTTTGGCCTCAACCTTTGAAAAGCAGTAATCCCAAGGTTCAGGCTGTCTTCTCTCTGCCATGAGAGGTGGGGAGAGGGGAAGACGGGGCGGGTGTTTAGGGGGCGGGAACGGGCTTAAAGCCCCAGCTGCACTCAGAAGCCCTGTGGGTTGTGCACGTCTCTCCCAGGTGGAGAAACAGAGGAGGTGCGGCTGCGAGCTGCCCATGCCTTTGTCAGTCTCTCCTTGGAGATCGCCAAGGTCTGGGATGACTGGCTTTTCCCTTGGGCACCCTTTGCTGACCAAGCAAATCCCTTCAAGTCCGCCCAGGTCTCCTCTTCAGTTTAAGGCTATTTCCTAGAGGACGTGGTTGCCATCAGCTGAAGATCACAATACGTTGCCAAAACTGCTGCAGTTCCCTTATTTGGGGGCATGCCCCAAAGACTTTACCCTTCAGGTGGTGCGAAAGTTGCTCTTACCCCGTCACCCCTGTGATGAAAGAATCCTGGGGGCTCCCCAGTGCCCTCCGGACGAAGTGAGACCTCTGCTGGTCTGGCTTGGTCCTTTCTGTGCCTACCCGAGAGCGGAAGCCCTTGCCCACAGCTGTGGATTCTTACCAGGACCTGCTGCTGCCCAGAGGGACATGGCAGCTCTGTGCCCGGCCTTTGGTGCCCCTTTCCTCGGCACGTGGAAGGCACGGGCGACAAGACAAACACAGCAGCACTCTCCCTCCCACTCAGCTCTCTTGCTGCCGGCGATGGGATCTCCTGTCCATAGGGCCCAGATTCCCCCCTCCTGGTGGCACCCCAGAACCCAGGAGCAGGCTTCAGAAACAAGGCTCTTGGCCCCAGCCTGCAAGTCCAGCCCCGCCTGCTGCAGTTCCCAGACCTCTCCAGGCACTTTCCACACTGAGGACTCTGGCCATGTCAATAGTCCACCGGTGCTACTATTTACTTAATATTCCTCTTCAAATAGATTTCTTTTATTAAACTTAAACTTATGTTAGAGGACAAAGTTTCAGTCCTTGAATCACCATTGATGTACTTAGGATTTTTTTTCCTGATACTCATAATTAATATTTAATCTCTAAAATTAAAAAAGCAGTATGCCTAAGGACTGTCTCAGATTCCTTCCACATGTAATGATAGAGCCAGGCATTGCTTTAAAGTCCTTTCTAGTGCCCTCAGTGGGCAGCAGAGACTGCTCTCCCCAAATACCAGCGCACTGGGTCCAGCCACTGCCTCCTGGGCACTGTGATCAGTGGAGAGAACTGTAGGGGTACCAGGAAGGAAATTCCAGCCACTGGCACCAAGACCCATGTGGTTTTCCAAAGGAGGGATGGATCTGCATGTATTGACAAGGGATAGTGCCAACAGAGACAAGTCACTCAGTGGTACATACAAGACAATCCATTTGTACCTTGTACGTGTGTGTGTGTGTGTGTGTAAATGTGTATGAGAGTGAGGGCCTGCAGGGCACCCAGCCAACTGCTGGAAGATATTTCACCTTGGGAGGGGGTGGGGGGTGACTGGGGTAGAGTGAGAGAACCCTTGACTTTTGCTCTTTGCTTCGGGGCTATTTGAATAAGCCGATGCTGTCCAGATGGTTCTAGTGTAATATTTCTAAAAGGTAATACCTATTTTCTTAAAAGAAAGACTCTTGGCCTGGATGACAGGAGAGCCCGGTTCTAATTCAGACTGTGCAGATGACATTGTGGACGTGTGACGGGCACAAGCCTCTTAGCTTCCCTGAGCCTCAGGTTTCTCCTCTGAGCGATGGTGGTTCTGTGGCTGCAGCAAGATGTAGGCGAAAGCATCTTGGTATCACCAGGTAACATTCCAAGGCCGTCTCTGGTGCCTTCAACAGCCTTAATGGATTTTTTTTTTAATCATGTCGCCCTGTGATGGAAGCCCCTGGCAGCTTCCTATTACCCTCAAAGTCAGTCTGAATCTGGATTAGCACACAAAACCCTTCACAATCTGGTTCTGCCTACTCTCCACAATACCAGAAAGATGCATTCTTCTCCTGGACATAAACCCAGGACACTATGGTTTCGTGGTTTGCTGGGCACTCTCGCTACAAGACACAATTATCCCCTTCTTTGCGGCCTCTTATTGCTCTGCTCTGTTGATAAAAGGACTCAAGACCCTGTCTGCCTTCACCAAGGGACGGGGGCTTGGCCGGCTGGCCTTCCAGCCCTCCTGGTCGGGCCGCCTAGACTTTCTCCGTGTGTCCCCCGCCTTCTCCCCGCAGCCCCTCGGGGTCCTCCCCTCGCAGGGCGCCCGCTGCAATCGCCTCCCGCGGCCCCCGCAGCCTCGGAGCGGTGACCCAGCTGGTCAGGAGAGCCGAGTTTCCTGCCTCCCGGCCCTATCCTGTCTCTGAGGCCGCACCTCCGTTGCCCTGCCCTGCCCCTGCCGAGGACTCGCTTCTCCGAACCCTTCAGGAGGATGCCCCAGCCCCCAGCCCCGCGCCACAGGCCGAACCCAGAGCCGCCACACGGGGGAGCCACGGAGCCGGAAGGGAAGACCCGCGGGGACCGGGTCTGCCTCTGCAGAGGCTGGGGCTCCCTGAGGAGCACTCCCGATAGATGCGTGTGCGCCTCTCCAGGGATTCGGGCCCTGGGTCTCCTCTGAAATGCTCTAAAGGCTTATCAGGCTGAATTGTGATACCAACGTTAGCTAACGTTTGTTGAGGCACACCATGTGCTCTGCTTCTTTTATCAGTTATTGAGAGAGGGGTGTTGAACTCTCCAACTCTGATTGTAGATTTGCACTTCTCCTTTCAATCCTATCTTGTACTTTGAAGCTCCATTATTCAGTGCGTAAACACTGAACATTATTACAGTCTCTGGATTAATCGACCCTTTTCATTATGAAATAAATTTCTTTATCTTTGGCAATATTCTTTGTTCTGAAATCGACTTTGTCTGATGTTGATGTAGCCACTGCGGCGTTCTTTTGATTACCATTAGCATGTTATTTCTCTATCCATCCTTTTATTTTAGGCTATTTGTGTCTTTATATTTAAAGGTCATGTCTTACAGAAAGCAAGTAGTTGAATCTTGTTTTTCTTAATCCAGTTGGATCATCTCTGCTCTTTGAGTTATTTAGTTCATTTGCATTTAATGTGGTTATTGATATAATTAGATTTGAAGTCTGTCGTCTTGCTGTTTGTTTTCTATTAGCCTTATGCTTTCTTTCCTTTTCCTCCTTCTTTTGGATTAATCGAATACATTTTTACAATTCTATTTTATCTCATTTGTTGCCAGCCCATCCACAGGTGCCAAAGGAGGGGGCCAGTCTCCAGCCATCCCCCACCACAGATTTCCCTCCACGCTCTAGAAACCAGAAGTGCTGGCCAAAGTTGTCAGTGATTCCACTCCACTCAACAGCTGCCTCTAACAGGAGCCGCCCTAAGGCCTGTCTGACAGCCCAGGGGAGCTCAGTTCTGATCAGACAATGGGAATGGCTTCCCAACCAGGAGGCTCTTGATACCCTGGTGCCAAGCAGAGCCAGAGTTCTAGCCCTTGCTTCTCTAGAAATGCTTAAGCACTGGAGATGTATCTCTGTGCCCCTCACAGCCCCACTCACTCCTCCCAGCCTAGAACCAGTAGGTGCCTGAGATGACCTCTGGCTGGGCCAGCTCGTCCTGAGGCCCTAAGAAGGCAAGAAGCCTCTCTCTCTCTACATGCAGTAGTGCAAGGGTTGTTCACACATCTCACATCCGTGACCACATTGCCCTGGCTCCTGAAGGCCTGAAGCCATCACGCGAGGGATGGGATTGTTGGTCAGAAGCATCTTTTATGATTCTCTAGTTCCCCTAAAGGAGGGCAGCTAGAAGGCCAACTCCCCAGGCCTGCCTCAGACCCAGCAACAGCCCTCCAGGGCCTCCGCGTCTTAGTCTGGGCTGATCTAACTGCCTTCGGTGTGTGTGTCAGGGCCTTAGCGAAGCTGGCAGCCTGACAGCCCAGCAAGCGAAGCGTGGAGAGGGCTAGGAGCCCCGGAAAACTGCCTCTGCTGTGAGTCAGCCGCGTACCTCTCACAACAGGAAGTCATCCGGGGGAAGCTGAGCTCTGTGGTGTGCTCACAGTCTAAGGCTGTCAGAAGCTGCTCTCGGGACACGGGGTGGCAGTAAGGTTCACCCCAGAGAGGACATCTGAGAAAGGCTGCTTCCGAGAGGCGCTGGGAAGGTGGGGCAGGTGTGGCGTGGGTGGGGAGTGTGCGTCAGGAAGCAGGTGGACACAGGAACGCTCTGAACGCAGAGGAGACCGAGAGCAAGGCCACGAGCGGGGTGGGCGGCTGCTGGGAACATGAGGCGAGCGTGTGTGCCTGCAAGGAGGGCTGCCCGAGTGTGGCTGGCGGTGGGCACGGCCTGTAGGCCGGGCACGCGCTGTGAAGGGCCTTGAAGGACCTGCTCTGGAGCTGAGGATATTGTTGTAGGCACTGGGGCGTCACTGGAGGCAGGACAGCTGTGGTGAAAAATTGTCAGACACGGAGGCTCTGGGTTTGAAATCTGATCCCACTATTTATTTGCTCTTCAGTTTGGGGCAAATCAGCCATCCTGAGTCTCATTTTACTCATCTGTAAAATACGTTCTTACAGGGTTGTGACACTATACAGCCTTGATATACTCCTTTCCCAATTCTGAACCGGTCCACTGTTCCACGGCTGGGGGATTAAGTGCGAGGATGAAGCATATGAGAGCTCGGTAGCTCCAATATGGCATCTTATTTCGTGTTGTTGAGACTGGCTGTTGGGAGAAAGCAAGGGCTATGTGTTCTTCAGAACACCCAGTCTGGTGCCTGCCATGTAGAAAGTGCTCAGGAATTATTTGTTGAATAAATGAATAAGCTTGATACTAAGTCTTGATCCTCAGTACTTACTCAATAATTATTAGTTGACATCTGAATGGGAAGGTTTTATGATGAAATAACCCTGATCAGATCTCGGTCTAGACAGGTAACTTTGGCAACAAGACAGTGGGGAGTTTGGAGGAGTCAGGACGGGAACGAAGGACATTATTGGAAGGCTTTGCAATAATCTGTGTTGATGGAATCCATCAAGATAGGAAATTCTAAAGCAGGGGGAGCAGGGGGAGGCTGAGGCCCCGAATAATCACCTCCGTTTGGACCTGTTGAGAGTGAGGCCGTAGTGGGGAGGGCTGGGTACCTGGTGAAGCATCCATCTGGAGTACCTGGGGGAGAGGGCATCATGAGACAGGTCAAGTGTGGTTGATGCCATTGGCCTAGACGCAGCTCCCAGGGACAATGCGAGCACAGAGGGGGTGGAGGAAACAGTCAGTGAACTGTGGAAAACCCCAGTGAGCCAAAGGGAAGACAGGGTCATAGGCAGACTGAGAAAGCAGCTCCTGACTAGTCTGTGACAGACGCCAGTGTCAGGCAGGATGACTGTGCGGAGAGCGGTCGGGGGATAGGTTCTGATGCTCTGCCTGTACACATTCAAGGGCCTGGGTCTGGAGTCAGACCAGCTGGGCTGATTTGGCTCCACCGGAACTAGCCTGTCTGACTGTGTGCAGGTTACTCGACCTGCCAGAACCTCCTCTTCCACTCTGTAAAGTAGAGATATTGAACTGTAGCCTCCGCCCCCGTTTGCTGTAGGGATTAAATGAAATGAAGCACATAAAGTTACTAGGAAGACAGCGTTCACACAAGGCGGCTAATGATCGCTCCAAATGGTTTCTGGGGTGGGTTGGCACCTCACCCGATTTTCGGCCTCTGAATATGTTTGTCGCTCATGAGGCCCCAAACCTGATCTCTGGACCCCTCCATGGATCCTGGATGAGGAGACCTGAGCTCCAAAGTTGCTGAAGCTCCCACAGCAAGCTAGAGCTGGAGCTGGGCCTGGAATACCAGGCCCCTGGCTTTCATTCTTGTACCACAGCTTTCCTGGAACACAGACCCACAGGGTGGATTTGACAAGGGATCTGGCCACGTGTCAGGATGGCATTTGAGAGAGGAAGAAAGTTTCCAATGATGTCTTTCATCATCTGACGCTCTGAGACAGGGAAGTCACCCATCCACCACTTCAGTGGGGCTTTCTGAATCCACCCCGCCCACCCCACCCCCCCAACAGCGACGCCATCATTGCTCTGGGGCTCTGGATGCTGCAGCTTCAGGGCCAGACTCCTCTTCCTGGGACCAGGGACAGGAACAGCCAGTTCCTACCCTTCGCACGTTCACTTCCAGAAGCATGAAGCGCTGTTGCCTAAGCTCTTCCTGCTGCCTTCTCCCCTCCCCCTGGCCATGTTATCACCACTGTTGATTATTCATGGGGAAGAGGTGTAGCCAGGGTCACTGGACACTGAAAGGAATCCGGTCTTCCTCCCTTTGGGATTAGGGAGCTTCAGTCTGGATTTTTCCTCCTGGAGGCTGGCCAACCTGTTGTATCACATGTGATCTTTGCTGGCTTCAGAAGAGTCCCAGGGTCCTCGCCAGCACCATCTCTGCTTTGCTTGGCTTCCTTCCAAGCCTGGACTCATTGACAGGTGGAGTAGGGTAGACATACAGACACTAACTAGGCTTTGAAAATATCTCATGAGCTATGATGGAACACATCGCTTCCCTCAGTTTCCTCATCTGTGAAATGGGAGTAAAACCTGCTATCAGGGTTGCAGAGCAACCCAAGTGATGAGGTGAAGGGACTTTGAAAAGCCCTATTCAGATGTCGCTTTTCATAATATTTGAACTGGCAGGGAGCAGCACCCTGAAAGAACACGGTGTCACTCAGGCCTTTTCCTAAGTGGATCTGGCATCTAGTGTGCCGCTCACAAGCAGAGACTCACGCTGGCTCCTGGAGTACTTTGGCTTGTGGTTCAAAAAGCCCGTTGTCTGCTGTATTTTAAGATTGTACGTTTTGAATGTGTAGGGCTGCACTTGCTCTGCAGAGGTCAGTGTGTACTCCAAGGTCCAGGGTGGCCCGAGAATCTGGGGCCTGTTTTTCCCTTAAATATTGAATTCCCACTGAGCAAGGAGGTTCCTTGTATAAGGAAACGTATGTTCTTTCAGTGGCCAGACAAAGCAGGCAGGCTCTTGCTGATGCCCAGGGGTCATGCAGAGCCCCCTCCCTGCAGGATTCATCATCCTGACATTGGCCTTTGAGGTGCTGGTGAGGCCAAAATCAGCTTCCTTTCCCTGGACCATAGTCTCTGGGGTAAACTCCCCTACTCCCAACAAAGTGAAAGTGAAAGTCGCTCAGTTGTGTGTGACTCTGACTGCATGGACTATACCGTCCGTGGAATTCTCCAGGCCAGAATACTGGAGTGGGTCCCCCTTCTCCAGGGGATCTTCCCAACCCAGGGATCAAACCCAGGTCTCCTGCATTGCAGGTGGATTCTTTACCAGCTGAGCCACCAGGGAAGTCCAAGAATACTGGAGTGGGTAGTATATCCCTTCTCCAGCGTATCTTCCCAACCCAAGAATTGAACTGGGGTCTCCTGCATTGCAGGCAGATTCTTTTACCAACTGAGTTATCAGGGAAGCCTTGCCCAACAAAACAGTCTTTGAAATACTCATTTGAAGAGCAGATTGTTCCAAAACCTACTTTCAACCCCACTAACGTGAGTTCTTCCCTGAAACACCTGGACGCTCACCCCAGCGCCCCTCCCCACCTGGTTACTTCCACTTGTTATCTCCCATCCGGGGAGGCAGCCACTGGTAGTGACCATCCCTGGAGCTGGGCAGGTCAGCGGGCCGCGGTGCGGACTCTCAGCTAGCTCATGTTCGTGCCTGCCAGGCATTCGCGGGCTTCTAGAAAAAAGACTGTGTGGGAGGATGGAGCCAAATTGGGCTGCAGTTGAAACCATCCTGAGCACTGACGGATTTGACTAAGACGGGGGAGGAAGAGGGCTCCTCGCAAAAGTAGCCAGAGCTTAAAATGGAGCTGGCAGCTTGCAGTCTGGGGGCTGAGTCTAGCCCCTTACCCAGCTTGTGCCCCAAGACTGGATGCTTTTTGGAACTACAGGAGACACAGACTTGGAGAAAGTCCTGATAACCCCTCTCAGCCACTCTCTGGGCATTTCCAGCGTCCGCAGGCCATCAGACTCCAGGAGCACGGTGCCCCTGGCATTGCTCGGGTCTGAAGGCTTGTTTTCTGTTCCCGAGATTCCGAGCCCCTCTCTGCTGAGAGACGGCAGCACGCTGACAGGCCCTAGGACTGCAAGGACCCGGGTCTGAGTCCCAGCAAACTGGTCCTACTAATGTGACTCTGAGCTTCAGTTTCCTCACCCGTGAAAAGGGAATAATAATCTCTATCCCGAGGCTGTTGGGAAATGACAGACTGCATGTACATCACTGCAGGCACACAGAGTAACTACTGTAGATCAAGGATTTGAAGGATTCAGCCCCAGTCGAGGAAGGCGTCCGTTCATCCAGTTCTAATGGAGAAATGTAATTGAGCTGTCCTTGATGAGATGACAACATCTGGCAAAGACCCCTCTTTGCCAGACCCGGCGCCCCTCCCCGCCCGGAATTAAACGCACTAATAACCTGGGTGGTGTCTGCAGGCGCCTTTAGAAACCTGAGGCTTCCTGGGGACAAGTTCCTGGGGTGGGTGGAAGGGCCTGCTTACTCTGCAGATTGCTGTAACTTTGCATCTGATTTGCATACGCTTGGGGGTGGGGGTGGGGGGGCTGCAGTTTCTTCTGGCATTTCCGAGTTAAAATATTGCTGCTTCTCCAGGCAGACCAGATATTGATTTTCTTCTTCAGTCACTTCTCTAACCACTCCGAGGGGCCTGGCTCCTTCACCCAGGGAACGGGGAATGAGAGGGTGGGGGAGGCAGAGGATGGGGGGAGGGGAGGCGCGAAGGTGTAGGCCTTCGAGCTCCTGCCCTCCTGGGGGAGGAGAAGGAGCTGCCACCAGGAGGATGGAGACAGCAGAGAGGGCATTTTCTCCCTCGGGTCCGTCCCAGTGCATTCCCGCCCGGCATCCCTGCTCTGACTCTGGGGATGCCCCGGGTCCACTTGCCGGTGGTCCAGCGGCAGGGTCGGGACGCGCAGGCCTGGGGCGGGAGGACCCGGAGGGGCGTGGCGACCGCCGGGGCCTGGAGGAACCTTGCGAGAGGAAGTGGCTTCTGAACCCCTCTGGCAGTGGAGGGGCAGGAGCGGCGCGGAGGCGGGGGCCGTGCCGAGAAGGGCTCCGCGCGGGGTGGAGCGGGCGCCGGCGCGGAGGGCGCGAAGGGGCAGATGCCCAGTGAGTTGCAGAGCGAGGTGCGCCGCGCGGCGGCCGGGTCTGGCCGCCTCCGGGGGACAGGTTACCCTGCCGCCTGAGCCCCCTGGGCTCCAGTGTGAAAGGCGAGGCGCCGGGTCCGCCCGGCCGAGTACCGGACTCGCGCCCGGCGGGGCTGGAAGCCCGCGCCGCGGCCGCCTGGGGAAGGGTCCCCCCTCCCTGCCCCGCGCCCGAGCCCCCAGCAGATGCGCTCTCTGCCTCCGGCCGGGGCTCCGGGCCTGATGACGGTGGACAGCAGCATGAGCAGTGGGTACTGTAGCCTGGAGGAGGAACTGGACGACTGCTTCTTCACCGCCAAGACCACCTTCTTCAGGGATGTGCAGAGCAAACGTCCTTCGAAGGTAAATGTAACGATATAAGAGCCTTTCATTGCGGGGACGCAAGCTCTGTGGTCTAGAAGGGAAACCTGGCTCCTGGCTGACAGGCTGTCAACGTCTTACCGGAGTGGGTGGGCAGTTGCCCTGCGGGCCCTCTTGAACTTGTTGACGGAGCAAACCCCGGGTTGGATCTGGAGCCCTTTGGGGACCACAAGCAAAACTGGTCTTTTTTCTTTTTTATTGTTCTTTTCAGCATTTCCTGTCCCCGGACCTTTTCAAAATGGCTCTCTAGGATTTGGGGACAGCACTCACCTGTGCCTGGGAGGGTGACCTTCCCCCAGATCGGAGCTCTGAAGCTCCAGGTGGCAAGTAGATGGCTCCCTGTCCCTCATTAAGGATAACATTGCTAGGTTGAGACTTCCGTATTGCAGATGGCCAGAAGCCGTCTTAAAACACAGCCCAGCAACTTTGCAGAAGTCCAGGGTGTTTCTAGAAGCAAACTAAAACTTCTCTCCTAGATCATCGTGCTGCTACCATGTTGACTTCCTGAGCTAGCTAGGGGTAACCTAAAGGGGTTTGTGTGTGTCCCCTAACGCGGCTGTGTTTGCTGGACACCCAGCTCACCTGAGTCCCCTGGCCGCACTCTCCCAGTTGCAGCCATGTGTCTGCTACATGGCAGTGGCGGCACAGCTCTGTTTATTTATTTGTTTTGTTATTTAGACGAGAGGGCTCCAAGCCAGGGCCTTGCCTAAATGGGCCTGTTTGTAGACAGAGTGAGCGGTTACATTTTACAGGTGTATGCAGGCTCATAATTAATTCAGCAGCCCTACATGAGTCAAATTAGCTAAAAACTTCCCCAGGCCTGACTCTGGGGCCTCCGTAGTTAATAATTCATCTTGCCTGTAGGCCCCACATTTGCTGGGTTCTGCCCATCAAACAAATGCACTGTGAGAAGACACCCAAGAATCAGCAGAGGAGTTTTGATTTTAGTGTTCAAAGAATCAACCAGAACAGGCCTGTGTCTGGGGTACCCGTTTAAGAAACTGGGGCAGGGGGTAAGGAGGGCTCATGCGGAAACCATGGCTGCTAAGGGGGGGTGTCCAGCTCTCTCCTGGGATTCCTGCCTCAACGTGTATATCCCCTTCTACCCTCACCCCCACCCATATACATATTATTTAAGGGCACTCCAGCTGTGTAGGGTCTTTATTTAGGCCAGCGGATCTCAGCCTTAGCTGTACCCTGGAATTGCCTACTGAGCTTTAGAAAATATGGGTTCTTTGGCCCCACAGCACGGGAGTCTGATTTCGTTGGTCTGGGGTGAAGCCTGGGCATCAAGATTTTGAAAAGCTCGCCTGTTACTTCTGAGATGCAGCTGAGGTTGAGAACCATTGCCCTAGAGAGTTTTGTTGCTGCCGGGTAGGAAATGGTTCCTGTTTTTAGAACAAAGTTTAGCTGCTGCACTTGCTGCCAGCCAGGCTGTAAGCCCTTGGCCCTAGAGGGTGGGCTCTCTGTGCGATTGGGTAGAGGAAGGGGCACTGCAGAGCTGAGGCTCCCTTCACACGGCAAATAAAAAGGTATGTGTCTCTGGTGATTCTTGGGAGAAATAGAGATATTTAACAGTAAAATATGCAGGGGCTGCCCTGGTGGCTCAGATGGTAAAGCATCTGCCTACAATGCCGGAGACCGAGGTTCGATCCCTGGGTTGGAAAGATCCTCTGGAGAAGGAAATGGCAACCCACTCCATTATTCTTGCCTGGAGAATTCCTTGGACAGAAGAGCCTGGCGGGTTACAGTCCACGGGGCCACAAAGAGTCGGACGTGACTGAGCAACTAACACTTTCACTTTTTTCTCATGCTGGCATGGGGAGGCAACTTGTTTTTTGGCCCAAATAGCCTTCTCTCTCATTCTCCCCCAAAACCCTTCCCAGGGATCACTCTTGAAAACACACCTTTGGCTTTGCACCCACGTCACCTCTCTCTTTGCAACCACAGTAACTCCAGCTTTGTCTGGTTCCTGAACCCATTGCGTGGCATGAGATCTCTGCACAGCCCCCTCCCTTGTTTTCCCAAGTCTGTAAGCCCTCGGAGGGCGGGAATCCCTTCTGAGAAATGGATTTTATTGAACCCCACACGGGGTGATAAGGATAATGCCTCAAAGAGAGAGAGGTGGACACGGCCCCTCTCGTCCCTGGGCTCTGCCCAGCTACAGGGTGCGCGGAGTCTTGACTGAGATTCAGAACTGCTGTTGGAGACATCTTCCTCAGCACCAGCCTTGCCATCTGAACAGCCGTCTCCACGGAGGCAGGGGGCGCAGGGCCCCCTCTCGTGGGGGAGCAGGCCCTGGGTAGCCCCACCGGTTGTGCAGGGGTGCATGTGGCTGCCGTAGGAACCGGGACGCTTCATCCACAGTCTCCTTCATCTCAGTCTCCTATCTTATGTGCTTTTCCACCTTTAGAAACACTTCAGATCTCTCTTCCCCTGGGAGCCACTTTTAGAAACGGTTTCCAAGAGATCGGCCTTATCCTGGCCCGATTCTGACTCCTATCATTGCTTTTTCCCTACCCAGTCTGAGCTCCCAGGAGAATTTCTCCTTCCTGTCTCCAAGGAAAGGTGTTTATGTGTTTCCCTGTCACCGAGAGACTGAGGCCCCATTGGGGAAAGGCCCAAGCCAGCGTCTATAAATAGCCTTGTCAGAGCAACCTGTATTTGCCAGTCGGTCGTGTGCCTGGCTGGAGCGGACCCGCGGGGGGAAGCCTCCCGCTGTCCTGGAGCTTTGGCTGGCCCAGCCTCCAGGGAGCTCCTGAGACCTCTGTCCAGCCCTTTCGGTGGGGGGCAGGTGAGAGGGGCCACGCGCAGCCAGGAGGCCACGAAGGTGCAGTGGCAGAGGAAGTGGGGCCAGGCCCTGGGCCGGCTGGTTCCCTCCATTCAGAAGGCAGCAGCTCCCGGGGCCCCAGGGCTCCCCTGAGACAGCCACAGAGCCCCAGTCTTCAGCCTTTGTTTCGGGTGCCCTGCAGGGACTTCTCCCTTGGCTGCTGGGCCCGATTAGGTCACTTACCCTGGATCGTGTCTCCAAATGGGGCCCCCGGTGGCTTAGGGGAACCCCGACCCGAGTACTCAGAAGTACAGACCCAGCAGCTCTCTGGAAGGCGTCCATACGGTCACCCGGTTCAAGACCTTGGTGTTGGGGTGGGGGTCATTCAAGGCCACACAGCAAGTTCCTGACGGACCCTCAGGGTTGGAACCTGTATCTCTCGTCTCCCAGCCCGCAGTTTCTCTGCTCCAGGCCCACAGAAGGCAGGGTTTGGTGATTTGTGGGCCTGGTGCCTGGGATCTCTGACCACCCCTGCCAGCTGCCCCTGTCTTCCTGTCTGGGATCTGACCCTAGCAGGGAGGCCGGCTCCCACTCCCCTCAGTACCCCAGATGCCTGCAGGGGGGCGGCAGTTTCAGGCTCTGACCTCTGAGCAGGGACACGGACACCCCAAGTTTTCTCTGCATGTTCCGCAGGCTCTAGGATCCCAGGCACCAACCAGACCTTTAGGGTGAAGGCTCCGGGGACACAGAAAGCCTCCTGCTTGCAGATTGTCTGAGCTGGAAGGACCCGAGACCAGACCTTTAGGGTGGAGGCTCCGGGGACACAGAAAGCCCCCTGCTTGCAGACTGTCTGAGCTGGAAGGACCCGAGTCTAGCATCTGTTTACAGATGGAGAGGCTGAAGCCAGGAGGCACGAGGCTGTCACCAGACCAGACGTCTGGCTGGGTGGGGTCTCTTGGACACCTTGTCAGGAGCTCTTCTGCGTCTTCATCACTCAGTGCATGACAGGGACAGCCCTTGTCCTCTCAGGACCTTCTTCACAGTGGAAGAAGCCAAACAGCCTCAGGCTAGGAAAGGGGCATGGGGTCCTTCCACCCCTCCGTTCCTAAGGCACAGTGTGGCCCAGGAACGTTCATTCTACTCTTGGTACTAACAGGGGTCCCTGTCATCAGTCCCAGAACCTTGCAAGTTCTTCTTCACACCTGTCCTAGGTACTGCTTGCTGTATCTTTGACGTGCGTGTTTTCTTTGTGGATACGGAGGCAGAAGGTTGGGCTCTACCTGTTATTAAATATTATACTTAAGCACAGCTGGAATGCGTTCCCATTGCCCCCTCCCCATCCGGGCCCTTCCTGGCCTACATTGACACCACTGATTTTTGAAAAATTTAAGGAAGATGCAAAGAGGAAGGGGAGCAGTCGCAGAGGTCACAGGATGAAGCCACTCCCAGTTCCATCCTTGCACTTGCCTCCTCTCCTCTTGCCTGGCTGCTTGGCCCCTGCGTGGACAAGGTTCCATGGTTCCAGGGACGTCATGCAAGCCTGACCAGTCAGGGGAATCCCCATCTCTCTGCCCGCAGCAGGAGTACCCAGGCCTCTGCCTCCGTAGCTCCCCCTGACCTTCTTGGCGTGAGAGATAAAGGACACTAAAAATAAGTTAGTTCCAAATTTGAGCAATAAAAATAAAAATCTTCAGCACCGTTGAACCATATCACTGCCGTTTTATGTGCTTTCTCGGATGCCTGCCCAGCCCACCACTCACCTCTCCATGTTGGCTGGGCCCGCAATAGCCTCCCTCTGGGGCTGGAGTTGGTGGTCCCCTCCTGGGGGCCAGCGGCCTGCTGCTGCCCTGGCCCTTCTCAGCGTTGCTTTTCTCCAGGAAGACGGTAAGCCGTGTAAGATCAGGACTCGCGCCCCGCAGGTGCTATGTAGCACCAGCCG
Source organism: Budorcas taxicolor (assembly GCF_023091745.1). Taxonomy (NCBI): domain Eukaryota; kingdom Metazoa; phylum Chordata; class Mammalia; order Artiodactyla; family Bovidae; genus Budorcas; species Budorcas taxicolor. The sequence continues at coordinate 6,104,778 of NC_068925.1, forward strand.
CTGGTTACAGAAGCCGGGCTGGCTGAATGCTGGTCGAGGTTAATCGCTGCGCCATCTCTCTTGCACCCTGTGTGATCAGGATGGACTGACATGTCACAAACAGCCCCGTTATTTTCAGTCACCAGATACGACAGAAGTTTATTTCCCTCTTTAAGGAAAGTTACTTTGGCAGGTGGGGCTCAGGATAACACGCGGGAGATTCTGTGGGTCAGGCCCGGAAGTGGTGTGCGTTTTCTACGCCCCTGCGCCATTGGCCAGGACCCAGTCATGTGGCCACTCCTAACCACAGGGAGGTTAAGAAATGAAATACAGCTGTGAGCCCAGGTGGACGAGGAAGCCGGTTGTGGTGAACACTTAGCCGTCTCTGCCACGCATAGCTTCTCCCACCTCTGCCCAACCACCTTGGGAAACTCTACTCTCTTGGTGAAGGGCCGCAACCCTTGTCTCTTTGACTTTGTACTTGTCTGTCGCCAAGGAGGTGCGGTTCCTGGGATGGGCAGCCCTACTTCCCCCGGATACACTGGGAACTTTCGCAGGAAAGGTGCTTTTCCTTACTCAGCACTGTGCTGGTTCCTCTTACCATCTGAAGCCTTCAGTGGTGCTCATGGGTTGACCCTGACCACTGACATCGGAAATCTCTCTTTGGATCACTTTTTTGATAATGGACAGTTGAGGGCCCCACTCTAGACGTCTCGGCTCCTGCATCTTTGAAGGTAGGACCCTCAAATCTGCTTTTTCAAAATACTTCCCCCTTGGTGACGCTCACAGAAAGTCTGGGAACCACCTGTTTAGGAAATATTTGGTGACTGATGGCTTCAGTTGGAATGTAAGATGAGCATTTATGACAGATCCCTAGGCTGGAAGCCCAGGAGGTAAAAGGGTTTCCCTGGTCACTCAGCGAAGTAGAAACAGCCCCGAGGACCCAGAGCCCCGGGCCCCTGCTCAGTCTGTGTTACTCTCAGCACTGATGCTGGCAGGGATGTTAAGAGGATAATCCTTGGTGATCGTGACTGGTTCATGATGGAACAGAAGCCTCATGGAACTGTAAGCCAGATTCTGGCTTCTCAGCTCAACTCCAGCTCTCGGCTGAGCTCCCTTCAAGCCTCCAGACTCGGGCGCTTCATCTGGTCCTTTCAACGAGTGTCACATGAGCCTGTCCTTTTCTTTTTTAACCGAGAGTCCTTCCCCACTTTGCATGGGAGCAGAGCCTTGCCAGTTTCTCACGGGACTAGCAGAGAGAGATCCTGACTGCTAAGTTCTCTAAACTGTAAGGACTTCCCTAGGGTGGGGTTGGGGAAAGGGCCTGAATGGTTGACACCAGCTCCTTCTCCAGGACCACCTGGGGCTCACCCCAGACATCCTCCCCTTTGTGTTTCGGATTCCTCCACTCCCACTCAGCCCTTTCTCTTCACGCCTTTAGACTTTATCCAGACTTGGCCCTCTTTTCCCTCTAAAGTTATAGCTCAGCACACATGTAACACCCATTCACCTACGTTGTTTTGGGAGAAAGGAAAACTTTGCACGGCTCTCAACCCTGAATCCCAGCTCTTAGTTCACAACATCAGGCTGGACTCTGGATCCAGGTTCCAAGCCATGAGTGGCACAGGGAGGCACCATCAGGCTCACCTTGATGCCTGCAGCCTGGTCCCAGCCCTCCACTGATCCTGACTCGCCAGGTAACCCACACCTGTGTGCTTCTCAGCTCTGGGATCCTCCTGTGTGGGGGACCCAGACCTGTCTTCGTTCAGGACCTCATTTCCTCTTCTGAATGGCTCCGTCTTCCCATAAGATAGCACCCCAGTCCTGGCAAGGCATATGCTCTGGGGATAAGAGGACCAGATCAACTTGCCAGGAACCAGGGGCATTTAATTTCAGAACCAGGAGGAAGAAGGGAGCTGTAGAGGCAGAAACCTGCATGTTGGGTTCGCTGAGCCTGCGCCTTCTGTCCGTGGTTCTGTCCTGGTTCCCATCTCTTCTCCTCCCCCACCCCTCCCCAGCTTTACGTGCAGCTCCCCAGCCTCCACCCCCCATCTCCTTCTCTTCTTAGATGTAGAATGAACTTTTCTGTAGCCTGTCAGAGGTCTCTCAAGCCCCTCAGATGCCGACAATTTAATGTGTCCAGGAGCAGCTCGTAGCTTTGCCCATGACTGACTTCCCGCCCTGTCTCCGCCTCGTCCTCTTATTCCCCCACCTTCGGCACCGGAAGGGTCTCCCCTCTCGTGCCTTCCATCCAGTCTGGCACTGTGGCTTCCGCCCCCACGGTGTGGCCTCTCCTTTCTGTCCCCCACCCTGCCCTACCTAGCTGGGGCTTGTCAGCTCTTCCTGAGATGCTCCAGGAGGTCGCCCAGCCAGTTTCCCTTCTGTTTCTTCCCCTGCTGTGTACCCTGCATTCGATGGCATATCATTCTGGCGTCCCGAAGCCTTCAGAGCCTCCCCTTTGCTTCTAGAGCAAAGTCCACACTGGTTCCCGCCTGTTAATGTTGCATCCAAAATGCCACAACGCCTGGCCTCAATCAAAACGCAGTGTTTTCAATTTTCTTACAGCACGGGGCCGAGGGGTCGGGGGATACAGAGACGGATAAAATGTATAAAGACCTATGGCCTCAGCCACACTGTGCAGCAGACCCTAGTTGCTCCCCTTCCCCACCCATGAAGTGTCTGGATGGGGCCCATGGGCAGAGGGTCACCTGGGGGAGGACACTGCATCTGCCCTGTGGCCCCGCGACTTTCATCAGGAGGTGGTGGCGGCTCCCAAGATGGGGGGCAGGGGGGCTGGCCCCCAGAATCAGAGGGCCTGGGCTTAAGTAACCCAGGAGGGGGCTGGGGACGGGCTGGCAGCGACAGGACCGCAGCAGCCTGGGGAGGGTTGGAGGAGATCAGCTTAGCCTCTGAAAAGCAGCGACTCCTGGAGCTGGAGGAGACTGGGATGGGTCGTTACGGCCCTTCCCTTGTTTCTGAGCAGGGCTGCATGCAGCTCCCACAGGCAGGGAGGAGACCTGTGCTCATCACACTGTCAACCTCCAACCCTCCGATCAGCCCTTCCTTGTCCATGGCGCTACTCAACGTGGCTCCAGCTGGTTGGACCCCTGCTGCCCGTGAGGCTACAATCCTAGGTTTTAAAAAAAGTGAAGCAGGGAGGCCGGCGGCAGCGTGTTTCCACCTGGCAGACCTCCCTGGCGGAGTTTCTGTTGCTGTCAGGCCAGAGGGCTGGCACGTTCAACGAGGTCCTATGCGAGAGGGGCTTAGCCAAGGGCGAGGCCCACACCCCACGCTCATCCAACTCCAGAGCACACGCTCTTCCCACCACACACGTGGTGTCTTGGGTGAGAGTCAAGTTTTGAAAGGCTCCAAACAACCTCAGGCATCCCAGCTCTCGTCTGCTCACCTGCCACAGGAAGCTGTCTTTATCTCGTTCGTTCTTTGCCAGGCCGCTTTCCGCTATATGGGTCTTGGAAAAGCTGGTCGCCATACGCTATCAGCGTCCCTTCACCAGCGTCCAGTCCGCGAGTCCTGCCTTCTCCTCCTCACCTCCTGGCTCTCCCCGAGCGCGAGGGGTGGTGTTGGACTGCCCGCCACACTGTGGGGCACGGGGGCTGCAGGGACCAGCCTTGCAGCGGAGGATACAAGGCTGGGCCCTGTGTTGGCCTGAACACGTGGAGAGGCCATGGGCGGGTACGACCTCCATAGTCACACATGGCTGAGAAAGTGTGTGTTAGCGAGGAGGATGGGCAAGCTGAGCTGGTGTGTCCCGGTGTTCATAGAACATTTCCAGCTGCAACTTGATGCTTCCTTCTGCTCCCCGAAAACCACCATATCATCCTCTCCTACCCCTCATTTTGATGGGCTGTAATTCTCTGGATGAGGAACCGTGTCTTGTTTAGCACTGGGTCCCCGGCACATGGCAGGCACTAAATGCAAGCCTGATGAAGGAGGAGGGGCCTTGGAGGTTCTTCCCCACAAAACTTCTTTCCTTAAGGGCTGGTGGGCACTCCCGGAGGGCACACACAGAGCGCTTCAGGCCGAGCGTGTGAAAACAGATCTCAGGACTGTGAGAAAGGGAAACTTGCTGAGATTCGGGATGCGGAGTCAATGGATTTTTCCAGTGACTCTGAAAAGAAAAATCTCACTGAGTGAGCAGAAAATGCAAGGACAACTTTCCAAACACAGAACGGCCCTTCCATCCCATCTGTGATTGCTCAGCTGTTTGCCCTGGAGGGTGAGGGCGGGCAGCGCTGGGTCACTAAGCAACTGGGCCCTGGCGCCTACTGGCAAGAGTTGGCCTGGCCCGTCCTCCGGTGGGGCCTCCGGGGGTGGGGGCAGAGGGCCCATGCGTGGGGGTGGGAAAGCCTCAGGGATTTCTCCTATCTGCCTTTCAGCCTTGGGAGTGGCAGGGTGAGGAGGGGGGAATCAATACACGTCTCCCTTGTTTCACTTTCCCAGTTTTATTCTAAGCGTGTAGAGACCTGGGTTGGTGATCCCAGTCATTTGAGCATTCTCAAACAGCCCAGCTGGACTGGGCAGGGACCCCAGGCCCTCAAGTGGACCCAGCAGTGGACCTGGGAACCCATGCCCCCAGCCTTCCCTCTGGGTGACCTCAGGAGGCCTGCTCCCTGCTCTCAGCCTCACTTTCCCCCTCTGTAAAATGGGGAGACTCGGCCCTCCAGGGAAGAGTAACTGCTAGAGACGGGCTGCGAGAATGCATGGAGAACTCCTGGGTTTGGGATGATAAAGGCCATTTTGAGAAATGCAGATGGGGGTTGAAATGCAGATGTGAGGAGGTAGGGTTCTCGATGGGGGTGTGAGGAGTCATAAGGCTCTGTTCATGTAACAGGGAGATGGCAGGAGCCAGGGTCTGCTGGGAAATGGTTAGAATTTAAAATAATAATAATTACTGGGCCTTGACATGTGCCAGGCACTGTTCTAAGTGTGGAGACTCATTTAATCCTCACATTAATTGCGGTTGCCCCATGAACAGTGCCAGTTTGAACCACATGGGTCCGCTTGTCTTCAGATGCTTTTCAGTAGTAAATACTATGGTCCTACACAGTCTGTGGTTAGCTGAGTCCACTGATGCAGGGTACTGAGGGCCCACCATGTGCCATTAACCCCAGCATTGATTAAGGGTCAGAGTTGTGCATACGGTTTGCATATAGCAGTGAGGAAACTGAGGCACTGAGGGGGGTTGGGGTCCCCTAGCAACAAGGGGCAGATCCAGAACTTGGGCCCAAGTGACCTAATGCCAGGGCTCCCAGCCCCTAAGCTGTCCTGCCTCTCCTGTAGCTCTTTCCAGAATTACCCAAATACCTGAGGCTGGAAGATGCCCACAGATGTAACCCCGTGTCGGCAGCGTCCGTCTTAGAGACACTTTGCCCGGCCCTTTAGGAGAGAGGAGACCAGATGCCCCTGCCCCTGCGGCTCTAGGGCACAGTGAAAGCGTGCATGTGTGGAACACTCTGAGCCACTCAAGAACCAACCGAGACGCACGTCACGTCAGGCCGTCTCGCAGCCCCGGGCAGGTGGCTTAGCAGGGCAGGCGGCACAGGGGAGGGGGTGTGGGGGCCAGTGGTGAGGCTTGGGCTTCCTGCACAGCCCAGCCCGCAAAACTGAAGGCGCACACGGGGCTTCTGGCTAGTGGGGAGCTGAGAAGGGCCCACTCCAGTGGCAGGGCAGTGAGCTGGTACCCCAGCCACCCTTGCTCTCCGAGCGGGCATGGCCATGTGGGGACAGGGAGCTGAGTGTTGGCTCCCACGTGCCACTCACCACCCTGGAATTCTCTTGAGTCATTTATGGCGCTGGATGCCCTGTCCAGTGCATGATGGGAGAAGGGGCGCCTTCTGCCCTGGTGCCCGTGTCCTGGGAAGGGGCCTGTGATTAGAACACATGAGCTGCGGAACTTCCCTCGTGGTCCAGTGGTTACAATTTCACCTTCCAATGCAGGGGAGGGAGGGTTTGATCCTCGATCAGAAAGCTAAGATCTCACATGCCTCGTGGCCAAAACACTGAGACACAAAACAAGCAATATATACAAATTCAATAAAGACTTTTAAAATGGTCCTCGTTAAAAAAAAAAAAATCTTAAAAAAGAACACATGAGCTGGACTCCTGGAGCCACCAGTCCCTCACGGCCCAGGGACTCTGCAGGGCTCTCAGAGCACATGGGGTCCTAGAAGCTAGAGGAACCCTGTGTTCAAAGCATTCGTGTGCAGAGACATCGTGAGGTGAGAGCAAGGAAAGGATTCTGCGACGGGGATGGGGAGCTTTGGCGGCCAGCCAGTCCCCAGCTCCCAGCTCAGTGACTTCAAGTTTGGTTCAGTTCAGTCACTCAGTTGTGTCCGACTCTTTGCGACCCCATGAATCGCAGCACGCCAGGCCTCCCTGTCCATCACCAACTCCCGGAGTTCACTCAGACTCACGTCTGTCGAGTCGGTGATGCCATCCAGCCATCTCATCCTCGGTCATCCCCTTCTCCTCCTGCCCCCAATCCCTCCCAGCATCAGAGTCTTTTCCATTGAGTCAACTCTTCGCATGAGGTGGCCAAAGTGCTGGAGTTTCAGCTTTAGCATCATTCCTTCCAAAGAACACCCAGGACTGATCTCCTTCAGAATGGACTGGTTGGATCTCCTTGCAGTCCAAGGGACTCTCAAGAGTCTTCTCCAACACCACAGTTCAAAAGCATCAATTCTTCGGTGCTCAGCCTTCTTCACAATCCAACTCTCACATCCATACATGACCACTGGAAAAACCATAGCCTTGACTAGACAGACCTTAGTCGACAAAGTAATGTCTCTGCTTTTGAATATGCTATCTAGGTTGGTCATAACTTTTCTTCCAAGGAGTAAGCGTCTTTTAATTTCATGACTGCAGTCACCATCTGCAGTGATTTTGGAGCCCCCCAAAATAAAGTCTGACACTGTTTCCACTGTTTCCCTATCTATTTCCCATGAAGTGATGAGACCAGATGCCATGATCTTCGTTTTCTGAATGTTGAGCTTTAAGCCAACTTTTTCACTCTCCACTTTCACTTTCATCAAGAGGCTCTTTAGTTCCTCTTCACTTTCTGCCATAAGGGTGGTGTCATCTGCATATCTGAGGTTATTGATATTTCTCCCAGCAATCTTGATTCCAGCTTGTGCTTCTTCCAGCCCAGCGTTTCTCATGGTTTACTCTGCATAGAAGTTAAATAAGCAGGGTGACAATATACAGCCTTAACGTACTCCTTTTCCTATTTGGAACCAGGCTGTTGTTCCATGTCTAATTCTAACTGTTGCTTCCTGACCTGCATATAGATTTCTCAAGAGGCAGGTTAGGTGGTCTGGTATTCCCATCTCTTTCAGAATTTTCCACAGTTTATTGTGATCCACACAGTCAAAGGCTTTGGCATTTAATGCAAATATGGGCTTGATCAAGGACAGAAATGGTGTGGACCTAACAGAAGCAGAAGATATTAAGAAGAGGTGGCAAGAATACACAGAAGAACTGTACAAAAAAGGTCTTCACGACCAAGATAATCACGATGGTGTGATCACTCACCTGAGCCAGACATCCTGGAATGTGAAGTCAAGTGGGCCTTAGAAAGCGTCACTACGAACAAAGCTAGTGGAGGTGATGGAATTCCAGTTGAGCTATTTCAAATCCTGAAAGATGATGCTGTGAAACTGCTGCACTCAATATACCAGCAAATTTGGAAAACTCAGCAGTGGCCACAGGACTGGAAAAAGTCAGTTTTCACTCCAGTCCCAAAGAAAGGCAATGCCAAAGAATGCTCAAACTACCGCATAATTGCACTCATCTCACATGCTAGTAAAGCAATGCTCAAAATTCTCCAAGCCAGGCTTCAGCAGTACATGAACCGTGAACTTCCCGATGTTCAAGCTGGTTTTAGAAAAGGCAGAGGAACCAGAGATCAAATTGCCAGCATCGGCTGGATCATGGAAAAAGCAAGAGTTCCAGAAAAACATCTATTTCTGCTTTATTGACTATGCCAAAGTGACTTCACGAGAACCCCACAACTCTGTGTCTTGCAGAAACTGTGTTGCCTCGAATCTTCCTTTTCCTGTTGCGGCCACCTCTCTGGGGGTGTATGAGCTAGCAAAGCCAGGGTCGCGCCTTGCTGGAGGCCAGCCATGACGGGCTTGGGGCAGAGCATCTGAAGCAGATGGGAAGTGCCTGCAGCTGGAGTCACCCCACAACTCAGGTTTCCGCAGAGTGTGGGTGACAGGACCGTTCATCTCAAGGCCCCTTTCGGATCCCTGAGCCCAGGCTTCTGGGTTGCACTTGAGCTCCCTTCTGGAGGGTCAGCTACAAAGCTGTGTGGCCCTCTCCTGGCTGCAGCGACTCCTCTGAGCAGGTGGGGCCGTCCAGATCACCCCAAGGCTTCAGCCATCTCTCACTGCACCTGGCAGGAGAGTGGCCGAGCCTAAGAAAAGAGTCTGGTCCCAGAAGTTCAGGGACGAGGCCCCACTTGCTTAGAAGCAGGGTTGACTCCTCATTTTCCTGCAATAGAGAAAGTGAAAGACACTCCCAACTTTAAGGAGCCAGATGAATCCAGCTGGTTGCATGGCCTCCTGGTTCCCCTGCCCTTGAATCTTCTTTTTCTTAATTGTTTGCTAGGATTTTGTTAAGGATTTTTGCATCTGTGTTCATCAGTGATTTTGGCCTGTAGTTCTCTTTTTTTGTGGCGTGTTTATCTGGTTCTGGTATTATGGTGACGGTGGCCTCTTAGAAAGAGTTTGGCAGTTTACCCTCCTCATGGCAAGTCACTCCAGTACTCTTGCCTAGAAAATCCCGTGGACTGAGGAGCTTGGTAGGCTGCAGTCCATAGGGTCGCTACCAGTTGGACACGACTGATCGACTTCACTTTCACTTTTCACTTTCACGCATTGGAGAAGGAAATGGCAACCCACCCCAGTGTTCTTGCCTGGAGAATCCCAGGGACGGGGGAGCCTGGTGGGCTGCTGTCTGTGGGGTCGCACAGAGTTGGACACAACTGAAGCGACCTAGCAGCAGTAGCAGCAGCAATTTTCTGAAAGACTGAGTGGGATAGGTGTTAGCTCTTCTCTAAATTTTTGGTAGAATTCACATGTGAAGCCATCTGGTCCTGGGCTTTTCTTTGTTGGAAGATTTTTTATTACAGTTTCTATTTCCGTGCTTGTGATGGGTCTGTTAAGATTTTCTATTTCTTCCTGGTTCAGTTTTGGAAAGTCATACTTATCCAAGAATTTGTCTATTTCTTCCAAGTGGTCCATTTTATTGTCATAAAGTTGCTGATAGTAATCTCTTATGATCCTTTGTATTTCTGTGTTGTCTGTTGTGATTTCTCCATTTTCATTTCTAATTCTGTTGATTTGATTCTTCTCCCTCTGTTTCTTGATGAGTCTGGCTAATGGTTTTTCTATTTTATTTATCTTCTCAAAGAACCAGCTTTTAGTTTTCTTGATTTTTGCTATAGTCTCCTTTGTTTCTTTTTCAATTACTTCTGCCCTAATTTTTATGATTTCTTTCCTTCTACTAACCCTGGGGTTCTTCATTTCTTCTTTTTCTAGTTGCTTTAGGTGTACAGTTAGGTTATTTATTTGACTTTTTTCTCTTGTTTCTTGAGGTAAGCTTGTAATGCTATCAACCTTCCCCTTAGCACTGCTTTTACTGAATCCCGTTGGTTTTGGGTTGTGTTTTCATTTTCATTTGTTTCTATGCAGAGTTTTATTTCTTTTTTATTTCTTCTGTGACTTGCTAGTTATTCAGAAGCATGTTGTTTAGCCTCCATATGTGTGTATCTTAAATAGTTTTTTTTCCTGCAGTTGACATCTAATCTTACCGCATTGTGATCAGAAAAGATGCTTGAAATTTCAATTTTTTTGAATTTACCAAGGCTAGATTCATGGCCCAGGATGGGATCTGTCCTGGAGAATGTTCTGTGTGCACTTGAGAAAAAGGTGAAATTCATTGTTTTGGGGTGATATGTCCTATAGATATTAGGTCTAAGTGGTCCATTGTATCATTTAAAGTTTGTGTTTCCTTGCTAACTTTCTGTTTAGTTGATCTGTCCATAGGTGTGAGTGGGGTATTAAAGTCTCCCACTGTTATTGTGTTACTGCTAATTTCCCCTTTCATACTTGTTAGCACTTGCCTTACATATTGCGAATCTTCTTTTTTTAATTGTAATAATAATAATATATATATATAACACATGTATATTATCATTTTAACCATCTCTAAGTGTGTATTTCTGTGGCATTAAGTGCCTTCACATGTTTGTACCACCATCATCAGCGTCCTCTCCAGAACTTTTGCATCTTCTGAACCCCATACCCATTAGACTCTAACTCCTCTTTGCTTCCTCCCCACAGTGTCTGGCAACCACTATTCTGCTTTCTGTGTCTTTGATTACTCTAGGAACCTCATATAAGTGGAATCGTAAGGTACTTGTCTTTTTGACTGGCTTCTTCCCCTTCGCACAGTGTTGTCAAGGTTCATCCGTGTTGTAGCATGTCAGAATTTCCTTCCTTTTTATGGATGAGTAATATTTCCCTGTATGTGCGTATCGCGTTTTGTTGATCCAGCTGTCCATCAGTGGGTTGCTTCCACGTTGTGGCTATTGAGAGCCATGCTGCTATGAACATGAGTGTGCAAATCTCTGTTCAGGCCCTGCTTTCACTTCTTTGGGTTTATATTCAGAAGTGGAATTGCTGGATAATGTGGTAATTTCATGTTTAATCTTTTGAAGACTACCATACCATTTTCCATAGCAGCTACACCATTTTCCATTCCCACCAGCAATGTACACAGGTTGTTATTTTCTGTGTGTTTGATAATAGTCACCCTAATAGGTGTGAGATGGTATCTCATTGTGAGTTTGATTTGCATTTCCCTAATGACTGGTAGGGAGAAGGCAATGGCACCCCACTCCAGTACTCTTGCCTGGAAAATCCCATGGGTGGAGGAGCCTGGTGGGCTGCAGTCCATGGGGTTGCTAAGAGTCGGACACGACTGAGCAACTTCACTTTCACTTTTCACTTTCATGCATTGGAGAAGGCAATGGCAACCCACTCCAGTGCTCTTGCCTGGAGAATCCCAGAGACGGGGGAGCCTGGTGGGCTGCTATCTATGGGGTCACAAGAGTCAGAGACTACTGAGGTGACTTGGCAATGACTGATAATGTCAAATATCTTTTCATCTGCTTATTGGTCATTTGTATATCTCCTTTTGAGAAGTATCTATTCAAGTCCTTTGTCCATTTTTAATGGGGCTGTTGTTTTTCTGTTGTGAATTATGGGGGCTCTTTATTTATTCTGGATCTTGATTCCCTTGTCAGACATATGATTTGCAATGGAAGCCTCTTTAAACTGACTCTAAAAGAGCCAAGTGCAGCCTTTGCAGGGACTGGAGTCTGGGCTGAGGTGTGGGGACCCGCTCACTCACCCTGCCCACCGTCTTCCCTGACTCACTCTGCAGTGCTCTGGTCCTGGGTTCTCTGGGAACACAGAGATGGAAATGCTACAGTTCCTGGCTTTGGGGTGCTCATGGTCTACTGGTGGAGATAGGGTTAGACAGCTCATGCTACTATATAGAAGATGAAGCCAGTGCTGGAATAATTGGGGCATAGCTGCTGTTGTTGAAGAGTCCACTAATTCTAGATAGAAGTGGAGGATTAGGGAAAGTATCCCAAAAAGATATATCAGTTCTGGGGAGGGGGGACAAATTCTCTCAGATGAAGAGGAAAACATCTCATCCTGAATGATCAAGCTAAGCTGTCAGGGAGACTGAGAGGAGACAGGGGTCTAGAAGGAAATCCAGTGAGGAATACTAACTGAAAAACAGACTTTCTCATGTCCTAGAAACTCTTGAGGGCACAAGAGAATGACCCAAGGGAAAATTCCTGTGGCCACTGAAGCAGAATGGGTGTCACCCCATTCTGCCTGGATTCACACTTTAGACCTCTGAGCTACAAAGAGGGGCCTGCTTCATGAAGGCCCAGGAGAGGGGAGAACAGAAATGGAAGGAGTTTGCATCATCTACCCTCGGATATAGAGTGCAGGCATCTCCTCTGATTTCAGGTTATTGTCCAAGGAGTAAACAGATGGCTAGGCGTGGAGAAGGATCCTCTAGGCCCCTTAGACCATTCTGGAACCTTTCATTTCCCTGGATTTGTTTTGGGGTTTTGTGTATATGTTCACGTGTGTGTCGTATTGCTTCTTGGTGTTTTATTCATTAAGCAAATATTTAATGGCCCCTCCTGTGTGCCAGGTGCTATTCTAGGAACTGTGTCTGTGAACAAGGCTGTCTCTGCCCTCACGAAGCCTCCATTCTGTGTCCAGGCTGCAGGGACGTGTGCTGATCTTGAGAGGAAGCCAGCACCTGTGTCCAGGCCAGGCTGGGGGCGGGGCAGGGCCAGGGCCTGTCCGGAACCCCTCCAGGGTAGAGTACAAGGATGCACCTCTGAGGAGGATGGAAGAACAGGCAGTGTCCTGGGCCCCACAGGGGACAGAGAAAGAGAGGGAGCGAGGCCCTCTAGGACTGAGAGGGATCCCAGGGGCTAGGGTTTGCCCAGGACTGTCCTGATTTTGCACTGGAAGTCCCACATCCTGAGAAAACTCAGTCCCAAGCAAACTGGGACAGCTGGTCACCCTACCTGGGACTCGCGCTGAAGGCACCCCCTGCTTATCCAGGGACCTGAAATATTTGAGGTGCCCACAAAAATATTTTCATTCCTTTTAAAATCAGGAGGAAAAAATGAACTTTTAAGTTGAAGGAATTATTTATGACATTAATGTATTTGTCCTTATACCAATGGGAACATATAATTACCAAAACCTTTTTATGGAGAAAGGGGCCTGCCGCCCTGAAGAGGAAAGTAGATACCCGAGAGTCATAATGTGGGCCAGACTGAAAGGCCTGTCAGGGGTCCAGGGTCAGGGGAAGAGGACTCCATGTGGGATCAGTCCCCACAGCCAAACTTCCCTTTGCCCTCCAGAGGGATGACTGCTGATTCTGCTGGTGGGTACCGTGGCTGTGTGCTGGCTGCCATTCATTGAGCGCTTACTGTGTACTTACGTTGTACTAAACACTTCCAGATGTGCGATCTCAGTCCATCTCTGCGATAAATGTGTAAAGAAGACCTGCTTGCCTGCATTTCTCAGGCAAAGCAACCTGAGTCTCAGTGAGACTGACTTGCCCACGTTCACAGACGACCGAGGGCATGGCTGGCAGAAGCCAGCCTACGGCCAGATGTGCCAGCCGCATGGCTCAGTGGGTAGCAACATACCTCCCTCATTGTTTTGAGGACTAAATGAGATTATGACCGTGAACCCCAAGAATGCCTCACTAAGATGATGAGGCAAGTGCAGGCCTGAATTGAAATGCCTGAGCTCCCAGGCTCAGGGCTCCCCCAGCCTCCTGCATGGGGCTCCTGCTACCCTAGATGGGCTGCTCCTGCCTGTAGACTGAGAGGGCCACATGAAAACATGAGGGACGCCGGGATGGCTCCAGGACACGCTGGCAGCCCAGAGTCCCCGGGCAGGACCCCTTACACTCGGAGCTGGGCTGGGCTGCGTGGGTTGCACCCAGGCTGGTCTCAGCTTGCGCCGTGCTTCTTCTGATGTCCACAGGACGTGCATCTCTGTCTCCCCTCCTCCGATAAGCCATGGGCTCCAAGGATGGGCACCCCATCAGTGTCATGTCCCAAGGTGCCCTTCACAGCCCCCAGCCACGAGCAGTTCAATCAGTCACTGTTGACTGACTGTCCACATGGACCATCTGCTCCACATTTTGTCTTGGGTGACTTCAGTCTCTTTCTAGTTTCCTTCTCTCTGTTTTGTTTTTCTTTCTCTTTTTTTATTGCTTCTCCTCTATATCCCCCCCAAAGCAACTCAGATTCCACATGCTTCTGCTGGTTCTGCTTGTTAGGCTTCCCTAGTGGCTCAGAGGGTAAAGTGTCTGCCTGCAATGCAGGAGACCCGGGTTTGATTCCTGGGTTGGGAAGATCCCTTGGAGAAGGAAACGGCAACCCACTCCAGTATTCTTGCCTGGAGAATCCCATGGACAGCGGATCCTGGCAGGCTACAGTCATGGGGTCGCAGGGAGTTGGAGACTCCTGAGCGACTTCACTTTCACTTTCTGCTTGTTCAGACGGCTCCATGTCCCTGCTGGCTCAGGTGGTAGAGCATCTGCCTGCAATGTGGGAGATCCGGGTTTGCTCCCTGGGTTGGGAAGATCCTCCGGAGAAGGAACTGGCAACCCACTCCAGTATTCTTGCCTGGAGAATCCCATGGACAGAGGAGCCTAGCGGGCTACAGTCCACGGGGTCACAAAGAGTCAGACATGACTGAGCAACTGATGCATGCTTCCTTCCTATTCCCCTTTTGGGAATAACCTGTCAGAGACCATAGTTTAGGAGTTTCTGGTTCTTTTATTTCGGAACACTGGACAGCTCCACAGAGGGACTTATGAGAATCAACCCACTGCCGTGGGTGGGGCTGGGAACCAGCTCACCAGGACCTGGGGGGGACCTGTGGTGAAGCCCCACCAGGCTTCCTCTTTCCCGTTTGATTTAGGCTATCACAAAGGGGCCAGTGAGACTTGAATGTGACCTGGGCATCGAGCAGGGTGTTCTGAACCCAGCCCAGCCGGCAGGTGCCCGCCCCTTTCCTTCAGAGGTTCCTTCTTAGGACGAGCTGAGTGGAGACCCCAGGGTTGGGGTCAGGCCGGCTGTGGGCAGCAGACTGGAGCGGAAGGCATCTATAGGTGGTCATTCCCCTGCAGAGGCTGCCAGAGGCTCTCTTCCCAGAGGCTGCAGATGGTTTCCACCCAAGGGCCACAAGAATTGCTGCCGACAGATTTGCTAAGAGCTAAGAAAGAGGAAATGTGGCAAAGGCTCATGGTGACCGGCTTCCGGGAGAGTTTTTGTTTTGCTTTCTTGAACTATGTGACTTCAGAAGGTGTGGACCTGCTCGAACTCGGGCAGCGTGGGGTCTGGCAGACGCATAGAGAAGCCAGTGGCAAGGAATGAGCAAAGTCAAGTCATGGAGAAACGTTGGGCAGGTTCTGAGCGTAGCCGTAGACCCATCATCACTGCCGCAGCTTGGACCATCCAGCCCCAGCGCTCCTCGAAGAGGCCGCCAGCCCACACCCAGTTCTCTGAAGCAGAAGAGGAAGCAATGATGAAAGAAACCACCCTGTCCCACCTTCTGTGTAAAATCTTAGCATTGCAGAGGGGCCTTAGAGCTTCTCTGGTCTGACTTCATTTCACAGGTGAGGAAACTGAGGCCCTGGGAGGGGAATTGACTCACCAGAGGTCACAGGTCACTTGCTGGTCTTGTGTTCATCCTCAGCAAGAAGCTGCCGAGAGCTGACAGCTTCGCACGCAGCCCGCACCTTCTTGGCACGTGCCCCTCGTGGCGCAGGTCGGTGTGAGGTGCCCCTGGACGTGGCTGGTATCCTTGCCGGGCTGAGTACCACCTTAGCTAGTCCACTCTTTGCCTGCCGCTCAATCAGCAGGTATTTATTTATCTGTCATGTCCTTGGAGGTCATCCTAGTTCTCCACTGAGCCCCTGCAGGGGCTGCGAAAGAAGACTAATCGTCAGATGTCACGTCTGACTCCCTCCAGGGAGTGTCTAACTGGAGAGCTGGAATTAACACATGTGGAACAATAATTAAACAATAGAAGGCAGTGCATAATTCAGTGCTGACGTAGCCATACAGGCTGTGAAGTCACCTCCACAGGTTCTTAGAGTGTTGGAGGTAACGTTAGCAGGCAGCTGCAGAGGTCCATGGCATATGGGGATTTGCAGGTTTGCTCCGACGGGAATCTGAGGTTTTGAGGTCGTGGGGCTGGTGTCTGGGAGTGTCTCTGAGCCAGTGGTGAGTGTGCCTGCACCTTTCCTCAGCCAGCTTGCTACCTCCTCATGAGGGAAGGATGGAGAGAGAGAATTCTGATAAAGTGAAAAGCCTTTGTCTACAAGTGAGAGTGAAGTTGCCAAAGGCCCCTCCACTGGTGGTGGGAGGAAACACACTGCAAACACCTGCCTCTCAATGCAACCATGCTATCAGGAGAAGGTTGGGGACCAGTTCACACCTGTATGTGCCTTTCTCCACTGGGGAATTCAAGTGTCAGGGATCTAAGAGATGAGGAGAGCAGAGAATGAGATCGCAGCAGGCCCGAGAAACGTCCTACACAGAGAAGATGGGACTAGGGGAGGTGGGGGTCGTGAATTCCAGGCAAAGACCACACAGACAGCAGAGTAGAACAGAGGTGGCGGACCACTGTCCATGGGCCGGAATCCACAAATAAAGTTTTATTGAAACTACGCTCATTCTGTGATCACGGTCTGCTACCACAACAGAGCTAAGTAGCAACGGAGACTAGATAGACTGCAGAGCCTGAAATATTTGCTGCCTGGCCTTTACAGAAAATTTACTAAGCACTAGTGTAGAGAAAGGAATGAACAAACTCTTCGGCACAGGGGCCAGTCCAAAGGGGGTGCTCCAGGAAAGTGAGAAATGAGGTTGGCTCACGGAGGTGGGACTTTATATGCCTGGAGTAATAGAGCGCATGTCTTTGGATGGGTTCGATCATTTCCAGGATGCCCCCTGTTTCATTTGGCTTTACCTTTACTTCCGTATGAGACAATAAATGATTTACAGAAATGAGGAAGCGAAGGCTTAAAGACATGCTCAAACTCTCTCGAGATGGCTTTGTTAGCAGTGGGAGTCAGAATCGGAACACAGGCTCGTGCTCATCCTGAAGGTGTTGCCTGAGCCTCTCACCTGTGCCAAGCTGGAACTCGGCTCTGGGGTTCCATGGTGGAGAAGACAGGTCCTTCTCTCACAGAACTCAGTCCAGACTGCAGTGCCAGCCTCACTGCACTGTAATTCCTAGCAGAAAGTGAGACTGCTTTCTCCCCACATAGGAATGGGGCCATTGCAGGTTCTTGAGCAAGCATTTATTATCGGCTTCATGCCCAGGGCCACCTGGCATAGAGCAGAGACCTAAGTATGGTGTAAATCGTTAGGGAGCTGCAACCTAGTTGGGGAAAAACCAAGCTGGGTGGTCTACTCAGAGGTTAGTATAAGTAGATGGGATTTAAGTGCAGGACAGTATAGTGTTAGCTTTGGATGTAGGTTAGCTTTAACCTTCCTGAGCCTGTTTCCTCATCTGTGAAATGAGCATAATAAGTGTACATTTCTCATAAACTTGTGGCGAGAGTGAAATGAGCCAACAGTACAGGCTAAGTGAGAAGAACAGTACCCGCACAGAGCTAGCCAGGAAATAGCAGTAAAGCATCGTTGTTATCATTCAGGGCTGAGGTGATCAGCCTTGACGTCTGAGGGACCTGACATCGTGAGAGGCCTTGACAGCTGAGGGACTTTAGACAGACAGGAGTAAGACGGTGAACGCAGTGTGCAAGAAGAGGCGGATGAATTTAAAAACAGGAAAAGTGAAATTTCTGGCAAAAAAAATGTGGTTTGTGTGATTTAGGTCCAGAAAAAAAAAAAAAGGCCTGAATGTATCTAATGGCTCTAGCAGGTTCTCCTCAGCCCACTCCTCACTCTGGGGGTCCCCCTCGTTGCTGGGGCTTTGTGGGCCTCCCTGTATTCAGCTGCTGCTGCTGCTAAGTCACTTCAGTCATTTTCGACTCTGTGAGACCCCATAGACAGCAGCCCACCAGGCTCCTCCGTCCCTGGGATTCTCCAGGCAAGAACACTGGAGTGGGGTGCCATTTCCTCCTCCATTGCATCAGGGGAGACTAAAAGCCACCAGCTTCACTCAGAGTCTTCTCAGCTCACTGGGTCACTTCCCAGTGACCCAAATTAAGACTTTATATCATTGATCAAAATGCAAGATTCACCAGTGTTTGGGTTTTTTCTTAAAGTAAAATTCAGCTTGGGGTAAATCTGCTCTGAGATGGGCCCCAGACCACCAGGGGATGGTCCTCTCTTCTTTTGGCGTAATGGGTACTTAAACTGAAAAGTCTGAGGATCACTGTTTCAGGACGTGTCTCTACTCTGAGGCCTAGCACCCAGCCTCTTCACCTGGCTGTACCCCAATAACCCTGAGAGTTAAGAGAGGATGCCGCCCTTGCCATGGCTTAGGACCTGGGAACACAAATCTGCTTTCACCACTGCCCTGGATGTGCTGGGTGCATTAGGAACAGCTCAACCATCTGCCACCCACGCCAGGAGCTTCATCAGAGCATCCATGCAGGAGACACCGAGATGTGTCAGCCTCCTGGGAGAGACACCTCGCAGGAGAATGCCTGTATCTTTAAAACCACAGCAGAGTCAATCTCCCATTCTGTCTCCATCTTGGGCCACCCCCAGAAACAAAACTGTCTGTCTGGCTTCTAGCTTCGTAGCCAAAGATGGAGGCAAATCTTTCACTTTGAGGATCTGAGAATTCGGCAGGTGAATAGAAAGTGGGGTCTTTGACTTACCTTCTGAAGACTACAGACACTGGATATTGCCTTCTCGGTAAACCTTGGGGGCAGTGGATATCTGTGGGTGCCAAAGTGTTAACCCTGCAGCTGGATGGCAACCCTGGAGGTCTGAAATTGCCTGGGAGTTCTTTTCCAACACTGCTGCACGTTAGCATCACCTGGGAGATTTTTAAAATCCGTCTGCCCAGGCTGCACCCCAGACCACTTAAATCGGAACCTCCAGGAGGGAGCCCAGGTGGTGGTGTGTTTCTGAGGCTCCCCCAGAGGAGTCCACGTGCAGCAAGTTTAAGAAGCACTGGTCTAGAATTTCTGCCCTCTCTGGAATGGGAAAGGGGAGCAGGCGGTGCTGGCGGTGCCTGGCTGGCTGATTGGCTGCTTCAGGAGCTGATTCATTCAGTCCACGGGTTAGATCTTGTCTGCCAGCCCTGGTGTGGGTAGCGGCCTGGGGTGCTGCCGTCTGAGGCTGGGAGATCGAGTGTGCCGGCCAGACAGGGCTCCTGGCACTCCCAGATGGGGCTGTCTTCTGCGTCAGCCCCGCGGAGGCTGCCCACAGCCGCTTGCGTCACTTCCCCAGGTTTGTGGTGGGAAGCGAGGGATAGATGGTCTGCTGATGGGAAAGAGAACAGGAAGGAAGATCTTTAGGTTAAGGCTGCTCTGACCCTTACTGTTCAAAAACAGTCTGGAACGCTGGCCTTTGAAAGCCATGATGCAGCTGCCCTTTCTAACAGGGAAATGGCTGTTGCTCATTTGGAAACCAAGAGAGATCTTCTAGGAGCTGCTAGAGTTTTCTCTCCATCACTTAGCTCTTTTTTATAGAGGAGCCTGAGAAGGCTGTTAACCCCTAAGGAGCAGGAGCCTGCATGTTTCGTAGATGAGCGGAATGGAGCGTGTGTAATAATAACTGGATGCTGGCTTTTCTGACTGGAAGCTCCCAGAGGGCAGCAGGCGCACCCGGTCCTGTAGAGAGGTGCCCAGCAGGTTGGGGGCTGGGGTGAGGTCTCCAGGAACTAAGTGGGGAGGGACAAGGAATGAGATGCTTTACTGTGAGGGTCCCTGGGGAGCATGTCGACAGCGAGTGAAGACGGATGTGCGGCTCACACCAGCTGCTGCTCGCCTCCAGCAAAAGGGAGTCCCCCAGGAACTACTCCTCCTGAGTGGTCCTCAATGGACTCAGGGTCCTGTCCCAGGGATCCGAGTGGCCACACAGGAGAGGGGCGAGCCCTTTCCTGGAATCCTGTTGCCTCCTGCTAGGAGACAGAAGTCCCTTCTTGACATCTTCACGGGTGACACGGTGGCCCCAGGTCCTGAGGCTTCTGGGGACCCACCAATCAGACACACCTTAGCTGAACATTTCACAGGTCAGTGATGTATCCGTCTTGGTGAGGAGGCTGCTCCTCCCCGCCTCGGAGCGTGCAGTTTCAGTGGTCACCGTGGGGGCGGCAGACGTGGGCTGTCCTGGGGTGACCACGTGGTGAGCAGAGCACTCTCAGGCAGACTTGACGGGCTGGGCGCCGGGCCCCACGCGGATGCTTACCAGCAGTGGGGCCACACGCGTTTCTCACCCCGGCAGAGCTTCTGTCTGTAACCTGTAAAATAGGAACAGCACATTTAGTGTGTAAGAGATGGTGTGTGGATGCACAGTGCTCTTCTGACCAGCCTCCTCAGAGAAGAGTAGAGAGGGGCAGGACAGGCCCGCGGAAGACGCGGTGATGGAAAAAGGGCGTCAGCGCATCTCTGCGCTGAGGGCCGGGTGTGGGAGGCACGCCAGCTCCCCTCCGCGGCCCGAGCTTGACGTCTCACCGGCCTTGTGGGGTTGGAAAGTGCGAGCAGGAAGTGAAGGCATCCTGCCCAGTGTGACTTGTCTCCCACGGGCTGGCGAGAAGGGCAGCTCTGCCCGAGGAATCCGGCGTGTTCAGCTGGGTGATGCTGCGATGGCAGCGTGGGTGTGAAATTCCCCAGCCAAAGCAGACAGACGCCTACAGGTTGGTGCTGCGTGATGGCAGCCAGGAGAAAATGATCGCCCTCTGGGCCTCAGTTTCCTCGTCTGCCAAAGGAGAATCCCGACCCGCCCTGGGGTCCACTGGATTTCTGAGACAGGCAAATTCTAGGCCGATTTCCACCGACCCGTTTATTCCCGCAAACTGTGGCTCCCACATGCTCAGCCTCACAGGAACAGCATGAAGACAAAGCCAGGAGGGTGGGTGGCAGCGGACTCGAGAGAAGCTCGGGGAGCTGACAGGCGGACAGAGTTGCCGAGACCCCAGAATTCTCCCCTGGACCGTCTCCGCAGTGGGAAGGCCACTGGCCTTCACGTCCTCAGCTTCATTCTTCCCGGAGGGGGTCTTGGGCAGGGGTGTGGTCAGAAGAATCCACTGTGGTGTCGTGGGAAGAACGCAGCAGAACAGACGGGTCCGTTTTAGCTCTGCAGACTGTAGGGCTGGACGCAGTCCTAACCTCCTCTGAGTCTCGGTTGTCTCAACTGTGAAATGTGGGTGATAAACTCAATCTTGCAGTTTGGTTCTGAGGATTAACTGAGACAGTGCATGCCAAGCACTTGGCATGGAGGAGGCTCTCAGTAAACCCAGGCCAACCCTGAGCCCCAGCAGAGAAGAGTCATCCCCTCGGTTATCAGAGAAGGCTGCAGCCCCCTGCTCCCACCAGTTGTGCATTTGTTTGATAAAATACGCATATGTGTGTGTGCATATGTGTGTGTGTGGATGTGTGTATATGTATGTGTGTGTGTGTGTGTGTGTGTTGCACAGTTGTGTCCGACTCTGAGACCCCATGGTCTGTAGCCCGCCAGGCTCCTCTGTCCGTGGGATTTCCCAGGCAAGAATACTGGAGTGGATTGCCATTTCCTTCTCCAGGGGACCTTCCCAACTCAGGGATCAAACCGGGATCTCCTGCACTGCAGGCAGATTCTTTGCTGAGCCACCAGGGAAGCCCTGGGACCTGGGGCCTGAGCTGATGTCCGTGTGCCTTTGGCCCGCTCAGCCTGGGCGAACTGCTGTCATTCCCTTCAGCACACGCTGGGATCGTGTGTGCACGCCTCTCTCCAGCTGTATTGTTACTTCCTTGAGGAGACGACTATGGCTTGCATGTCTTTGCATCTCCCATAGCATCTGAATGCATCTTTCAGTAGCAGCCCTCAATGAGCAAAACAGCTTGCCAACTCAGCAGATTCATACCTCCAGTGCCTGTGTGTTGGGCCCTTTCACGGTGGTCTTGCAACAAGCCTGAAGGATGGGGTATGGCCCCCATTTCACAGGCGAGGAGACTGGCACCAAGAAATGTTCCAGCCACTTCCTGGGGGGAGCCGGCCAGGCAGTTACCCCAGCTGGCATTTGACCTTCGATTGTTCTCAGCCTGAGTCCATCCCATTCACTCCGTGGTTCTGGTGCTTACTTACTCTTGGTTGGAGAGGCCTTTAGGAGGAAGCGGTCACTCCCTTTCTTATCCTGAGAAGCGTGTGCAATGCACGTGTCCACCCTCACGTCTGTGTCTGTTCCAGAATGACTGTAAGCCCCCTGAGGAGCCTCAGCGCCTGCCCACTCTGCAGGAGATCAAGCAGAAGATTGAGAGCTACAACGCCCGGGAGAGGAACTGCCTGGGCATGAAGCTGGTAAGTGTCCGTGCCCGCTCCCCATCCCTGCCCCCACCTAGCTCACAGCCCCTTCTGCTTTGGCTCCATTCTTCCCCCTCAGAATCCTGGGGCTCCCCTCCCCAGGAGGGCACTCCCCTTTCTTTGGGGTTCTGGAGGCCTCCAGGCTTACGTGAGGCCGAGATCCCGGGCTGTCCGTGCTCTGGGGAAACAGATTGGGCTATGGGATGAGACCTAGATCCCGTCTCTGGCTGTTTCTCTAAGTTGAAGCTTTGGGAAACCTTAACCTCTCTGAGCTTCAGTATAAAATAGAGACATTAGTGTCCATGTGTCAAAGCACATGTAGGCATTAAATGATATGCAGGTGACTAGGGGCCCAGGAAGCCCTAGGCAAGGGGCGCAGGCAGCCCTCCTCCCCTTCTTGGTCCTCACATCCTGTGCCTGGGGCAGCCTGCCTGACTGTGCAGAGCTCAGAGGGAGGAGGGCACCAGCTTCGTGCTGGTTCAGAGAGGCCATCTTCAGGGGAGACGCTGGAGGCGCCCTGCCCCCTGCTGGTGTTTGCTGGCAACTGGCTCTTTGGGGCATCAGCCGGGTGGACACCAGCACAATCCAGTTGCAGAGGAACTGGGGTTTAAGTCTCGAGGGTTTTAGAGAGAGATGCAGGAGGAAATTCAGTGCCCTGGTTCTCCAAAGATCTTATCACAGAGCCTGCCTGCTCCTCCTTGGTTTGGAGGGGGGACGACCAGAGGGGCCACTCCAGACCCTGCGTCTTGGCCTGGGGACTCAGCAGAGGCAATCACCCCATCTGGCTGGTGGCAGGGGATTTGGGGCAAGCAGCGTGAGCCCCTGGGGAGGGGGAGACGCAGCAGTAGCTAGGTCCTGCGGGCCTTCTCCTGCCGCTGCCCTGCCAGCATCCCTAGGTCAGCAGAGGCAGGAGGGAACTCAGGGAGGCAGGTGGTGCGGGTGTGGCTGGGATGGCACCGCATCAGGAAGGGCCTCTGCAGCCCGGTGGGTCTGGAGCCCCGGGCAGGAGTGGCAGGTGGGAGATCCGGCGAGACAGGCGCGCCGTGACCACGCCCAACCTGCGCCCTGGCAGAGCGAGGACGGCAGCTACACGGGCTTCATCAAGGTGCACCTGAAGCTGCGGCGGCCAGTGACGGTGCCCGCCGGGATCCGGCCCCAGTCCATCTATGACGCCATCAAGGACGTGGATCCAGCGGCCGCCACGGACAAGCGTACATCCTTCTACCTGCCGCTCGACGCCGTCAAGCAGCTGCACATCAGCAGCAGCACCACGGTCAGCGAGGTCATCCAGGGGCTGCTCAAGAAGTTCATGGTCGTGGACAATCCCCAGAAGTTCGCGCTCTTCAAGCGGATACACAAGGATGGGCAAGGTAGGAGCGAGCGAGCTCTCCCCCAGAAACTACCCTTCCGGACTCTGGCTGGGCAGGCCCGGTCACACTTGAGCTGGAGGGGTGGGCTTCTCGTGGCGCCGGAGCCCAGCCTCCGTGTGGCGTGTGGCGTTGGGTCTGCGGACGGACCGCCCACCGTGCCCCTCCCTTCACACGTGGCTGCAGGAAACCCACCCCTGGGCGTTCACTTCCTAATCTGTGGGATGGGACCACTCCCTCGAACGTTTGGGGGGATGACGTGAATGGAAACACGCTTCCCACCCTAGCAGACTCTGAAGGTACCGGTTGTTACCCTTTATTCCTGCCAGGCGGCTTTCGTTAGGTTGAAAGAATGGCTAGAAACACCCCTGCATCCGAATCGGCCCAGGCCATCCTGAGCCCCTGCTCTTCTACTCCAACGCAGCCCAGCCCGCTCTCTTGGTTTACAGTGCTCTTTTTTTCTTTTTTCGTTTTTGAGTTTATTTGTCTTACTGTCATTTTGAACCTAAATCAATTAAGAATTTTTCCTTCCTCTAGGAAGAAAAATAATTCTCTATTTGTAGACTGAGTAGTTTTTTAAAGTTTAATTAATTTTAATTGGAGGCTAATTACTTTACGATATTGTAGTGATTTTGTCATACATGGATATGAATCGGCCATGAGTGTACATGTGTTCCCCATCCTGAACCCCCTCCCATCTCCCTCCCCATCCCACCCCTCTGGGTCATCCCAGTGCACCAGCCCTGAGCGCCCGCTCATGCATCGAACCTGGACTGGCGGTCTGTCTCACATGTACTATACATGTTGCAGTGCTCTTCCAGAAACTCTCCATCGCTGACTGCCCCCTCTACCTGCGCTTACTCGCCGGGCCTGACACGGACGTCCTCAGCTTCGTGCTAAAGGAGAACGAAACTGGAGAGGTGGAGGTAGGTCCTGGCACCTCCGCCTGTGCGCATTCCCAGCCTGTGGGGCTCGCCTAGCCGGGCGGGCGCGGTCCACACCCCCCAGCGCAGCTGGAGGCCGCCCTGCAGCTGCTGAGCTGGGGCGAGTGTGGCCCAAGATCAGCGCTGAAGTCAGGAGTGTAAGTGCTCTGGGGGAGCAGGTCAGGGCCTGTCTGGCAAGGCCTGTGGAAGGACAGGATTCCATGTGCCTACTTTGAACACTCAGGGTGGAGGGGTGCTGAGAACCTCCCTGTGTTCCACCCAGCTTTTCGCTCCTGAGGATGTCCTGAGGCCCAGCAAGCTCCAACTCTGGGCTCCCCCAGGCACAGGTACTGTTGACTCAATTGTCTCTCCCTAGTTCTTGAAAGCAGACCTCGCTACCCCAAGGGAAGCGTCCAGCCTGCGGTGTGAACTGGGGTGAAACCAAGCTGGTGCTCCCCACGTCCTGGGGTTTTCAGAAGCAGTCTTGGGGGCCACTGTGGAAATGAGGGGGATCTAGGCCTGTCTTTTTCCAGCCTCCACCAGGAAGCTCTGCTCTCCCTCTGTTTGACAGAGTGGGAGGTTTTGTTGGGACAGAGTATTCCACAGAAACCGTTAGAGCGTTGCTGGCCCCGTGGGAACCTCACAGGCCTGGGGTTTAGAGGCCTGGCTTCTCGTTCAAGTTTTGTGGCTGTACTGGAAGCTCTGTGACAGTGGTTCCCTCTGTGGACTTCAGCTTTCCCATTTCTCCAATGTGGGGATTAAACCAGATAAACCTTGATGTTCTGTTGTGCTCAACAAGCCTAGGAGTCAAAGTCCCTGACCCCATGGGGGCCTCAGTTCCTGGGTCAGCCGGGAAAAGCCGGACTTGCCTTCTGTCCTGAGAAGCCAGGTCCCTCTGGCCAGGCCCAGGCCCACCAGGCCCTGCAGAGCTGTGCAAGTGACTCATCTCATTATCTGCGCTGCCAGCCTCGGGAGGTGGACACCCTAATTCCATGGCAGATGAGGAAACAGCTGAGAAGGGTGGAGTTCTGTGCTCAGGGTCACACGGCAGAGCCAGGCTGACGCCCAGTCTCCTGAGTCCAAGCTCAGCTCCCCTCCCGACGTCACTCTGGGGGCTGCATGCTGGGGACCCGTTGCTGGTCAGCCCCAAAGCAGACAGCTCCAGGTGGTCACCAGGGTCTCAGGCAGCTCCAGCATCACAGTTAGGATCTCAGCTGCTACCGAGAAATTTAAGATTATTGATTCTCCAATGAATAGGGCCTAAGCCAATAAAATCCAGCATAAGCCAATCAAAACAGGGCTTATGGTCTACTAATTCTTGGCCAGAAGATGCCAGGATTTGAAATTCTGCTGCTGATATGGCATGGAGACCTCAGGCTGTGTTCATCACACCTGCCTATTCCGTAGCAAGTGGTGTGAAGGGGGAGCTGAGCTGGCAGGGCCCCTCCGTCACGCGATGTCTAACCTGGCTCCTGTTCTCTCTCTCCCCCAATCTCCCTCTCGCCGCCCAGTGGGACGCCTTCTCCATCCCTGAGCTCCAGAACTTCCTAACGATCCTGGAGAAAGAGGAGCAGGACAAGGTCCAACAAGTGCACAAGAAGTACAACAAGTTCAGGCAGAAACTGGAGGAGGCTTTAAGAAAATCCCAGGGCAAACCTGCCTAGCCAGTCCAGCCTCCCCTTCTCCCGAAAGCCCGTGGATTTAATTTTTATTATTAATTATTATTTTGCAACAGACACTTTCTCAGGACACCTCTGGTGGGTGCATC
Source organism: Budorcas taxicolor (assembly GCF_023091745.1). Lineage (NCBI taxonomy): Eukaryota > Metazoa > Chordata > Mammalia > Artiodactyla > Bovidae > Budorcas > Budorcas taxicolor. The sequence goes on from NC_068925.1 coordinate 6,130,893, forward strand.
TGTGCCTGCCCATCAGTTCCAGATGTGGCACGACGCCTCTGGCGGCCGCGTGTGCGTGCAGGCTCAGGGCCTGCCTGTCGCCATCCGTGCCTCTGCACACCGCCCCCGAGCAGCGCGCTCGTGTGCAAGATCGGCCACCTCGTCTCGCCATCTGCAAGCCTTCCGCAAACCAAACAGCTGCCTCTCCCTACACCAGCTGGCAAAGCAAAGGGTTTTAGAGATATGTGTTCTTTCTCTGGCCTTTAGACTTCTTCAATTCGTTTCTTATTTGCCATCCACAGTTCCTTTATTTATGAGTCCAGAACTGTAGTATATTCCTTTAGCAGGTCTGAGCTAAGCCCCTGAAACAGGACAGTGCTCATAGAAGAACTGTCCCGGGTCTTCCCTTGTGATCCAGTGGCTAAGACTCCAAGCTCCCAACGCATGGGGCCCAGGTTCGATCCCCAGTCGGGGAACTGGATCCCACATGCCTCAACTGAAACATCTCGCGTGCTACAACTTAAGACCCTGTGCAGTCAAATAAATAAATATTTAAAAAAGAGAATTTTCCCCCACCGTCCTCAGGTGCCCGTTGCTCACGGGTAAGGGATGGTCATAAAGCTACTGGCCCCAGAGGCTTGGGTCAGAAGCACCAAAGCTGAGGTTGCCTGAGAGATTTCCAGAGAAGCTGCAGCTGGCCCTGGCCCTGATGGCCCGAGTCTGTACACGTGTAAACCCAAAGGTATTTATATCTGTGTGCGTGTGGGCTTCAGCCACACCTGTGTCAGCTCTTTAAGTTGCAGTTTTGAATTTAATATTGCCATCATCCTCACTGTTTCCACTAAGGGGAAACCAGCTACTTAACCATTTTTAAAGTCTCCTGATGAGTGCGGAAATCAGACGGTCAAAGCCAAAATGTGTTGCAGGTAAACGAGTCCAAGCTGTCTTCAGGCCTCCCCAGCTAGCGGCCACGGGCCCGGCTGCCTCGGTTCCCCTCCGGCCTCCAGGACTGCCCCTCCCCTCCCTCTGGACTCTGGGATCTCCAAGTGCTGCCGGAGGAGCTGCCTTGGTTACGGAGGGGGGTGCCCTCCAACGCAGCCAACTTGGGACTCCTTCGTGGTCTGAAGCATTGTCGGCCGTGGGGCTGGCCTCCTGCTGACCTCAGTGCCTTTTTGTTTTTGGAGAGGGTCAGGAACCCGGGCCTTTGCTTGAGGCTCTGCTGCTGGCTTGCTCCCGCCAGGAAGCGGACCACGGTGGTGCGGTAGACAAGGACAGGGGAGCCTGCCCCCCAAGCATGGGAAGAGGGTCACAAAGTTCCTGCCCGCCTAAGGTCCTGGGCCCTGGCTTCCTAGAAGGGAGGTCAAACCGCCTGGACAGGGCGGTGGGCCTCCCGACTCTGCACCTCTACCGGCTCCTTGCTTAGGTTCAGACCTAAAACCAGCCGAAGGTTCAAGCCAGGAGCCAGGACGGCAGAGATGCTCCAGGCCAGAGGGGGAAGGGCCAATCCAGCCTCTGAGAGATCCATTTCTTCGCTGTTCTCTGCCTTCGCAAGTCCTTCTTGGGTTGGTTCAAGCCTCACAAGTCCCCTCCCTGAGTCCACCTGGCCCCTGATCCTAGAAGGAATACAGAACCTTCATCGTGCAAACTTCTTGGTCTTCAGCGCTGCAAAAACAGGACGAGCTAAGCAGCCCAAATAGATGTTTTCCATCATAAAAACCCTAGTTATCTGCCATCTCCTGCTCAGCCTTATCACTTCCCTCCCTTAAAATCCCCTCTCCCTGCTGTGGGCGGGCGCAGCACCCTCTCCTCCACGCTGCATGTCTGTAACACGAACAGAAGGCACGCTGCTGCAACCGCTGTGAATGCTGCTGAGACCCCCCCCTCGGATGGGGTGGCCATTTTATTTTTGAGAAGAAAAAGAAGTCGTGTACATATATACATAAAGGCATATAGCTATATATAAAGAGATGGGGTGTTTATGAAATAAGAAAACTGGGAAAATTCAGACTTTATCGAAAGCACAGTTAGACCAAGGGACCCGGGCTGGGGTCTGCGCCTCCGAAACAGTAGCGAGTGGGGAGTCCCCCTCCCCTCGCAGGGTCGGTGTGGAGCGCCTTCTGCCGTCGTGTTGCCCAGTGTGTGCTCTGGGGCTGTTTTCTTCTGAAATGTCTGTCTTATATGGGTTTTAAAAAAAGTAATAAAAGCTTGTTGCAAAAATGATTCAGACGAGAGATGCGTTCCTTGAACCTCCCCCTCTCAGGGAAATCTGGGAAATTGTGTGGAAATGCTGGAGCTGGGAGAGGGGTGGGGACAGAGGAACGCACACACTTCAAGGCCAAGTCAGATTTTCTTTTGCCAACAAACAGAGGGATGAAGGCTCTGAGAACACCTTCCAGAGGCACGGGCTGGAGGTGCTGCCATGGTGACGGGTTATTCTCCACCCCCACAGAGCAGGAAAGCGGGGGGACTCACTACAGAAGGAGCACTTTGAAAAGGGGGGAGTGGGGGGTTCTCTGGAGCCAAGGATGGATGATTAAACACCAGAACAAGCTACTGAGTTAAGCAATGATTCTTCTTTTTCTGGCATTGTTTTAAAATCAGATAGGAAGGAGTCTTTGAACGTTTGCGATCATCTCACCCAGAGGAAAGGGCTAGATGGCTAAGACAGTCCTTTCACCTTAGCTCTGATGTCCATCAAAGGAATATCTCAGTAATTGTGGCGCTAACCATATAAAAGTTATTAAAAAGGAATTCTCGCCTGCCTTCCGGTATTGATCACACACAGTGCAATCAACAAGGGCCCGCAGTTCATCCGGTCCACCCCTGCCCTCCTTCTAGGAGAGCACCCCTGTCCAAGAGACATTCTTAAAAGTGTCCAGGGATGGGGTACAGCTGTAACGTTTGCTCGCTCCACGAGGTATATCTTTCAATAATTTTGCCAAAACCCAGAAATGAACCAGTTTTTGCGTTTCACTGAAACTCATTTGGTTACGATGTGAGATTAAGTTCAAAGTTACACGTTTGACCTTGGTGTAGATAATTTGGCTTAGAACATAGAAAAAGGAATCCCTGGCACAGCCCAACACGCCCTTGCCTCCTCCCATGTACCTATGGTATTCATGAGAAGAAAAGGGAAGATGAATCTATGCAAAATGTGTCACCATTACTGGGAAAACCATCTGAAGCGTGTCTTGACAGCACTGTGTCAGGGCAGAATTCTGGGTCAGACCTGAAGTGTGGGTGTTCACTGTTAGACCTAGCCTCACCATGCACTGGCTTGTGCCTTTAGTAGGGGTGAACAAGGCAAGACAGAACCCTGAGCCTCCAGTCTCTCCAGGGTTGTGCTAAACAAATTATGTCTGTGAGAGAATTTTATAAAGCACTGTTTTCTTGGGAGAAGGAAATGGCCCACTCCAGTACTCCTGCCTGGAGAATCCTATGGGCAGAGAAGCCTGGTGGGCTTCAGTCCGTGGGGGTCGCAAGAGACGGACACAACTGAGCGACTCCACCGCCACACGTTCCCTACGTGTCATTTGTATTCATGTGAGGACCACATTTCACGACTACTCTAACTCCCGCCGATCAACCTCTGTCTGTCCAAGGGTTCTGTTGTAACAGAATCTTGTTTGGGGTCAATTTTTAGAGATCTCTTTCTCAGTTTTTCATATGCTTATGTTAACAGAGCAGATCAGTAAAATGAGGCAGTTTACTTACAGTGAGTCAGCAGTGAAAAGACCGATTATTCAGAGCCTCATAACAAAAGGCAAGGGCCCTCACAGACATTTTTACCTTCATCCCTTTCTTCTTATTCAAGCCCCAGGTGGGGAATTTGTGAATATTGTGGGTATTTTCGAGTCTTTATCTTGGTTAAAAAAAAAAAAACAACAAGATGAGCAAGAAAAAAAGTAAAGTGAAGTAATTTTATTTTTTTGATGGTAAAAAGCAGATAACTCTGCAGTGATTTGGCTCAGCCCTTCTCCTTCCTATTGCACAAGGAGGCCCCTGGTGACCGTCAGACTGAGCAGGGACCACAGCAGGGGTCTGAACCTTTTCACATGATCCAGCTGGGAACTGGACAAACGCATGGTAACCTCCTTTAGGAAAATGGTCACACAAAATCTTACGCACTATTTCAGAGAACTCCGCGGACCCTCTGAAGACCTTGTCCATGAGCCCCAGGTGAAGACTTTGAGGCTAAAGGAGCATTAGTTGATTAAGACTCTTCACTGTAGCAAAGCCATCTACCCTGTAGCCACATCACAACCCACAGCTATCAGCAGCAGTTGTCAATGCTGAGGGAAACTTACTGTTGTGTAGAAACCCATGTCCTAATGTGCTTTCACTGTGTATGTCTGGTCTAGCCTAAACTTTGCTCAAGGAAGAGATAACTGTTCCTTCTTTTGAATGATGACAAATATAAACATACAAATAGCCCTTTAGATATCTGAAGGAATGATTTTGGGGCTGGGAGGTTAATTAGGTAGTAAGAATAGCAAGAGGTTACTGAATATTTGGCAGGCTCCCCTTCCCTGAGCTCTGGATGGGCTGTGGGGCCTTAAAGGCAGAGTACACACCAAATGACTGAAACCACACGAACGGAAGGAGCAGCCTCCATCGGCCTCCAGTGCTCCTTTCAAACAGCTTCGAACCTGAAAACTCAGTAATACAGTTTAGCTAAGTGGAAGAAACAAAAGGGAATCCAATTCAGATTAGAATAAAAATTTATTTTGGTAAAGAATTATATATATATCTATATATATTTTTTAATTTGCAAAAACAAAATATTCATATAAATTACCAGCCCAGAGCCTGGATTTCCACTGGATCAACCACATGAAATTAGAGTCTGTCATTTCTTCTTGCCAGGTTTAGGGGCTTTTTCCAGGCCTTGGATGTGTTTTCGAGGAAGCCGATACTCTTCTACAATCCAAAAGGCAGAAACTCCTCAGTGAAGTTTGCGCATGCTCTCTCCTGCCTGCCCCTTCCCCTCCATCTACAATGACCCTCCTTTGCCCCGATCTCCAAGTCCCCGGGTGGCACAAGCAGTAAGGAACCCGCCTGCCAGTGCAGGAGACGTAAGAGACACGGGTTCGATCCCTGGGTTTGAAAGATCCCCTGGAGAAGAAAATGGCAACCCCCTCCAGTACTCCTGCCTGGAGAATTCTGTGGACAGAGGAGCCTGTGGGCTACAGTCCGTGGGGCAGCACAAAGTGGACTGAGACTGAAGCAACTCAGCACGCACGCCGGGGTCCCCAGCTGCAGAGCCGCCTCCCGGCCCTCCCGCCCCACTGGTCATGCCCGCCATCGAGCCTCAGTTCAAACCGTTTCCATCACGCAACCTGCCCTTCCACACCCAGCTCACAGTCAACCCCTGCGGGATGGGGCACGCATCCTCATGCCTCGAGGCTGAAGTCCTTCAGCAACTTTCACGTTGGTAACGACTTTCCAGGTGTGCTGCAGGCATTTGTGATTCTCTCGTAAGCGAGAATGCGTGTGTCTGAGTTCAGCTATGTGTTTGCCTTTCTCCTCTGTATTTCACATGGGGCTCTTCACTTAAAGGGGTGCAACTCTATAAGTTAACTGCTGGGTACTGCCTGAGACCATAAAGTAAGTGTGCTTATTGAGCATTTACTATGTGCCAGACCTTGGGAATGAAAAAGGTAAGGTCTCTGATTCAAGATGCTCATTCTAACAGGGAGTTCAGACAGCAGAATAAATTAGCCCAGGTGTAGACACTAATCAGAAATATAGACACAATTGGAAAGTGCTATGTTAGCAGGTTTTTAAATGTCAATTTAAGGAAATAGAAAATTTTAAAATGGGACATGTTCTAAGACAGGCTTCCTGTGGCCCCTGAGCTGGGCCGATGCACCTTTAAGGCCGCGAGAGGCCATTCGAGGCTAGGGAACTACACAGAGGGAGGCAGCCAGGGGTGAATGTGGGGTGCACGCAGGAGCCACCAAGGAGACCAGCACGGCTGAGGCCTGGCCTGGGAGTCAGGGGCCTGCCAGCGAAGGTGGAGGGGAGACAGGGCTGGACTGGGTGGGTCTTGCTCACTGAACTAAAAGAGTTTATTCTGCAAATCAAGGTTGGAAGCCCAACCAGAGCACTGAACAGCCGAATTATCTCAGTACAAAGTACTGACCCTGTTTCCTCATCTGCAAAACAGAAATGTTTCTTCAGCATCAAGCCTGCAAAAAGCCCAGCAAAGTACCTAGCAAAGGTTGAGTGCTCAACAAATGGTTTATAAAAAAGGAAAACCAGAAAGAAAACTTCTCTACTAGGATGGTGGACAAAACATTGAATTTGGGGGCTAAAAGATAAAGGGCAAACATTAGTTCTACCTCTCGCTGGCTGCTAAAAGCTATGTACATGCTAAACCCACTAGAGTGACTTTAGTTGGTAGGAAGATCTTTGCCAAGTAAGACTAACGTCTCTGCTTCTTCAGGGGGGATGCTCACCGAGCAACAGCCGGCCAAGGTGGTGGATCTGATTGCCCTGGATCTGAACCTGCAGGCTGTCCTTGAGCCCCGGGGCAGGACTGACGGTGGTGCTAGCCTGGCATCGCTGCTGGAGGGTGGCAGCCACTGAGCGCGGGTCCAGGCCATAGGCCTCCAAGTTCCGGACCACGGTCACCTGGGCAAGACAAAAGACTGACGGTGGGTACAGACCACGTGCCCCCTCCAGAAAACTTCCGGGGCCTCTGCAACCTCCTCACCCTATATTCACCATCCCTACAACCACATCTATTCATCCAAATAATTAATTTTTGTGCTTCTAAATGGAAGTTTTCTTTTTACCCCATCCAAGACAGGCATACCTCAGAGATTCTGAGGGTTCGATTCCAGACCCACCATGATAAAGCGAATATTACAGTAAAATGAGTCACATGAATTGTTTGGTTTCCCAGTGCACATGAAAGTTACGTTCTCATACAAATCAAAACTACAATAATGTACCACCTCACACCAGTCAGAATGGCCATCATTAAATTCTCCAAATAATGAATGCTAGAGAGAGTGTGGAGAAAACGGAATCCTCTTACATTCTCGGTGGGAATATAAATTCGTACAGCCACCATGGAAAACAGTATAAAGGTTTCTATTACCATGTAATCCAGTCATTTCACTCCTGGGCGTGAAAGTGAAAGTGAAGTCGCTCAGTCATGTCCGACTCTTTGCGACCCCATGGACTGTAGCTCACTAAGCTCCTCTGTCCATGGGATTCTCCAGGCAAGAATACTGGAGTGGGTTGCCATTTCCTTCTCCAGGGGATCTTCCTGACCCAGGGATTGGACCCAGGTCTCCCAAATTGCAGGTAGATGCTTTAACCTCTGAGCCACTCCTGGGCATATATCCAAGCAAAACTATAATTCAAAAAGACAAATGTAGCCCTATACTCACAGCAGTATTATTTACAACAGCCAAAACATGGAAACAACCTACAACAGATGAACAGATGAAGATGTGGCACATGGGATATTACTCAGCCATAAAAAAGAACAAATCTCAGTAATCCAAGCCCATGCCCCGACCAGCAATGCTGAGGAAGCTGAAGTTGAACGGTTCTATAAAGACCGACAAGACCCTTCAGAACTAACACCAAAAAAAGATGTCCTTTTCACTACAGGTGACTAGAATGCAAAAGTAGGAAGTCAGAAACACCTGGAGTAACAGGCAAATTTGGCCTTGCAGAAAGGAATGAGGCAGGGCAAAGGCTAATAGCGGTTTGCCAAGAGAATACACTGGTCATAGCAAACACCCTCTTTCAACAACACAAGAGAAGATTCTACACATGGACATCACCAGATGGTCAACACCAAAGTCAGACTGATTATATTCTTTGCAGCCAGATAGAGAAGCTCTATACAGTCAGCAAAAACAAGACCGGGAGCTGACTGTAATTCAGATCACGAACGCCTTATGCCAGATTCAGACTTAAGGAGGTTCCTGACACTGCACAGGAGGCAGGGAGCCAGACCACCCCCAAGAAAAAGACATGCAAGAGAGCAAAATGGCTGTCTCAGGAGGCCTTACAAATAGCTGCGAAAAGAAGAGAAGAGAAAAGCAAAGGAGGAAAGGAAAGATATACCCATCTGAATGCAGAGTTCCAAAGAATACCAAAGAGAGATAAGAAAGCCTTCCTCAGTGATCAGTGCAAAGAAATAGAGGAAAACAATAGAATGGGAAAGACTAGAGATCTCTTCGAGAAAATTATCTCTTCAAGATACCAAGGGAACATTTCATGCAAAGATAGGCTCAATAAAGGACAGATTTGGTATGGACCTAACAGAAGCAGGAGATATTAAGAAGAGGTGGCAAGAATACACAGAAGAACTGTACAAAAAAGATCTTCATGACCCAGATAACCACGATGGTGTGATCACTCACCTAGAGCCAGACATCCTGGAATGTGAAGTCAAGTGAGCCTTAGGAAGCCCACTATGAACAAAGCTGGTGGAGGTGACAGAATTCCAGTGGAGCTATTTCAAATCCTGAAAGATGATGCTGTGAAAGTGCTGCACTCAATATGCCAGCAAATTTGGAAAACTCAGCAGTGGCCACAGAACTGGAAAAGGTCAGTTTTCATTCCAATCCCTAAGAAACGGAATGCCAAAGAATGCTCAAACTACCACACAATTGTACTCATCTCACACGCTAGTAAAGTAATGCTTAAAATTCTCCAAGCCAGGCTTCAGCAATACGTGCACTGTGAACTTCCAGATGTTCAAGCTGGTTTTAGCAAAGGCAGAGGAACCAGAGATCAAATTGCCAACACCTACTGGATCATCGAAAAAGCAAGAGAGTTCCAGAAAAACAACTACTTCTACTTTATTGACTATGCCAAAGCCTTTGACTGTGTGGACCACAGCCAACTGTGGAAAATTCTGAAAGAGATGGGAATACCAGACCATCTGACCTCTTGAGAAATAATCTGTATGCAGGTCAGGAAGCAACAGTTAGAACTGGACATGGAACAACAGACTGGTTCCAAATAGGAAAAGGAGTACGTCAAGGCTGTATATTGTCACCCTGCTTATTTAACTTCTATGCAGAGTAAACCATGAGAAATGCTGGGCTGGATGAAGCAGAAGCTGGAATCAAGATTGCTGGGAGAAATATCAATAACCTCAGATATGCAGATGACACCACCCTTATGGCAGAAAGTGAAGAGGAACTAAAGAGCCTCTTGATGAAAGTGAAAGAGGAAAGCGAAAAAGTTGGCTTAAAACTCAACATTCAGAAAACCAAGATCATGTCATCTGGTCCCATCACTTCATGGGAAATAGATGGGGAAACAGGGGAAACAGAGGCAGAGTTTATTTTGGGGGGCTCCAAAATCACTGCAGATGGTGACTGCAGCCATGAAATTAAAAGAAAAGACATTACTTTGCCAACTAAGGTCCGTCTAGTCAAGGCTATGGTTTTTCCTGTGGTCATGTATGGATGTGAGAGTTGGACTGTGAAAAAGGCTGAGTGCCAAAGAATTGATGCTTTTGAACTGTGGTGTTGGAGAAGACTCTTGAGAGTCCCTTGGACTGCAAGGAGATCCAACCAGTCCATTCTGAAGGAGATCAGCCCTGGGATTTCTTTGGAAGGAATGATGCTGAAGCTGAAGCTCCAGTACTTTGGCCACCTCATCCGAAGAGCTGACTTATTGGAAAAGACCCTGAGGCTGGGAGGGATTGAGGGCAGGAGGAGAAGGGGACGGCAGAGGACGAGATGGTTGGATGGCCTCATCGACTCAATGGACGTGAGTTTGAGTGAACTCCGGGAGCTGGTGATGGACAGGGAGGCCTGGTGGGCTGCGGTTCATGGGGTCGCAAAGGGTCGGACACGACTGCGCTACTGAACTGAAGACACAGAAACAGACTCCCCGATACAGAGAACAGACCTGTGGTTGCCAAAGGGGAAGAGGGTGGGTAAGGAAGGACTGGGAGTCTGGGATTAGCAGATGCAAACTAGTGTATACAAGATGGACAAAGAACAAGTTCGTACTGTGTAGTACAGAGAACTATATTCAACATCCTGGGATAAGCCATAATGGAAAAGAATATGAAAAAAGACTATATATAGATAAGTGAATCACTTTGTATTCAGCAGAAATTAAAAGCGACACTGTAAATCAACTGTACTTCAACAAAATATCTTTAAAAAGTTATGCTTTCACTATACCATTAACTGTACAATAACATTATATGTTAAAAAACAAAGTATGTACATTAATTTAAAAATACTTTATTTGTAAAAAGTGCCACCCATCACCTGAGCCTTCAATGAGTTGCCATCTTTTTCACAACAGTAACATCAAAGACCATGGTCACAGATCACCGTAACAAATAATAATGAAAAAGTTTGAAATATTGCAGGAATTACCGAAACGCGATACAGACACAAGAAGTGAGCACTGCTGGCGAAATGGCACCAACAGATGTGCTTGACACAAAAACTGCCACAGGCAACTTTCAATTTGAAAACTTTTTCAATTTGAAAAAAAAAAACACTGTCTGCAAAGCATAATAAAAAGAAGCACAATAAAAGGAGGTGTGCCTGTATACGTTACGTATTATATTTAGTGGGACAGATACCTTATCCCACATAGAACATAGACTCTTGTTTGTTTGTTTGTTCAGTTGCCAAGTTGTGTCCAACTCTTTGCGGCCACATGGGCGGTAGCCCACCAGACTCCTCTGTCCATGGATTTCCCAGGCAAGAATACTAGAGTGGGTTGTCATTTCCTTCTCCTACATATGCTTTTTCTAAAGTTTTTTTTAATTTTTTTAATGGAGAATTTAAAACATAAATAAAAGTAGAAGAGTACAATGAGCCCCATGTACCCATCACCAACTCCAAGAATTTTCAACTCATGACCAAACCTGATTCATCTATATCCCCACCCACCCGCATTCCTATGTTGCTTTAAAGCAAATCCTTCTAGAAATCTCATCTACAAACATTTCAGTATGTATCTCTAAGAGATAAGGGCTCTTTTAAACATAAAAACAAAACCGTCACTGTATATAATTATACATTCAAGAAATGGTGGCTATTGCTAATTATTAAACTTATTATCACTTGGTTCTCATTTATTGAGCGTTTATATGCCAAGTAGTATCATAAATATTTCACCTACATATATTCCTTCATTTGATCCTCACAGTGCCTTATGAGGCAAGTATTATCCCCATTCTTCATATAAGGAAACTCGGGCAAAAATGACATTAAGTATCATGCTCGAAGTCAAGCAGCAAGGCAAAGCCACACGGAACCCAGTCTGCAATCTCAAAGCCTGTGCTCATATCCACACACTTCTAGAGTCTGTCTTTTGGGATTTCTACCCAATAACCCTATTTCTGTCTTCTCAAGACAGACAAAGTAAATGCACTCCTTTTCCCAAGGACAGCTTTTCACATATTTGAGGACAGATGTAATTTGTTCTTAAGACTGTGTTGCCAAGCTAAACACGCTCAGTTCTTCAGCAATTCTTTACCAGTTATTTTCACTGAACAAGGCCCAAGAGGCAACAGAAAAAGAAGAGCTGAAGGCCCATACCAGAGTTCCAAGGAAAAAGTAAATACAAGATCTTGTTCACTTTTAGAGCCAGGCTCTAGCAAGTTTCCTAGCACAGAATCCTAGAGGACAAGGAGGAAGGGGGTCAGCTTCACATGTTTTACATACAACTCAGCCCAGTCACACAAACATGGGTGTTTCCTAAACAACTTCTGAGGTGTATGAGGCCAATCTAAAAATTTCCAATCACATTAGAAAGACTAGAACTTAGCAGGAAGATTACATCACCATCTTCAAATGTTATCTCTTAAAAATTACCTTTTTGTTCGAAGCTCTCTGTGCTAGGGTGATGTCGATTGGGCAGATCCTGCCTTTCTTCACAATGGGCTCTTGTCCCGGAAAGGTCACTTGATAGGCAGGCTGCAATTTTTCCAAACATCTGAAATGGGAGTTGGAGGCTGATAAAGCCAGCAGAAGCCATTTCCTCATAGCTCACGCCCAGCAGGCGGCTAGATGGAAGCTGATCTTGTAAGCAGTGGTTCGCCTCTGGCTGCAGAGTGGAATCATGCAAATCAACTAGGGAGCTGCACCCCAGACCAACTGAGTCAGAAACTCTGATCGTGAAGATCCATTTTTTTTAAAACTGCTACTGTAATCGCTTTACACTGCCGTGTCGGTTTCTGCAGCACGGCAAAGTGACTCAGCCGTGTGTATACAAACACCGCCACTGTTTTGGACCTCCTTCCCATTTAGTCCACCGCAGAGCACCGAGTGGAGTTCTCTGTGCTACAAGGAGGCTCTCAAGGAAGATACCTGTTTTTAAGCGCCCCAACATGCAGCCACCGCAGAGACCCACCGACTCAGGGAAGGGGACATCTGAGAGGAGCCCCTGGAAACTGTCCACAGGTCTGGCCTTCTGAAAACCTGCCCAGCGGCCCTGTGGCAGATTTCTGTCTCTAGACTCTACCTTACCCAGCCGGATAAAGCACAGCTTCGCATTTCTGACAGGTTCCAATCATGCACCTTTTCCAGGAGCCTTTACCAAAAGGAATCTCTACCTTTTGTCTAACCAGATTTTCTTTTGCTAGCACATATATTGGGAGAGACAAACTTTTTCTATAAAGAGCCAGATGGTAAATATTTTAGGCTTTAAGAGCCATATGGTCTCTGTTGAAATTACTCAACGTTGCCATTTAGCAAGAACACAGAGTAGATATTATGTAAACAAATGGGCGTGGCTTTGCGCCACTAAGACCTTATTCACAAAAACAGGTAGCAGGCCAGATCTGGCCCACAGGCAATAGCTTGCTAACTCCTGATATAAATTATTTTCGGTTTTGGTTCCATGGAAAAGAAAAGGTATAAGAATCCTTCCTTTGAAAAGACTTTAAGACAATCCCCATCCCCGACTCCCACTTTGTTTCTCTTTTTGAACTTCTTACTTTTAATTAACGTTCTTTTCCTCTCTCCTTCTCTTCTATATTGTGTTGGCCCAAACTGTCCCAAAGACCCTCCACATCAGAATTACCCATGCCTGTGTTTATGCAGATTGACACAGTGTGAACTATGGAACGGAAGTCAGGGACGATGACGTCCAATGCGATAGACGTCAAGGGGAAGGGATGGCAATGTTAGAGAGGGGCTGCCAATCCCCACTACCTGCTCAGGAGACTGTCCCACGGAAGCTTCATGACTGTGTGCTGTTCATCCTTCTCTAAGACGCAGTCACAGAGGATGGGATCCAACTTCACGAGACTAAAGGGAAACAAGAAGCAGTAAGTAGCCCCAGTCTCTTATGTGTTGGTCACGGTCAATCAGGATTATTGGAACCAATTAGGGGTTCACAGTCCAGGATGCAACGTATTCTCTGGATGGGAGGTACACATATGCTTTCCTAGAACAAAGGAGAAGTAGGCAGTGGAGGGGAAAGTGGTATGGGGGAAAAAAATGTGAACTCTGGGATCCCTGGCTCAATTATGTTATTAACTGACCATGATGAAGCCAGTAGTTCTCAACTTTTGGATATGAGGGTGTTTTTTGTAATTAACAACAACAACAAAATTAATGGCACACTCATTTAGTGGTTTACCTTCTGCATCCCCCTGCTAGGAAAACAGAGAATACCACAAAGCTAAGACGGCTTTGCTAAGATTTTCTGAAGTGTGCATTTTGTTCCTCACAACAGCGCCTGCATTTGACCATCAACGGTAGATGCTCACGTTCAGGTCACTCCTGTTGTTCAGTCACAGGCACGCCCAACTCTTCTGCAACCCTATGGACTACGGGCAGCCAGGGGTCTCTGTCCGCGGGATTTCCCAGGCAAGAACGCTGGAGTGGGCTGCCATTGCCTCCTCCAGGGGATCTTCCCGACCCAGGGATTGAACCTGGGCGTCCTGCAACAGCAGGTGGATTCTTCACCACTGACTCACCAGGGAAACCCCAAGACACATTAAGAGATGATGCTTCTTCAGGCTGCAGTCAGTGTGGACGGTATATACGGATCTGACTACCCTGGCCACAACTCTCACTGTCCATGGCCTATGGTTTAGAAACCACTGGCCTTGGTTATTGCTAGGAGGCTGAGCCCCTGCACCCCGCCCTCCCAGCCACCCCCCACATCTGCTGAAGGTGAGTGTGGAAAGACACGGGGCAAGCCCCCCTCCTCATCCACTCACTTTTTGTTGTCTGCATCCACCAGGTTGTTTTTCTTGGCGTAGTTGATGACGACTGTTCGGACCTCACTGCCCTCCAGGACACTCCCTTTCCTGGGTGAGAAGCGACCAGGAGGTTACTCACGCTGTGCTGGGGGACAAACCGTAAACAGCAAGACTCACTCCCTGCTCAGCAGGGCGCTGTCCTCAGCTTCTCGAGCTCTGCGTTCTTCCCTTCTCCTGCCTGAGGCCCGCAGGGCCGTGTGAAGACTCGTCACAGGTAGAAGAGGGAGAGACCTACTCTCTCGCTCACTGAGTCCGGAGACCCTGCCCAGGGGAAGGAGGCTTGAAGCTGGGTCTGGGGGGAGGGGGAGGAGAGGGCAGAGCAGGTTTTGCCAGTCACAGAAGAGCACTACTCAGGCTGAGAGGGTTATAGGCCAGAACACCAAGCAGGCAAGAGAAGGGCTGCTCTCTGAAAACTCACTTGTGGCCAGACTCCTGGAAGAGCAGGGTCATGCTGGCTGGGACACAGTAGAGGGGTTTTATATCTGGAGGGTGATAGGGCTGTCCCCTGCTACCCTCCTGGATTGTCTGGGAGGTCGGGGAGGGCTCGGGTATGACGAAAGATGTGATCCTGAAACCCAGCAGAAGGAAAGAAAAAACACATTTTATACTGGCGTCTCCGAGCTCCGCAGTCCTGGCCCAGGTGCCCCGGGGCCAGCTGAGCTGCGGTGAGCAGGCCCCCGGCACTCACCTCGGGTGCTTCCAGTCCACGGCCACAATGCTCTCCACCCCTTTGCTCAGCTCCTGCACCTGTATAATCTGCTCCTGCTGCATGTGCTGCAGGAACTTAGAGAGCTAAGGGAGAGAGCGCCAGCGGTAGGGGCCTCATCGACTCCGCACACGCGCTGAGCGCCTACGATGTGCTGGACGCCGATCCAGGCAGGGCCTGGGCGGGACGTGGGACAGTCCCTGTCCTCGTCCTGAGGGCTGGGAACTAACGGGTGAAGCCCTTCGGAACTCAGACTGGGTATAAAGGGCTGGGAGGGAGAGAGGGGAGCAGGTGCCCACCCAACTGCCTCAGCCCCGGGAGAGCTTTCTTACCCCACTCTACCTGGAATCAAAAAGCTTAACTCTAGCATCAGCCCTGCAGACAGGCTTCCCCACGTCAACCAGCTCACGCCACGAGTGCCCTACACAGCTCCCTGTGCGGGCATGCAGAGAAGGGACCCACTTACCTTTTTGTAGCTTGACTTCTTTATGTCCAGTTGTCGTCCTTCAGGGCTGATGGCAGATGGAAAAGGCAAGTTAAGCTAACAAAGCAGTAGGGTGAAACCTGCCTGACGCTGAGAGGAGGCCATTTCCTCAGCCTTCCTCCAGGATGCTCAGGAAGAGGCCGCTGTTCCAGAACTTTCTGCTTGGTGGCAGCATCAGAAAGAGGTAAAGACTTCAGACACTATAGACCCTTGCTGTGCAACACACCTTCCTGTGAAAAGGGAATGTTCTCTGCTATCAACGTGGTGGCCACAGGCCACATGTAGATATTAAGAACTTGAAGTGTGACTAATGTGACTGAGGAAATACATTTTAAATTTCATTTAATTTTCATTTAAATAGCCACACATGGCTCATGGCTACTGTATTAGATACAGTTTTATATTCCTCTCAAACTAGACGATCTTCTGTGTCCTCAGAAGTCTCACCTCCAGGTGAGTCTTTCTAACACCAAGCTCACTGTGGCAGCCAGGCTGGAGCAGGATTTGGCAAACTACAACCTGCAGACCAAATCCGGCAACACCCGTTCATCTACCACCTACGGCTGCGCCAAGGCCACAGCGGCAGACGTGCACAACTGCAAGAGAGACTGTAGGGCCTAAAATAATTACTATCTGACTCTTTATCGAAAAAGCTTGGAGCCTCTACCCCACAGCTATTAGTTCTGGGGGAGAAGCCCCTAATGAAGGCTCCTTAGAACGTACATTTTCTCTGAATATGTGATAAGCAATAGCAGTTTGGATTCACAGGGATCCTTTCTAGAACCCATCCCAGGTTAAGAACCTCTATCCTAGAAAATATTCCAGGATCCCTTTCCCCAGTTACATGCAACCCAACAAGGTCAGGACAAATTACCAAGTATCCTGCCACACATTCCAGACCTCACGCTTGTATAGAATGCCTTAAAGAAGCTCACATGAAGAGGAAGAGAATCACATTAAAATCATTAAAAAAAAAAAAGAGCAAAATTCTCAAAAAGAAAGAAATTCAGACTTAGGGTGAAAATCAATAAGCAAATCTCCTGACATGGTAATATTCATTGGTTGCTTATGAAATGTCAGGCTATTTGATCTTGATGGCAGCCTTACAAGTATTGGGAATGAGGGCACTAACAAGCCTGGTTACAGGTTCAAATCCACCCTGCTCCAACACCCTGGGGAGCTGGCTTGTGATCCCAGCTTCAAAGTCCAGAAGTAATCCACACGTAACAATACTCCCTCTGCTGGTGGCTTGCGTTTGGGGCTGGGGTGGGAGGTTCACATCAACTCTTCCTTCTCACACAAGCTCATCCAGCCCACCTTCAGAAAAGCATGAGGGGATTGGACTTTCAGACAAACAGGCTGCCCCAGGACACCTCCTGGATGGGACATGCTGCCCGATTTGCAAGAGAGCCCAGCTTCACCAGACCAGAGGCGGGGCTCAGAGCACCTTGGGAATTTCAGCCTCATTTCCTCAGCATCCTTTCACTGGCTCACATTTAAGCTTTTAAAACTCAGTATCTGCCAGATCAACCCTCCACTTCCCGCTTTCCACATCATGCTCCTCAGACAACTCCCCCGTCGGCCTTGTCCCATCCGACCACCGAGGAGCAGGAGAGAGCCCCCCTGCCCCCTGCCCCCCAGACCCTCCGTACCAGCAGGAGAACATGTGGCTGCCCAGAAGAGTGCTGGTGAGCAACGGGAGGTCAGCTTTTCTGACGCAGCACTTCAAAGCCTGCAAGAAGCATCTCTGCAGAAGCTCGTCCATTTGCTCTGCAAGGAGAACAGGAGAACCTCATCCTTCCGGAGGGATGCAGAGGCCTGCGCGGTGACACCCCGCCTCACCCCTGGGTTCTGAGGGAGCCCGCTGCCTGGTGCCAAAGCGCCTAGACTCTCCAGAACACGAGCCTCCACAGAGGGCTGACCCTAGAAGAGGCAGCAGGTCTCAGGGTCCCATCCAGCCAGAAGCAACACTTCCCTGACCGAGAAGTCAGAGCCAGAGAAACCCTGGCGAGCTGTGCAGCTGGGCCCACGGGGACCCGGGGAGACGTGACTCATGGGAAAGACTCCGAGGTGAGACCAAAGCGCTGGGCACCTCCCTGACCAAAGCCAAGGCCGTCTCCCTCCCCACCAGAGGCCTAGTCAGAAGCAGCGCAGTGCACGTCAGCCTCCTGCGCCGGAAGAGCAGACCTTCCACCCCCAGAGCTGTACCCTGAAGGGTCTTGCTGTCCGTGGGGTCCACGTGCAGGCCCCCAGAGCCGGGGTCTTCCACGGCTTCTGACAGGGACTTCTCCTCACACCTCCGCTGGACCTGCTCCTCCTCCTCCTCCAAGGTCAGCTGCCTCATGTCGCCCTGCAGGGCAGTGTCGGCTTTGACACATCCCTTCCCTTCACTGAGATCCGGGGGATCCAGAGCCAGTGGGGCAATGGACGGTGGGCTGGATTTGTCTCCAGATCGCCTGCAAAAAACTCATGTCAGAAACACTGAGCAGCGGCCACCACACTCTCCAACCCGGTCAGGGGGCCAGCAGGGGTCCAGGGAGAATGAGAGTCACAGGCAGGGGTGTCTGGGAGCAGCCAGAGAGCCTGGGCATGCATCTCAACTCTGTTTTCAATTCTGGGCCCAGAGAAGTCCCATGCCTCAGTTTCCTCATCTCTGAAATGGGGAGAGGAATTCTTGCCTCCTCCTTAATATTAACAGGAATTCAGGGACAGAGAAAAATTAAAGACAATATATTTACATAGAAGCCCCCCCAAAGTATTCCCTTCATATGAATTAAAAATAAAACCACTTTGAATTAAATAACAAAATTAAGATTGCAAATGCATCTGTAGTACCAGTGGTGAAATACAAACCCAAGGCTGAGAGTAGCAAACAAAGTACAAATAACTGAATTGCTCAAGAGTGTAAAACAGCTGCTTCTGTGTTAAACCAGAATGCAATCTAAAACAGATAAATGACAAGGACCTGTTGGACAGCACAGTAACTTTATTCAATATCTTATAATAAATTTTAATGGAAAAGAATTTGAAAAAGAAGGTACATGTACATATCTACATCTGGAATCGCTAGATATACTAGTGACCACTAAAATCACTTTGCTCTTACCTGAAACCGACACACTGGAAATCAACTATACCTCCATCAAAAAAAAAAAAGGCAACCTAACTTGCAGGGTAGAGAAATCAATGGTTCTATGCCATTAAGCCTTCCGAAGACATGATGGTAAAAGCAAAAAGCTTTACTTTAACTAAGATTATGCAGGTCAAACTAAGTTTACTAACAGCTGCAGCAAGGCTTTTAATGAGGCTAATAGTGAGGCCAGAGGGCATGTTCAGGCTATTCTGATCATGTAAATACTCAAAGTATTTTCAAAAAGTGGGAGGATGGGAGACGAGGCAGCTGCTAATAAAACAATTTAGACAAGACCTTAATTTCTCACACTGACAGAAAACAAGGAACTGGGAGCTCGTGAGTAAGCAGCCTGCAAACATCTGCTGAGACCCAGACGGATGAGGCTGTACCTCCAGCAAACCAGGGTCTGGCTGAGACTTGTAAAGCGAATAACTCGAAGACCGACTAAAAATGTCACGGGTAAATCTATACCAACAGGCCACAACACTTGGCCAAAGGACTGGGTATGCTGGTTTTGAGAAGAGCCCTATTTATTTACTATTTTGGTTGAAGGACAAGAAAATAAGCTCTGATACAGTTCCAGAGAGCAAGGGTCACAGTGAGAAAGGGCAACTTCCGTAATGAGGAGGAGATCCAAAATGTAAAACTTAAACAACATAACAGTAACCAGATTATCACCCGGGAGCCCGAGGAGGTACTCTGCTTTGATTTGGAGTCAGATGTGAGAACTTCTGAGCCCTCGTCATGGGGCCAGAAGATGCCTGAATGTACACGCAGAGGCGGCCAGGTGGACCAGTGCTATAAAACTAAAGACATCGCTGCGCTGAGAGAGAAGACAATCCCAAAGGCCTTCTTCGAGGCCTAGGAGTCTACAATTTACCTAGAAAAGAATTACAGTTCTCTGTAATTTCCTCTCTAAAAAGGAAAAAAAAAGTCTTTTTTTTCATATTGAGCAGGGAAATTAATGTCTGCCCAGCAACTGAGGACATGACAGGGACCAAAAGCCTCACTTCTGAACCCAGGCCCTGGGTCCTCTGCATCCACCCAGCTTCCCCGTAAAACAGAAGAAAGACTGAGCCCACCACAAGTGGTCCTGGTAGCTGTGGAGCACACAGAAGCCCCTTCCCTTCAGACCCGAGGCCAGCATCTCAGCTGTCGACATGGCGGCGACTCCGACGGCAACGGGGGCTCTGAGGAGGAGACAAGGGTCAGGAAACGCTTCCAGGAGGGCGCCCGCCAGACTGGCTTTCTCAGGTGCTCAAAGCACCACGGCTGCAAACCGGAAGCACCCACTTATACCACAGAACGAAAACTCAGTGCAGTCCCAATCCTCTTCAAATTACCTATAAATATGACTTTCAAAGAGTCAGACACGACCAAGCTACTAATACACACACACACACACACACACACACATGACTTTCAAAAATCCCTTGACCAAATATCCCTTCTGGGTAAGTAACTCATCTACTGATATCACTGTTTTATCCCTATTATGAATCAAACGCAGACAGGACTCAGAAGGATATTTAAAAGTTCTCTTTCTTTAATTTCAAAAATATAAATTATTCATGCAGGTTCAATCCCTGGTCAGGGAAATAAGATTCTACATGCCATGCAGGAAGGCCAAAAAAAAAAAGGGAGAGCGTTCCTATTTACAGGTTGAGAAGGGAGGTCTTTCCCATGCCATAAAGTAGGCTGATGAGTGCCACTGGGAAGAGAGAAGACAGATGTGTGGTACCAACTAGAGGTTCTTTCTGAGTTAGCTCTTATAACAGGGCTTGCTCGGTGTAGCCATCTAAGAACTGAATGTGTCCATAATATCCAAAAAAAGAAGACCACATATTTACAATAACTACAGAAAATTCCAAAGCCCAAATGGCAAATCTCTGTCATCCCAGTGTAACTCAAGAATTGCTCATACACTGCCTGTAAGGATCGGTGTCTAGCTGTCGAACAGCAGGGGAATATACAAGCCGGGCAAGGTTGTCTGGACCCAAGGGAGAAGATTCAAGGGCTGAATTCCCAACACCTGAACTGCAAAAAAATATCTGCTTATCTGGTGGCTCCACTTACTGTGCCCATGGGTCAGTTCCTGCCACAGAATCTTTGAATTTGGCTTCTTTCCCAGTTCCTAAAAGAAGGGTCTTTGTCTTCCACCTTTGGAAGGGTCAATGGCTCAAGAACTTCAGTCTCAAATATGGCTTGAAGTTTTAATAAACTCCCTTCTACCCTCATCCTCTGCCATAAACCACCCAGGCTCCATTCCCACATTCATTCTAAATGTCAAACTAAGCAGGCCAAATACACATTTCCATCGTTTTCTCCTATCTGGGATCGATTGCTGGGGGTGGGGCAGGGGAAACAATAACATCACCATTCTTTCCAACAGTCAAGTTTTGCTACATGTAAACAGGAAGGAAACCTTTCTAGGTGCTTGGTGCCAAAAGGTGCAAGGAAAATAGGAGACTATGAGCAGCGAAAGTAAAATCTTTAAATACTGACCGCCGCCCCCCCCCCGCCCTCAAGGCCTATAGTCTTTCTCCCTCAAAGAAGCAATGAGTAAAATAATGAGATGTCACTTTTCATTCAGGATGACACAAACGAATATAACCCATCATATCCGGTGTCAGGGAGCACGTACAGAAACAGGCTCCATGTACCCTGTAGGTGGAGTGAAAATCGACAGGGTTTTTGTAGGGCAACAGGAGACGTACACGACCGTCAGCCAAACAGCTCTGCCTCTTAGCGTCTGCTTTAGGAAAATACTAGCCCTGGTGTCCGCAGAAGCGTTAGGAAGCTCTCGTTTGTGACAGAGTAGAGGCAACCACAGTGTCCGCCCGGAGACGACCTTCTCCATCACCCCACAGCGGGTAAAATGGTTCAGCTTATCTGTGCTTGCTGACATGGACAACATTCACATGATCTGAATTGAAAAAGTACTAGGGATAGAGCTTGTTTGTATTTTTAAACATACACAACCCACATCAGACATTGTATATGCACCTGTATATATGCATTGAAGAAGGCTGGCAAGGCTATGCATCAGAATGATAATAGTTACTTCTAGAGAAAAGAATTATGGGGTGAGTGGATTTTGATTTTTCATAACTGTTCATACGATTATTTCCTAATTTAAATAAGTTTTAATAAATTATTAAATAAATTTTATTTATTTAGTGTACTGATGGCCAAACAACCCTATAAATAGGCTTAAAAAAAAAATCACTGAATTGTACAGTTGAAATAGGTGAATTTTACAGTATATAAACTCTATCTCCTCAATTAATCTATTAAAAATAATTAAAAGATGATGATGATGTGGATGTCACACTAAAATAGTCCTGAAGTCATGGAAGGCAGGAAAGCAAGAAAACACCACAGGAGACTAAGAAGACGTGACAACTAAATGCAAGGTGGCACCCTAGACTGGATCCTTGAACAAAAAAAATTTTTTAATACATATACATAGTGGGAAAACCAGGAAAACATGAATAAACTCTGTAATAGTGCCAACAGGATTGAACCAATGTTATTTCCTTAGTTCTGATAACTGTACCGTGGTTATATAAGATGTTATCAAGACTAGAGGCTGGGTAAGAAGTATATCAGGACTCTGTACTATCTCTGCAACTTGTCTGTAAATCTAAAAAACAATTTTTTTAAGGAGGAAAAAAAAATAACAAATATACTTGGCCCAGATGTGTGCACACTCCACAGGCTCACTGCCATTTCCACTCTCGGGATTTTTCAGGAAGAATCTGTTTTCTCCTTTAATCCTTTATCCACATGCTGTGAAGCTGTCATTCCCACCCCTCCCAAGTTTTCTCTAAGTCTGCCCCCCAGAGGCACAGCTGACCAGCACAGTACCTGTTCCCCACCAACGCAACGGCACAGAGGTCACCCTTCTGTACCTGAGGCAGGCCAGCAGGGGGCACCACCAGTCCCGGCAGCATCAAATCTGCAGCAAACAAAAGCATCACAGCTAATTCCACAGTTTACTTCATCGTTCCTTCATTCAGTCAACAAACATTCATTAACTATCAACTACATTATTCATAATGAAAATAGAAAGCGGCAGCTTGAGTGCCAGACCACCCTTTGGGAGGCTAGCGGTCAAACTGAAGGACCAAGCTGAGGGTCTAGCTGCCGTGATCTATCCGAGTCTGGTTTCCCCAAGTTATCTTATTAACCTAAAGGATAGCCAACGGCGGCTCACAAGGGACTTCATGCACTCATCTTATTTAAGCTTTACCACAGGACCTCTGAGGCCCAGGGAGCTTGTGGAAGCAGCCAAGTGAGAGGCGCAGCAGACACGGGGGGAAACCATTCTCCATATGAATGCACGAAACGGGTACATTTATCAAAGGCGTTAGTTCTTTTGAAGTAGGTTTTAGACCATATCCAGAATATAAGAAAATACTCTTACCTGCTCCCCCAACCAATTTTTCGAGCACCAGAGGCCATGTTGTAAACGTTGGTAGAAGATCGGGATAAGACCACAAGGTATACACTGTCCAAAGAGAGGGTCAGAAAACACTTACTGCCAAGAGTCAATCCTCTGGGAATGGGCAAAGCCAAACACTAGGCCACGTTCATCAAAATACAGCAAAGACCTTCAACTCAAAGCTAGAGAGAGGGTTGTGGGGGGATGTCCAAAGAAGCTGCATTCTTTTTTTAAATCAGGTTACCCCAAGTTTGTGAAGCAGTTTATATGTCACATGCTATTTATTTTAGAATCTTTGTTTCCTTTAGCCCTAGAGATCCAATTATTTACATATTGAGTTCTCTGCATTAGTTTCTCTCAATCTGTGATCTTGAGAAGTTATCATTTTTACTGGTAGGAAGACACATGAAGTGAACTGCAGCTTTAAGAGATTAACTGCCAAAGTTGGATATTTACATGTAAGGCTAAAACTAGCGATTAGGTGAACATCTGCTTTTGCCTGCCCAGTATCCCTTTCCCCTACTCTGGGAATCAAGTGCCCCTTTTCCTGTGGGAAACATTCCATACAGCTTACATGTGGCTGACTCCCTTCTTAAAGAGGCTGCAGCCTTGAAGAAGGCAGAGACTTCAGAAACTGGATGTCACTTGAGCCTTGAAGGCACCTATTGCTTCACCCGGACTGCAGGAGCAGAAGAAAAGGGCCACAGTGGATTCTGATCCACTGTCCCACTATAGGGACAGAGACCCAACAGGGATTTCATTTATGATCTCAGAAGCAAGTAATCCAAAACCAGAGCACCAGCCTACAAGACATTTTGAAATTTTTTCACATTTATTATTTTATTCCCTGTTTCCATAGTCATTAGCAGGGGCTTGTATGTGTACACACATACAAAATGGGCTTGTATGCGTACAACAGCAAAGCAGGGTAAGGTAGGGGTGGCCTGGGGTAGAATCTGCACTGCATTGCTACAGCCAAGCTGGGAGGAAGAAAAGCCCCAAAGGACAAAGGAGATGTCACCAGGAAAGGAAAAGAGAAAAAGACACTGCCTCTGCGAGACCTGTGAGGAAAGCAAGCAACAAAATCCTGAGAGCCACAAAGAGCATAAGAAAGAACTCTGGTGAGATGTCTCAACAAAAGTGCATCACTAAGACAGCTGGGTATGGAGTTGAATTAATTCAGCTTCTTTCCCATCATAGTATCTCTTCAGTATCTTAAGAAAAGGACACTAGTGACAGTTTTAAGAAACATTTTTTACATGCCCTGCAACTTCAGGGGCTTCCCTGGTAGTACAGCTGGCAAAGAATCCACCTGCAATGCAGGAGACCCTGGTTTCATTCATGGGTTGGAAAGATCACCTGGAGAAAGCATAGGCTACCCACTCCAGTATTCCTGGGCTTCCTTGGTGGCTCAGTTGGTAGAAAAAATCTGCCTGCAATGCAGGAAACCTGGGTTTGATCCCTGGGTTCAGAAGACCGCCTGGAGAAGGGAATGGCTACCCACTCCAGTATTCTGGCCTGGAGAATTCCATGGACTAAACAGTCCATGGGGTCACAAAGATCTGACATAACTAAGTGACTTTCATTTCACTGAAACTCAACCCTTCTCAAGACCTCTGCTCCATTACTGGTCAACCCTCTAGAAACAAGTGTTTCTTCACCTTAGCATTTCCCTCGGCAACAACCTTTGCTTTGTGTTAGCCCTTTTCCCCCCTCCCTTCTATAGCAGTTTCTGGTTTTGTATGATCCAATTCTAGAGACACAAAACACAAAAAAATTCTTAGGGAGATTTTGCATTCCTTTGTTTTAAGGAAGACAGGTTAGTGGAAGAAACAAGGAGAAACAAATATTAGGCAGAGACGACAGTAAGGGCATCTCTATGCCACTGCCATACCTGTTGGATACAGATTTTTCTCCAGTTCAAACAGGATGGGGTTACCACCACTCACGTACACAGTCACTGCATCTCCTCTGTGAGCGTACAGCTTTACAATGTTGAGCTCTTCCTTTCCCGGCACTAACTCAGAGACCTGATCGGTTCCAAGAGTGGGGAAAACAGCTGCCACATCAGCCCGAAGCTTTCTCCTGCAGAGGGCACACATACCTGGTATGAAGGCTGCCTGCATAGATTTTAATAAATACTGAGGACTCAGAAAGACTTACTATAAAAAATCATGAGGCCCAAGGAAGTCTGGTTGATGATGCCCTATTCTCACACACTCTTCCAAAACATCCCATTATCTTTCTCATCCAGTGTCTCATCTACTTTCACATGTTCCTGAGGCATGTCTTTGCACTTCACAAAGAAAGAAAGAAAAAACTGAGACCCGGTGAGCAGTCCAAGTTAGCCTGCCACTGGAAACTCAAGTCCGGCCTTCTTGACTCCACGCGTAACTCTTGGATCTGCCACTTTCTCATATATGGCTGGCAAATCTAACAGCTTATGATCAAACAGATACACCAGGGCATCAAGAATGACAACTAGAGAACATTGGTTCTAAAATCCCCAAGGTGATATCTGCGTATGCAACACTATCTGAACAGATACAGTTACCACCTATGGCTCATCTACTTCCACCTCACCTTCCATGTGTCTCTCCCCCGAGTTATGAGAAGTGACTAGAGGCTTCTCATATACCTGTAGTCCTCTGTACCCCGTCCAATCTCTCCCAAGGGACTCAAAGCTCCAAGTAGGGCAGGGATCCCGTATTCCTTCATTTCTGCAACATCCGCGACACTTTGAACAGACTACAGTCAATACGCGCTGACTGAATTACGTCTCTTTGAAACTCACTAGAATATCCAAAAAAAAAGACAGCCTGGGAGATAACTCGGGCCTCCGCTCCCATTTTCACCCTCAAAATATGTCTAGCTCACCCTTGCCCCGCTCTGGGGTCCCTTCTCCGGCTGTGCCCCTCGGCCTCCACCCCAGGCCGGCTGACCGAGCACAGAAAGGCTGCGAGCCGGCCAAGCTCGAGAGACGCTGGGATGCCCTCGTGGGCAGGCACGGGACCCTCTTCCCCCTCACCTGTCCGACCCCTTGATGGCCGTGTTGGACTTGACCCGAAAGGCCTTGGCAAACATGTCCGCTGGAGTGGCCTGGGGAAGAGAGGGAGACCACAGACGCCGCGAGCTGTCAGGAAAGCGGATGCACGGCGGCTGCCAGGCCCGCGGCCCTGGGGGCAGCCATGCTGAGGCCCGGCTGGGAAAGCGGCCCGGCTGGAAACCGAGCCCGCTCAGCTTGGCGGCCGCCCCTAGCGGCAAGGCCGGGAACTGAAGCCCGAAGGCGGGACTGCGATTCCTGCTCAGAGCGGTGCGCCCCGCCCCTTCATCCTGGCCGCCTGGTTCTGCGCCTGCGCGAGCGGCAGGCGCGGCTCCCGCTGCGGTAACCCTTCCGGACCAAGAGATTCCGTTCATTCCCATCCATCAGCGCCGTGGTGTGTCGAGTAGGCCCTCTGCCAGCTCTCATCCCATTCAATTTAGTTAAGCTGCGCAAAGTTAATTGAACTTTTGGGTTTTATTAAAATCGCAGGCCTCTCGAATGCTTTTCTTAAGGGCTTTGGTTTACTAAGATCTTTGCATTTTATCGTACACTATGGGCCACAGCTGGAATTCTGAGATTTTTCTCCTCCCTGTTTTTTTTTATTTTACATGATGTGATAATAACAAGGAATCCACTTTAGTCCCAGATTTGACCTCCTACTGAGAGGGGGAAACTATACAAATGATCTTCAAATCTGTTATTTAAAACAGCTTTGGACATCTTTATGTACCTTTTACATTCAGGCTTTCCAGGTGGCTGCAGTGGTAAAGAATCCTGCTGCCAATGCAGAAGACGCAAGAGATGCGGCTTCCATCCCTGGGTGCGGAAGATTACCTGGAGTAGGAAATGTCAAACTGCTCCAGTGTTCTTGCCTGGAAAATTCAATGGACAGAAGAGCCTGGTGGGCTACAGTCCACTGGGTCACAAAGAGTTGTAAGTGACTGAGTGACTAAGCATGCGCGCATGTACGTTTTTGCATTTAGACATTATTTCGGGGTGGGGGGGTGTTTCCAAAGCAATTTTTAAAACGTAGAGTGCTCAGGAAAGAATAATTTTTGAGACCTAGTAAGATCAAATTCAGAGAAGGCAATGGCAACCCACTCCAGTACTCTTGCCTGGGAAATCCCACGGATGGAGGAGCCTGGTTAGGCTGCAGTCCATGGGGTCGCGAAGAGTTGGACACGACTGAGCAACTTCACTTTCACTTTTCACTTTCCTGCACTGGAGAAGGAAATGGCAACCCACTCCAGTGTTATTGCCTGGAGAATCCCAGGGATGGGGGAGCCTGGTGGGCTGCCATCTATGGGGTCGCACAGAGTCGGACAAGACTGAAGCGGCTTAGTAGTAGTAGTAGTAGTAAGGTCAAATTATGGTTTGGCTTCTCCCTAGCAGTTTGATCTTTCCCAATGGTTTATCCTTTCTGAAACTCTTACATTCTCTAAGATGTGGAGGTAATATCCACCTCACTGGGCTTCTGTGAGAAACGATTGAGATAATGTCTGTAATATGCTGCACAGTGTTTTGAAATTTTCCAATAAATTGCAGATATTTTCCAAAACAAAGAAAAAAAAATCGGTCTCAGACAGAAGTGAGAGTTCGGGTTTGCCTGAAAGGGATCACTGTGTACCCTGGAGACACAGATTTAAGCACCTGGGGTCCTGGCCCCTACTCAGTCGAATTTTGCTTATGAAAATTTCAGAGCAGTGTGTCCATCCACCAAGAAAAAAAAAAATCCTAATTGCTTTCATTTGATGACACAGTTACATAAAGGAGAAGTCCACCTTGGCTATATAAAGATAAGATTTTCAGCCGTCTCTGTCCACCACCATTTCTGCCTTTAATGTGGGGCCAGCCCCAACTCCAGCTCCTCCTACACTTCTGACCCATCACGCCTTTATTCTGAGCCACCCAGCCACAAAGTCAAAGTCAGAGGAGCCCAGAGGACGGAAGGGCCGTAGATCCTTATTTCCTTGGGCTCCCACCCAGTCACACTCAGAGGCTGTAATGCCAGACTCTGTGCTGTTGACCAGGCCTATTGCAGTATAGCCACCAAAGCAATCTTTGTCCAAGGAGCTGAGGAAGTTTATTCAAGGGAAGATTAGAAATTTCAAGCTGGGAAAACTATTGTACATAGCAGATGTCCTGGATAAGAAGGCATAGATTATCAACCTAAAAATTAATTTGTAGTTGACAAGTAGGAGCCAAGACCCAAGGGGACCTGCCTGGAAACTATGCTGTGAGCGCCCTGACTTCCTGCTGTGAGTACAAGCCTTGCAGCACCACAGGTAAGACAGGGCACAAATCTTGGGACTGTTGAGCCCCTGGAGAGGGCCCTGGCCAACCAAAGCCCCCTGCTTAACATTCCAAATTTTACACTACAAAACAAACAGCAGTAACATGAAACCAGAGCTGCTCACAGATGATGATGATACCAGTTTGTGTCCTGGGATTATAAGTGGGAACCCTGAACTGCAATCTTCGAAGCCTTGCCCCTAGAACGGGTGCTGCCTGGAACCTCTTTCCAACTGGGACCCCAGATGTGCTGTGACCCGGGACTTCCCAGCGCTGATTAAGTATGGATGTTTGTCAAAACCCAATTTGGTGATGTATCCTCTGCTCTATTTCTCTTTTTCTTTTACTGTTCAGTTCAGTTCAGTCACTCAGTCGTGTCCGACTCTTTGCGACCCCATGAATCGCAGCACGCCAGGCCTCCTTGTCCATCACCAACTCCAGGAGTTCACTTAGACTCACATCCATCGAGTCAGTGATGCCATCCAGCCATCTCATCCTCGGTCGTCTCCTTCTCCTCCTGCCACCAATCCCTCCCAGCATCAAGGTCTTTTCCAATGAGTCAACTCTTCACATGAGGTGGCCAAAGTACTGGAGTTTCAGCTTTAACATCATTCCTTCCAAAGAAATCCCAGGGCTGATCTCCTTCAGGATGGACTGGTTGGATCTCCTTGCAGTCCAAGGGACCCTCAAGAGTCTTCTCCAACACCACAGTTCAAAAGCATCAATTCTGTGGTCAGCTTTCTTTATAATCCAACTCTCACATCCATACATGACCACTGGAAAAACCATAGCCTTGACTAGACGGACCTTTGTTGACAAAGTAATGTCTTTGCTTTTTAATATGCTATCTAGGTTGGTCATAACTTTCCTTCCAAGGAGTAAGCGTCTTTTAATTTCATGGCTGCAATCACCATCTGCAGTGATTTTGGAGCCCAAAAAAATAAGGTCTGACACTGTTTCCACTGTTTCCCCATCTATTTGCCATGAGTGATGGGACTGGATGCCATGATCTTCGTTTTCTGAATGTTGAGCTTTAAGCCAACGTTTTCACTCTCCTCTTTCACTTTCATCAAGAGGCTCTTTAGTTCCTCTTCACTTTCTACCATAAGGGTGGTATCATCTGCATATCTGAGGTTATTGATATTTCTCCCAGCAACCTTGATTCCAGCTTGTGCTTCCTCCAGCCCAGCATTTCTCATGATGTACTCTGCATAGAAGTTAAATAAGCAGGGTGACAATATACAGCCTTGACGTACTCCTTTTCCTATTTGGAACCAGTCTGTTGTTCCATGTCCAGTTCTAACTGTTGCTTCCTGACCTGCATACGGGTTTCTTAAGAGGCAGGTCAGGTGGTCTGGTATTCCCATATCTTTCAGAATTTTCCACAGTTTATTGTGATCCACACAGCCAAAGGCTTTGGCATAGTCAAGAAAGCAGAAATAGATGTTTTTCTGGAATTCTCTTGCTTTTTCCATGATCCAGCGGATGTTGGCAATTTGATCTCTGGTTCCTCTGCCTTTTCTAAAACCAGCTTGAACATCTGGAAGTTCACGGTTCACGTATTGCTGAAGCCTGGCTTGGAGAATTTTGAGCATTACTTTACTAGCATGTGAGATGAGTGCAATTCTGAAGTAGTTTGAGCATTCTTTGGCATTGCCTTTCTTTGGGATTGGAATGAAAACTGACCTTTTCCAGTCCTGTGGCCACTGCTGAGTTTTCCAAATTTGCTGGCATATTGAGTGCAGCACTTTCACAGCATCATCTTTCAGGATTTGAAATAGTGCAACTGGAATTCCATCACCTCCACTAGCTTTGTTCGTAGTGTTAGTACATTGAAAGTAAGCTAGATAGCTCTCTAATAAATATTAGTATTATTTATTTATATAAAACAAGTGGCTTATTTTGTTAATGAATCCTTTGAACCTGAGATGAAAGTGAAAACTTTTAGCGAAACAGTATGATGCCTACCTGTCCTTTCTCTTTTCTTGGACTGCTCAAACTAAATATTCAACTGGGCATTTTAAAAAATCTCTTTTCCTCTTCATTGCCTCCCCCAGACTCACATACCCCAAAACTAGTGAATTTGAAGATCTCAGGTGAGGCCTGTAGGAAGCTTCAGACACTGGCAATTGGGCAAAAAAGATTTGTAGAGCTGCTCGCAAGCAAAACCTTTTACGTCTCATTATCTCCTTCTCTAGGATAGACCTGGAAGGGACTGATCAAAGGTTTCTGTGGGAGAAACCTGTTGTTGGAAACTCTCAGAACCTCCCAGACTGCGAAAACACCACAGATGACCCACATTCCCAGGAAATTTTGAGCTCAGAGCTGGATGTCTGCATTGAGGAGAAGGGAAAAGCCAAGTGCAGGGGGTGACAGAGGAGGAACGGAAGCCCTGCCGCCTGCAGGGGGCTTCCTGTTGTGGCTGTAAGAGGGAAGACCAGGCAGGGGACAGGCAGTCTAGATGCAAAGCTCTGGGGCTGAGTCAAGATGCTTCTAAACTTCAAAGTCAGGATTTCGAAAAGTACCAGACCCTCAGAGAAATGTTCTGTTTTAACTGATGCCTAATGTATCAATACTTCTGGGTCCTGTGATCAAACCTAGAGCTAGAACCTCCTAGATCGTACAACAGAGGCTGGAGATAAAAGAGGTACAGGGGACAAGCACTGGGCTTATTTTGCAGGATGTCACAGTACCTCTGGGTTTGTGCTGTCTGTCCACAGCATAGCCAAGCCCAGACAGGCTGGATGTTATCATTTTGTTTCTGGAGGACTTGAAGGCAAGAGAATTTCTAGAACCTGGGATTGGGCAACACCCTGGAGTATGAGAAGGCTGGATGTTTAGGGGTGGATGTACAGAGCGGGGAAATTGGGGAAGAAAGGCAGGAACATCGGCTTCTGTCTGCTTTGTTTGGGTGAACATCTCTGCTCGGCTTAGTGATGTCAGCCCAGCCTAGAAGTCAGGCCCAGTCTGCAGAGAGCCTGTAAATTAAGAGCGGAGACAGAGTTGACATGAAAGTATGCCCTGCATCTAGTCACACTGCCCCACTGCCCTGCTCATCTACCTCCTTCCATTCCACTGTCCCTCAGGTGACACAGGATTAACGGCGGGGAAAAACACCTTGTGACAATCGAGGCAGAGATTGGAGGGATGCAGTCACCAGTCAAGGAGTGCCAAGGGCTGCCAACAGCAGCACAGGTGAGAGAGGCATGGAATGTGGCCTTCAGAATCTCCAGAAGGAGCCCACCCTGCTGACACTTTTGTTTTATATATATGTGTATATACATATATATATATATATGTGTATATACATATATATATATATATATATATATTTTTTTTTTTTTTAAGATAAATTTCCTTATTTTTGCCTGGGCTGGGTCTTCACTGCTCTGAGGGCTTTTCTCCAGTTGCAGCGAGCAGGCGCTAGTCTGCAGTAGGGGTGTGTGGGCTTCTCATGGCAGTGGTTTGTCTTGTTGTGAGCGTGGGCTCCAGGGCACATGAGCTTCAGGAGTTGCCCTGAGTGGACTCATTAGCTGTGGTGCCCAAGCTCTAGAGCCCAGGCTCCATAGCTGTGGCCCATGGGTTCAGTGGCTCCGAGTATGGAATCTGGGATCGTCCCAGACCAGGGATCGAACCTGTGTCTCCTGCATTGGCAGGCGGATTGTTTACTACTGAGCCACCAGAGAAGCCCTTAATATTTTTATTTATTTATGTGGCTGTATCAGGTCTTAGTTGAGGCCTGTGGGGCTAGTTCCCTGACCAGGGATTAAACCTGGGTCCCCTGCATTGGAAGCATGGAGTCTTAGCCACAGCGAAGTCCTGATACTTTAATTTTAGACTTCTGGCCTCCCGAACTGCTGAGAGAATAAATTTCTGTTGTTGTTAGCCATAGAATTTGTGATAATTTGTTACCACAAACGAATACAAGAGAAACTAATATAAGCCCTGTGAAACTAATACAAGAGAAATAAAAACACATCCTCACAAAAAGATCTGTATGCAATGTTCATAGAAACTTTATTCATAATAGCTCCAAACTAGAAACAGCTCACATGTTCACTGACAGGTGACTGGATAAATGTGATAAATCCACTCAGTGTACTCATACTCCTTAAGAAAAAGAATAAATGACGGAGATATACACCCATATGGACAAATCTCAGAAGCAACTTGTTGAGAGAAAGAAGCCAGACACTAAAGAAAACATACTGTAACTCCATTTATATGAAACTCAAGAACAAGCACCCACTCCAGTATTCCTGCCTGGAAAATTCCATGGACAGAGGAGTCTGGCGGGCTACAGTCCATGCGGTCACATAGTCGGACATGACTGAGCATGCATGCACAGGAACAAGCAACGCTAATCTGCGGTAGTTGTCTCTGAGGCGACATCATTAACTGGAAAGGGGCCCAAGGGAACTTTTTGAGGTTATAGAAATATTCTATATCTTGATTGGGGTATGTGTTTCACGGGGGTACAAATTCGTCAAAACTCATCAAAATATACACTTAGGATCTGTGCTTTTTACTGGGTGTAAAATTTACCTTAAAAATGGTAACTAAAAAATCCAAAAATGAAAAAAGTGAGGAATACGATTATATGGACTTGAATGTATGCGAGAGTTTGTGTTTCCAGGAAAAAGGTAGAAGAGGGGAATTACTTAGGGTGATTTTTTCCAAGATCAGATTTCAAGTCTAATCCAAAGTAGTTCAGATAAAGATTTTATCCCTACCTGTAGGGTTGCCAGACTTAGCAAACAAAAATAGGTGTCCAGTTAAATTTGAATTTCAGATGAAAAATGTATAATTTCTTGTATCACTGTATCCCAAATCTTGCATGAGACATATTTGTACCCTACCTATGATTCTGTCATATACTGAGAATATGCTAGTAATCTGTGAGGTCCAGCCCAGGAAAGGCAGGTAAAGCCAGAGAAAAAAGGACTGTCCTAGGAAAGTGAGTGGAAACTGTTCAATTCCTATAGTAGGTATAAGTTCAATGACTGACTGAATTTGTGAGAGCTAATTCTTGGTGACGAAAAAACAAAAAGGGGCTAGGGCATCAGATTATGGTGTGTGGATGGATCTGAATCCTCTGTGCACCTAGCAATGGGCTTTGAATCTGATTTTGGTGCACATAATCTGGAGGACAGGAAGCAGAAACTATGGGTTTGGGATCACATTCACATTTATGCTATTTCCTGCAAAGCTTAGGCAGTCTACAAAGAAAGCTATTTGTTTAAACAGAGAATGCATGAGAGAAGATGATGCTTGCCTTCTAATCGTCAAATCCCAGGGAAAACAAAAATGTTCTCATCGCTTTTTTAGAGGTCAGCTTTAAAAAGTCATATTTCCTTTCCATTACTCTCTAGTTCCCAGGGCCATGGTACTTCTGGGAATGTTGGTGTGAGGACACATTGTTCTTCAGTGAGCCTTTTTTTTTTTTCTTTCTATTTTTGGCCACACAGCATAGCTTGTGGGATATTAGTTCCCCAACCAGGGATCAAACTCAGGCCCCTGCAGCGAAAGCACCAAGCCCTAACCACTGGGCCGCCAGGGAATTTCCTCAGTAAGCCTTTCTTAACCTTCATACTCAGTAGGGTGAAGGAGCACAAACCAGATTATAGATGGAGTTTTCTAAAGTTATCTTTTTCCTTATTGAGAACTGTGATTTCCCGATTCACTTGTGCTTTCTGCATCCAAGAAGGACAGCAGATGTAAAAGGCTCAGGGGAGGGAGCAAGCCCTGGGGCTCTCTCTGGATAGCGGAGAAACCCACCAGGAGCTCAGGAAGCCTGAAGAAAACAGGCTGCTTTCCAGGGCCCCCCGGAAGTATACTTTGTGATCTCTGTGGCTCCTTGAGGGGCCTTACTGCAGAAAGACTGTTTCTTCATGAACAAGACCAGGCTTTTGTCTTAAAAAGCAAGCAAACAAATAAAAGTGAAGACTTCCCTGCATCAGGTGACCAGCAAGTACAATTTTGAAGGTAGGAGTGGATTTTAAGACAGAGATTTCCATTTATCAGGGAAGGGTTTCTAAACTTCTGGCGACATTGTCTTCTTTACTGAGAGCGTCCTATGTGCCTGGTATTGTACTTGATGTGGGGGATATGAAGATTATCAATAAAACAAAGCTCTGTCTCAGGGAGTGAGACAGACCTAAGCATGCATCGTTATAATCAAAGCCAGTGGAAGTACCTGGAATTCCTTCAAACCTAGATATATGCTTATTTGTTTAGAGGAGAGAGGGACTGAGCTGGCCAGGGAAAAAGGCAGAGAAGATCTCCAGCTTTGAGACCTCGAATCCCTGCAGACAACAGTACCCAGCATCCTTAGAAGGCAATTTTGACATCATCAGTTTTTCTGAATGTTTCTTGGGAATCTTACACTTGTCTCCTAACTGTCCCCAACAAGGCACTTATCCAAGTATTTCTTCCAGGCGCATATGTTGTCTCCACTGGAGAAATCCAGATATAAACAGTATTCTCATTCATACATTTTCAGTTAATTTTAACTTTCCTAGTGGATTAACTCCCTGGGAAAATGTTTAACTACAACTTCCCTTAATCCAGCTTTTATTATGATACAAAGACAGACATGAAATTAGAGGATTATGAACACTGAGACATATCGATAGGGCCCTTAGTGATTAAATTATCTCGCGTGGGGAATACTTCACAAATAGTTTTACAGAGCATGGGAGGGGGGTGCATTTTTGATGGAGAGGGCAACCTGCCTGCCTCATTCAGGTGACGGCCAAGATGCATTGCAAAGCATGGCATCCAGACATTTGAGATCTGGGAAGGTGAAGATTTCCAGTAGCCAGGTGACCCAGTGCGAATTTTCAGGATTTAAGTGACATCAGAAAATCTGATCTCCATGTCCAGCCATAGCAAATATCAGCAGGTTTTGCTGCCCAGCATCCATTCATCCCTTTCCTGGCACCTGCTCTAGCAGTTTTTCTCTGGAGAATTGCTATCTCCCTAACTCTTTGTCCTATGTACTTCAGATGACACTGCTTTTGGCTCCAGGTGGCTCCAGCCTGACCAATTACAGCATTGCATTTTCCTAGTCAGAGATTTGGTTCAAGAATGGAGCCAGTCAAAGCCAATAATATAGTTAGACTTCGTGGAGACTACTGAGAGAGCCTTTCCACTAAGTTGATCCTGGAAGTGCCAGTAGGCAGCCTGAGAATGAAGCCAGTGTGGAGACAAGCAATGAGGAGGGCACAGGCACATGCCATGCCTGAATTTAGCCCTGTTGCTTTTAAAAATTATTTTCAAATGTTTAGAAGACATTTTCTTTAAGCAGTTCTATTTGGGTTTTTTGACATTTGCAATAGAAAAGGTCTTGACCTGTACACTAGGTGACAGAGAGCAAGTTTCCTTGGCCCAGGTGCTGTGAATGGAGCAGGTTTAGTGGGCTTCGGAGGTCCAGGTAACTCAGTAGGATTTGGTCTCCAAGGTCTACACTAGTGCATTCCAAACTTTATTGATGAAAAACAGCCACCACAAACATATTAGTGGAGCTCCTTACCAAGAAATTCTTGATCACTCTATCTAGAGAAATGGAGGACAGGCAGGAATTGGCATTTTTCAAAAGTACCCATAACATTTATCTGTTGCAGCACCCCAAAATTTAGTAGCTTAAAATAACAATAACTGTGTTTGTTCACAGTCCTCGAGGGGCTGCTGACCTGGTTTTTCTGTTCGCTTTGCTTGGGATCCTGATGGGGGCTGCTATCATCTGGCAATTCATTTCCTCTCTTGCTAGCAGTTGATGTTGGTTGAGGGTTCTCCACTAATCTAGCTCAGATTTGTCCACATGGTGGCAGCATCTGAATGAGAGAGAGCAAGAAGGAAGGAAGAAAAGGAGAAAAAAAAGAAAGAAGCTGTGAGATCTCTGAGGCCTAAACTCCTAACCACACAAGACCAACTTTGCTGCCTTCTATTGGTCACAGTGAGTCACATGGCTAGCCAGAGTCAGGAGCTGGGAAACTACTCTTCACCACCTAATAGGAGCAGCTGCAAAGAATATGTGGCTGTGTTTAATTTACCACAGTACTCAAGCTTCTTAAGCTTTAATGTAACAAATTAACAAAAACTTAGTGGGTTAGAACAACACAGAAGTAATATCTTACAGTTCTGAAGGCCAGAAGTCCTAAAATCAAATTATTGGCAGAGCTGTGTTCTTTCTGAAGGCTTTATGGCAATCTGTTTCCTTGCTTTTTTCAGCTGCTAGAGGCCACTTTCATTCCTTGATTTGTGTCCCCTTCCTCGAGCTTTAAGACCGAAAACAAGCATCGTATATCCCATCCCTCCCCCCAACTTCTGCTTCTGTTGTTACATCTTCTTTTTTGACCCTCCTGCCTCCCTCTTCCATATTATAAGATGCCTGTGATTACACTGGGCCCATCCTGATAATTTAGGATAATCTCCCTAATTTAAGATCCTTAATAACATTTCAAAGTCCTTTTTGCCATATAAGGTGACCTACTGACAGGTTCTAGGGATCAGGACATGGACATATTTGGAAGACCGTATTCTGTCTACCACATTTGGGAATTTTATACCAAGGGAAACTGTCACACAATTCAAAGGATCCAGTGATCAAGTTTGGGTTACCTTGACAGGCTCTGAAAGCTCAGGCAGTCAAAGGACTGAGCTTTAGAATCAAGCAGACCAAGGTTTGGATTCTAGTTCACCACTGGGAGAAAAAAAAAAAAGGAATATACTGTGATAGTTGTGATTAAGTTTTATTTGGAGCAAAATGAAAACTGTATCCCAGGAGACAGCTTCTGTGATAACTCTGAAGTGGTAAGGGGGGAGATGAGTATAAATATGATGATGGTAAAGAGAGATACATGTAATCAAGTACACATTTTGGCAGAAGTTTGCTGTTAATCACAAGAAACATATGTTTCCATTAATGATTTTAGTGCTTTTGAGAAGATATGAGAAGATGCAAGAAACTGGGCTTGTAAAACCTCCTCCTGAAAATATCTAACTAAATGAATGCCTGTTCTGCCAGTTTTTCTGAGCACAGTGCCTCACCCCTGATTTCCACCCTGAACCCCTCTCAGGGTGAACTGCAGGGCAGCAACTACAGTGGCTTCATTCTTGCGGTGCCAGATGGCAAGAGATAAGTTTTAGTTGGCAGTGTCCAATCATGGTCATAAATTTGACCATGGTTTGGGAGACATTTAGTGACTGTTTTGTCCCACAGTGCTAAGGAACGGTTATTCCTAGGTCAGGTGAGGCTCTCAACAGGCAACTCAGTGTGCTAGTACCAGGCCAGGCCCTACTAATAAAGCCAAATGTCTCTGAATCACAAGACAGTCTTACTAGTCTATTGTGGTCCAGGACATGATGCCCCCTTGTTGCTTTTTCCCACAGCTGGAGTTACACTATATAATCATTGATCTGGTATAGAACTATCGATCTGGTCAACTGCTTCTAGTCCCCTAGTCATCATTTTATCACTCAGTCACACACATTCGGTAATGCAGAAACAACAATTTTGTAAAACAGGAAAAATGCAAATGATAGTAGTATTAGTGAGGTTATAAGTAAGAATTTAAGCCAAGAACTTCTATTAGGTGCAGCCAGTATATTCCCAGGTCATCTGACTTAGTCTGTTCTGTGCCAATCCTTATTTTTAAGAGAAGTTATATACTGGCATTGCTCATAAGGCACCCAACCCGATTCCCTACTGCTGTTAGCTGATTATCCTTTGTATGATTTAATTGTTCTTGACATAAAGGAGCCTTTAAACTTAAATGTCCATAGCCTGGTGTTAACCACACAAATATATACTGTAATTGTGGAAGGTTTTCTAATAAAAACAGGAGGTTATAGTTTTTGACTGAGATTTGACTCCGTATTCTGATTGAGCTTGAGTGATCCTAAAAGAAAATTCATTTTTATAGTAGGAGTCAGAGCAGTTATTATTAATTGGCCAGGTGAGGGGGTCCCACTTAGTAATATCAATACTGGCCTAAAGAGAACTATAATTTCTTTCTTCTAGAATAAATTTTCCTAAGGGTCACCCAGTTGGAACTGAGTGGAGAAATCCACCAAAGTAGGGTATAAGTAGTTGACCATAAACCAGACAATTTTGTTAAATTTAAACTCTGCATGAGACTGAAGTATGTTTGGTTCATAAACAAAGGTATGAGCAATTATCAGAGTAATTGGTATCCAGGCCTGGTCGAGAACCTTGGGTCAGCTGTCTGCTTCAGATGTCATCTTCTTCTCATTCTGGTCTGGTAGTTTCTCCTCCACTTGAGTCCTGTTTTAAGATGATTTTAAGGTCAGCAGTCCTTTCTATAGGCCAGTCCAGTGCAGGGGCCCTTTCTAAGTGGAAATATTAGTCCAAGAGGCAATTTCCTTAAGTTTCACTGTGTCTGAGCTAGGTAAGAGTACAGAGTACCTGATAAAGGTCTTTCCATCTAGGTTGGAGATAGTCCATTCAGTTCAGTTCAGTCACTCAGTCGTGTCCAACTCTTTGCGACCCCATGAATCGCAGCACACCAGGCCTCCCTGTTCATCACCAACTCCCAGAGTCCACCCAAACTCATGTCCATTGAGTCGGTGATGCCATCCAACCATCTCATCCTCTGTCATCCCCTTCTCCTCCTGCCCTCAAATCTTTCCCAGCATCAGGGTCTTTTCAAATGAACCAGCACTTCACATCAGGTGGCCAAAGTATTGGAATTTCAGCTTCAGCATCAGTCCTTCCAATGAATACCCAGGGCTGATCTCCTTTAGGATGGACTGGTTGGATCTCCTTGAAGTCCAAGGGACTCTCAAGAGTCTTCTCCAACACCACAGTTCAAAAGCATCAATTCTGTGGTCAGCTTTCTTTATAATCCAACTCTCACATCCATACATGACCACTGGAAAAACCATAGCCTTGACTAGACGGACCTTTGTTGACAAAGTAATGTCTTTGCTTTTTAATATGCTATCTAGGTTGGTCATAACTTTCCTTCCAAGGAGCAAGTGTCTTTTAATTTCATGGCTGCAATCACCATCTGCAGTGATTTTGGAGCCCCCCAAAAAATAAAGTCTGACACTGTTTCCACTGTTTCCCCATCTATTTGCCATGAGTGATGGGACTGGATGCCATGATCTTCGTTTTCTGAATGTTGAGCTTTAAGCCAACGTTTTCACTCTCCTCTTTCACTTTCATCAAGAGGCTTTTTAGTTCCTTTTCACTTTCTACCATAAGGGTGGTATCATCTGCATATCTGAGGTTATTGATATTTCTCCCGGCAATCTTGATTCCAGCTTGTGCTTCCTCCAGCCCAGCATTTCTCATGATGTACTCTGCATAGAAGTTAAATAAGCAGGGTGACAATATACAGCCTTGACGTACTCCTTTTCCTATTTGGAACCAGTCTGTTGTTCCATGTCCAGTTCTAACTGTTGCTTCCTGACCTGCATATGGGTTTCTCAAGAGGCAGGTCAGGTGGTCTGGTATTCCCATCTCTTTCAGAATTTTCCACAGTTTATTGTGATCCACACAGTCAAAGGCTTTGGCATAGTCACTAAAGCAGAAATAGATGTTTTTCTGGCTCTCTCTTGCTTTTTAAGTGATGTCTTTTCCAGCATGCATAATCTCTGGCTGCAGGTCATGATGCATCTGATCTTCATCCAAAGACAGATTACTGAGATAAGCTTCAGAAACAAACTAGAAAGTCCTTTTTACTATTCAATTAAATTTTACAATAATACAAGAACTGACTTGGAACTGAGTCTTAGGCAGTAAATACAGACATAAATTAACAAAACCAGAATTTTTTTTAATTTTTTTTATTGAAGGATAATTGTTTTACAGAATTTTGTTTTCTGTCAAACCTCAACATGAATCAGACAGAAGTTACATATATCCCCTCCCTTTTGAACCTCCCTCCCATCTCCCTCCCCATCCCACACCTCTAGGTTGACACAAGAATACAGAGTTTCCTGAGTCATACAGCAAATTCCCGTTGGCTGTCTGTTTTATATGTGGTAATGTAAGTTTCCATGTTACTCTCACTGTACTACATCTCACCCTCTCCTCCCCTCTCCCCATGTCCATAAGTCTATTCTCTATGTCTGTTTCTCTATTGCTGCGCTGTAAATAAATTCTTCAGTACCATTTTTCTAGGTTCCGTGTATATGCATTAGAATACTATATTTATCTTTCTCTTTCTGACTCACTTCACTCTGTATAATAGGTTCTAGGTTCATCCACCTCATCCGAACTGACTCAAATGCATTCCTTTTTGTGGCTGAGTAATATTCTATCATGTATATGTACCACAACTTCTTTATCCATTCATCTGTCAATGGACATCTATGTTGCTTCCGTGTTCTAGCTATTGTAAATAGTGCTGCAATGAACAGTGGGATACATGTGTCTTTTTCAATTTTGGTTTCCTCAGGGTATATGCCTAGGACTGGGATTTCTGGGTCACATGGTGGTTTTATTCCTAGTTTTAAATGAATCTTCATACCATCTTCCATAGTGGCTGTATCAGTTTACATTCCCACCAACAATGCAAGAAGGTTCCCTCTTCTCCACACCCTCTCCAGCATTTATTGTCTGTAGACTTTTTGAAGTTGGCCATTCTGACCCGTGTGAGGTGATATCTCACTGTAATTTTGAGCATTTCTCTAATAATTAGTGACATTGAGAATCTTTTCACGTGTTTGTTAGCCATCCTATGTCTTCTTTGGAGAAATGTCTGTTTAGGTCTTTTCCCTACTTTTTGATTGGGTTGTTTGTTTTTCTGGCTTTGAGCTGTATGAGCTGCTTGTATATTCTGGAAATGATTCCTTTGTCAGTTGTTTCATTTGCTATTACTTTTTCCCATTCCGAGGGTTGTCTTTTCACCTTGCTTATAGTTACCTTTGCTGTGCAAAAGCTTTTGAGTTTAATCAGGTCCCACTTTACTTTTGTTTTTATTTCTGTCACTCTAGGAGGTGAGTCATAGAGGATCTTTCTTTATGTCATCGAGTGCTCTGCCTATGTTTTTCTCTAAGAGTTTTATAGTTTCTGGTCTTACATTTAGGCCTTTAATCTATGTTTAGTTTATCTTTGTGTATGGTGTTAGGAAGTGTTCTAATTTCATTCTTTTACATGGAGCCATCCAGTCTTCCCAGCACCATTTATTGAAGAGGCTGTCTTTGCCCCATTGTATATTCTTGCCTCCTTTGTCAAAAATAAAGTACCCATAGGTGCATGGGTTTATCTGTGGGCTTTCTATAT
Source organism: Budorcas taxicolor (assembly GCF_023091745.1). Taxonomy (NCBI): domain Eukaryota; kingdom Metazoa; phylum Chordata; class Mammalia; order Artiodactyla; family Bovidae; genus Budorcas; species Budorcas taxicolor. Next base: position 6,172,459 of record NC_068925.1, read on the forward strand.
TGTTCCATTGGTCTATGCTTGTTTTTGTACCAGTGCTATACTGTCTTGATGACTGTAGCTTTGTAGTATAAGCTGAAGTCGGGAAGGTTGATTCCTCCAGCTCCATTCTTCTTTCTCAAGACTGCTTTGGCTATTCGAGGTCTTTTGTGTTTCCATATGAATTGTGAAATTTTTTGTTCTAGCTCTGTGAAAAATGCCATTGGTAATTTGATAGGGATTGCATTGAATCTGTAGATTGCATTTGGTAGTATAGTCATTTTCACAATATTGATGCTTCCTACCCAGGGACATGGAATATCTCTCCATCTGTTTATGTCATCTTTGATTTCTTTCATTAGTGTCTTATAATTTTTCTGTGTACAGTTCTTTTGTCTCCTTAAGTAAGTTTATTCCTAGGTATTTAATTCTTTTTGTTGCAATGGTGAATGGGATTAATTCCTTAATTTCTCTTTCTGATTTTTCATTGTTAGTATATAGAAATGCAAGTGATTTCTGTGTATTGATTTTGTGTCCTGCAACTTTGCTAAATTCACTGATTAGCTCTAGTAATTTTCTGATACTATCTTTAGGGTTTTCTATGTACAGTATATCATCTGCAAACAGTGAGAGCGTTACTTCTTTCCTGATCTGGATTCCTTGTATTTCTTTTTCTTCTCTGATTGCTGTAGCTAGGACTTCCAGAACTATGTTGAATAATAGTGGTGAAAATGGATACCCTTGTCTTGTTCCTGATCTTAGGGGGAATGCTTTCAGTTTTTCACCATTGAGAATAATGTGTACTATAGGCTTATCATATACAGCCTTTACTAGGTTGAGGTAGGTTCCTTCTATGCACAATTTTTGAAGAGTTTTAATTGTAAATGGGTGCTGAATTTTGTCAAAGGCTTTTTCTGCATCCATTGAGATTATCGTATGGTTTTTATGATTCCATTTGTTAATATGGTGTATCACATTAATTGATTTGCATATATTGAAGAATCCTTGCATCCCTGGAATAAACCCAACTTGATCATGCTGTGTGAGCTTTTTGATATGTTGCTGAATTCTGCTTGCTAAAATTTTGTTGAGAATTTTTGCATCTATGTTCATCAGTGATATTGGCCTGTAGTTTTCTTTTTTTGTATTGTCGTCCGTTAACAAAACCAGAATTTAATATCCACTAAAACCTAATCTTTTCTCTCTATAATTGCCCTCATTTTTACCAAATATAGCTAAATTAAGATTAATTTGTTTGTATATTAAATCTGCTTTTAATAAACTTGGCCTGATTACTTATGTAAGTGTAATTGATGTAATAGTCTCTTTTAAATTAATTGTTAGGAAATTTTCATAAAGAGTCTCAGACTGAACTTTTTTTTAATAAGAAAACATTTTTAATCTTATAGTACAGTTCTTTGAACAGTACAATAGCTGGCATACAGTGGCACATTCGCATCTTTGAATGTTTCCAACTTGAAGGATCATACACAAAGGACTTACTATTCAGGTAAGAGATGTATATTATAGGTAAGATGGGTGGGTGGTGGAACTCCATAGTCTCTGGCGACTTGGCCAATGACCTGTGATTTCCCATCGTCCAGTCTCACAGCCCTGACCGCCCGCCCCCTCCACCCCACTCCGGCCTTGGTCTCACCCCATAGGAGCCACCGTACAGGGCAAGAAACTCAGTTCATCTATCAAACAAGAAGATCTGAATCAGCCCATTTCTCAAATCCTCTTGACACAAAGGAATTCTTTGTTTGGTTAACTGTCTTGACATTTTCATTTTTGTTTCCTATCTTCCTCCACTCACTATGCTCCTGTGACAAATGCTGGCATTAATGCTGTATTTTGCCCAAAATGCTTTTTCCCATCTCAGTATCCAGTAAGTTCCTCTCACTCTCCAGAGCTCTGCAGGAATGTCAATTCCACAGCCAGACTATCTCTGGCCACCCAGCTGAAGAAAGTCCTTGTAGGATTCACACTCAGAGAGCCCTGCACTTTTCCTGCAGGGATGGCTTATTTGTCTCCCTTGTTAGCTTGCAAGGTCCCTGAGAGTGGAGATATGCCTCTTCTCTTTGCTTCTGCTTACAAGGTCTGCCACAGAGTCTAGCATAGTGATTCATTAAGCAATGATCATTGAGTCAAATGTATGAATGAAGGATGGCTGGATGGATGAATGCAAAATGAATACTTAAAGGGGCCCAAAGACAATCTGACATCACAGAGAACATCCTGGCTCAGGTCTGCAGCATCCGCTTCTCTGTTCTTTCCGGAGGGCCCTGCGGCTGTGCCTTGTGCTCCTGCTGCTGCAGCTTCAGAGGCTTCTCCATCTCTCTGAGCTCCAGCCTCATCACTGTCCCCCTGAAACTGAGGTCCACCCACTACAAGAACAGCCCTTGTCAGGAACAGGCAGGTCTGACAGCCTGTGGAGTGGCTTGTTGGGGAAAAGGCAAATTTTTTCAATGTGGTACATTGTCCTATAAATGTAGGAGATGCCCACTCCAGGAAGAGGTTGTGGAAAGGAGTCTGAAGTGGGTGGAAGCTATTCGCTAAACTTTGATTCCTTAATGATATGCATCAGAGTCAGCATCTCAGACTTGAGTGCTGGAGCAGTCCCCTAAAACAAGGAAACATCCTCCTATCAGGCAGTCAGACTTCACATCGCTAGGTCACTGCTGCAGCAGAAATGTTACAACACAGCCATCACTGACCGGCAACAAGACTGGGATGATGCTCTCAGGGTTAAAAACAAGAAACAGAAGCTTCAGGTACAAAGGGGAAGGAACATGTCCAGCCAGTTTTGACCATCCATATACACCTCCATCACCATCTTCACCATCATCACTCTGCTGATAGAAGAAACATCTTTTGTCTAGTATATGTCATGGCTGGAGTGTGATAGGGAGGGCGGAAGCTGAAAGACGATTGGACTTTTCATTCTCAAACATTTCCGCCAGTTTCCTCAGGTGTTGAGCTCGGCCAGGGAGCTCTCCTCGGTCCTGTCCGCCAACCCGGGGTAGCGGGGCCGGGAGGCCCAGGGCGCAGGAGGCCGGGACCAGGCGCCGCGCATCTTGCTGGCGCTGCTGCCTAGCCGGGCAAGCCGGGAGCCACCGCAGAGGGCGGGCGGGGGCGGCGGACGGACGGATGGACACAACCGCGAGCACTCTGCCCTGGGCCGGCGCGCGGCTTCCCGGGATCCCTCCCAGGCTTAACTTTTTCAAAGGTCTTTCAGGGCAAGGAAAGCCATGCCAAAGGCTTGTCACAGATTTTGCTTTACAGATTTGGGTGAATTCCTCCCTTTTCAAGGTTCCCAAAATATCACCAGCCAGGAGGTTGCCTTCCTCATTCACCTGATAAGGCTGTTGGGAACCTATGAGTTTCCAATTTATGGAGGGCTCACTCCAGTGTTCTTATCTTGAGAATCCCAGGGACGGGGGAGCCTGGTGGGCTGCCGTCTATGGGGTCGCACAGAGTCGGACACGACTGAAACGACTTAGCAGCAGCAACAGCAGGTAAGGAGAAAAGATAAATGTTACAATTCTGTTTACAAAGGTATACCTTACCAAATTGCTGTAAGTCATAATTAACTAGAGGGGAAAGGTTTGCTTATAGTTAGAAAACACAGATTGAAGCAGTAATGCTTTAGATAGAAACCATAAAAATTATAACCATATTTACCGATTCACTTAGTTCTATGTAAATAATCAACTTCTATTAATAGTTTTATGAAGCCATCAAGTTTTCGCCTAGAATTGTTTAAATTCTTACCTAGTTTGGCAGTGTGATCTGAAAGTTATCAGAAACCTATACTTGTCAAAAACTCCTTGCTATGAATCTTTGTGAAGAGGAAGCATTTTTGCAAAGGCATAAGTGTAAAACAATAACTGTCTATAAATGACAAAACACTTAAGAAGGCATAGTTAAAAACCTGATTACAATGGCATAGACAAAGAAACTTCATTACTACTGTGACATTTTAACATTTTCAGATAATAACCAGAATTATGACTGATAAATTTTACCAGGACATACCAGATTTTTAAGAATTCCATGCAATTTCTAGAATATGTATATTAATAACATTTACCCATAATACAACCTAAGAAGATTTATTACTCATTTGACAATACATCCTATGTAATTTAACATACCAAATGAACCTGATTAGTTTAATATCGCTTTTGGGATGCTTCATGGGCTCTTCAAAACATCCCAAAGTTTAGCTAGAGGTCAAAGGAACTTCATTAGAATTTGATTTGGGCCATTTGTCAAAAATTTTTTTTTAAGTTTTAAAACACTTGGTCATATGAGATCACACGTCACTGTGAAATAATATTTATCCACTTAACCAGTGACAATAAATATTTCAAAGGCAATTACACAAAGTTATAACAGATTACCAATTAAAGGTAAAAGAAACTTTACAGTTTGTAGCCAAAAGGGGATCAACATTTTAAGAAAGCTTTGACGCCAACAAAGATAAAAACCAAATTCAGGTTTTGCACCAGCTTATTTATAAAATTTTGCAATAAGGAGTTCATGATCTGAGCCACAGTCAGCTCCCAGTGTTGTTTTTGCTGACCGTATAGAGTATCTCCATCTTTGTCTGCAAAGAAAATGATTCATCTGATTTTGGTATTGACCATCTGGTGATGTCCACATGTAGAGTCTTCTCTTGTGTTATTGGAAGAGGGCGCTTGCTATGACCAGTGTGTTCTCTTGGCAAAACTCTGTTAGCCTTTTCCCAGCTTCATTTTGTACTCCAAAGCCAAATTTGCCTGTTACTCCAGGTATCTCTTGACTTTCTACTTTTGCATTCCAGTCCTCTCTGATGAAAAGGACATCTTTTTTTGGTGTTAATTCTAGAAGGTCTTGTAGATCTTCATAAAACTGTTCAATTTTAGCTATTTCGGCATTAGTGGTTGGGGCATAGACTTGGATTACTATCATACTGAATGGTTTGCTTTGGAAAGAACTGAGATCATTCTGTTGTTTTTGAGATTGCACCCAAGTACTGCATTTCAGACTCTTTTGTTGACTACGAGAGCCACTCCATTTCTTCTAAGGGATTCTTGCCCACAGTAGTAGATATAATGATCATCTTATTAAATTTGTCCTTTTAAGTCCATTTTAGTTCACTGATTCCTAAAACGTCGATGTTCATGGTTGTCATCTCCTGTTTGACCACTTCCAATTTACCTTGATTCATGGACTTAACATTCCAGATTCCTATGCAATACTGTTCTTTATAGCACTGGACTTTACTTTCACTGCCAGACACATCCACAACTGGGTGTTGTTTCTGCATTGGCTCAGCCTCTTCATTCCTTCTGGAGCTATTTCTCTGCTCTTCTCCAGTAACATATTGAGCACCTACCAACCTGGGGAGTTCATCTTTCAGTGTCATATCTTTTTGCCTTTTCATACTGTTCATGGTGTTCTCAAGGCAAGAATGCTGAAGTGGTTTGCCATTCCCTTCTTCAGTGGCCCACATTTGTCAAAATTCATATTTAAATTGAAGCAGGAAAAACCACTAGGTCATTCAAGTAAGACCTAAATCACATCCCCTACAATTATACAGTGGACATAACAAGTAGATTCAAGGGATTAGATCTGATAGACAGAGTGCCTGACGAACTAGGGACAGAGTTTCATAACACTGAACAGGAGGCGGTGATCAAAACCAACCCCAAGGAAAATGAATGCAAAAAGGCAAAATGACTGTCTAAGGAGAACTTACAAATAGATTAGAAAAGAAGACAAACAAAAGGCAAAGAAGAAAATGAAAGATATACCCATCTGAATGCAGAGTTCCAAAGAATAGCAAGGAGAGATAAGAAAGCCTTCCTCAGTGATCAGTGCAAAGAAATAGAGGAAAACAATAGAATGGGAAAGACTAGAAATCTCTTCAATAAAATTAGGGATACCAAGGAAACATTTCATGCAAAGATGGGCTCAATAAAGGACAGAAATGGTATGGACCTAACAGAAGCAGATGGTGATTGCAGCCATGAAATAAAAAGACGCTTACTCCTTGGAAGGAAAGTCATGACCAACCTAGACAGCATATTAAAAAGCAAAGACATTACTTTGCCAACAAAGGTCTGTCTAGTCAAGGCTATGGTTTATCCAGTGGTCACGTATGGATGTGAGAGTTGGATTGTGAAGAAAGCTGAGTGCCGAAGAATTGATGCTTTTGAACTGTGGTGTTGGAGAAGACTCTTGAGAGTCCCTTGGACTTCAAGGAGATCCAACTAGTCCATCCTAAAGGAGATCAGCCCTGGGTATTCATTGGAAGGACTGATGCTGAAGCTGAAATTCCAATACTTTGGCCACCTGATGTGAAGTGCTGGCTCATTTGAAAAGACCCTGATGCTGGGAAAGATTGAGGGCAGGAGGAGAAGGGGATGACAGAGGATGAAATGGCTGGATGGCATCACCGACTTGATGCACATGAGTTTGGGTGGACTCCGGGAGTTGGTGATAGACAGGGAGGCCTGGCATGCTGCGATTCATGGGGTCGCAGAGAGTTGGACACGACTGAGTGACTGAACTGAACTGAACAGAAGCAGAAGATATTAAGAAAAGGTGGCAAGAATACACAGAAGAACTGTACAAAAAAAGATCTTCATGACCCAGATAACCACGATGGCATGATTACTCACCTAGAGCCAGACATCCTGGAGTGGGAAGTCAAGTGGGCCTTAGGAAGCCTCACTGCGAACAAAGCTAGTGGACATGAGGAATTCCAGCTGAGCTGCTTCAAATACTAAAAGATGATGCTGTTATAGTGCTGCACTCAGTATGCCAACAAGTTAGGAAAGCTCAGCAGTGGTCACAGGACTGGAAAAGGTCAGTTTTCATTCCAATCTCTAAGAAAGGCAATGAAAAAGAATGCTAAAACTACCACACAGTAGCACTCATTTCACATGCTAGCAAAGTAATGCTCAAAATCCTTCAACTAGCTTCAACAGTATGTAAACTGAGAACTTCCAGATGGACAAGCTGGATTTAGAAAAGACAGAGAAACCAGAGATCAAATTGCAAACATCTGTTGGATCATAGAAAAAGCTATCTGCTTCATTGACTGTGCTAAAACCTTTGATTATGTAGATCAGAAAAAACTATGGAAAATTCTTAAACAGATGGGAATACCAGACCAACTTACCTGCCTCCTGAGAAACCTGTACAATGCAGGTCAAGAAGCAACAGTTAGAACTGGACATGGAACAACAGACTGGTTCCAAATAGGAAAAGGAGTACGTCAAGGCTGTATATTGTCACTCTGCTTATTTAACTTATATGCAAAGGACATCTTGAGAAATGCTGGGCTGGATGAAGCACAAGTTGGAATCAAGATGGCTGGGAAAAATATCAATAACCTCAGATATGCAGATGACACCACTGTTATGGAAGAAAGCAAAGAGGAACTAAAGAGTCTCTTGATGAAGGTGAAAGAGGAGAGTGAAAAAGCTGGCTTAAAATTCAACATTCAGAAAACTAAGATCATAGCATCCGGTCCTATCACTTCATGGCAACTATATGGGGAAACAATGGAAACAGTGACAGACTTTATTTTCTTGGGCTCCAAAATCACTGAAGATGATGCCTTCAGGCATGAAATTAAAAGACACTTGCTCCTTAGAAGAAAACTTATGACAATCCTAGACAGTGTATTAAAAAGCAACGACATTACTTTGCTGACAAAGGTCTGTAGAGTCAAAGCTATGGTTTTTCCAGTGGTCATGTATGGATGTGAGAGTTGGACTATAAAGAAAGCTGAGCGCCAAATAATTGATGCTTTTGAACTGTGGTGTTGGAGAAGACTCTTGAGAGTCCCTTGTATTGTAAGATCAAACCAATAAATCCTAAAGGAAATCAATCCTCAATATTCATTGGAAGGACTGATTCTGAAGCTGAAGCTCCAATACTTTGGCCACCTGATGCAAAGAGCTAACTTATTAGGAAAAACTCTGATGCTGGGAAAGATTGAAGGCAGGAGGAGTAGAGGACAACAGAGGACGAGATGGTTGGATGGCATCACTGACTCAACGGACATGAGTTTGAGCAAACTCTGGGAGATGATGAAGGGAAACCTAGCATGCATAGGGTAGCAGAGTCACACACGACTGAGCAACTGAACAACAAAAATGTCTAAAATTTATTTACTCAGTTAAATTTATTCTAAACTTAGCCTGACCATACACAAAACACTTCTAAGTGTTTCTTTTTCCATAAACCTTCCATAACTTTCTGTATCCATATTAGTTTGTCCTCTGTTTTTATTTGTTTTAATTTGTGGCTGTGCTGAGTCTTCATTGCTGTGCAGAGACTTTCTCTATTTGCAGAGGGCAGGAGCTATTCTCTAGTTGTGGTGAGCAGGTTTCTCATGGCAGTGGCTTCCCGTTGCAGTTGGGGAGCACAGGCTTCGTTAGTTGCAGCAGGTAGGCTCAGCTGTTATAGTTCATGGGCTCTAGCGCATTGGCTCAGTAGTTGCGGTGCACAGGCTCAGTTGCTCCACAGCATCTTCCCAGACCAGGGACCAAACCCAAGTCCCTGGCATTGCAAGGCAGATTCTTAACCACTCAACCACCAGGGAAGCCCTACCCCTTATTTTTTTTTCCCCTACCCAGAAACAAACAGCTCTAGGACAAAAATTATTTTCCCTGTGTTGTTAAGTCGACAAGTCGTGTCCTACTCTGCAGCCCCATGAACTGCAGCACACCAGGCCTTCTTCTCTTTCACTGTCTCCCAGAGTTTGCTCAGACTCATGTCCATTGAGTTGGTGATGCCATCCAACCATCTCATCCTGTGTCACTCCCTTCTCCTGCCCTTAATCTTTCCCAGCATCAGGGTCTTTTCCAGTGAACTTGCTCTTCACATCAGGGGGCCAGAGTATTGGAGCTTCAGCTTCAGCATCAGGACTTCCAGTGAATATTCAGGTTTCTTTTCCCTTCAGTCAGTTCAGTTCAGTCATTCAGTCGTGTCCAACTCCTTGCGACCCCATGAATCACAGCACACCAGGCCTCCCTGTCCATCACCAACTCTCGGAGTTCACTCAAGCTCACGTCCATTGAGTCGGTGATGCCATCCAGCCATCTCATCCTCTGTTGTCCCCCTCTCCTCCTGCCCCCAATCCCTCCCAGCATCAGGGTCTTCTCCAATGACTCAACTCTTCACATGAGGTAGCCAAAGTATTGGATTTTCAGCTTCAGCATCAGTCCTTCCACAGAACACCCAGGACTGATCTCCTTTAGGATGGACTGGCTGGATCTCCTAGCAGTCCAAGGGACTCTCAAGAGTCTTCTCCAACACCACAGTTCAAAAGCACCAATTCTTCGGTGCTCAGCTTTCTTCACAGTCCAACTCTCACATCCATACATGACCACAGGAAAAACCATAGCCTTGACTAGATGGATCTTTGTTGACAAAGTAATATCTCTGCTTTTCAATATGCTATCTAGGTTGGTCATAACTTTTCTTCCAAGGAGTAAGCGTCTTTTCATTTCATGGCTGCAATCACCATCTGCAGTGATTTTGGAGCCCAAAATAATTGTCTCACACTGTTTCCACTGTTTCCCCATCTATTTCCCAAGAAGTGATGGGACCAGGTGCCACGATCTTCGTTTTCTGAATGTTGAGCTTTAAGCTAACCTTTTCACTCTCCTCTTTCACTTTCATCAAGAGGCATTTTACTTCCTCTTCACTTTCTGCCATAAGGGTGGTGTCATCTGCATATATGAGGTTATTGATATTTCTCCTGGCAGTCTTGATTCCAGCTTGTGCTTCATCCAGCCCAGCATTTCTCATGATGTACTCTGCATAGAAGTTAAATAAGCAGGGTGACAATATACAGCCTTGACGTACTCCTTTTCCTATTTGGAACCAGTCTGTTGTTCCATGTCCAGTTTTAACTGTTGCTTCCTAACCTGCATACAGGTTTCTCAAGAGGCAGGTCCGGCGATCTGGTATTCCCATCTCTTTCAGAATTTTCCACAGTTTATTGTGATCCACACAGTCAAAGGCTTTGGCATAGTCAATAAAGCAGAAATAGATGTTTTTCTGGAACTCTCTTGCTTTTTCCATGATCCAGCGGATGTTAGCAATTTGATCTCTGGTTCCTCTACCTTTTCTAAAACGAGCTTGAACAGCTGGAAGTTCACGGTGCACGTATTGCTGAAGCCCGGCTTGGAGAATTTTGAGCATTACTTTACTAGCATGTGAGATGAGTGCAATTCCGAAGTAGTTTGAGCATTCTTTGGCATTGCCTTTTTTGGGATTGGAATGAAAAGTGACCTTTTCCAATCCTGTGGCCACCGCTGAGTTTTCCAAATTTGCTGGCATATTGAGTGCAGCACTTTCACAGCATCATCTTTCAGGATTTGAAATAGCTCAACTGGAATTCCATCACCTCCACTAGCTTTGTTCATAGTGATGATTTCTAAGGCTCACTTGACTTCACATTCCAGGATGTCTGGCTCTAGGTGAGTGATCACACCATCGTGATTATCTTGGTCATGAAGCTCTGTTTTGTACAGTTCTGTGTATTCTTGCCACCTCTTCTTAATATCTTCTGCTTCTGTTAGGTCCATACCATTTCTGTCCTTTTTTGAGCCCATCTCTGCATGAAATGTTCCCTTGGTATCTCTAATTTTCTTGAAGAGATCTCTAGTCTTTCCCATTCTGTTGTTTTCCTTTATTTCTTTCATTGATTGCTGACGAAAGCTTTCTTATCTCTCCTTGCTAGTCTTTGGAACTCTGCATTCAGATGCTTATATCTTTGCTTTTCTCCTTTGCTTTTCGCTTCTCTTCTTTTAACAGCTATTTGTAAGGCCTCCTCAGACAGCCATTTTGCTTTTTTGCATTTCTTTTCCCTTCAGTTCAGTCTTATCTCTCCTTGCTAGTCTTTGGAACTCTGCATTCAGATGCTTATATCTTTGCTTTTCTCCTTTGCTTTTCGCTTCTCTTCTTTTAACAGCTATTTGTAAGGCCTCCTCAGACAGCCATTTTGCTTTTTTGCATTTCTTTTCCCTTCAGTTCAGTTCAGTCGCTCAGTCGTGTCCGACTCTTTGCGACCCCATGAATCACAGCACGCCAGGCCTCCCTGTCCATCACCATCTCCTGGAGTTCACTCAGACTCACACCCATCGAGTCAGTGATGCCATCCAGCCATCTCATCCTCTGTCATCCCCTTCTCCTCCTGCCCTCAATCCCTCCCAGCGTCAGAGTCTTTTCCAGTGAGTCAACTCTTCACATGAGGTGGCCAAAGTACTGGAGTTTCAGCTTTAGCATCATTCCTTCCAAAGAAATCCCAGGGCTGATCTCCTTCAGAATGGACTGGTTGGATCTCCTTGCAGTCCAAGGGACTCTCAAGAGTCTTCCCCACACCACAGTTCAAAAGCATCAATTCTTGCATGCTGAGCTTTCTTCACAGTCCAACTCTCACATCCATACATGACCACAGGAAAAACCATAGCCTTGACTAGACGGACCTTTGTTGGCAAAGTAATGTCTTAACAAAATGCAATTCCATTCCTCATACCTTCATTTATTGAAAACACACTTCCTACTTTGCTACTATATACTGAAACATTTCATTTATTATTTCTAGTAGCTTAAATTATGTATTTAAATTAGAATCCACAACTGTTAAAACCTTACTTTCTAGTGAAGACTAAGAACTAGGCAATTATGAACTGTCATTTACATATTCATTCTGTGAATTGGCAAACATAAATACCAGCAATAATTTCTAAAGAACTGTGCTCTTTTTATAGAAAATATCTCAATGTGGCACCAAATATTTGGTTTAGTTTCTCCATAAAAGAAAGTCAATAATTATTAACTAATGTTTAAGTATCTTGTTTTATTCGTGAATGACTGAGGTATTCAATATACTTTCATCATTTAACTTATTTAGCACAACTTTCCCTTGTGGCTCAACTGGTAAAGAATCTCCCTGCAATCCAGAGGACCTGGGTTTGATCCCTGGGTTGGGAAGATCCCCTGGAGAAGGGCAAGGCTACCCACTCCAGTATTCTGGCCTGGAGAATTCCATGGACTGTATAGTCCTTGGGGTCGCAAAGAGTCGGACACGACTGAGTGACTTTCACTTCACTTCACTTAAAACTTAAAGTTGCCAGCGTTCTTCCCCGGTGTAAGAATCCAACATGCAATGCAGGGGATCCAAGTTCAATCCCTGGAAAGGGAACTAAGATCCCACATGCCTCAGAGCAACTAAGCATACACACCACAACTAAAGAGCCCTTGTGCCACAACTACTGAAGCCATTTCTTCTGGAGCCCACATGCTGCAACTGCTGACCTCACATGCCACAACTAGAGAGTCTTGGTATGGTGCAATGAAAGATCCCGTACAATGCGACGAAGATCCTACATGCTGCAGTTAAGACCCAATGCACCTGAGGAAATAAATATTTCAAACTAAATGAATCTAGTCACAGACATAGAGAACAGACTTATGGACATGAGCAGGGGCAGGAGGAGGAAGGAGAAGATGAGATGAATGGAGAGAGGAGCATGCAAGCATATAAACTACCATGTGTAAAATAGATAGCCAATGGAAATTTGCTATATGACTCAGGGAACACAAACTGGGGTTTTGTAACAATCTAGCAGGGTGGGAAAGGGTGGGAGGTGGGAAGGAGTTTTAAGAGGGAGGGTACATTTGTATATATATATGGTTAATATCATAAAGCAATTATCATTCAATTAAAAATAAATTAATTAAAAAATAAATCTGGAGAGAGTATTTTTTAAATAGAGATTCCTGAAACAATTTTTCTAAAGAGTTCACCAAAAACTTTTCTCATTTACATTTAATTCATTTATAAAAAATTTTATTATACCAAGTTATTTTTCTTGCTAACAAATTTGCAACAGCTATAATAAAATCTCATTTGATTTTTATTAAGCCTAAGTACAATAAAGGTATACTTAATGTTGATGACTCTAAGACATGTATGTGTTAATTAAATCAACAAACCTTAATTCCAGGTATTAATTTATAACTGAATATTTCATAGTTCACACGAACCTGAAATTCATCCTGGCCTGTTTCCTTTTATATTTCTGAGAATTTTTATAAGTGCTTAATTTGTAATTAAGCCAATTAAGTAGAGCTCATTTACAAATTAATTTTGATAACTATCCAAATGTAAAGACATATGTGCACATATAGACAGATACAATCAGAGATCTCATAGTTTCATTTTAAAACTTAGTCATGAATCAGGTATTACAATATGAAACTCACCAGTTTATAACAATTGGAATAGGTTAAATTTTCAAAGTTCTCCTCCTTATTTCCCCCTGTCTCAGGAATGATGATCTAGGTAACTGTTCCTGAGAACCCTGGTCTCAAGGCATATTGAGAAGAAAGCAAATGCTCCTAGAAGGACCTCTTCCTTCAAGAGTCAGAATTCTGAAGAGATCTTTTATCAACCCAGTCTTCTGTTACAACTGCGTACACAATAAAGGAGCCCATATTGACTATTTTCAGGGCAAAGTTTTCCTTTAATCCCCAATTAAGTAAGTATTTGTAAATATAAGTTATGTATATACATAAACCTGGGGCTGGGGTGTTAGTCAGAGGCTGGCTTTCTGATACTCCTCGCTTCTCTGTTTGAGAGTCTCTATTTCCCATTTTAAAGCTGAATTTGTCAGGGCTAAGATTCCTAATAAAATTGTGTGGTAGGCCAGCAAGGTACTTGCTAGCTAAGTCCTCTAGGCATCAGCCTAGAATTGTTTTAGCCCCCTTACATGGCTCAGTTTCTCCCTCAAGTGGTCTAAGACCACTGTGAATGCTCAGATCACTGAATGACCAATTCTTATACATGAATTCTGGATGAGCAATCTTTTAACTAGTAAGTGTGTTTCCCTATGGGACCACTACACAGTATGAAATCCATAAATTTCTCAGTTGCTGAGAAAGCTTTAACTGACTGAGAGGGATCTTGTCCCTCTTCTTTGGAACAAAGCTCTCTTCTAATATCTTCATTTTTACCCTAACATATTCTAAAGGCAGCCAAATTGAGGGAAAGAGTCAGATCAGTTAGTCTCTTACCTAACTACTCAGCCCAGACCACTCAGTGAATTTCAATTGAGCAAACCCCAGTGTCTTTCAACTTCTCCCCACTCAGTATCTTTCAACTGGATGCGTATTTTCCCAGTGTCTTTCAACAGACTCCACCTCCCCCCACCAATATCGTTCATTTGAGGAGGGCGGGTACCTGTTATATGCCTCCAAATGAAACGCAGAACCATCAACCAATACAAGAGGGCCAAGAACCAGGACAGACTCACCCAAATCATCTGGGATTTCCAAGGAGGTGGATAGGTACAAGAGGCCTCTGCTGATACCAGTATGCAAGTTCCTTGTAGAGTTTAGGTAAAGGAGGGAAGTTCCCTTTAGGTCCCTTCATGGTCATCAAAACTATGGACTGGAAAAAAAAAATGCACATGAAAGTTGTGAGTTCAATTTCGTTTGGGGTAGATGAGGACTTCAGCCCAGAAGACAGCCTCTCAGATAACTCGGAAGAACTGTTCTGAAGAGGTAAAGAGAAATGTCAGTATACATGTGATATTGGTCAAGCACATATTTTGGCAGAATGTTGTTGCTAGTCATGAGGAGTAGACGTTTCCATTGATGATTTTAGTGATTCTCTAGATATGAGAAGATATAAGAAATCAGGCTCATAAAATCTTCTCCTGACAAAGTCTAACTATCTGAAGGCCTGTTGTGCTAGCTTTTCCTAGAGCAAAGAATGTCTCATTCCTGATCTCTACCCTAAACTCCTTTCAGGATGTACTGAAGGTCAGCAACTGCAGTGGCTAGAGACTTCATTTTTGTAGTGCCAGATGGTGTGACAATTTTCAGTTGACTCCACACACCAGCTGTGTGAACCTGCACCAGTCATTCATCTTTGAGAATGTCTTCTCAAGTGTTAAGTGGGGATAATACCTATCTCACAGGACTTGCATAAGATTTAAATGAGAAAATATATATAAAGTACTTCAGATGGTACCTAGAAAATAATAGACTTAATTAATGGTAATTATATTAGAAAGAGTCCTAGTTAGGTTTTAAGAATTCGGAAATGTAGTTTCATATGTCCCCTCAGTCATGTAGGTGGAACTACATTGGGAAGAGTAAGTGAGAAGTGACAGATATTTGGGGAAAAGATAAATATTTCTGGGTTAGGGATTCAGAAGGACAAACTTCAGGATTTAGGAGATCTAGAACAAAGTGTCTACAGTATTGGAAGACACAAGTAGATTTTATTTGTTTTGTTGTTGTTTTCAAGATTCAGAAGGATTAATAGGGGAAACTTTCAAAGCTTGGGGAAGAGAGAGAGGAGGGAGGAAGCAAGCAAGTTAAACCATGAAGGCCTCTATGGGTCTGCTGTGGGGCCCTCCCAGATACAAATCCTTTCCATGTCACCAGTTTCTTGTCTGTAAGAAATAGGCATCATTCAGCCTCTTTGACCTTCCCTGAATTCCAATGGGCAGATTCAAACAGTTGGTAATGAGGGAAGAGATGGATTGAAGAAAGAAAGGAGGAGCAATCAAGAAACAGTAGTGCAGTATGGGGCAGTTACTCCTTGGAAGTAACGCTTACTCTTTGGAAGGAAAGTTATGACCAGCCTAGATAGCATATGAAAAAGCAGAGACATTACTTTGCTGTCTAGTCAAGGCTATGTTTTTTTCAGTAGTCATGTATGGATGTGAGAGTTGGACTATAAAGAAAGCAGAGTGCCAAAGAATCGATGCTTTTGAACTATGGTGTTGGAGAAGACTCTTGAGAGTCCCTTGGACTGCAAGGAGATCCAACCAGTCCATCCTAAAGGAAATCAGTCCTGAATATTCATTGGAAGAACTGATGCTGAAGATGAAACTCCAAAATTTTGGCCACCTGATGCAAAGAGCTAACTCACTGGAAAAGACCCTGATGCTGGGAAATATTGAAGGCATGAGGAGAAGGGGACGACAGAGGTTTGAGATGGTTGGATGGCATCACTGACCCAATGGACATGAATTTGAGTAAACTCTGGGAGTTGGTGATGGACAGGGAGGCCTGGCATGCTGCAGTCCATGGGGTTGCAAAGAGTCAGACACGACTGAGCAACTGAACTGAACTGAGATGAATTTAAACCTAAACCACCAACAGGATTTTCATCACAAAATTTCAGGTACATGTGCTTACAGAAATATTTTCTTAATCTATACATTTAAAACTGTTATAATCCCATTCTGAATGCTTTGATTTTTGAAGACTCAGGAATAGTTCCTTTTTTTTTTTTTTTTAATTATAGGTTCCTTATTTTGTAAATACATTAAAACTGGCTTCAACAAGCAGGCAAGTGTCTTGTATGATATTTAGCCAATCCATAATAGGTAAATCTGGCTGTAGCTGCCCTGAGAGAGACAATGGAAATATTAACCACTCTTAGGTGGAGCTTAGGAGTGTAAGCAGATAGGGTAGGATGGTCCTTGAAGAAGAACCAGGCATGGCTTTCTTGACCAAAGCCATTTGGTGATCTAAGCCTGGCCACAATGTTTGCCCTTGAGCAGGTCTCAGTAATTAATGATCTTAAGAGAAGAAAAGAATGAAGAAACATTGCCTGTTATTAGGCAAGATAAATTGTAAAGACTCCCAGTTCTCTTTCAATGACAAAGATTAACCTGAAGTGCTCAACAACCAGATCTACTGGAACCTAAAGGATAATGATGTTGACCTTTTATAAACTGTGACTTCAATCAACTAAAGCTTGAACTCTGTCAACCACCCAAGCCCTTTCATGAATATACTTAAAACTTTCCCAATTTTGCAGTTCTGGGAGACACTGCTTTGAGGAAGATCCCCAGTGTTCTCCTTACTTGCTGCAAGTAATAAATCCTTCTGTCACGCGAGTGTATGTTCCTCAGTTCTTTGTCTCGTCACAACAAAAATTTGGAGTGACGGACATTAAAGTCCTCGGTGCATCACAGCTCTCGGGTCTTGGACAAACCATGTTATAGCTCTTAGGCAAATCAGTGTTACAGCTCTATTTTATTTAGAAGATAGCAGGAGAATACATCCTCGAAGCGTGAGGGCATGCCAACCCAAAGACTTGAAGAGAAGAGAGTGGAAGAGCACGTGGGGGAGAGAAAGAGAGAGAGGAAGAGAGAGAGAGAGAAAGAGCGCATGCACGCGGGAGAGGGAGAGAGAGAGAGAGAAAGAGTGCACGCACACGGGAGAGGAAGAGAGAGAAAGCGCTTTGGCTCCTCCTTTTATATGTTTTCTTCCACCTGGGCCTGCCCTATGCAAATTGGGCTTAGCCAGGAGTGCTGTTTGTTCTACCTGAAGTCTTCACTCTGGTCCTTGGACCTTCCTTTGACCTTCCTTGTTTTTTAGCCACTGCCATTTTGGACTCCGTTTCCCTATTCTTCCTACCTAACATTCCCCTCTCAAGAGATGGGAGGCCCAATTCTTTGGGAATAGGGGCGTCGAGGTCTTTCTGGCTACTTCCTGCTGAACTGGGGTGGCAAGGGGGTATTGGGCCTCCCCCTCTTGCTAGTCTCCAGCCTCAGAGTCCTTATAGCGGTGTCCATCACTACTTATGAGTCAAGCCATGGAAGAAGACAGAAGAGGACACTCAATACACCTGTGAGCCCCTGGGAGATCTCAGATACCTATTCAGGACTACCAATGAGTGCCATTCTAATGAACACCCCCAAAATCTAGTTTCTGGGGATAAGACTTCTCAGGATAGCTCTAAATAGCCAACACAGCTTGACAGAGCTTGTACTCCAAAACAGACAAGAGATAGATCTTCTGATCCCTGAATAAGGAGGGACTTGAGCCATCCTGGCGATGTGAATTTAAAATTGACTAATGCCCCTACTAGTCCTTGTTATGCTATATTGATGATGCTTATGATTATTCCATGAACTGTCAATTGTCTAACCTGTTTTGTCTCTGCCCAGGTCAACCAGCTACAACATGCAGTGCCAGTTCAACAAAGATATAAAACTACAGCCGACCACGAAAAATATCACACCCTTAGATGGACACCGCTATAAGGACTCTGAGGCTTGAGACTAGCAAGAGGGGGAGGCCCAATACCCCTCGCTGCCCCAGTTCAGCAGGAAGTAGCCAGAAAGACCTCGACGCCCCTATTCCTAAAGAATTGGGCCTCCCATCTCTTGAGAGGGGAATGTTAGGTAGGTAGAATAGGGAAAAGGAGTCCAAAATGGTGGTGGCTTAAAAACAAAGAAGGGAAAAGCCCGCGAAAATAGAACAAAAGAAGGTCCGAGGACCAGAGTGAAGACTTCAGGTAGAACAAACAGCACTCCTGGCTAAGCCCAATTTGCATAGGGCAGGCCCGGGGGAGGAAAAACATATAAAAGGAGGAGCCAAAGCCTCGCTCGCTCTCTCTCTCGCTCTCTCTCGCCCTCTCTCTCCTGCATGCGTGCACTCTCTCTCTCTCTCTCTCTCTCTCTCTTCCTCTCTCTCCCACGCACTCCTCCACTCTCTTCTCTTCAAGTCTTTGGGTTGGCATGCCCTCATGCTTCAAGGATGTATTCCTCTGCTATCTTCTAAATAAAATAGAGCTGTAACACTGATTTACCTAAGAGCTATAACACAGTTTGTCCAAGACCCGAGAGCTGTGATGCGCGAGGGCTTTAATGTCCGTCACTCCAAATTTTTGTTGTGACGAGACAAAGAACCGAGGAACATGCACTCGCATGACACTTCTCTCTGACTTGGTTGGGTCTTGTGGCTCAACACCCACCAAGGGGTGAACTCAGTATGGAGGCTCCTGCTAGCTCCCTCACTGGGATTTAATCCAGTTACACTGTTACAAAACAGGGGCTCTGAAGAAATTACTTGGGTCACTAAGGTCAGAGACTCATAAAGTTCCAGCACCCTCAAGGAATCCTCGCTCCCTTGACCTTAAGGTCAACAGACTAAAGATAAAGGAGTCCTCTGTGCTTCCCACCTCAGGGGCAGGAAGAAGAGTAGGAATGCTTCAAGGCTTAAGCAGATATGTCTTGAAACAGACTTGGAAAGTGAAAGTGAAGTTGCTCAGTCGTGCCCGACTCTTTGCGACCCCCTGGACTGTAGCCTACCACGCTTCTCAGTCCAAGGAATGTTCCAGGCAACAGTACTGGAATGGGTTGCCATTTCCTTCTCCAGGGGACCTTCCCAACCCAGGGATTGAATCTGGGTCTCCCGCATTGCAGGCAGACGCTTTACTATCTAAGCCACCAGAGAAGTCTAAAGGTCAATGATTGAGAATGAGGTAAGCAAACTTGTTGAGGCAAGTCCCATTCAAATGTTCAAGGCACTAAAGTGGTCTGAGGTGTCCACAGAAGTACTAAGAACAATAATTAAACAGAATTTCGCAATCTTGTCCAAACCTTTTGCTGCCATGGGACTTTTCCTTCAAACAAGCTTCTGTCGGAGTTCAAATACAAACCCATGAGAAAGCAGGGTTGCTCTAGCTTCGGAAGGGTGGGGGAGGGGTTGGGCTCGGTTAAAAAAACGTCTACTCGTAAGATTAGGAAAATTTAAATCATCATGGGAGAAAACCTTTGAATTCATATTTATATCATAGTCTAAAGAAACACTGATCACAAAGTGAAGTTCCCCAAACCGACACTTCATTAGTTTTTAAAGTGAAGAGCTTTTGAATTTTAAGGGCATTTCTACTTAAAGGCTGGAGAAGGAAACGGCAACCCACTCCAGTACTCTTGCCTAGAAAATCCCATGAACGAAGGAGCCTGGCGGGCTACAGTCCATGGGGTCGCAAAGAGCCGGACACGACAGAGCGACTTCACTTACTTAAAGGCATGGGAATAGGGAATATGATTTTTAGTCACACGGAAATGAGCCTTGGATGGAAATTTTCAGATTTATGGACTATGTTCTGCAGGACCGGGGCAATGAGTCCGGAGGCCCCACCAGGTGGCGCGCATATTCGGCATTTCCAGAACGTTTAGTTCTCTAACTCAAGGGTCAGATGGCCTGCCTCGTGCTTTGTAGATTTAGGAAATCCGACTGGATGTCACGCTGGAGAAAACAACACTTCTGTTCTTCTGTTGTAAACTTCTTCCCTTTCACTTTCGTCCCAACTAGACAAATCCGCCTAACCTTGGTGTTGCCAAAGCGTTTTAACGTTTCAGAAAAGGAAGGGGGGAAAAACCCCAGCCATTCCAAGCAGAAAGACCAGAAGAGCCTTCAGGCGGCGTCTGGCGCGCCGGGAGAAAGCCTGGGAAGCTGCAGACGTTTTAGTTTAAGGCTTCGCCAACCACGTGATCGTCTCTGGCCTCAGTTTCTTCATCTTTAACGTGGCTCTGAGCCATATCAGCCCGTGGCATCCGTGGCAGGGGAGTCGGACCAACCTCAGCTTAAATTATATAATTTATACCTCAGCTTAAATTATATAATTCCTAGTTAAATTTATATAAAAGTGGGATGTCATCTGGTATGGTTAAATGAAAACGTTCGTCGCGCCGGTAGTGTCACAGACAAAATGGGTTTATTATTGCTTTCCTTCGTTAACTCATTACCCTCCGGAGGGATGCCCCCTCAGTCTGACACAGTACCCTTCCCCCCCCATTCTTTTAAAATTCATATTCAAGGGAGGTTTTAGAACTCCAAGCTGAAACGTGCTAAGGCATAGATGGCCGTGAGGGGCCAGCGGCACTTCGGAAAGAGAGGGCGGTTACTTAAAAGCTCCGTCAGGGCCTTTCTCCCTCCACAGTCCCGGCCCCCAGCCCTCAGACTGCCGCCAGAGGACCTCCGCCGCCCTGAAGGCAGCCGCCCGCTCCCTACCTCCTGAGGTTTCTCCACAGGCGCTTCCCGGAGGCGCGCCCCGAGGCGGAGGACGCTCGGCCCCGCCCCCGTGCGTCACCGCGTACTTGAGCAGAGGCGTTTCCCGGGGCGTGCCGCGGTTGCTAGGCGACCGCGCCGCTCCCCCGCCCGCCTCCCTCCCTAGCTGCTCCTCTCGCTCTTCCCGACCCGGGCCAGTTCCGAGCAAACGCGCGCGGAGTGCCGGTGTCCAGACGAGAGTTCCCGGGGCAGCGTCGCGGCCCGGGAGGCAGCCGCCGCGGCGCAGGTGGACGCCGCCCGCCCGCCCGCCCGCCTCTCCAACCGCCGCCCCTCCCCACAGCGGGGTCCCGAGCTGCGGGATGGGAGGCACGGCTCGAGGGCCCGGGCGGAAGGATGAGGGGCCGCCGGGGGCCGCACTCCCGCCGCAGCAGCGGAGGTAACGGCGCCGCGGGCGTAACGGGCTGGGGCGTCCCGGTGAGCGAGGCGGGGATGGGCGGGCTGGAGGCTGAGCGAACCCCCAGCGGGAGGGTTAGGGAAGGGTCTCTGGCCCGCCGCCTTCTTCTCCACACGCTGCCTTCCTCCCGAGCCCAGTGAGGGAGCAGGCCAGGGAAATAATTCCCACCCTGGGGTTCCCTCTGAATCCCACGATCGGGGATGTACGGTCAAGAAGTCCGAGAAGCTGGGACTTTTGGTGGGGCTTCTTAGCAAACTGGGGGGGATAACCAGGTGATAACCGAGGACTTTGCCGTGAGGGGTGTGGTCTGGCCTCGGCGTGCAGGTGAGGGGCTCTGCCCGGTAGGGCTTTTCTGTGGATCCTGTTTTGAGAGTTTCTCCACCTTGCATTGTATTTTACACCTTAATAGAAGGGACCCCCCCCCCCCACTCCCCACTTCATTTGCTTGGACACTTCCTTTGGCTCTTTATAGGAAATCTTGCAGGTCTTCCATCTGTCTTTCTCTGTAAATGTGGACGTCTGTCCCATTGTGTTTGTTTTATTCCTGCTGTTGGCAAAGAATCAGTCGCATCCAGAATTTTTGGTTCTTGTCAGCGAAGCAGTCCCCATTAAAGACATTATTCTATCAGAACGTGACTGTTTTTTAAAAAGAGAACACTCCAAAAATATTTGTAGTGGGTTGTTAGGGTTTGTTTTTTAAGCTTTTAAAAAACCTCTATTTCTGTAACACATTGATTAAGAAAACTCTAGAACTAATTCTGCGAAACAGTTTTTACAAGCCACTGAATTATTGCAGCGTGCTTTTAAAGATTAAAAAAGTTCTTCCCTGGCAGCTGGGTCATTATCATTGCATTCATAGTATATCATGTACAATGAAGTGCTGATGTGTGTTTCTGGAAATCTGTGTTCTTGGTGGCAGATGAAGTACGTTATTCAGGGCCATCTTGTGGATTAAAGAAATCTTCTCCATCTTTTGGGTTCCCTTCCAGAGGTGGAGACACAGTTTTAAAGTACAGAGAAATAATCTGTAATCAGTTGGCATTTAGTTTCCACCATCCACTGGAAAATTAAGTGGATAAAAAGATGTGAAATGCTTGTAATTTGGAGAATTTCTTTAGTATTTGCTGTAGAAGTCACTGTATTTTTCTATAAATTAGATAGATGTTAAGTAGGCAAGTAAAGAGAAGGCAGCCCTAAGAAGGCCTTTTATTCCTTGCTTGTAAGACCCAGAAAGGTGTAGAATGGAACTATTCTTCCCTTTACAACTGTGTTGAAAATGGCTCAGAGAGGGAGCTGGTGTAGCCAGTTTTAGAGCTGAAATTAAAATCCATGTCTTTGAAAATATAGTCCTCCGTCTCGTTTGTTCTAGTTAGCTTTTAGGCTTCAGTATTTAAACTAGTCTTTGTTTTCAAGTAGTAAGTTAAATGAGATCCTTTGATAGTCCTTATCCTCAACAACATTCAGAAAGTAAGAATTATTTTTAACTCTTTCAAAATACAAACCTAGAAATACTTTTATTTCTTTAGCTACAAAAAGAGAAAAGTTGAACTTCCTCTCTTCCTTTGCTTCCTCTGTAGTTGGTGTTCAGTGCCAAAATTCGAAGTGAACATTTTTTTTCCCACCATAAACATTTTTGTTGGGATATACTTGCTTGACAGGGTTGTGTTAGTTTCTGCTGTACAGCAGTGTGAACCAGCCACAGGTGCACACAGATCCCCTCCCGCCCTAACCCCGCCCCAGTCCCACCTCTCTAGGTCATCACAGTGCCAGCTGAGCTCCCTGTGTATATACACACTGCAGTTTCCCACTAGCTGTCTGTTGTACACACAGTAGTGTATGTACAGAGTGGACATTTGCTTGTATTAATTATTCTTTGTAGAAGATAAGAAGTAGTTAAAACACAAGGTGTTTGGGAAATACAAATTTATTTACTTTAGTTACTGACAGATTTTATCTGTAATCCTTTCAACTAGATTGGGGAATGGTGTCTATGATACCTTCATGATGAATGATGAAACCAAATGCCCACCCTGTTCAAATGTACCCTGCAATCCTTTTGAACCACCTCTACCCAGAAGACTAAATGTAAGTAAATGAAGTAATGCTTTGAGCTTTAATGGTCCTTCTGTAAAGGAGGAAGATCTACTTTGAATGATCAAGGTACAGTTATATCTCACTGGTTAACCCAGGCTTTTTTTTTGGTTTCTTTTTGGTTTCTCTTAACTTTGAAATAACAGGTTCTGAGGTCCAAGTTTAGCTTTTCAGAATGATTTTGATTTGGAACCCATGTATTCCTTCCAATCACTGGGATAAGTAGGAAAAAAAAATAGCATGCTACTTTTGTCTAGATAATGGTTATTTTTTTTAATAGAATGATAAATATATGGAGTGTATTATGATGGCTCATTTTAACAGAAATAAGAAACAGGAAATACCTCTGAACTTAGAGGTATGTTTTTTTCTGCAAGGTAGAAATGCAGTCCTAGCTTATTAGTATGCTTAAGAGAACCATTTTATAGATCATAAATAAAACTTGAACAGTACAGTTTGGTTTTAATGCATTTATTCATTTTGGAGCTTGCAGACATTTAGCTTTTGACACCATTTCATTAAGGTAATAATAGAAACTAATTCTTACTCCCTTGGCACACATAGAGTGGTAGGGAGAGTAGGGTTTGGACAAGTTCCATGACAGGGAGAAGCTATCCTGTGGTTTTAAAATTTGCTGCATGTCATCTAATGAACAAATTGAATAATTGAGCTGATTAATTTATCAATAATTCTCCTTCACATTTCTGTTTAAGACCTAAAATTATTTCTATATAAAGAACTGGTTGCATTTTTCATAGTCCTTCCCAGCTGTTTTGTCAGCTTTGCCACTAAAAATCAACTTTTTCATGGCTTTCATGCCTAGTAATATTACAGAATATGGGCTAAATATATCTGGAAGGCCAGTAACTCTATTTTTCATCTCCTTTCTGGAGTGCAATAAGTTTCCTTTCCATTCTCTGCCAGCTTATTTTTATAATGTATAAAAACTTCTGAAAACTCCAGAACCATGTATGTAGTCCTTGTGTTGATGATCAGATTTCTCAGTTACTTGCTGACAATTAGCATATCTCTATAGGAAACTTTTGCAGTTGGTCTTCATGTGACTTAAAATACATTTTAACTAATTTTTTAAATTAAGAGCTAAATCATTTATCAATTGATATAAATTATGTATAATTTATAAATATTTTAAAAATAAAATCGCATAATTATTTCTAATATACATTATTTTGGAAAGAACGCTAGAGAATTTGGAGATGATAATTGAATATAGATAATAGGCCATTTTAACTTTAGCACTGGCCATTATTTGGCCAGTGCTAATCACTGTGTGTGTGTCAGTTGCTTAGTCATGTCTGACTCTTTGTGACTCCATGGGGTGTAGCCCACCAGGCTCCTCCATCCATGGGATTTTCCAGGCAGGAACACTGGAGTGGATTGCTGTTTCCTTCTTCAGGGGATCTCCCTGACCCAGGGATCAAACCCAGGTCTCCTGCATTGCAGGCAGACTACCATCTGAGCCACCAGGGAAGCTGTCTAGTAGGACAATTAAATTGTGTTTCAGGATCAAAATGAATTTTTTTACTCTATGATACTCACAGTAATACAATTTCAGAAACAAGGTTTTATGTTCTAACCCAATAGTGTCTTTGCAAACTTTGCTGAAACAGTACTGTTGAGGGCTTCCCTGGTGGACTAGCAGTTAAAAATCCGTGTGCCAGTGCAGGTGACAGGTTCAGTCCCTGGCCAGGAAGACTGTGCCTGCTGTGGAGCAGCTAAGCCCGGGTACCACAGCCCCCGAGCCAGCACCCAGGAGCCTGTGCCCTGCAATGAGAGTAAGCCCACACATAGCAATGAAGACCCAGCTCAGCCAAGAATAAACAGATTAACTTAAAAAGAAATAAACCTTTGTTTTTTAAAGTGCTTCTCCTCTTAGTGACACTTGTAGCTCGTTATGCCATGACTCCAAGACCCTACTGCTCGTTTCACAAAATTTTTTAGCTTCGTTGTTTATCCGAGATGCCTTACATTCTCATTGTAAATGATAAATGCTCCTAGGCTTTTAATAGGTCAGCTTTGTGTTGCAGAGATTTAGGGTCGAGAGTGAGAGGGTGGTGTTCTATAACTACTTTAACATGTGTGTGGAATTGTAGATTCTTCTAGAACAATGAAAGAAAGATTTTATTTATAGCACAGCAGATTTGATACATAATTGATTCAGGCCAGTATTTGAGTTATTTACGAGAAAGGAAAGAAAGCTAAGAAAAGAACCCCTCCCTGTGTGGAAAAATTCCTTCCTGGAATTCTTCAGATGCATTGGAGATTCAGAACTTGACAATCCATGGGGGCCTAAACCTGAAGTGTCGGGTTTTGTTCTGGGAGCCACGCTTGCACAAAGTGCAGCCTGTGTTGAGAACGTGGGATCACAAGCCGTGTGAGGTGGAGGTTGCGATGGGGGATGATGAGTTTACAGAAAAATGGTGGGGCAAAACAACCCTTTTAGATATCTGAAGAGCTTTAGCATGGAAATTTGGACACTCCTGTGTGAGTCCGAGAGCAAAGTAATACTTAAATTGCAGAGAGAGAGATTTAGGCTCGTTTTAAGGAAAAACCACGAGTCAGCAAATCCAAATGAGTCCTTATTGTAATAGTTCAATGGCAGTTAATTTTCTGTTGTATATCTGTTCTTATTAAGCTGAGACCCTCTCTTGATCACAAACAGAAATGAAGACCTCGAGAGCCAGGACAGCCTTCCTTGTAGGCAGAGTTAGGTGAAGTAGCCAGGGATGGACCCTGGACCACAGATAGCTTTCCTACCAGCTTGTCGAGTTCCTAGAGAGTCTTTCCTTTGGGTTAAGACGTTAGTCTTCTATTAAAGTTCAAATAGCTCTGGAGAGCACATTAAATTGTATAGCAAATCGCAAGCAGGTTTTATGTGAGGGAGAAAGTGGGTGAAGTGTTCCCATGCATCCTAAGAGAAGCCCAATCAAGAAGCCCTTCTTGGAGCAGAAGGCATATTTAATGCCAGACATCTGGTGGAGGGGGAGTCTGGAGCCACAGAGGAAGGCACCACAGAGAGAAAAGATAAGCTAGATGGGGAAGGGAGGGTGTATCAGAGTTTAAACCTTACTGTGTTGAGAATTTTCCCTAATTGTTATCAGTATTTTTAACCTGTTTTATCATTTGCGAATGTCTTTCACATATATAATTAATTGATTCTCATAACATACTACAAGGAGGTATTATCCACATTTTACAGATGGAGAAATCAGGGCTAAGAAACTGGTCTAAAGGTTTTACTTGTCCTGGGACCAAGTTTCTGAGCAGTGTAGCCACCCCAGCCAAGGCCTCTGACTTCATATTTTTTAAGAATGTGTCCCCAAGACTTTAGAGTAAATAAATATTTAGATGCATTTAGGTTAGATAATAAAAATGTTAAGGAAAACTGGTTGAGATGCATGCAGATGTTCGGTTTTGTTGTGTATATCTAGCTAAAATCAAACAATTATAATTGTTTAGTTCAGCAAAGCATGTCTCCTAATAGATTGTAGAGCCTTGAGATAACCCGTTTTTTGGTGATCTCAATTGTTCACTACTACTTTTATATTAGTAGTGAACATCGCTAAAAACAAGAGTAATTATTTGACTTAATTGATGATAAGAAAAATGCTGCATTATGTTTACATTTTAGCACTTTCTGACTAGCGATCATTCTCTATTTTGGTATCAGAGATCTCTCCTGGTCCGTATCTTGCCTCTTTATTTAGAAACCCAATGTCAAAATATGGCTACAGTTGTACTGGCTGCTTTGCTTGTAAGATGGTGCAATGCCTCATTTTTGTAACTATAGTACTCTATAAATGTTTAAATTGATTATAGGACCTAAAAGGAACAGGCTGGAACTAATATCCTGCTTTTGTAGCTAAATTAGGGTCTACCTAGATATGCTGACATTTAATTTTTTTTATCCCTTTCTTTGTTTGTATTTATATTTTTATTTATGTAGATAACTAGGAGTTGTTTATTTAGCTCTTGTTACAATTCTGTTTTTTAAATGTTTGGCCACTTTGGATCATTACCTTATAATTTGTATCATATTTTGAGAGATCATAACTATAGCTCAGAGCTCCCCTGAAATGATCATAGAGGCTCTCAGACACATCAGGGGTACAGTTCTTCAGATCCATTAAAAAAAATTGTTCTTAGAACTATCCTGGAATTTTTTTTTTGAACAGCAGATTTAGCATTTTTTCCCCTTTATTTTCTTCTTAGCACCTTCTTACATTTTTCTCTTTTTTGTGGTGTTTGGTTTTTTTGCTCTTTTTCTCCCTTCTATTTTCAAAGAATCTTATTTCAGAGATATGCAATAAGTAGAGTTTTCTTCTGTGGGTTACTGTTCCTTGCAGAAAAAGGTGATGTAAAATCAAGTCAAAAGAGTTGCGTGCCTCTGTCGCGTAGGCTATTGCTGAGGAAGAGTGTTGCATGTGTCTGTGAGCCTGGGAGAGAGAGAAGGAAAGAAGGAGGCTGTCTTTATTTAGGAAAGGCCCCTTTCCACAGGGGCCTTGGATTCTCACTGTTCCTCATCAGATACGGAAAGAATCGGCCTCAATGGTCTCAAGAGTCTTCTCTGGATTAGAACTTTTGTGATCGGGTGAAGGGAGGTAGAAAGATGGAATGGTTTATTTGAGGCCCTGGGAGGAGATGATGAGGCCTTGGTTGATTGCAGGCCACGATCAGCACTCAGGCCCTACTGGAGAGTGAGAGCAGACACCAGGAGAAGCTGGCGCCAAGTTACAGTAACGTTCTGAAGGAGTCAGAAGCCCTGGCTTCACATCCTTCCTCCGTCCCTTTATCATTTACCAAACTCTGTAAGATGCATTATTTTGCTCCTGATACGTGCCCTTAAGATTTGGGAAGATACTTCAAACAAGTGTGAACAGTGTAGGGCAGTATGTATATAATCAGGTGCCAGATTATACGGTAGATGGAAAAGCTACAGTTAAGACGTGAGTGGAGCCACAGTTAGTGTGGGCTTGGAGTAGCTTTGAGTAGATGAGAGAGGGGACGAGAATTGGGCTTTGACAGAGTGTAGGATTCAAGTGAATGCGCTGAAAAGATCCTCAGTAGGAAGACACACCTGTTAGAAGGAATCTAGCATGTTTACGGTATGGTAAGATGGCCATCTTGTCTGAAACAAAGCAATACATATGTAGGGAGTTGGGGTGCCCATAAGTCACGGAGTCTAAAGATTAGCATAGCATAAGTTTCTAGGGATGCCTGCTTTTCTTATCTCACTTTTGGGTCTTTTAACTACACACCTGGACATGTTTTGTTGTTTTGTTCAGTCCAGGGGATGATTCTTTCGTCCTTCCACTGTTTTTAGTGACTTTAACATAGATTCGTTTCTCTTTGCCATAGATCACCACTGAGCATTTAACAAGAGATCCTACTCAACGCTTTCTGAATGGAGGTGAGATGAAGGTAGAACAGCTATTTCAAGAATTTGGCATCAGAAGAGCCGACAACCTTCAGTCGGATGGTATCAACGATTCTGAAAAATGCTCTCCCACCGCCTCTCAGGGTAAAAGCTCGGATAGTTTGAATACAGTGAAATCCAGCAGTTCATCCAAACCATCCAAAGTGGTGCCTCTGACTCCAGAACAGGCCCTGAAGCAATATAAGCATCACCTCACTGCTTATGAGAAGCTGGAAATTGTCAATTATCCAGAAATTTACTTTGTGGGTCCAAATGCCAAAAAAAGACATGGAGTTATTGGTGGTCCTAATAACAGCGGGTATGACGACGCAGATGGGTCCTATATTCACGTGCCTCGAGACCATCTAGCTTATCGATATGAGGTGCTGAAAATTATTGGCAAGGGCAGTTTTGGGCAGGTAGCCCGGGTCTATGATCACAAACTTCGACAGTACGTGGCCCTGAAGATGGTGCGCAATGAAAAGCGCTTCCATCGCCAAGCGGCCGAGGAGATCCGGATTTTGGAGCATCTTAAAAAGCAGGATAAAACCGGTAGCATGAACGTTATTCACATGCTAGAAAGTTTCACATTCCGGAACCATGTTTGCATGGCCTTTGAACTGCTGAGCATAGACCTTTATGAGCTCATTAAAAAAAACAAGTTCCAGGGCTTTAGCATCCAGTTAGTTCGCAAGTTTGCTCAATCCATCTTACAATCCCTGGATGCGCTCCACAAAAACAAGATCATTCACTGTGACCTAAAGCCAGAAAACATTCTCCTGAAACAGCACGGGCGCAGCGCAACCAAGGTCATTGACTTCGGCTCCAGCTGTTTCGAGTACCAGAAGCTGTACACTTACATCCAGTCTCGGTTTTACAGAGCCCCGGAGATCATCCTGGGAAGCCGCTACAGCACACCCATCGACATATGGAGTTTTGGCTGCATCCTTGCAGAACTCTTAACAGGGCAGCCGCTCTTCCCTGGAGAGGATGAAGGAGACCAGCTGGCCTGTATGATGGAACTTCTGGGGATGCCACCGGCAAAACTTCTGGAACAATCCAAACGTGCCAAGTACTTTATTAACTCCAAGGGCCTGCCTCGCTACTGTTCTGTGACCACGCAGGCCGATGGGAGGGCTGTGCTTGTGGGAGGCCGTTCCCGGAGGGGTAAGAAGCGGGGTCCCCCGGGCAGCAAAGATTGGGTGACAGCGCTGAAAGGCTGTGAGGACTGCTCCTTTATCGAGTTTCTGAAAAGATGTCTCCACTGGGACCCCGCTGCCCGCTTGACCCCAGCTCAAGCATTAAGACACCCTTGGATTAGCAAATCTGTTCCTAGACCTCTCACCATTGAAAAGGTGTCAGGCAAACGGGTAGTAAATCCTGCAAATGCTTTCCAGGGCCTGGGTTCCAAGTTGCCTCCAGTTGTAGGAATAGCCAATAAGCTCAAAGCTAATTTAATGTCAGAAGCCAGTGGTGGTATGCCTCTGTGCAGTGTATTGCCAAAACTGATTAACTGATGGGCAGCAGTGTGCCTAGAGATGCATATGGATGTATTTTTAATTATCTTGCAAACCTGAAAATGGAAAGGAAAAAAAGCCCATTGGTGGATGTGTTTTTTGTCAATGTAGATTTCTTTTTTTAAAAAAAAAAATAAGGTAAAGCATTTTTATAGGACTGTTAAAAGAACTCTTCACAAGGGCTAAATTACCTAACCAGCTTGTATTGGCCATCCTGGAATATATATTAAAAGACTTTTTATAGGTCAGTGCATCTTTTGTTACTGGCAGGCGTGCATCAACTTCCATATCAAATTCGGTTGGTTTAAATCTCTTTCTCTCAAGGTAGAAGGTATGCTGAAGTATATCCTGATCATTAACTTCTAGACTCCCTCAGCATCTGTTCAGAGGGTTAATCTGGGACATAGCCGTAGTCACAGGTGAGAGCCAAAGCTAGATCTCTGGCCCCAGCCTGCTCTCCTGTGGGGTCCTGCCAGGTGGAAGTGCTCACAGTAGAATATGGGGTTGGGGAAGCTCCGGGATGCAGGGGGTCTCCTGGAGAAGTCGCGTCATTGCTTGCAAGTGGCTCCTTTCAGTTCTGTGATGGGTGGTGGTTTTATTTTATGTTGTCATTATTTTGCCACTGGTTAGTTTCCTGGGCCAGAGAAGGCAATGGTACCCCACTCCAGTACTGTTGCCTGGAAAATCCCATGGGTTGAGGAGCCTGGTAGGCTGCAGTCCATGGGATCGCTAAGAGTCGGACACGACTGAGCAACTTCACTTTCACTTTCCACTTTCATGCACTGGAGAAGGAAATGGCAACCCACTCCAGTGTTCTTGCCTGGAGAATCCCAGGGACGGGGGAGCCTGGTGGGCTGCCGTCTCTGGGGTCGCACAGAGTCGGACATGACTGAAGTGACTTAGCAGTTAGCAGCAGTTTCCTGGGCACTGAAAGCATTTTACAGATATCTTGTGCTTGTGCTGAGTCACTCAGTCGTGTCCGACTCTTTCTCACCCCATGGACTGTAGCCCACCAGGCTCTTCTGTCCGTGGGATTCTCCAGGCAAGAACGCTGGAGTGGGTTGCCATGCCCTTCCTCAGGGGATCTTCCCAACCCAGGGACTTAACCCTGGTCTCCAAATGAGCCAGAACATCAGAGGTAACCTCAGCGTGCAAATGGCAGTTGTGCATTTCCATGGATTCTTACATCACTAAGTGATCACTGTCACGTAGAGCTGACCACAGCTCCATTACTTCCATTCCTCTTTCCAGCTGTCTGCCACCTTAATGTGCCACAATTTTTTCACTTTCAGTTTAAACAGAAGACGATTCCGTGGATTCAGAGCGAGCTTCAGTTATAAGAAAATCCAAAAACTGTAATCCGTTTCATTTTTTTCTTCACTTAAATATCCTATTTCTGTGCTAAGGTTTAAACAGCGAGGGCTAATAATAAAACGAACTGGTAGCCAGATGCCTTCCTCAGAAGGGTGGGAAGGGGCAGCAGCTAATGCACTCACTGTCTTTTCTTCTTCCCCTGCCCTGCCTCTGCTTCTGTCCTCCAGAACGGGGTCCACCTGAGCACTGTCCTGATGGGGTGCCCTGCAGAGTAGACCGTTGCTTTCTCTACCGCTGTTCACAGAGTTATCCAGTTACAGTTTTAAGATGGAATTTAGTCTCTGCAGATTCCATAAGATCAGGAGGAGGGTGGTTTTGTTGGACAACACAGAAAAAGAAGGAACATGCCATGGGCACTTTGCTTCAGGAGCTTTTGTGCTAAGCAGAAGTTTTCCTGATGGCCGCAGCACAGGCTATGAGAGCAATTTCTGGAGCGTGGTCCCAGCCTCTCAGGTGCAAGGCCACAGGGCAGGGCAGGGTTCAGACTGGGGCCTCAGCCTCTTAAAAAGGGGATGTCCTGGTATTTCTGGGACCTGAGCAACTGTATATTTAAAACCTTAGTTATTTGCCCTACCCCTGGTTTGCAGAAGGCAATGGAATATGCAAGTCCTTTCAGCCCTTTAACTCCTGCTGAATGCTCTGACTTGCAGAGAAGTTGTGTAAAACTCCTGCATTATCTAGGCACAGCATATGTTGAAGTGGTTTTTCCAGTTGTTATCACCTGCTCTCTTCAGCAAACTGTTAAAAGGACTGCAACCTCAAACGCGTCTGCCATGTGCTAGATTTCGATGTTTGTGTTGTCGGTGAGCTCTCTCCTTGGTCACTCAGCGCGGTGTGTGACTTGGGAGAGAACGGAGCCTGTGGTCCGATTCTGTGTATTGAAGGGACCATGAGGTTACAGAACCCGGGCCAAGTGACAGGATATACACAACCCATGACGCTGTACAAATTCTAGAAAGCTCTGGGAAGGTGAATGGATGCGTTTATGCCTAAATTTGGCAGCCTAGCGGGTGACGCAGAGCAGAGTCATTCAAGTTGGCATGCCTGGCTGTTGTGGGCTACTTCAAGTTTGGGGAGACTGGGCTGCTCGAAAACACTGTGTTTGTGCCAGATGGATTTGGCGAGGTTTATGAGTACATCTCAAGTTTAGGGGATAACTGAAGTTCTTAGAAGCTGTCACACTGTGCCCCTTTTTTCCAGCCATTGTCAGATACTGCTTGGATCCCTGCCCAGCCATAGCACTGAGTAACTGAATTGGATCAGAGTTGATACAGCGATTCAGGCTATGTATTACAGTTATTGGATTGTTCTTTAGCCATATTCGTTATTTCAATTAAATAGGTCAAGTTGGTTGGCTTATTGATTTTTAAATTGAAAAAATCAACTGAGTTTCCAAATTGTTACTGACGCAGTACAGAGCTGGGTAGAAATGTTTGTTTTATTTCGTTCCTAAAATCATGGTTTTCTTTCAACGTGGAAAACTGACCTGTCCAGCTAATGCCTGCTCACCTTGTTAGACTCCATCCCACCTTCTGCTCTCACAGTGATCAATCTGTGTATCATGTGCTCACGATTTCTCCTTTGTTAGAGTGCAAGCTTCAAACGGGCACGCCCGTTCATTGTGGAGCTCTGAGTTAACCGGGTATGATGCTCCTGAGCGTGTACACATGTTGGGGGTCGTTTCCCTCCATGTACCAGGAGTGTTCTCACCTCTTATCTTCTTTCAAATTGACCTACACAGTGAACCTCTGACCCCTTCTTTTTGAGAGAGGATAATTGGAGAAGGGTTATGTGAAGCCACCTTTTTCTGATCCAATATTTGACATTTGATGATAATGAAAAAGAAAACGCGACCATAACCTAACTATGACACAAAGATCCTGCTTCTGTCCCACAAGGGCTCCATGAAAGAAGACAGAGTCTAGCCTGGATCTCCTTTTCTGGAGGAGATTATGACCATACTAGCATGCTTTATCCCGAGGTGTTTTTGAGTTTATTTTTTTTTAATTAGGGGATAATTACTTTATGATGCTGTGATGGTTTTCGCCATACATCAGTTTTAATCAGCCACAGGTATACATGTGTCCCCCTCATCCTGAGCCCTTCCCCCTTCCATCCCCACCC
Source organism: Budorcas taxicolor (assembly GCF_023091745.1). Taxonomy (NCBI): domain Eukaryota; kingdom Metazoa; phylum Chordata; class Mammalia; order Artiodactyla; family Bovidae; genus Budorcas; species Budorcas taxicolor. The sequence continues at coordinate 6,206,276 of NC_068925.1, forward strand.
CATCCCTCTGGGTTGTCTCAGAGCACTGGCTTCGGGTGCGCTGCTTCGTGCACTGAACTCGCACTCGTCATCTGTTTGATGTACGGTAATGTACGTGTTTCAGTGCTTCTCCCTCAAATCGCCCCCCGCTCGCCTTCTCCCACTGAGTCCAAAAGTCTGTTCTTTACATCCGTGTCTCCTTTGCAGCCCTGCATGGAGGATCGTTGGCACCATCTTTCTGAATTCCACATCTACGCGTTAATATACAGTGTTTGTCTCTCTCTTTCTGACTTACTTCACTGTGTATAATAGACTGCAGGTTCATCCACTTCATTAAAACTGACTCAAATGCATTCCTTTTTATGGCTGAGTGATATTCCATTGTGTATATGTACCACAGCTTCCTTATCCATTCGTCTACCTTTGGACATCTAGGTTGCTTCCACGCCCTGGCTACTGTAAGCAGTGCTGCAGTGAATACTGGGATGCACGTGTCTTTCAGTTATTCCTAGGTGTTTTAAGGGGAGGTGGGACAGACAGGTTAGCTAACTAATGTCATTATATTTTAGTTCTTCATGACATTAAATTTGTTAAGAATGGGGTTTATTACATGATCAAAAAACTGAACCAAAGATTAAACAAAAATTTAACTGTGAAACTGAATCTATAGCAGCTGGTCATGTTGAAACTTTCTGTTTTAATTCCTGACTAGGCGTGAGTAAAGTTAAATGCTAAATTTTAGGTAACAGGTGATACATGATTCTAAGCTTTCCTGACTATCAAGGCTACGCCTACTGCTTTAGTGAATCATGGAAAATTCTTTCTCATTTATTTTTAATGATTTCTCTTGCATCTGTTATTCAGCGTCACAAACACGGAAGTTGGCAGGGTGACAGTGATTGTTCCAGACTGCATCTGAATGCTTTTTTCTTCTTTGAGAATGAAGGATAAGTACTTATCCTTTGAATTAGGTGGAACTGCCAGAACACGTTTTCCTCCGTTTCTTCAGTCTCACCGGAGGTGACCAGTCTGTAGAACTCTATCGCTTACTCTCACAGAGCAATTGCAGTCCCCCACAGCACGAGCAACCTGGAGGCTTCCGGACATGGAGAGACGAGGCCAGGGATTGGCAAGTCAAGGAAGCACTGTCCTCTGCCAGGGATCAGCCACTCAGTCTGCAGTATTTTTAATCTCTTCAGTGGGTCCCACTTTCATCTCCAACCTGTGCTTCCTAAGGCCCAAGATTTTACAAGAATTCACTTCCAAACCTGACCTTCAACCAGAATGTGATTGGGGTAGTCCTTTCAAGGGAGTCAAATTATGCCTACTATTTCAGTGAGAGATGTTTTTAAGCAAACCCATCCATGTAAGGACTAAAAGCTCTGGTTGCTGAGAGCCATTTTCCCTGAGATAAGCCAGAGCTACAAATATATCGTCTAGACTTTGAAAGAAAGGATACGATTCTTAATATAGCTCACCAACCACTAAGTCAAGCCCAGGCTCTCATAATTTTTTCTATAACAGGAGAAGTCTGCCTGCCTGTTGACTCAGAAGATTCTCACCTCTTCTGCTACCACACAAAGAAATAAGAAAGGGCTCCCCTAAATCAGGCCAGATGGTGACCTGTGGCTATTTCAGCTCAGGATGTCCGTGTCTAAAGCATCAGGTTTGAATCATTTGGTATCATGGGATTTGATCACTGTTCGCTTGAATCTGCTGACTCGCTTCTCCTGGAAAGGGTAGTTTGGCATGGATGAGTCAGTGGTTTTTTGTTTTTTCCTTAGGGTGTTTGCTTTAAAAAAAAAAAAATTGAGAATTTTTCAGCATCTCATGATGGTTTCAAAACCAAGGCTGACAACTTTCCCAGGAGGCCATGAGTGCTATACTCTGAGGTGTTCCCAGTATAATGGGTAAGTATCAGTCACTGAATTCTTAGGGCTGCAGGTACAGCCTCTCTTAACTTGGTGATAATGATGGAGAAAGAAAATGCTCGAAAAAGAAAATACTGAGATGAGAAAAGCAGTGGAGTGAAAAACAGCCTTGTAGGGAGGCAGCCTGTGCCATCCTTCGAGTTCTCCAGAGTGTCCTCCGTGAGCTCTGGCTCTGTTGTAGAGAGGGAGCTGGGGACGCAGGTGTGGGCTCAGGGATGCCCGTCTTCAGGGAGCCCTAACTAGCAGCTCTCCTGTCAGGAGTTACCACATGTACCCTCCCGGGGCCCACGCTCGGCCTAAGGGCGAAGTCTGGTGAGCAGCTTAAGGAACGCAGCTTGTTTGGGAAATGTTGGTGTTTTTTGTCTACGGGTAATGTGGCACTCACGGAACAGAGCAAATGGAAAGGGAAAGAATGTTCTTAGGGGCCCTCAGGCAGCTTAGCGGCCACCTGCTTCTGGCTGGCCCTGGGCCCCTCCTGCCCCGGCGACAGGAGCTAAGCACTCTTGAATTTTCCCCGAGTTCTTGAGTTCCCCCTTCTTGCCTTGGCCTACAGCTAGAAAAGGACCTTCCCAAACTCACATGAAGCGGCTGCACGTTAGAAAAACTAACTTCATCTGGAGAAACTGCAGACCAGGAGGGAGTTAATGCCTCCCTTCCCCATAGCGGTTCAACTTTGACACAGTGTACCCCAAGCCAGGACCTGCCCATGGCTTTTCGGTTCCATTTAAGCCAAAAGCTATCGGAACTTGGAAAAGGCAGGGAAGTGACTATAGGAGCTCAAGGTGTGCAGCCTGTTGCCTCTCGACATCCAGGAAGGCGTTCATTCCAGCCCAGAGGCAGAAACGGGAAGCGACTGCAGTGCCAAGGGCTGATCCTGCCCTTCCTAGAGCGTGCCTGGGCCCAGCGCACCCCGCTGTTTACAGAGGCTGCCCAGCCCCGCCTCGCTCCTGATGGCACCCAGTGGGAACCAGTGGAGAGAATTCTTCCTGCCCTGGGTGGAGCCCTGGCCAGAACTAAACTCACCTCTGCCCTCCTGAAGCCCTCTGTGCAGTCCTTGTTTGGTGCGTTTTTTCTTTCGACAGTGACTTCTTGAGCAACTGCTGTATGTGGGAAAAAAAGAAAAACACTCTAGTGGCATTTGTCAGGAATGAAATGCATTGGCAGGACCACAGACCGTTTGTTCAGAATTTTAAAAAGCCATGCAGTGGGGTTAGAAAGAACATCAAGTTATCTCCACTCTGTCCTGGTTTCAAATCTTCAAGTGAATGGGGCGGGAAGGGGAGAAAGTTTCAGAAGAGAATGCTCTGAGTCTGTCGGGTGTTGGAGCCTTTTCTGAGCTGAAAGCGGAGCAGAAAATATGGTAGAGATGAAAGGTATAGTGACAAGCTATCCAGTTGCCACGTGGCTCTCACTTCCCTCTGTTTCTGACTTGATGAGATGGGGTCGCCCTTGGGAATTCCCCAGCATGATTTCAGGTGGGGGTGTGACTCTTGCCATTCCCTCCTCAACCATCCAAAGCTACCCCAGGGGAGGAGGAAACTGCAGGCTCATCTCTTCCCTCTCTCATCTTGATATCCCTCAGACAACAAACTGGGTTGTGAGTTGGCTTGCATTGCCGTTTTCTCCGGTTGCTAAATCAACATTGTTTATTCCTGTCCCATCATCAAACCCTGTCTGAGCCTAAGACAGAAGTGAATGGTGGGATGGAGTCAGGGACTTCAACCCTGAGATCCTTTCCTGCAGTTTCCTATCGGCCGGTCCCACATGGTCCTGGTGCCCCTTTAGCAAACCCTCCTCACCCAGGAGTCCCTTTTCTCTCCTTGGAACCCAGAGTCGCTCTCTGCTTTAAAACCTCAGGCAGATTTCCAGGCAGAGTGGCTCCAGACCTCTCTGGGAGACCGCAGATGCTTCCCCTCGACCTTGCTAAAATAAGGCACCAGGGCTTCCGCGGTGCGTCTTCCTGCAGGAACAGCTGTTTCCCAGCTGCTGTGTCAACCCTGCCGCCCTTGTTACCTCAACCTGGCAGCTGCCTTTCAGAGAGAGAGTGATCCCTCTGCCCTTGATGGATTCCCAGTCTTAAGTTCTACTGTAACCAGAGGAGGGAGGTGCAGCTTTAGCCGGGAAAGTGTGGATGGGGCTGAGAGCTCCTGACCAGAGAGCCGCAGTCTGTAAAGTCAGAAGCTGGGCTGAACACCAGGCCTCCTGGAGCCCCGAGGCTCCGGGGGTGCCCTCTTTTGCTCCCAGGGGCTCCCCCAGCGGGCACCAGGCCCCACCTCCCACTCTCTCTGCCTGCCTCCCTTCTTTCAGTTAAGGAATGTGCCAGGCACTGTGCTGGGTGGCTCACACAGGAATGAGACCTTAATCCTCACTCTCAAATTCTCTGGGAAGTTAAACTCGGGTGAAGAACTGGCAGAGGGATGCATGGGATACCAGACACACGAAGTGCCTAGGAGTCCCTCCCAGCACCCCCTCCCAGGACGAAAGGTGAGGGGGAGAAGTCCGCGGAGGATTTTTGTGGTGACTCTCCCTCCATCACCAGCTCTGACCATTCCGCCCCTGACCGCGCCTTGTCTATAGTGTCTCCTGCCTCAGCGATCACAGGTGACTGGAGCGCAGGCTCTTCCCACCCACCTGAAAATCAGGGAGACTGAGCCCCAGACTAGAGAGAGCAAATCCATACCCTTGTCCCTTCGGTTAGTGGCAGAGCCAGGGTTTGGAGCCAGGCTCTGCACCGCTACTAGCAAACAACCGTGTCCATTCAACACCCACCTCCAGGCAGTGTTTACACTGCGTTCCCAGCAACCCTCCTTCCCCTGGCCCCCATCCAGCTCCCCAAAGGTGCCAAAGTCGGGGGGGGGGGTTATTTTTACCAGCAGGGTTGGGAAAGGGACAAAGGCTGAGGCCAGGGCAATTCAGTGGCGCCAGCTGAGGCTTAAATACGATGACAAAGCCCCACCCTGCCAACTCTGCCTGAGGACAGCCCAGCAGGAAAGCAGCAGCCTGTGGGCCCAGCCTGAGGGCTGGCCTGGGTCTGTCTGCCTGGAGGAAAGCCAGTCACATGAGCTGAGGCTGGTTAAAAACAGCTCGGTCACCTGCCGGCTCCAGTGTCTCTGCTGGCTGGGGAGCTGTGTGGGCGAGGGTGCCAGCTCCTCTTCGTGGGGCCTGGAGGCCAGAGAGGGGCAGGGGAAGGGGCAGGGGAAGGTGCGACTCGGGCCACAGACAGAGCCAGCCGGTGGGACCCGACCCCAGGCAAATCCATCAGTCCCACGTCCTGGCACTGGGACGGCGTGATAGGTCTGGTGAGGACTGAAGGGAGAAGAGCTTGACCCCAGATCCCTGATGAAGCCAAGGGCTAAACCGTTGTTTGCCCCTCCCACAGTGTGTGTGCACCCCTGTCCCCCCGCTCCCCCCATCCCCGCACCACGTATCTTTTCCTTCCCCTGGCTTTGGCCCGTGCGTGCGTTCCTCCCCCACCTCCACCCCCCAGCTCAGCAGCTCAGTCTCAGGATCTTCTCCCGCCTAGGAGGCCATTCCATCTCCCCAGGCCTCAGTTTCCCCCTAGGCTACATGTTTCGGTTCCAGCTCTCAAGGCCCTCCAGGCAACTAGGGCAACACGCAAGGCTCCCAGGAGAAGAGTGTAACTCTTTTCACTGAACTAGGTGAAATGATTCCGCAAGCTCAGGACCTCTTTGTTCAGATCTGAGCTCCCTGAGAAGTTGGGGGAAACTTGAGCCAAGAGACTCCTTTGCTCAGATCCTGCTGAGGAGACAAACACCTTGGGTGGCATGGTTGGAAGCGTGCAGCCTCACTGCAGTGGGAGCTGGGTAGCAGCCTGGGGGTCACGAGGAGACAGAACTTGCTCTCTGCAGTGTGGGGAGGCCAAGGGAACAGCCTGAGCAGACTGATGGATGGCTCCGGGTGGGAAGGCAGCTCTCACTCAACAGCTCTGGAGGTTATTCCCGACTAGATGGTTGATTGTTCAACGGGGAGATTGGAACCCCTAACTCCACCCCAAAATACTCCAAGTTAATGAATCTCACTGGTCCAGAAAAACACTGAAGATTTAAGGAGGGAACATGATCATTTGAGATCTCAAGAACTTTTCTGGAACTCCAAACTCCATTGAGATTCCTGCTGAGGTTAGGGGTCGAATGCCCCCTCTCTCTGACTGGAGAATTTATGAAATCAGTGGGGAATTGGGACACACACAGAAACAGCTAAGTTCCTGTAATTATGACATTTGCTTCTGGGCCAACTGCAGGCACCAGTGTAGAGTGGGCATCTGAAGAACACTGACAGGTACCCAGCTAGACATGAGGGCGATAAAGGTTCCCAGGGATGCTGGGTTCAATCCCCACTCAAAACAGAGGAGCTGGGGAGAGTCTGAGGAAGAGGCCACTTGCAAAATGTGGACATGTTTATATAAAACTATTGAGGGGCGCGAAGCACACACGCCATAGCCTCATAGGCAGGAGAACCGCGGAGACCAGGACGAGGCTGCCGGAGACGCCCCACCGGAGGAGGCCCTCGGTGGAACAAGACGGCCTGCTGACCTCTAAGCAGCCAAGAGCCCAGACATGCTGCCCTCTCAACTCACTCCGGTGCCTCCACTGACCGAAACTCCCTGAAAGTCAGAGGTACAGAGCACAGCGGAGAAGGCTGAGGGGGGATCCAGGGGGAGGTTAGGAACGACAGTCTGCATGATGCTAAGCAGGCAACTTCATTAGCGTTAATCAACCGTTTTGGAGCATAAAACACACCAGCACTGTGCCATCCACCGAGGGGGAAACTGTGAGAAACCTGGACGCCTGGGGAGGCCAGAGCAGAAGTGTTCAGAAAAGCCTTCCTGGAGGAGGTGGGAACGTGAGAAGGGGCTCAGGGGACACGTAAGACAAGGCTGGGGGAGCTTTCATTCCCGTAGCAGAATGCCACTTTGCAATTGGATCCACCCCAAGGTCAATTTTCAGACCTTCCCTCCCTGAGATTTTACGTCCTAGCCAGGGCCAAAGACACCCATCTGACTAGGCTGAGTCCACATATTACTCCCCTGGGAAGGATCAATTTTCCACACTGCCTATTTTCTCCCTGGAGTCTCTGGTTTCTCCACCTCCAAGAGTGATGTCCTAATTCGTCAAGCAATTCATCAATAAAAATTCACTGGACTCCGTGGGGGGAGTATGGGTGAATAAAACACACCATCCTTGCCCTTAGGAGCTCATATTTTACATAGAACAGAAACACGTAAAAAATTATTAGAATATGTTTGATAGGAGGTGTAATGTAGATATGATCCAAGTTCTAGGGAAGTATAGCAGAGAGAGTGACTAATGCCTGGAGGTATAAAAAAAAAAAAAAGACTTCTTCAGAGAGGTCAAATTTACACTGTAAGTCCATTGAAAGTGAAAGTGAAGTTGCTCCGTCGTGTTCGACTCTTTGCGACCCGTGGACCGTAGCCCACCAAGCTTCTCTGTCCATGGGATTCTCCAGGTAAGTCCATTAGTGAGTAGAATTTGCTAGGCTGAGAAGGGAATTCCCGGCGGAGGACTTGAAGTGTGTTGAGACACAAGAGATGAAAAGACATGAAAAACTCAGGATGGCTAGAGTAGAGGATGGCAGCAAGTGAATCTGGTGAAAAAGGTTTGGGCTGGTTTAAAGGGACCTCCAGAGTACACTTAAGGATTTTGTCAGTTAAACAGGCAAATAAGGAACCAGAGGATGTTCTGATGCAGAGGAGTAAAATGAGCTTTCTTTTTGGAAAGAAAGCAATTTTCTAGAAGGAAACAGTATTTGTTCAAATGAAAGGAATGGAATGTGAGCTGGGGATTGGGCCCTCCTGTCCCCGCCCCCACCCCACATTCCACCCCTGCACCCTCCCCCACTCCTGCCATTTCTCTGCAGAGAATATAAACAGTTGTTTGGAAACTGTTGCTGCTCTGACTTTGCAACAAGTAAGCCAAATAAATGAGCTTGTTTAGTCTTCTAGGAGAATGTGGGGGAGAGTCACCCTAACCCCTCCCCCTCCTCCCCCTGCCCCCCCCACCCCCCTGCAGGGTATTTCCCCTTCTTTCAGACTTAACCCCAACCTCAGATCTTACGACCCAGGGAATGGGATGGAACCTGAACCAGAACTAGAACTAGGGCCTGCCAATCCTAGAATAACCAGCCAACCCCAGAGTGCTTCAGTCTCCCTGCAGTTCCGTCCAAACTTTGTGGCTATTCCTCCAGGTCTTAGCTGAAAAACACCAGAAATAGGCCAGCCCTTTTCAATTTAATTAGCCTTTCCTCTGAGGACACCAGATGGAGGATGGAATGAAGCAGAGACACAGGCAAGGAGGGGTGGGAGTCAATGCTAAATGGGGTTGTCTCATGACCCCTAACTTCCCCCCACAGAGAGTGCCTCTTAGAGCAAGGAGCCCAACAGGCAGCCTTCAGGTTCTCAGGCCAGGGGTCCAGCTGATGCTCTCAGGCCTGGTCTGTGTGGTGGTCAGAGAGTGGAAGCAGATGTCTGCCCTGTGGAAGCAGATGTCTGCCCCGACCCCGGGCAGGAGGAAGCCAGCTTCCTCCACGGGGCTCGAGCACAGCTGCCTCACCTGAGGGAATTTACTTGCCCCCACCTGGCTCCTGTCTCAGTGGCTGTGGGCAGCCAGCAGCCCACACTGGGAGCCTGTGACACAGCCAAGTAAGGTGCTGGAGTTTATTTCTGGAGCTGTTTAAGAGTGGGGGAAACAGCCAGCTGCCAGGGATCAGATGAGGCCTGCAGCGCCTTCCTTATCGGAGAGTGACATTTGCTCAGTAAATGCAGGCAGCAGGCAGGGGCAGAGGAGCGCTGAAAGGACCCTTAGAGCCTTAGAGGGTCTCTCCCGTGGCTTAGGTGCGGTGCACCTTCTCTGCAGGGCAAAGACCACCGATGTGGAGCGACTGCCCCCTCTGGTGGTGATTACAGGGATAAAGTTACCCTGGGGACGCTTCCCTATCCCGCACCTTAGTCCAGGGGCAGTCCTTCCTTCCAAGCTCCAAAAAAAGAAGCCTGTGACTCCAGGCTAGAGTTCCTCTAGCCTCCTTCTCTTTCTCCTGATTGCAGTCATGGCTCCTAGCCGGGATCTTCTTTCAGTTTTACAGATTGACACGTTTAGTGGCAAAAGAAGCAAACACTGGGGCCACGCTGTGAATAGCAGCTTGGTTCCAACGAGAACACGGTCACTTTCTGTTTTTGCTCCATGGAGGAAAACAGACTTCTTGTTTGTATCTTTAGTCAAGCCTAGCTGTTTCCATACTTGCAATGTGGCAAAGAGGGAAGCACTGTGACCCCTCCCCCAAAAGGCCGTTGGCTCTCCCAGTGTTGCAGATGGGGGGCGAGCAGTCACCGTGTGTCCAGCGGAGGGGACCGCTTCCTGATCCAGGGACCACTGCTAGAGTGGTCTTCCCTGTTGGAAGCTGGCATCACTGTCCCTCCAGCCTGGACAGAGACCCCCACATGGCTCAGCCCCCTGGATCCTGGCCAGGAAGTCACTTTTCCAGCTGTCCGGGGCTGCCTGCCGAGGAAGGTCAGAGTGACCTGGTCATTGTGGCACTCAGACTGGAAAGACAAAGTCCTGGGTCTGTTTTGCTGTTGCCATTGTCACTTAGTCTTTATGATTTACGTCTATTTTTAGGCACCTTCCTTACCGGACACTTTAAAAATGTCCGCAGTGACTCAGTCTATCAGATACTGGATGCTCTAGGCAGGAAACAAGCCAGAAGAACACGTTCCATGCTTCGATTATGGTCCTGAGCCTTTCCAAGTATAAATTAATGGAGCTTTCGGTACAGTTTGTCCCCACCCTCCCTACCTCTTTCCTTCCTTCTTTTCTTTCTCTACTGATAGCTTGAAAGTAAAATGAGCCGAGTGCATGAATATTATGAACAGTCAGTTCTTTGGATAGGTGTCCATTCAGGAGAAATGTTGCACAGTGTGTTTCAGGATTATTGTTTACTTTGCTAAGTGTACTTTTCATTGTGATAACATGTATATATCGTGAAATTTACAATATTAACCATTTTTAAAGTGTGCAATGCTGTGGCACTAAAGGATGTTTATGTTATGCAACTATCACCACTATCCATCTCTAGAACTTTCTCGTGATCCCAAAAAGAAACGGCACTGGACCTCTTTTTAACACCGGAGCCTGGGAGAGACTGCTGGAGTCTAGTGTGGCCACTGAACTCCTGGTGACTTGCCCTTCTACTGTTCTTCCTAGCCTGGGCAGAAAAGTAGTGTCCACTGTGTTCTAGCCCCTTCCCCAGTGGGAATTCATCAGATGCTGCCAACAGGTTTTCTACAGTTGAACTCTGTGGCCAGAAGACACCCCTAGAGCTGCTTTGAATACCCCTTCCCAAAGCAGAAACACAGCTACACTGAAGCCTAGCTCTGTGAATGATTTATAAGGGGCACAAAATAAAAATTTGCTTAATGAATGAATGAGCCTGTACATACAGATCACCATCTCTGGAAAGGAGACTTCGTGGCTGTTCGTGATCACAGGAAGATGACAAAGCGTGTGCTTTAGGGTCTTAAAGATCTGGATTCAAGTGCTGGCTTTTCCCTTAACTGAACTTGAGCCTCCCAATTTTTTTTTTTTTTTTCCCAATTTCTGCTTTATTGGAGCAAATAGATTTGTTGTGATTTGTTTGTTCATGTTATGCGTTTTCTCTTTCCTCCTACCCACCCTCATACACATTCACCCTCATAAGCCACTCCTCATCCTTTAAACTAAACTTTCATGCCTTTTATTATTTCCAAATCCAAGAACTTGGCTCTGCTCTCCTGGGGCAGAGGACACAGGGCTTACTATGGGCCCCAGGTTTTAATAGTAACCAGATCCTATCAATCATTCATTGGAGGCAATGCAGTTATATGGTTCCTGCAGTGAATTTGCTGGGGAAGAAAGCAGAGAAATGGGGCAGGTGTCAGGGAGAAGCAGAACTGAGGGCCAAGGATACTTAAACATGTTACAAGATCAAAGGGAAGAATCAGCTGAGGGGGAGTGGGACACATACTGTCAGTTACAAAAGCTGACCTCTCTTTCTTCCCTTGGGATGGGCTACTCCTGACAGGGGAGGAGTTGGAGGAATTCCATTAGCTCTTTCCAGTGATTGGTGGAGGATGAGCATGTGACCCACTTTTGGCCAATGAGACATAAGGATGAAACTGCTGAGGTTACCCGGAAATCACTCAGTTCAGTCCAGTCGCTCAGTCGTGTTTGACTCTTTGCGACCCCATAGACTACAGCCCGCCAGGCCTCCCTGTCCATCACCAACTCCCAGAGTTCACTGAAACTCATGTGCATTGAGTCAGTGATGCCGTTCAACCATCTCATCCTCTGTCGTCCCCTTCTCCTCCTGCCTTCAATCTTTCCCAGCATCAGGGTCTCTTCAACTCAGTCAGCTCTTCGCATCAGGCGGCCAAAGTATTGGAGTTTCAGCTTCAACATCAGTCCTTCCAATAAATATTCAGGACTGATTTCCCTTAAGATGGACTGGTTGGATCTCCTTGCTGTCCAAATATGTTTGGGTAAATAAGATAGTCAACACAGCAAAAAAGCCTTTAAAATTTTTAAATTTATTTGTATTCTTTGTTTCACTCCTGCCTCCTTCCTGGCTCTGTTGAACTGTATCCTCTGGAGACGAGAAGCTTGAAGCCACTGCAGCCTCCTTGGAACAGGGAAAGGATGTGCTGAGCTGGAGGGTGACACCCAGTCCTCTGCGGATGGCAATACAGCAGGGTGGTGGGACCTGGATCCTTGATGGTACTTGACGACTTTGTGAGCTGCCAAACAACCAGAGATCGCTCTGTTAGGGCTTAGTAAGAAACTATTATCTCCTCTATGAGTTAAGCCACTGCTAGTTACCTTTCCAGGGCTTCGCTGGTGGCTCAGCTGGTAAAGAATCCACCTGCCACGCAGGAGACCCCGGTTCAATTCCTGGGCCAGAAAGATCCCCTGGAGAAGGGATAGGCTACCCTCTCCAGTATTCTTGGGCTTCCCTGGTGGCTCAGATGGTAAAGAGAGTCCGCCTGCGATGTGAGAGACCTGGGTTTGATCCCTGGGTTGGGAAGATCCCCTAGAGAAGGGCATGGCAACCCACTCCAGTGTTCTTGCCTGGAGAATCCCCATGGACAGAGGAGCCTGGTGGGCTACAGTCCACGGGGTCACAAAGAGTTGGACACGACTGCACCTCAAAGCCCAGTACAGTACAGCAGTTACCTTTCCAGCTGAATGCAGCTTCACTGGTATGAGCAGGTGGTTACATTCTGGACCCAAGGTATTTTAGGTTGGTCTTAAAATGGGATCACGGTACCAGTATGACTTTTAAAGATGTTGAAGTACAGCATCTCTGACTGGGGCTTCTTCGCCTGAAGTAGCGATCAAGATCAGCGCTCTTTAAAACAATCCTGAGCTGCCAATTACTTTGTGATGGATAGTGAATGTTATGGAAGTCAGATCTCTTTACCTTTCTGATTGAAGCCAGGCTAACCTACTTAAAATCTTTCAAGCTAGGCTTCAACAGTACATGAACTGAGATGTTCAAGCTGGATTTAGAAAAGGCAGAGGAATTAGGTCAAATTGCCAACATCCGTTGGATCATAGAAAAAGCAAGGGGGTTCCAAAAAAAATCTACTTCTGCTTCATTGACTGCAATAAAGCCTTTGACTGTGTGGATCACAACAAACTGTGGAAAGTTCTTAAAGAGGTGGGATTATTAGACCATCTTACCTGCCTCCTGAGAAACCTGTATGCAGGTCAGGAAGCATAGTTAGAGCCGGACATGGAACAACTGACTGACACAGAATTGAGAAACGAGTATGTCAAGGCTCTATATTGTCACCTTGCTTATTTAACGTCTATACAGAGTACATCATGCAAAATTCCGGGCTGGATGACTCACAAGCTGGAATCAAGATTGCCAGGAGAATATCAACGACCTCAGATATGCAGATGATACCGCTCTAATGGCAGAAAGCAAAGAGGAACTAAAGAGCCTCTTGATGAAAGAAGAGAGTGAAAAGACTGGCTTAAAACTCAACATTCAAAAAACTAAGATCGTAGCATCCAGTCCCATCACTTCATGACAAACAGATGGGGAAAAAGTGGAAACAGTGAGAGATTTTATTACCCTAGGCTCAAAATCACTGTGGATGGTGACTGCAGCCGCAAAATTAAAAGATGCTTGCTTCTGGAAAGAAAAGCTATGACAAACCTAGACAGCGTATTTAAAGCAGAAACATCACCCAGCTGATGAAGGTTCATATAGTCCAAGTTACGGTTTTTCCAGTAGTCATGTGTGGATAGGAGAAGGCAATGGCACCCCACTGCGGTACTCTCACCTGGAAAATCCCATGGATGGAGGAGCCTGGTGGGCTGCAGTCCATGGGGTCGCTAAGGGTCAGACACGACTGAGCAACTTCACTTTCCCTTTTCACTTTCATGCACTGGGGAAGGAAATGGCAACCCACTCCAGTGTTCTTGCCTGGAGAATCCCAGGGACAGGGGAGCCTAGTGGGTCTATGGGGTCGCACAGAGTTGGACACGACTGAAGCGACTTAGCAGCAGCAGGAGCAGCATGTATGGATGCTAGAGTTGGACCATAAAGATGGCTGAGCACTGAAGAACTTTTGAATTGTGGTGCTGGAGAAGACTCTTGAGAGTCCCTGGGACTGCACAGCAATCAAACCAGTCAATCCTAAAGGAAATCTACCCCGCCTATTCACTGGAAGGACTAATGCTGAAGGTGAAGCTCTAATATTTTGGCCACCTGGTGTGAAGAGCCTGCTCATTGGAAAAGACCCTGGTGCTGGGCAAGAGGAGAAGGGGGTGACAGAGGATGAGATGGTTGGATGGCATCACCAACTCAATGGACATGAGTTTGAGCAAACTCCGGGAGATAGTGAAGGACGTGGAGGCCTGGCGTGCTGCAGTTCATGGGGTCACAAAGAGTCGGACACAACTTTGTGACTGAACAAGAAACAGTGATTAGCCCTCTCCATCACTTCTCATCATTACTGGTCATTCTTGATCCTCTGGGAGGCAGATCTTCCTAACTTTTCTAGCTGGCCACCATTTGATCGTAATAGGAGACAGAACTCTGGAAGTCATGCTTTCCTCTGGGATTTAGACAGAAGACAGCTTTCTTGATTGAGAGTTCAAGAGGCTGGGCTATGGTTCAGAACACGGGCCGGAAGGAAACGAAAGTGAGAGTGAAGTCGCTCAGTCGTGTCTGACTCTCTGCGACCCCATGGACTGTAGCTTACCAGGCTCCTCCGTCCATGGGATTTTCCAGGCAATAGTACTGGAGTGGGCTGCCATTGCCTTCTCTGAAGGGAAAGAAGAGACATGCAAAGGAGGCACTGAGGAAGCAGCCAGAAGGCACAGGCTACTGAGGGAGGCCCGGGTGACTGAGAACAGAGTACCCACCTGGAGAAGTGTGTGACTGGGGGAGAGCACGTTCTCGAAAGTGACTAGTAAAAGCCTAAGAGTAAGCAGCAGAGTGAAGGATGGGTTGGAGACAACCGGGGCTGGAAGCAAGGCATCTAGGTAGCCAGTTACTGGGATATTCCAGGTGAGGGAAAACTAGGGCAGCGGCAGGGGAGATGGAAAAGAGGGCAGGCTACAGGAGGCCCCGCAGAGATAGAAGCAGCAAGGACTGCCAACCAACGGGACGTGGGATGTAAGGAGAGGGGAGAATGGAAGGACAGATCTAATACAGCCTCTGGAGAGACCTTAAAAATCAACTAGATCCGTGGTCCCCAGCGCTTTTGGTGCCAGGGCCTGGTTTCACGGAAGACAGTTATTTTCCATGGTCACAGGGAATGGGCAGGATGGTTTCAGGACGACTCTCTCGTAAGGCGTGAGCAACTGAGATCCCTCCCCTGTGCAGTTCATAGGAGGGTTCCTGCTCCGAGGAGGATCTAACCCCCTGCTGATCTGACAGGATGAGGAGCTCAGGGGGTGATGTGCGCACGCAACATGGAGCGGGGAGCGGCCATGAATACAGAGGTTAGCTCGCTCACCTGCCACTTGCCTCTTGCTGTGCAGCCTGGTTCCTAATAGGCCGCAAACTGGTGAGGGGCCCCTGAGCCGGGTCAAGTCTGGAAACCAAACTTGAGATATCTTCTTCAACAAAGCCGTATGATGTACATGGGATGCAATGTGTTTTTCTCACTCTCTTACCCTGTTCAGGACTAGGGCACAAACCAGTCACATCACAGAAGACAGCACAATTGTTTTGTGCAAGGGTTTGGGGGCGGGTGGTGGATCTCTGCAGGACCAGCTTCAGGAGTTTGTGACCCGTGTGTTCACACAGGGACCCGTGTTTTCGGAACTCCGTATTTGGCTTAATGCTCTGCAGTTGCTGTCTTGAAATTCTTCATGATTTCTGGATAATTTACTGAGGACAGCCAGGGTTAAAATGAGTGTGGGTGAGAAGCATGTGGATTATAAGAGTTTCAGCCTATCTCACAGGCTTGCTGTGAGTGTTAAAGAAGCAAACACATATAAAGAGCTCAGAACAGCGTCTGGCACATAGTGATCGTCGTGTGCGTGTTTAGTGTTAGTATCATTCCCTCCCTATGTGGATTCCTCACCTGACAGCCTCAGGTTGATTATTCACAGGGTCGCAGATAACTTCTCATATTCACATTGTTTGACTGGCACTCACCATCCAGCCCCAGGCTTATGATTGTCTTTGGGGGGAAAAGAAGCGCCACAATAATAAATGCCACAATAAATAAATGCATGATCTCACATCCTCTCATCCTTAGTGTAGCTAAATAGTGCTTCGGGGTGCATCTGTGTGGGATGTGTGTCTCTGTGTGTCTTTGTGTCTGAGCGGAAGCTTTTTTTTTTAATCTTAACTCAAAATTAGAGGCTCTCTCTGGTGGTTTAATTTTTTGCTTTACCTGCCTTCTTTTTTGTTCATATGGAAAAGACTCTTGAGCCACCTGCTTCCTCCCTCCCTCTGCGTGTCCTCAGATCCCCAAGGGGAGGGCGGGATGAAAAGAAGGACAAGTCACTACTCTCATCAGGGTAAAGGCTCCCTCCCCCGCTTCCTTCCACTCCCATCTGGGTCCCCAGAGCCTACCAAGTGCCCAACCTTTGTGCTCCTTTGGAGCACAGCTCCTTTGACTGGTGGTAAAAAATTAAAATACTGGCCTGACACTTCTATTCCACGAACCTCCGTAGTGATCAAAGTCTGGAAACTGTTCCCCCCCGCCCCATCCTAATCTTGGATGGTCCAACCCATTCCCAGTAAGCGGAGCTCTCTCTTACTGTCCTGGGGTTTCAGGTCTGCGGAGGACTGCATATTTTTTCCTTAGCAGAAATAGTTGTGGTTTTTCCTAACAACTTTGCAAGTTCCCCATAGAGTTGGAAATTCCCTTCTTGAGTATGGCTTTTAGTGGATGGACAAGAAACCTGGTCCGGTCCTGTCTTTCCTGCTGTGTGACTCTAGGAAGTCAGCTGAAGGTCTCTGGGCCTTGGATCACAAGAATTTCCTAGACTGGAACAGACCTGGGGCTGAAAAGGGAAGGATTGATTTTTGGAGGACCCTGGGAGAAGGGATTTACAAACAACCATGTGGTGAGAATAACCATTTGGGGAACTATCTACCCATTTGAGATTCCTCTTCTTGGAAAAAAAAAAAAAAGAGTTTAATAATTTCTGTTGGTAATTCCTATCCCCTACACTCACCTCCATGCCTGCCTCCACCCCCAGCTGTTGACTGATAGAGCGGATAAGCTGTGCTCTCTCCCTCCCACTTATACACGCAGTTCTGGGAGGCCCTAGATAAATAGGAGGCAATGACGAGCCTGAGGAACTATTATTATCATTATGATGATTATTATGTTTTCTGCATGGGAAACAGGAAGTGAAACTGACTAAAGTGACCAGTGATACATGTCTAGCCCCGTCTTCTCAGCCAGACGTAAAGGCAAAGAAGCCAAAGAAAATGGGCTCTGCCGCAGCCTCCATCAGCTTCCAGTGCGTGTGTGCGTGTGTGCGTGTGTGCGTGTGTGTGTGTGTGTGTGTGTGTGAGACAAGGAGTGTCTTTCAATAACTGGTTTCCAGGACTTGCAATCTTTCAACCTTATTCTAAAGCCCATTCTTCCCACTTCATGTGACATCCTCAGGCTCCTTTCTTACGACTTCCTTCCCCATTTCCTAGACAGAGCTTCCCACAGCTGTCAGATGGTAAAGGACACGTCCAGTGATTAATTGGCCCCTCTGCACACACACCTTATCTGCTGAGGCCAGGTCTGAGCCTATGCCTTCCTCGGGAGCCCGTTTCGTCCCCAGAGCCGACATTCGCTGAGCCAGAGGTCTTTCCTCCCTCTCCCTTCAGGGGAGCGCTGCTTCCTCCTCTGGCCTGGCTGCCCGACACTCCATCCGCACAGCTGGTTATTCACATCCTTTGTCATTCTCAGGAATCAGGAATCGACTGAGGATAAACGGTAGTCATAGAACAGGGCGCAGGGCGACATAATGGCCCCAGGCTGACGTTTCCATTTGCGGTGCCAGGGCCCCTGGAAACTCTGAATAACAGCAGAAATGACCTGATTCTCAGACTGCCTTGTTAGCTCCACTTCCCAGGGGGAAAAGAGCTGGCAGCTGCGTGGGGAGCATATGAAGCAAGCTGGTGTTTCGGAAGTGCCCCCGCATCTGGACAGTGTTTCGGAAAACACAGAGGGAACAGCAGAGAAAAGGCATCAGGACGGGGAGCAGAGTACTGAAGAGAGAGCAGAATGCCGCACTCTGCTCCTCCCAACACCTTCCACGGACTAAAATCTTGATCCAAATGAATGGATGATTGGCATTCAGTTCAGTTCAGTTCAGTTCAGTCGCTCAGTCGTGTCCGACTCTTTGCGACCCCATGAATCGCAGCACGCCAGGACTCCCTGTCCATCACCAACTCCCGGAGTTCACGCAGACTCACGTCCATCGAGTCTGTGATGCCATCCAGCCATCTCATCCTCGGTCGTCCCCTTCTCCTCCTGCCCCCAATCTCTCCCAGCATCAGAGTCTTTTCCAATGAGTCAACTCTTCGCATGAGGTGGCCAAAGGACTGGAGTTTCAGCTTTCGCATCATTCCTTCCAAAGAAATCCCAGGGCTGATCTCCTTCAGAATGGATGGGTTGGATCTCCTTGCAGTCCAAGGGACTCTCAAGAGTCTCCTCCAACACCACAGTTCAAACGCATCAATTCTTCAGTGCTCAGCCTTCTTCACAGTCCAACTCTCACATCCATACATGACCACAGGAAAAACCATAGCCTTGACTAGACGGACGTTAGTTGGCAAAGTAATGTCTCTGCTTTTGAATATACTATCTAGGTTGGTCATAACTTTTCTTCCAAGGAGTAAGCATCTTTTAATTTCATGGCTGCAATTACCATCTGCAGTGATTTTGGAGCCCCCCAAAATAAAGTCTGACACTGTTTCTACTGTTTCCGCATCTATTTCCCATGAAGTGATGGGACTGGATGCCATGATCTTCATTTTCTGAATGTTGAGCTTTAAGCCAACTTTTTCACTCTCCTCTTTCACTTTCATCAAGAGGCTTTTTAGTTCCTCTTCACTTTCTGCCATAAGGGTGGTGTCATCTGCATATCTGAGGTTATTGATATTTCTCCCGGCAATCTTGATTCCAGCTTGTGTTTCTTCCAGTCCAGCATTTCTCATGATGTACTCTGCATAGAAGTTAAATAAGCAGGGTGACAATATACAGCCTTGACGTACTCCTTTTCCTATTTGGAACCAGTCTGTTGTTCCATGTCCAGTTCTAACTGTTGCTTTCTGACCTGACAGAATGTGGTCCACTGGAGAAGGGAATGGCAAGCCACTTCAGTATTCTTGCCTTGAGAACCCCATGAACAGTAGGAAAAGGCAAAATGATAGGATACCAAAAGAGGAACACCCCAGGTCATTAGGTGCCCAATATGCTACTGGAGATCAGTGGAGAAATAACTCCAGAAAGAATGAAGGGATGGAGTCAAAGCAAAAACAATACCCAGTTGTGGATGTGACTGGTGATAGAAGCAAGATCCAATGCTGTAAAGAGCAATATTGCATAGGAACCTGGAATGTCAGGTCCATGAATCAAGCCAAATTGGAAGAGGTCAAACAAGAGATGGCAAGGGTGAACGTAGACATTCTAGGAATCAGCGAACTAAAATGGACTGGAATGGGTGAATTTAACTCAGATGACCATTATTGGCATTACAGTGTGGGAAAAACATAACTGTCTCATCGTGACTTTTTCCAAGCCTAGAACAGGGTCCAGTGGCACCCACTCAGGTCTGGGGTGGGGGTGAGATCAGAGCTGGGCACCTGATCAGAGAGGAAACTCTAGCAAAAAGTCTCACGGCCCAGGCTCGTCTGCCCTTGGGTGGCCCCTCTCCCTGCTCTCTGTCTTGGGTTGGGTCCCAGCTTCCTGCCTTCAGATCCCCACTCCAGTCCTTACGGTAAGTCACTTAAGTACACTGGGCCTCAGTTTCCTCACCCGGGCTCCTGAAAGGGTATTAGTAATACTTACTTTGTAGGGCTCTTGTGAGAACTCATTGAGTCAACATACAGTGGGCACTTAGAACCACGTCAGGAACACAGTAAGCGCTTGATCAATGGGCGTGATCCTTAGGTCTTCCGTCTTTCTCTGAGCGGCAGGCACCATCCTGCATTCCGTCTGCTCAGCATGAGTGAGTGTCGTGTTCCGGGGCTGGTACTGGGCACGTCACTAGGGGTGGATCTGAGCCTGCGGGACATGCGTCTCCCCAGAGGCTGCACTGCCACCTGGGTCTCTGTCCCTAACACAGAGCGGAGCATGAAACAGGGGGAGTCACCTTGCCTCCAGTTCCTCCTGGCTCCTCTCCCCGGGTCCCCGCCTGTGTGCCTTCGTTCGCTTCTTGCCCACTCTCTTTTCCCAGCTCTGTGGAAGACGGTCCCCCGTGTCCCGGCGCAGGCCGCCCTGGAATCCTGCCGGGCCCAAACCTGATGCGTCCCAGTAGGGATGCCCACTGGTCTCCCCATGCAGCACCTCTCCTTCCAGGCCCCAGGGTCCCCCCACACTCCCTGGGGGAGCTGGAGGAGGGCCCTGCAGCTCCATCGTCACACTTCTCGGTGTGAACGAGAACTGGATTCCCTGGGGAGTGACGCTGGCAGAGCAGCTGTGATGACACCAGGGCTAGAAGAAACACCTCTGCTCAGCCCGGCCTGTCTGGGGCAGGCCCAGGGGATGGCTGCCTGCGCGATCGGGCTCCGTCTCAGTGACTGGGGCCTTGGCCCCAGATGGCTCTGCAGACAACAGGGAAGCAGCCAGGGGGCCAGCCTCAGAGGCCTCCCCTCTTGGACCAGAGCTCAGTCCATCTCTCCACTTCCCAGCCTGGCCTCAGCCTCCTCCCTGCTGTATATCCACTCCCGCCCCAGGCCGTCTCCACTAGCTTCCTTTCCTTCCCTATGGAAGCTAGGAGAACCTCAGAGGGAAAAGGATGACTTGGTCCCAGGAAGCTCAGAGTGAAGGCCCTGCGCTGTCCAGGCCCTCGGACACGGGTGACACGGTGGGTCCAGGGCTTCCTGCTTGACAGTATGACTTTGGAGTTGAGGATCTGATGTCCTGGGATTCAGGCCAAAGCCAATCCATGCCAGTTCCTAAGTGAAAGGTTGGCCTGGCTCAAATACCGCTGGAAGGCTGCACTGGTGAACGGGGTGGAGAACTGGGTGGCTGAGGGCTTCGAGCGGGACGGAGCTGTTTATTACACAGCCTTCAGGGTCCCTGCACTGGGTACCACGAGGATGTGTTAAAGTTTCCAGAAGAGAGAGAGAGAATATTCTGTACTTTTGTAAATCTTCTACATGTTGAATATAGAGAAGAGCCCTTTGGTCCTCTCTTCAGGGCAGAAGGGATACTGATGCAGCCGCGTTGGGGAAGCCACATCTGGGCCCAACTTCAGGCTCAGAAGGGGCTGTCAGAGGTGGGTGGCTGCTCAGGGAGATTTTCTGAGCGTCTGAACCACTTGGAATCTTGAACTATGAGGCGACATATTGCTAAGCGCAGTGGTCCATCCCAGCCTGGAAGGCCACTCTCCTATCCTACGGACTAGTGGACGGTTGAGAGGAGAGAAGAGGATGACAGAGGGGAGCCATTCAAGTGCCTTTGTACTCAGCCAACATGGAGGGGCTGGCCAGAGCTAGCACCCCGGGGAGGCATCCTGGTAGATGCCAGAAGCTGCCTCCAGTTTCCAGGCGGGGCTTCCCGTGTGGCTCAGATGGTAAAGCATCAGCCTGCAATGCGGGAGAGCCAGGGGTTCGACCCCTGGGTTGGGAAGATCCCCTGGAGGGGGAAATGGCAACCCACTCCAGTACTCTTGCCTAGAAAATCCCATGGACAGAGGAGCCTGGTGGGCTACAGTCCATGAGGTCCCAAAGAGCTGGACACAACTGAGCGACTTCGCTTAGTACATTTGTTTCTTTAAAAACATTTCTCTTTTTTTCATCCCAGGCTCTTGTATTTTTATCCTTGTTGAAGCTTGTACAACACTTTCACATAATAGCATTTATGGCGCCTGTCGTCCAAGTCCAAAGCCTTAGCGGAGTGTTAGCCCTCAAGCCTGCCTGTCACCTCACACCTTGGCACCCTCCCCTATATGCTGACCACCTGCTGCTTCAGAAGGGGCCGTGTAATTTCTTCTCTCCCTTTGCTCCATTGTTTGATGTCACCCCTTTCTCCTCCTCTGCCTGGAGAATTCTTGCCTATCTTTATATTCCTAGGTCAAATGCCATTTCTTTGGCGAGAACTTTCAGATGATTCTCTCTTGTTAGCGAATCGAGAAGACTCGTGCTTAAACCGTCTCAACGCCACACCCATTAGGATGGTTATTACTAAAATGCAAACACAAAACACCAAGAAAATAACAAGTGTTAGCTAAGTAGAGAAATTGGAACTCGTATGCATTGCTGATGGGAATGTAAAATGATGGAACTGCTATGGAAAATAGCATGACAGTTCTTAAAGAATTTCATGTAGAATTATCACATGACCTGGCAATTCAACTTCTGGGTATATATACCTAAAAGAATTGTAAGCAGGGACTCAAACAGATAGTTGTACACCCATGTTCATAGCTAGCAAGGTAATGCTCAAAATCCTTCAAGCTAGGCTTCAACAGTATGTGAACTGAAAACTTCCAGATGTACAAATTGGATTTAGAAAAGGCAGAGGAACCAGAGATCAAATTGTCAACATCCGTTGTGTGTGTGTGTGCTTAGTCGCTCAGTTGTGTCCGGCTCTTGCAACCCCATAGACTGTAGCCTGCCAGGCTCCTCTGTCCATGGAATTTTCCAGGCAAGAATACTGGAATGGGTTTCCATTTCCTTATCCATTGGATCATAGAAAGAGCAAGAGAATTTCAGAAAAAACATGTACTTCTGCTTCATTGACTACACTAAAGCCTTCAACTGTGTGGATTACAACAAGCTATGGAAAATTCTTAAAGAGATGGGAATACCAGCCCACCTTACCTGCCTCCTGAGAAACCTGTACGTAGGTCAAGAAGCAATAGTCAGAACCAGACATGAAGGAACGGACAGGTTCCAAACTGGGAAAGGAGTACGTCAAGACTGTATATTGTCACCCTGCTTATTTAACTTATATGCAGAGTACATCATGAGAAATGCCAGGCTGAATGAAGCACAAGCTGGAATCAAGGTTGCCCAGAGAAATATCAATAACCTCAGATATGCAGATGACACCACTCTTATGGCAGAAAGCAAAGAGGAACTAAAGAGCCTCTTGATGAAAGTGAAAGAGGAGAGTGAAAAAGTTGGCTTAAAGCTCAACATTCAGAAAACGAAGATCATGGCATCCAGTCCCATCACCTTATGGGAAATAGATGGGGAAACAATGGAAATAGTGACAGACTTTATTTTCTTAGGCCCCAAAATCACTGTGGACAGTGACTGCAGTCAAGAAATTAAAAGATGCTTGCTCCTTGGAAGAAAAACTATGACAAATCTAGACAGTGTATTAAAAAGCCAGTGACATTAGTTTACTGACAAAGGTCCATACAGTCAGAGCTATAGTTTTCCCAGTAGTCATGTATGGATGTGAGAGTTGGACTATAAAGAAGCTTGAGCACCAAGGAACTGATGCTTTCAAATTGTGGTGTTGGAGAAGACTTTTGAGAGTCTCTTGGACTGCAAGGAGATCCAACCAGTCTATCCTAAAGGAAATCAATCCTGAATATTCATTGGAAGGACTGATGCTGAAGCTGAAGCTCCAATACTTTGGCCACCTGGGGTGAAGAGCCAACTTACTGGAAAAGACACTGATGCTGGGCAAGATTGAAGGCAGGAGGAGAAGGGAATGACAGAGGATGAGATGGTTGGATGGCATCCTGGACTCAATGGACATGAGTTTGAGCAGGCTCCAGGAGATGGTGATGGACTGGGAGGCCAGGCAGTGCTGCGGTCCATGGGATTCCAAATAGTCGGACACGACTGAGCAACTGAGCAGTAAAGATGATGCTCATAGCATCATTATTCACACTAGCCAAAGGGTAAAAGCAAACCAAATGTCCATCAAGAGGGAGGAACGAATAAATAAATGCTGGCAGATATATACAGTCAAGTCATCTAGTCGCTCAGTTGTGTCTGACTCTTTGTGACCCCAAGATCCACAAAGTTCCTCTGTCCATGGGATTCTGCAGGCAAGAATACTGGAGTGGGTTGATAGTTCATTCTCCAGGGGATCTTCCCGACCTAGGAATCAAACCTGGGTCTCCCACATCGCAGGCAGATTCTTTACCATCTGAGCCACCAGGGAAGCCCAATATATATGATGGCACAGCCCTGCAAAAAAAAAAAAAAAGACATTCTGACACATGCTACAACATGAATTTAAATCCCTTGTGGTAACTAAAACAAGCCAGTCAAGAAGACAAATGCTATATGATTTCACAAATGTGAGTTTCCTAGAATAGTCAAATCCATAGAGACAGCAAGTAGGGTGGTGGTTGCCAGGGGCCGGGAGGAGGATGGGAGTGGGGCATTATTATTTAATGGGAACAGAAAAACAACTTGGGAAGATGAAAATTTCTAGAGGTGGATGACACTGATGGCTGCACAACAACATAAATGTACTTAATGCCTCTGAACTAATTAAGAGTTAAAATGACAAATTTTATGTTATGTCTGTATAACCATCATGTGTATATACACGTGTGTATATACATGTAACTTTTCAAGGCTCTCAAGTTCTGTCAGTGTCCCCTGGGCATTCCTCAGCCTAGAACAACACTTGGTCCTAAGTGACGCTCTGTCAGTGTTTGTGGCTATGACAGGGGCTGCAGAACTGATGGTGGGGGCAGGTGCAAGTGTCAGGACGGCCCCCATGCCAACTTGTCTCTTCCAGCATATCCAATTTTCTCTTGCACTTACCGCTCCAAAGAAGGGGTGGGGGCTCTGGACATCAGTCCAGAGGTGTAGGGAGACCCCTCACCAGCATCAGTGAGTGAGCTTCCAGGAATGAGAGGGACTTGCCCACCATGTGTACTATATAGGTCATGTAAAAGAAAGAACTTCCTCTTGCGGTACAGAGAGGCACCGGAAGTTCTGAGCCTAAAGTTTCTCAGGTCAGACACCTACTTGTCTACACACAGGCGCAGACAATCTGAAAGCTGACAGATCAGCTCCTGTTCATCTCTATGATATTATAGTTTTTGCAACCAAAAGAGAAATGTAGGGGGAAAGGTTAGCTCCTTCCTCTGTCACTTAAGAAGCAAAAAACAAAACGAAATGTGGGATATACCACATACATCATATATTTAGGTCCTTTCTCAAAAGCTTGTACATCCCAAGACCCCAAATTTGTTGCTGTTTAAATGACTTTATTCGTTGCCTTTAACTCTTGGTCTTGGAGGGAGAGAGTCTTTGGAATCTGATGATTGCAGACGGTTTCCATCTTGTGAGCCATGAGCACAGCCTGGGATGGTTTCCCCAGGGTGGTCTTGCAGGCGTCAGGTGGCTGGACCACCCACAGGAGCATTTTAGTAACATGGCCCCTGACATGTGGAAACAGCAAGGGCCTGAACTCCAGTCTTTCTATCTAGTGTGATGACTTCAGTCTGGTATTTCACCTTTCTGAGCAACAATGTTCTCAGTGATTGAAACTGTGGAAATAATCCTAAGTACAGCCTTGTTGAGAGGACTGAAGGAGATGATGGGTATTGAAGGTACCTGCCGCATAATAACAGGTCCCATTTATAGAGGCCAATTAGTAAGTGTCAGTAACAGCTCAAAATGTTGCCTGGGTATTTAATCTAGGGAATAGTCTCACCCATGTCATTATACAAAAAGAACACAGGGCCACAGTTGCTAATAGTGGTAAGTCGTGGAGGTAGGATTTGAACCCAGACTTCATTCCACCATGCTCTGCCGCCTCAAAATTATGGTCTCGTGGGAAGCTGCTTGTTTTCATACCTTTTGAAGATCACTACCCAGTGCCGCGCCGCCCCGCCCCCCCCCCCCCCCCATCTCTTCCTGCCTTTGCTCCTTGCCCACCTGCATTTACTCATCTTAAGTGAGGGATGGAGAAAAAGCCCAGGGGTCAGCAGGTCACCAGATGAAGACCAGTGACCCTTTGGGTTGACACACCCTGGTTGTGTTCCTGGATGACAAATCTCCTTTACCCTCTCCCTTCCCCATTTCACTCTCCAGGCTGAATGCTCACCTGAATTGGAACTGACATGCTAGACACAGGCTAGACTGGAGGGGCACAGCTTTTAATATGGGACAACAGTCTTGGGCTGTCTTGACTATGGTGGAATAATTATCTCCTTCCTCTTCATTTCCTATACTAAGGCACAGAATTTACAATTAGGGATCCTGTAGTCTTAAGTATGGAGAAGGCAATGGCAACCCACTCCAGCACTCTTGCCTGGAAAATCCCATGGATGGAGGAGCCTGGTAGGCTGCAGTCCATGGGGTCGCGAAGTCGGATATGACTGAGCGACTTCACTTTCACTTTTCAGTTTCATGGATTGGAGAAGGAAACGGTAACCCACTCCTGTGTTCTTGCCTGGAGCATCCCAGGGATGGGGGAGCCTGGTGGGCTGCCATCTCTGGGGTCGCACAGAGTCGGACACGACTGAGGTGACTTAGCAGCAGCGGCGGCAGCAGTCTTCAATAGTCCCATCTGCAGTCCCCTTGGACCAGAGTTTGCCTGCTGATATGCAGAAGCCAAGTTTCTGTTCCCCCTTGGGTACTTCCTTCTTTCTCTTGCCATTCCCATTCTTCCCCTCAGCTCCTGCTGCTCCCTGCTATGGTATGAAACACTCAAAGGATGGGATACAGACAAGGGCACTGGGGTCGGGGCGGGGGGTGGTATGGGCAGAGCATTTCTTCCCCTCTGAGATGTCCTCACACAGGGTAATGCCCACAACATTTGCTTTGGGTAAAATTTCTTTCTGTGGATCAGTCCCTAGCACTTTCAGAGAGTTCAGAAAATTTTGTGACTTATATATCTGTTTTTTTTTTGCTTCGGAGAATTTCTCAGTTTCTCAAAGAAAGACTAGACTACAACATGAAGACTGCTTATCTCTCTCTGGCCTCAAGTCATTTTCCTTTCCAAGAGTGAGTTTTCAGTGAAGAGACCTTTTCCTGTGAATCATGCTCCCTTCTGCAGTATTTTGTGTGTCCCAGCAGTAGACACAAAGATCTGTATCTGTGTGCATATATATCTGTCCAACAGCTTGTGAATAATCCTATCTCATCAAAAGCATGTCCTCTGAAAATCTGTAGGAAGTTCATGTCCATAGATTTTCACCCTTGTCATCCATTCATAATGCCAGCTCACAGTAAAATAGGAAATTTTTACTTTCTGATGGTGTGAAGGCACGGTAGGGGAAGCTGGAGAAGACAGACTGTCACAGAATCATGATTAATCCTATGATAATAACCCAGCCATGCAAATTAACACAGACCTATACTCTGTAACAGATTAGGCCAAGATTGAAGGAAATTGAGGTGTTCAGTTCAGTTGAGTTCAGTTCAGTTCAGTCGCTCAGTCGTGTCCGACTCTTTGCGACCCCATGAATCGCAGCACGCCAGGCCTCCCTGTTCATGAGTATCTCCCGGAGTTCACCCGGACTCACGTCCATCGAGTCTGTGATGCCATCCAGCCATCTCATCCTCGGTCGTCCCCTTCTCCTTCTGCCCTCAATCTCTCCCAGCATCAGAGTCTTTTCCAATGAGTCAACTCTTCTCATGAGGTGGCCAAAATACTGGAGTTTCAGCTTTAGCATCATTCTTCCAAAGAAATCCCAGGGTTGATCTCCTTCAGAATGGACTGGTTGGATCTCCTTGCAGTCCAAGGGACTCTCAAGAGTCTTCTCCAACACCACAGTTCAAAAGCAGCAATTCTTCAGCGCTCAGCCTTCTTCACAGTCCAACTCTCACATCCATACATGACCACAGGAAAAACCATAGCCTTGACTGGACGGACCTTAGTCGGCAAAGTAATGTCTCTGCTTTTGAATATACTATCTAGGTTGGTCATAACTTTTCTTCCAAGGAGTAAGCGTCTTTTAATTTCATGGCTGCAATTACCATCTGCGGTGATTTTGGAGCCCCCAAAAATAAAGTCTGACACTGTTTCCACTGTTTCCCCATCTATTTCCCATGAAGTGATGGGACCGGATGCCATGATCTTCGTTTTCTGAATGTTGAACTTTAAGCCAACTTTTTCATTCTCCTCTTTCACTTTCATCAAGAGGCTTTTTAGTTCCTCTTCACTTTCTGCCATAAGGGTGGTATCATCTGCATATCTGAGGTTATTGATACTTCTCCTGACAATCTTGATTCCAGCTTGTGTTTCTTCCAGCCCAGCGTTTCTCATGATGTACTCTGCGTATAAGTTAAATAAGCAGGGTGACAATATGCAGCCTTGACGTACTTCTTTTCCTATTTGGAACCAGTGTGTTGTTCCATGTCCAGTTCTAACTGTTGCTTCCTGACCTGCATACAGATTTCTCAAGAGGCAGGTTAGGTGGTCTGGTATTCCCATCTCTCTCAGAATTTTCCACAGTTAATTGTGATCCACACAGTCAAAGGCTTTGGCATAGTCAATAATGCAGAAATAGATGTTTTTCTGGAACTCTCTTGCTTTTTCCATGATCCAGCGGATGTTGGCAATTTGATCTCTGTAATCTAAAATGGAAAGTATAGGTCATACCTCTTTAAGCCATTTGTGCCTGGAAATGGCAGATATCATGCTTCTGAGACTGAGAAGGATGTGTGGGTGTATGTCTTCTCAGGATTTACAGTGGGGGTTGTGAAAATGGACTTTGGGTTAGAAAAACCCTTAGAAAATTA
The DNA here is from genome assembly GCF_023091745.1 of Budorcas taxicolor. Lineage (NCBI taxonomy): Eukaryota > Metazoa > Chordata > Mammalia > Artiodactyla > Bovidae > Budorcas > Budorcas taxicolor. The sequence continues at coordinate 6,234,577 of NC_068925.1, forward strand.
TTCAATTTCTCAAGGACTCAGTTTCCTCATTTTGAAACAGATACACGAGGACAACTGCACATACCTCATAGAGCCGCATAACAGTTAGAATGGGATTAGAATGTTAATGAAAGAAGACTTGGGACACCAGTTACTGTAATAAGAAGGACATTTATTTCTATCTCCTATGAAGGCTGGGTGGTTTGTTTAGGGTTGATGCAATGGATCCAGACTCCATCTTCTAGCCAGGCTCCTTCTATCCTTTTGCTCTGTCATCCTCAACTGTAGCCTCCACTTCATGATGCAAGATGGCTGCTCAAACTCCAGCAATTGCTTTAGAAAATTATTTATTATTTATTTATTTTATTTTTGGCCGTGCTCGGTCTTCATGGCTGCAAGCAGACTCTGTCTAGTTGCGGTGCGTGGGATTTCGGTGGCTTCTCTTCTTGCAGAGCACTGGGCTCTAGGCACCCAGGCTCAGTAGTTACAGTGCATGGGCTTAGTTGCTCCAAGTCATATTGGATCTTCCTGGACCGGGGATTGAACCTGTGTCCCCTGCACTGGCTGGTGAACTCTTAACCACTGGGCCACCGAGGTAGCGCCGGCCGTTACATTTTTATTCCAGCCACCAGGAACAAGAAAAGAGGTAGAGGAGGAAAGAGTAGGAGAAGAAAAGAGGAGGAGAAGGAGGAAAGGAGGCTGCTGCTTCCCTTAACAGCTTTCATTTACAAATCATGAACACAACCAGCTGTAATGGAGGCTAGGAAGTGTAGTTTTTATTCCAGTCAGTCATGTACTTAGCTAATTATTCAAGATTCTTCACTATCAAAGAGGGGGAAATGGATACTGGCAGAAACAACCAGCAGTCTCTCCCACAGATCCTCATGAGATTTAAATGGAGGGTTGAACACAGTCTTGGATATTGAGTAAGCACTCATTAATCACCATCACCATCACCATCTCATCATGAGGAGGTGGGGAATACTCTGGAACTATGACAAGATGTTTCCCTATTTTAACCTCATCTTTCTGATAAAGTCACCATATCCATCTCCCTTTTAAGACACAATGAGCTTCACCTTTTTTGAAGGTGAGACACCTCTATGTGTCCTTATGACAGAAAGAAAATCAGTCCTGAATATTCATTGAAAGGACTGATGCTGAAACTGAAGCTCCAATACTCTGGCCACCTGATGCAAAGAGCTGAGTCATTGGAAAAGACCTTGATGCTGGGAAAGATTGAAGGAGGGAGGAGAAGGGGATGGCAGAGGATGAGATGGTTGGATGGCATCACCTACTCAATGGACATGGGTTTGAGCAAGCTCCGGGAATTGGTGATGGACAGGGAGGCCTGAGTGCTGAAGTCCCTGGGGTAGCAAAGAGTCGGACACGACTGAGCTGAACGGATGAAACAAAACTACATAAATGGAAAGCCAAAGAATGATGAACATTGGATTCAAGATAATGGTTATCTTGGCCAGAGAAAACAGAGTTGGGTTGGGGGTGAATAGAGCAACCACCTAGTTAGATGCATGCTTTTGTCAAAGTCCTAGTTTTCACTTAGGGTAGTGGATTCACAGGGGCCGACTGCATTATTAAAAATAACTAGGGAATTCCCTGGTGATCTAGTGGTTAGGATTTGACACTTTCACCACCATGGCCTGGATTCGATTTCTGGTCAAGAAACTAAGGACCTGTAAGCCACAAAACGAGGCCCCCAAAACCCCCCAAAACCCAAAAGACAAAAAACTAATTAAATAGAAGCAGAGATTCAAGGAGCAATGATTCAATGATGAGGATGTGCCATGAATCAAGTACTATAATTGACCCGATTCCTTGTACCTGAGGTCTTTAAATGGTCTTTGTGTATACAGTATTGCATGGCATATGTGTTTGCATGTCAACAAAAGTAGTACTTTCTATTTGCATAGACTTAAATTTTGAAGTGCTTCTACATAGCCATAAAAATTGTTTAAGTAGTTCATTACAGATGGTTGAACTCTGGGTTTCTATGTCCTAGGAAAAAATATTTTATTCTTCCAGTAGTTCTAAAGGGAGGCAGGACAGATCTTATCATCACTGTTTGACAGATGAAAAAGACGGGACTGAGAGTCACCGGACCCGCATGAGATTACACAGCTGGTTAGGGCTGGACTGGGACTTAAGGCACTGCATCTCTTGCCCATCTAAGGTTCTTCTCTTAGCCCATCTCTCTCTCCAGTTACTATCCATCCATTAGACATTTATTCTGTTTCCACTAGATGCCAGGCACATTGCACTTACATGTTTGCATTCATACATGTGTGTGTTTTCTGGGTGCTGTGTGTGCACTTTATGTAATCTCTATGCACGGAGTCCTTGTGTGCCCCTTAGGCCTAACTGGTCCTTGTAATTCCAGGAGGAAGCCCCAGCTGGGTTTCAGGTGTCTAGTTATTCCTAGGTCACTGGGATGCAGCATCTCCCCAGAGTCCCAGCTAGACAGGAAGGCAGCTCTGGTATCAGGGACAGATCCCCAGGTAGTGGGCACAGCGCAGAAGAGCAAGCCATCAGAGCTTCAGCCGTGATAAGATTCACTATTTCACGATCATTTCTAGTTTATGGGGAGTTTTCATGAACGCTATCTCATTTAATTCTCACTCAACCTTGATATTTGAATGTATCATTTCTCTCTCTCGCTCTTTTTTTTTTTTCAGATACAAAGAGGAGAGACTTGAACTCTGGTCATTTGCCTCTAAATTCTGTTCTCTTTCCACTGCGCCTGTGTCTCTGAAAGAGCAAAAAGAGCTTATGCTCTTTCTAACCTTGTGGAGAAAAGCAGGTAAAAACTCTGTGCCAGGTAGTAGGAAGGCCCGTGACTCTGCAGAGGGAGAAAGACCAACTCCCAGCCCTGCACAGCCGCAGCCCAGCTGAGATGAGACTAAAGAGCTGGTGTTTCTGCCTCCGCACCCTTGCATCCTTCTCTCCGTCCGTGGGCATCTTCCTTGTGTGCCCCAGGGAGGTAACAGCAGTACTGCAGAACAGGTGGGGTGTCTTCCAATCTCTGTGGCTGTCTTTGAGGAGTTAGAGGAACGGGGAACTGTCTAACCTGTCTGCCCTTCAGCACAAGAGGAAGTTCCCAGTCTCAGAGACAGAGGAGGATCCCTCCCGGACTTGTCTTCCCCTCCCGGACTTGTGGCAGTGCCGCTCTCTTGATGCTGTCTGCTTGTATCTGTCTTCCTTCCCACAGATCAACACTATCCGCCACTGCAGGTGTGAGCATGGCATCTTGCCCAAAGTCAAGGTGTTCACTGAATTAACTGCTGAGAAAGAGCGAATACTGGTGTTAGGGGAACCGTATTTCTCCTTGGCCCTGGAGTGAGTCCTGGAAGGGACTGTGCTCCTTTCTCCACTACCCTTCACTCCTTCCCTGCTTGGACTCAGGCCCCAGGGCACCTGTCCTTAGAATGTTTCCTCCTCTGCTTCTTCCTGAGCAGGGTCTCCCTGGACAAGGGGACTCCAGAATGTTGGGGGAACACGTGAGGAGCCATGTGTGGCCATAGGTCAAGTCATACTCTCTAATTCAGCCTTCTCAGTTATTAAGCTGAGGTTTTGTCTTCACCTGTGTGATTCCTTTATCTTATTTCTGAACTGTTTTACCAGTCAGACTGGGGAGGAGGTCAGCAGGGATATATTTCATGATCATCCCCACACCTCCATCCGAATATGTACAGAGACCCTCTGGCAGCATCTATTTAGGATGTCTTCAACCTCTTCCCCTGATATGGGCTACATTTAGGTCCAGCTAGATCTTTGGTGGGCTTCCCTGGTGGCTCAGCTGGTAAAGAACCCGCCTGCCAATGCAGGAGACCTGAGTTGGATCCCTGGGTTTGGAAGATCCCCTGGAGAAGGGAAAGGCTATCCACTCCAGTATTCTGGCCTGGAGAATTCCATGGACTGTATAGTCCACCGGGTCCCAAAGAGTTGGACACGACTGAGTGACTTTCACTTTCCTTGGTGTCTTCCTCAGAGACACGAGGCTGAACTGGACCAGAATTGGATTCTTCAAAAACACCCATTTCTTACGGCTCTAGGTTCAGGGGCTAACTTTTCCATGTTGGAGACGAGGTACACTTGTCTCTTTTTGGTACACTGTCTCAGGGGATTCTCTCCACACCCTGTTCTTGCCACTGGGAGCGGTGCACCGACTAGCCAGTCAAAGGAAAAGGCTGCCTGAGTTCAGGCGGTCTGAACGCCGTCCTCTTCGCCTTGAAAAGACACCCCCAGCGGCCGCTGTCTTGAGGTAGACAGTTGGAGAAAGTGGATTTTCTATCTGATTATGCAGACACTTTCATGCACCTCCCCTTTCCCTTTGCGCAGCCCTCACTAACAGACAACTAGGATTTTGGATGAGATGGTTGGATGGCATCCCCGACTCAATGGACATGAGTTTGAGTGAACTCCGGGAGTTGGTGATGGACAGGGAGGCCTGGCGTGCTGCGTTCCACGGAGTCGCAAAGAGTCGGACACGACTGCGCGACTGAACTGAACTGAACTGAACTGAACTGAGGGTTTCTCGGTGCGGCGGTCCTCAGTAATGGACAACTAAGACTTCTCGGTGCGGCGGGCCTCACGCCCGTCCGCAGCTCCGGCGGCCCTCGGCTCTCCGGACGCCGCGCGCCCTCCCCTTTAAGGCCAGCCCCGCCCACACGCCCACACCGCCCGGCCCCGCCCCCGCCATCCCTACCGCCTCCCGGCCCCGCCCCCTCGGCCCTCCCCTTTAAGGCCCGGCCCCGGACGCAGACGCGGCTGTGACGCGGCCGCCGGCCCCCGGGCTGGGTACTCTGTCGCACGGCCACTTCCCCCCCGGCCGGGCCCCGCGCGCCGTTCCCCGCGTCCCGCCGAGCGCCCGGCCCCCGGGGGGAGGGCGGCAGACAGGCAGGCAGGCAGCAGGGCCGGCGGGCGCCAGCGGCGCGCATCGGGGACTCACGGAGCCGCGCGACCCGCCGAGCCTGGAGCCGGGCCGGGGCGGGGAAGCCGGCTCCCCCCCGGAGCAAACTTCGCGGCCGGGCGGGGGGCGGCGGGGCCCGCGTCCGGAGCCGGAGGCGGGGCCGGCCGCCGCGCCCGCGCCCGCGGGCACCATGCTGTCCGGCGCGGGCGCCGCGCCCCCGCCCGCCGCCGCCGCGGCCGCCGCGCCGTGCTGCCCGCCGCCCGCGCCGTGCCCCGGCCCGCCGCCCGCGCCGTGCCCCGGCCCGCCGCCGCCCCCCGCCCCGGCGCAGCCGCCGCCGCCGCCGCAGTTCCCCCAGTTCCACGTCAGGTCGAGCCTGCAGATCAAGAAGAACGCCATCATCGACGACTACAAGGTCACCACGCAGGTCCTGGGGCTGGGCATCAACGGCAAAGTTCTGCAGATCTTCAGCAAGAGGACGCAGGAGAAATTCGCCCTGAAAGTAGGTGGCGCGGGGCGGGTGGGGGGCTCCCAGGGCCGGCGCCCCCGCACTCCCGGGCGGCTGGTCGTGGCGGTGCCGGCGCGCTCCCAGGACCCGCGTCCGGGCGGCCGAGCAGTGGCCGCTGCCGGGCCGCCCTCCCCGCCCCGCGCGCCCCGCGCGTGCCCCGCGGCGGGGGCTGCGGGCGCCGCGGGAGGGTCGTGGCCGCGCGGGCCGGGTTTCCGGTCACCTGTGGGGACTCCCGGGGACTCTTGAGGACGCAGGCGTTTGGGGTCTGAGCGCCTTACGGCCGAGTCGCCGCGGTTGGCTTCGGGGACCACTTGGGCTCGTCTCCCTGTCTCAGGAAGCGGTTTTCGGGGGGCTTGTGGTTCCCGGTCCTCTCCTCCCGCCTCTCCTTTGCGCGGGCACAAAAGGCCCATTACTCATTGAGCTGGTTGGTGGGTTGGTTTGGAGAAGTCGGATCTCAAGAGGTTTATTTAGCCTCGCTCCTTATTTGGGAGCCGGAATGTGTGATTTCACTTCCCTGGGCCTCGTGAGTGCGGCTGTGCCGCCTCGGGGCGCGCGCCGGCCGGGGAGGTGCAAGGCTGGAGATTCCGGGCGCGGCGGCAGGGATTGTTTTGATCCGGGAGCTGGCCGCCTCCTACCTTCGGTGCCCGCGAGGCTCCAGATGGGAGGCCAGCAGGCTCCAGCGCGGTGTCTGCTGTTTCCTTAGTTCCGTTGATCATTGTAAACTGGGTCTGGAAAACCACGGCTTGGACCCGGGCTGATTCCACAAATCGGAGATGGCCGCTTGAGTCTTGGACTTGGGCGATTGGTGGACAGTAGGAGGGAGCGTTTTCCCGGAGCTGGGAAAAGCCAACCTCTTTTTATTATTTTTTTTAAGGAGCCTGGTGTGAGGAGAAAGGGGATTTCAGTGGGAATATCTACTTCGAAGTTAAAAATAATGAACTTGGAGGTCTGATGACTCCCCAGTGGCAGTGTGAGCAAGTGTCTAGGGTCACTAAAAAGGTTTTCCCCTAAGAGGGGTTTCAGATCAAACCGTATTTCTAAAGGTGACACACAATGCCTGTTTCCCTTGAGGTGTCTTTAATGATTGGAGGAGGAGAAAAATACTTCCTGTGTTATATTTTCTCTTCCCCCTCAACCCCTGTGGCTAGCTGTATTTCAGCTATTCATACACAACTCAGATATGTGTCATGGGTGGGACTGTTGGAATATATAATTAGATATAATAAAACCCTGGTACTTGGGGTTGTAGAAGGCAGACATGTTTGATTTACAGATTTTAAGGCTTCTAAGATTGTTTTCTTGCTGCTTTCAATTCTTCCTTTCCGGGGAGAACTTCAGCTAGCCTCAGTACTGTCAGATTTCTTTGGTTTTACTACAAGCTATTGCTTTGGACTTTTGAAGAAGGAGTGCATCAGTATCCTGAACCCTTTAGTATTTGTGCCTTAGACTGTTCTTTCCATACTCAAAACTGGGGCAGGGAAGGAGAGTGGTTGTTTGACCGTGGCTCTGACCTTGGGGAGTGGATACTGTTGGACCACAGTTAACCTGCACCGTTGAAGAAGTGACAGATGTTCTTTCCAGGAGAGTTTTCTGTCCCCTCTGAGATGCCATCTGCCTTCATCCACCAGCAGTTTGGGGACACTGGCTGCTCATTTTCTTGGATAGTTGGAATATGGTATAAAGACTCAGAACAAAAGCTCTCAACTTCTGCTCCTTACTCTATTTGATAGACACACAAAACTACCCATAGGAGAGAGATTTCAATTTTTTTCCCCTTTAAATAATTTTGAAAGGGAAGAGCCGGCAGTATTTTAAATAACACTCCTAGTTTGCCCTTCTCAGGTTAGAAGCAGGTGACGATTGAAGTCAGAATGTGTTTTGACAGGCAGCCTGCTCCCAGATCTCACAAGTTGCCTCAACTGTTAAACTGTAGATTTCCCACACATCTTTGTATAAAAACTTAATAATAGAGGAAGAAAGAAGGGATGAGGCATTCAGAGACTGACAGCAGTATCAACAGTGCTTCCACATCCAAATGCTGGAAAGACATAATTACAGCTGTGGGGGAAGCCTGCTTCAAACAGTTCTGTTCCAGAGACACACCAAAGAGATTTCCAGATCTTGAATCTCGACTAACTTAACCGTAGGTGCTGAGTAGTGAAATGATTTTCAAAACCAGGAGTGTTTTGATTATGAAGCAAGGGAGGAAGATGTGGTGGGGATCGCCTCATCGGAAAGGTGCCTGAAGAGAAAGGGAGGAGGCCTTCTGCTCTGTGTAGAGCGTGAGGCCATTCCTGGGGTTTAGGGCAGAGAGCTGCAGGGTCTCTGACGGGGTTCTCTGCTATCTCACAGCCCTGAGACTTGATGAGAGGTGGCAGCTGCCGTGATGGCCTGCTCCTCTGTGGTCTGGTGACCTCTTAGTCCTATTAAATGTAATCAGTACTTTTAAAAATAGCCTCAACCCACCCTGCTATTTCTCTCCATCCACCTGAGAGATGCGGCATTTAAATGCTTTTTGGTTGGTGCGGTGACCTTGCCTCATGGTCTCTCCTGGCTACTTTTGCTAAGGTCTGAGTCATACTCATACTTCACTCAGAGTTGGAAGGACTGTGAGTAGAGGTCATCCCATCTGACTCTTTCATTTTGCAGATGAGAAAACCAAGGCCCAGAGCAAAGGCTTTCTTGAGGTGAGACAGCCATGCCCTTGGCAGAATCAGGATCAGAACCCAGGATGTCTGACCTCTTCCCACTTGATAACTGCTGTGACATCAGTGGGCTTCGTCCCAGGACTGGCTGCTGCTCCAGAGCCCTTCACGCCCCAGGAACTGCTCTCACTGCAGGCCCCTCCTTGACCGCTGGGTCCGGGTTGCCGGGTGGGGATTTGTCGCCTCCCAGCACTGACCCCAGAGTTGAAGGGGCAGCTTGTAAACCAACTCAGCAGCTCCGTAAGTGAGTTTTGATCTGGAGTAACTTTTTCTTTTACCACCCCCCTCCTCTTTTTAGGAAGTGTTTGCTAGAAATCTTATTTACTACTATTATTTTTTTGTGCAAGAACATGAGAATTCTATTCACTGTGTCTTTAGTAGGGACACCTAGTCTCAACCCACTCGTGCCTTAATTGGTCCTGTTCCCTGCTGCTTCCTGCTTCATTGTGTCATGGTGACTCTTAGGTATTAGCTGAACAAATTTAATTAAAGCCAGCGCCCGTTGTCCCCCTCTGCTGTGTGACTCTGATTCGGTGAGGCATGTTATTGCTTTACAGAGTATAGAATGTTGTAATGTACCTCTGTTTGTCTTTCCATTGTGTGAATTAGAGGAAGCAAAGTCCTGTTCCTTCTCCTTCCCTTTCTCCTGTGCTCCCTCCCCAGATGACTCGCGTCGCGGCCACGTGGGTTCCTTGGTGTCTGCTGATACCAAGGGCCGCTGATCAGAACCTCTCAGGGTTGGTCTGGACACTGTTAGAGAGAGAGCAGGGCTGCCTCATCCCCGCAGGGCAGGCAGCACCCTCTGCTGTGTGCCTGTCAGGGAGCAAGCAGGGTTAGTATAGCTGGGTGAGAGGCAGTGTTCCAGATGGGGGTTTGCTGGATGGAATTACAAGGTGAGGAAAGGTTCACTGACTGGCCAGCCTCTTTTATCTCCACTATCATTACAGGTAGTTAACAGTTCTCTGAGCATCCTACCATGTGCTTTGTATTGTATGGAGGATACAGACATTGCAAGTGGCTGTAGAAATTTGGAGGTCCAGAAACTCTTTTGGAGAAGGGGGAATTACGAACTTAACAAACGCAGTCTAAGGCTGTACTGTCCACTGTGGTAGCCAATGCTCGTGCAGACCTGTTTACATTAAAACTAGTTAAAATTGATGAATTAAATTAAGCTAAGTTAAATTTAAAAGCCAGCTGCCAGCCACATGTCAAGTGTCAGTAGCTAGATGTGGCTAATGACTACTGCATTGAACAGTGGAGAGGAGCGTTTTCGAGCTGGTAGAAAATTCTGCCGGGTTTTGCTGGTCTAGGGGTTAAGTTGTGTGGTTGGAAGTAGAGGAACATGGAAGAGGGCATCTGTGAGGACTGAAGGCGCCGAGGACAGTGTGGCTTGGTCCCTGGGGGATGCACACGTCTGCCTGCGGGAGGGAATGGTGGTCGTGGGGGAGCGGGGGAGGGGTCCGGCTGTGAGGAGCACGCGGGGCTGGGGGCTCAGCGAGGAGCCTAACGGATCTTTGTGTTAAAAGCGGATGTTAAAGTGTTTGGGGAGCATGAAGTAAACTAACAGGATGTTATAAAGAAAAGTTACAAATCTTTGAGGTTGGGGCCTGTGGTTTTTTGGGGGAAGGTCTGGCTTCTGGGTTCAGAGACCCTGCGCCTTGCTTTGGGCTCTGCCTGTTGCAGCAGGGCTCTCGACGCCCACTGAGGCAGGGTCAGAGCTGGGCCAGCGCGTGATTCCTTTTCACTTAGGAGTTCTGGGCTCCGACAGAGCTTGAAAACAATCTCCAGCTAGGATGTGGGGTCAGCGGCTGACAGCACTGGGGAGAAGGGCAGCCTTAGGACCAAATATTGATGGGCATCTGGGAATTGAGGGGCGCCCCCCGCCTTTTTTAAAAATCAATTTAATGTCTGGTGGACTAGAATACAACCAGATTCTTATTTTCAGTTTGTGTCCTGATTGTGGCTTTCGTTTATTTACTCTTACAGTCTTATGTATTTATTTTTGGCTGGTTCTTTGTCGCTGAGCAGTTGTGGCGGGTGGGGGGCTGCTCTCTAGTTGGCGTGCATGGACTCTCATCGCGGCCTCTCTTGCTGTGGAGCACGGCTCTAGAGCACAGGCTCAGTCGCTGTGGCCCACGGGCTTAGTTGCTTCACGGTAAGTGGGATCTTCCCGGACCAGGGATCCAGCCTGCGTCTCCTGCATTAGCAGCTGGATTCTTTACCACTGACTCACCAGGGAAGCTCTTAGGGGCTCCTTTTTAGGGGATGAAGGTATTGGTATTCCTGATTAAGATGTTTTGGTTGCTTGAAATCTGAGCTGGGCCATCGTCAGTTGATGGTTTTATTGGGAGAGGCCTGGAGGAGCACTGCACCCCTTGGATGTCCTGGGGCTGAGGGAGGTCCCCCTCCCTGCCCACAGAGCCTGGGGGTATTTGGATTCTGTGCCTGGAGGAAGGTCAGGTGTCAGCGTCTGCTGTTCTTCCATGATCCCCAAGTGGCCCTCCTGTGCCCTGGTGCAGGACGCTCCTGGTGGTTTGGTGTCTGTGGCCCAGGATTCACATTTGACTGCCCGCCCCTCCTCTGCTTCAGGCCTTCTCCAGGGTCCTGTGGAGTCTTGTCTTTCCCCTCTTCCCTGGGCCGCACCTTTCTCATAGCTGCCGTGACCCGTGCAGAGCTGTTCTTTGTGTCTGAAGAGGCTTCAGCTACTCTTGGTCGTGATGAAAGGCTCAGGGACCCATCTTGAAGGGACCCACAATTCATAGCTTAGCGATCACTTTCCTCACACTCCCTGCTCCTCTTTCTTGACCTTTTCCACCTCACCGAGGAAGAGGCTGGGCCATTCTGGAAAGGTTCAGCCACACATCCGAGATCTCACCTGCTGTTAGCATCAGAGCCATGTCTTGGGACCCAGTTCCCTGGAACCTTCTCTGGGTCTGGATTCCTTTGGTGTTTTGGTTAATGGAGGGAGTGTGGGGATTGTGGGCCTGGCAGTGCCAACCTCAGTGTCCACTAACCAGTCACTGGGCTCTTTCCTCATCAGTCGGCTTTGAAATGGGGACGCTGGTAAGGAGATAAGGTCGTGCCACTGAGCATCTTGATGTGTATCAGATATGAAACCAAAACCAGATTTTGTACCTTTTCTAGTCTTTCAGGAAATACTGATATTTTATGTTTTAAGATATGTATGGATGTAAATACCTAGGGATGACCGTATTACCATGGGCTATGTGCTAGATTAGAAAGAAAAGAAAGATCCATCTAGTATTGGTGCCCTGCTAACGAGTTGTGTGATGTTGAATAGGTTAGTTAAGCTTCCCAGGCATCAGTGTACATGTCGAAGGGTCAGGCTACTGGTGACCCCTGGGCACAGTAGTGTGGGGTAGGTGGGCCGTGCTGGAGGCAAGAGGCAGGAGAGCTGGCTGCCTTGCTCCACGTCTGACCATCAGCAGTACCATCCAGCATGGATACCCTTTTGACAGGCTCCTTGCAGGGTTCCAGGGCAGCTTCCGCCCCGTTAATTAATACCATCGTGGACCAGCTGTTCCTTCTCTCATGTGAAGACTTGGTCTGTGTTCCAGCAAGAGCCTCAGCGGAGAGGATGGGCTTTGTAACTCAGTGGGCTGTGAATCCTCTCCTCCCTTAGAAATCGGAAGAACCGGTGTTGTGTGGCTCAGGGTAGAGCCGGGAACTCTCCATCTGACCCTCCTTCGCATTCGAAGCTGTGGGGCCAGATGTGGCCGCTGAGGTCGGCTGTGCCCTGCAGTTGTCAGGCTTTGCCTTGGTGTATGTCTGTGTCCATCCAAGTGGTGCTGCCTTCTGAGTCACCTGAAGTGATAGTATGGGTTTGGGGCTGTTCTGAGGTGAGAATTGGGAACTGATTCCCAGAGCTTATGGGAAGTTAGAATACATACCAGGTATGCCTGGGTACCCTTTCTTACCCATGGGACTGGGTGCTAGGGGATGTGACGGGACTGAGGAGGCAACAGGAGAGGGGGATTCCTGGCGTTTTCTCTTCTTTTCCTCCAGCCCGTTTAGGGATACCGCAGTGGTTTCAGTCCTGAACTTGGGTCCTCGGTGCCAGGCCAGGAGATTTGGTTGAAGGAAGAGAAGACTCAGCGGAAAGGGGGCTGTGGTTGTGCTCAGCCTCTGGCAGTGTTGAGTGCTCGAGGGTCTCTCTTCTCTGACCTGGTAAACACTTTTGCGTGCCCTCTGGCAGGGAGGAGAGGCTGGGACGTGGCCCCAAGGTCACCCTTTATCGGAAGCAATGTTCCCTTCTAGGACCAGCCAAGCTGTGTGTGTGCCGCCTGGAACCTGAGCTGTCCAGAAGGGTCATATGAAAGGGCACCTTCCTCTTGAGGGATGTTTGCAGGTCCCTCTGTGGTCAGCGGCCTTCCAGCACTCTCCTGGGAGGTGAGGGGTGGTGACCGACGGCAGAACGAAGCCTTTCCTGTCTCAGAGAAGAGGACGGCAGCATCTCTGTGTGGCTTACTCTGGGATGGTTCTTTCGAACATGAAACAAAAGCAAAATCTCTCTAGTCCCAGGTACGGGGACCTGGGAGGGGACCTCTTGATGTGCCCCCACCAGCTCCTACACCCTCATGTTCCTGAGGGGCTCCTCCCCGCTTCCCCCAACATCCCCCCCCACCCCCCGCCCCACCGAGGCAGGTCAGCGAGTTGACCGCCTCGCTGTCATTTTCATTTGGATTCTTCATGTTGTCATGAGGCTCCCAGCCCTCACTGGACGTGTGTCACCTGGCGTCCTGTCCAGGGCCCAGAACTGTCACTCAGCCCCTCTTGTCTCAGCTGCTAAAAATAAACCTGCCCTGCTGCCGCCTCCATCTCGGGTTGGCCCGACAGCGGCCCAGGCCTTCCTGCCGCACCGCTGCGCTGGTCCTCACACTCACTGGCGCCCGCTCCCCGTTCGCCCCTTCTTCCAGCCGGAGCTTGGTGGGCGGCCCGGCCGGCTGTGCTGAGAGTGAGCTGCGGGTGCTGGCCTCCAGGTGTTGAGATGCATGTCCGGAGGCTCCGTGGGCTCCTGGAAGGGTTGGTCAGCCAGGGAGGGGCGTGAGGCACTCTGTGCTAGCCTCCAGCTCTGCCTTCCTCCAGGCTCTGCCTGCTGGGGGGCTTCCCTGGGTGGGTGGGGGGCGTGGGGCTGAGTGGGGAGCCCAGGGCAGCTGCCAGGCCCTCACCCCAGCTGCCCGGGGACTGAGTGGCTACCTGCCCCTGTGCATGGCTCGGCAGCCTGGGGCTTCGGGTTACCGCATCCACAGTGTGACCTCATCCCCTTGGCTTCCAAGAATATCCTCTGTCATGAGTCAGGCACGGCCCCCCAGCCTCCCCCTGGGCCACCTGCAGGATGTCACTGGGAGCTGGGTCTCCTCTCCCTCCTGACTGGGGGGGCAGGATCTTGGTGATCTGCGTCCCTTGAGGCCCACTGAGGTGGCCTCTTCTCCTGCTGCCCGTGGGTCCTTGTATCCCAGGTGGTCCTGGTACCCCTGGTACCATAGAACCACATGAGGACATGGGCTTAGGTAGCTGGCATTCCTGGCTGCCGGATGGACACTGGGCAGAGTGCTCCCTTTATGATTTCGACATTCTCCTCTTGTTCCTAATCCTCGGAGGGTGTCGGTGCTGACCCCGTCAGACAGGGGGCTTCTGTGTCTGTTTTCTGGTGTGGGGGCTTATTTGGGAGAAGGGGTGCCTTGGGGGAGCCTCCGCCTGCAGCTGGAGTCCCATCCCGAGCCCGGCTCCGTGACCGCCTGCTCCCGGCTTTCCTCTGGGGCCTGGTTTGCTCCGCAGGGAGGGATTTCTCTGCCAAGGCCCACGGGCCTCTGGAGGGGAGGAGATGGGTGTAGATTGCTAATGGTTTATTTTTAACTCTGACAGGAGTCCCTGTCCTTGGGGGAGCCGTGCCTTCCCTCTCCTCCCGCCGCGCTGCGCACCGCCGCCCCCCCGCCCCCCCCCCCCCCCCCCCCCCGCCCCGCATCATGGGCCTCTGGGCCTGGCTTCTGAAATTCTTAGAGGAAGATGTGGGAGAATTTTAAAGGCAGGGTTCCAGGAGCCTTAGGTGAGGGCAGTCTTTCTGAATGAAGAATCTGTAGATTGCTTGTCCGGTCTGATTTCTGCAGAGTTCAAAGCGTCGGGGGTGGGGTGGGGCGGGGGGAGGAAGACCCGGAGCCCAGGGTGCTTAAAGCCACGTGTGTGGAACTCGGAGCATCCGAGGAATGCAGGTGGACGGGGGAAGAGCTCGCGTGCCCTGGAGCTTGCTGCAGTCCGGCTGCAAGGTCATCTTGTACCTTTTCTGTGCTTGGCTTCATACAGGCACCCAGGTCTAAGGAAGGCTGGAGGCCACAGTGGACTGAGTAGCGTCACCTCTCACGCTTACAGAAGCATTGTTTTGTTCCTCCCCTTGGCTGCCGCTCCGCAGCTCGGTATCCCTCCCGCTGGACCCCAGTGGGACCCTCAGGACTTCCCGCCTCTGTGTCCTCCCCAGCCGTGGCCCTCGGTCACCGGTGCTCTCGGGGGAGCAGGGGCCGCGAGCGCCCCTTCACCTGTGCTCGGCTCTGCTGCTCTCAAGGGCATTTTTGGTTTCCTTGCTTTAGATATTTAAAAGGAAAATAAAACTGAGTTTGAGGTGTAGTTAGAGGGCTGGTGGTGGAATGAAGTCTTGCCCCCGGGTTCTTCAGCGAGCATGGGGACTAGTTTGCCTGAAGCACAGCTCTGGTCACGTCGCTTCCCAGCTTGAATGGTGGGTTCGTTTTGACTGCAGAGCTCAGGAGGCTTCCACGTCCTTCTCAGATCTGACCTCAGTCTGTTTTTTTCTGAATGTATGCTGCGCTTCAGCCTCAGTGACGTATGTCTACTGTTTGCTCATGGGACCCTGCTTTCTAACCCTTGCTCCTCTACCCAGCGTCTGTCTCCCGTTGGTCCTGGGTTGTCCTGGCCCCCGCCTCACCCCAGCCCTTGTCTGGGCCTGCCTCTTTCGCCCTGTGCCTGCGCTGCTCCTTCCTTCGTGAACCCTTTCAGGCCAGAAGTGGGTCTTCCCATCCCTCCCCGTCACACTTGCCAAGACACTCTTATCTTCTCTTCCTGGTTTTAAGTGTAATTCTCCACTGCGCGAAGTGCAGACGTCGGATGGCAAATTCCGTGAAGACCTACATCGCCGTTATTTTCGTATCCTTTTATTTCTGTGTAGTGACTATATCCATCATTAAAAAAATTCCAGAGTATTTTGGCCTTATGCATTACACCCAGCTGCCTCATGAAGATGTGATTACTGAGCAATAGTGGATGCTGTCTACACAAGTGTAATGTGCTAGTGGTGATCCTCAAGGTTTCAGGGAGTGACTGGGTGAGGGACAGGGTTGGCCTGGATTCTGAGAATGAGTTGGGGCTGTAGTGAGGGTCTCCCTAAGGGTCTCTCCCTGCTCTCCCTCCTGTCTGCTAAAAGGCCATTCAGGACAGTCTTCTGGGAGGTCTTCCCCTCACCCACTGGGGTCTGCTGACTCAAGCTGGCACCTTGCATTTCTGCTAACAGAGTTCTCTTTCTTGTAAGGGCCCTGACCACAATTTCCCATTGATGCCTCTCCTCCCTGTTTCAGAGCTCCTCTGTCTTGTGTTGTGCTGTGGAGATGACCCTCCTGCCCTTTGGAGAACTTTAACTGAGGGAGGGACAGGTGTGGAGCTTGCCAGCTCTCCCAAAGTTCTTGGCGTCTTCGAGTCAGCCCCAGACACGCAGAGACACCTGGATGCAGTCCGAGATGGTCTTCCTGTCTCCTGGCCTCGTCCTATGTGTTGCAAAAGGGCCAGCATTGAGCAGCATGATGCCGGGACTGGGGTTAGAGGTTTGAACCTCGGGGAACCCTTGAGTTCCAGGCAGGGGGGAGAGAACCCGCCTGGCCTCTGAAGCACCCACCTGGCTGTGTGGGTCTCAGCAAGTTCTTGAACCTGTCGGGGCCTCACTCAGCTTTTTCATCATAAATCCAGGGCTCTCCTGTGCTGAAGGGCGCTCTTCATCACTGCTGCTGATGCCCCTCTGCTGGGAAAGAGGTGGTCAGCCTGGGCTCCAGGGCTCCAGGGTTTGGAAGCCACCCTCTCTGCCCTCACTTTCTGCAGGCCAGTGTTCTTTCATCCCTCCCTGGGCTGTAGTGTTTTTATTCATTCAGCCTTTCAACTAATGTTTGTAAATGTGAATCCTCTCTGTGCCTGCCTCCTGTCTTCCCTGCTGAGTGGCCATTAGGAGGCCCAGATGGCAGGATTAGCCTGGAGGGGCGACCACTCTGGGTCTTCCTCTTGGGTTTAGACTCCTTTAATACCTCTGCTATGTGAGAAGAGAGGGGTTTAGAACAAGGAGCGTTGATTCTTTTCTAGCAACTTAGACTGGACCCCTTCCTTTCTAAGTGGAATTTGCCCCAGGGTACCTTGTAGCTCTCTGAGATCCAAAGCAACTTACTACTCAAGAAAATTAGCACTGCCAAGGATGACTTTTGCCATCTCCCTAAGGAAGATCAGAACAGCAGAATGAGAGATACATACAACAATATTCTATCCTCTGCCTCCTTCAGATCACTGTCCAAAGCTTAGCAACACTGTGAAGGGTTTCCAGGTTAATAGCAAGTCTTTACTGAGCGGATACTGTGTATCAAGCATTGTACTAAGTGTTTCACTTACATTCTTGTTAATCCTTAATATTGCAAAGTAAAAGCCCCTGTTTTATGGAAGAGGAAATATGTTCAGAATCATTTAGTCCCTAGCAGTTATTTATTGAGCACTTACTAAGTGCTAAGTATTATTTCAGGCTCTAGGGATACCTCAGTGTACCAAGAAGATCAAAAAAAAAAAAAAAAAAGAAAGGAAAAAAGAGAAAGAAAATCCTGCTTGTGTGGAGCTTGCATTCTAGTATGGGGAGACAGACAAAATACAATCAGATAAATGATATAGCTTGTCAGACGGCTGTAGGTACAAAGGAGGAGACCCTGGAATGCTGGGAACGTGTGTGTGGTGTTGAAGTTTCAAATAGGGGCTCAGAGAAGGCTTCACTGCAAAAGTGACATTTGAGTGAGCCCTAGAAATATTTGGGGGAGAGGCAGGCAGAAGGAATACAAGTGTAGAGCCCTGAGGCTACTGATGCTGGGTGCGTCTGGCTTTCCTACCTGGCTCCATGGAGCTTCCAGTACTGCCTCCTATAGTTCTTCCCTGACTCCACTGTGATTCAGTACTTAGTTGATTCCGCTCTTTGTTTTTTCATCAAATATTTATGGAATGCTTATTGTGTGCAAATTGCTACAGTGGTCAGATGGGAGCCCTGCCTTTGGGAACTTAGAGTTTAGAGGAGGAGCGGACAGCTTTGTGTATAAAGGAGTGCAAATAGCCTGACCCCGCCGTCTGTGCTGTGCCGGTTCTCAGGTGTTCCCTCTTGATGCTCTCCAACAGAAGCAGTGCCTCCGGGTGGCTTGATCCAGGTTTTACCCGTAAAGAGGTTCAGGTGGCCGACTTGGGGGAAAGTGGTAGAATCAGAGCCTCAGAGAATACAGAGACTCGGGTGGGCTCCTCCAGGACAGACGGGTCGGGGGTGTGGTCCCTTTTGCCTGGTGCAGACTCGCACCTGTGACCCTCCCAGGGACCACCGCACACAGACGGCTGGGCAGCAGGAGGGCGAGAGTGAGGCGGCGAGAGCGAGGCTGCCGGGCTCTCCCCAGGGCTCCCATCTTCCGTCGGCGCAGGTCTCCCAAGGCTGTTTCTATAACCGGAAGCGCTCGGGATTGCGCTGACTGGCCATCCATGGAGCTGGGAGGATGGGGTGATGAGAATGGGCTGCAGCTGAGGCCGTGGGTCCTCCTCTGGGCCTTCACGGGGCTCCTCCCTTCCCTGCAGAGTCGCGTCCTTCCTGTGGGGGCCTCCAGGTGGACCGGGGCGCCGGGAGGCTCTCTGAGCCCTCGGTCTGGCCGCCTTGCCTCCTGCCTCTCGGGCGCTCGGTGAGCGGAAGTCCGGGCCCAGGATGGAACCGGCCGTTAGTGTGGATGGGAAAGTGAAGCAATGGCTTCGGTCGCTTCTTCCTGAGCATGTGCTGTGACAAAGGAAGTTGCAACATTTTACCCCCTTTCTTTCGTTCTTTTTATAGAGCAAGAAGGGGAAAAAAACCCCAGTCTTCCAGTAAACTTCAGAGAAAGATCTAGCCTTTGCTGGATGGTTCTCCCCTCCCCCACAGTGCTCTTTTAGCATGTGGTCTTTCTCCCATCCTGCTTCCTCCCACCATCCCTGCCGGGCCCTTCTTCTCTGAGGTTCTGTGTCCCTGAAGCAGGATAAGAACCTCTCCCAAGAGGAGACAGTAAGGTGGTCTGCGGGAGCCTTGAAGGAGCGTCCTGTCCATTGTCCTCCCCACATACTGAGAATTATTTAAATACGACGGGTGACTGCAGATACCCACCTGGCCTCTTTCACTGCAGCTTTGGTCTGTGTTCACTTGGTGCCCCAGAAGGTTGAGGTGGTACCTGTTTCTTGGCTCAGATAACCACCCCCTTTGATAGAGTGTATGTCCAGTTAGATGGTGGGGAAAGAGGCCCAAACGTGGGAGCGAGAGTCAAGTTGAAAGACTACACATGTGAAGCTGGAGTCCTTGGTCAGGTTGAATCTGGCCTTTGTGCTGCACCTGGATGGGGCTTTCCAGGTGGCTCAGTTGTAAAGAATCCTCCTGCCAATGCCGAAGTTGCAGGTTCTACCTCTGGGTCGGGAAGATCCCCTGGAGAAGGTAATGGCAACCCATTCCAGTGTTCTTACCTGGGAAATCCTATGGACAGAGGAGCCTGGCAGGCTACAAACCATGGGGTCACAAGGAGTTGGACTCAATTTAGTGATTAAACAGCAGCAGCAGCAGCAGCAGCTGTACTTGGGCAGGAATCCAGTTATCTTTTTTAGTGTGCAGATGATACATTTTCCTGATGAAGACTATTGAGGTTTGGAAAAGTAGTGCAACTTGTTTTTGGTGAGGTTTATTTCTTCTCCCTTGGATATCTGTGGGGCTTCCTTGATCGCTCCGATGGGAAAGAATCTGCCTGCAATGCAGGAGACCCCGGTTCAGTTCCTGGGTCAGGAAGATCTGCTGGAGAACCGATAGCCTTCCCACTGCAGTATTCTTGGGCTTTCCTTGTGGCTCAGCTGGTAAAGAATCCGCCTGCAAAGTGGGAGACCTGGGTTCGATCTCTGGGTTGGGAAGATCCCTTGGAGAAGGGAAAGGCTACCCACTCCAGTATTCTGACCTGGAGAATTCCACAGTCCATGGGTTCTCAAAGAGTTGGACGTGACTGAGCATGTATTGGGTATAGATACCCAATATCTATACTCCAGATATACTATCCTGTATCCCTGTAGGGTACTCCAGATGTACCACAGGATATCTATACTCCAGAACAGCCCAAAAGTTCCAGTACAAATCAGCTTTGAGACTCCAGCTTCGGACAGCTGAGGGCTGTTCCAGGTCATCCTTGAGACTGAGGTCCTCTTGCTCTGGGGGCGCTGGGGCCTTGCACCGGGCGATAGGCTCTGATGTCTTGGATGGGGTGATGGCTGCTAGTGTTAATTGCTCTCTTGGGCAGAGAAGGGCACAGCCCTGCAGGGTGAGGATTGCTGCTAAGGCTTTTTGTTCTTTGTCCCTGTTGTCTGCGGTGCAGCTGACACAGAGCTCCTCCTTTCCTGCCATTTTCTCTGAATTGTATCTCCCCGTCACAGGCCGGTCTCTTCAGGCTGGAGCTGACCTCCAAGAGGTGGTGGGGGAAGGAGCAGTCAGAATTTGCTGATCTGTGTGGATCTCAGAGTGAATGCAGAAGCCCTTTTCCATAGCTAGTTGTACTGCTGGTCCAGTAGCCACCAGCCACATGTGACTATTTAAATTTAAGTGCTTGAATAAAGTTAAAAATCAGTTTCTCCATACCGTAGCAGCAGCCACATGGCAACTGCTCAAGAGTCACATAGAACTAGTGGCTGCCATGTTGGGCAGTGCAGATAGAGAACATTCCATCGTTTCAGAATGCTCTCACACAGCGCCAGACTCTGAGGCCATTGTTCTGCACCCTGGCGGATTTAGCAGAGTTGGGAGGGAATTTGTGGAAGAACACGAGGAGAGGTTTTGCGGTCCTGGGGCGAGAGTCCAGAGAAGGTGATCTTTAGAAAGGCAACTTTTGTTTGTCTTGTTTAGGACTGCCTCCCCACAAATGGTCATCCAGCTCAGTGGCTCCCAACCAAGTCGATTGTCAAAATCACCTGTGTGGGTAACATTTGAAAATACAGATTCCTGGGCCCCACTCTATATTTTACTGAGTCCAAGATTGTGGGGTGGTGTTCAGGAATGTGTGTTTTTGTCTATGATCAATCTCTCTGTTTGGCATCCTATGGAACCTCTTCTTAAATTCCTCCAGTGATGGGGAGCTTACCTCTTTTGAAGAAAACCTTACTCTTAAAAACTTTTTCTGGTTTTATGTTTTTTTAAAGTTTTATGTTAATCAAGTCAAAGTTTGGTTCCCTGAAGGTGCATTATTCCTTGGTGCTAGTGGCATTTTCCAGAGCCTCACGGAACGCATCAGCCCATCCCCACCCGGCCTTCTGCAGACACCTGTGCGCGGCTGTGTCTGCCACCCCCTTGCCACGGTGGGGTTTCAGAGTACCCAACTTGGGAGGGCCCCCGAGAGATGCAGGCTGCGACGTCATTCCCGGGATCCTGCCGATCGTCAGGCCTCGCTGAGAGATCGTGGAGAGGTGCGCGTCTCGGGGGACCCTGACGGTGGAGGGCCCCAAGGGCCATCAAGCTGGTCATCCCCCAGTGTCCATCCTGCTCCATGTTTCTCTGCATGGTTCACACCTGCTTTTTGAGGCCACTGATCTGGTTTTCTTCAGAGCCGTTCAGGGACAGCCATCTAGCCAGATATGACCACAGTTACGTCTGTTTAGAGACCTCCCGTGGCCTCTCCTTGCCTGCAGTGTGACACTTAAACTCCTAAATATGGTGTTCAGGCAAGCTGGCTTTGCCCTTTCTTTCTTCCCCTACTCCTACCCCCAACACACCTTTGTGAACACGCACGCACACTCACACAAGCACACACACGCACACTCTTTCCCTTCCTGGGGAGGACTCCATCCCACCCTGTGGTGTGTTTCTTCTGCTTCTTGATCTTCTGTGTCTTTCTCATGTTCATCCTTTTACTCCTGGTAGAAGTTTGTTTCTACTTGGAAGCTTAGATTTCACTGCCCCCCTCCCCCGCCCCTCTTCCCCAGTTCCAGGAAGAATAACTTTCTGCCCTATTTTAGTGGTAGTTCACACTAGCTACTGCTCTGAATTTAAATGATAGCCCTCCCATGTCCTAGCCTCTGAGTGCCTTAGGGACAAGATACGAGAAGGCAATGGGCACCTCACTCCAGTGTTCTTGCCTGGAAAATCCCATGGACGGAGGAGCCTGGTAGGCTGCAGTCCATGGAGTTGCTAGGAGTCGGACACGACTGAGCAACTTCACTTTCACTTTTCACTTTCATGCATTTGAGAAGGAAATGGCAACCCACTCCAGTATTCTTGCCTGGAGAATCCCAGGGATGGGGGAGCCTAGTGGGCTGCTGTCTGTGGGGTCGCACAGAGTCGGACACAACTGAAGCGGCTTAGCAGCAGCAGCAACCCCAGGGTAAGCACAGTGCTAGGCACTTAGCTGAGCTGCATCAGACCCAGGGAATGGCTGAGCCTCTTGCCTGTTTGTCTTCATTTGGATTCTAACGAGGTGGCCATGAGGGAGTTGGGCCCCTTTCCTAATACCAGCTCTTTACCCCTGGTGTCCTCCAACCACGTCAGCTTCGGTGAAGAAACGACTGCTCAGTTAATTATCAGCTGATAATTAACAGGCTGAGTGGAGCCTTGGCTGCCTTAGAGGCAAAACTGGTATTTAAACAATAAAGTTGCTAAAGTCAAGAATTAAAGTGTCAGCTTCAGAAGAGCTACATCCAAACACAAGCCCGCCCAGTTAGAAAAGAGAAGTGGAATAATGGAACCAAGGAATTCTCTGTAGCCTTGAGGAGTCCAGGGACAGGAAGCCCTGTGGGGAGGTTGAGGGGCTGGCAGGAGCTGGGGAAGGCGCTTTCCGTCTCTGTCTCGAGGAACAGGGGTCTGGGGTCTGGGGTTGCCTGGGAAGACTGGGGGTGCTTCTCTGGAGAGGGCTGTCGGTGTTCCCTTCCCTCCCGCTGTCTAGAGGTTGAACTGGTTTTGCTGGGTGGGCAAGAAGAGAAATTTGGGGAAATAGGGTAGAAATAAGCTATGAACTTTTTTCTAAGGTGATAAAACATGCCCTTTTGTATTTGGTTATGAGTGGAGACTGTTCAGCGTTGCCTCGTGGAATCTCACCTTATTTTCTTCTGATGTTTCCAGGGTTGGGAGGGGAGAGCTGACATAGGGCCCTCCCCACTTCTTAGGTCAGAACCAGAGTCCTTGGAATTCCCCGACCTCTTGGTGGTACCCAGAGAAGAACCACAATCTCCATCTCCACCAAAGGTGTTCTCAGAAATGTGCACGCCGGGAATAGTCTGTGGCTTCAGAACAAGGGCAGAGGCTGTAAGAGGCAGAGGTTTCCTGGGTGCGGGGCGGGTGGGGGAGCTGAGGGCGCCACCTGGGGCTCAGCTGCGGAGGTCAGGGGGAGGCGCTCCTCCAGGATGCCCTTTACTGTGAAAGAAGCAGGAAGCTCGCCCCAGGGTACCAGAGGGGCTCCTGAAGGGGCTTTTCTACAAAGTTACCCCAACACACAGCCTCTGTTGTTTCCAAGCCGAAGGAAGGGTCTGTCTGACAAACAAGTTTTTTTTTTAGTAGGGGCACTACTTCCAGATCTAAGAGACAACCGGAAATACATAGTTTGAATATAAAAATACTGGACTTTCTGGGAGATGTTGACGGTTCATGTCATTTCTGAGTGTCTGTCACGCCCATGATGGGAGGAAGGTTGGGTGAGGACCCTTTCGGGTCCAGCTTGGTTAGCCCGCTGTTCCTTTCAGGCTTCTCTGTTGGACTTGGTGGTGTCAGTGGCTGAGGTTGCCCCGACCACGTGCGGTACTTACAGTGGTGGCATCTCACTGGCCACAGGCGTGCACGTTCAGGGCAGTCACCCAGTTACTTTTAGGGGCAAATGCAGAACAGCTGAGGAAGTCTAGGGAGAGGTTTGGTCAGGGAATAAAACCAGCTGGTTCATCCGCATTTGAACCCTGGTCCTTGGTGGCATAAGTGCAGGTGATTCAGAGCCAGGGTTGTCTTGAGCGTATGCAGGGGTTCAGTGTTTTGGATGAAGTTCTAGTGGTCTTTGTGGAAACGTCATCACTGGTTGAACCGAACTATGGAGATACCACAGCACGCTCGTGAATCTGTTTATCTGTTCACCGGAAGCTTATTGAGAAGGAAGCACGTAAGCAAAATGTTTCTCATGCATTTCAAATAGTAGAAGAGCTACATAAGGGGATGAGCACGGAACAGAGTCGCCCATTTCTCCAAACACCAGACGGTCTTGGATTGTGTTGGTGGAACATCAGTCCTGAGACACCCTGTGATCAAATGAATCTGGGAAACATTCTTCAGCACACATTAACATTCTAAAGGTGCCGATAAGTCCTTTAGTAGAAAAATCTGTCCGGCTTTGTATAAGCTGGTGCTTCTGACATAGGTCGGGCCCCTTTTTCTTGATACCTGTCACTTATTAACATCCTGCAGTATACTATTTGAGAAATGGTGGTGAAGTCTCCCTGCTCTGGGAGAACTGTCCAGTGATTCAGAGAAAAATTCACCTGACTGTATGTTAACACAGGTTTGAGAGGCTTAAAAAATTGTGTGTGTGCACGCTGGGGGTGTGGCAGAAAAGGGCCCCCTGGCAGGTGGCTTCCATTGACGTTGGCCTGTCTGCATTCCTGCTGGCTTTGTGCTTTTGGAGAAGGCTTTTGTCCTGTCTTGAACACACTGAATAGCAGTTACATCTGTCATGCCTGGGAAGCGGCAGTGTGCAGCGTTGGGGGGGGGGATGGTGGGGGGAGCAAGCAGTAGGCGGTCACCCCCGCTTGAGCCCCAGGCTACTGAGAGCTCCTCGCCCTTGGAGAAAGGGCCTGGTGATTCAGAGGCGGCTGCTTGCCAGGTCTGGAAGTGCAGGGGCGCAAGAGTTAGCTCCCTTGCCTCCGCGTGGCCTCCTGGTCTGATCCCCATCTCTGCACCTTGAGGTGGCCATGGGACAGGCAGATAGACTGTGTCTTTTCTCCCCTCCCCACTGGCCAGGGCGGAAAGGCACTGGGGAACCGAGACGAAGGCTTTTTGGCTTCAATTTAAGTAAGGATTCAGAATTGGGAAGTGGACTTAGTAAAGTCTGTGGAATTTTAAAATTCAGGCTAGAGTTGTTTTCAGACCATCGGTGACCGGAGGTGGATGTGAAGGTTGGTCCCCTTGACGGCGGCTCCTGAGGAAGGGGTCGGTGGCTCCGCTGAGCTCTTCACTCGCAGAAGAGCCTCACTTCACACCTGAACCCGCTGCGCGCTTCTGCACCCTCCGGGCAGCTTGCTAGGGGGTCATGGTTGGTTACAAGGAAGTTAGCAGCTGAGGGACCGGGGAGTGTTGGTGGGAGCCGCTAGCGCTTCTGGAGACTGCGCACCGCCAATGTAGGTAGAGCTCTGTGCCATGAGGGCAGGCCCCGGACTTCCTCCCTGTGTGTGTGTGTATTTGTAGTTTTGTGTCGCGTCTCCTCTTTTGACCTCCAGAGGAAAGGGACAAGGTGTGTCCTCAGGAACGAGGGTGCCTGTCTCCCTGGCGTCTTCCCTGGCATCTCCCTGCCTTTCCACCCCCGGCAGCCTCCGGCATCGCTCAGGTGGGGAGGGGCCGCCCGGCCCCGGGCTGTGTGAGCTGAGGAGGGGAAGGGCAGCTGCTCCGCCAGCCCCGGGAAGCCTGAGTATTAGCTCTGCCGCCAGCCGGGGCTGTGTTTGCAGACTCCCAGGCTCCAGTGTCCCAGAGGGACCAGTAACTCTGGGCCCCCGGGACTGGTGGCCTCCAGGGAGGGAACCCTTGCCAGAGAGCTCTGAGCTTACTCGAGGTGGGCCTCTGTAACGGCAGCAGAGAGCTGGGCTGGGCGGCAGCGGGGAGGAGGGGCGGCTCCTCCCTCCGCCCCTCGTCGGCTGGAATGCATCACCGCCACTGCTGGGAATGCTCTCAGGCCACTTGTAGGCAAATCGGTCATTATGGAAATTCTTTCTGACCCCGGGGTGGAGCTTTCCTTATTTAGAAGAACCTTCATCTGTGTTCTTTCCAGGTCCTGACACTGAGGGACAGAGCTGTTGCCCTGTTGACCCCTCAAGGCTAGAAGGCAGGGCATGGTCTGAGCCCCACCCTGTGGTCTCTCTCTCTGGTTCCCCTTCCCCTGCCCTATGGTTGCCTGCCCCTGCCGTCGCCTGTCCCATTGTCCCCTGCCCTGCCGTCCCCTGTCCCGCTATCCCCTGCCCCCGCCGTCCCCTTGCCCACCGTCCCCTGCCCCATCGTCCTCTCTCCCGCCATCCCCTGCCCTGCCATCACCTGCCCTGTCATCTCCTGCCCCGCCATCCCCTCTCCCGCCGTCCCCTGCCCCGCCGTCCCCTGCCCCGCCGTCCCCTGCCCCGCCGCCCCCTGCCCCGCCGCCCCCTGCCCCGCCATCCCCTCTCCCGCCGTCCCCTGCCCAGTCTTGCCCTGCCCCGCCGTCCCCTGCCCCGCCGTCCCCTGCCCAGTCTTGCCCTGATTCTGGCCCAGCAGAGCAGGCAGGGGTTGGGGACGAGTGGCCCCGCGCCCCTGTGTCATCTTTCCCACAGGCCTTGTTGGGTCTTCCTCTCCTGCATGGCCCTCTTTGCAGCTGGGGCACATCGGGACCTCGACAGGGTGTCCTGTGGACCGGCCTGATGAGGATTCCAGGTTTTCCCTAGGTACCGGCCCAAGAGGGTAGTGGGATTTCCCCACCCACAGGTAGTCCGCCTCCAGGAGAGTCTTGACCCCTAAGCGGCCTGCCCTCACGCCCTCCCCCAGGAGAATGGCGGGAGGGAATTCCTGCCTGAAGTTGTCTTTTGGTTTGTGAGGTAACCTTGGTTTGAGAAGCATGGAATGTATACCCCTCTCCTTGAAGATCTGAGGCCAAGAAGCTCTAGCTTCTCTGGTTTCCAGGGAAACCAGATGGATCAGGCAGGGAAAGAAGGGACTGGTTATGGGGACTGAAAGTCCTGAGAGGTTCCTGGGCTCTTCTGTACTTCTCTGGGAACGTGAGTGGTCTCCTAGGGGCCTGGGCGCAGCCCTCACTCGGTCAGCAGCTGGCTGTGCTCAGTTCTCTGCACCTGAGTTTCCACACATTTGAAATGAAGATCGTGTCGGCTGTACATGGTTTATGACTTTAAAGGGCTATGGAATACATAGAAATTAAACACGCTTTCTGGAGAAGGCAATGGCACCCCACTCCAGTACTCTTGCCTGGAAAATCCCATGGACGGAGGAGCCTGGTGGGCTGCAGTCCATGGGGTCCGCAAAGAGACAAGACAGAGTGACTTCACTTTCACTTTTCACTTTCATGCATTGGAGAAGGAAATGGCACCCACTCCAGTGTTCTTGCCTGGAGAATCCCAGGGATGGGGGAGCCTGGTGGGTTCTCGTCTATGGGGTCGCAGAGTTGGACACGACTGAAGCGACTTAGCAGCAGCAGCAGCAAACACGCTTTCGGGTTGTATTTCCTAACCTAGAAGAGAGAGTCATGTTAAAGAATTTAGCATCAGAAGAAACTTTGACCTCAGGTAGTCTAGGCCTGTCCTAGAGAGGAGGAGGCTGAGCGCAGGTTCCTTGAGTTCAGGTTCTTAGCGAGGTGACCGCAGAGCTGGGCCGAGGACCAGGCCGCTCAGCTTTCCAGTCTCCTTTTTCTAGGCCAGCTCCAGGACGTGTGTCCTCGGGGTGGAGAGCCAACAGTAGGTAAAACGTACCACAGAGAAAGGTTTACATGGTCTGTGCTGTTGCAGGCAGGGAAATAGGGATAGTCAAGTAAATAATTTTCAGATTATTGAAATTTGACTTCTCAAAGTATCAGTGATTTTTTTTGGGGGGGGGGGTCCAGCAAATCTATCTTCTTAATTCTCTTGAGTTTCCATAATATTCTGTGTCCCAGAAACCTGCTGTGTGCTGTGGGGCAGGGGTCAGTGTTGGCTTTGGATCATCTACCAAGTGGATAACTCACATGCAGACAGAGCTAGTTAGTTGCCCCAGTCCTTCTTTTGCGGACATGCTGATTTGATAGCCAACTCCTTGCTGTAGGAAACTGGCTGGAGCTCACTGCAGCTGCAGTTGCGTCTCTGCATTCCTCGGCTCCTGTCTGGAAACACGGTTTGCACAGATGTGGTGAATAGTTGGCTGTCAGAACTGCTTCCTTCACTGTCCAGGGGAAAGGACCACAGCCAGAGAGGGGCGGGGCTAGGGCCAGAGAGTGATGGAGCCAGTCCCATGGGAACAAGAACTTACGCCAGCACGGTTCCGTGTGCTCCATCTTGGCTAAGATTTCTTGCCCCCAGGTTGGCCGGGCCTTCTGCAGCTCTGCCCTTGAGAGGCCCCTGCGTTGACTGAAGCAGCCCCTGTCCTTCCCCTTGCTGCTGTCCTGCCATGACCTCCTGGCCACTCTTCTGTCCCTGTGCCCCTTACTGGCTGTTACTTCCTACGTTCCCCTCTCTCCATTAGGAAACACTAATAGGCAGCGAGCTTGAGAGAACGGTATGGTGAGCACTCATAGACCCAACGGCCTGGATTCTACCCCTAACATCCGACTCCACTCGCTTTCTTGTGTCTCTTGTCTCTCCGTCTCTCTACTCATTTATCAGCCTGTCTTATTTTGAGAATGCATTTTATAGGAAGTGGCAGACATTAGTACCCTTTGCCCTTAAACATTTTAGCATATGTAAGCACTGGAGCTCAGTATTTGTTCGTGCATTTAATTAATTATTTTGTGGTAAAATTTATATAGGAGTGAAATGCTCAGGTTTTAAGTGTATCATTTGGTGACTTTCATCCATGCAATCCAAACCTCTGTCAAGATAGAGAACAAAAATTTTTATTACCTAAAAGTTCCCTCATGGTCCTTCCCAGGCCATCACAATTCTGGTGTGTTTTTTGCACTAGGGGTTTGTTTTGCCTGTTCCAGAATGTCATGTAAAAGGAAATCAATCACCATGACCTCTCTTATGTAAAGTTCATGCACCTGGTTACCTGTATTGGTAGCTCATTCCTTTTTATACGGCACAGTTTTGCATTGTATGGATGGGATACGGTTTGCTTATCTGTTCTCCTTTGGAGCATTTCCAGTTTTTGGCTATGATGGGTAAAGCTCCTGTGAATATTCTTGCACAAGTCTTTTTGTGGACATAATGTTTTCATTTTTCTTGGGTCAGTACACAGGAGTGGGATTGCTGGGTCAAAGGAGGCAGCTACTTCTTGTTCTCGAAATAACGTGCTGTGTTCTGTTGATGTGAGTATTAGAAACACCTTATTGCTCATCTGGATGATTCTTTCACTCAGTGCAGGATTCCTCCAAGAGCCTCTGCCTGAGTGTTTCCAGGGGCGGGGAGGTTAGTACCTTCCAAGCCCCTACTGTTGGAGGACAGCTCCTTGTAATTTCTGCGGGGGGGAGTCACATCGCCCTCTTCTCTGTGACAACCCTACGGAATTTTGGGAGTGTTATCACATCCAGTCTCTCAACTGCTCAGAATAATTGTCCCAGTTTACTGATCCATTTGTCCTGTGAGTTTCTTCTCAGACCTTTTATGCCCTGGTCATTATTGTTTGGAAGTTTAATAGTTTCCTTTTGCTTAGACGTGACTGTGGATTCGTGTGATGTGAGAGTGTGTGTGAGAAGTGCCGAGTGTGGCTGGGTCTGGACGCCGGTCGTGATCTAGGATCTTGATCTGCCAGGGAGCTGCAGGTGACGCTCACTTCTTGGCAGCTGCATCATGACCATATCATGGCATTGGATCAGATATTTGTAAAACAGAATACCACAAATCTAAGGTGATATTAAGGTACTCCTGCAGCCCGAAGTTGGTTAGAACCTTTGATATTAACAGCATCTTGTGTACCTTCTGCTTGCCATCTTCTCAGTTTATCTTTGCCACCACTTTATGAGAAAGGTACTATTAAAACGAACTTAATAAAAACTGTTTGGTTTAAAACAGTGTTTGTCAGCTTGAGTACTATTGACATTTTGGATCAGATAAGTCTGTTGTGGAAATTGTCCAGTGCTTCTTAGGAATTAGCATCCTGGTCCTCTACCTACCAGATCTCAGATGCAGCCCTCTCTGTGCCGCTCCAAGTTGCAACAATCAGAAATGTCTCCAGACATTTTCAGATGTCTCATGGGGAAAATCATGTCAGGCTGAGAACCATTCCCACGGTGTAGAACTTAGTAATTGAAAAAAGTTTAAATAACGGAGCTCTTCCTGAAAGGTAACCACTGTTACTATTTACATGTATACTTCCCTCTTATGTTCATTCATTGTGCAGGCAGTCCTTGCTTTTCACAGTTACAGCATACATGAATTTCATTTGCTATAGCTTAGTTAAATAGCACCATTCCCAAAACGGCATAGTTCCAGTTCAAGTTGTTATGCTATGTGAACTATGAGTAATTGTACAGAGTACAAACTTTGCAGCTAGCTCTTCAGTTCACACATCCCTATGTGCCTAACAGATGTGTGTTAGGCTCAGTGGCCAGTCACGGCCCTCCTGCGTGTCTGTTGGTGGAGGTCACTCCCGTCTGCCGTTGAGTTCACACGGGCAAGTGTGCAGCTGTTGTGTTGCTTCCTTGTCTCCTAGCAATAAACTCATGTGATGTTTTACAAAAATGGATAATCAAAAGAGGAAATTGCCCAACACTGATGAAATTTCAGCAAAGAAATGAAAAATGGTAATGCTGAAAGTGAAATTCCATAACTGAACCTAAGTGGAATTACAGCTGACTGCAGAAATGTCGACACTGCTGCTGTTTGAGACTCTGCGTAGAATTAAGTGAAGGCAAATCCCCTGACCTGGCAGTTGTGACGCAGAGGACAAAGAAGTGCCCGAGGAAGTGACACTGGGGAACAGTTTCACATGGAAGGGACTCTCGAAGGTGTTTTGCAACATTAAAAACCCAAAGGATAAAATGTTGGAAACTGATTCAGATTTACAAAGAGTGTGGCAATTTATAAAGGCGTGGAAAAGATGTTTGCTCTGTCTTGTGTGTGAAACCTTGAGAAGGCAAGCCCTGTTCAGCCTGCTCTGCATGAGTTTTTACAAAGAAACAAAACACTCATTCTCAGTGTCTCTAATTTTTAGTTAGTGTGCTAAATCAATATTAGTTTTATACTAGTTTCTTCTTTATTCATTTATAACTGACAGTAAAAGAGGTTTTAATGTTTTGATAAAAATTTCTAAAGACCATGGAACAATCCGTTTTCCCCGTTGATGATTAAGATTACTTTGTATGGTCATTTGCATGGTTCCATGTTGCTTCCCAGGCGGCCCCAGTGGTAAAGAATCTGCCTGCCAGTTCAGGAGACACGAGACACGAGATGCAGGTGCAGTCCCTGCGTCCGTAAGACCCCCTGGAGGAGGGCATGTCTGCCCACTCTCGTATTCTTGCCTGGAAAATCCCATAGACTGAGGAGCCTGGGAGGCTACAGTCCATGGGGTTGCAGAGTCGGACATGACTGAGTGTACATACACACACACACACACACACACACACACACACACACACACGCACACACACAAACTACTAAGCAAGGCTGTATTTACAAGAAAGTGGGTAAACACACACGTATGTACACATATCTGCCTTTTCTTTTTAAAAACATTTTGCAAAACTGGGACCAGACTGTATGTATCAGTCTGCAGCTTGCCTTTTTCATGGAAGAATATCTTTTTAGGAGAAATTGTGATCTCAGTTTGTCTAGATCTACCTCCTGTCTTATAATTGCACGGGATTTAATGTGCCATTATGGGTATACCGTGATTTATTTGACCAGTTTCTAGTAGTGGGCATTTAGTTTACATCATTTTTTTAACCCACTTGAAATACACTAATACACTTGACTCTTGAACAGCGTGAGGGTTAGGGGCACTGACCCACATGCAGTCAAACACCCACATAAAAGTTTGCAGTCGGTCCTCTGCACCTGCAGCTCCGTATCCTTGGAATCAGCCCACTGGGGATGCTGTTGTCCTATAGTGTGTATTTATTAATAAAACCCCGCATGTAAATGTGCAGTTTAAACCCTTGTTGTTCGAGGATTAACTGTAATGCTAAAGTGAATATCTCTGACAGATACTACTATTAGCTCCATTTAATGGATGGAAACGTTGGAGATTAGAAAGTAAGGGAATTCCCTGGCAGTCCAGCGGTTAGGACTCTGCACTTCCACTACTGGGGACCTAGGTTCTATCCTTGGTCAGGGAGCTCATTTAAAAAAAAAAAAAAGGAAATGAGATAACTGCCTAAGGTCAGGCAGCTATTAATACTAAGCTTAGAGCTGGCTTGAATTTAGGGCAGTCTAATTGTAAGGCCCTTGCTGCTTTATAGTTTCTCTTAGAAGTAACTTTTAACAACAGTAACAGCAGCAGCATCAAGAAACGATAGTAGAGTGTATTGAATTGCCCTATGAAGTAGGTACTGTTACTGTCCCTGCAATGCAATGAAAGAAACTGGAGGTGTAAGTTAGGAAACTTCCAGAATCTTGTGGCTAGCTAGTGGAAGAACTGAGACTCGTACAGGCAGCCTGCCTTCAGAGCCTTCATTCTCACTCACCGAGTTGTGTGGATCTGACTTCAGAAAGGTCTCTCTCATCACATGCTATTATTTTAGTAGATGTTTTTTGAGCCCCAACAGATGATATTTTTAGGGAGTTACTTTGGCCCGTATTTTCACTTACTGTGATCTTTAAAAAAAACCTGTTCACTACACGCGCCCACTGTGTGAGTCACCTGCAAGTCTGATGCACTCCTGTCTACCACATCTTTAGCCAGCGTATTTATTGGTGAAATTGTCGGCAGACCCAGTGACGGCATTCCGTGGCTTGTCACTGGAGGTGTTCTCTGGGTTTAGTCAGCAAGCAAATATTTACTGAGTATGTCCATGAATCCATGTATTAGGCCCAGGATTAGGAATCAAAAAGTGAATACGACACGGTCCTAGTCTCCAAAAGGCACGTGGCCTGTATAGCAGAAGGAGGACCAGTCTTGTAAATAGCAACAGTGTGTGTGTGTGGAAGTAGGAACTTAGCAAGAGTCGTGTGTGAGCAGAGAGGAAAGAGGGACCGACTGCCTACAAGTCACTAGGGAGGCTTCACAGAGGAGGTGGCATTGCCCTGGTGCTGGAAGGATGCGAAGACTGGCATCCTGACAAGGCGTGGCATGTTGGAGGACCAGAGGGGTTCAGTGTAGTTTAAATAGGATGAGGGCAGAGGTATTACGGGCAGGAGCTAGGAACGACCAAGCTAAGGAATTGGGATTCCGTCCTCTTAGCCAGTGGTGATGTTTAAGGAAGAAAATGTGTCTTCTCAGAATTGCCTTTTCGAGGTTGATGTGGGATGTGCTGGAGGGCAGACCAAGTCTAGAAGCTGGTTGGGGAACACGGAAGGCCCAAGGGGGCCAAGCCAGTGGCAGCCAGCCTGGGAAAGAGAAGACTGACTGGGGAGACCTCTGCATACACAGAGTTGGGGTGGCTCTGCTGGGGACGGGTGGAGAGAGGCCGCAGACGCCTGCCTCGAGGCTTATATCCGGGAGCCCAGCCGCATGTGGTGTCACTGAGACGGGCAGTAAGGCAGAGTGAGCGCCGGGCTCAGTTTGGCGCATGCTCAGCCTGTCCCCAGAGGCTCAGCAGTAGAGAGTCTGCCTGCTAATGCAGGAAGGACGGGCTCGGCCCCTGGTCCGCAAGGTCCCCTGGAGAAGGAAATGGCAGCCCACTCCAGTGTTCTTGCCTGGGGAATCCCAGGGACGGGGGAGCCTGGCGGGCGACAGTCCGTGGGGTCACCAAGTCGGACACGACTCAGCGACTAAACAGCAACACTCAGCCTGTCCTGGATCCGTGAGATACCACTTTAGTGTCGGCCGTTGATGGCCATTACGAACAAAGTGCTTCGTCACCTCGCCGCCTCTCTACCATCCCAGAGGCTGGCAGGGGACTTTGTCCACGTCCTTTGTAGCAGTCAAGGACCCGTGCGTTAGTATCTGCTGTTTGTTTGGCCTGTAACTTAGTAAGCCTGCTGGAAAAGGTGGCACGGCTCGCGCACCCTGGCTTCTCAGGGAGCTAGCCCAGGCTGTGTCGGTCTAGTCCACGACCTGCTCCAGAGGTGTGCGAGAGACAGATGTGAGGTCGTGTGGTCCTTCTTCTTAGCAGTTCTGTGTACGCATTGTTTCTTTTTCCTTGGCTGTTTCCTTCACTAGGCTGAACTCCTTGACACCCGCGCCACCCCCCCGCCCCCGCCCCGGTGCCTGGGGCAGGGCGGGCACTGGGGGAGTGCTCGCTGCCAGAAAGCTGGGCACTGCCCACTGTCCCCACGGCTCCTCGGTGCTGACCAGTGGTGGTTTGGGCGTCACACCTGCTGCAGGTGTGCAACCCCACAGACGGCGGCCTCACGCTCCGCCGACCAGGCTTCTGGTCATGGGGTGTGATTCTTCTGAGACTGGGGTGTGTCTTTCAGCTCAGTCATGTTTGGGTGCTTATCAGTTGGTTCTTTAGAGAAGGCAGTGGCACCCCACTCCAGTACTCTTGCCTGGAAAATCCTATGGATGGAGGAGCCTGGTGGGCTGCAGTCCATGGGGTTGCTAAGAGTCAGACATGACTGAGTGACTTCACTTTCACTTTTCCCTTTCATGCATTGGAGAAGGAAATGGCAACCCACTCCAGTGTTCTTGCCTGGAGAATTCCAGGGACGGGGGAGCCTGGTGGGCTGTAGTCCATGGGGTTGCTAGGAGTCAGACACGACTGAGCGACTTCACTCTCACTTTTCACTTTCATGCATTGGAGAAGGAAATGGCAACCCACTCCAGTGTTCTTGCCTGGAGAATCCCAGGGATGGGGGAACCTGGTGGGTTGCCGTCTGTGGGGTTGCACAGAGTCAGACATGACTGAAGCGACTTAGCAGCAGCAGTCGATTCTTGGGCGAGCTTGGATTTGAGGTCTGCCTTAAGTATGGTCCAGTTGGAAGAGCTTTCGCCTTGACAGCAATGATAGCACAGTCGCTATCACTTCGGTAAATGAGAGCCTCTGTCCCTCCCCACGAGGGGCGCACTTCCTCCCTGGGTCTTCTTCCAGCTTCACGTGTAGGTTTAAGACTTATTTCAAGTAGTTCTTGCATTTCCATCAGCTATGCTTATCTGTTCTTTGAGCTCATCCCACTCTCGTTGGGAATGTCCAGGGTTCGGGCAGTTGCTCGTGTCTTTGGACATCTCCTCAGCCCCCTGTGCTGTGACTTTGCCTTTGGTAGCTGGGGATTATCGTGCTTTAGATGCTCAGAACCCACTTGTTGGAGACCAGGCCTCGTCTTTCCAACTGCATTCCCTTTTGGGATCTCTGTTTATACTGTTCCTTTGTCTCAGATTTTTCAGGAAGTCTAGGCGAAACAATTGTTTTTGTCTCCAGGCTTTTTCTTCCCTCCTTGGAACTCCAGGTTGACTAGGTTATCCCCCAAGGTGGTATTCTTGTTGTTGTTATTGTTTTTGCTAATCGAGGTTCTTTCTTTCTTTCTTTTTTTAATGTAATTTGCTAGCCTTTGCTTTCTGGTTAGAATCAAGTTCTAGGTAACACTTTCCTTCTTGCATTTTCAGCTGTTTGAGAGGTGAACTCCTTAATGAGGCAAGATAGGGCTGTGTCAGGGACCCTGCTCTTAGCAGAAAAGGACTTCATCTCTCTCCGATGTCCAGGTGCTCATGGCGGGTGGTTGGAGCTCTGTCTTGCATCTGGTCCATTTCCGTCAATTGTGTAGGAGAGAGCAGTTCCCATCTCTTACCGCATAGCCCCCCACGTGTTCCCACAGTACCCACTTCTTGTTCTTTTTCGTTCTGCTTTTACCCAGCTGTCTTACAAGACCCTCCTCTTCTACTTTCTCTCTCAATTCCCTCCACGTCCCCCCAGATCCATTGGTTAGGGCACACATTCCTTGAATCTCATTCCGCTGAACTAGCATGATGAAGATGAGCGTCATTTATCGCTTCCAACTGAAGGTTTATATTTGCTTTGTTAGCTGCGTAGGATTAGATGGATGGGGGCCACGTGTGGGCCAGAAGTGTTGTTCATGACCTCCTCTTGTCTTATTTTCTCTCGATGGTTTGCCCATCTCTGGGTTTCGTAAAGTCATACCTACATACTACAAAGAACAGGGCGTTTCTATCCCCGCCACTCGGACTTGAGCTTCCAGCACGCTCGGCTAGTCCCGTGTGTTTCCTCCCTGCCCACGTCCACCTGTGTCCAGGGAAATATGCCGTGTCTCGGGCAGTGAGCCACAGCCTGTGGCTCCATCCGGATCTGCAACCCCCATTTGGTCAGTGAGTGTTGCAGCTCCTTGGCGTCAAGCTCTGAGCGGGGCCTGGTGGACACAGAGATGGCCGGGGCTGACCCCAAACGGGCCGGGAAGGGAGGCCTTTGGGGACAGGCACTCGTGTCCACAGCCCGGGGTTTGTTTGTCAAAGCCTCGAGTGTTGTGAAAATAGGGACCTGGAGGTTGGGGTCTGAATGGGGTTGGATCCTGGCTGTGTGACCTGGGGCAAGTTGCCTCACCAGCCCGTCGCCACACCTGCAAATGGAATCAGCAATGGAGGCTTTCCAGAGGCCTGTAGGAGGCTTAAATATAGCGTATTTTCTATATATAAAGTACACCTGATGCCTGGTCGGTGCGGCACACATGAAGATTCTTCTTTCTCTGTCTGCTGGAAGAAACAGAAATCTCTGTGTCCTGTGGCTTTTTGGGTTCCTCCCTAAGACTCCTTCGTGGTGACATCCACGCTGAGTGAAGGGCTTCTTTCCCAGACGCGTCAGGAGTGCTCAGCAGTGGTGGTTCGGGGCCGCAGCCTCCTCTTTGTCATATTCGGGTTATCGCTGT
The DNA here is from genome assembly GCF_023091745.1 of Budorcas taxicolor. Classification (NCBI taxonomy): domain Eukaryota; kingdom Metazoa; phylum Chordata; class Mammalia; order Artiodactyla; family Bovidae; genus Budorcas; species Budorcas taxicolor. The sequence continues at coordinate 6,270,794 of NC_068925.1, forward strand.
TGTCTAGTTGCTAAGTCGTGTTCGACTCTTCTGCGACCCCGTGGACTGTAGCCCGCCAAGCTCCTCTGTCCATGGGTTTGCCCAGGCAAGAATACTGGAGTGGTTTGCCATTTCCTCTTCCAGGGGATTTTCCAAATCCAGGGGTTGAACCCATGTCTCCTGCATTAGCAAGCAAATTCTTTACCGCTGAGCCCCCAGGGGAGCCATACTCGGGTCATATACTCTCCAGGAAGATGGCAGGTCTTCTCATCATTTGGGCTCCCCTCGTACTCTGAGTACCAGCAGCCGCCCCCCCTGCCCCGTCCCCTGTGGTCCACGAGGGATCCCCATCTCCGCTCCTCCTGCTCTAACAAGAAGGTGGGCTTGCTTCTGGAGGGACTCAGGCTGGTGGTCAAATGGAGGACCAAAGCATACTGCACCTGCTGAGAATTACTAGACTTAATTTTTAAGAAGAAATACATGCAGATGATAGAGACCCAAACAGTACACAAAAATGTAAAATGAAAAAGGGGAAAGATGTGAAAATATAGATGTTTTTGGGGGGAGGTAATTTAGCCTCCAGAAAGATGCTAAACATCCACGAGTCTGTATGTCGTCTCGCTCTGCCTTAATCAAGACAAAACAACCACCCAAGTGGTGCATTTTGCATTCTATTTAGTACTTTTTTTATTTTTGGAAATTTTAAAAAGGCAGAAAAGAAAATGTTACCTATAGTACTACCATTTATGTTTAGTGGCTTGCAGGATCTTAGTTCCCTGACCAGGGATGGATCCTGTGCCCTCCACTAATGAACCTTTTGGTGTGTTTGCTTCTTGTTTTTGTGAACATACTTTAAAAGTTACCTAAGTAATGTGAATTCACCTCCATTAAAAAAAAATTAGAACATAAACAAAAAAGCCAAAGGATGCTCCTGTTCTTTTCTGCGTCCCCGTTTATTAACACCCAGTCCCCTCTCAGTGGTGAATGCAGCCCTGCCTCTCCCTCGCAGCAGGCTGTGCCCTCCTCTGTCGTGTGTGGCACCTATCTGATCAGTTCCTTAGTGGTAGACGTTTAGGTTATGACCAATTTTTTTTGCCATTAAGATACTTTAGGAACATACTTATAGAATGATTTCCTAGCTAAGTAGTTACTGGGCCTAAGGTTTGAACATTAGGGTTTTGATAGACATAGCCAAAAATATACTGGTTTATATCCCTGTTGTGTGTATGAGAGGGTGCCTCTTCCTCAAGTCTCTTTGCATAAGCTTAGGAGTTTGTTTCTTTGGTTGGATGGCTTGCAGGGTCTTAGTTCCCTGACCAGCAATGGATCCTACGTTCTCTGCAGTGGGAGCTCAGAGTCCTAACCACTGGATTGCCAGAGAATTCCTTCTTTTGGTTTTTTTTTTTTTGGTCAAACATTAAAAAAAGAAAATTTGCCATTCTGGTGAAATTATTGTTATGTTTTATAAACATTTCTCTTTGAATGAGTGGCAGCAACCTTCTTTCGTTTGATTTTCTTTCTTTGAGCTGTCTGTTACTTTTCTTTGGCCAGTTTTACGTTGGATTGTTAATCTTTTACAGTTGATTTGCCAGAGTTAAGTTAACCTTTGGCTAGCACATGTTGCAAATATTTTAAAAAATGTGTCGTTTATAAGCATAACTTGTAAGCCTCTTGCCTTTTGGTTGGAGGCTGGTCCTTCCAGTCTGCCCAGGAGAGTGAGAGTGAGGCTGAGGCGGGAACCGCAGGGAAGGTCACGCCCTCCTGTGCAGAGTGGCTCAGGGCTGTAAAGGCTTTGAGTACTGGGTTCCCCGCTGTAAGTTTTAGCTTTGCTTTGGGTTGGGATTTTCTCCTGTCACATTAATGAAAATCAGTAAACAATATGGAAAATCGCTTTTACCTCCCAACCAAATGTTTGGGAATGTGTGTGCCAACATGTGGGACCCTGATGATGTACTTCTGTGTGCCTTTTATTTCAGAGACTTTCTCACCTTCAAAGAGTGAAAAAAAACGTGCTGTTAGATTTCTGTTTCAATCACTTCCTAGGCGAGGTCCATCAGTTGCTCCTCTCTGAGCTGGGCGGAGGTTCGAGAAGGGGATCCTACTCTTTCTGCCCCTGAAGATGTAGAGGAAAACCATCGTTTCACCCAAGACTTGCCCGTGTCTCCTGTCTCGTGTCCTGAGCTGAGCTGGATGAAGAGAGACAAGAGACACCCCTGCAGCCTTTCATCTCTCTGAAATCTGGGGGAAAAAAGAGATTCTTGCTCAGCAGCACTGCTGCTTCTGTGACAGCACATAACTTATGTCCTTTATAGCACAAATTATGATGTGTAGTTTAAAAATAAACATAAAATGTGTTCGTCGCGTGCTTCCTTCCTGCACCAAAGTGTAAGCTCTGTGGGGCAGGCTTGCATTGCCGTGTTCTCCATTGTGTTCCAGCGGCTTCCACGCCAGCACGTGACGCCACACCAGCACGTGACGCGTGCCTGGCGATGACCGTCGGGGCAGATGAGGTCAGGGGCTGCAAGGGCTGCGTGTCTCCCGCCCCCTTGATGGCTGCAGACCCAGGGAGGGGGGCTTGCGGGGACCCCGCTCTTCAGGGAGGTCGCGCATGGTACCGGGGCAGTGTGTGACCTCCTGACTCCGCACACTTCCTTGTTGGCCGTCCAGGGCTGCAGGGGCCCCGTTTCCCAGGTTTCAGGCTAAATGAGAGAAGAGGTCCCGTGATCTTTCTGCCAGACACGGATGCGCCGCTGCCAGCCGGGGCGCTGGGGAGGCGAGGGTCGGGGCCGGGTGAGCTGGAGCGCGCAGAGCGTGGTTGTGTGGCTCGCACTACAGGTCTGTTCGTCCCTTCTCCGTGGGGGCCTGTGTGGCAGCAGGCGCCCGCTGGGCACAGGCCACTGCCCCGCTCAGGACTCCAGGGCGCAGCCCCTGGCAGAGCCGCCTGGGCGCCCACAGCTGTTGTTCCCTGGCCACCGGGCCCGGGGCTTTGAGGGATAGCCTCCGAGTCAGATGCAGAGAGCTGAGCTTCTCTGGCTCTTCAAAAAGTATACATGCTAATTATGAGTCACTTAGAGAATAAAGATGCAGTAAAGAAAATTAAGGCGCCTATCATCGTATCTTTCAGATATATCGTTGTTAACGTTTTACCGAGTGTGACTGCTGTTCCATATATATGTGTATATATACACACATATACAGGCAGATTTAGACATCTGTGTACATATACATACAAATATAAATATACACATGTATACATACACAAATACATGTATACATATGCAAATATACATATAGGACTGTACTTACTTAAATATACATATAGGACTACACTTAAAAGTTTTTTTTAGAAGATCATTTTAAGGCTTTTAGTTGGAGGAGCATTGCTCCACAGTGTGGTGTTGATTTCTGTGTATAGCATGGTGAATCAGCTGTGAGCACACAGATGGCCCCCTCCCTCTGAGCTCCACACCCCCCAGCTCACCAGGGAGCCCCAGGCTGAGGCCCTGTGCTGCCTGGCAGCGCCCCGCCAGCACTGCCTCACCCGTGGCTGTGAGCCTGCATGAGTGCCCCCAAGTCTCTCTTCCCGCTGCAGCCACAGACCCGCTCCTGTCTGTGACTCCATTCCTGTCCTTCAGTTAGGTTCATCGGTACCGTTTTTCTAGATTTCATATATATGCATTAATATACAGTGTTTGTTTTTCTCTTTCTGACTTAACTTCACTCTATATAGCGTTTTCACTTACCATCAGACAGACTTAAGGAAACTTCAGATGAAGATTTGTGCTGCGAAAGAAAACATAAAGTGCCACTGTTGATAGTGTCGAGGTGACTGAAACCCTTAGAAATCCATTTCCCCTGAAGTTTTCTTCTGAAACATTATTTTAATGATTGAAGATCATATAGATAAACTCCTGAAAAAGCAACTCTGTTGCCTGTTGCTGGGCGTTCAGTTTGTTACTCATTTCTAGTTAAAGTAAGCCAGGCTTAGAATATATATAGTGCTAAAGCTCCTATGATTAGTGCCAAAGGGTAAAATTCTGGGATTTCAGGGTCAAAGAGCTGCTTTGCACTTTCAGGATTGTGTACGTTTTCAGCCCCTGATGGTGGCTGTTGGAATCATGGATACCCTCGGGCATATGTTCTGCCCTTTGCCCTTCCTCGGGGTGGTGGGAAAGGGGCTCTGGCGCAGTGGGAGTGGGGTTCAGACCCCAGCGCTGCTGGGAGCAGCCAGCTCAGGGGCCTCTAGCTGGAGCTCAGTGGCTCTGCTCCTGTGTTCTCCCTCTCAGAGGGCAGCATGCGTCCTCGTGGGCTGGGTGTGCGGGCTCCTGCTGGTGCAGACGGCTCCCCTTGCCCGGCTCCTCTGGGCCCTCCGAGGCTGCTGCTTGCTGGGACTCGGCCCACAGCAGCAGCCCTCCTCCCCAAGTCCTCCTGCTTTCTTCTGGCCTGCTCAGCGCCCAGGTCACCTCCTTCCGTGTGGGTGAGCCTGCCCATGGCAGAGGTGCTGCCCTTCTGTTGGGAGGGCAGAGGTCCTACTCACCAGGGTGCCCCACATGTGGGCACTGCATTCTGTGCCTGAGCCAGGCTTTCGCATCCCTCACTCTGGGCACTCAGTCAGTCGTGGGGAGGATGGATAGCTTCCTTCTCTCTGGACACGTGCACCCTGCCCCCAGCTGTCTGGGTGGTGTGAAGGGGGAGGGAGACCCAGGGCCAACATGCCAAAGCCCACTTCTCCCCGGTGTCCTGGGTGCCCCTGTCCCAGCGCCTGGAGCCGCCAACAGCTCCGTGAATGAGACGCATGTGAGCGAGGTGCCCGCTGCCCGACCCAGTGGGGCTCGTGTGGGGGTTTGGAGCAGAGCAGTAACAGCACCGATGTGCACGCGCTGGTTCACTTGGCGCAGGTGGGCGCTGTCGCCATCCTGTTCAGGAGGTAGGCCGAGGCAGCGAATTAGATCGCAGAGACATCACTTGGCCACAAAGGTCCGTCTGGTCAAGGCTGTGGTTTTTCCAGTGGTCGTGTATGGATGTGAGAGTTGGACTATAAAGAAAGCTGAGCACTGAAGAATTGATGTTTTTGAATTGTGGTGTTGGAGAAGACTCTTGAGAGTCCCTTGGACTGCAAGGAAATCCAGCCAGTCCCTCCTAAAGGGAATCAGTCCTGGGTGTTCCTTGGAAGGACTGATGTTAAAGCTGAAACTCCAATACTTTGGCCACCTGACGTGAAGAGCTGACTTATTGGAAAAGACCCTGATGCTGGGAAAGATTGAGGGCAGGAGGAGAAGGGGACGACAAAGGATGAGATGGCTGGATGGCATCATCGACTCAATGGACGTGAGTTTGGGTGAACTCCGGGAGTTGATGACAGACAGGGAGGCCTGGCGTGCTGCGGTTCACGGGGTTGCGAAGAGTCAGACACGACTGAACGACTGAGCTAGTAGATCAGGAACCTGAGGCACAAAGGGATTCCCCAACTTTGCATGCTTGGCGAGTGCTGGAGCCTGTGAGGGATGGTCCCCGGGGACCTGGGGCTTGTTCTTCCTGTCTTTCGCAGATCCGCCTCGCTGGTGAGCAGCGCCCAGACCCCGGCCTCTGTTTCTTTCCACTTCTCTGGCTCACCTAAGCGTAGAATGCTGACCCCCCCACCACCACCCTGGGTTGTCATGTGGTCCCATGATGGAAGATTCACTTGGTGAGGGATATGAGGCAGACCGTCCTTTTTTGCCTCCAGATTCCAGCGAAGACAGAGGCATGGAACAGTGTTTTGTTTTGGATTAAAAAATTTTTGGAATTGGAGTATAGTTGATTTACAGTGCTGTGTGAGTTTCAGGTGTACAGCGTAGGGATTCAGCTATGTGTATGTATAGTCACTCCTTTCTGGATTCTTTTCTCACATAGTTTATCACAGAATACCGAGCAGAGCTCCCCGTGCTATGCAGTAGGTCCTTGTTGACCGTCTGCTTTATATATAGTAGTGTATATCTGTTAATCCCGAATTCCTAGTTCATCCGTCCCCTTCCCCTTTCCCCATTGGTAACCATAAATTTGTTTTCTGTCTGTGAGTCTTTTTCTCTTTTGTAAATAAGTTCATCTGTATCATTTTTTTTAAGATTCTACATATGAATGATGTCATATGATATTTCTCTTTGCTTCGCTTAGTGTGATAATCTCTCTGTCCATCCGTGTTGCTACAGATGGCATTACCAGTGTATTTATGCACCACATCTTCCCTGTCTTGGCTGTTGTAAATAGTGCTGCTATTGGGATGCACGTATCTCTTTGGATTGGAGTTTTACCCTAGAGGCTCCTCCCCAGGCAGCGGGCACTAGTCTGGTCCTGCCTCCTGGCACACCTGTAGGCAGGTGGCCTTACCTGTTGCACTGAAGTTTAGCACATGTGACAGTTAACCTTCTCCACTGGGGAAGGGAATTTCAGAGGCAAACCCTGGGGGGCCCTGGCAAGTCACAGTATCCATTGCAGGCTTAGCATGGGCTTAAAATGTTTTATAATCCCCTCAGGCATTCCTTGTCTCCGGGCCTCTGGCTTTCTGGTGGGAAGACCCTTCCTTCCCATGTGGGTTTGGGCCTTGGTGTGTGCTCACTTAGAGAAGAAAATGGCCCTTCAGCTGTGGGCCCTCAGGACTGCGGTCTTGGGCCTTTTGGCCTCTCCTGTCCTTGTCCAGGCCGACGAGGTGGAAGCCTTTCCATGTGACTCTCTTGGCTCCTGGTCAAGCCTATTGCGTTCCTCTGCTGGTGGCCCCTGGCGGCGCACCAGAATCCTGCTTTCTCTCCCTGTCGCTCCTCGGGCCAGAGCTCAGCACCTCCCCTGTCGGTCTCTGCTCAGCCCAGTCCTCCAGATTAGCACGTTCCTGCCAGCCTCTCAGCGCGTCGGTGCCCCACAGCTGTCCACACAGCCTCTTTGGCTCTTCATGGCTCTGCCCCATGATATCAGCCAGCCTGGAAGCCTCACCGGGTTGAAGGTCTTGCTTTCACTGTGGGCTGATTTTTATATCCATTCAAGGATGTCGGACACAACCCTGGCTGTCAGTTACTGGTGTTCATGGGGACTCTTACTCTGCTTCTCTTAGAATTTGAAGGTACTCCTCTGTCCTGTTTTCTTGTTTTGGCAAGCTGAGAAGTGCAGAACTGGGATGTAGATTGTGTGTGATTCGCAAAGCCAGGTTTGTTGTACGGTGTCAGTCCACCTCCTCTGCCAGCTACGGAGTGAACTGTGTGCAAGTCTGAAGGCGGAATGTGAGCCCAGGCTTCCTGGCTGCACGTTCTCTTTCGTCTGATGCCCCGCACGTTGTTGTGTCTGGGGTAAAGAGAGCAGGCAGGGCCTGCAGTGTGTACTCTGAGTTTAGGAGGGGCTGAGGGGCGTGCACGTGGGTTTGGGCCTTGGTGTGTGCTCACTTAGAGAAGAAAATGGCAACCCACTCCAGTGTTCTTGCCTAGAGAGTCCTGTGGACGGAGGAGCCTGGTGGGCTGCTGTCTCTGGGGTCGCACAGAGTCGGACAAGACTGAAGCGACTTAGCAGCAGCAGCAGCAGCAGCAGCAGCGTGCTCACTTAGCACAGCTGTGGAAAGTTTGAGCAGAGCTGGTTTCTAGGCGGTGGTCATGGGGCTGCAGACACAAACCCAGCCTACGGTCTTGCTGGTGACTTGTAACATCAGGGTTTGTCGGTTATATCAGGGTGTTCCAGCCTCACTCAGAGGTGACTGAGAGGGCTCCTGTGCTGTGGCAGCTACACTGATGGCTTGCAGAGGTGAGCGCCTTTCTGATAACAAAGTGTGCTCAGAGGTTCTTTCATTAGAAGCTTGCAGTGGCTCTGTGAGGGAGGGAGGCAGATATTCTAACCCCTGACTTGCAGATGTGGAGCAGGCTCAAAAGGTGGCGGTCTCTCCAAGGCTGTGCAACCAGAAATGGACAGATTTCAGACCCAGGCCCAAGTGTCTCCTAACTGCAGATCCTTGACCTCCTGTTGCCTCTGAGTGACTGTGACAGCTTGGGCTTCAGCACTGTGTGCCTGTAGGGGGCGATAGAGGTCTTTCTTTTGGGCCTGCCGGGAGAACTCTTTCTCTTGAACTCTGAATTTAGCAGTCTCACAGCAGCTTCTCACTGGGTTATAAGCATTTTCTGTGTGGCAACCATCGCTCACTCCCCTTCCCCCAGTTTGAGTTCTTTCAGGTTGTTCAGTTGCTCAGTCGTGTCTGACTCTTTGCGACCTCATGGACTGCAGCCCATCAGGCTTCCCTGTCCTTCACCATCTCCCGGAAGTTGCTCAAACTTATGTCCAATGATGCCATCCAACTGTCTCTTTCAGACTGGGACTCTTTGGTTTTCACATTTGGCACAACGTGTGGTCCATAGTAGGAGCTCTGTAAATGCTTGTTGAATTGAAATACTTTCAAATGAGATTGGCCAGAGTCTCTTCCTGCTTTTCATAGGGTGTGGGAAGGGAAAATAACCTTTTTGAATGAATGAAGTTGAAGGGAGCAAAACTCAGGATCTGTGCAGTGTCCCTAGACTGCCACCAGGTGGCAGTGTGACCTCATGGTGACTGCTCTCTAGGAGACTGAATTATCTGGGCACCTGTTGGGGGTTGTGTCTCTGAAACCAGTTTGCATTTGGTGATCTGAGACTAACAAGTCTTGGCTTCCACCCCTCCTCTAAAAGTTGCATGGTATCGTGGAAAAGGTTTAGGCTTCGGAATCCACATGGCCTGGATTCCAGCCCTGGCTTCCCCCAGGAAATGAGCCTGGGACACGTTGCTTCTGTGAGCCTCAATTTCCTCAGCCTGTAAAACGGGCAGCTGTTGTACAGTTAGGCAAAGCCCAGCATGTCATAGACCACAGCATAACTGAATGTTAGCTTTATTGTTGGGAGTACCTGTTTGCCTTTCCCCTTCCTGTGTAATCGGGCTCCTCTCTGGCCATCTGATCTTCTTCACCAAGACTCGTGCGCTTCCCAGCAGGTGTCTCAGTGCTCCGCTGTGCCACCCCCACCTCAGGGTAGCCCCTGGTACCAGAGTGACTGTCCTGGCACCAGGTGCCATGCGCAGGAGCCATGCCGCTTTCTCTGCCCCTTTCCAGAGGCCTCTGCAGACTTCCTGCAGAGTGCTACCTGACCAGTGTTGGGTCTTAGTAAACCGCTTGGGATTAATGAAACCGGCTTAGACTAGTCCAATCTCGGCCTTGGACGCAGGTAAGGGAGCCAGGCTCCTTTAATACCTTGGCCATCTGGTCCCTGAAAGAAGAGGGGTTGGGAATAAGGCTCATGTTAAGTGACTTGCTCCAGGTTGGGGATCTATTAAGAACCAGGAGTTAGATCACACTGGCTGGCTCCTGAGGCTGTGTGCTGTTGAAAAGATATGGCTGTGGATTTGGTGTGCTGGGTTTAGGGATCTTAGAGCTTCCTTTCCCAACAGATCTGGAGGCTCCCCTCTCTAGGCCCCTTTCTGCGGTTATCTGGATTTTCGTCAGTCTTTCTTCCCACCCAGGCATCCTGTACTCTCTGCCTCCCAGTGCTCAGCCCTGCCTGCCTTTTGGAGTAGACTTCATGCCTTTAGCTGGGGAGAGGACCAACCGTCTTTCCCTACGTGGTCAAGGGTGGTCTCCGGTCAGCGGTGGAGACCTCACAAGGGGTCACCCTGAAGTTTCTTTTAGAGCAGATAAGAGAGCTGCAGAGCCCCAAGTCAGGCTTGGGGCGGGGGGTGCGGGGCCGGGGCAGAGGGCTGGTGCTGGGCCGGGCGGGGGGCGGGTGGGACAGATGGGCCGGGGCGGGGGGCAGGTGGACCAGGGTGGGGCGTCAATGGGCTGGGGCAGGGGACTTGATGGGCTGGGGCGGACGGGGTGCAGATGGTGGGGGGCAGGGTTCGGTGGCGTGCCGGTGGGGGCTGGCGGGCACACGGGCCGGGTCAGGGGAGGTGCAGGAGGGGCAGCCCCCGCGCTCCCTCAGGAGGTCTGGCTTGCAGATGCTGCAGGACTGCCCCAAGGCCCGCCGCGAGGTGGAGCTGCACTGGCGCGCCTCGCAGTGCCCGCACATCGTGCGCATCGTGGACGTCTACGAGAACCTGTACGCGGGGCGGAAGTGCCTGCTGATCGTCATGGAGTGGTGAGCAGCCCGACCCTGCTCCCCGCCCGGTCCCCTTTCCTTCCCAGGACTGCCGGCTGGGGGCGCCGAAACTCAACATGCGAGTGCCTCGTTCCTCTTGGAGCGCGGTGGCTTGCGCGCTAGTGCGATGTCACGGCCTCGGTCTAACTGTGGCTTTGTTTCAGTTTGGATGGCGGAGAACTGTTTAGTCGAATCCAGGACCGAGGAGACCAAGCCTTCACGGAAAGAGGTAGAAAGGGTCTGTCGCGGGCCCAGCCGGGCAGTGGGGCAGCGGGGCTCCAGGGGCCTGCTCCTGGGGAGGTACTCAGGCCCGCCGCCCACCTGCTGCTCGGGCTCTGCTCGCTCCTGCACCTCGCCTTCTGGGGTGGGTGGGGGAGTCAGGGGCTTTAGGCTTCCCGGGAGGGCTCTTGCCTCAGCTTTTCAAACCTAAGGACGCATCTTGTGACTTGGCTTCTGTCTCCCTGCTCCCGTCTCCTCTGCAGAAGCTTCAGAGATCATGAAGAGCATCGGCGAGGCCATCCAGTATTTGCACTCAATCAACATCGCCCATCGGGATGTCAAGGTACCAGCTGTTTGCACTGCCCACCCAGCCCCCAACCCAGGGGGCCCGGAGGCCGTAGGGGTCAGGGCCACGGTCGCCCTCAGAAGGGTCCCCAGGGTTGTCCTGAGTCCCTGCAGCCTGGCTCCTGCAGCAGAGTGGGCAGAGCACCTCTCTGCCCCGCAGGCCCTGTCCTCTGGGCAAATCCCCCTCCCGGCCGGGAAGCCTTCTGAGGCCGTGCTCCTCAGTTACCCCCCACAGCCCCACCTTTGGTCTGTGTCCCTGTGGTGCTCACTCTGTCTCTGCGTCAGTGTCTTACTCCCACGCCTGCTGTGATATCTGGGGAGGCAGGGGCTGAGGGTCCCGATGGTGTACGGATCATAGGGGCCGGACAGACGGTTGCTGAATGCGGGCGGGAAGGAAGGGAGGAATCGTTCCCCTGCGGGTTTCTGATGGCCGCTCACAGGTTCAGCAGAGATGCTCCTGTCTCTCTCTCTCTATAGCCCGAGAACCTCTTATACACCTCCAAAAGGCCCAATGCCATTCTCAAACTCACTGATTTTGGCTTTGCCAAGGAAACCACCAGTCACAACTCTCTGACCACTCCTTGTTACACACCATACTACGTGGGTAAGTCTGGAGAAACCCTGGGAGCCCGTCTTTGCCTGGAGCTTCTCCCAGAGCCTCCTCTTGCTGGTGTCAGGGCCCCAGGGCCCAGGAGAATTGTGTCTGCCGGCCCTTTGTAGCCTGGTTCTGATGTGACCTGACCTGAAGTAGGCTTAGCAGGTCTCGCTGGGCCTGAAGTGGTATGGGAAGTTATGTGTGTGGGGTTACGGGTGGAAGTTTGTGCACGTGTGCACTTTCACTGAGAAGAGCTCTTGTTCCCGTCAGACCCCCAGGGGGTCAGGGATGTGCCTCTGGTCCAGGACCCCCAGCCGACTGCACAGAGGAAACTCTCAAAATGGGTTTGTCAAACTAAAAGGCAGTCTAAAAGGCTCTTGCAGTTCAAGACTTGCTTTATCTTGAGATTCTGGCCCTCGGGCTCCCCCTGAGGAGGGTCTTCGGGTCTCCTTTACCCAGCCCTGGGCCTGGGCTACAGCCTTCCGGGCCTAGCTGCAGTCCCGTCGTGATGGGCTGAAGGGTCAGGTGGGCACACCACCCACAGAGGGCCTGGGTGGATCCTGGTGTTCCGAGGCCCAGGCTCACTGCCTTCGTCTTTGTTTGCAGCTCCAGAGGTGCTGGGCCCAGAGAAGTACGACAAGTCCTGCGACATGTGGTCCTTGGGCGTCATCATGTACATCCTGTGAGTGTGGGGTGGGGCTTGGGGGCGCGGGCTGGGCAGGCGCGGACCGAAGCCTCTACCTCTGGGGTGAGAGGAAGAGGCCATGGTTAGTGTCCTCTTGTGGATGGGGGTGCCCTGGGGGTCCTGCATGTCCCTTCTCAGTGTTGAGTGGACTCTGACAGCTCATTGCTACGAATTGGCTAATGGGCAGGAAGATGTGTGGTTTAGATACTCGGTATGTTGGATTCCTGGGCCCTGTCCCTGACTTTGTACCTGAATCAGTGAGTCTCAGTTTCTCTGTGAACTTTGCAAGAAGTCCTGGTGTGGGACCTAAATAACGTCAGTTCTGTTCCTCTCTTCCTGCTTCCTCTCGGCTCAGGCTGTGTGGGTACCCCCCCTTCTATTCCAACCATGGCCTTGCCATCTCTCCGGGCATGAAGAGTCGCATCCGAATGGGCCAGTATGAATTCCCCAACCCAGAATGGTCAGAAGTCTCAGAGGAAGGTAAAGAGTGTGCGTGCGTGTGTGTGTGTGTGTGTGTGTGTGTGTGTGTGTGTGTGTGTGTGTCTGTGTCTGTCTGTCTGTCTGTGCGGTCTACCATCAGTGACGTGGCTGTGGGTCTTCACCGAGCCCGCACCTGCTGGGTATGTCCTGCCTGTGTGTCTGTGTCTGTGGTGTCTGTGTCTGTGGTGTGTGTGTCTGTGTCTGTGGTGTGTGTGTGTGTGTGTGTGTGTGTGTGTGTGTAGGGATGATCTCCTATCAGTGATGTGGCTGTAGGTCTTCACCCAGCCCACACCTGCTCTGTGTGAAGGGCCCAGTAGGGCCAGGGCTTGGGACGTGCGGGGCCATCCAGTGGTGGGAGCTGTCTGTAATGGTCCTCAGGGCCAAGCATCTTGAGTGGTCTATGTCCATGCCCCCTGTAAGTCTGGCTTCTCCCTGAAAACTGGGAAGGAGCAGGAGGGGCGGGTAGCCCGAGCTGTCTCTGGGCCCTGTGAGCACCCTGCTTTCCCCCCGCAGTGAAGATGCTCATCCGGAACCTGCTGAAGACCGAGCCCACCCAGCGGATGGCCATCACTGAGTTCATGAACCACCCCTGGATCATGGTGAGCCCGGCGGGCTGGAGGCGCCTGGGTCCACGGGGCCGGTCCCTGCGGGCCCCGCCCCGCTCCAGGTCTTCACCCGGACCCTTTTCTCTGCCCCCAGCAATCGACGAAGGTCCCTCAAACCCCACTGCACACCAGCCGGGTCCTGAAGGAGGACAAGGAGAGGTGGGAGGACGTCAAGGTGAGGGGGCGCCTGGCCGGGGGGCTCAGTGGTGCTCAGGGAGGCGGCTGGTTCTGCATCCTCTCACCCCGTGTCATCTGGTACCACAGCGACTCTGAGCTGCTTCCCCAACCTGGCTGTGGGCAGAGGCTTCTGTGTCAGTGTAAAGTTGGCTGTGGCCGTTTCCTGCTAGCCGTTACATTCTGCCTCTGAAAGGTCCTCTGCAGTCTCCTCACTTTGCAGAGGAGGAAACTGAGGCCTGGGCGGGCCCGGGAGTGGGGGGCGTGCCCTGTTCACAGTCGCCCAGCCAATGACTGGCTGGAGCAGACGTGAGACCAGGTCTCCTGGCTCCTAGTCGGTCCTCTTTGCTCCCCCAGGCTCGCTGGGGGGCTCTGGGCCCTAGGGGGTCTCTGCTGAGCCGACCCTGGGCTCTCCGGCCGGCTTGCCCTCTGTCTCCGCTCCCGCACATCACCCCATCCTCGCCTTGCTCCGTCTGTGGTCTCTGATGTCTCTCCCGGTCGCCACCCCCAGGAGGAGATGACCAGTGCCTTGGCCACGATGCGGGTCGACTACGAGCAGATCAAGATAAAAAAGATTGAAGATGCGTCCAACCCTCTCCTTCTGAAGAGGCGGAAGAAAGCGCGGGCCCTGGAAGCCGCAGCCCTCGCTCACTGAGCTGGGCCTGCTGCTCCGCTGGAGGACAAGCAATAACTATCGACCCGGCTGGATTTTTTAAACAGAGAGACCCAGAGCCGCCTGCTCCCGCTTCCCCTCCTCCTCGGCCGCGAGGGGCCAGGACCTCTTCAGAGGCTGCGTTCTGCCTTCGGTTCCGGCCACCTGCCTGAGAGGGGGCGCCCGGGAGGCTGGGGCCCCGGGGAGAGGGAGCACCGCGCCCTCGATCCTGTGCTCATTTGGCAATTTTATCAGTAATTTGACTTAGAATTTTTACGAACCTTCTTTTATTGTTCTTGCCCTCACTCCCGCCCGTGTCCCCCAAGCCCCGTCCTGTCTGGAGACTGCAAGGGTTTGGGGTGTGTCCTAGGGTGTCTGTGGAACCCTCTTGGGGGGCGTCCTGCGTTGCGTCGCTGGCCCCCTGACCTCCCTGCTACAGCCCCAGGTCCCCACTGGCTGAGGCCTGCCAGGAGCTGCAGACCGTGGGGCCTGGGGCCCGGAGGCTCTGCTGAGCCCTCGGATGTCCCCGGTGTGCCAGACGGATAGGAGTGAGTGTGTGTGCGTGTGTGTGTGCGTGTGAGGGGCCCCTGCCGTGCTCGGAACCGTCTCCCGTGCCCGGGCCCACCCTGCCCGTGCTGGGCCTGCCCAAGTGCCTGGGAGCCTGTCTGGCCCTGCGCCAGGCCGCCCGCCCCGCCTGTATGGGCCGCTCCCCGCGCAGTCAAGGGCGCGTGGAGCACTGGCACAGTGCCAGCCCCGCTTGGAACCCTCCGCCAAGGCGCCGAGCTGTCGAGTCAGGCCTCTGCGCCCCCTTCCTGCCGTTCTTAACCTGCTGGTGTTCTCTCATGTCTGCAGCCGTTTTGCAGCAGGCCCGCCCTCAGCCCACGTGGGTGAGGCTGGCTTTCGAGTGCCTCCTGGGCTCCGGGTTGTCGGTCCGCAGCCCCTTGGGGGCGAGCATGGCATCCCCCCGTGGCCTCTGCAAGTGTCCATGGCGCAGCCCAGCGGGCGGGTGGGGAAGGCTTTGCACCAAAGATGTCCCGACTCTGCCCCTCTCCCACCAGCCGCTCCCTCGCCTCCCGCCCCAAACAACTCAGCGACGTGTCCAGGCCAGTGTGGGGTGGGGAGGCCCCGTGTTAACCTGAGCACTGTGGGGAGGGCCCCCGCACCGCGGTCCCTGGGGCAAGGGGCGGTGATGCTTCAGCTCTCATCTCCCTCGGGCAGGGCTGGGGGTGCCCGGGGCCTTCTCGGGGTGCGAGGGCAGGGCTCCGATTGCCCACAGCGCCTCCCCGCTTCTGACGGCGCCCAGCTCTCAGACTGTTGTGAACTCTTGTCGTTTTGTATGAGCAAAATTGTCTTTACTAAACAGATTTAATAGTTGAAAGGCTTTCTCTCTTCCTTCCTGAGGTTCAGCCCCTTGACGCCCTCCACCTCTCGTCTTCCCACGCGTGGTGAGGGGAGGGCAGAGTCGGGGTATCCTGGGGGAGAGAGGCGAGCCCCCGGCCCAAGGGAGCCAGCGCCCGCCCTGTTGGGGGCCTGGGGGATGTCTCTGGCCTGGGCACGGGCCCTGCAGCGGGGGAGCCCGCGCGCTTTGCCAGTTACTGAATCAGGAGCCCAGCTGCTTCCCAGCCCGGTCTTAGACTTGTTTAGCCATGGCCAGATGCTGACATTCTCAGCCGGGGGTTGGGGTCAGGGTCAGGGTTAGGGTTAGGGTTGGGGCTGGCATGGAGACTCCGGGGGGAGTGTCGAGGAGCAGGTGTTCCTGAGAGCTCCAGTAGGGGGTGCCAGAGGCCAGACAGAAGGCAGAAGCCAAACCATCAGCTGGAAGCGGCCCCGGCGCTCCTGCGAGCATTCAGTCTGCAGATGTGAAGGCCAAGGCCTGGGATATTTGAGATCGCACGGTGAATTGACTTGTGGCAGCGCCTAAGGAAGAAATTGGTTTATTGACCTCACTGCTCTCCCGGCCAGTCAGATGGAAAAGGAGCTGTTGATGAGTTTACCTGCGTTTTCTCACATGATCCTCAGAGCTGTCAGGGAGACAGGCAGGCCAAGATCATTATCCCCATTTTATGAGTGAGAAAAGTGAGGAGAGTGAAGGGATGCACTGGGGGTCCTCCTGCTAGTGGGTTTGGACTAGAACTCAGGGTGCAAGGCCTAGGGTGTTCTTGTCCAAAGACCTCCTCCTGCCTGGAGGAGAGAGGCCTGCTCACCCTGTCATCAGTGGGGTCCCGTCTCCCCTGCCCAGCCTCGTGGCAGAGACAAGGCCCCCACAACCTACCCCTCACAAATCCTGAGTGTGGTTGGCTCCTGCCTTGAAGCTCAACCCATGTCTCTAGAAACCACTGCTCAAATGAGCCAGCGGGAAGTTTTCCTGTCAGAGAAGTCCAGTCATGTCTGCGCTTAACGTGGATATCAGAGGTGATAAGAACCCGGAGAAAGAGGGAATGAGGGGTGCAGGGGTGGGAATTGGGGTTCAGGGGGCCGTTTCCCAGTGCTCTGCTCTCTTTGGAGGCCGTGTTAGTTTCCTGTTGCTGCTCTGATACGTTCTGTGGCTTAAAATAGCACATGTTTAATTGTTAGACTTCTGAAGTCAGGAGTCCGATGGTCCCCCAGTCTGAGATCGACACAGGGCTGGTCGGGTTGCGCTTCTCTCTGAAGCCTTTGCAGCTTCCAGAGATGCCTCCGTTTCTTGGCTTGAGGCCCTCTTTCTCCGTCTTCAAGGCTGACAACGTCACATCGCTCTGATCTCACCAGGAAGGAGCCTCCGCTTTGAAGGACCTGTGTGGTCAGAGGGGGCCTACACAGACACTGCAGTGGCCCTTCACCTCAGTCCTACCGGCAGAGTCCCTTTGCCATGAAGCGGTGTGTTCCCAGGCCCCGGGGTTGGCTGTGAGCATCATGGGGCCGCTGCCCCGTCCCCGAGGCCCATGTCATGCCACCCGCCCCACACGTTAGCCCTGCATTCTGCTTCCTCCACCCGGGCTGGCCCGTTTCACAGCCTGGACCTGGCATTCGGGAAGGGTGGCTAGGGTGAAGGGCAGGAGGGGCCTGGCTTGATGAGAACGGTCTTACCACGGGTGTCTACCCTCTGCAAGCTCCTGATGGTCCACGCTGGCATCAGCCCGTAATTCTCTGCCTCTGGGAAGCACTTTACCTCCTTCTCCTAAACTCCCAGGTGGGGTAGCGGGGAAACTTTTGTACCTAAAGGCACATGCTGTCTGGCAGGGTTGGAGGAGGAAGCAACATAGGATGTGATCCTCGAACACCCTCGAGTGGTGTGAGAGGTAGGGAAGGCCTGCGGACACTCGTGGCCACCAGGCAGGCCTGGTGCTGCACTGGGTGATCCCCCGGGTCTCTTCACCGTCATAAAAACGGCTTCTGGGAGAGTCGGTCTAGCCTCCAGCTGACCTCAGAGAAGTAAAATGAAGAAGAAAACTCAGCCTCAAAGAAGTGAAATGACTCTCCCAAGGCCTCATGACTAAGCAGAGGTCGATCTGACTTGGATCTCCTGCTTCCAAGTTTAGAGCTTCTTAAAAAAAAAAAACCCACCAAAGATAAGGAAGGGAAAAGGGGTCAGACAGGGAGACAGCAGGCTTCCTCTCCACCGGGCACGTTCCCATTTCTGTGGAATGGCGGTGGCTCTTCTCGGCCTTGGGCGTGTTGAGTGCCGTGAGATGGTGGACTTGGACGTCTCATCGGGCTGAGTGACTTTCCTCACGTCTGTGTCCCGCCCTCTGGTGGGCTGCCCTCCCGGGTTTGAAGCTGGGAGTGTCGTCTAGGCTGAAACCACATTCCTGCTCCACTTGAGGCCGCTGGGTTGGTAAATAATAACAGAAAATGTGGGGTTTTCCTCTGAGGGGGTTGGAGACAGGAAACGCGGAGGTCTGTGAGTGACGGGTGGGTAGAGCTGGTGGGCAGAGCAGGTCCTGGGCTGCTCAAGGTGTGAAGGAAACAGCTATTCAAGGGACGAGGGTGGAGCTGATGAGGCCGGGGAAAGTAGCTATCTCCCCAGCCAGCTGAATGTTCGCAAACCTGCCGGGCCTTCTCCAGGTGGTGGGAGGTGGTTTAGGGGGGCGGCCTCTGTAACCCTCAGACTTCCCTTAGTGGCTCAGTGGTCAAGAATCCGCCTGTAATGCTGGAGACAGGTTCGATCCCTAGATCAAGAAGATACCTTGGAGGAAGAAATGGAAACCCACACCTGTATTCTTGCCTGGAAAATCCCATAGACCGAGGAGCCTGGCAGACTACAGCCCCTAGGGTTGCAAAGAGTCTGACGTGACTGAGCTTGCTCGTGCCCTCAGCCCTGTGGATACAGCCCCTCCCAGGCTCTGTCTCTTGAAGCCCACATGCAGCGCCCACCCCGCAAGAGGGAGACTGGCCGAGTTGGGGAGTAGTCGTTCTTTGGAAGGGACCCCAGGCTCTGGTGGGGCCTTTTCAGTGAATTTGTCTTCCTTTCCCTGCACTCAGTCAGACCCAGCATGCTAAGTCACCAAATGAATGCCCAGGCATTTCTACCTGTACTATGCTTTAGTGCAAAAACCAAGTGTAAGACCCAGTGTCTGCCCGATTGCTAGTCCTTGAGATACAAAATCTGCATGCGACCCTCAGAGACCTTGTCTTTCCCTTCTTTGCATCTGGAGTCCCGGATACATAAACGTTGTGGTCTGAATTGATTCGGTCAAGACTGCCCCAGTGAGGGGGTGCAGTCCCAGCCCAGGTGGTCTCTGTGGGCCCCAGAGGTTTTGAGACTGGCGGGATGAGTGAGGTCAGAAGATCCTGGACCGTCATCCTCTGTTGGATGAAGCCCTCCGTGGGTGCCTCTTTGGGGGCGGACAGTGTTGGTCCTCCCTGACCCAGACGCGTGAGCGTGCAATGTGGCCAAGCCTGGGCTTCAGGAGTGGGGAGCACCGACCAGGTGCAGGGGTGGCCCCTCCCCGGACGGGCCGCCCTTCAGAGGGTCAGAGCCTTTCTGAGGAGACTCCTTCCAGGAGCAGCAAGGCCACGCTCTGATGCAGCTCCAGGCCTCCTGGGGCTCCGCCTGGAGGAGGGGGCCGTGAAACCGCGCCGGGCAGGGAGGGTCGCCGCTCTCGGGTCAGTGGCCCTGGCCGTGGTGAGGAGGGGAGCGCCGCGCCTGCAGACTCCTAGCTGACAGCCGGCCCGGTGGAGGTGTTCCCTACAGGTCTCTGCTCTAGTTTCTGCAGCGTCCGCGCCCGCTCGTCCTCTCCCGGGTCCGAGCCCGCTCTTCCTCTCCCGGGTCCGGGTCCGGGTCCGCTCTTCCTCTCCCGGGTCCGGGTCCGCTCTTCCTCTCCCAGGTCCGGGTCCGAGCCCTCTCTTCCTCTCCCGAGTCCGGATCCGGGTCCGCTCTTCCTCTCCCGAGTCCGGGTCCGCTCTTCCTCTCCCGGGTCCGGTTCCGAGCCCGCTCTTCCTCTCCCGGGTCCGGGTCCGCTCTTCCTCTCCCGGGTCCGGTTCCGAGCCCTCTCTTCCTCTCCCGGGTCCGGGTCCGGGTCCGCTCTTCCTCTCCCGAGTCCGGATCCGGGTCCGCTCTTCCTCTCCCGAGTCCGGGTCCGCTCTTCCTCTCCCGGGTCCGGGTCCGCTCTTCCTCTCCCGGGTCCGGTTCCGAGCCCTCTCTTCCTCTCCCGGGTCCGGGTCCGGGTCCGCTCTTCCTCTCCCGAGTCCGGATCCGGGTCCGCTCTTCCTCTCCCGAGTCCGGGTCCGCTCTTCCTCTCCCGGGTCCGGTTCCGAGCCCGCTCTTCCTCTCCCGGGTCCGGGTCCGCTCTTTCTCTCCCGAGTCCGGTTCCGAGCCCGCTCTTCCTCTCCCGGGTCCGGGTCCGAGTCCGCTCTTCCTCTCCCGAGTCCGGGTCCGGGTCCGCTCTTCCTCTCCCGGGTCCGGGTCCGCTCTTTCTCTCCCGAGTCCGGTTCCGAGCCCGCTCTTCCTCTCCCGGGTCCGGTTCCGAGCCCTCTCTTCCTCTCCCGAGTCCGGATCCGGGTCCGCTCTTCCTCTCCCGAGTCCGGGTCCGCTCTTCCTCTCCCGGGTCCGGTTCCGAGCCCGCTCTTCCTCTCCCGAGTCCGGATCCGGGTCCGCTCTTCCTCTCCCGGGTCCGGGTCCGAGTCCGCTCTTCCTCTCCCGAGTCCGGGTCCGCTCTTCCTCTCCCGGGTCCGGTTCCGGGTCCGCTCTTCCTCTCCCGAGTCCGAGCCCGCTCTTCCTCTCCCGGGTCCGGTTCCGAGCCCGCTCTTCCTCTCCCGGGTCCGGTTCCGAGCCCGCTCTTCCTCTCCCGAGTCCGGGTCCGGGTCCGCTCTTCCTCTCCCGGGTCCGGTTCCGAGCCCGCTCTTCCTCTCCCGAGTCCGGGTCCGGGTCCGCTCTTCCTCTCCCGGGTCCGGTTCCGAGCCCGCTCTTCCTCTCCCGAGTCCGGGTCCGCTCTTCCTCTCCCGGGTCCGGTTCCGAGCCCGCTCTTCCTCTCCCGAGTCCGGGTCCGGGTCCGCTCTTCCTCTCCCGAGTCCGGGTCCGCTCTTCCTCTCCCGGGTCCGGGTCCGCTCTTCCTCTCCCGGGTCCGGTTCCGAGCCCGCTCTTCCTCTCCTGAGTCCGGGTCCGCTCTTCCTCTCCCGGGTCCGGGTCCGCTCTTCCTCTCCCGGGTCCGGTTCCGAGCCCGCTCTTCCTCTCCCGAGTCCGGGTCCGCTCTTCCTCTCCCGGGTCCGGGTCCGCTCTTCCTCTCCCGGGTCCGGTTCCGAGCCCGCTCTTCCTCTCCCGAGTCCGGGTCCGGGTCCGCTCTTCCTCTCCCGAGTCCGGTTCCGAGCCCGCTCTTCCTCTCCCGAGTCCGTATCCGGGTCCGCTCTTCCTCTCCCGAGTCCGGTTCCGAGCCCGCTCTTCCTCTCCCGAGTCCGGATCCGGGTCCGCTCTTCCTCTCCCGAGTCCGGTTCCGAGCCCGCTCTTCCTCTCCCGAGTCCGGGTCCGGGTCCGCTCTTCCTCTCCCGGGTCCGGTTCCGAGCCCGCTCTTCCTCTCCCGAGTCCGGGTCCGGGTCCGCTCTTCCTCTCCCGAGTCCGGTTCCGAGCCCGCTCTTTCTCTCCCGAGTCCGGTTCCGAGCCCGCTCTTCCTCTCCCGAGTCCGTATCCGGGTCCGCTCTTCCTCTCCCGAGTCCGGTTCCGAGCCCGCTCTTCCTCTCCCAGGTCCGGATCCGGGTCCGCTCTTCCTCTCCCGAGTCCGGGTCCGCTCTTTCTCTCCCGAGTCCGGTTCCGAGCCCGCTCTTTCTCTCCCGAGTCCGGTTCCGAGCCCGCTCTTCCTCTCCCGAGTCCGGGTCCGGGTCCGCTCTTCCTCTCCCGGGTCCGGTTCCGAGCCCGCTCTTCCTCTCCCGAGTCCGGATCCGGGTCCGCTCTTCCTCTCCCGGGTCCGGTTCCGAGCCCTCTCTTCCTCTCCCGAGTCCGGATCCGGGCCCGCTCTTCGTCTCCCGGGTCCGGGTCCGCTCTTCCTCTCCCGGGTCCGGTTCCGGGTCCGCTCTTCCTCTCCCGAGTCCGAGCCCGCTCTTCCTCTCCCGGGTCCGGTTCCGAGCCCGCTCTTCCTCTCCCGGGTCCGGTTCCGAGCCCGCTCTTCCTCTCCCGGGTCCGGTTCCGGGTCCGCTCTTCCTCTCCCGAGTCCGAGCCCGCTCTTCCTCTCCCGGGTCCGGTTCCGAGCCCGCTCTTCCTCTCCCGGGTCCGGTTCCGAGCCCGCTCTTCCTCTCCCGGGTCCGGTTCCGAGCCCGCTCTTCCTCTCCCGGGTCCGGTTCCGGGTCCGCTCTTCCTCTCCCGAGTCCGAGCCCGCTCTTCCTCTCCCGGGTCCGGTTCCGAGCCCGCTCTTCCTCTCCCGAGTCCGGGTCCGGGTCCGCTCTTCCTCTCCCGGGTCCGGTTCCGAGCCCGCTCTTCCTCTCCCGAGTCCGGATCCGGGTCCGCTCTTCCTCTCCCGGGTCCGGTTCCGAGCCCGCTCTTCCTCTCCCGAGTCCGGATCCGGTCCGCTCTTCCTCTCCCGAGTCCGGGTCCGCTCTTCCTCTCCCGGGTCCGGGTCCGCTCTTCCTCTCCCGAGTCCGGTTCCGAGCCCGCTCTTCCTCTCCCGGGTCCGGTTCCGGGTCCGCTCTTCCTCTCCCGAGTCCGAGCCCGCTCTTCCTCTCCCGAGTCCGGGTCCGGGTCCGCTCTTTCTCTCCCGAGTCCGGTTCCGAGCCCGCTCTTCCTCTCCCGAGTCCGGGTCCGGGTCCGCTCTTCCTCTCCCGGGTCCGGTTCCGAGCCCGCTCTTCCTCTCCCGAGTCCGGGTCCGGGTCCGCTCTTCCTCTCCCGGGTCCGGTTCCGAGCCCGCTCTTCCTCTCCGGAGTCCGGGTCCGCTCTTCCGCTGCTGATTCTGAGCCCGGGTCCGAGCCCGCTCTTCCTCTCCCGGGTCCGGTTCCGAGCCCGCTCTTCCTCTCCCGAGTCCGGGTCCGCTCTTCCTCTCCCGGGTCCGGGTCCGCTCTTCCTCTCCCGGGTCCGGTTCCGAGCCCGCTCTTCCTCTCCCGAGTCCGGGTCCGGGTCCGCTCTTCCTCTCCCGAGTCCGGTTCCGAGCCCGCTCTTCCTCTCCCGGGTCCGGTTCCGGGTCCGCTCTTCCTCTCCCGAGTCCGGGTCCGCTCTTTCTCTCCCGAGTCCGGTTCCGAGCCCGCTCTTCCTCTCCCGAGTCCGTATCCGGGTCCGCTCTTCCTCTCCCGAGTCCGGTTCCGAGCCCGCTCTTCCTCTCCCGAGTCCGGATCCGGGTCCGCTCTTCCTCTCCCGAGTCCGGTTCCGAGCCCGCTCTTCCTCTCCCGAGTCCGGGTCCGGGTCCGCTCTTCCTCTCCCGGGTCCGGTTCCGAGCCCGCTCTTCCTCTCCCGAGTCCGGGTCCGGGTCCGCTCTTCCTCTCCCGAGTCCGGTTCCGAGCCCGCTCTTTCTCTCCCGAGTCCGGTTCCGAGCCCGCTCTTCCTCTCCCGGGTCCGTATCCGGGTCCGCTCTTCCTCTCCCGAGTCCGGTTCCGAGCCCGCTCTTCCTCTCCCAGGTCCGGATCCGGGTCCGCTCTTCCTCTCCCGAGTCCGGGTCCGCTCTTTCTCTCCCGAGTCCGGTTCCGAGCCCGCTCTTCCTCTCCCGAGTCCGGATCCGGGTCCGCTCTTCCTCTCCCGAGTCCGGGTCCGGGTCCGCTCTTCCTCTCCCAGGTCCGGATCCGGGTCCGCTCTTCCTCTCCCGAGTCCGGGTCCGCTCTTTCTCTCCCGAGTCCGGTTCCGAGCCCGCTCTTCCTCTCCCGGGTCCGGTTCCGGGTCCGCTCTTCCTCTCCCGAGTCCGAGCCCGCTCTTTCTCTCCCGAGTCCGGATCCGGGTCCGCTCTTCCTCTCCCGAGGCCGGGTCCGCTCTTCCTCTCCCGGGTCCGGTTCCGAGCCCTCTCTTCCTCTCCCGAGTCCGGATCCGGGCCCGCTCTTCGTCTCCCGGGTCCGGGTCCGCTCTTCCTCTCCCGAGTCCGGGTCCGGGTCCGCTCTTCCTCTCCCGGGTCCGGTTCCGAGCCCGCTCTTCCTCTCCCGGGTCCGGTTCCGGGTCCGCTCTTCCTCTCCCGAGTCCGAGCCCGCTCTTCCTCTCCCGGGTCCGGTTCCGAGCCCGCTCTTCCTCTCCCGAGTCCGGGTCCGGGTCCGCTCTTCCTCTCCCGGGTCCGGTTCCGAGCCCGCTCTTCCTCTCCCGAGTCCGGATCCGGGTCCGCTCTTCCTCTCCCGGGTCCGGTTCCGAGCCCGCTCTTCCTCTCCCGAGTCCGGATCCGGTCCGCTCTTCCTCTCCCGAGTCCGGGTCCGCTCTTCCTCTCCCGAGTCCGGATCCGGTCCGCTCTTCCTCTCCCGAGTCCGGGTCCGCTCTTCCTCTCCCGAGTCCGGTTCCGAGCCCGCTCTTCCTCTCCGGAGTCCGGGTCCGCTCTTCCGCTGCTGATTCTGAGCCCGGGTCCGAGCCCGCTCTTCCTCTCCCGGGTCCGGTTCCGAGCCCGCTCTTCCTCTCCCGAGTCCGGGTCCGCTCTTTCTCTCCCGAGTCCGGGTCCGGGTCCGCTCTTCCTCTCCCGAGTCCGGTTCCGAGCCCGCTCTTCCTCTCCCGAGTCCGGGTCCGGGTCCGCTCTTCCTCTCCCGAGTCCGGTTCCGAGCCCGCTCTTCCTCTCCCGAGTCCGGTTCCGAGCCCGCTCTTCCTCTCCCGAGTCCGGGCCCGCTCTTCCTCTCCGGAGTCCGGGTCCGCTCTTTCTCTCCCGAGTCCGGGTCCGCTCTTCCTCTCCCGGGTCCGGTTCCGAGCCCGCTCTTCCTCTCCCGGGTCCGGTTCCGAGCCCGCTCTTCCTCTCCCGAGTCCGGTTCCGAGCCCGCTCTTCCTCTCCCGAGTCCGGGTCCGGGTCCGCTCTTCCTCTCCCGAGTCCGGATCCGGGTCCGCTCTTCCTCTCCCGAGTCCGGGTCCGGGTCCGCTCTTCCTCTCCCGGGTCCGGTTCCGAGCCCGCTCTTCCTCTCCGGAGTCCGTGTCCGCTCTTCCGCTGCTGATTCTGAGCCCGGGTCCGAGCCCGCTCTTCCTCTCCCGGGTCCGGTTCCGAGCCCGCTCTTCCTCTCCCGAGTCCGGATCCGGGTCCGCTCTTCCTCTCCCGGGTCCGGTTCCGAGCCCGCTCTTCCTCTCCCGAGTCCGGGTCCGCTCTTTCTCTCCCGAGTCCGGGTCCGGGTCCGCTCTTCCTCTCCCGAGTCCGGTTCCGAGCCCGCTCTTCCTCTCCCGAGTCCGGGTCCGGGTCCGCTCTTCCTCTCCCGAGTCCGGTTCCGAGCCCGCTCTTCCTCTCCCGAGTCCGGTTCCGAGCCCGCTCTTCCTCTCCCGAGTCCGGGCCCGCTCTTCCTCTCCGGAGTCCGGGTCCGCTCTTTCTCTCCCGAGTCCGGGTCCGCTCTTCCTCTCCCGGGTCCGGTTCCGAGCCCGCTCTTCCTCTCCCGGGTCCGGGTCCGAGTCCGCTCTTTCTCTCCCGAGTCCGGGTCCGCTCTTCCTCTCCCGGGTCCGGTTCCGAGCCCGCTCTTCCTCTCCCGAGTCCGGGTCCGGGTCCGCTCTTCCTCTCCCGAGTCCGGGCCCGCTCTTCCTCTCCGGAGTCCGGGTCCGCTCTTCCTCTCCCGGGTCCGGTTCCGAGCCCGCTCTTCCTCTCCCGAGTCCGGGTCCGGGTCCGCTCTTCCTCTCCCGGGTCCGGTTCCGAGCCCGCTCTTCCTCTCCGGAGTCCGGGTCCGCTCTTCCTCTGCTGAGTCTGAGTCCGGGTCCGGGCCCGCTCTTCCCCTCCCCGAGTCTGCGATCACCCCTCTGGCCTTTGAGCTGCTCAGCACTGCAGCTGGACCGCGGGCCATGGAAACCTGACTTAGCCCCGGCAGTGGGGCGTCCTCCGTGTTTTCTGTCTGTTTTCTCAGTCCGTTCAACCTGGATTCCCCTGCTTCACCATGTTTGTTTCCCCCTAACCCAAATTTGGGAACATAGCCTGACAGGGATTTCCCCACCTATTTTTTTAGAAACTGCGATACAGTTGATTTACAGTATCGTATGCTTCAGGTGTACAGCGCAGCGAGGTACGGTTCTTGTTAAATGCTGTGCTCCATCTGAGTTAGTACTGTCGGCTCTGTTCCCTGCACTATACAACGTGTCGCTGACATATCTTATACTTAGCAGTTTGCGCCTCTTAGTTTGTGTCATCTTGCCCCACCCCCTTCCCTCTCTTCACCCCCGTCGTTTACTGTTTGGCTGAACTGCGCCTCAACCCCGTGGGCTGTAGCCCACCAGGCTCCTCTGTCCATGGGATTCTCCAGGCAGGAATACTGGAGTAGGTACCCATTTCTTTCTCCAGGGAATCTTCCTGACCCAGGGATCGAACCCACATCTCTTATGTCTTCCCCTGCACTGGCGTTTGGGTCTTTACCCACTAGCACCACCTGGGAAGCCCCTGAGTATCCCTGAAAATCTAGAGTTCTTTGCAGGTCTTTCTGATCCCTGTTTACCATGCTCCCTACACCATGGGCTTCAGACATGTTAAACCTGGAGCCCTTAGGAGCTTCCTTGTAACAAATACACAGTTTAATGTACCTAAGCTTCCATACTTCTTATTTTGCACACAGCAGCATCTCAGGCCTGGGTCTGCGTTATGTCCATCCACCCCTTGGAGGGAATAATGATTGCGCTGAAGGGAAGTCAGAGCTGGTAATCAGAAAGTCTTGTCTGTCCAGCTTGCAGGATCTCAGGTGGGACTCTGGGGGGAGTGACTGCCCCTGAGAGCAGGGAACCTTCATGTGATAAGTCATTTTTAGGGAGTAGGCTGCCATGCAAATGCATTCATTTGCGTAACTTTCTTGCTCTAAGGGGCAGTAAAGTTTCCTACCCTATCCGGCACCCCTGCCAGGATTTGCAAGTGAAATACTGGGACTGGCTTTCCCCCCTCCCTTCAGCCCCGCCCACCCTCTGCCCCGAGTTTAGTTTCTGTCCCCCAGGTCCTGTGTGACCAAATACTGGTCTTGACCTCTCTGATCCTAGGGGAGGAGTGTTCCTGGGCCCTGTGATGCGAAGTACTGGAAAGGTCATGCAAATGAGCCTTCAGACGGGATGGCTCTGGCCCAAGCCCAGGCCAAGTTGCTGGCTCAGGCCACTGGTGTCTGGGACCATGTGAAATGTGATCCTGGTCCTTCCTCAGTTTCGGCAGCTGCTAGTCTCTTGTTCCTCAAATAGAGCCTCCTGAGGCCTTACGGTTCAGAAAGAGCTGAGTTCTCCCAGCCCTTAGCCTCTGATTTGGAGGCCTGTGGTTCTGAATTCGCCAGGCAGAGGTTTACTTTTCAAAGAAATCACAATCTCATCTGATTCTGAGACCAGACCTTGGTTAGTTGTGACTGGAGCCTGTACTGCAGGAGGTCTGGTTTCTGTAGTGAGACCCAGAGCGGCCGAGGGTTTTCTGGCACTCAGCTGTCTCTTTTTCTGATCAGAAACCTCTTTTACGGAAACGGTCCTCATAGTGAGATTCTAACACGACCTCTCACTCCACCCACCCAGCCACAGCCGACCGGACGAGGGCAGGCCATTTTCTGACTCTGCAAGGAAGACAAGAAATCCAGTTTCTTTCTCCTATTCCGGATTCTGAGGATGGCAGCTCACCCAGAGAAAGTGTGTGGTCCTTGCTGGCTGGATGAGTGCATCTGAAGAACAATTTAACCTAAGCAAGTCCAGTCATTCAAATAAATTATGTGTGCTAAGTCGCTTTAGTCGTGTCCAACTCTTTGCAACTGTATGGACTGTAACCTGCCAGGCTCCTCTGTCCATGGGATTCTCCAGGCAAGAATACTGGAGTGGGTTGTCATTTCCTTCTCCAGGGGATCTTCCTGACCCAGCAAGATCGAACCGGCATCTCTTGCAGCTCCTGCATTGGCAGGAGGGTTCTTTATCACCAGTCCTGGGAAGCCCAAAGAAATTATACATACACGTAATTACATACACATACAGAGTGAAATGTGAAAGTTTTCTCTTTATAGTCTCACCCAGCTATGCCAACTCCCTCATCAGAAATAACTGCTTTTTCTACTTTTTTTTTTTTTTGGCTGCACCACATGACTTGTAAAGTTTCCCTGACCAGGGATAGAACCACAATAGAAGTGTGGAGTCTTAACTATAGGACTACCAGGGAAGTCCTGAAGTAAGTGCTTTCAATGGCTTGATTTTATTTTGATTTGTCTATTTGTCTACATATATGCTTAGAAACACAGGTGAGAAACTTCTATGAAGCCTATAGCAATTGAAAATGGGATCACTAGGCATATTGTTCAGCAATTTGCCTTAAAAAAAAAAATTGCAATGAGGGAATTCCCTGGTGGTCCAGTGGTGAGGATTTAGCACTTTCACTGCGGGGCCCGAGTTTGATCCTTGGTCAGGGAACTAAGATCCCACAAGCCACATAGTGCAGCAAAAAAAAAAAAAATTGTGGTGCAATACACTACACATAACATAAAATGTACTGCCCCCGCCATCTTTAGTTGTAGAGTTCAATAGTGTTAAGTATATTCACATTGTTGTGCAACCATCTCCAGAACTTTTTCATACCCGTTAATCATGCAACTTGCTGTTTAAATTTAGCATCTCTTAGTGGGTGCCTGTGACAGAACTCAGAACAATCATATTCATTTTTAACAGCTGAGATTATTCCGTAGTGTGGATGGACCGTAATTTATCTATCTGCTATTGATGGATGTCTTATTTAAAAAAAAACTTTATTAATGATGCAAGCATCTTGTACAATATCTTTATGCATGTGGTAAGGAGTTCTATAGGCTAGATTCCTAGAAACAGAATAGTTACATCAGCGGGTATTCACATTTTAGGTTTTGGTGGCACTGCCAAAAAGACAGTATCAATTTATGAATGAATGCACTTAGCATATTGGTTTCTGAATAAGAAGTCCATGAAAGAATTAGCTGTCAGCAGTGGAGCAATCTGGGGATAGAGTAGGTCAGCTGATAAGAGGGCGTTTGAAGCACTTCTCCAAAAAACAGATGCATACTACCTTGCATTGTGGGCGACTGGAAAAATCAAATCTGGAAGGGGCAAGGGGATTCCTAAAACCTTGTCCTGCATCAGCAGCTCTGCTCACTCAATTGCAGTTATTTGCATAGGTTTTGGATGTGTAGGCAGAATAGCTCAAAGACAATTCTGAGGTTCAGCCTTAGTTCAACCTTCTACTGGTAGTCGGACAGGTTACCTGACCCACTCCTGAGACTAAGCAAGTGTCCCTGATAGGAACATCAAGTATATGATAGTGTGCAAGTGACTTTGATATAAGAAAGACTAGCGGTGCTGCAAGAGCCCCAGCGGGGGTTGGGTACCGTGCGGGGTTACCGAGGAGGGAGGGTCCCTCCGATTAGGGAAATTGGGGGAAGAAAGGCTCCTGACAGGGGAGATGACTCTAACTCAGGATCCCCGGTATTATGGAGGACTCAGGAGATAGGAAAGGATATTTTCCTTACTATTCAGGAGCTCAGCCTCATTTCCCCTGAAAACCCTTTTCGGGACACAGTTCGTATGCTCAGCCCTTGGCTGATTACCGAGTCTGAGATCTGGCTTGTGACGCGGTGGTCAATAGCTCAGAGGCACACTGCACAGAAGTCTCTGTAGTTGTGCTCAATTTGATTTCCAACTATGGACAGGTGACTTGACCTCTCTGGACCTCAGTTTACCAGCCAGTACAATGGGGATAATAATTGTGGTGCCTCACAACTATTAATTAGGTATCTATGTTTATAATAATTATTAATTGTGAGAATGTGCCTCACAGGCCTCTGGTTCTAGCGTGATCATCCAAGGGCCCCAGCTGCTTGCTCTGAAGCCCCTGTGGCCTCTGCCTGGAGGCCATCCTTCCCCAGCCAATGACTGGGCCCAGCAGGGATGCCAAGGCACCTGGGTTTCTGGGGGAGCCAGAACTTCAGTGGCTTTGACTGGAGGCTTCCTGGCAACTCTGTGGAATCTCTAGCACACCTGTGCCCAACCTCTTCTCCCTTGCCCCTCGATGGTGTCAGGAGGGGTCTGAAGGCTCTCTCTGCCTGGATTGGGTCCCACCCTATTTTCTCTTGCAAAGGCATTTCCACTCAGTAAACCGCTTGCATGTTTAGGCCCTTTTTGTCATCTGTCTCTCAGAGGACTCAGACTAACACAATAATACCACTGACCTCATTTGGTTGTTGTGAGAAATGAAAACTATAAAAATCATGTAAAATCTCAAGCATAATGCCTGGCACACAGCACTTGTTACCATGCATCATAGGAGGTTATCTTATTATTGTATCAGTGCGAGAAGGTTGACTTCACTAAAAAGCAGAATTTGGGGTTAGGGATCTGGAAACGTGCCTTCCCTCCCCTTCCCTGCTCTGTTTCCTCCCGCTCCCTCTCCCTGCTGACCCCCGCCCTTTCGTAGTGGTGGCAGCTGTCTCTGAGGTGTCCTGGGCTGGCCCCTGTTGCCCTCTGCCTGGGAAAAGATGATGAATGCTGTGTGGCTTTGGTTGAGCAAGGCTGCTACAAGGTCTGCAGCGGGGATGTTCAGACCCACAGACTCTGCGACTCTCCAGCCCGGCAAAGAGGACCCCTGCCCACACGGGGATGTGACTTGCAGGGGGGCAGCCTGAGTAGCTGGCTGGGTGGGGGGTTTCGGGGGGAGGGTGTTGGCAGCCAGACAGAGCTGGGGGCCAAGGGAGACTGATGGGAAGATGGTGTACCTTTGAGTGAAACGGGGCCCATGAGAGGTGAGGGTGAGTCACGAGGTTTCTCTCAAAACCCCATGCCCGTGGTATCTAGCATGAGCTGAAAGTGGAGCCCGCCAGCCCCAGCCTCAGCCCCAGTTCTAAGAACACGTCTCCTTCCCTCCCCTCCCACAGCTGACAAAATTAATCAGGCCCCTGACTTTAGGGGTGAGAACCCCTGGGTTATATCCCAGCAGAGGAGGCCACCGAGACTGGGGCTGATGGAAAGGAAATGTGAGAGAAGCCGAGTCTAGGTTGGGTTTCAGAACCTGGTTCTTTGTGCTCACACCAGCAAATACAGTGTGGCTTGAGCAGCAGAGGGGTTGTGGTGTGCTGTGGACCACAACCGGGACTCCCACAGCCCCGGGTCACGTTCCGGCTCTCCCGCTTACCAGCTCAAAGCTTTCAACTTCTGTGAGAGCCTCCCTTTCCCATCAGTGAAACAGTGATGGAAAAGGCATCTTTGTCATGCTGTTTTGTGAGAATTAATTAGCTCACTGCTGTAAACGCTTGGCCCAGTTCCTGGCACACTGTGAATGAAAGAACACACCCAGCCCGGCTCAGAGATCCCATCCCCCTTTGTGATTTCTCTCTGCTCATGTAGATTTTGACCTCCAGCAGCCCTGTGAGATAGTGGTATTATCATCCCCATTTCATGGATTTGTAAGTGGAGGCTCAACTTGATTGAGTACCTAGAAAATAATGCTTTGTTGTTCAGGACCCTGACGTGATCGGCAGGGGTTTACTGCTTTCTTGGAATGTCTCTGAAAGGCCAAGAGCAGGCAGTGACATCAGCTGAGGCTCAGAGAGGCTCATGTTGCTCATCCTGGACAAGCCGCAGCACTCATGGACCCGAGGACTGGAAGGTGCCGCACCTCCTCTCCCTGCAGCCCCCCAGGCTCCCCCTCCTCCCACAGGCCCCCAGGGTGGAACGCTCCTCCTTCAGATGTCTGCCGCGTGTTTCCTTTACGTTCTGTTCCTGTGTCACTTTTTCAATGACGTCTACCCTGATCGCTCTTCTTCAAACTGCCGCTTCCTCCCCGCCCCCCACCCCCTCTCTGGGCGCTAGGTTCCTTTCCGTGACTTTATTTTTAAAAATCGTTATTATTGAAGTATGATGTCCATGCAAAACAATCACCCTTGTTAGACAGCCCCCTTCCCCATAGGTCTGATCACCTTCTTACAAGCTGCCTCAGTTGTTTATAATGACTGGGACGTGAGCTCCTAGAGGGCAGGCGTTTGGGTCGGCTTTATTCACTCCCGCACTCCTGGCCCTGTTCAGTGATTGTTGGCGGGAACCTGGGAAGTCCTAGCATCGAGCACAAGGCGGAGAGGCCCTGCCTCCCTGACAGTTTCGAGGAGGCGGCGTATGACTCAGTGCCAAAGGGTGTGGCAGAGACTGCGGCACTTGCGGCAGTGGGAGCGGTCCCCAGCGGCCGGGGAGCAGGCCTCCCAGCGGAGAGGGCGGTGGGCACCTGACCCTGCCCGCCCTCCTGTCGGCCGAGCCAGCGCCTCCGGCCCCTGGAGGGCAGCCTACTCCCCGCCAGGCCCCCGTCCCCAACGCTGATGCTTCACCAGTTTCCTCCTGTTTTGCCCTCAGTGGGTCCTGCGGCAGCAACCGCACTAACCATGCCCCGCAAGCGCACTCCTCAGCCTGACCTCCCTGCAGGCCTACCAGCGGCTGCCACAATGCAGCCACAAACCTGTGCAGCCTACGAGGGGCACGTGGAAAAAATGTGCCCCTGGAGTGGAGTGAAGTCCTGGAGGCACCGTCCCTGGTTCCTGTCAGGAAGCTGATGTAAATACCGGGTGAGCCGATGGATGCTGCTGAGGCTTAAAAGATGTCCTGAGAATTCCATTTTTTTTAAGGCTCTCTTTTAATACTTGATCTATGTCTTGAAATTGCCCGTTTTTGGAAGTGAAAGTGTTAGTCACTCATTGCATCTGACTCTTTGAGACCCCATGGACTGTAGCCTGCCAGGCCCTTCTGTCTATGGGATTCTCCAGGCAAGAACACTGGAGTGGGTTGTCATTCCCTTCTCCAAGGGCTCCTCCTGACCCAGGGATCGAACCCGGGTCTCCTGAATTGCAGGTAGATTCTTTACCATCTGAACCACCAGGGGAGCCCTGAAAATTCTTTTTAATAACCTAGCATCTGTCTAGATTTCAGCAGCTACATTATTTAGAGAAGTTTTTGGTCATTTCATTCTATTATTTATTTGTATTTAGTATGTTGAATGAGAGATCAAATTGCCAACATCCATTGGATCATAGAATAAGCGGAGAGTTCCAGAAAAACATCTATTTCTTCTTTATTGACTACAGTAAAGCCTATGACTGTGTGGATCACAACAAACTGTGGAAAATTCTTCAAGAGATGGGAGTACCAGACCACCTTACCTGCCTTTTGAGAAACCTGTATGCAGGTCAAGAAGCAATAGTTAGAACCGGACATGGAACAACAGACTGGTTTCAAGTTGGGAAAGGAGTACATCAAGGCTGTATATTGTCACCCTGCTTATTTAACTTCTGTGCAGAGTACATCACGTGAAATGCCAGGCCAGATGAAGCAGAAACTGAAATCAAGATTGCTGGGAGAAATATCAACAACCTCAGATAAGCAGATGACACCACCCTTATGGCAGAAAGTGAAGAGGAACTAAAGAGCCTCTTGATGAAAGTGAAAGAGGAGAGTGAAAAAGCTGGCTTGAAACTCAACATTCAGAAAACTAAGATCATGGCATCCGGTCCCATCACTTCATGGCAAATAGATGGGGAAACAATGGAAATAGTGACAGACTTAATTTTCTTGGGCTCCAGAATCACTGCAGATGGTGACTGCAGCCATGAAGCTAAAAGACAGTTGTTCCTTGGAAGAAAACCCATGACCAACCTGCTGCTGCTGAGTCGCTTCAGTCGTGTCCGACTCTGTGTGACCCCAGAGACGGCAGCCCACCAGGCTCCCCGTCCCTGGGATTCTCCAGGCAAGAACACTGGAGTGGGTTGCCATTTCCTTCTCCAATGCATGAAAGTGAAAAGGGAAAGTGAAGTCGTTCAGTCGTGTCCCACTCTTTGCAACCCCATGGAGTGCAGCCTACCAGGCTCCTCCATCCATGGGATTTTCCAGGCAAGAGTGCTGGAGTGGGGTGCCATCGCCTTTTCTGATGACCAACCTAGACAGCATATTAAAAAGCAAAGACATTACTTTGCCAATAAAGATCTGTATAGCCAAAGCTATGGTTTTCTCAGTAGTTATGTATGGATTGAGAGTCGGACCATAACAAAGGCTGAACACTGAAAAATTGATGCTTTTGAACTGAGTTGTTGGAGAAAACTCTTGAGAGTCCCTTGGATGGCAAGGAGATCCAACCAGTCCATCCTAAAGGAGATCAGTCCAGAGTGTTCATTGGAAGGACTGATGTTGAAGCTGAAGCTCCAATACTCTGGCCACCTGATGCGAAGAGCTGACTCATTGGAAAAAAACCCTGTTGCTGGGAAAGATTGAAGGCAGGAGAAGGGGACAA
Source organism: Budorcas taxicolor (assembly GCF_023091745.1). Lineage (NCBI taxonomy): Eukaryota > Metazoa > Chordata > Mammalia > Artiodactyla > Bovidae > Budorcas > Budorcas taxicolor. The sequence continues at coordinate 6,304,388 of NC_068925.1, forward strand.
CGAAGGATGAGATGGTTGGATGGCATCCCCGACTCAATGGCCATGAGTTTGGGTGGACTCTGGGAGTTGGTGATGGACGGGGAGGCCTGGCGCGCCGCAGCCCGTGGGGTCACAAAGGGACACAACTGAGCAGCTGAACATCAGCAGTTTAGCAGTATATTTTCATGTCGCTTTTTTCCAAATAGAAGGTTCACTGTGGTATAACAGAGCCGGATAAAAATAAATAAAAATCAAGGAAAAAAGAAAAGTGCATCCCCAGAAGCTCTGGGCCGCAGCGGGACTGGCTCACGCTGAAGCCCAGACATTCAAAGCCTTGCTATTGTCTACAAGAGGGTGGGGCGTCGCAATTCTTATGGGATCCCATTGTTCTTGTTTAGTCACTAAGTTGTGTCTGACTCTTCTGCGACCCCATGGACTGTAACCCACCAGGCCCCTCTGTCCTTGGGATTCTCCACGCAGGAATACTAGAGTGGGTTGCCATGCCTTCCCCCAAGGGGTTTTCCCAACCCGGGGATCAAACCTGAGTCTGTTACATCTCCTGCATTGGCAGGCAGGTTCTTTACCACTAGTGCCACCTGGGAAGCCCAATTTTATTAATATACAGCTATCAAAATGTGAAAATGACAATGGTGTTACATAATGAATGTGCTTCTTTACTAACGCATTAATTAACAAGATCTGGTGGTGGGCCAACAAATTGTTGACATTTCTAAATAGTGATGAGTGTTGAGACATCTAAAACAGCCATAATGGGACACAGAATGTCTGTGATTTCTATCAGCAACAAGGTCATGGGCACTGTTAATGCTACTGTGGTCTGTATTTGTTTCCTATCCTCTTAATAAAAACAAGAGGTTACATTTTGACTAGAGGTTAGTAAAAAGATAAAATGTGGCTTTTTCCCATTCTCCTTCTGGGAGAGGTCCCGAGAGATTAAGCCTGTTCCTGCTGGTATTCATGGGTCATCCAGCTCAGTGTCCACACATGGAAGACTTGAAGTTTGCTTTGGGAATTAAAAGGAAAAGAATTGAGTACATCCTTATTCTCCTAGGTTAGGGCTCAGTTGTGTCCGACTCTTTGCGACCCCAAGGACTGTAGCCTGCCAGGCTCCTCTGTCCATGGGTCCATGGATTCTCCAGGCAAGAATACTGGAGTGGGTTGCCATTTCCTTCTCCAGGGACTCATCCACATCCAGGGATTGAACTCACTTCTTTAACCTGGAAAGCAAAAGCAAAAAAAAAAAAGAAAGAAAAAAAAAAGCCAGCTGCTTCCCTCTCTGGTACATCAGAGACCAGGTTGGGTGATGGACATTAAGAATGTCCTCAAATCAGAGAATCTCAGGGCTGGAGGCCTGCGGAGGGATATTGCTGCTTCCCAAGCTTTCTAAAATCATGTAACATCAAATAATATTGTTCACACTTCACGCTATAAAGCTGTTACTTAAGAAGTGTCCCTGCCCTAAGTCGCTGAATAGCTACACACAGAGCGAAAGCAAAGGGAAGCCATTCCTTTAGGGATATGGTCTCAAAGAGGTAACATTTTATCTGTTTCACCAACCAGTAGCAATATTTCTGCCAGTTCTTATAACACATCTGCCTTTGTTTTCATAGGATCTGGGCTGGAGTTCCGTGAACTCTATAGCTGGTCACCAGCATGCCAGTTTACCCCCAGAGCCCAGAAAGGAGTTTCTGTAGCCGTGTCAGAACCCATGCCCCCTTCCTCTTGGTTCGTCCCCAGTGACCCTGAAAAGGGGCAAGAGCTGGCTGATTTACAATTGTCCTATGAGACCTTTACAGTGAAGCTGATGGAGCTTCAGTTCAGAGCCCTGACGTGCACAGGCCCTTTTCTAGTTTGGGGCCTGTTTCCTTTATTTTTTCTTAAAGACCACCTCTACATTACTCAGGCTTTGGGCCCTACAAAGCCTAGATTGCTTGCTGCTTGCAATCCACCGTGGCAGGGAAGGCTGGCCCCGAGCCATGGGTTCCTACCCCTTCCACAGCTGCCCAGCTCGCGTCTGCGTTTTCCTCAGCGACTGAGTTCTAATCGGTGCAATGGGGGCAGAAAGGAAATGCCCGAATTCCCTGCTTTACCTGTGAAAACCTCCCATCGGTCTTCCATTTTCCTTTCTACCTTCGCTTCTGGCCTCTGTGTCGACACTCAAAGCAGCAATGAAAGCTGTGTGTTGCTGAAGCAAAGTGAATGAAGAGTCTGACTTCGTTTCTGATGTTTGATTGGGACATCCTTCGAGCCTACCCCTCCCCTCGCCTCTTCCATCTCCAGGAAACTTGCCCTGGCCTTTGGCACTAGCGGGAGGTGCAAACCGTGCGGGTCAGCCCGAGCCTCAGAGCCGTTAGCAAGTCCCCTCACCTAAATATCATGAGACCCCAGCTCCCTGCTATCTCCCAAACCACTCCTGGACCTGTTCCCCAGGAATGAAGAAGTCTGAGAAGCTGCCCTATTCTCCACAGAGAGCCTCGTTATGTGAGCAATAAAACTTTCCATATCCTCTTGAGGTGTGTGTGTGTGTGTGTGATTATCAGTGTGAACCACATTTGGGAGTATTTGGGGTTCACCCCGTCTCTGCGGGGTGACTCTGACACAGAACCTCCATCACCACGGATGACGTGTGGAACAGGATTCTTGTCTGTATCTCTTGCTCTGACCCCTCCACACACATCCCTTCCGGGAGTGACAAATACTTTTCTATCGTGTTAGGTTACTGAGATTGCAGGGTTTACCTGTCACAGCAAGCTAGTATTACTGTAACTACCATAGGCAATGACAAAGGAGACTCTAGTTCTAGTCACGCCTGTCCAATTAATCCTCACATCGTAAGAAGCTTCTCGGAAGCTGGCGGGGGGATGGGGGGTGGGGAATCACTGGATGTCTCCCTTTCTGGCTTGAGAGAAGGTGCTGACTCCTTATCTAGCAAAGAGACTGTGGATAGTAAAGCCATTTGATGCAGGACGTAGGAATAAAGATGCTGTGATTTGGGAATGATGAATTATTTACTCATATTAATAGGACTTTACTCATTCATGGAGAAGGCAATGACACCCCACTCCAGTACTCTTGCCTGGAAAATAACAGCAGCACTCATTCATAGTATTTTCCCATGGAAATAAGAGGGGAGGGAGAAGATTATCATGTGTTATAAAGCAATAGGAGAAGGGAAGGAAAGAACGAACCCAGAGCAGCAAAATCAGCCATCTAATAAGCAGTCCCCTCAGGCAGTCTCCACAGCCCAAGAAAGCTGCAGGTCAGGAGCTTCCCTCCCCTCCCTCCTCCAACTCAAGATTTCACCCGAAATGGTGATTTCTCGAAGAAAAGATGGACTTACGTTCGTCCCCTCTCCTCCTGGACACATTTCAGCTCCCGTGACGTGTGTTTCTCTTGGCATATGTTTCTCTTTCCTCTCTGTCTCCCACACCCAGTTTCTATGTGGAAGCACTGTTCCCACTGCCTGCCTCCACCCTCAGAGGGGAGAGGAGCCCCGGATTATGAAACAGTGGTGTGCGAGCAAGCAGAGGAGAAAGCAGCCGTCACCAGGGTTCAGTCAATTTCACCGAAGTTTCACCTGGAAGGTTGTGATGGCTTTGTGTCCTGATGGGGCTCTGGGAGACAACTGAGACCAGAAGAGTCTCAGTTGCAGAAGAGTCTGCAGATGGGAGTGCAGAGTCAGACTTCCGAGGAGCCAAAAAGCCATGCCTGGGAGACAAAGCATCTCCGACATGCAGGCTGGGGCAAGCCTGTGGGTCAGAGAAATTCAGGCTCACTCACCAAAACGAGCAGACACTTTTGCACGGCGGCCGTCTGGTGTGGACAGGGCAGATCCGAGGTCTCTCTGCTCTAAACAAGCTGCTTGTTTCACATGGCCACTGGACCAGTAGATGTGGACTTCCAGGGTGCAGGCTCGACCTCGTGGATCTCATCAAGGCCTCTGAGAAGGTCTGACATGAACAGTTTCTGGATGAGCTCTAGCTGTCTCTTATTTCTAGCTGGCAGAAGGACCTTGACTGATGTCTGACATGCTGTGGCCTTGATATGCCATGCCTACTTTGGGGCAAAGATAGAGCAGCCACATTTATCAAAAGCTAGGTCAATTGTCCAAAATATTGAAGAGTTAAGGAGACACAGATGAGCACATACCACGGATTTAATGTAAAAATCTTCTGTGGACAGCACAGAATGAAGTTGAAGTGACTTGGTCATAGTTCAAATTTAAAAGATGGGCTTTTAACTGAATCTAGGGTATTAATTCCTAGGGCTTCTGTAAAAAAGTGGCCACAATCTGGGTGTCTTAAAACAACGGAAATGTATCCTCTCACAAGTCTGGGCCTAGAAATCCAAAATTAAGGAGTCATCAGGACTATACTCATTGCGAAGGCGCCAGGAAAGACTCTTCCTTGCCTTGTCTGGCTCCTGGCGATCGCCAGCAATCCTAGTGTTCGTTGGTTTGTGGCAACATATCTCCAACTCTGCCTCTGTCTTCTCAGAACCCTCTTTCCTGTGTTTATGTCTCTGGATCCCGATTATTTCCCTTTCGTTGTAAGGACCAGTCACCGGATTAGGGCCGGCACAGCTTCCGTATAACTTCATCTTAATGACATCTACGAAGACCCTATTTTCAAACAAGATCACAATCCAGGTACTGGGGGTTTAGGACTTGAACAGATCTTTCTTTTTAAAATGGAGATAACTTGAACAAATTCTGAGGGGAGACATTGTTCAACCCATAACACCTCGTATGGCCGACAGTGTGGTGCAGCTGCCGCTGAACGATCTCACGATGGTGATGAGGCCACATCGTGATAGATGATCCTGGGGAAGGAGGGTGGTGCTCCTAACCTGCTGGCGGGTGCATCCTGAGGCTTCTTGGCGGGATTTGGCTCCTTCTGATCCCCTTGACTTCCATGCCACACTCTCCATTTCTCTCTCTCTCTCAATTGTTTATTTTTAATTGGAGGATAATTGCTTTACTGTATTGTGTTGTGTGGAAAATTCTGAAAGAGATGGGAATACCAGACCACCTGACCTGCCTCTTGAGAAACCTGTATGCAGGTCAGGAAGCAACAGTTAGAGCTGGACATGGAACAGAAGACTGGTTCCAAATCAGGAAAGGAGTACATCAAGGCTGTATATTGTCACCCTGCTTATTTAACTTATATGCAGAGTACATCATGAAAAATGCTGGGCTGGATGAAGCACAAGCTGGAATCAAGATTGCCAGGAGAAATATCAATAACCTCAGATATGCAGATGACACCACCCTATGGCAGAAAGTGAAGAGGAACTAAAGAGCCTCTTGATGAAAGTGAAAGAGAGTGGAAAAAGCTGGCTTAAAGCTCAACATTCAGAAAACTAAGATCATGGCACCCGGTCCCATCACTTCATGGCAAATAGATGGGGAAACAGTGGAAACACTGGCTGACTTTAATTTTGGGGGGCTCCAAAATCACTGCAGATGGTGACTGCAGCCATGAAATTAAAAGACGCTTACTCCTTGGAAGGAAAGTTATAACCAACCTAGGCAGCATATTAAAAAAAAGAGACATTACTTTGCCAACAAAGGTCTGTCCAGTCAAGGCTATAGTTTTTCCAGTAGTCATGTATGGATATGAGAGCTGGATTATAAAGAAAGCTGAGTGCCAAAGAATTGATGCTTTTGAACTGCGGTGTTGGAGAAGACTCTTGAGAGTCCCTGGACTGCAAGGAGATCCAACCAGTCCATCCTAAAGGAGATCAGTCCTGGGTGTTCATTGGAAGGACTGATGTTGACGCTGAAACTCCAATACTTTGGCCACCTGATTCAAAGAACAGACTCATTTGAAAAGACCCTGATGCTGGGAAAGATTGAGGGCAGAGGAGAAGGGGACGACAGAGGATGAGATGGTTGAATGGCATCACCGACTCGATGGACATGGGTTTGGGTGGACTCCGGGAGTTGGTGATGCACGGGGAGGCCTGGTGTGCTGCAGTTCATGGGGTCGCAGAGTCGGACACACTGAGCGACTGAACTGAACTGAACTGAACTGACTGTGTTGGTTTCTACCACGTATCAATGTGAATCAGCCATGGGGACACATATGTTCCCTCCCTCTTGAGCCTCCTTCCCGCCTCCCACCCCATCCCGCCCCTCTAGGTTGTCGCAGAGCACTGGCTTTGAGCTCCCTGGGTCACACGGCAAATTCCCACTGGCTGTCTAATTTTACGTGTGGTAATGTGCATGCTTCTGTTCCTCCTTGGTCTCCACTTCTGATGCTTCTTCCTCAGCCCACCCATTAAACGAATCTTAGATTCTCACGCTATGTACTTTTTATGAGTGAGCCGACCTCCCGCAGCTTCCGTGTTGATATCCCAGTGACTCCAAAATCTGTGCCAGTGTCTCCTGAAATCAGATTAGATGTCTCCATCTAGACATCGTGAAGTACCTCAACTGAATATATCCTAACCTGGGCTTTGCAGCTTCTTCTTTTTCAAAACCTGGGCCTCCTCTGGGGTTTCCAGTCTCAGTCTGTGGCATCACTGTTGGTCTCCAGTGAGACCCTTGATCTCCCCCGGTTCTTCTTTGCCCACATCCAGCCAGACATCAAGTCTAATTGATGCTGCATCTGAACTATTGCGCAAGTATGTCTCTGTAATTTCCTTTTTATTTCACTGCTATTACCTTGGTTCAAGTCATCGATTTTTTTTTTTTTTTTTTGTCTTGGGTAACTGTAACAGGTTTTGAATTGGTCTCCCAGACTCTGATCTTATTCTCAGCTAATTTGCTTTCCACACAGCAGCCAGAATGCAAACACAATCATGTTATTTCCCTGCTTAAAACCCTTCAATAGATTCCCAACTTCTTTAGAATATGAGTCAACCTCCCTAACATGGTCTCATGGAAACAGCGTGGCCTGATCGCTGCTTGCGTCTGCAGACTCTCCTCTCTGTCGCCGCCTCTCTCTCCCCCTCCTTTGCCTCACCCTCCACATCTTTGTACCTGCTTTCCGTAAGCATCGCATGCTCTTCCTTTCTCTCTTTGCCTAATTAACTGATACTCACATTTCAGGTCTCAGTTTAAATGTCCTTCTTGTACGGAGGCCTTTCCTGAGCCACGGCTTGGGCCCGTCAATGACTGGTCTACCGCATTGCACAACTCCCAAGGGTGAAATGTGTGTTGTGTTGTGTGTGAATGCTGCCCGGACATTGTGCAATGCAGTGACCAGGCGCGCAGACGTGGTTCCTCCCACCTCCGATCCTCTGCTGTAGTCCTGGCACGTGGGAGGAGCTCAGTCAACACTCGTGAAACGAGTAAATGAGGCGTGAGAGGAATGACTCTCTTAATGAGAGCATACAAGAAAAATAAAAAAAAGTGTGGGAATGGAAAAGATCCTGGAAACCATACCTTTTACAGAAAATTTTAAGAACCTACGGGTAGTTAGCCTGAACAGGTTGATTAGAATAGATAGAACAGCTGCCTTCCATATTTGAAGGGCTAATCCATGTGGAGATGAAATACGTTTATTCTATTTTATTCCAGAAAATATAAATGAAACAATTGAAGGCAAGTTACAGGGAAGCAAATTTGGTCCTGATAATAAATTCAAATAGCTTTCCAATAGCGAAGGCCCTCCAGAAACGGGACAGATGGCACACAGAGTGGTAAGCTCTGCCTTATCGCAAACATTGCCGTGTGAGCCTGAGGTCCGTCTGCTAGGATCATTGTGGCTGGCAGCTGGGCAGCTGAACAAGAGCCTCTGAAGGTGGAGTGCATACGTCAATATGCAAATCAGGGGCTATTTCCTCTACCTTCGGGAAAGGAATTGAGATTAGGCAATTTATACAAGTCAACAGTAGGTGCAGAGTAGGGATTTGAACTCAAAATGTTCGTGATTTAATGACTATAGAGAAAGCTTTCTTTTTCATTAAGCTCAATCAAGCATTTATTTAATGCTTTCTCCGAGCTTGACACTGTTGGGGATATAGGACTGCCAAGATCCTGCACTCAAAGGCTCACCGTTGGACACAGTGGGGAAGGAGAGGGCGGGATGAGCTGAGAGCAGCCTTGACATAAACCCGTTACTGTGGGAAGATAGCTGGTGGGGAGGTGCTGTGAAGCTGGTGCTCAGCTCATTGCTCTGTGATGACCTGGAAGGCTGGGTGGGGGTGCTCGGGAGGGAGGCTCAGGAGGGAGGGAATATACGTATGCATAGAGCTGATTCGTGTTGTTGTACAGCAGAAACGGACACATCATTGTAAAGAAGTTATGCTTAAATTAAAAAACTAAAAAAACCCATTGAGACAGTTTCACAGTCAGGTTTGAGAAACAATGTCAAGCTTAGGAAATAATTAGAAGACAAGGCCTTTCAGATTATCATCGATTATCTAAACGTGTGACACAGACGTATGGTCAATTAGAGGAGATAAGAATACTGTCTTCCATTGTGGGAAAAGAAGAATCATCTGAAAAGGCCCTGAGAAGAAGGGAAAGAGCTGTAAAGTGGTTCCACCTCAGAAGAAATGGGGTGAGATGGTAGAGCTCTGTGAGAAATGCAGATGCGGGCAAGATTGTGCAGATGCGGGCAAGATCGTGCAGCTGGGGCTCCTCACATGCTTCATTGCTGGCACCAGGGTGTGGACTTGGCTCTGCAGAGCTCTGGTTTCTTTAGATGAAGGCGATCAGAAAGTGGGACGTGGGCTGGCCTGATACTTGACTGAAAGTGAGGATTCCTGTCTTGCGGTGAAAGGGAATGAACTCCTTCCCTGTCCTGAACTCCCTCAAATGATGGGGGTTCAGTGGATGAGTCAGAGGTGACTCAGCCACTCAGAAAGAGGAAGGGATACGGGGAGCCTCGAGATGGAGAAGGCTGGACTGCTTATAGCCTGAGAGGTCACGCATATTTTTCATGCAGATTTTGGCTGTAACCGCAAACTCAAATAACAGTGACTTAATCAAAAGGAAAATTGTTATCTCACAGATTGAAAATTCTCAAGTGGTTCTCAGAATTTGATTGGTTAATTGATTGATTGGTTAATCCATGGGTTTTACAAAGTCACCAAGGTCCTAATTCTTTCCATTATTTTGTGTGCTATTTTCTGCTTATTGTTTTATCTTCTCAGGCTGAGTTCCCTCTTGGTCTCAGGAAAGGCTTAGAAATGCGGACAACAACCAGAGGGATAAAAAGGCCTAGTTTTTTTGCTCTGGAGAGTAAGAAACTCATTATTCAGTAGTCCTTCAGCCAACCTCTCATCATACTTCTTTGACGTGGTTCTATCACAAACCTTTGTCTAAATAAGTCATTGGACAGGGGGAATAAAATTACGATGGGAGTGGCCCAGCTCCCCTGAATTACAGGGATGCCTGACAGCGGAACAAAGTCAGGCTTGTTTCTCATGGGAGATGAGGAAAATGGCAGCCACTGGCAGCTGCCACATTTTCTTTCTAGTTACGATGCTGAGTTCTTTAGGTTTAGTGGAGAGATGACCTGGCTTGCCTGAGCTGCGGTCCTTGTCAGGACCTGTGGTTGACATATTGCTGTGGTCCTGTGATTCTCACTGGAGCAATGAGTTGTGGGTTCAACCCCCATGGTTTTTAAGGCAACTCACAGTCCTTACTGTGGGCCTGGTATTGTGCTAGGCCAGTAGCACCGTATTTCATGGAGTGCATACGTTAATATCCAAAAAAGGGGCTATTTCCTCTACTTTCAGATAAGGAATTGAGATTAGCCAATTTATACAAGTCAACAGTAGGTGCAGAGTAGGGATTTGAAATCTAATATATGTATTTCCTTTTTTTTTAAGTGAAGTGTAGTTGGTTTACAGTTTTGTATTATTTTCATGTGTGGAGCAAAGAGATTAAATTATATATATATACTGAGCAATTCAGTTGCTCAGTTGTGTCCGATTCTGTGACCCCATGGCCCCATGCAGCATGCCAGGCCACTCTGTCCATCACCAACTCCTGGAGTTTACTCAAGTCCACTGAATCTGTGATGCCATCCAACCATCTCATCCTCTGTCATCCCCTTCTCCTCCCGTCTTCAATCTTTCCCAGCATCAGGGTCTTTTCCAATGAGTCAGTTCTTCGAATCAGGTGGCCAAAGTATTGGACTTTCAGCTTCAGCATCAGTCCTTCCAATGAACACCTAGGACTGATCTCTGTTAGAATGGACTGGTTGGATCTCTTTGCAGTCCAAGGGACTCTCAAGAATCTTCTCCAACACCACAGTTCAAAAGTTCTTCGGCACTCAGCTTTCTTCACAGTCCAACTCTCACGACTACTGGAAAAACCATAGCTTTGATTAGATGGACCTCTTTTGGCAAAGTAATGTCTCTGCTCGGAGAAGGCAATGGCACCCCACTCCAGCCCGCTTGCCGGGAAAATTCCATGAACGGAGGAGCCTGGTGGGCCTCAGTCCATGGGGTCGCGAACAGTCGGACACGAATGAGCGACATCACTTTCACTTTTCACTTTCATGCATTGGAGAAGGAAATGGCAACCCACTCCAATGTTCTTGCCTGGAGAATTCCAGGGACAGGGGAGCCTCATGGGCTGCCGTCTATGGGGTCGCACAGAGTCGGACACGACTGAAGCGACTTAGCAGTAGCAGCAGCAGCAGTAATGTCTCTGCTTCTTAATATGCTGTCTAGGTTGGTCATAACTTTTCTTCCAAGGAGCCAGCATCTTTTAATTTCATGGCTGCAATCATCATCTGCAATGATTTTGGAGCCCCCCCCCCAAAAAATACACATATATAAATAAAATTTTATTATTTTTGGCTGTGCCATGTGTCTTGTGGGGTGTTTGTTCTCTGACCAGGGATTGGATTGGCCCCCAGCAGTGAAAGCTCGAAGTGCTCACCACTGAGCCACCAGGGAATTCCCAGTAAGCCTTTGTTAATTATCTGTTTTGTATATAGTATGTATCTGTTAATCCCAAATTCCTAATTCAGCCCTCTCCCTCCCCTTTCAATCCTAAGTGTATTTTCTATGTTTGTGAGTCTGTTTCTGTTTTGTAAATAAACTCTTTGTGTTTATATTTTAGATTCCACATAGAGGTGAGATCATGTGATATTTGTCTTTCTCTGACTTCACTTAGTGTGCTAATCTTTATGTCCATCCACGTTGCTATAAGTGGCATTATTTCATTTTTTTTTATGATTAAGTAGTATTTCACTGTATGTTTATATATACAGAGCATCTTCTTTATTCACTCATCTGTTGATGGACATCTAGGTTGTTTCCATGCTTTGGCAATTGTAAATAACGCAGCTATTAACGTTGGAGTGCATGTATCTTGTATTTCTACCACTTATATCTCACTGTCTCTTTCTTCTAGTTTAGGCTTTGCATGGGTCTGGGAATAAGCTTTCGTGTGTGATTTCGAACCTTGCTTTGACTAAGAAGAGCTTCCCTGGTGGCTCAGATGGCAAAGAATCTGCCTGTAAGGCAGGAGCCCCTGGTTCTACCCCTGGGTCAGGAAGGGCCCCTGAAGAAGGGAATGGCTACCCACTCCAGTACTCTTGCCTGGAGAATTCCATGGACAGAGGAGCCTGGTGAGCTACAGTCCACGGGGCCGCGAAGAGTCAGACATGATTGAGCCACTAACACACTTTTTGGCTAAGAGCCAGACTGAAGAAAAAATTCAATCCATTATGGATCAATATTTTAATAAACACAATAACAAAAATTACTAGGAAAATGAAATAGAAATGATAGAAGTATATAAAATGCAAACCCCATTCCAGTGATTCAATCTAGTAAACAAACAAAGTGAAAGTGAAGTTGCTCAGTCGTGTCCGATTTTGCGACCCATGGACTGTAGCCCACCAAGCTCCTCCGTCCATGGGATTCTCCAGGCAAGAATACTGGAGTGGGTTGCCATTGCCTTCTCCAAACAAACAAAATACGCTGTCAAGTTGCTATGCAGTTTTTTAAGCACTTGCTCTTCGTTCCTTGTCCTCCCTTGCCAGAGTCTGGTCGCTGCAGACCAGCACTGGTCTTCAGCCACAGTGAGCAGCACTGATTTAGGCAGTTTTCTGCCTCCATCCTCTTTCCCTAGACTGCAACTCAGGATGTTTGGTGCTAATGCCTCAGTTGAGATGAGGATGGGAGAATTGCTGTTATGTTGGGCCAGACATCAGGGGAAGAGGTTAGGTTTTACACTGTTGTCTTCTTGGGGCCTTTTCATCAATAGACAAATTATACTTGGGAAAACACTTTTTTTTAAAGTAAATTGTTTTTGGAGCACCGTTGCTTTACCATGTTATGTTAGTTTCTACTGTAGTCAAGTGAGTCAGTTATATGCATACATATATCCCCCCCCCCTTTAGGATTTCCTTCCCATTTAGGTCACCACAGAGCACTGGTGACTTTCTGTCCTCTCATTATGTAGGAGACATATGATCATATGTGAGCTGAAACAGACTTGTGTTGGGGGAGTGACAAAGAGCGTGCGCACTAGAGGAAACAATCTGTGTCTGGAGGTTCCCAGTTGGACGTGTCACTGGATGATGATTCGTCTTGGCCAAAAAAAAACAAAAAAAAATACACTTCTTGATTTGAATGACTCCAGGGTTGATGTTTGAACACTGTTATTTTTCTGATGTAAAAATGACTTCAGTCTGGTGAGATATGTTTGTAAATATGTTAGTCCTTTTATTTATTAGGAAAGTCCAAGAAATCTATATTTAGGGAACCTTCTAAGAAATCGAGGTCTAGTGTCCTCTCAGGTCAGTTCAGTTCAGCCGCTCAGTCGTGTCCGACTCCTTGCGACCCCATGAATCGCAGCACGCCAGGCCTCCCTGTCCATCACTAACTCCCGAAGTTCACTCAGACTCGCATCCATCGAGTCAGTGATGCCATCCAGCCGTCTCATCCTCTGTCGTCCCCTTCTCCTCCTGCCCCCAATCCCTCCCAAGGTAAGGAGCAGCGGCTGTGCTTTGCTGGAGCAGCTGTGAAGAGATACCCCACGTCCAAGGTAAAAGAAACCCAAGTAAGACGGTAGGTATTGCAAGAGGGCAGACACACTGAAACCACAATCACAGAAAACTAGTCAATCTAATCACACTAGGACCACAGCCTTGTCTAACTCAATGAAACTAAGCCATGCCCTGTGGGGCCACCCAAGACGGGCAGGCATGGTGGAGAGGTCTGACACAGTGTGGTCCACTGGAGAAGGGAATGGCAAACCACTTCAGTGTCCTCTAAGATTTAGAAAATCTAAAGTGGCCATGTGTGCAGTGTATGAAACGGGTGGCGGTACATATGTGGAAATAAGGATCTGCCAGCTGCCGGGGCCCTCCAGCCTTCCGCCTCCTGCTCTCACCCACAGATGACGTGGAAGCCTCTCTGAACTCCTCCTTGGACTGCATTCTGCTGGCCTCCCTTCTGCTGCCTTGAGCCTGGGTCACTTCGGTGCCCTTGCAGATGACTTACCCAAAACGTGGCTTTCCAGCTCCACGACCTGCATACTTCCAAGGACCTTTTCCTCTGCCTTTACTCAGCCCTCCGCTGTAAGATCTGTAGCCTGGGCTTTGTCATGGAAGCTACCCAGCCTCCCAAATCTCCTCGCCTAGTCTCTCCGCTCTGTCCACTGCCTCTTCTTGGCGTTTCAGATGCTACCACCACAACTGTTCCCTGATCTCCACACCCTCCGGATCCTCGCCTGGCTCATCTGCGTGATCTCTTTTCAGCAATTCTCTCCTGTCTTCCCTTTGGTAGTCAACTCTGAATCCTGGATCCAACTGTCCAATCCGGCTCTTAGGTGTACGCTCGGTGATCTCTGTTCCTTGTCCTTCTGGGATACTCATGGAGCAAAACGATTCCACCTTCTCCAAGCTTACCCTAGGCTGCCAAGACAATCCTGAGAAAGGTGATACAACCTGGCAGAACACTTCAATTTTTGCCTTTTTTAAACCTCAACCAGGCTCTGCACTGCCTGGAACTCCGCCATGTTTCTTGCGAGTTGTTTGCTTCCCACATTTTTGGCAACATCATCTCAAATCATTATTTCTCCCCTCAAACCTTCTTCTGTTCTCTGGTCCTTATTGACTCTTCAGAGAGAATAGAAACCATCTGATGGAAACAACCTCAACTTCCTGCCAACGAATCTTCAGCCCAGATGCTTCTGTACCCACTGTCCCTGCTTCCTTCCTGTTCTTCGGTGGACAGGCTCCTCCTCATTTCAAAGGCACCCCCCCACCCCCCGCCTTGCTTTTCCCTTCATCCCACCCGCTCCTCCTTTCTGAAGGCTGTGTTCAGGGGCTCTCCCATCTCACTCCTCTCTCTTCAACTGCTTTTCCTCCCCGATTGGCCCAGCGTCTTAGCAGAGCTGTCCACACTTGAGCTCACTCCCCCCACCCCCCACCATTCGTACAACCCCATCTATCTGGCCTCTCACTACTCCCCTGCAGTCTTGGAGATGACGTCACCAGGGTCCCCACTTGCTGCATCCAGCAGAGGCTGTTTTGTCTTGGTCTTACTTGGCTTCCCAGTAGCATTTTCCTCCTTGCCCCTTGGCACAGTTTTCCCCTTGTCCTCAGGGATGCCACTCTTCTCGTATTTCTTTTTACTGCTCAGGTCACTCAAGTTGCTTTTCAGCCTCTCCTGCTCTGAATTATAAATGTCTGGCTTCTCTGGGCTTTGGTTCTGGACTCTCTCTGGTCACTCTGCACACTTCCCCTTGGTGATTCGCTCCAGGCCATCATTTCACGTTCTGTCTCTACGGCAGTGACAGCCGGCCTGCTGCAATTTATCTCCAGACTCCACGTCTCTGTCCAGCCGACCACTCTGGACATACTCACTCAAAACCTCAGAGGCAACTCCAACTCGACGGGTCAATGTAGAGGGTGTCAACTCAAAAAAAAAAAAAAAAAAGCACAATGTGAGAGTTGCAAGTTGAGTTTTATTTGGGGCAAAATCAGGACCATAGCCGGGAGACAACACTTTAGATAGCTCTGAGAAACTGCTCCAAAGAGGTGGGGCAGGCTGGAGGGGGGAAGGTCAGTATATGTGTCATTTTGGTGAAGGGGGCATACATGCAATCAAGCACTTATCTCACCAAAAGTTTTCTGCTAGTCACTGGGAGCAGATGTCATCATGAAGGAATTTAGCGCTTTTCTAGATTTGAGGAGATGCAAAAATTGGGCTCATAAAATCAGCTCCTAAAAATATCCAACTCTCTGAAGACCTGTTCTGCCAGTTTTTCCAGAGCAGAGAGTGCCTCATTCCCGATTTCCGCCCTGACCTCCCAACACAACACACACTGCTGTATTGACGTTCAGCAGTTACCGCAGCACATGATTTAATCCTTGGAGGGGTAAAGGGCAAGCACCCTTGGCAAGTGCCAATTTGAAGTTGACAAGCGTATCACCCTCCTCTGCAAACCGGCTTCTTCTCTACCCAGTTGCTCATGACAGAAATCTGAGGTTTGTTTGGGTCATCACCTGCCGTTACCACTCTCATCTGAGTAGTTGCTGAATATCTGATCACTCGCACTTCTCTCAATTCCTGTTTCTTACCACCTTAGTCCAGACTGCAATTTCCTCTTGTCTGGATTGCTAGCAAATGGCCCCTACGTGGTCTCGTTCAGAAGATACACATTTTTCTCTCTACCTAATAGCCTTCAATAGCTTCCCTTTGCTCTTAGGTTAAAGTCTGAAAATTTTACCCCTGCCCATTGCTTCAAGCTCATCTTAAATCTTTCTCCCTCAAGCATGATGTCCCTCACGTATCGGGCTTCATTTTTTACTTCCTTAAACAGTTTAAGCTCTGTCCTACTTCCAAGCCTCAGATTATGAGAGGGTATGGAGAAGGCAGAGGGTCCTGAAAGGGTCCTGGTTCAGCTATCAGTAAAATCACCCTTGCTTCAGAGACACCTGCTTCCCATTCTTCTCAGTTCTAATGGGCCTTTCAGTTCAGTTCAGTTCAGTTCAGTCGCTCAGTCGTGTCCAACTCTTTGCGACCCCATAAATCACAGCACGCCAGGCCTCCCTGTCCATCACCAACTCCCGGAGTTCACCCAGACTCACGTCCATCGAGTCGGTGATGCCATCCAGCCATCTCATCCTCTGTCGTCCCCTTCTCCTCCTGCCCCAATCCCTCCCAGCATCAGAGTCTTTTCCAATGAGTCAACTCTTCGCATGAGGTGGCCAAAGTACTGGAGTTTCAGCTTTAGCATCATTCCTTCCAAAGAACGCCCAGGGCTGATCTCCTTCAGAATGGACTGGTTGGATCGCCTTGCAGTCCAAGGGACTCTCAAGAGTCTTCTCCAGCACCACAGTTCAAAAGCATCAATTCTTCAGCCTTTACTTAAAAAAAAAAAAAAATTTACATTTGTTTGTTTTTTAATTGAAGGATAATTACTTTACGGAATTGAGTTGGCTTCTGCCAAACCTCAGCATGAATCAGCCACAGGCATACATCTGTCCCCTCCCTCCTGAACCTCCCTCCTGCCTCCCACCCCCTCCCACCCTGCAAGGGGTCTTTAATACACGGTTCTCCCTGCTAACGATCTCATCGCCTCCCTTTTTGTTGGCCAGCTCCCACTCATTCTCCATGTCCATCCAGGTGAATGTCACCTTCCCACGGAAGCCTCCCTCTAACCTGAGTCTAGGTGAGTTGCTCTCTTAAAAGTTCCTATTTCTCATTTAGTTGACATCACAATTATAATGAAATTGTGTTGTAAACTTTGTAATGTCTATTTCCACCCCTAGCTATGAAATCCATGAAGGTGGATTCCATGTCTGTCTCACTGCATTTTTCTTCAGCCCTCAACATAGTACTTACAGCAGAACAGGTTCTGAGTGAATAAATATACCTGTCATAACAATTCTGATTTGAGGCAAAGCCCAGAGAGGAGCCCAGTCTGCCTGTTTTTATGTGAACCCCATCCTTGTCACATATGTATGCGGAAATTATTCTTTTTTTAAAAAATTTACTTATTTTCATTGCAGGCTACTTACTTTACAATACTGTAGTGGTTTTGCCATACATTGACATGAATCTGCCATGGGTGTACATGTGTTCCCTGTGTGTGGAAATTATTCTATAAGGTGACTTGATTAGTTATTTATGCTGCATTCTAAGTTCAGTCACTAATTAAACCCTGGTGGAGAGATTTGATAGGATCCGGTTGGGGAAATGATATCCTCCCCACCCCCCCATAATCCAGGAAGATGTCCTCAGATAGACATGCCATTCCAGGCTGTATATGGGACAAACTCTAGGCTCTGTTACACAATGGCTTTTTGATCTTGGGAAAAATTTTTTTTTTCTTAAATAGTGGTAAAAGAAAGAGCAGGGCAGTAGGCTGACTCATTTTTCAGGTTGTTCGCAGGGAAGTAACAATGATGGATAATGAGCATGTATGAACGAAGCTCAGTGTTGTAATCAAGCGAAACTTTCTACATAGTTAATCTAATCTGTATTTAATGTAATGTGCAATTACTGCTGCTCTGAATGAAATTGGGTGTTTATGTTAAGCAGTTCACTGCCACTGCTGCTGCTGCTAAGTCGCGACTCTGTGAGACCGCATAGACGGCAGCCCACCAGGCTCCGCCACCCTGAGATTCTCCAGGCAAGAACACTGGAGTGGGTTGCCATTTCCTTCTCCAGTGCATGAAAGTGAAAAGGGAAAAGGAAGCCGCTCAGTCGTGTCTGACTCTTAGCAACCCCATGGACTGCAGCCTACCAGGCTCCTAGGTCCTATGCAATTCTAATGACTGTAATTCATATGTATATTTTTTAACTTTATCAAGCCGAGTATTTCTGAGTCCAACTTCAAGCACTCAAAAAACTATCATCTCCCTTTTTTCTTCTTCAACGGTTCATTTTGCTTTCCTCTTGGAAGTGGTGAGTAGGGAGGAAGAAGGCGTCATGATAGATAGAAGGTATAGGTCTAGTGAACGGCACACAGGGGATGTCCGACTCTTGTCCATGGTGTTAGCATAGCGCTGATCTTACCATCTCCCACGTGAGCATTTCCCCAGATGTCTAAAGAGCACGCTGTGCTGCTCAGTCGTGTCTGACTCTTTGTGACCGGGTGGACTGCAGCCGGCCGGGCTCCTCTGTCCATGGGATTTTCCAGGCAAGAATACTGGCGCGGGGTGCCATTTTCTACTCCAGGGGATCTTCCTGACCCAGGGATTGAGCCTGCATCTCCTGGGTTGGCAGGTGAATTCTTTACCTCCCTGGAAACCTGGAGCTGCTTGAATTAGTTACTCTGCTCTTTGCACGTATCCACGCCTTTTTCACTTACGACAACAGCGCCTTGAAGGAATGATTGCTCTCTCTGTATTATAGAGAATACTGAAGTAAGTCATGTGGCTTGCAGCCAAGACTGAGCAGGTTCCAGAGCCTGCCCATGTCATCCAGGTGCTGTGGAATGAGAAGCAGTCTGTGTTATTCCCATATCGTCTCTAGCCAGAGTGCCGAGCTCTGGAAGCTCAGGGCTCTGCCAGTGCTCAGCCCTGCTTGGAGAGGGGAGATATTGACAGCACACGGATCACTGGGAAGCTGTTTGGAAAATCCCCCGTGCAGACCCTGCAGACAAAGGAGCATGTCCTGGAGGAGAGTTTAAGTGGAAGTGGGTCTGGCTGGCTGAAAATCTGACGCTGGGATTAGGAGCTCAGGGGTTGAAGGGAACTTACTGGTTTTAAACCTTTTGGACTGCTGGAACCAATTTTCCTCAGAGAGTCTGTTTTAAACTATTGTGACTGGTTAAATGTGTTTTTAAGGAAGTAATTCCATTTTCTGACGGTTTATCAAAGGTGTGATACATAACTACCAAGAAGAGCTTTCGATCAGCAAGAGGTAACCTATTTTTCCATACAAAGTGGCTATTACTTTAGTTAAGCATGTACCACGGCTTTTCTGGAGTCTGGACAGACCTACAGGAGGTAGGGGTGACAGATGTACAATTCCCACTAGACTTTTTCAAATTTTGGAAATTATTCAAAGGCAATCCTCTTCCAGCCCATGAGTGCCTTCAAGAACCCACATGAACGGCCCCGGTCCGAAACCACTGGTCCAGACCTAGTTCCTTACTTTATTATTGAGGAAAATGAGGCCCAGACAAGGTACGTAAAGTCATCAAGTGAGTTAGTGCTTAAAAGGAGTATTAAATAATGGGACACATACCACCTGGGACCCACCGGCCACTCCAAGATGCAGAGTTGACTGGTTCATTCTGCAGCCAGTTCTGTAGTTTATGTGAGTTCAAAGATCTTTCTGCCATTTAAAATTTGGAGTGTATGTTCTTATGATTCAGCTCCTGTTTCCTTGTGGTATTACATCTGCTTTTCCCTAACTTGCCCCAGGCCTAGAGCTGGTTCCCATGTTCAACAGTCAAGTCCACTTGCGGAGTGTTTTGAGGGGAAACAGGCCATCGAGTGGGCGGCTCTGCCATCTGGCCACTCCTCCACTTTCTGTTCGTCTGTGACCTCATCCCTTCCTTCCAGATTGTGCCTCGCCCCCAGGGTGGAAGGACATGCTTGCTTTCTCTCTGATTCTGCCTTTGTTCAGATGGGTAACCACACTGTCATCACAGATTTGGGGAGCTGACCTCATGGGGCCCACCCTCGTCCCCTTGGCAGCTGGAACCACAGACAAGCAGAGTCTCACTCTCCACTGACAGCCAACCTCTGCCGTGAGGGGACCAGCGGACATGGAGGAGGTGAGGAGGTTTGTTCTTCTTAGAGAATAAAGATAGGAAGCAAAGTCCCCATCCAAGCCTCATCTCTGCATCTCATGTCCATTCAAAACACATGGACATCTTCATACCCGACCCTCCGCTTGACTCTGACTTTACACCTGGTGCGTTAGTCAGCTCAAGCTGCCGTGACAAAGGGCTAGAGACTGACTGTCTTCAACAAAAGACATGATTTTTCTCAGTTCTGAAGGCTGAAAGTCCAAGATTAAGGTGCTGGCAAAGAAGGTTTCATCTCAAAGCCTCTTCTCACACGATTTCCTTTCTTTGTGCTTGGGAGGAGGGAGCAGACTCAGAGACCACATGTGCACGAGCTGTCTGCCGTCTTTCCTTACTAGGACACTAATCTCAGCGCAAGGTCCCCATCCTCATGACCTCATCTAACTCTAATTCCCTTCCAAAGGACCCATCTCCAAATGCCATCACACGGGGGTTAGGGCTTTAACACATACATTTTGAGGCAACACATTCAGTTCACAACACCTGGAAAACAAGTTTTGCTCATTTTCCAGATGAGATGCAGAGGCTCAGAGAAGTAATTATATTAGGTTGAACCTATAAGAGAGGACCAAAGACGGACGGATCCTTGATGATGACCTATCCACGCACTCTGATATCTATCCAAATCTTCTCCTTCCCCTTAACAATCCAGAAGCCTGATGGATGGTTCAAAGCAATTTCTTCTAAATTCTTAGAAGGGTGTAGTAGTTTTAAAACATGTCCACAGATTCTCTGATGCTCTGTCCTTCCAAAGGTGGAATCTAATTCCTCTCCCCTGGAATATCCTTAACGATGTGCTTCTAACAAATGGAATGTGGCAGAAGTGATGGTATGCGATTTCTGAGGTTAAGTCAAAACAGTACCGTGACCCGCCCTGTCCTCCCCGCTGTCCCCACCTTAGATCATTGGCTCAGGGAGACAGCTGCCGTGTCGCGAAGATGCTCAGGAAGCTGCGTGCAGCGGCTCATGTGGTAGGAAGCCAAGGCCACCTGCCAGTGGTGAGTGATGCACTGAGGCCACTTGCCAGCAGCCCTGTGAGTGTGCTGTTGGGCACATGATTGTCCAGCCCCAGGCAAGACTTCCAGTGACTGCTTCCCCAACTGTCATTTTGACTACAGCCTCCTTTGAGACCCTTGCTGTGCCAAGATTCCTGACCTACAGAAACTGAAGTCATAGACCTTTGTTGTTCTGAGCTGGTATACATGCGGGGGCAAGAGGCGCAATGATAGGTAATTGGTACAAAGGGAAATGTGTTTCGTGTCGGTGTTCTCATTGGTCCATTCTCCACATCACTCCTGTGGCCCAGCTCTATCAACATTTTTTGAGCATCAGTTTCTTCTTATAGAAAACAGCAACAAAATATTATCAAGTGTAACTGGTGCACATTGTGCACGCCTAGAACAGACTGGCTCAAAAGAAGTGCTCAAGAAGTCATAGTTTTTCTCAGCATCTTATCAGCAGTGTGGCTTCTCTAGGTGAGTTTCTTTCTGTTGACTTCAGATGCCCACTTCCCTCACGTGAGGTGTCAACCTCAAACCGAAGCTAGAGTGCATTACCTGTCAGTGAGCCCAGCCACCTGAACTTTCCCAGCGGAGGGGCTCAAGGCTTCTTCTCCTTTTCAATATAGAGTGCCTTCCTCCCTCTCCCATTGTCTTCTGCTAGCCTCCATCCTTTTTTGTTTTTTACCTTTTTATTTTATAGCGGAGTACAGCTGATGAGGGCTTCCCAGATGGCACTAGTCGTAAAGAACCTGCCTGCCAGTGCAGGAGACCTAACAGAGGCAGGTTTGATCCCGGGGTGGGGAAGATCCCCTGGAGGAGGGCAGGGCAGCCCACTCCAGTAATCTTGCCTGGAGAACCCCATGGACAGAGGAGCCTGGCGGGCTACAGTCCATAGGGTCGCACAGAGTCGGACACGACTGAAGTGATTTAGAATGGACGCATAGCTGAGTAACAATGTTGTGATGGTTTCAGGTGACTGAAGTGACTCAGCCACATGTACACATGTATCCATTCTCCCCCAAACTCCCCTCCCATCCAGGCTGACACTTCACATTGAGCAGAGTTCCCTGCGCTGTACAGGAGGTCCTTGCTGCTTAGCAGTGTGTACACATCCATGCCAAACTCCTTAACTATCCCTTCCTCCCATTCTTCCCCACTGGTAACCATAAGCTCACTCTCTCAGTCTGTGAGACTGTTTCTGTTTTGTAAATATGCTCATTTATATCATTTGTTTTTAGATTCAGCATATAAGAATTGTGAGATATTTCTCTTTCCCTGCCTGACTTGCTTCTCTCAGTGTGACCATCTCTAGGTCCATGCATGTTGCTGCAAACGACATTATTTTATTTTCTTTAATGCTACCCTCCGTTCTCAACCCTAACCTTTCATCTCAGAATTTCAGCTTTGATGCTTCCCACTTCCTTCCTATGGTTACTTTAACCGGAGTGAGTCAGGTTTTACTGAAAAACTGACCACAGCCGCTCGGCTCCCACCCTCCCCCAGACCAGGGCTGCCTGAGCAGAGAGTGAGGGGGGTTGGGGTTCCTCAGCCCTTCTTTCCCCTCTCTGCCTCGAGTCATGGGGCTTTGAGCAGGGCTTCCCCAGCCACCATGCCCCTCCCAGCAGACCGCAGTCTGAAGCCGATCTCAGGTTTGTCTGGCAGCTCAAGGAGAGAGCAGAAATGCAGCAGCTTGAATCCTTGGGCCACCTTGCTTATATTCCACCCTACTGGGTCCAGCCTGTTGCCTCTGAGCTCAGCTCAAGGAGAATTTGGTAGAAGATTTAAGGTGTGAATACTAATGACAGCCAACTGTGCACACTAGGACCATCTCCTAGGGTCCAGAGACGTGTAACCCTTTATCTCAATCCTCGCAATAACCCGGGCAAATTAATATTCACCCCTGGAACTTTGGAGCTTGAAGAAGCAGACAAGAATAACAAAAAACAAGACGAACAAAACCCCACCAAAACCCCTAAACCAAAACACTGGAAAACTTCCTCTGCCTAGCTTTTCAATTTTGGTATGTACAGAATCTCATCCTTAGCCTTGAAAATTAGCATGATCACGAAAGATGATTCTTTAAAGGATTGAGTCTGTGGGAAGATGATGGTGGCCTTTGCTCTTGGCATTTGAAGGGGTGGCTGCTTTTCCCAGATCAGGTTTGGAGGCTTCGTTTTCCGTGAGGTGGTATCCAGCTTTCTTTCCCTGGAATGCAGAATACATTCATCCACTCTCCTCTATCTTGGAAACTTTGAGGGAACATTTTTAGCCAGACAGAAGTCAACCGACACCATAACGTGGTTTTAATGACTCATTTATTTATTCAAAATTAAAATCTGCTATGAAGACAGACAAACAATGTAACATTCCCAGAGGAATTGAGTTGCTTCTAGTTCAAACTGAGTTCTATTAGAACCAATTTTAGGTTGTTATAAATAACAAGCTGACCACAGCTTTCAAGAATGAAGTGGTTGGGGAATGAGGTCAGGGAAATCCCTCAGAGCCACTGGAATATTAATCGTCAAAGCGGCTCCCTGGTTTCTCTTCCTAAGAGCATGAGTCTCGATAATACTCGGGGAGCCCCAGGACCCGGGTGGGTCCAGGGACAAGAGAAATTAGAGGGCAGTCAGGGAAAACAGCCCAACAGCTGGCAAGCATGGTTAGGCTTGGAATGGAAACTGCAGCTAGCTCCACAAGGAACATTTCTTTATATAACTTACAATTTCTTTTTAAACACTAAAATACCATAGGGTATCACCCTATGGAAACAGCTTAAACACAGGTGAAATTAATAAATATTGAAAAAAAAGGTATAATATTCGGCTTCTTCCCAAATAGCTCACAGAGAAGCTCAGTAAATAAATAGATGTGGGAGCTGAGGTATCAGAGGTAATAAATACTCTAGGGGAGAGGCACAGTAGAGGTCTCCAGGGAGCTGGCTCTGCTCTCCCAGAACCCTGGATCGGATTTCAGAGGTTTATATCGGGGAGTTTAGTCGAGTCACCATCCTGGAGGTCTCCTTCCCTAGAATGCTTCAGTTTTACATCTTCGTTGTCATGTAGGATTCTATGTAGTTGATGAAGATGTCAAACTCACTCATGGCTTTGTAGACACCCCTCTCTTGGAGCTGTGTGGGGAGAGAAGATGTGTTCAGTGAAAACTCCCTCTGAGCAAGTGAGTGGGTCCTTGCTGGGATGGTCATGACCCTGGGCCCAGAGGCTGCACTAGCTTGCTTGCATTGGGAGATGAAGGACAGACTCTGGGCATCTGGAGAGATGCCCAACTGTCAGCAAAGGTTATGCGTTGGCCTGGACCTTGCCCAGTGGGCAGCAAGAAGAACGTTCACTTCGCAAAGCACAGTTTTTCGAACGGTGCTTTTCCAGCAATTTTAAAGGTCATGTGCTCACACGACGCTTATTCAGTATCTGATGAAAACACATTAGCGGAACCACTTTGAAAGAAAGACAATGAGAGAGAGAGAGAGAGAGAGAGAGAGAGAGAGAGAGAGAAAGGTAGCCTTGTTCCTGTTTATGTTCCCCTACCCGTGGAGGGAGCAGGCCCAGCCCCGCTGCTCTGACCTACTGCAGGGGGGTTCATGGCCCCTGATGCTGGAACCTGCCCAGGGTCTGTCCCTTGCCCACGAGGAGGACATAGGCCCCATGGCTTCTGGAAAATGGGGTAGAAGAGCTCATGGACAGTTGGAAGTGAGAAGGGCCACTTCGTTTGAGAGCTGAGATTCTCAGGCACTTTGTATGTGACTGGCGGGTGAAAGAGAGGGGTCAAGTCAGGTAAGGAGAGCTCTGCTTCCTGCTCTGGGCTCAGGGGCGCTCGGGCTGTGCCCCTGGGTGTGTTTCTAAGTGCACGTTCACGTGTCAGCTTCCTGCACGTGCGGCTTCAGGCTGGATCCCAACAAGCTACTTTCTGTTTCCTCAGTCACTCTCCCCAGCACCCCACTCACTGTGTTCACAGCTGGCGGGCCGGCCCAACCGGCAGGCCTGCAAAGGCAGGGAGCAGTCATTTAGAAAGCCCCAAAGACACTTCACAGAAAACAAATATAACTGAGGTGGCATCCCCTCACTGGATGAAGAGGTCACCCCACTTGCCGGGTTCCCACACTCCCTCCGAGCAAAGTTCAGGGCCTGCTGAGCACCTGCCCACCTTCGCCCCTTTGGGAGTGGATGGAGGTCACGGTCCTCAGGCCCTTCCTGCCAGCAGCCCAGGCTTACCATATTGAAGACTCTCTTCACCTGCTCCACCGCCTTGCTCTTGTTTTCGCAGGGCAGAAAACGATGCTGTGGAAAAGGAGAGAGTATGAGCAACATTGGCGCCTGGTCCTGGATGCACCGTGCTTCGGAGACAGCCTGGGAGCAGGAGGAGGCCAGCTCATCTTGAAGGCCCAACCTGCAGCTCAGGGAGGACTGAGCCTTCCCCGCCAGGCAGAGAAGAAACACAGCAAGGCAGGGGCCAGGCGGCATGTGTGTCTCTAGGAGCTCCTCCCCACTGTTAACAAGGCGGCATCAACACCTCCGTCTTGGAGTTTCCTTCCGGGAGCATCCCAGTGCCAACAAGACTGCTGAGCCAGCCCTTCTTCCATCCTGTCCCGCTTCTGGCCTGTCCCCCTCCTTGGTCCTAGCCACGAGGACCATTTCTAAGTGCCCTGTGGAGCAGAGACACAGGGTCAGCCCTGCCAGCCAACACCCTTGCCTAGCGCTGTCCTGCAAATAGAGCCCAACTGATTTCTCAACATCGGCGAGGGAACAGAGGAAACCAGTGGGGAGGGTATCATTGCAGTTGGAGGGATCAGTAATCCTGGGGGATTATTCGCAGACACTAGCCTGGGACCAAGGAGATCCCTGGCCCTTCTAAAATGCCGGGACAATCCTGGCAGTCAGCCGGGCCCCACCTGAAGCTCTGCTTTCAAAAGGTCGAGAAGAAGAGGAAGGGGCTTTCCCTCTCCTGGGCCCTCCACCTCTGCCTGCTCCTGTGGGGCCCAGGGCCTCGGTTCCCAGGGACAAGGGAGCCCTGGTTGAAGCTCTGGGCCCCTTTCACGTCGAGACTGGGGACTGGCTAATAACCCACGAATGACTCACAAATAACAGGAAAGCTATTGCAAATCTTCACATGTAAGCATTCAGCAGCCACCCCCACCCGAGGCTCTGAGAGAGCCGAGCTAGGCCTGGGGCTCCGGAGGGGCAGGGCACCCGCCGGCCGGTGTCCCGGGGTCTCCGGGTGAGAGCAGGGCTCGAAGAGGAGGTCTCAGGATGAGCCCAGAGGAGCCAGAGCCAGCCTGCTACTCACACAGCGCCGCAGCCGCAGCCGGAGGGTCTTCAGCTTCTCCCCCAGCGAGTTCACGTGCTCCTTGATGTCAGGCCCATGGTTCTCAGCCTGCGGCATCACCTCCTCCAGGTAAAACTGGATCATTTCCGACAAGGCTTGGCAACCCAGGTAACCCTGAGGGCGGAAGCCAAGGCGGGTGGTGACCCGGGAGGAAGGGCTACACGGCCTGAGAGGATGGCTGTGTTCCCCAGAGACCTTGTTCAGTGGCCACCTCCCCCTGGAACGAAGCCCTTGGCAACACCCAACCCTCTGCCTCCCCCTGGCTATGTGCTGAGTTAAGATCTTCCCACTTCTCCTTTTTTTAAAGTGAAGGAAGCAGACCCAGCTCCCTGCAGGCGAAGAAGCTGAGCCTCCCTTAGGCACACCGCACGCTCCCTGCCCCCGCCAAACGCGCTCACCCCAGACCTCACCTTAAAGTCATCCAGCAGAGACTGGGTCAACAGCATGCTGTTCAGTTGGTCCTTCATTTGCTGCAAGAAGAACACAAGGAAAGTGAACCCAAGGTTTGGAGCAATGCTGAGAATGACTGTCTTTCTGATATCCTTTTATTGAGAGACGTTTTGATTTTTAATCAACACAGCCCTGTCTCCAAAAGGGAGAGGAGGGCTTTTGAAACAGGACATTCAATAGCACTGAAGCCCTTAGTTAAACCAGGTTGTCCTCCGGGAATCAAGTTCTTTTAAAAACCTGGTTGGTGTTGAAGGCAAGGCAGAAGCCTGCCTGGGTCCCAGGCTTCGTTCTGTAGAGCTGTATCACGTGTGCAGGGACCCTCATTGCCGACCCCTCAGCACCCTCAGCTTTGCTGTCTCCTCGCTGCCAACATCCAGCGGCAGCGCTGACCGTTCTCTAGGAGTGGCAAGCATCTTCTCCTGCAGGTCTCCCCCTATATGCGCTACCCCCAACCAGCTGTCTTTCGGGTTCTAGAAGCCCTCCAAGCTGAGGCAACTATTGTATCCCTGCCACGGGGTTTTGGGAACATCTTCACCTCCAATCAGATCTCTCCCAGCCAATGAGGTATTGAGCTCCAGAGGAATCCTTTACAGATTTCCTAGCGCCGGCTAGATAGTGCGTTTACATTTTTAAAGACAACTTTTCTTGCACAACCTGCTGCATCACCAGAGCTCAGATTAACTCACTGAACCCACAGTTTGACCCGGGACTCTTAAGAATTTCAGCTTCGAGAGGTGGAGGTGAGTGAAAAGGAGGCTCTCGTGAGTGCCTGCAGAATGGCTCTTCCTGCGGTCCTAAGGGAGAAAGGAAGGCTAGGAGGGCTTTGTACTCACAAAGAAAGTCTTCACTTTGCCGAAGGCAGCTCGGAGCTCCCGCAGCATGTGGGGCAGGCTGGCTGGGAAGTGGGTACAGCTGCTGTCAGACAGGGTGCTCGCATCTCGGCTGGCTGCCACCCCAGCCAGGAAGACCAGGCAACAGAGCAGGGCTGAGCTGCTGGGCATGGCGGAGCTCTGTCTTCTTCGTTGAGTCGGACTTGTGGTTTGGTTTTGCAAGAGCAAGCCCCTGTTGTGTAGACCTTCACCTAATGTGCCCCCTTTTATATTGTGTGAGGCCTCCCATTCACAAAAAGCCACAGTGTCACAGATTTCCTGGCAAAGGTTTCTTTGCCCCTCCCTTCCCTAGACCTCTCCAGCTTTGCATCTGGTGAACCTCTTACTCAAAAGTTTTTAAATATTGCATCGTAAGCAAAAGAGATGGGTGAAAAATGAACTTCTGTATATGGCTATTTTTAGGAGAAGCTACTTCTTTCTCCCTTTTAAAATAATGTTCAACTTCTCTTAATTAAAAAAAAAAGTTGATTTCCTGGGGTGAACAGCTGTTCTGTACGCAGGGACCCACAGTTGTGGGTTCCATTCACGTGTCTCTAGATCACAGTGACGAGGGCAAATTGGCCATTCCAGAATACAATGTGGTTAAGAAATAATATCAACTCTTCAACCTGGGTTGATATTCAGGGCTTCTTCTTGCTGGGTTGGGAAGTTACCTCAACTCTCCAGGCCTCAGTTTCCCCAAATGAAAACAAAGATGTGAGCTAAATGTCCTCAAAGCTGCCTTCTGGTTCTTTTATGTTCCAGGACTACTCCTCAAAGTGGCCAGCTTCCCAGAGGACAGTCAGGGGCATGGGGTGTGTTCCAGATTCCTTCCCTGGCCCTGGGTTCATTTAGACTCTCAGATCTATGCTTCTAACCCCCTCCGCTGCCCCATCCTCAGGGGGAGTTAGGAGGAGTAGTCCATGCTCACTGGAAGCTGTGCCTCCAGTCACCGTGACCCTCACGGCCACTGCGCAGTGAACTAGCCGAGACACAGAGGTGTCAGGTACCCTGCGCATGGGCGGCGAGGGAGGGAGCCAGAATCTGCACTTGGGTCTGCCTGACATTCAGGCCAACTATTCCCTAATCTACACTGGCCCCAGCGTGCAGAATGGAAACTTTGGATTAAAGAGGCATTAGGTTTCTTCTGGGTTGTGAACTGCTTTGGCTGGAGACTCACACTTGGAAAATGGGGAGAAAGGAGCAGAAGTAACAAGGAAAATAAGTTGAGGTTCTATAGAGGCTGGATATGAGGTCTCTTTCTCCCCTCTTCCCTATCCCTTCTCCTTTCAAAGAAGCCTTAGTTGTCTTTCTTTGGATTTGCAGTGTGTGTGCGCGCACGCGCGTGCAGGGGTGGAGTAAGCCAGATGTAGGGAGGAATGTTGCTCTACCCGCAGAAGGAAAGGGTGGAGACTGTGCCTTGACTCCTCCTTCCGCAGGGGCTTCTCCCCGCCTCTCCCGCGAAGAACTCGGATCCAGGGGCCAGGAGGCCTGGGCTCCGCCACGCGTTAAACCCGGGCAAGTCGCTTGACCCTCTGCCTGTTTTCCGTCCATCCCGAGGGCGCAGCAGTACCGGCCTCCTACCTGCGGGGGCCTTTGGGCTTCACATGCGCAGGGGGTCAGGGAGGTAACTCGTGGATGCAGACGTAGCGTGTCTCCAGCGTTTCTGGTATTTCCTTGCCTTCCTGCATCAGCATTGGTGGCCCTGGGTTCTGAGCCTTCCCCATTAAAGAAGCTCACTGCACCAGACAAGGAGCGCGAATGTACCGGGGCTGTTGTGAGTGGGCAGGGGCAGGAAGGAGGGAGAGGGTCCAGGCCCTCGCTGCTCCTCGTAGGGCAGGAGCAGCGGGCTGTAGCCTCGCTTCCCACCCTTTGGGGAATGTCAAGACAGAAATCTAAGACTCATGAAGGGAGAGAAGTTTTAGAAATAGGCATGAAACTATATTCCATGCCCAGTGATAAACCATAATGGAAAAGAAAATGAATAAGAATATATATATATATATGTATGTATAACTGATTTGTAGTATAGCATATATTAACGCATTATACATTGACTAATGCTTTAATAAAATTAAAAAAATTATATAGGTGTAAAACTGACTCAGGAATTGCTGCTCCTGCCATATTTACACTGGGCTTAGCTAAGAGTTCTGAGTTTGGCCACTAGGAAAAAGAGCGAAGGGGTCAGGGGCTGGGTTTTGCACCCCTTCTGCCCTGCCCCTCACCTCTTGGCTCCTGGGTTATCTGGGTTGTATCTGCTTTAGCCCGCAGGGCTAACCTTTCTCAGAGATGGGTGTTCTGGGTGCAGACTCAGCCTGGCAGATCCCTCAGGCCAGAGGCCCTACTTTTGGACCCAGGTGGCGCAGACCCCCTCTTAGACAGTTTGCCACCATGCCCTGTGCCCCTCTATGCTACTCAATTGACAATAACTGCTGCTATCATCCGTGTACCCCACTGCCTCTGCTAGTCAGTGTGAGCTCTCTGAGACCCGGCGCTGTTTCATTATCCTATATACCTGGTGTCGAGTACAGGGTCTGGCCTGTGGAATGTGCTAGGCACATAGCTTCCTTTTTCCTGTGTCACAGGAGAGTATCCTGTGAGCCCAGAACGGGGCTGGAGGAGCCTGGACCTGGGCAGGTCTAGACACAGGCAAGCACTCAGAGAAACAGGAACAGCAACTCAGAAAGGCAGGCTGAGTGTCTTCCACTTTCTTCTTATAATTTCAAATATTAAAGACACACTCACACAGACATGGACACGCACACGTGCATGCAACGGCAGTTGAAAGGAGGAGGAAAGAGCCATTTCTATCTTCCTTTCTTCTATAATCCATTAGGTAGGGTGAGGGTAAGCTTCTGCCTTCTTTGTTTTGGAATGTGTTGCCAATTACTTCTGGAGAAGGCAATGGCACCCCACTCTAGTACTCCTGCCTGGAAAATCCCATGGACGGAGGGGCCTGGTGGGCCGCAGTCCATGGGGTCGCTGAGGGTCGAACACGACTGAGCGACTTCACTTTCACTTTTCCCTTTCATGCATTGGAGAAGGACATGGCAACCCACTCCAGTGTTCTTGCCTAGAGAATCCCAGGGATGGGGAGCCTGGTGGGCTGCCGTCTATGGGGTCACACAGAGTTGGATATGACTGAAGCGACTTAGCAGCAGCAGCAGTCAATTACTTCAAGTCATTTGTTGAATTGTTGATCTTCCTCCACTGATTTGAAACTGTTGTCCTCTCTCCTCTCAAAATTTTCACAATCTGAATGGTCAGAGACCATTTAGGCAATCTCCATGATGCAATTACTTAATTAACAAATGGAGACAACAATATCTTCCCTATCCATATATCTCATAGAACCGACGTGTCAAGATGATATGTGAGAAGAGGTATGCACATTTTGGAAAAAGTTAAGATCCTCTGCCTATATATTGACCGAACAGTAAGAACAACAAAGATGACACCCGTGTCTCAAGACCGTGAAGGTATCATTCATCTGAAAAGGCATTACAATCCGCTGGGAAAAGTCCCTAACTCACAGGGTCACATAGATGAGACATAAATAAACGTCAGCGGTCTGCACGTTTGATTTGGGCTGGCCTTTCCAGCCCAGAGAAGAGCCCGAGCAGGGGAGGAAACGAGCGAGCAGATCCCTGTAGATGGACGGTGCCTCTGTCTGGACACATTCAGCCTGTGGCTCACAAGACCACACAGACGCCGCTTGTTAGACTGCGGGCTCCTTGAGAGCAAATGAGCCCAGTTACCCCTCAAGTCTACACTCCCGGCAGATGTCTGACGTGTGCTCATTAGATAGAATTTAAGCGAATCTTTTCCCGTGCAGACTGAGTGGGAAATCAGAGGAACGTGTGGGAGGGGAAATGCCTCGTTCTTCCCCCCCTGCTCCCAAATATTCTCTAAAGTCAGTATTCAGCTACAATGGAAAGACAGCCTGACTCACCAGGGCTTTAAAAAGAAAGGGATATTATTTTTTGGTCTCCATTGACAAGAAGTTCAGAGGCAGGTTGTCCAAAGCTAGCACAGCACCCAAATGTCACCAGAACCAGCCTTTTCTGCCATCTTGCTTTCCTACATGTTATTTTAAGATGCCAGGGACGAGGGACATGGGTAGAGACCACAGGCCCTAATAATTTTTCTGGGATGTTCCATTCATGCGTTTCACCACTTTAGCTACAGAGCACTCTAGGCAGACAAAGTGTGGATAGATTTTGGAGGGTGCAGTCTAGAGTGCACAAGGGCTTAGAAGGAATCACCTCGTGGCCACCCTCATGCTCAGCAAAAGGACCACCTTCTTGGTAGAATTGCCCTGTGCCTTGCCACAGTTCTGTCCCAAGAGTGGAAAAGAGATGGGGAGCCGCGTGGGCCTGCCTTGTGGAATCTCGGCTTGCTGGACTCAGGGTTCAGCCAATGTGCCTGTCAACAGGGTCACCACGACAGTAGCAGGCAGGTCAGTGATGAAAGCAGGGAAAGTAGGAGGGTGCCCACCTGGAACCAGGGGGCTGACGACCTCCACAAAGAACCCCTCAGGGCTTGGCCCCTGCTTGCTCATTTGCAGCTATTACTTCAAGGCTGATAACGGAGTTTCATTTCTTCTTCTTCAGGACATCTAGAACGTACCACAGTTTCCCCAGCGTGAAATTTCTAGTATTCCCTTGAATAACCCCCCTCGGCTCCCTGAACCGTTGGTTCCTCAGGGGCTGTGCGGCAACAGGCCCAGTCCAGAGCACAGACTATGGCTTCACACCCTCCACGTGCAGCGGTGGGAGGGGGTGCGGGGGGGGGGGTGCCCCAAGGGGACAGGGTTCTGCCTGTGACTTTGACCTTGTGGTTGAGGTGCTTCAGAATAAAGACCTGGTGGGTCAGAGCTTTAAAAGGAGCCCCAGTTGGGGCTGGCCCCTCGGCTGAATCTAGCAAGGGTTATGCAAACCGGAGTGGGCGCCCGTCCGAGGACCTAGGCCGGCAGACACTGCAAACCACAGCGGAAGGGCTGATCTTTGGACAGCCAACGTGGAATTCCCCTTTGTGCAACGGTGGCGCCAGATCAAGCAACTTGGATTTTCCTTAGGGGACGGACACTGTGTTCTGTAATTTCTCATGTGAGAAATTTGGCTACAGGGGCCAGGACTCAAGGTGTCGGAGACCCTGCCACCCAGAGAATGCAGCTGTCTCCGCTCAGTCTGCATGACCACCTGGAAGAACGAGTGGGTTCCTGAGCCTGGGGCACAGATGGATCCCTTCAGCTCCAAGGCTGTCCCTCTGGTGGGATTCAGTTTACTCAAATTCCCCTGAATGGCTGACACCTCAAATGTATCGTGTCTGAGCAAGTCACGTGACTTGTGTGGTCACTCAGGGGCACATGCTTTGCTCTGCTGTCACTGTCTTGAAATTCTTAACAACCGTAGAACATTTTCCTTTTACACAGGGACCCAGGATGATGGGGACCATTTTTATCAGAGACTAAATACATAGCTTCCTCTCAGCTTCATCCAGTGACATGGTGCCCTCACTCAGGAAGGGGACCACCATCTAATCTAACATACATGCCAGACGCCTAGGAATAACTTGTTGGTTCCTCTCTCTTAATAACCTATGTCCAGTCTATTACAAGGTCTTGCAGAATTTTCTTCACAAACATCCTTTTTTTTCTCTTAAGCTTAAGCTGCCTTGGTTCTTCCTTGCAGTGTGCAGGCTTAGTTGCCCTGTGGCATGTGGGACCTCAGTTTCCCAACCAGGGATCAAACCCACACCCCCTGCATTGGATTCTTAACCACTGGACCCCCAGAAAAGTCCCCACAAACATCTTTCTAATCTTCTAACTTCATTTGCATCAGCAGCAGCAGCAACTGTCTGGTTCAAGCTAACATCTTCTCTCTCCCGGGCTCCAAACAAGTGCCTGGTTGATATTCTAATATCCGTTTTGCAAACTGTTCTCCTCTTTGTAGCTCAAGGGATTATTTTCAAAACACCACTCTGATCATGACTCTCCCCTTCAATGACGTGCCACTTTCCCTTCCTGGGTAAAATAAGGACCCGTGTTCTTAATGCTGTTTACAGCCCCCTGTATCCTCTGACCCTGAGCGTTCCTTCTGCCTCACCTTCCAGCGCTGTCCGCTTCTCTGTGCATCCCAGCCTTACTGGCTTTCCTCTTTTATTTTTTCTCAAATGATCTGTACTCTCTATCCTACTGCAGGGCCTTTGCGCACGTAGTCTCCCCTTTCTGGATGGAAAGAGATTAGAGAGAGGGGATTCCGCTCTCTTTATCCTTCAGTTCTCAGCTTACAGCTTACTTGGTCAAGTGAGTTTTTCCTTATTCCCCTGTCAAGGTCGAGCCACCTGGGTGCATCTCCTCCGGACACCCTGCTCCTTTTCTCTGTAGCGCTGATGTCAGCTTGTAACTACTCACCTGGCTATGTGGCCACCTGCTTGATTCCTATCTCCTCCATTAGACCGCCCTCTGCAGGGGCAGGGCGCATGTCTATTTTCGATTATCGCTGTTTGCCTGGTACTCAGCACAATTTCGGGCACATCCAAGGCTCTCACTAAATACTGTCGATGACGGAGCGTGACGGAGCGTGCGCCTCCTGAGCTCTCTGTGGCTGTAAGTGGCTACATTTGTCTACTATCTCACATAGAGTAGAGGGTGAAAGTAGCCTAACAGGCTGCGGTCCACGGGGTCATGAAAGAGTCGGACAGGGCTTAGTGACTAAACAACAACAGGAGCAAAATCCGCGTCCTTCATTTTACAGGCGGGCAAACTGAGGCCTCGAAAAGAAAGTGACTTTATGCTAAGTCACTTCAGTTGTGTCCGACTCTTCATGACCCCATGGACTGTAGCCCACCAGGCTCCTCTGTCCATGGGATTCTCCAGGCAAGAATACTGGAGTGGGTTGCCATGCCCTCCTCCAGGGGATCTTCCCAACGCAGGGATCGAACTTGGATCTCTTATGTCTTCTGCACTGGCAGGTGGGTTCTTCACTGCTAGCGCCACCTGGGAAGCAGGCACCAGAGATAGTTAATAACAAAGGTGAAATCAGAACTCGATTCCTTTTGCATTCTTCTTCTCAAATCAGTACTTAATTCCTTGACTGACATGAGTGTTAAATCACTGAGTTCTCATGCTCAGCACCAATGGCCAGGGGGAGTTGTCTAAGATGTGAGCAGCAGTGATGAGCAGAAGTGGAAAGTCTGTGAAAATGAGCTTTTCCTCCATAAAACAGTGATAACTCTATTATGCGCTCGCAGGGTGCATAGCCCTTATGCTTAGGAGCTGGAGATGGGGGTGAGAGTTACTTAGATATTTTCCTTTTAGGGAAATATATCAGGCCCTCGAGTATTTGCAAACAGAAAGGAGTTTCTTCTGTAGATTGTCTCTAAGATGTGACTGCAGTGACATAATGGCATAGTTTGGTTCACCCTCCTGCCTGGCACCCTGGAAGCACAGTCTCCTTCATGGAGCTTATTTAAGAGAGCTGAGGGCCTGCCTTCAGCTTGCCTGCTCTGACCTTCATCTGTACGATGGACCCCGACTCTAAATCCTCAACCCCACTGCACATGTGCTTAGATGCACAGCTGCACTAACATGGGACAAGCCGCCTGCTCCCTCAGTCCTGGATCTGCATCACTTCTACTGTGTGTCATTTACACGCCAGCCCGAGGTCGTCCATTCTCCAGGGCAGGGAGTGGGAGTGGGTCACTGTGTTCAGTGTGATCCTGGATTCCCTTAGTCAACTCTTCTCAAACTGTTTGGATTCAGGACTGCTTTACCTTCTTAAAAAGTATTGAAGACCTCAAAGAGCTTTTACTTTGTTAGATTATGTCTAACTATATTGATCATGTTAGAAAATAAAACTAAGGCATTTTTAAAGAAATCCATGTATGGCGTTCTAAAGAAAAACAATAAAAAACCCACTACATGTTAAAATAAATAGCATATTTTTAATGAAAAATAACTGTATTTTCTAAGGCGGAACACATTTAGTGAGAGGAGTGTACTGTTCTGACACAGTGTCGCAAATGTCTTTGCATACCTGGTTTAATAGAACTTACACTCTGACATCTGCTCCCACAGCCAACCCACTGTGATAGGCTTTTGAGGTGGAGGCATATGGAGAAAATCCAGCCTCTCAAAACTATACAGTTAGCAGACGAAAGTCCTCCTACATCGTGTCCTTGGACCAGCCTTTGAGAGATGCTGGCTTAAGGAGCTGAACCTTAATTAAGACATTTAACAAAAATGTCCGTGAGGATGAACGGGAGGAGGGTGATCAAAGTCTGGCCTCCAAGGAAGGAGTAGAGGGCTTACGTGGAGGCCCCTGACCTGCAACAAGAAGGGAGACACCCATTGCTTCACTGCTGTCTCCTTCATGAAGAGTTTCCCAGTAGTCTGTGCGGTTCTTCAGCGTGACATCACCTCTGAGCATCACGTGTGTCCTGGAAGTGGCAGTGTCTCACACGCGCACCTGTGGTTTCAAGTCAGAACCCCTAGGAGTCTGGGGGCTGCTTCGCCGTGCCCTACTTGTTACTGTGAATCCCCTTCACCAAGGGGCTGGGGCCCCGGGATCAGGCTGCGAGGGCTGGGGGCAGTCAGGGGTGCTGGGCAGTGGGAGGGACTCTACTGCAGACTTATTTTTGACTCTACTTTCCATTTGCACTTTTAATTCTTCTCTTTCTCTCTTGCTCTCTCTCCTTCAGTTCTGAGGGCCAGTTAAAAACCCTGCTTTCTCTTTGGCTGCTGCTGCTAAGTCGCTTCAGTCGTGTCTGACTCTGTGCGACTCCATAGACGGCAGCCCACCAGGCTCCCCCATCCCTGGGATTCTCTAGGCAAGAATACTGGAGTGGGTTGCCATTTCCTTCTCTTTGGCTAGACTTGGGCTTTCTCAGTTTTCAGAAAAGCTTGGAAAATAAAAGCCAATATTTCCCATTCTAACAGGCCAGGATTCATTTGATCAAATCAATACAATTTGCTTTCCATTCTCTTCAGACCAACTGCACAGTTGAGTGGCAGACAAAGGCAGAGGGCTTTGATTGATCTGGTTAATTCAGAAATCGCTTTGAAAGGCAGGCACCCTTTGAGGAACTGGGTCAGACGTGGTGTGCTCAAATTAAAACTTGGTCCCTGCTTGCTGTCTGACTATGGGAGACTCTATAGGCTGAGGGGAAAGAGGTTCTTTTTTTTTTTTTTTTTTAAATTTTTAACAGAGGTGGACTAAAAAGTCCTAAGATGCTTTAACCTTCAAGTGTATTTCATAGTAACATATTCACTAAACCATAAAAGATATTTGAGGAAGTCCAACAAGGTTCTGATACTTTTATGGTTACACACATCAATGCTTAAGAACATCATTCTTTCAAAAAATCGAACAGCATCTCTTTGTGCCTGGATTTTGGGTAATTCCGGACTGTTCCTTGTCATGTGCTTCAAGCAGAAGGTTGGATGTAAAGTAGTTGACGGACTGGTTTCATGGAAGCGTGGCTAAGAATCTTGCAGTCAAGCTTCCTGGTGTGGCACAGCTCGTATGCCTCTGACAGCAAGGCCGGCTCTTTGACAGCAAAGCACCCAGCTTGCCCACTTGCCACCACACCCCCTCGCTGGGTCCAAGTGTTCAGTTACTGGAAACCACTTGATGTGTCCTGCCTTTGGGCTGGTCTTTGCAGGAGGCAGTGGTGGTTAAATGTGTAGGCCCTCTAGTCTGACTGAATTTGCAACCCAGCTCTGCCCTTTAGCACTGGTGTGACCCTGGGCAAGTCACCACACTTCCCTGGACTACGGGGTCTCCAGCTGGTTGATGCTTTTCTGCGGGCCTGTGCCCCTGCGAGAGCCGGAGGTATCTCTTCATGGACCGAAAGTCTCAGAACAAGATAGGTTCTTCACCCCAACGTTCTGAGGCTGTTACAGGGGGCAGAGATTATCAACCTCATGGTCGAAAGAGCTCTGGCTCGTGTCCAGAGGATGGCTTCCAGCCTTGGCTTCCACTGTGAATCCT
The DNA here is from genome assembly GCF_023091745.1 of Budorcas taxicolor. Taxonomy (NCBI): domain Eukaryota; kingdom Metazoa; phylum Chordata; class Mammalia; order Artiodactyla; family Bovidae; genus Budorcas; species Budorcas taxicolor. The sequence goes on from NC_068925.1 coordinate 6,341,736, forward strand.
GGACCTGGCCTTTCCATCTGTCAACTTCGCTTTCCGCATTGGTGTGTGGGAGGTTTGACAGAGTGGTTTCCCTAGGGTACTTTTCAGGCATGTTGTGATGCTCCTATGCCCCTCCCCTGCCTCAGCTACCCTCCCTGGCAGGAGTTAGCTGGCATGGGTGACAATGATGCACGCTTTCCCACCCACTCACCGGATCCGCTAGGTCGGCTCGAGAAGGGGCCCCTCCGGCCCCTTCCGGAGATGCTGCCCAGCTCTGGAAGTGTCATTCTGTAAGAGAAACAAAAACCTTTCCCTTGGGCAGCTTTTGCGTGTGTTCACCTGTGTTTCCTTCTCGCAATCCTGGCCCCCAGCTTTCTTGAAGTTGCAGTTTCATTGTGAGTCAGAGATGCTGAGAGCAGTGGAAATGAGAGAGGCCTCCGCTAGTCGGGGAGGACATGATGCTGCCTTTTCCTCAAGAGCGAGGCCTGGGGCGGCTGGTGGGGGCGTGGGAGGGAAGTGAACACCTTCCGGAAGTGGATTTCCCACAATGACTGTCCCTGGGAGGAAAGAATATTACTGGAAAGCCCTAGAGATCGCTTCGGCTCTCTCCGAAGGGCCTTTACGTTTTCAGCTTATCTGCCCCGCGAGGTAAAATGTCTGTCCTTCTGAGGCTGGCCAGGAACAGGCCGTGGCCAAGGAAGCGGTGTCCTTGATGTGACTGGCTCGGAGAACGGGTTTTCTCGGTGGCAGGGGTCCCACGGCAGGCTGTGGTGGATGCCCATGGCAGCCGGGCTGGGTGCTGCCTCAGGCTGCGGTTTCCCAGGGCTGCAGGCTTTGAAGCCAAGAGGTGTCTCAGACCCTTGGTCACAGCTCACGGGGAAAAGGAAAGGAGGCGAGGCGGAAGGACCAGAGCTGGAAGCAGACTATCCGACCACCGTGGAAACCTCTGCGGAGGAATACTCACCTCATGCAGGCTCCAACGCGGCGACTCACGGAGCCAATGAAGGCAGCTCCACGGAGCTGAGAAGCAAAGGTCCATTGGTTAGAAACACACGGATAGGGCCAAGGGACAGCAGGCCACCCCCAACTTAGGAATGCCCATTTCTACAAACTCAGATGGCGTCCGTACATTCGTTCTTGCCCTTCTGAAGTCAGGAGCGCCGTACTGCAGGATTCTGCTTCTGAGACCTCTTTAATGAAGTGACCAGTTCCTCTGAGGGCCTCTGGGGCAGATTCAGGGCCGGGAAGTGGCCATGGGCAAGGCGCCGAGCGGTTAAGGGTGCTGACCCCGGGGCTGGGCTCTGTGTGCGTCTGGGTCGTGAGCTGTGATGGGTTGACCAAGACCGAAGGTCACCTGGGAGTTCTGGGTCAAGCAGGGCAGAAGGCAGGGGTTTCGACCGAGCAGTTTCAAGTGAGGGTGGCCTCAGAGGGGAGGGTAACAGGAACCTCCCAGAACGGGGTCTCAGGGCGAGGGAGCGGAGTGTCAGAGGTGAGGCCCAAGACAGCCGAGGCTGTTTCAAATGTTGCCTGTGCCTGCACGCTCAGTCCCTCTCTGTGGCCCTTCCGACTGTAGCCCACCAGGCTTCCCTGTCCATGGGATTTTTCAGGCAAGAATATAGGAGTGGGTGGCCATACCCTCCCCCAGGGGATCTTCTTCACCTAGGGATCAGATTTGTCTCCTGTGTCTTCTGCATTGCAGGTGGATTCTTCACCTGGGGAACTGCGGGGAAAGCCCCCAAATATTGCCCGAGGCTGATCATATATCCAATAGGAGAAAGACTCTTTCTTGTCAGTCTTGTAGACCCTAGCTCCCAAGAACCTGAGCTGAGGTTGGTGTGATTTATAGTATAATACAGCTACACACTAGGCTAAGAACAAATCAGCATTTGAAAAATGAGTTTCTGTGATGACATTGTTCCAAAAAAGTGACTTACAAACGACTATGTCTAGGCCAAAAGCTGACCTACACTGCAAAGCACAAACATGTACCTGGTCAAAGGGGCTGCCAGGCGTGCTGTATTGGGGAGGGATGGCGATGGGGACTTGGGGCTGGGCTTATGGAGGGCAAGGGACAGTTGGATATCCTCAGTGGGAAGTCATAGGCAACCTGGCCTGGCATCTCTGCCACTGGAATCCAGAGCCCCGCCTACACGTCTCCCAAGGAAGCTGTATCATATCTGTGAGATGGAAGAAATAGTAATACACATCTCCTGTTGATGAGAAGAAAGTGGCATCAAAGCTTGTCACTATGCCTGGCCCGTGGTGCATGCTCAAGGGCCATTACCTGGCGGGCAGTCCAAGGCTTCTGTATAGCCTTGCTATACCTCCTGCCCCACGACTACCAGGACAGCTATGACTGGTGATACTCCCACAATTTCGCTTTCCCTTCTGGGCCTCTTGAAGTGACTCTGAACGTCCAGACAGTGGTGCTAGTGGAGCAGGGCAGGCGGGGGGAGGGGTGGGGAGTGCCAGGACTAGGGAGGGCCTTTGGTGGAGGGAGACACACTGGGGAGTAGCGTGTGAGAGCTTCTGGTCACTATGACCACAGCTGGAGCTTCTGTTTCATTTCAGATAAAAGCAGAGGGTTTAGAGTAAACTGGAGGTGAGGAGGAGGAGCTGGTGGCATGTGAGAGGCCACAGGGAACCCAGGTTTGCTCCTGCACTGGCTGCCGTGGTGGGAAAGCTGGGGTTGAGGCTGCTGGGGCCACTGCAGCTGAGATCTAGGGCTGCAGAAATGGTGAGGCTGCTGCCCGTCACATGGACCTCATGGCAGTGCGCTGAGCTACAGGCCATATGTGGGTTCAGCTACAGGTGGTAGTTACTGCTATCACCATGCTAAGGACAAGCAACTTAACCCTTTATGTTGATTGTTCCTGATCAACCCCAGGCTGCTAAGAGAACAGATGGAGTTCTTGATGTCATTTTTGATTTTTCCAGAAAAATTTTTACAGGCTCATCTCCTTAATGTATCAGTATCATCACCAAACTCCCATTTGCAGGAACCATCAGTGGCTGCCCAGGTCCTTCAGAACAGACCCTAGCCACCCAAGCTTGGCATTCACACTTCCAAATGCCTTTGCAGCCTTCTTTCCCACAGATTTTCTGCACATGGTCTCTGGGCAAAACAAAGAAGCCTGTTGTCAGAAGTTGCCCTGTTTGCTCTCAGCATCTGGCTTCCACTCGTGGCTTTACTGGTCTGCAAAGACTGCACCCCTCCCCACTTTCATCCAACTGAATCTTCCAGAGCCATCTCTTCCGTGAGCCTTTCTTTACCAATCCAATCCCACTGAACTCCCTTCCTCTCTCTCTCTTTCTTTTAAATCCTCTACTGCTTTTGCTGTTGTTGTTTAGTTGCTAAGTTGTGTCCAACTCTTTGAGACCCCATGGACTGGAGCCCGCCAATCTCCTCTGTCCATGGGATTCTCCAGGCAAGAATACTGGAGTGGGTATCGGGGTGGGTTGTTGCCATTTCCTTCTCCAGGGGGTCTTCCCGACCCAGGGATTGAACCCGCTTCTCCTGCTCTGGCACGTGGATTATTAACCCCTGAGCCACCAGGGAAGCCACTGCTTATGACCATAGATGGCCACTCTTGGTACCATCACCTCAAGTTGTGAATACATACACCACCTTTCCGTGTGTATGTATGTTTGTGTTTTGTCCTTGGGGCTGGGACGCATGTTGACACATGCCAGGGATAGGGAGGAGAAAATCCAGCTTGAACAATCTAGCAAAATACTTTGCTCATTTTGGCTAGCAGACGAGTTTAAGATTCTCAAATGGCAAAGATTTGGGCCCAGGAGAAGGCGACCCGTTTGAGTTTTAGCCTTTCTTCTGTGTGGCTATGGAGATGTCTTCAAACTTCATTGAGCCTCAATTTCTGTCTCTGTGAAATGGGGAGACTCCTCCCTTGCAGAAGATCGAAGATGCCTGCCCATAGGTTGAAATACTTTAAGGCCACAAAATAGCCAAGGATATGGAAGAGTTAGCCCCTTTGTGGTCTTCTCCTTGACCCAAGGAGGGAGGCCCTGCTGGCTTTTCCCAGAACCAACAGCAGGAGTTGGACCTGGATGTGTCTCCTCCCTCACTAGGTCCCAAACCTCCAAGTCCCACCGCCCTTTCCTGGGTTTTAGCCTTCCCAGTGCCCTGTGTGGCAGTCTGTCAGACCTCCCTTTCCTTTCTAGGCCACATTACAGCCATGGGGATTTGAGTTTTTCAGAGAGCTTCCTTCTAAAATCCCCCTCTACCCAGGGTTCCCAGGGATGCCAAGGACCTTCCTTCTTGTGACAAGGCTGGGGAAACACACTGGTCTGCAGACTTCTTATTCATCTTCTTGATCTGAGATGGCAAGTTTGAGCAATCCAATCTAGTGTGAGTGTGAGTGTGTGCTTGTGAGCATGCACGGGCGTGTGACTCTGCAGCTCTTCTATGACTAACTGATGCCAGCTGTGTGCTGCCATATCGTGTGTGCCTACTGTGTGCCATGGCCTTGACATAGCCTGACCCGAGGGAAAGAGCTCTTGGAGCCCTGCTGATGCCCACAGTTGGCTATGGCCTGCCCTCTTTGGTTTCCTTTTATTATTCCTCGATTCCTTATTTTGTGCCAGGAATTCCATCAAAATTATTTCATTTTAAATTTCACAACCACCTCAAAAGTTTAATCAAATTTTCAATCCTATTTTATTTATTTATTTTTTAAAAATTATGTTTGTTTGGCTACGCTGGGTCTTAACTGCGGCACCGTGGATCTCCCATCTTTGTCGCGGCATTGGGAATCTTTAGTTGTGGCACGTGGCCCTGCAACTGGCCACCGATTGAACCCGGGCCCCCTGTGTTGGGAGAGCAGAGTCTTAGCCCCTGGACCACCAGGCGAGTCCTGTCAACCTGATTTTAAAGAAGAATAAAATGAGCCTCACCCTGGGTCAGAGAGTTCACAGTGATGGAGGCAGAATTGTGAATCCAAACTTGACCCTGAAACTTAGACCTTAATAAAAACTGTACCATGTAGAGTCTTACAAGAGCAAGAATTTTCTCAAAGTAGCCATAGCTGCTTCCTGAGCTTCCCTCTTGGGAAACTATTAAACTATTCCTCTACATTCCTTCTAAACTGCATTCACTCCCACTCCACCCACCCTCCCAACCCAGTGCTTCAGAAAGCATCGCCCATGCAGTCAACAGCCTCTCTAAGCATCTTCCAGGAAGCCTCTCCCAAAGAGGCTTACCTCTTACCTCTACCAGTAAGCGGCAGAGATAAGAACTGGTCCAGGTCAAATCCAAAGGGCTACTGTCCATGTAGATGATTTTCCCAGCCTAACCTTTAAACATTCTTACACTGGAGAAGAAGTAGGGGTCATCCAGTCTGGATCCTTGCCTTCAAGACATGACCGAACACCAAACTCCTTAGCTCTAGTCTTTGTCCAGTTTTTTCCTAAAGTCTTTCAGAAAAGATTTCATAGTGTCTGTGATCTTGTTGGTCAGAAAATTTTCTTCAGTCCAACAAACCTACTCTTCTGCTTTCTATCATCCTGTTGCTAGCTTCATGGAGCACCAAGCGGGGCAGATAACCAAAACCTTCTTCCATTGCTGTTTGCCTTGGTAAGTGGGAATTTTACAGTCTGCGTGCATCTAGAGTGTGTGTGCGGTGCTTAGCCGCTCAGTCGTGTCCCAAGTGCCCTTACAGGTATGGTATCACTTGGTCCTCCCAGCCACCCTAGGAGGGAGGCCAGGTTAGGGTTCTTGCTGCATGAAGAAACTATGGCTTAGAGAGGTTAGATAACTTGCTTGAAGTCAGATAGCCAGGATGTGTAGAGGTGAGACTTGACTCTAAGTGTTTAGCACTATTAGAACTGGCAGGGATTTTGGAGTTTATTTTCCAGTTGACTTCTGTATTAATCCGTTCCTTTTACAGATGAGGAAACTGAAACTCAGAAACTTTAAAGAATCTGCCTGAGTGGCAGAGTGAGAATTAGAAGTTTGTTCTAGTCAGTTCATTTCTTTACCCCATCACCATACTGAGATAAACAAAGTAGCTTTAATAATTAAAAAAAAATTTAAAAACACCATTGCACCTGAAATTAATATGAAGTTATATGTCAATTATAGCTCAATTTGAAAAAATGCTGGGAAAAGAATCTGAAAAAGAATGAATATATGTAAATGTATAATTAAATCACTTTGCTATACTCCAATAAAATTAAGAAAAGAAAAAAGTAAAAATGTGACAGGGGTTTGGTCTTCCCCTCCCATCATCCTTTCAGTACCCCGGAAGAAAAGCAGGACCCCTGATCATCACAGGTGCTGGTCAGCCCCTTTCTCTGGTTGTGGCTTCCAAAGGCATAGAACAGCAGCCCCCTCCACTGCAGTGAGAGGAAAGTACGTGCCACCTTTCAAGTAGAAAAAGAGTAAGAAAAAACCCCAGGCTCGGCAACCATAGAAGATAAACAGCATTGAATCTCAACGTGGTTCATCGGCAGAATTTTCCCCAGAGCCAACGACCTGTGGCAGAGTGATATTTTCCATGTTGGCCACTGTGATTTGGTTGTGGTGCACTTGCTTTCTTTCCTTTCGATGGAGTCAGGCTCTGACGCAGGTTCAGGGCCCTGGCAGGTGTCTGGGGTTTACATGGCCATCTCTGGCCTCTGACACCTCACCCTCGCCCCGCCTCCTCTCGCTCCCTGACACAGACCTGCTGGGGCAGAAGCAGCTCGAGGTGCTGGAAGGGCGTGAGGGTTTGGCCATCTCTAGAACCCCTTAGAATATGCCTGCAGCCTGAAGGCAGACCGGGGCGGGATGGAAGAACAGAGGCTGGATTCCACAGGAGTTTCTCTTAGAATACAGTACAGAAAGTTGAGGGGATTTGGTTGATGACATTTGATTTTTACTTATTCCTTCTTGCTAAGCTCTTCTGTCTCATGCGGTGCTTATGTGTGAGACATTTATGGACCAGAGGGCTTTTCCAGGGCTGGTCAGATTTACCAGGTACTGTAAATCATTGTCTGTGCTGGCCACCAGATGAACTATCGTCATGCCCAGCAATAGTCAGGTTCCAACTGGAGGGCCGGGGTGACCTCTTCCACTTGCTCCTTGGGAAGAAGACTGTTTCCAGGGGTGGTGATGGCACAGGATAGAGAGATCAGTGAACTTTCATTCACGATTAGGGCAAGGCTGGCTGGGGGCTGTATCCACGGGGACCTCAGGCCTTGGCTTTAGTTCTCTTCATGCTGTGCTGGGCACCAGCTCTTCCCGGGTCCTCTGCCCAGCCCTCCAAGGCCCTCTTCTTGGTGTGTTTTCCTTCACCAACACCTTCACAGGTACCAGGTGTGCCCTTTCCTCCTCCTACAAAACCCCCATTTTCTTTAAGGTTATTAATCACCTGAACACTAAAAAATAGGTTGTAACTGCAATTTCTCACCCTCCCACGAAAACTTACGCAGTTTTCACTGGTAGGGTATCTAAGTAAACAGGAACATTCTTGGCTCTATGTGTGTGTGTGTGTGTGTGTGTGTGTGTGTGTGTGTGCGCGTGTGTGTGTGAGTATTTGAGGGCAGGGTTGGGGGAGGCCCAGGGCCTTCCCAGGCTGGTTGGATTTATCATCTCAGTCACCCTCCCCAGTATGCAAGATGAGTAGTGCCAGTCATAGGCAGTTACCCACTTCCCTGGAATTGCCCTGTCCTGGTGACATCTGTGGGTTTTAATGGCCAAGTTTGTTCTATGCTTTTGAGGAAGCCTGGGAAAGAGAAAAAAGTCCACCCTGGAAACAATATACAAGCAAACCACCCATCCACCCACTTCCTGAGTGAACGTGGCTGAGTACTCCTGAGCCAGAGGCAGGGCTGAATTCCTTGGCTTCTCTTCTTGACCAGTCCCACCCTGGGTGTGGCCTTAGCCCCTTCCCCATCACTTTAAAGGCTATGTCTACTTTGCCGTCTAAGGTCTGTCTAGTCAAGGCTATGGTTTTTCCTGTGGTCATGTATGGATGTGAGAGTTGGACTGTGAAGAAGCTGAGTGCTGAAGAATTGATGCTTTTGAACTGTGGTGCTGGAGAAGACTCTTGAGAGTCCCTTGGACTGCAAGGAGATCCAACCAGTCCATTCTGAAGGAGATCAGCCCTGGGATTTCTTTGGAAGGAATGATGGTAAAGCTGAAACTCCAGTACTTTGGCCACCTCATGTGAAGAGTTGACTCATTGGAAAAGACACTGATGCTGGGAGGGATTGAGGGCAGGAGGAGAAGGGGACGACAGAGGATGAGATGGCTGGATGGCATCACGGACTCGATGGACGTGAGTTTGAATGAACTCTGGGAGTTGGTGATGGACAGGGAGGCCTGGCATGCTGCGACTCATGGGGTTGCAAAGTCGGACACGACTGAGCGACTGAACTGAACTGAACTAGTTAACAGTGATGGCTGCTCTCAGACCCGGCTGGCCTAGGAAATGTTCGGCGATAAACACGGTTGTCCTGGCCGCCCCTTCAAAGCAGCACATTAATGTTGCTTCTGTCCCGTTTGCCGTCACTCGGTCAGGAACGGTGTGCATCCTAACGACAGCGGGGTGAAGGGCTCTCAGGACCGATTACAGAGCAGACGAGAAGGCTTCGTGCTGAGAGTGGGTTTGTGGGACACTCAAGCTGGCTACTGAAAATCACTTGGGAGATCCCGGAGTTGGCACCTGACTGGGCCTTCTGTGCATGACTTTTCTGGTTCCCGACATTTCAGTCTCTCCATCTCAGGTGGAGTTTGTTGTCTGAGGTGTTCATGGGATGGTGACTGTATTAAAAAGAATGTGAGGCAGCACGTGAGCTGAGTCCCAGGAGGGGAAAGCCATGAATCAGGAGTCATGTAGCAAGACAGGGTTTTCCTGCAGGCTGCCTTTGGTCAGCACGGGTCCACGGTTCCTTTGAGGGATTCCCCGACGACACGACGCAGCGGCCACACTCTGGTAGAACACCTCCAATTCCCCCATCTGGCCTGACTCATTCCAGCCCCCAGATTGCTCAGTGGCGCTCAGACCTCCAAAAGGTGCTGCTCGGAGACTCAAACAGGGCCCCAGCAGGCACCCCCTCATCCACCGCGAGACTCAGTCGGAGGCTGAGCAAAACGGCTCATCCTCTCAATTCTGGGAAAGAACGATTGGGTGTCCCGTTGACTCTCCAGTTCACACCGGGAACCTCAAAAATGGGAAAAAGCACAAGGGCTGGAAAAATATTATAATAATTATCAATGCTTTCTGAATCTCTGACACTGCTCGATTAGTCATAGCCGCAGTTTGGGTGGCTGAGATGATAGCACCTCGTTGACCTCCTTAACAGTTAGTTAGTTGGTGATGATTAATTAACCTCATCCAACCTCTGGGCAAGGGAGAAGGGCATCTGGTGACTAGATGCAGACGCTGAGCCCCAGGCAAAGGAGAGTGGGACCAGCTTGAAACCTAGCGTGGCAAAGGTCCTTGAGAGAAGGCTCGTTCTAGTGCTCCTGAGTCATGCGGGTGAGTCCCAAGGTCAGAGATCGCCACTCAAGGTCCCGAAGACCTCCGGGGGGCTTCCGGGCGGTGTCTCCTCCTGATGTTAGGATGCAGATGGACAGTGTTTTCGTGCACCTTGGGTGCCATGGCATAGCCAAACTTTTCCTATCACTGTTACCCTCAAGCTCCTCCCCAGTTTGGCCTCTGACAGAGATGCCTCATTTATCACCAGGTCATATCCAAATTCATATAAACACCTCATTTTCCCTCCCTGCAACATGGAAATAAAGTTACCCACCACTCTTGTTGGGAGAAGATGAAATAACAAGTAGAAAGCGCTTGGCACCTTGAGTGGTACAGAGTGGGCACTCAGCAAATGGTGGTTTCTTTCATCTCAGTTTCTCTCTGTCCTGTCCCTCGCTCCCCCAGCCCCTCTTCCTGCCTTCCTGCCTCCAGACGTTCACTGATCACCAGCTGCTGGGCCACTGCCTCAGTTCTCGGTGACGTGCCCATCTCTGAGCCGCTTACATTTCAGTTTGGCCCTCGATTATTAAATAATAACTTCTTGGGTCCTTCCTGCTTGGGGCGTGACCCCCCCATGTAGGCTGTAACTTCTTAAATTAGGAACTGGGCTCATTGCCTCTTTTGATGTATGTACCCAACAGGTCACTAAGAAAGCAGTAGGTATTTTAGAAGAGACCTAAGCGGGTAGGGATGGGTGTGTGGCAATGGAAAGTTACCTAAAATGATGGGGAAACCAGCTGGGGCACTTCTGTTTGGGGATTTCCCCGCACCACACTTCATGACCTGTCCCTAGCCCCTTGGGCTTTATTGAGCTGTAATCCTATCACACTCCCTACTCTCTACACCTATTTTGCCCATGGTGCCTGTTTGAACTGACAAAGATGTAGCGGAATGGAGAATGTTGGGATATCAGGGCAAAGGCCAGTGAGTGCATCTTTCCGGGCAGGATTCCCGGGGGGTGGGGGGTGGGGGTGGTGGGGCAAAACCTTGTGCTCTGCTGGTTTTGAGCACATTGAGTGCTGGTTTCACTCAATGCCTCCCAAGCTCTACCCCATCTCTGTGCCTACTGAAGCTAGGCTGGCTGTCCTGTTCTGGACCATGCTGGTCTCTTGGGAGGGTCTCTTCTCTCTGTGCAAACAGCTCAGACACAGGGGCCAGTCTAGATCCAGGCCTTGGGGCCCATTGAAGAATTTGAAAATTAGAGTAACATCTGGCCTCCAGGGCTGTTCACTGGGCAGAGGTCTGTGGGGAGGGGTCTGTTGTTAGAGGGGATGAATGAGTCATCTTAAAGCCATTGTGCATTTTTTGACCCAGCCCCATGTCCCTGATACATGTGTTTCTTTGCATCCAGATGTGTTTATTTTGTCACTTATGCACATTGCCCTCTGCTCTGGGGCTGCTTGACAGAGAAGATGCTGGAAGGTCCTGGAAGATGCTCCATCGGGGTGGGTTTTGAGTGTGTTCAGCTGTAGCTGATATGCTCAGATTATGCTCAGATTAGATGCCCCAAGAACCTGGCCTAGCCCCACCTATTTTCCATCTGTTTTCTATTCTACTCAACCCAGCCCATGCACGGACTCTTCCTTAAATGTTAGGATTATAACATGTAGAATGCTGGAGCTTGAAGGGACTGTAGAGATGAGCTAGTTTATCTTCTTCCTCATTCTGTGGGTGGGGAGACAGACCCAGGACTTGAGCATCATTTGCTGGGAACCCATATGGTGCCCACACATGGATAGCTGTGAGTTTGCCTCCCCTGGGATGAGAGCCCACCCTCGGGTTATGTCCCACAGTTCATTCTCATTTTATCGGTTGTGCTTGAAACAATGCCTCTTACTCCTTATTCCTTTTACTACCAGTCTTAAAACTCACCTTCTCCAAGAAGCCTTCTCTGGTTAATTCAGTTCATTCTCCATCCTTTATTAGGTGGGTGGTTTGCCTTATATTAATTTTCACTTAGTGTTGTTTTTTCCTCCAGGAGCTCCTATAGGGTTATTTCAGTGTGTTCTTTATTATCTTCTTTAGTCTGGCAACTCTTAGAGGGTAGAGTCCATTGGCTTGCTTCCCCCACCATTCTAGGGGCCCTTGAAAGGCACCATTTTCTTCCTGAGGATCGCTACCCTTTGCCCAGAGCAGGGCTACAAACCCGGGATGCTCAGAGTCCAGGAGCTGGCTGGCATTGCCTGATGACCCGGATCACAAAGACTTTCTGTGCTGAGGGTGAGGCTGGGATAAGACTTCTAGGAAAACAAATCTCTGACTCCTACACTGGGGTCAGGCTCGAAGCAGCAGGGTCCACCCCCTGCAGGCTTTGTTGCTGGGCAGGATGTGAACATCCTCGATTTTTACTTAATGGTCAAAGTTAAGTAACTTGTCTGGGGTCACACTGTGACACATTATTGCCAAACCTGTTCCTTTTGCCAAGTCAGTCCTTCTTTGTACTTTCCTGCCCAACCCATATAGAATTCTAAAATTCTCAGGCCAGAAGGGAATCTATGGTGGGGTCTGAGAGGGATGGGGATCTTGTCCTAAGCAGAACACATGGAAGTCGGGTGCACCAAGCGATTCCACTTTTACCTGTGGTCACCCATCTCAGCATTGCATGCTTCAGAAAGCTCAGCTGTTCTTGCAAATGACATTTCTGCTAGTATAATTTGATCTTGAGTTCCTTATTGTGTTTTTCCTGCCAAATATGGGAATGGGCTGGTGTCTGTTCATGTACCTAAAAGTATTCATTGAAAAGTTGCCTTCCAACTTGAAGCACCGGATTTTATTTTCCTTGCTCAAGGCCCAACAAGCCTGCCCCTTCCAGACTCACTGTACTCACTCACAAACCCTGCCACAGATGACGGCAGATGACCATGTCAGGCCACGTGCCCTCACGGATTGGGCTCCCTGGGACATGATGGGAGCCCTCGAGAGGATGTAATGGTTTGTAGGAAGTGCAACATTCTGGGGTACTGCGTCTCACTCTTTCTCCAAGTGACTTGGAGATGAAGCAATTTCTGGAGAAGTTTAAGAAACTTGAATGTCCTTAAGCCCAACCTCTGACTTTAGTGATAAGGGCACTCATCTCAGAGCAAGCCAGTGGCAGGGCTAGGGATTGGCCAAGGCCACACACTTGGCTACTCAGAGAACCCAGAACCTGCCATGCGTGGTTGTGTTGAGTTGGAGCTGAAGGAGGAAGCGGAACACAGCCGCCATGGGCTTTGGGGACAGGCGACTCCCCCTGGGCCACCTACTGCCTACCCCCGCCTCTCCATCTGGGTCCTTGGCAGAGTCCAAGCTTCCGTGGGGACAGTCCTAGCTGCTTCCCGATCCAGAGAATCGTACTGAGGGGCCATGCGGTTTTGGTTCCACCTGTAGACGTGCTTTTGCTGTTTCTGAATCTTTGACCCTGCCTTTAGCAGGACTGGGCCTTACCTTGATCGGCTGTGAAATGGTGAGACCTCTCTGAAGTTGCTGTCTATTGCTCCGACGCAGGACCCCTGACAAATGCTTTAAGGCCCACAGAGACAGGAGTGAGGGGAGGGGCTTCTCTGACAAAGAGGCACAATCCTCAGGAAAGTCGGGGGCCAGAGCATTCAAGCCCAGCAGCTGTGTCTGCTGCGCTGACTCCCATAGCGCATGGGCGTCAGCCTGACAAGCATTTACTGGGTTGGACATTTTTTTCAATTTATTTGCACAATAACTCTAGGAGGTGGGGTCTATTTTTATCTCAGTTTTACAGAGAGGAAACTGGAAGTTAGAGAGAAAGCTGAAATAACTTGGCCCTAGCTCACTCAGCTAAGAAGTGGCTGTGATTCAAGCGCAGGCAGCCTGATCCTCAGCTCTCACTCTCGCTATGTTGCGTCCCTAGACCACGGCTCGAGGTGTCCTGCAGGATGGAGGGTGAGTTCCACTTGCCCCCTGGAACCACCACATAAAGGGGTTGTGTGTCCTAGGAGTTGAGGAAGGGGAGTGATTTATGAGAGGCAGAAGCAAAGGGATCAAGCTGAAGCGGTTTGGCAATGGCTGGGTTAGAGGAGAGGCAAGAAGGGCGGGGATAGCTCCTTTCCCTCCCTCTCCAGCGGGCTTGCTGATGCTCTTCACTTGGCCCGGTGTCTCCCCCGGGCTCACCTCTCTGGCCTGCAGGGGTCTTGTCCCAGGCATCACTTTCATGATGTAAGTGCTATCTTCGTGGAACCACAGTCCTCTGGGGACTTCAGTTGGTATGGAGGTGACAAGGACGGAAGAAAGGAAAGAAGTTTAAGTTTGAGCTTCTGCCTTTTCTGAAGCCTTCAGGGTCTCCCACTTGCACTAGCCCTTTTCAAAGCCCTAGACCTAGTTTATATTAGTAATTATATATATATACATTTTTTTCTTTTCCTTAAAGAGAGCACTGCCTCCAATTGTATATGCCTCAGGGCCCTATCAAACCTGACTGTGCCCCTCTGTCACCCGCTCAGCCAAATGTCAGAGTCCCACAACCTCCCTGAGAAACACCGCAGACCCCTCTTTTCCTCGTGGAGCCCTCCCACACAGTATGAACCTTGATTGAAGGTGTGATTCGCCTCTGAGTAGCTGGGTAAAGTTTTTGTAAAGAGGTTGCTGTGTGAACATTTTTGCAGACCTCAAAGCCACCAGAGGCTGGGAGCTGAGGCTACTTTCTTTGTGATGATGACTCTCTATGATTTTTCTCCATAGATAGATGTTTGAGTGTTCTCGTAGGATTCCAAGAAGACATAGAGGGAGCATTTACGTACGAGTCTATACGTCCTCACCATGGACACCTGTGGATGTGTGTAAGCTTGCATGTGTGCAAAAACTTCTGCACTCTGTTCCATGGGGTGCGTCACTTCTGTTATAGGGATCTTGGATGTAGAGTCAATGTCTGGGACATAGGATACCCAGTTTATTCCAGAGATTTGAAAGACTGGGCGTCCAGATACCTGTGCGTTGCCGGGAAGGGCTTTGCCTGGGCCACGCCAGTCTCTGGCTGCTGGGCTGCTGGGTAGGTTTAGAACCGGGGGGACCCCTGGGCGGGAGATGCTGAGGGAAGTGAGGGAATGTGGAGTGAAGTGAAGGTCAGTAAGCTCTCCACTCACACCCCTTCTCCAGTAGCCCCACCCTGGCAGAGGCCCATTTCTGCACACCTACAAAGACATCTCTAAAAAGTGTTGGCCACGGTGGCACAGTCTGGTTGGCTGAAACAAAAAAGAGGGGTGTTTACTGTAGGGCACCTGGGGTGTCTGAGAATACCCAAGGGCAGGAGCGGCTGCTGGTCCCCAAGGGCGGAAACCAGGAGCTGAAGCTGCCAGAGAGCAGGCCTCTGCCTTTCGCTCGGTGAGGTCACCTGGCCACCCCTTTCTGCTTTCCTTGCTGCCCAGGCATGTTGCTCTCTCCCCAGACCAGCTGTCTCTGCGCCTCTGAGCAAAGGCTACAGCGACACAGCTCTGCAGACGACTTGTCTTCAGCCCTTTAGTATCTGTCTGGTCAGTGCTCTGAAGGCTCCATCCTGGCTTTGGGAGATACTGCAAGTGGCCACCCTCCGATCAGCTACATCCAGGGGACCCAAGTCATGTGGCTTCCAGGGTCACAACACACTGGGAAGACATTATAAATTGTTCCCCAAGTCAAACAGCTCGGCCTCCATGAAGACCCCTGCCCAGCTGACGGAAGAAGCTCCTCTCTCCTGAGTTCCCATGGCACTTTACTTGCCCCCTTCTATGGCACGTTTGTTTCCTACCTTGTGTGAGTATTGCTTTTACAAACATCTTATCCCCCCATCCCATGTATCGCTAAGCTTCTCTCTTATCTTTATATACCTCACAGCTTGTGCAGAAAACCTGGGCAGGTACTGAAATAAAGAAAGGTTTTAAGAGGCTGAAGTAACTTGGCCAAGTCATTTATTTCGCTGCACTGTGTTGAGTTGATTCAATTCAATTCATTCAATCAATTAACTCATACAACCAAATTTTATTGAGCGAAAAAGACAAAGAGAGTTCTCACCCCACTGAGCTTCCAAGTGAGTGGAGATCATCAGCAAACTAGACCATGCACAGTGCCCAGGCAGAGATGTGTCAATCTCTGGCACTGCCTTGAGGAGCCCACGTTCTTCGGGGGTCTCAGACGAATCATCGGATACATTCCTGGGTGACAGGACAGTGCTGTCAAAGGATGAAGGAGAAGTGCTGTTAGACTTCACAGAGAGAGTGATTTACCACCCGGGGTAGAAGGAGGGAACTGAGGGAGGTTTCACTGAGAAGCGGGCCATGTGACTGAACGTGCAGCGTGAGTGGGAGTATGCTAGGGGGAGGTGTGTGTGTGTGTGTGTGTGTGTGTGTGTGTGTGTGTGTGTTGAGGGGATTGGGGGCAGGGAAAAAGAAGGGAGAGTGACAGTGATAAAACTCTTCCAGATAGGCTGATGCAAAACAGATTTTAAGCATTATGGAATGGATGGGGATGCTGTTCCGGAGACAGCTGCAGTTTGAAAAGGCGCGTGCACCCTGTGCTCTCTGCAGCTCTGGTCATGACAGCGAAGACATGGGGGTGGCTACAATGCCCACGGACAGGTGAGGGGCAAAGAAGACGTGGCGTGTGTGTATGCGTATAATGGGCATTGCTCAGCCCAGACAGGGTGAAATAATGCCATTTGAAGCAACATGCGTGGACCCAGAGACTATCACACTAAGTGAAGGAAGCCAGGCAGAAACAAACATCATGTGATATCATTTATATGCGGAGTCCAAAAAAATGGCAGAAATAAGCTTCTTTACAAAACAAAAATAGACCCACAGACATAGAAAACAAACTTAAGATTACGAAAGGGGAATGGGGGGAGAGGGATAAATTAGGATTTGGGATTAACAGATACACACTGGTGCTTAGAGCCCTGTCTCTCAGTCCTGTCTGACTCTTGTGACTCCACGGGCTGCAGCCCGCCAGGCTCCTCTGTCCATGGGGTTCTCCAGGCAAGACTACTGGAGGGGGCTGCCAAGCCTTTCTCCAGGGGATCTTCCAGACCCAGGAGTCGAACCCATGTCTCCAGCATCTCCTGCTTTGAAGGCAGATTCTTTACTATCTAAGCCACCAGGGAAGCCCATGAATACTGGAGTGGGCAGCCTATCCCTTCTCCAGGGGATCTTCCCAACACAGGAATCAAACTGGGGTCTCACGCATTGCAGGCAGATTCTTTACCAGGGAAGCCCTCATCTACACACTACTTTATATAAAATAGATAACCAACAAGGACCTACTGTAAAGCACCGGGAACTACACTCAATATTATGTAATAACCTGTAAGGGCAAAGAATCTGAAAAAGAATATGTATCTGGATCACTTTGCTGTACACCTGAAACGAACACAACATTGTAAATAAACTATACTTCAATTGAAAAACTAAAGAAGGAGCTGCTGCTTCTGGAATATGGTGAGACATTCAGTGTTTATGGAGCACAAGGAACATGGGGAAGAGAATGAGGAAGTTAGCCAGAGACCTTGCCTAGCCTTGTATGCCGAACCAAGGAGGTGACAGGTATGTATCAACGGCCAGCTGCCCTGGCAACTGGAGGGCAAGGATGTTGGCTGATTCTGGCATGGGACCTGGCAGAGCCTGGAGACCAGCAATAACTCTAGGCCAGGAACATATTCTAGAAGGCCCCAGGATGAAGCATTACACTGGCCTTGGGGTTGCTGACCTCTGGCTCAGAGAAAGAAGGCTGGATGATGAGAAGAAGTTTTCACTCCCAAATTGCAACCTTCCTCGGAAAGCACTAAATTTTCCCACTTTTATTCCCTGACGAATGTAGTGAGATTTTCTAAATCTTGCAATTGAATTTCAAGAGATCAAAAGAAAAGCTGTTCATCTGTAGTTTTTCTTTATTTTTTAAAGCCAGCAGAACTGGGGGCTGCCATACTCACATGTCTTATAACCCTATAGTCCATGACCCCTCAGCTCAGTCCAGTCACCAAGTCCTGTCTGACTCTTTGCAACCCCATGGACTGCAGCACGCCAGGCCTCCCTGTCCATCGCCAGCTCCCACAGCTTATTTAAATTCATGTCCATTGAGTTGGTGATGCCATCCAACCATCTCATCCTCTGTTGTCCCTTTCTCCTCCTGCCTTCAATCTTTCCCAGCATCAGGGTCTTTTCCAATGAGTTACCTCTTCGCATTAGGTGGCCAAAATATCCGAAAAGACAAAAAGTTCTCTAGAAACTGCTCCTGTCCTGGGATGCTGTTCCTCATGGGACCTCAGGGGTGTTCTCCCTTATCCCAAGATACCTGGGCAGAGGTGGATCGTGGCCAACTTCTTGAGACCGTTCCATGGTCAAAGTCACACCCTGGGCCCCTTCCACCTTTCCAGCTCTGCCTCCATCCCCTCCCAACTCCAAGTTAACCTCCAGCCGTGTTGGCTCTCTAGCTAATTCCGATCTTCGGGTCTCCAGGACACTTGTAGACAACTTTCCCCCTCGTCTCTGTCTGTCAAATATCCTGTTCCTGTCAAATACTCCTGTTCCAGGTCAAGCCCAAAGGTCCTTGTCAGTGTGGAGACTTCCCCAGCCCATCTGACCCAAGAGCTCCCCCTTCTGTATTCTCTCAGCAGTTTAGACTTACTTCTTACTACATATATTACAGCCTTTTGTTCTTATGTTAAGTCAGCTGAATTTGTTGACGAAATCTCAATCATCTCTGTATCCCTAGGCCCTAGTAACTGTACCTGACAACCAATAGGCTCTCAATAAATACTGTTTTTTTTAAAAAAAATTAATTAATTTTAATTGGAGGATAATTACTTTACCATATTGTGATGGTTTTTGCAAAACATCAACAGGAATCGGCCATGGGTAAACATGTGTCCCCCACCTCCTGAACCTCCTCCCACATCCCTCCCCACTCTATTCCCCTGGGTTGTCCCAGAGCCCCGGCTTTGGGTGCCTTGCTTCAAGCCTCGAACTTGCCGTGGTCATCTCTCTTACGTATGTTTCGGTGCTATTCGTTCAAGTCTTCCCACCCTCGCCTTCTCCCGCTGAGCGCAAAGGTCTGTTCCTTCCGTCTGTGTTTCCTTTGCTGCCCTGCTGGTAGGATCGTCGGTACCATCTTTCCAAGTTCCATACAGATGCGTTAATAGACGGTATTTGTCTTTCTCTTTGCGACTTACTGTGTTTGTTGGTGAGGGGTGGTTTATCTCAGCATCTCATCTATCAGGGTTGGGTAGTATAACGATGACTTTGGGAAGAATTCCAACAGCAGAACACGAGGAAAGGGCATTACAGGTGGAAGAAGCAGTATGAGCAAACTCACCAAGGAGGGAAACAGGCAAACACGGGAGCCTGGAGGGAAGGAGAGGAGAGGAGAATGGCAAGGGCCAAGCTCCATACGCCTTGCTGAACCAGGGCATTGTCATCTTGTCCGAGGGGGCTGCGATTCCCAGGGGAGGAGACCGAACCATCGAAAGGTCAGTCAGCTCACGGGCTGGGGATGGAGATGGGATTGGATCAAACCTGCTCGGCTCTGAAGCCCATGACTGATCAGAGCCTTTGGGAAAAGTAAGCCACTCAGGTTGGCTAGAGCCTGGAGTCAGTGAGGAGGAGCAAGAGGAGGGAAGCGTGGAAGGACCATCTTACAGAGCTACATTACTAACGGTATCTCGTGTTGCTGGGCTGCCTATCGTGTGCCACAACCCATGTCAGGCACTTTAAACACATTATTGCAGGAAAACAATAGCGGTGTTATTACATGATCAAGCCCACCTTACAGGTAAGGGAACTAAATCTCAGAGAGGTTCAGTAATTTGCCCAAGGTCAGACAGCCAATACGTGATGGACCAGTGACTAAACTCGGACCTTTCGATTCCACAACCCACTTCACTGCGAAAGAATTTAGCGAGTGAATCATCACTTAATACTTCAATTCTGAATGATATAATGGGGTATGGATTTTTTTTAAAATTTTACATAAGCAAGTTCCAAACCTAGGCTTTTCTTCCAACACCATCCTTTCCTTCCTGTGTGTTTCTGCTCACTAAGCCTATTTTCTTGCCCTGTGCCCTCTGCCCAGATGGATAGAGCTGGACTCCAGGCAAAGTGAACTGCTCGCTTTAAAAAAAAAGACCAATTTTCTGGCAGATTAGAACTTTTCTTGAGAACGAGAATGGGCAGGAAGGTGAGAAAAAGGTAAAGAAAAAATAGGGGACCTGGCCCAGATCTCAAGAAGAGATGGAGAAATGGCTTTGGGAGGGCGGGGGAAATTGTCACTGTTTTCATATACATTTCCTTTTTAGGCATTTAGTCCTGAATGGGTGAAGTTCAAAATCAGCTTCAGTCAGAATTACCTGCTCCTGCTTGTTCAGAAGGCAGGTTTTCTGCCCCTACCCCAGATCTTCAGATTTTTTTATTTTTGGTGAAGCCCAAGAGTCTGTCTTTCTAAACAAGCACCCCAAAGATTTTATAAATAGAGAACACAGCCTTCAGTGACATGGTTACACCCATGGGCTTTAGCCATTAGTGTGGAGAAAATTTGAGGTGCCAGGAACTTGGGGCTGGATGGCTTCCAGGTTCCTTCCCCAGCCACAGGCATTGACCTGTAGGCTTGTGTAGGAGTCCAAGTCTTTCGGAATTAGTGATGTGGTTACAGTAGCAACGTGACTCTGTGGATGGAGGAAGGTGCGTCGGATGTGAGAGTCTCCCTCCATGAGCCCATGTGCGTCATCTCAGTCACAGCTTTACTCTCAAAAACAAGTCATTTTTGTTCCTGTCAGCATCTTGGCCTGCAGTGGAGGGCAAGCTGAGATGCAGGGGCCCAGACACAGCCTTCAGGTGATGCTTCGGGGCTTGGCTGTGGCTGGGGGGAACAGGAAAGTATTAGTCGCCTGGCTCTAGGTGATTAAAAAGTATGACTTCAAAAAACACTGCCAGAGGAGGTAAGAGCTATCTGCTTACATGAATTTTAGGGACTGTAGTATTTTGGGTTTTACTTTTTATTGCCAGAGATAATAGAGGTCAGAGCTCTCCAAGGAAGTCAGTTTCAACCTGGATGCACTTCCAAACAACCTGAAGCTTTAAAACATGGAGCCGTCCAGACCTCACCCCAGATCTACTAAATTCAGGGTTTCAGGGCTGGTACTTAGGAATCTGAGTGAAGCTCCCTGGATTCTGGAGCAGCTGCTGGACTGTCACTGCTCCAGGGACTGGAAGACACTCCAGAAAGGTGAAAGAGAAAATCAGTCCAGCTTGAATATTGCAATATCAAGTCATCTGTACTTTCCTTGCCCCATCTTTGTCTTTTCCTTTCCATCCCCACCGTTACATGGCAGGAAGCTCAGAAAAGCCTCATCTCTCATTTCTCCTATAAGGCAACACAGGGATTTATCTAGCTGTGTACAACCCAGAAGGGGTTGATGCATTTGGATATTGTACATATATTAATTTTCATTACGTTTAAACATGGCTTGCTTGCTAATAACACTGGCCTGCTGACTTCGTGGATAACTTTGTAGGATGTGGGCTCCCAGGCCCTGGAAGTCACAGAACCACGTTGGTCGACGTCTGTTTGAGCCATGGTTTGGAGAACCTGTGCTGGAAGAGCTGGACAAATGAACCCTGAAGTCCTTCCTAACACAGGCATCCCACAGCTTCAGTGTCAACCATTTCAAGTGTTCTTTTCTTGACTTTCGTGTTTTCTACACCTCCATAGATTCTTTACCCAGATATAAGCCCCAGGTTGGGTTCATCGTAATCAAAAGGGTAGTGAGAAACCGAGAGTGACTAGCGATGGAAGGAATTGGAGCGTATGAAGTCTCCCGAGGGTGCATCGCTTGAATCACACGCTGCATCTTTCGTCTCATCATCTTTCCAGGGACAACTCAGCCAGGAAGAGCTTTGGTGTACCTTGAGAAAGTCACAACATAGAGAGGCACACGCACCTGTGTTCGTTGTGATACTATTTACGCCGGTAACCTAAATGCCCACTGACAGGGGAATGGATAAAGATGTAGTGCATATACACACTGGAATATAGCTTAGCCACGAGAAGGAGCCGAATCGGGCTGTAGAGACGTGGCTGGACCTTAGAGTCTGTCATACAGAGTGAAGTAAGACAAAGAGGAAAACAAATACATATTAATGCATGTACGTGCATATACTTTTCTAGATCTGGAATCTAGAAAAATGGTACAGCTAAACCTACTTTCAGGGTAGGAATAAAGATGCAGACGTAGAGAACGGACGTGTCGTCACAGGGAGGAGGGAATGGGAGGGTAGGATGAATTAGGACGGACACATATACACCACCGTGTATAAAATCAGTATCAAGTGGGAAGCTGCTGTATAGCACAGGGAGCTCAGCTCGGGGCTCTGGGACGACCTAAGGGGAGGGATTAGGGGTTGGGTGGGAGGGAGGTCCAGGAGGGAGGGGATGTATGTATCCATATAGCTGTCGTTCAACAGAAACTAACACAACACTGTAAAGCAATGATACTCTGTTTTTTTTTTTTTTTTTTAAGTGGTGTTCCTGATTAGAGATGCTTGATGCAATGACTCAGGAATCAAATAAGAGAGCAAACTGCCAAAGAAACCCCCTCAACCAGGCTCCTTGTTTGCTTTCTGAATCTTCACTGGGGGGTGCAGGAGAAGATGTGCTGGGATTTTTTCCACCTAAAATTCTCTGTTTGGGCCCTGAAATTCCATTATATCATAGGAAAAGTAACCGTGCCCTTGAAGGACTGAATGGGTACTGACTGCTGTGGGTGGGGTGATCTGAGTCCCAGGGGAGGCTCTTGGCAAGAACACTCCACTGGCCTCTTTCCTTTCCAAATCACACCCCTTCCTCAGAGCTGCACTCAATCCTGAGCTTGTCTGTGAATATTGTTCCGATCATTCAAGCCCCAACTGATGCCCCTGCCCACAGCTGGTTCTGATTCTAGAGTACACTTGTCTTCTTACAATTCTTAATCATTTATGCTTTTCTAATAGTTCTCAATTAGCTATTTTGGATTTTTATGTATCTTTTCATGCTCATTTACTTTCTCAAGGATACTGTGAACAAGTTAGTGCATGTACATAATTTATTTCCATTGAAATAACCTGTTGAATTGTTGAGTGTCAGTTTATGGTAGCCATTGTTCAAGGTCCTGGGCAATATACATATATATTTTTCAGATATATATATATATACAGATATATTTTTTCAGATGATAGGTGCTATAAAGACAAAGAGTCTAAGGGAAGTTAAATAATATGATAAGAAATAATTGATCAGGAAAATGAATGATAATTTCACTATTTTTTGTTTACTTATCAAAAGTATCATATGCTAGATGCTTTAAAAAAATTTACGTCTCTGTGACTAGATTAAACCATTACAAAAAGGAAACAATCCAAGCGGAAAAAATGCTATTAGGCTGAAAACCATGGTTATTGAATTAAACTGTAAAATGGAAGCCACGAGTTACAAATGGACACTGCAGGAAACTAAGTTAGTGAGTAAAAGATCAACTCAAGATAAATTTCCTAGAACACAGAAGAAAAAGATAAAGAAATGAAAATGAAAGAATAGAATAATTGCGAAAGACAGATATCAAAGAGCCAACCCACAAGTAACAGGAGTTACTAAAATAATTTACAGAATAATTTGTAGCAGAAGCCATATGTAAAACATTATTAACCTTCAGTAACATTTTGTTTTTGAAACTGAGCCTGCTTATGGTATTAATTAAGAATCTTTGCTCTGTGTTAGGGTCCCAGCTCAAACTGGCTTAAATGAAAGAAGGGATTTTATTGGCTCATATAATGAAGCCCACAGGTTCACCAGGAATGTGTCTCTCCAGCTCTGGTTTTCCTCTAGGTTAGCTTCATTCTTGGGTACTTTGTTCCCATGGGGTGGCTCCCTTTTGCTCCTATATTCTTCTAGGTTTCCAAGCCTGGGAAGAAAAAGGTGTGTATTTCTAATACTTGTGACATTAACCTTGGGTCAATCCTCCCTGATTCTGGTCTGGCTTGAGTCTTGTACTCACTCTTGAATCGATGCAGGTGTCTGAGAAGGGCTGTTGCGTTCGTTTCATTGGCAGCACACTCTCCTCCCTAGAACGAGGGGATGTTCAGATCTGTCTAGTGCCCGCAAGGACTGCAAGTGAGGGAGAGACAGGTTCCCACAGGATAATGTGCTTGTGGATTCCAGAAGAGAGGGGAACACATGCTGGGCAAGCTAAATAACATCATCGGGGTGGGGGGTAGATTAATAAACGAACTGCTTTTGATCTAAATCTAAAAGATTACCAAAATCCTATAAATAAGTATGCCTCAGATTTCTCCTTCTAACTCCTAACTCAACCCGATCTATGTGCTGCATGTGCCAAGTCGCTTCAGTCGTGTCTGACTCTCTGCGACCCCATGGACTGTAGCCTGCCAGGCTCCCCTGTCCATGGGATTCTCCAGGCAAGAATACTGGAGTGGGCTGCCATGCCCTCCTCCAGGGGATCTTCCCGACCCAGGGATCGAACTCAAGTCTCTTACGTCTCCTGCGTTGGCAGGTGGGTTCTCTACCACTAGCTCCCTACCCTGGGAAGCCCCTAAATGCTATGACACAGGGGATTTCCTCCCTTGAATCGTGGAGGAAAGGTTGTATGACTCAAGAATTCTTGGGCAAACTGATGCTCATAGTATATGCACTCTTAAAATAAAGTTCCTAGGACACTCCTTGGAGAAGGCAATGGCACCCCACTCCAGTACTCTTGCCTGGAAAATCCCATGGATGGAGGAGCTTGGAAGGCTGCAGTCTGTGGGGTTGCGACTGAGTGACTTCACTTTCACTTTTCACGTTCTTGCATTGGAGAAGGAAATGGCAACCCACTCCAGTGTTCTTGCCTGGAGAATCCCAGGGACGGGGGAGCCTGGTGGGCTGCCATCTATGGGGTCGCACAGAGTCGGACAATACTGAAGCAACTTAGTGGCAGGACACTCCTTGAACAAACTGGTAAAAATGTGTTCCAGAACAATAAGGATAAATTAAGAGTAAGTACATATCATCACCAAGTCCTATAGTTCCACCTCTGAAATGGGTTCCCTTTCCACCATCACCTGTCACTATGTCTCATCAGGACCATCGCCAGTCTGTGAACTTGCCTTTGTCTTTCACTCTCAACCCTTCCAAGCCATTCCCTATATATTACCCAATGGTCTGCTAGTAAATTAGATCACATGTCCTTGCTTAGAATAATTTATGGCTTTGTGTGGTGTGTAGAATACATTCAGGCTCCTCACCATGGCTTTTGAGAACTAGCCTGTGCAGATTCAGCCTCCACGTATTATCCCCAACCCACTGCAGACACATAACCACCTGGCTGTCCTTTCTGCTAATGTGCCAGACTCCTTCCTCTGTAGGGCCTTCACACATGCTGTTTCTTCTAGTTGGACCTTTCCTTCTCTCCATTCTCCTTGGTTGGCTCTTCTTTCATGGTGTTTAAACTTACTTACACCACTTCCTCAGATGTTTTCTGATCTCATAATCTAAAAATAGGCTTCCTTCTATTTTTTCTTGGCATTCTTATCTCAAACCACTAAACACAGTCTGCAATCATACATTGACTTGTGTTTACTTGAGTTATATCTATCTTTTCTGGGAGCCTGAATCCATGAAGGCAGGGACCTATTTTGTTTGCCACAGAATTCACAGGTTTTAGTACTTTGTGGGATACGGGAATGGTGCAAAATATATATGTATTTTAGGAGGCAGGAGAGAAGAACCATCGAAATGAGGCAGCTACATAGAAATAATTATATACTAAAAAGATGTTGAAGTAGTCAATTTAATTGTAATTTGCAAACATTTTTCCTATTAAGGAGATAATGTAAAAAAAAAAATGGAGCTGGGGGCAGATTTTAAAGTTCTGAATTAAATGAACAAATTCAGTATATAATGCCCTCTGTTCCTGATTTCAGGCCAGAAAAGTGGTTACAGACTAATGTGGTGCTGCGCACACAGTATTTGTGACCTTGAGGGAAGGATAGGATTCAGTAAATCAGGGAGAGGTGAGAAGGCCCTTCCTTGTGAATGTGTGAATGTGTGTGAGTGTGTGCATGTGTGTGCTTAGTGAAAGACTAGCAAGCAGAGCTTTGCACTTGAGATGAGCAAGCGTTGGGGGAGCGGGCAAGGAGTCCAGCGAGGCTTCCATCGCCAGAGCACTCGGCGCGGGTTAACACTCAGGAAATAAAAAGCTGCAGCGACGAGGGCGAAAGCGGCTTCCCTGGTGGGGCTCGGTGGTCCGGCCTAGTGCCGGCAGCAGCCGGGGCCTCTGGCCCCTGGATACGGAGGACGCCTTGTAGGACCGGAACGAGGGCTGGGCCGAGGCGGCTGGGAGGCTGCAGACGCGGGAGGGGCTGCTGCCCAAGGGAAGGCTGAGGGCGGGGCCGTTGCAGATGAGGAGCCGTGAGGAGCCCGGAAGACAGGAGGGGAGGCAGAAGGCTCTGGAAGCAAACTCGCACAGGTCCTCACGAACCCAGAAGTCTTCTAGAGGGAGCGAACAAAGCTGCTCTCTCGTCCCAGACAGCAGCCTTTCTGTGTGTCGGCGTGTGTCCCTCGAGGCGAGCCCGTGGGTGCTGCCGTCTGCAGCCCCGGGCACCTGAAGGAACAGTGGAGAGAGGGCCTGGAGCACCCTCGGGGCTGGCCCACCGGCCTCTGCCCTTTCCTATCTCCGTCACTTCAGCTAGTTCACATCTTAGGACGGCTCTCCTGGCAAGGAAGGCGGGATAACGTTCCCCACAGTCTCCCGTGTGATCCCCACCGTAGTAGGCTTTGTCAGCTGTGATGTCAGTTACGCTCGGTCCTGGGTGGGGGGATGGCAGGTGGGCATCAGTCTCTGGAGATGCCGTCTGTGGGCCTGGGCTCCGCGGCTTTTTTTCCTGCCCGGTCCTCGCTTCAGTCCAGCCTCGAAGGAAGACTGTGCTAAGCTAAGCTACGCAGGGCATTTCTCTGTCCAGTCTTCAGCTCTGGCAGGGAATTCTAAAGATGATTTCATTTGTCACCCTGCCTCTGAGAAAGTCTGCAGCGCCCCCATGCCAACTTCTGGGCATCTGCCTAGTTTTAGGAGACTCACCAGAAAAGGCGAACCTGGGACCTCTTCACCAGTTACAGCAGCCTGGGAAGATGGGGTTGTAAAAACATTTACCACCAGATGGCAGCATAGCAGGCCCTGCACAGGACGTGAGACCCACACAGACCAGAGACAGCCAGTAGCCCTGGCAGTGGGCTGGCGGTGGTGAGGATGCCTTTCCAATAAAGTGACTTATAAGATGCGTTTCTTCAATTCTAATGAGATTGACGGGAATTTCCTCAGATTAATCAGTGAATGGTGAATTGTAGCTCTGCAATCGCCATATATGGACTCAACCATCTCATCTGTGCTTTTGGAAACCTTACTGCAATTTTGTCTGAGAGCAATATCCTTCAAGGGGATGGCCATTCCTCTCAAGACCCATCTCAACCACACTTTACGGCCCCTGGACTCAGAATTAGAGTCAGATCACAGCTTTGCCTAAAGGAGATGAGTACAAAACCTGACTCAGGAAGAAATGGTTGGTATACTACAGGAAGTGGCAAGACTTTGTAATGTATATTGGAAGAATATATGTAGGAGTATATCCTAAGGATGCTAGACTAAGGATGATAGAATACAGCACTTTACCAGATCAAATTTATTGGGTACATTTGTTAAATATTCTGGATTTAATGTATTCGCCCTTGCAACTGGAAATACCACTAAAATTTTCTTGGTTGGCTGACTGAACCTTTTAGACTCAATAGTGGCATATCCTTAATAAGGCTGGAATGCTAGGATTTCCCTGATAAGATGCAGAGAAAAACATTCAAGGCTTAGAGAGACAGGAATGATGAAGTGACTTTATCATACGCTATCCACACATCTACCCCCCACCTCTATCAACCTGAGGGCCCAGAGGACAGTTCATTAAGACACTGAAAAGTACATTGCTGATGGTAACACTTGCATCTCTGAAAAACTGCACAGTGGCTGCTTTTTCTAAGCCAGATGTAGAGATGAAAGATGCCTCCACTGACTCAGGCTCCATTCTGACTGGGAGGGATGGAGCTTCCTTATAGCAGAGTCCAAATAACAGAATTCAACCACCAGAGACAAGAGCATACTTATTCTGACAAGCAGCAGGGGCATAGTGGCAATCATGAATTTGAAACCGAGGGATTTTTAGTGGGACTAGTTGATGACATAGCTGGGAATGAAAAAAGTGACAGCCTACTAAAATGTTGTTTGATCTATACAAAAAGCCTGTGTGTGTGCGCATGCTTAGTTGCTCAGTCGTGTCCGACTCTCTGTGACCCCATGGACTGCAGCCCACCAGCCTCCTCTGTCCATGGGATTCTCCAGGCAAGAATACTGGAGTGGGTTGCCATGCCCACCTCCAAGGGATCTTCCTCACCCAGGGAGAGAACCCAGGTATCCCACATTGCAGGCAGATTCTTTACTCTCTGAGCCCCCAGGGAAGCCCCCCAAAGGCCTAGTGACCAAAAACCTGACTTGAATGGCCTCTCATTCAGTTTACAGACCTCAGGCAGTTCCAGACTCAGAGTCCCTTGATTGAAGGGGCACAAAATAACCCCCCCTGTGTCTTTCAGTTAGAACTCCCCCCACCCTACCCCCCATCCAGCTACTCTAGTGCTGGCTTAATGGATCTGAGTAGCAAGTGAGTACAGTGGCAGGGATGGGGACTTCTATGTGGGCTCAACAACATAGACTCACCCTAATCAGGGCTTCTGTCAATGCTGCTGAGTGCCTAACTTGCCAATTAAACTAAGCCCCTGACGTGGCTCCATTTTCCAAGGGGCAGCCCCTAGGGGCAAGTTGACTACATTGCACCCCTTCTGTCATGGAAAGGAGAAAAAAATTTCCTCCCTGGAGGAGACATGTATTCTAAGTACATATTTGCTTTTCTGCCCAAAAATCTTCTGTCAGCACCATCTGTGATTACAAAATATGGTGTACTATACACAACGTTACTTCTGATCAAGAGAGTCATTTCAAAAGAATTGCAGCAATGGGTTCATGCTCTGGGGATTATACCACATACATACATACCTCATCCCCCAGAAACAGCTGGCCCGATAGAAGATCAATAACCTACTGCAATTACGGTACCAGTTGAGAAATTACACTCTGAAAGGACAGAGGTTCTTCCTCAAACAATGGAGATGACATTTTGAATCAGAGACAGATAAATAGTCCTGTGTTTCCCACAGCCGGACTACATGGGACTGGGAGTTAGAGGTGGAAGCATAATGGCTCCTCACACTTTTAAATCTCATAGTCTGCCCACAGATTTTTTTTTTTTTTTTTTTTTTTTTTTACTTCCAGTCCCTGTGACTTTGAGCTCTTCTGGTTTGGAGTCTTGATTCCCAAGAAACAAATGCTTCTACCAGGGCGTGCCCCATTATTGCACTGATTTGGAAGATGAGATGGCCACCTGGTCATTCTGGGTTCCTTATGCTACCTAACCAACAGGCAAAGGAAAGAGTTGCCCTGCTGGCTGGAGTGATTGGTGTTGACTACCAAAGGAAAACTGGGTTATTGCCACTCAGCGGGATCAGGGAAGACTGTATCTGAAATGCAGGGTGCCTTTTTGTATTTTCACTTCCAATAGTAAAAGTTGATAGAAGATGAGCATTTTCCTGCTCCACTGTGAAAGCCATAACCAGTGATGATTCAGACCTTTTAGGCAGGATAGATTACTCCATCATATTAAGAAAAGCCTCAACCATCTTAGCTACTGGGTGAAGACAAAGGAAATACGAAATGCAATATGAAAGAAGGAAGTTTAAAATATCAATACGGCCTGATGACCAGTTATGGACCTGCTTATTATTTGAATGCGTGTATATATAATTGTGTACACTAGCCATTTTATTCTTCTCTGTCTTTCTTATTCTTTTTATTTTCACATGTTTTGTTGGAAGCTTACAATTTGGCTTTTAAGAAGCATGTATTCAGATGAGATTGTGACTGAATTTGAGAAATAATGAATGTTGCTCAGAGACGGGTATAATGACAGTCGGGACTTAAAAAAGTCTAAATTTGGGGAGAAGACAACACCGTCTTGGTTTATATGAAGAAAAGTTACATTTTGAGGAGTAAACAAAAAGGTTTTGTGTGGTTATATCAAGGTTCAAATTTTTGTAGTGCTGTGGATGCTGAATAGTCGAAGATATGGCCTGTATCAGTTATTAGGCCATTGTATCTCAACCCCAAACTTTTTTTTCTGAATGGGAAAACACCTTTATTTTGTTCAGGAGAGTGGGCAAGTGTCCAGTCTCAGAGTGTCTAACATTGCTTCTTGGTGCCTTGGCCTTGGTAACCTTGAGCATCTAGGATCCTGGAACTAAGACTCTGAAAATCACAATTTGCTTTTCCAGTTGGATCACCTGATAAGGACACTCGATGGAGACTGCAAAGCTGGAGGAGGAACAAATGGATTTTTCCTGGCTGTGTGATTCTTGAGGATTTCCTGTCTGATTGTATTTCTTATGAATATTACCCCAGCAAACTTCTTCACCGTAACATAAGCATTTTCTTCTTGTGGCAGTAGCTGAATCCAGTTGGTGGTTTTTCTAACATCTGCAGAATCAGCCTTCTTTGCTCTTCCCTGGGTATACCAGCAATAGCTAGTGCGTGCCCCATCCACAGAGATCTGGGTCCCAGTCCCCTGTGTCCCTTTTCTGAACTCAGACATTTAACACTGGCTGAGCAATGCTTCCTACTAAGAGGTCTGAGTTTCAGTTCCTCAGGACCTCTCTACTAAGTTTTAATAATTCCAACCTTTTCCCTTTGCATCCTTATATCTTAACAGTTGCAACTTTGATGATTTTACAGTTCCCTTTGAACCCTTTTAGTTACTTTGATGGTTAGTTTTATATGTCAACTTGGCTATAGTGCCCAGTTGTTGAGGATATATTGTAGATTTGGTGAACATCTGTAATCAGTTGACTTTATCTTTATTGTTGACTTTATTTTATTTTGGCTGTGCTGGGTCTTTGCTGCTGCATGGGCTTTCTCTAGTCGTGGGGGGCTGCTCTCTAGTTGTGGGGCCTGGGCTTCTCATTTGCATTGTAAATTTATTTACATTGTAAATCAACTATACTTCAATAAAATAAATAAATAAAACGAATGAAACTTTGTTTATACATTAAGAGATTTTAGTTCCGTTTCTCTGGAGATCCCTAATAGTTATCTACTTAAGATCTTTATATGCACGAACATGTATTAAACTCTCTCTATTCAAATAATGGGGGCTTCCCTGGTGGCTCAGTGATTAGTCATGGGGTTGCAAAAGAGTCAGGCGCAACTTAGCGACTAGAAAACAACAACAACATTCAAATAACTGGTGTGGTTTTGATTTCCTAACTGAACCTTAACTGATTCAGTGCTGAAGAATTGGTGGAAGTTTTAAAGAAAGACTCCCATACTAAATGGGAATTTAAACAGCTCAAGTTGGTAGCGAATGCATCCAGTGAATAGGACGCTGCTCAGGCAGAGAAGACAGAGGTCAGGTGTGTCTGGTTAGAAGTGTTCTTCTAACCTAGTGTGTTAGGTTAGAGGACTAGCAAGAGACAATGATTACCACTTCAAGCGTTTTAAACAGTATTTTGCAGAGTGTGATGGAGGGAATCAGAGTTTCAGAAGAAATCAGTTAAAAAGCTCTAATTAGAATACACTTGGAACATAAACATGCTTGAAGAACAGGTGCTTTATAGAAACAGCTATGAATTCTCTAGAATGACAGGATTATCCTAGTGCATAAGAAAAACAGAACAGGACACTTTGGATCATATAAAAGGCTAGAGTTGGATCAGAGTGGCTCCTCAGTGGATCAGAGCAGAGGTTGCTTATCTGAGATACTGATTTAGGGTTTAGTTTTTTAGAGAAGATGTTCTGTTTATCTATTCCTATGCATCCAATCATCTAAAGATATAGAAGCTTAAAATAACAACCACCAGCAGTTTAGCTGTTGAAACACTTAACAGGTGGATGTTGTTTCCACGTAATGTTAGCTGAAACAGCTAGCTTTGGGCAGGTCCATCTTTAGATGTGTCCATTCATATGGCTGGAGCTGTCTCTCCGGGAGTCTAGTTTCTAGACTTGTCTAGGCGTTCTAGTCTAGCCTCTCAAGATGCTGGGCTATGAGCCACCTCTCCATGTGGGCTTGTCTCCAGCAATTTGGGGTCACCTATGGCATAGTAGTTGGGAATCAAAGAACAAGCATCCTCAGAGAGAAAGTAAAAAGTGTTAGAGTCTCAAAGTCTGGGCTCAGAAAATGGCACAGTGTTGCTTCTACTGAATTCCATTAGTCAAGTAGTTACAAAATCCAGATTCCAGGATGGGAGATGTCTCACTTCTTAGTGGAAAGAAGCTCAAGGAAATTTGGGAGTGATGTCTTTAAACTACTGCAGAGGAAATATAAAAAGGAGTAATCAAAATTTTACTTTCAAGAATGGCTAGCTGACCAAATTACCTGGTCAAATATATGTGGTTTTCTTTCCATGGGATGAGTTCTTAGTCATATAAGTCCTTTTGAAATACTGAGTTAAGTTGCCCGTTTCTTTGTGGTTATACATGTGGCTTTCTGAATTAGGTCAATTCTACATGATTAGCAACATGATTTGGTGATTAGAATGAGCAAAATGGAAGCAAAACAATTCTATGTAACGCATAGTCTTAACAAGAAAATGACTTTAAGGCAAATCATAAACATGCCTTGGAAGTAGTCAGATGGAAAGGATGTATTATGTATTGAGGGAAAAGATGAAATTGATACTAGATTTCTCCTTGGAAACAATGCAAGTGAAAAGACAGTGGCGCATTATCTTTAAAGGACTGAAAAAAAATCTGTCAATCTACAATTATATAACTAGTGAAAATAACTTTTAAAAAATGAAAATAAAATAGAGACTTTTTAGATGTACAGAAGTTAAAAGAATTCATTGCCAGGAGGCCATGTTAAAGAAACTCCTTTAGGCAGAAGAAAAATGATACTAAATGGGAATCTGAATGCACACAAAGGTTTAAAGAACACTGAAAATGGTGCCACATGAATAAATGTATTAATTTTTTTCTTTTAAAAACCTCTTTAGACAATAATTGTTTAAATAATAGAAATAATGTATTTTTGAGTTGATAAAATAAGCGTGGGCAAAATATGACAAAAATAGCATAAAGTCTGGGAGTGGAGAAATGGAAGCACACTACTGTAAGGTTTTATATTTAACATGCAGTAGATTTCCCTGGTGGCTCAGACAGTAAAGTGTC
Organism: Budorcas taxicolor; assembly: GCF_023091745.1. Classification (NCBI taxonomy): domain Eukaryota; kingdom Metazoa; phylum Chordata; class Mammalia; order Artiodactyla; family Bovidae; genus Budorcas; species Budorcas taxicolor. The sequence continues at coordinate 6,374,502 of NC_068925.1, forward strand.
TGCCTACAATGTGGGAGACCTGGTTTCAATCCCTGGGTCAGGAAGATCTCCAAGAGAAGGAAATGGCAACCCACTCCAGTGTTCATGCCTGGGAAATCCCATGGGCAAAGGAGGCTGCCATAATATGATTTGGAAGTAGACTGTAATAAGTGAAAGATGTCTATTAAACCTTCAGGAAACCACTAAAACAACAAAACAAGGGGTTATATGTAATAAATCAGCATGCTAAATCCCTTCAGTCATGCCCAGCTCTTTGTGACTCTATGGACTGCAACCTGCCAGGCTCCTCTGTCCATGGGGCTCTTCAGGCAAGAATACTAGAGAGGGTTGCCATTTCCTTCTCAGGGGATCTTCCCAACGCAGGGACTAAACCCACATCTCTTACAGCTCTTGCATTGGCAAATGGGTTCTTTACCACTAGTGCCACCTGGAAAGACCCAAAAACCAGCAAAGGAGATAAAATGGAATTCTTCTCCTCCTCATCATTATTGCTATCATCACCATTGTATGAATTCAAAAGAAGTCAGAAAAAGAAGGGGTTAAAGGTATTAAAGAACAAATGATACAAATACAAAACAAACAGTCAGAAAGTCATTAAGATCTTTTTTGTATAGTTCTTCAGTGTATTGTTGCCACCTCTTCTTAATATCTTTTGCTTCTGTTAGGTCCATACAATTTCTGTCCTTTATTGAGCCCATCTTTGCATGAATGTTCCCTTGGTATCTCTAATTTTCTTGAAGAGATCTCTAGACTTTCCCATTCTGTTGTTTTCCTCTATTTCTTTGCCTTGATCGCCGAGGAAGGCTTTCTCATCTCTCCTTGCTATTCTTTGGAACTCTGCATTCAGATGCGTATATCCTTTCTTTTCTCCTTTGCCTTTTGCTTCTGTTCTTTTCACAGCTATTTGTAAGGCCTCCTCAGGCAACCATTTTGCCTTTTTGCATTTATTTTCCTTGGAGATGGTCTTGATTCCTGCCTCCTGTACAATGTCACAAAGCTCCTTCCACAGTTCTTTAGGCACTCTGTCTATCAAATCTAATCCCTTGAATCTCTTTGTCACTTCGACAAAGGGATAATCGTATAATCGTAAGGGATTTGATTTAGGTCATACCTGAATGGTTTAGTGGTTTCCCCTACTTTCATCAATTTAAGACTGAATTTTGCAATAAGGAGTTCATGATCTGAGCCACAGTCAGCTCCTGGTCTTGTTTTTGCTGACTGTATAGAACCTCTCCATCTTTGGCTACAAAGAATATAATCAATCTGATTTCAGTGTTGACCATCTGGTGAAGTCGATGTGTAGAGTCATCTCTTGTGTTGTTGGAAGAGGGTGTTTCTATGACCAGTGCATTCTCTTGGCAAAACTCTGTTAGCCTTTGCCCTGCTTCATTTTGTACTCCAAGGCCAAACTTGCCTGTTACTCCAGATATCTCCTGACTTCCTACTTGGACATCTTGTTTGGGTGTTAGTTCTAGAAGGTCTTGTAGGTCTTCATAGAACTGTTCAACTTCAGCTTCTTCAGCATCAGTGGTTGGGGCATAGACTTGGATTACTGCGATATTGAATGATTTGCCTTGGAAATGAACAGAGATAATTCTGTCACCATACCATGATGGTGTGATCACTCACCTAGAGCCAGACATCCTGGAATGTGAAGTCAAGTGGGCCTTAGGAAGCATCACTATGAACAAAGCTAGTGGAGGTGATGAAATTGAAGTTGAGCTATTTCAAATCCTAAAAGATGATGCTGTGAAAGTGCTGCAGTCAGTATGCCAGCAATTTGGAAAACTCAGCAGTGGCCACAGGACAGGAAAAGGTCAGTTTTCATTCCAATCCCAAAGAAAGGCAATGCCAAAAAGTGTTTCAACTACCACACAGTTGCACTCATCTCACATGCTAGCAAAGTAATGCTCAAAATTCTCCCAACCAGGCTTCAACAGTACGTGAACTGAGAACTTCCAGATGTTCAAGCTGGATTTAGTAAAGGCAGAGGAAACAGAGATCAAATTGCCAACATCTGTTGGATCATAGAAAAACAAAAGAGTTCCAGAAAAACATCTACTTCTGCTTCATTGACTACACCAAAGCCTTTGTGTGGATCACAACAAACTGTGGAAAATTCTTAAAGAGATGGGAATACCAGACCATCTGACCTGCCTCCTGAGAAATCTGTATGCAGGTCAATAGCAACAGTTAGAACTGGACATGGAACAACAGATTGATTCCAAATTGGGAAAGGAGTATGTTAAGGCTGTATATTGTCACCCTGCTTATTTAACTTACATGCAGAGTACATCATGTGAAATGCTGGGTTTGATGAAGCACAAGCTGGTATCAAGATTGCCCAGAGAAATATCAATAAACTCATATGCACAGATGGCACCACCCTTATGGCAGAAAGAGAAGAAGAACTAAAGATCCTCTTGATAAAAGTGAAAAAAGAGAGTGAAAAGGCTGGTTTAACACTCAATATTCAAAAAATGAAGATGCCATCTAGTCCCATCACTTTACGGCAAATAGATGGGGAAACAATGGAAACAGTGACAGACTATTTTCTTGGGCTTCGAAATCACTGCAGATGGTGACTGCAGTCATGAAATTAAAAGATGCGTGCTCCTTGGAAGAAAAACTATGACCATCCTAGACAGCATATTAAAAAGCAGAGACGTTATTTTGTTGACAAAGATCTGTCTCGTCAAAGCTATGGTTTTTCCAGTAGTCATGTATGGATATGAGAGTTGGACTACAAAGAAAGCTGAGCACCGAGGAATTGATGCTTCTGAACTGTGGTGTTGGAGAAGACTCTTGAGAGTCCCTTGAACTGCAAGGAGATCAAACCAGTCAATCCTAAAGGAAATCAATCCTGAATATTCATTGGAAGGACTGATGCTGAAGCTGAAGCTCCAATACTCTGACCACCTGATGTGAATAACTGACTCATTGAAAAAGACCCTGATGCTGGGAAAGATTGAAGGCAGGAGAAGGGGACGACAAGGATGAGATAGTTGGATGGCATCACTGACTCAATGGACATGAGTTTGAGCAAGCTCCAGGAGTTGGTGATGGACAGGGAGGCCTGGCATGCTGCAGTCCATGGGGTTGCAAAGAGTTGGACATGACTGAGCGGCTGAACTGAACTGAGCCGAAAGGTAGACTTAAACCTAACCACATCAATAATCACATTAAATGCCTAAATGCCTTAATTTAAAAGCACAGCTCATCAGATTGGTTTAAAAAATAAGACTGTCAGAATGTCTGCGATCCAAAAATCTGCAAGCAATAAATGCTGGAGAGGGTGTGGAGAAAAGGGAACCCTCCTACACTGTTGGTGGGAATGCAAACTAGTACAGCCACTTTGGAGAACAGTGTGGAGATTCCTTAAAAAATTGCAAATAGAACTGCCTTATGACCCAGCAATCCCACTGCTGGGCATATACACTGAGGAAACCAGAATTGAAAGAGACACATGTACCTCAATGTTCATCGCAGCACTGTTTATAATAGCCAGGACATGGAAACAACCTAGATGTCCATCAGCAGATGAATGGATAAGAAAGCTGTGGTACATATACACAGTGGAGTATTACTCAGCCATTAAAAAGAATACATTTGAATCAGTTCTGATGAGATGGATGAAACTGGAGCCGATTATACAGAGTGAAGTAAGCCAGAAAGAAAAACACCAATACAGTATACTAACACATATATATGGAATTTAGAAAGATGGCAATGACGACCCTGTATGCAAGACAGCAAAAGAGACACAGATGTATAGAACGGACTTTTGGACTCAGAGGGAGAGGGAGAGGGTGGGATGATTTGGGAGAATGGCACTGAAACATGTATACTATCATGTAAGAATTGAATTGCCAGTCTATGTCCAACGCAGGATACAGCATGCTTGGGGCTGGTGCACGGTGATGACCCAGAGAGATGTTATGGGGAGGGAGGTGGGAGGGGGGTGCATGTTTGGGAACGCATGTACACCTGTGGTGGATTCAAGTCAATGTATGGCAAAACCAATACAGTATTATAAAGTAAAATAAAGTAAAAATAAAAATAAAAAAAAATAAAAAATAAGACTGAATTATATGCTGCTGTCTATAAGAAAAATATTTTAAAGATTAAAATAAGTTAGAAGTAAAAGAATACAGAAAATGCCAAAAAATATACCATACTATATATACTAGTCAAAAGTAAACTGGAGATTACACACACAGACACAGACATACAGACCCACATTATGTTTACAACAGAATTAAATTAGAAATCAATAGGAGAAAAATATTTTGAAAATCCCTGAATATTTGAAAACTAAATAACACAATTCTAAATTTGTGGACTGCTACTAAAGCAATACTTAGGGGGATATTTATAGCACCATGTGAGTGAGTGAAAGTTGCTCAGTCGTGTCTGACTTTTTGCGACCCCCATGGACTGTATAGTCCAAGGAATTCTCCAGGTCAGAATACTGAAGTGGGTAGCCTTTGCCTTCTCCAGGAGATTTTCCCAACCCAGGAATTGAACCCAGGTCTCCCACATTGCAGGTGGATTCTTTACCAGCTGAGCCACAAGGGAAGCCCACCAAATTCTTGTATTAAAAGAATTTCCTCAATCTGCTAAAAGGCACCTTTGGAAAACCTATAGCTAAAATCATACTTAGTAGAGAAAGACTGAATACCCTCTTCCTAATACCAGAGACAATAGAATGATATTAACTCTCATCACCTGTATTTAATACTATATTTGAGATCCAAGCTCTACTACAATGAGGCAAAATGAATACACACATAAACAAACAAACAAACAAATGAGAGGAAGATTGGGAAGGAAGATAGGAAGCTGCCTTGTTCATGGGTTGGAAAACTCATGTTGTTAATTTAGCAATTCTCCCCAAATTAATCTATACCTTCAATAAATAACCAAAATTTCCAACAGAAAATTCCAAAATTCATGTAGAAATTCAGAGGACTGAGAATATCCAAAACAATTTTGAGAAAGAATACATTTACAGGGCTAACACTTTCTGATTTCAAGATGTGTTACAAGTAGTTATCAAGGCAGTGTGTGAAACAGAAGAGTATCTCCAGAAATACGCCTGCACACATCTGAATAACTGGTTTTTTAAAAATTGTTTTTAATTGGAGGATAATTCTTTACAGTGTTGTGCTGGTTTCTGCTGTAAAACTGAATCAGCCATAAGTATACACATATCCCTTCCCTCTCGAGCTCCCTCCCACCCCATCCCACCCTCTACTACTACTGCTAAGTTGCTTCAGTCGTGTCTGACTCTGTGCGACCCCATAGACGGCAGCCCACCAGGCTCCGCCATCCCTGGGATTCTCCAGGCAAGAACACTGGAGTGGGTTGCCATTTCCTTCTCCAATGCGTGAAAGTGAAGTCGCTCAGTCGTGTCCAACCCTCAGCGACCCCATGGACTGCAGCCTTCCAGGCTCCTCTGTCCATGGGATTTTCCAGGCAAGAGGACTGGAGTGGGCTGCCGTCGCCTTCTCCAATCCCACCCTCTAGGTCATCACAAAGCACGGAGCTGAGCCCCCTGTGCTACACTGCCTTCTCCCGCTAGCTATCTATTTTACACGTGGCGTCCACGCCTCTCGCTCGGTTCACCCCTCCCACCCTCTCCCTCCCCCTGCTGTATCCACAGGTCTGTTCGCTATGTGCGCATCACTATTCCTACCCTGCAGATAGGTTCATCAGTACCATTGTTCTAGATTCCACACATATGCTTTAATATACAATGCTTTTTTCCCCTTTCTGTCTTACATCACTCTGTATAACAGGGTCGAGGTTCATCCACCTCACCTCACTACAACTAACTCAAATTTATTCCTTTTTATGGCTGAGTACTATTCCATTGTACATATGTAGCATAATTTCTGTATCCTTTCATTTGCTGATAGACATCTAGATTGTTTCTGTATCCTGCCTACTGTAAATAGTGCTGTGATGAACACTGGGGTACAAGTATCTTTTGAATTATGGTTTTCTCAAGGTATGTGCTGAGTAGTGGGATTGCTGGGTCATATTGTAGTTCTATTCCTAGTTTTTTTAAAGAAATCTATATACTGCTCTTCATAGTGAGTATCACATTGCATTCCTACCAACAGTTCAAGAGGGTTCCCCTTTTCTCCACATCCTCTCTAGCATTTATTGTTTGTAGATTTTTAATTTTAATGATAACCATTCCGAACAGTGTGACGTGATAGCTCATTGTAGTTTTAATTTGCATTTCTCTAATAATGAGCGATGTTGAACATCTTTTCATTTATTTGTTGTCTATTTGTATGTCCTCTTGAAGAAATGTCTGTCTAGGTCTTCCACTCAGTTTTTGATTGGGCTGTTTGTTTTTCTGATATTGAGCTGCTTGAGCTTCTTGTGTATTTTGGAGATTAATCCTTTGTTAGTTGCTTCCGTCCCATTCTGAGGGTTGTCTTTTTGTCTTGCTTATAGCTTCATTTGCTATGCAAAAGTTGGATAACTGATTTTTGACGAAGACATAAAGGCATTCAGTAAGAAATGATAGTCTTTTTGTAAATGGTGCTGTAACAATTGGATATCCATATTTTTAAAAAATAGACTTCGATCCTTACCACACACTGTGTGTAAAAAGGGATCATAGATTTAAGTGTGCAACTTAAAACTATAAAACTTCTAGAAGAAAACATGAGAGAAAAATCTTGTGACCTTAGCTTAGGCAAAGATTCCAAAGATTCACACCAAATGCCCAATCCATAAAAGAGTAACTTGATAATTGGACTTGTTTATCTGAAACAGGTAAACCAGTAGATGTTTCTCAAGCAAAGAAGGGTTTATTTGGAATCAGCGGAGAATGGCAATTCGAGGTCTGCCACCATGGTAGGAAAAGGAAGTTGGGAGGGATATAACACATAGAGTCCATGGCTTTTCACTGGCTAACTCCTTGCTGGGAAAGAAGAATGTTTCTTCTTTCTGTTGGGCTCTGTTACCATCACAGGGAGTGGGAGCTCCCCTTTCTGGACTCACAGCTCTATTTAGAGGTTTCTGCTTGTTAATTTCTAACAGATGTCACCAAAATAAAAATTTTTGCTCTTTAGAAGGTACTGTTAAAATAAAGACAAGTCACAGAATGGGGGGAAATAGTTTCAAAACATGTATGTGATAAAACATGTGTCTTCAGAAAACATAAAGTATTCTTAAAACTTTGTAATAAAAAGTTCGATTTTAAAAATGGGCAGTTAAGGTCAGAAACTATAAAGCTCTTAGAGGAAACACAGTCCATTCTTTGACATACATCACAGCAAGATCTTCTTCCACCCACCTCCTACAGTGGAAAAAAAAAAAAGTAAACAAATGGGACTTAGTTCAACTTATAACTTTTGCACAGCAAAAAAAAAAAGAACAAAACAAAACAAAACAATAAACAAGATTAAAAGACAACCCTCAGGATGGAAGAAAATTATGGCAAATGAAGCAATAAAGGATTAATCACCAAAATATACAAGCAGCTGACACAGTTCAATATCAGAAAAACAAACAACCCAATCAAAACATGGGTGGAAGAGCTAAACAGATAGCTCTCCAAAGAATATGTGAAGATGGCCAGCAAACGCATGAAAAGATGCTCAACGTTGCTCATTATTAGAGAAATGCAAAAAACTATGTTGAGGTATCACCTCACACTAGTCAGGGTCAGAAAGTCCATTATTAAAAAATCTACCAACAATAAATGCTGGAAAGAATGTGGAGAAAAGGGAACTCCCTTGCACTGCTGATAGGAATGTAAATTGATGCAGCCACTATGGAGAACAGTACGGAGATTGGAGATTCCTTAGAAAACTAGGAATAGAACTACCATATGACCCAGCAATCCCACTACTGGGCATATACCCTGAGGAAACCATAATTGAAAAGATGCACGTACCCCAGTGTTCGCTGCAGTACTCTTTACAATAGCTAGGACATGGAAGCAACCTAGATGTCCATGACAGATGAATGGGTACAGAAATTTTGGTTAATATGTACATTATACCACCCAGCTATAAAAAGGAATGCATTTGAATCAGTCCTAATGAGGTGGATGAACCTACTGCCTATTGTACAAAGTCAGAAAGAGGAAGATAAATATTGTGTATTAACGCATACGTGTAGAATCTAGAAAGATGGAACTGAAGAAGCTTTTTGCAGGGTAGCAGTGGAGACGTAGACACAGAGAACAGACTTGGGGGCACAGTGGAGGAAGTGAAAGGTGGGACGAATTGAGAGAGCAGCAGAGACTGCTCTCTGCTGACTACCATATGCAGAACAGATAACCAGCATGGATTTGCTGTGTGGCAGAGGGAGCTCACCCCGGTGCTCTCTGACAACCTGGAGGGGTGGGGTGGGTGGGAGACAGGAGGGAGGCTCAAGAGGGAGGGGGCATACATATACTGTGGCTGATTCATGTTGATGTATGGCAGAAACCAGCACAATAGCGTAAAACAGTTATCTTCCAATGAAAAATTTTAAAAAACTAAACTTAAAAAATGGGCAAAATATTTGAACAGACACTTCACCACAAATATGATATTGGATGGCAAATAGACAGTGGGAAGATGCTCAACATCATGAGTCATTAGAAAAAGCAATGGTTACCGGTGGGGAGTGGGGTGGGGTATAGGGAGGAGGGTGGGGCAATACAGAGGTAGGCAGGGGAGTAAGAGGTACAAACTCTTAGGTATAAGATAAGCTACAAGGAATACTCTGTAATGGCCTATGTGGTAAAAGAATCTGACAAAGAAGAGTGGACACAGGTATATGTATAACTGATTCACTTTGCTGTACACTTGAAACTAACACAACATTATAAATCAACTATATACTCCAATACAAATTAAAAAAAAATAAAGGAAGCTGAAGGATATATTGTACAACATGGAGAAGGTAGCCAATATTTTATTATAATAACTTTTTTGTTTTTGTTAGTGTTTTATGCAAATGGAATATAACCTTTAAAACTCATGAATCACTATGTTGTACACTTGTAACTTATATACTATTACACATCAACTATATTAAAAAAAACCCAACCTGACAGGACTTCCTTCCTGGTTCAGTGATTGAGAGTCCACCGGGCAGCGCAGGGGACACGGGTTAGATCCCTAGTCCAGCAAGATTCCAGTGTTGTGGGGCAGCTAGGTGCATGCGCTACGCCTACTGAGGCTGCACTCTAGAGCCCTTGAGCCTCAGCTCCTGAAGCCCGTGTGCCCTACGGCCTGTGCTCCACGACAAGAGAAGCCACGCAGAGGAGCCCACACACTGTAACCAAAGAGTAGCCTACAGGTGGCAAGGAGACCCAGGGCAGCCAAACAATGAAACAAAGAAACAAACCAAAAAACTCCCTGACATCTCCAACCACACACACTCACACAAACCCCAAGATGATACTACCACACTGGAATTTATTAGAATGGCTAAAATGTAAATAGACTGGCCACCAAGTTTTGGCGAGGATTCCCATTGCTGGAAACATTATACAGCGCAACCAATTTGGAAAACGGTTTTGCAGTTTCTTAAATAACTAAACAGACACCTACTGCATTATCCAATCATTTCACTACAAGGTATTTGCCCAAGAGAAAAGAAACCATCAGTTCAGTTCAGTTCAGTCACTCAGTTGTGTCCGATTCTTTGTGACCCCATGAATCGCAGCATGCCAGGCCTCCCTGTCCATCACCAACTCCCAGAGTTCACTCAGACTCACATCCATCGAGTCCGTGATGCCATCCAGCCATCTCATCCTCTGTCGTCCCTTTCTCCTCCTGCCCCTAATCCCTCCCAGCATCACAGTCTTTTCCAATGAGTCAACTCTTCCCATGAGGTGGCTGAAGTACTGGAGTTTCAGCTTTAGCATCATTCCTTCCAAGGAACACCCAGGGCTGATCTCCTTCAGAATGGACTGGTTGGATCTCCTTGCAGTCCTAGGGACTCTCAAGAGTCTTCTCCAACACCACAGTTCAAAAGCATCAATTCTTCGGCGCTCAGCCTTCTTCACAGTCCAACTCTCACATCCATACATGACCACAGGAAAAACCATAGCCTTGACTAGATGGACCTTAGTCAGCAACGTAATGTCTCTGCTTTTGAATATGCTATCTAGGTTGGTCATAACTTTTCTTCCAAGGAGTAAGCGTCTCGTAATTTCATGGCTGGAGTCACCATCTGCAGTGATTTTGGAGCCCCCCAAAATAAAGTCTGACACTGTTTCCACTGTTTCCCCATCTATTTCCCATGAAGTGATGGGACCGGATGCCATGATCTTCGTTTTCTGAATGTTGAACTTTAAGCCAACTTTTTCACTCTCCTCTTTCACTTTCATCAAGAGGCTTTTTAGTTCCTCTTCACTTTCTGCCATAAGGGTGGTGTCATCTGCATATCTGAGGTTATTGATATTTCTCCCAGCAATCTTGATTCCAGCTTGTGCTTCTTCCAGTCCAGCGTTTCTCATGATGTACTCTGCATAGAAGTTAAATAAGCAGGGTGACAATATACAGCCTTGACATACTCCTTTTCCTATTTGGAACCAGTGTGTTGTTCCATGTCCAGTTCTAACTGTTGCTTCCTGACCTGCATACAGATTTCTCAAGAGGCAGGTCAGGTGGTCTGGTATTCCCATCTCTCTCAGAATTTTCCACAGTTGATTGTGATCCACACAATCAAAGGCTTTGGCATAGTCAATAAAGTAGAAATAGATATTTTTCTGGAACTCTCTTGCTTTTTCCATGATCCAGTGGATGTTGGCAATTTGATCTTTGGTTCCTCTGCCTTTTCTAAAACCAGCTTGAACATCAGGAATTTCACGGTTCACATATTGTTGAAGCCTGGCTTGGAGAATTTTGAGCATTACTTTACTAGCGTGTAAGATGAGTGCAATTGTGCGGTAGTTTGAGCATTCTTTGGCATTGCCTTTCATTGGGATATTCCATTGCCTTTCTTTTGGGATATAAAGAAACCATGTGTCTACATAAAAACTTCTAGAGAAATATCAGCTTTATTTCCAATAGCTTGAAACTTCAAACAGCCCGATGTCCATTAGAAGGTGAATGGATAAAGAAACTGTGGCATCCATGGATACTTAAACTCCGGCAGTTGGTGATGGACAGGGAGGCTTGGTGTGCTGTGGTCCATGGGGCCACAAAGAGTTGGACATGACTGAGTGACTGAACTGAACTGAACTGAACTGAATGGATCCTGCGAAATGAACTACTCATACATGTAACATCATGGATGAATCTCAGGGATGAATTATAGTAAGTTTAAGGCATCAGCCAAAAAAGACAGTATCTTATATGATTCTGTTTATATAATATACTAGAAAATCCAAACTAACCTCTGTTGTCAGAAAGCAGACCAGTGGTTATCTTGGAGGAAGTAGGAGCGGGGCCACAAGTGAGAGGGGCACGAGAGAAAGATTGCAGTGGAGCAGGACAAGTCTTTTTAGGGAGCTGGATTAGTTCATAGTCTTGATTGAAGGGATAGTTTTATGAAGGTAGATGTGTCAAAGTTTATAAAATTGTACACATTAGTTATAATAAAAAAAGATCAACTGATGTAGAAGTTCACAAAGAAGATGGGTGAAGGTTTTCCCTTCTCTCCAGATCCTACTTAGGTTTAGAGTTTAGCACGTCTTAACATCATTGAGACCTGGGCTGTCCAATTTGTAACCCCTAGTCACAAGTGGCCATTTACATTTAAATTAATTACAATAAAAAATTCAGTTCCTCAGCAGCAACAGTCATATTCAAGGGCTCAGTAGCCATATGTGGCTAGTGGCTACCACATTGGTCTGTGCAGATTATAGAACATTTGTGTCATCAGAGAAAGTTTTCTTTCCCAGACTCTGTAGGGATTAGGGGGTTATCATAGCTTTATAAAACACCTTAGCAAACAACTTAGATCTCTGCTGGCCATTTGTTGAGCAATCACTTTGTGCCAGACAGTGCTCTTTAAATGAATTATCTTTCATTCTTACAAGGAAAGACTAAGGCTCAGAGAGGTTTAAGTAGTTTTCAAGACACTAAATTTTCTAGCTAACGTGTAGATTCTCATTTATCTCAGCCCAAAGCCTAAATTCAGTCCAAAGTCTGAACTCTGAGGTGATTCTCATATATCCTACGGCTAGGTCACACCTTTTACATTCTATACTTGTGAAAACTTTCTTTCTAGATTCAAACATACAGTCTTATATTATCCCTCCAGTTGTCAAAATATTTTAGGATTCTCATTCCGTCATTTCATATGTGCACTAACCTTCCAAGCTTCATATCTTCAGTGACTTTGATAAGCCTTGTCTCCTAACTTTTATTCAACCAAGTGATTGATAAAAATCATTGACAGGACAAGGGGAAGGGTGGAAGTCTATGGCTAGCTATTAGAACACCCCCTTTAGGTTGACATAGCTTTATTAGTCTGTAGCCTTTGAGCCACTAGCATCCCACCTCATTCCTGTCCGTGTATACAGTTTTTGGGGATGTGCTCTGCATTTGGAGCCTAGAGGCCCCTTAGTACCATCTAGAATTATATACTAATATTTACTGGCTGATGTAATTAGTTTTCAGATGTTAGCAAACAATGCATGGTTCTAACCAAACATGGGGCCTGGGAGGATCAAGATACTTCTCTGACATAAGCTCATTAAGTGTAAATTCTGAGGATCTAGTGATCTTGCCTCATGCCTTCCTATGACCCTTCTTCCCACCCTGCTTTCAAACTGTCCGTGTTGGCCAACATGTGTTTCTCAGGACTTGCCATCTTCAGCCATCTGCAGGCCTCCACCTAGCATGTCTTTCTTTGTCTTCTAACCAATGCATGCTTCTGACCAAACATGGGGCCTGGGAGGATCAAGATGCTAGTACCTAGTGATGATGCTTCTCATTTACTTACTTAGCCCTCCTTTTCCTCCATGGCTTGCCCATGTGGGGCATGGATTGGTGAGAATAGCCTTTATCCCATCTGGCATCTGCTCAGATGGCTTGAAGGACAGCAGGGGCCTAATGCAGTGAGACTTCTCTGACATAAGCTCATTAAGTGTAAATTCTGAGGATCTAGTGATCTTGCCTCATGCCTTCCTATGACCCGTCTTCCCACCCTGCTTTCAAACTCTGTCCGTGTTGGCTGACATGTGTTTCTTAGGACTTGCCATCTTCAGCCATCTGCAGGCCTCCACCTAGCATGTCTTTCTTTGTCTTTTCTTGACTAACTCCTATGTGTCCTTGAAGGCTCAGCTAAGTGTGCACCTCCACCTTCTCTGATATCCTTTCCCCCACACACTTTGATTTGCAGTAAGTATCTCTCCACTGTGTCCCCACTACATGTGGGTCCCTTTCAGAACACTTACCTTCTGTGATCATTGTCCTTTTGTCTCTCTGTCCCACTAGACCCTTAGCTCTTTATGGGAAGGAACTGTTGTGTTTTTGTATGGCCAGTGTGTAGTGGTAAAATAAATTTTCATGTATTGAGGCATGGGGAAGTCATTCTGACTTGTACAGGAGTTAACTTAACTGGAATAGCTGGTTTTTTGGCCTATCCCACATAGCTTGTACATCTGCTTAAATTGTTGAAGGGCACACTGACCAAAGTAAAGAATGTCCACATTAAAAATAAAGATTAAACACCTTCTTTCCTGGGACACAAATGCTGGTACTCTTTTGACAATAAGACTCCCTTCCCAGGTGTCAAGGCCATACTGACTTGCTGTGTATGTGCTGATCTATTTTTTTTTTTTGAACCTTGAAGGAGTGTATTGCTGACTTGCTTGATATTCTTTGTTTTGACAAGACATAAAACTGCTAAAAACCAGACTTCTCCAGAGCAGTTCCTCAGAGTTATTTGAGAGGCTACCTTCCAGACCACAGTCCTCAGTCTGGCTCAAATATAACTCTTTTCTATTCCTATTATAGGTTATTTACTGATAATTTCATGGACAGTGGGATATAGTAGATATAACCCAGCTCAGCATGTTGAACTGATGAATGACATGATGCTAAAGCAGATTTTGTGAGTTAAAACGATGCTGTCAGAATACCAGACTAGCAACGGGACCCAACACCTGTAAGAGGGTCTCAGCAAAGCAGGTTCTCTTGGATCCAAGATTAAATGAGCTCAAGTACATAAAGCCTTTTGGAACAGTGCCTCGCACAGAAGTGTTTGCAGCTGAGACTACCGCTGCTAGTGCACCGGGACCTGTGCAGCTTTCAGAGGTAGAGTCGTCCCTGTCAGAAGTTCTTTTGTTCTCACATCCGGCTTTTCCGAGAACAGGCCCTTGGACGTCTCCACTGGCCCCCTCCCTGCTCCTCCTCCGCCCTCAGGCTCTGGGAGTTCCCTGAGGTTAGAATTCCGGAAAGAGGAATCCTCAGGAAGAGGAAGTGTGTTCAGGACTAACAGAGTATGGGGTGTGTCTTCCTTTGGCATAAGCTTAGTCCCTGCTTCAGCGCCATCACTTCTTCCCGTTGGCTTCCATTGCAGCAGGTGAATACAGGTGTTGCCACTTGCCAGGCATTTCTGAACCGCCCCAGGCCTGGAGAGCTACGGGGAGGCAGAAAGGAGTCAGGGACAGGCTCCTCTAGCGTCTGCCACCCTGGGATCTGCACCCAGCTCCCTTTTGCCCTCGGAGCCTGGGGTCCTTTGGGGGAAAGCTGGTGGGAAAGTGCGCCGAGTGGAATGGACGCTAACTGCCCTCAGGGAGAGGGCTTGGTCTGCACCTTAATTTGGGGGGAGCTGCCTAGGCTCTTCAGGTTGCCTCAGGCCTTGCTCTTGCCCTGACTTTCTGGGTAGCAGGCAGCTGAAAAGTCCCAGATTTTTCCTCATCATGTCCCAGCTCCACCTTGCCTGGAATGTGGGGAAACTTGAGCGTGGCAATTCATTCTGAAATGTGATTAATAGTTGGTGTTGGGAAAGCTGGGTTCTGGGCCAAGCTTGAACATTTTGAGGGACAGGAAGGATGAAAGTTTCCGAGATTGCTGAGAAGAGGAGAAGGGGCAGGGTGCGGAGGAAGAGTTTGGAATGGGGCCCTGAGGAGCGTCCATGGGGAACACTAAGATGGGCCAAGAGCACGACACGTGAGGATGCAGACGCGAGGGCCTTGAGGGCCGCAGCTCCAGGCGAAGGTGGGGCAGGACTCCTGGGGGGGACACTGCAGTTTCGCGGGTGATCGGGAGGAAAGAATCCATTTCCTCCATCATTTTTTTTCCAGTGCACCTCCACCATATTTCCAGTTAAATCTCACTTCTGTCAGGACCCCTTCCTTGGCCTATGGACCTAGTTAGGCTCCTGTACAGCTTCTGTCTGTGAGGGCTTCCCGTGTGGTTCAGACGGTAAAGCATCTGTCTGCAGTGCAGGCGACCCGACCCAGGTTTGAGCCCTGGGTCGGGAAGGTCCCCTGGAGAAGGAAATGGCAGCCCACTCCAGTATTCTTGCCTGGAAAATCCCATGGACCGAGGAACCTGGTGGGCTACAGTCCATGGGGTCCCAAAGAGTCGGACACGACTGAGCGACTTCACTTTCTTTCACTTTCACAGCTTCTGTCAGGGCAGCACAGTTACGACCCTTCCCCGACCCCAGAGTCAGACTCGGCGGTCTAGACCCCATGTCCTCCCTTACTAGCTCTACGGTCTTGTTCAAACAGTCCAGCTCTTTTAAACCTAAATTCTCTCAGTCTGTAATGTGGCTGAATATAAGCCCTCCTCCCAGATGGCGCCAGTTGTAAAGGACCCATGTCAACACAGGAGACATTCTTGCCTGGAGAATCCCCATGGACAGAGGAGCCTGCTGGGTGACAGTTCACAGGATTGCAGAGTCGGACACGACTGCAGCTCCTTAGCACACACAGAGTTGTAAGATGAAACAATACATTGGAAGGTTTTAGCACAGAGACCAGCTCTAGAATGCTCAGGATGATGTAGTGACCATGGCTGGTTGAAGACCTGTCTCCCTGATTGCTCCGAGGCTTGTAGGGGCAGGACCGTTTGTGTTCTCCACCGCTGCATCGTCAGAACTGAGTGCGGTGTCTGGTAAGTTGTAAGGGCCCAGTGAGTGTTTGGTGAATGAATATATCAGTGACTAAGACTCGAGTTAGGGCCCTTGTGAGGGTTAGGACCTAGAGTTACAGTTGCTGTGTGCACCCCCTAAACATTTTTCTCTGATGATCCCAGGTTAGAAAATGTTCAGTCGCTCAGTCATGTCTGACTCTGCAACCCCATGAGCTGCAGCTTGCCAGGCCTCCTTGTCCATCACCAACTCCGGGAGTTTACTCAAATTCATGTCCATTGAGTCAGTGACGCCATCCAACCATCTCATCCTCTGTTGTCCCCTTCTCCTCCTGCCTTCAGTCTTTCCCTGTACCAGGGTCTTTTCAAATGAGTCAGTTCTTTGCATTGGGTGGTCAAAGTACTGGAGTTTCAGCTTCAGCATCAGTCCTTCCAATGAATATTCAGGACTGATTTCCTTTAGGATGGACTGGTTGGATCTCCTTGCAGTCCAAGGGACGCTCAAGAGTCTTCTCCAACACCACAGTTCAAAAGCATCAATTCTTCTGTGCTCAGCTTTCTTTATAGTCCAACTCTCACATGCATACATGACTACTGGAAAAACCATAGCTTTGACTAGATGGACCTTTTTGGCAAAATAATGCCTTTGCTTTTTAATAAACTGTCTAGGATGGTCATAACTTTTCTTTCAAAGACACCAAGGTTATTCTTGGATGGAATGACTATGAGTGACTATTTTTCTTTTCTTCTTTCTTTCGTTTCTGTAATTTTTCTGTACCAAAACAAAGATGACTTTTCCAATGGGTAAAAAAGAGAAAATCCTTCTAAGTGAAAACTCTGCACTGTTTGGAATGGAGAAGTGAAGCAGGATAAGAATGAGAAAGTGATGCAGAGGATGGTTGTGTTTCTGCTCTCCTTCCCAGCAGCTTTCTCAGACTCCAAGGCCCATGAGGGGGCGGGCCTCACAGCTTGATTCCTGCCCAGGGTATTCTCAAAGCTCAAAGCACCAAGCCAAGGAGACATGGTTCCTGCTTTTCTTATCCTGAGAAGGATGTGATTGAAACAACTTTGAGCTCTAAGAGGACCTTCATGGATTCAGAGGGAAAGAATATTCTCAGCCCTGAATCTTGTGGTGCCAAGAAATGATCAGGAGTATGTGTAGTAGGGGGTGGACAGCCTTCCCCAAGGTTCACCCTGAACCCACCTCTTGATATCAGTGGAGTATTTATCTCCAGAGGCCTGGAGTCCCCAGGCTGGAGGAAGGGCTGGCAGCTGCTCCATGGGGGGAAAGGAGGAGAGTGGTCTTGAAGAAAGAGACCTAGGCTGAGAGCCAAGGTCATTAGATTGCAGTTCTAGCTCTACCTGGTTGCTCCACTAGTCAATGAGCCTCAGTTTCCCCACCTGGAAAAAATATAAGGACATCTCTCTACTTATGTGGAATTTTGAGTATAAAGTGCTACCATATATGGAAATGCTTTGGAGTGCATGGGATGATGGACTGATGCTATTAACATTTGTGAAAGTGAAAGTCACTCAGTCGTGTCCGACTCTTTGCGACCCCATAGAATTCTCCAGGCCAGCATACTGGAGTGGGTAGCCTTTTCCTTCTCCAGGGGATCTTCCCAACCCAGGGATTGAACCCAGGTCTCCAGCATTGTAGGCAAATTCTTTACCAGCTGAGTCACAAGAGAAGCCCAAGAATACTGGAGTCGGTAGCCTATCCCTTCTCCAGTGGATCTTCCTGACCCAGGAATCGAACCGGGGTCTCCCTGTATTGCAGACGGATTCTTTTCCAAGTGAGCTATAAGGGAAGACCAACTTTTGTGAATGGGGGAATTATTGGTGGAGAAGAGGAAAGCAGAGTGAGGTATGCTCCTGTTGCTTGCATTTTCAGATTTAAAAAAAAAGCAATTTGTTGAATTTCCTCCTTTAGCTAGGATCTATCCTACATATCATCTCGTCAGTTCCTCATTTGCCCCATGAGAAAACCGAGGCTAGTAGAATACAGCCTTATGGGACTTGTCCAAGGTCACACAGCTGTTAAGTGGCAGACCGGAGCTCAGATCTAGTTCTTTCTCAGTCCAACTCGTGGTGACCAATTTATCTTGGTTTGCCCCAGACTTTTCTGTTTTTAAGACTGAAAGTCATGCGTCCTAGGAAATTCCTTCTTCTCAGGAAAACTGGGATGGTTGGTCACTCTAAGTCCAGGGATCATTCCATAACTCAGCATCATTGGCTTTGCCACACACAGTGGGGGCTGTAGATCTAAGAAGAGCCCGGAATTATTCACTCTTGCTTCTTCCTAAGGGAAGAAATGACCTAAGCCCCAGCCCTGTGAAAACCCTTCTACAAGCAAGACTACCATGAACAAACCCAACAGAAAGAAGGATGGACAGCTCTCTTCTAGCATCAGACCAATTTCCCTTTCTGTGGCTTCCATCACCGAGCAGGTCGTAACTTGCTCTTGGGTAAATAGGGAGAAAAGGCACCTCTTCCTTTCCAGATGAACACCCTTCCCTTTGTAATTATCATCCTTTACACATGCATACAGCATATGATTTGGATGTAGGCGGCTAGAGCAGAAATTATCACCCCCATTTCTCAAGATGGGGAAATAGGCGCAGAGAGGTTGGCCTGTCCAGAGTGACACAGCCAACTGTCGAAACTAGATCCAAATCCAAGTCTTTTAAGGGTTTAAATTTAGAGTTTGTGGACTCCTGAAGGTCTGTAGATCGATATCAGAGGAAACGTTTATATGTACATGTGCTCTTTGCTGGGGAGTGGGGCATCTCACATATTTCACCAATTTCTCAAAGGAATGAATTAGACTTCTTAGATCTACAGTTGGTGCATGATTAAGTTTTTTCTGTGTTTCAATATTGATTTTATTACAAGAAAAGCTTTAGGGATGACAAGTTACTCTGGTACTTAAAATGTGCTTAAGTGCTTCAAGGGCACCAGGTGAAACTAATTGATTTTACAGAACTTTGACACAGCTAGTCAAATTGATTTTTTTTTTCTTTTCCTATCTGTTAATTTTTCAATGTCTTTAAAATGTCATGTTCAGAATTTTTTCTTCTGTTGCCACATTTTGTTTAATTTCACAACATAGATGCACACATCAAAAGAGAAAAAGGCCTGTACAATTCAACTCTTCAATACTGCCTTCAGTCCTTCCTGGGGGCTCTCTGTTTTGTACACTGAGAGAGAGGCATTCAAATGCTTTAGGCCCGGCTTCTCTGATTTTCCTGTGGAAGTGCTTCACTTAAGGGGCATAGAAAAATAGTGTTTCTGTGGTATGAATCCAGGGCCCCTTCCCACCAGGCTCCCAGCCTAGCAGGCAAACTCTTCATGTTGAACTTAGCAAAACCCTGTGCAGGTGGGTGTGTGGAAACATCAAAGAACTGTGCAATTGTCCCTGTTTTGGGGAGGTCCCATTCCCTGTCTTTGGGCTTCCAGGTGGTGCTAATGGTAAAGAACCCACCTCCCAGTGAAGAGACAAGAGATCTGAGTTCAATTCCTGGTTTGGGAAATCCCCTGGAGGAGGGCATGGCAACCCACTGCAGTATTCTTGCCTGGAGGATCCCATGGACAGAGGAGCCTGGGGGGCTACAGTCCATACAGTCTCACTGAGTTGGACATAACTGAAGGGACTTAATGTGCATACATACATTCCTTGTCATTAATCCATGCACTTAAGAAATTTCTATGGAGTATCTGCTATGTGCTACATTTTGGAGGTAAACCAGTGAACAATACAGAGAAGATCCCTGCCGTCATGGAGTCTATATCCAAGGAAGAACTTGACCTCAGTTTTTCAAACTAAAAGGGGCCATCTAGTCACTTCTGAAATGCTCTCTCTGATGGGGAGGAGACACAGCCTCAGTCCATCTCAAGCTTCAGGTCTGTTGGGAGAGAGATTTTAGAACAGTTCAACCAACCTAACCTCCTAGTGATCAGATCTCAAAATAAGTCCCCAGGTGCCAAGGAGAGACTAAGGGGAAAGAGCGCAAGGAGGGTGATGGGAGAAATTCCTGGAGGAACTGCATCTTGCTTTAAGTTTGGGCCGTAAGCTGAAAATCACAGCTCACGTCTAAGAAAATCACAGCTCCCACTCAGCATGCTGACTGAATCACTCTGTATCTGAATTTTGGTGGAGGTTTAGGCCACCTGGGAGAGAAAGTCCTCTAGGAAAGGAAGTGTAAGCAATGTCTCTGGTTCTCTGAGTGAACAGAATCCTAAAAGCTAGGACAATACCGCAGCAGAGGTATGCAGGTTGGGGCTTCCTCCAGGAAACAACAAGAAAGCCAGATGTAGTCCTTGCGCCCTGCTTGCTCTCACGCTGCAAACATTTCGCATCCCCCAGCCCGCTCTCTGCTGTCCCGTCACTGTACAGATACAGCAAGCCCACAGCCTCCAGCCCGATTCCCTCCTCCGCCCAGGTCTCCTGAGGTGAAGCTCTCCCCAGGAACTCCCTGGCTCCCAGTGCCCAGGGGAGCTCTTCTCAACAGCCACTGGTCATTTTACCAAGAAGGAAAAACCCCATCTGATTTCCACAGAATCAGTTTCTGCTGACTTGCCTGGATTTGTTGGTTGGGAAGGGCACTCTTAAGCTAGATGCAATATAATTTGTTGCTTTGCTTTTCCTCAGCTTAAAGAGAAGTGTCTTTATTTCTGTGGGAGGAAGGTCTGAAATCAGAAGAGGTGACTAAGGGCATATGAATGAAAAGCACTGGGTTGAGAGTTTGAGGGTGTGGGTTTGGGTCCCGGCTCCACCGCTCTTCAGCCTTGGGCAAGTCACGTCCTCTCTCAGAGCCTCACTGTGTCCTCCTCTGGGAGGGAGACGGCTGGACCATCTGCTCCTTCCTGTCTGGTAGTGAGGTGGCTGAGGATGGAGGTGCTGGAGTCGGGTAGCCCAAATGGCACCCAGCTCTGCTGTTTACTCCCTGGGTGCCCCGGGGCATGCTCTTGACAGCGCTGTCTTAGCTTTCTTCTCTAAAACAATAGACGCAAAAATATTATCTGCCTTGTGGAGTAGATGTGAAAATTAAGAGTTAATGCATATAGGCACCTACTACAGTGGGGGGCTGCTCACGACTTGTTTTTTTAGCTATCACTGTCAGCCTTGCTGGACTGTGGTGTTGGAAAAGACTCTTGAGAGTCCCTTGGACAGCAAGGAGATACAACCAGTCCTTCCTAAAGGAAATCGGTCCTGAATATTCATTGGAAGGACTGATGCTGAAGTTGAAGTTCCAATACTTTGGCCACCTGATGTGAAGAACTGACTCATTGGAAAAGATCCTGATGCTGGGAAGGGTTGAAGGGAGGAGAAGAAGGAGATGACAGAGGATGAGAGGGTTGCATGACATTATCGACTGGATGGACATGAGTTTGAGTAAACTCTGGGAATTGGTGATGGTTAGGGAGGCCTGGCTGCTGTAGTCTATGGGGTCAAGAAGAGTTAGACACGACTGAGCGACTGAACTGAACTGAGCTGTCAGCCTTGCTCCTTCCCCTATGAATTTTGAGTTTGTGACAATGAGAAACGTCAGATAAAGGAATGATAAGGGCACATGCAATGTTTGGCCCTGATAACATTCTTCTGATTCTCCCTGGAGCAGGTTGCACAAGGGCAAGAGAGCAGGACTTTGCCTTTTCCCAGTGGCTTTGGCTGCCCTGGGTGGACCTGGCTTTGAGTGACATGTTGCCACGGAAGAGGAGCTCTGGTGATGGTGAAGGGGAATGAGCATGTCTGTGTGAGGTGTTGTAAAGAAGCTAAATCTTTATCTTCAGTTATAGTAAGCCAGTAGTGCATGTGTGCACTCAGTCATATTAGACTCTTTGTGACACTATGGACTAGAGCCCACCTGGCTCCTCTCTCCATGGAATTTTCTAGGCAAGAATACTGGAGCAGGTTGTCATTTCCTACTCCAGGGGATCTTCCAGACCAAGGATCAAACCCACGTCTCCTGGTCCTCCCACATTAGCAGGCAAATTCTTTACCACTGCGCCACCCGGGAAGCCAGTAGCTCATTTCTAAAATGAAGAGTTCAGAAACAGAATAAATGTGTGTTCTCTAGAATTATGCAGCTAAATAGCAAAAGGGGACACTGCACATTGATGGCCGTTGCCTACCGGTCCTAGGAATCGGGGCGGAGGGGCTGGGGCAATGGCCTGCAGGTTTGCGGCATATACATGCCATCTTAAATTTCATACGTGGAAATCTTCAATGAAAAATAAATTAGAAAATACAGTAAAATGCAGTATATCATCCTAGGGTCTGTGGTCAGGAGAAATGACTGTTTAGCTAAGGGAGTGTATGTGTTCACATGTCATGTTCTTGTAAAATTCACAAAGGGGAGATAAGTTCATCTTAATCAGTTAAGATCAGTGTTCTTTTCTACTCTGGCCTCCCTTCAGGTGATACTGAAGAGATCAAAATAACTTGGGGATCTGAGTAAGGAGCTGTTGACTTGGGGGTGTATTTGGCCCTTTGTGGTTCAGTCACTAAGTTGTGTCTGACTTTTCACGACCTCATGGACTGCAGCATGCCAGGCTTCCCTGTCTATCACCATCTCCCAGAGTTTGCTCAGACTCATGTCCATCGAGTCAGTGATGCCATCTAGCCATCTCACCCTCTGTCATCCCCTTCTCCTCCTGCCTTCCATCTTTCCCAGCATCAGGGTCTTTTCAAATGAGTCAGTTCTTCACATCAGGTGGCCAAAGTATTGGAGCTTCAACTTCAGCATCAGTCCTTCCAGTGAATATTCAGGACTGATTTCCTTTAGGATAGTCCAAGGGACTCTCAAGAGTCTTCTCCAACACCACAGTTCAAAAGCATCAGTTCTTCGGCACTCAGCCTTCTTTATGGTCCAACTCTCACATCCATATTTGACCCTTAGAGAGACGTATTTAGATGGCTTGGAATCATATATGTGTGTGGTTAAGACACTGCTACCCATCCTGGTGTAAGAATGGCATCAAGGAATAGTCCTTCCAGCCACTGTACTGATTCTTTTTATTGAAAGGGTAGGGATTTTGGAAGAGAAGCAAAGTTTGAGATGTTTGGAGCCAGAAAAAAATGTGTTGAAAATTCTTCCAGCCATCAAACACCTAAAATTGTAAGCTAAAGATTTAGTTTTCATTAAAATCTAGTAAAAGTGAAAACATTTACTCAATAATGCAATATATATAATTATAAATGAATCACATACTTTTTTCTTTTCTAATGGGAATCTTGTGAAGCAGAATTTATGGGAATTTCTGTGAAATTTGTAGGGCACAAACCTGTAGCATCTTTCATGCCTGCCAGCTATCAGTGACCAAAACTGAATTTTGAACTACCATACCAAAGGAAAGACTGACTTTTAAAAATCCTTTTTACAGAAAATAAGTTAAAAATTATTGTCATAGAAGAAGCAAAGAAACAGGCATCAGGTAGTTCATTTCTAAAAGTGTTTGAGCTATCTTTCTTAGTTGTGTGGGGTTTGTGGAATTTGTCAGCTTTTTGAGATTTGTAATTTGTCACAATTCACTTCTCATTCTTAATAAATATTCACTTCTGTCCCTAATTTTGAACTTCTATTTTAAAATTCCTTTTCTTAAAGAGCATCCCATGAGCCGCAGGTCTCATGTATCTGGCCCTGGCGGGGGTTGAAGTCTGTGGAAGGTTCAGTGGAAAGTGGCCAGATTTAACAAATAAAAATACAGGATGTTCGGTTACCTTTGAATTTCAGGTGGATAAACACTGAGATGTGTTTATCTGAGACTCAAAGTTAACTGGATGTCTTTGTATCCAATCAGTGGGAATGTGAAAGAAACAGAAGTCAACCAAGGTGGTGGTGGGAAGGTGGAGAGAAGAGAGGAGAGGGAAAGGAAAAGGGGAGAGGCTTCACGAGAAAGTCATCTGGACTAAGGCTTAAAGCTGAGCAGGCATTTGCAAGGCAGAAGAGCACAGGGTGTGCTTTCTAGGTGAGGTGTGGAGGCTCATCACGGGGGTGTGGCTGAAGATGTGGTCAGGGTCAGGCTGTGATGGGGCTGGCGTGTCATGGGGAGCAGTCTCCTTCACCCTGAAGGCCCCAGGACCACGTGGGGAGGTTTTGGTAGGGGAACACCAAGACTGGGTTTGTGTTTTAGACAGTCGGGGACCTGGGGGAGGATGGGTGGTTGGGGCTGAGACCAGATCAGCGACCCAGGACAGAAATCGGAAGGTAGCGCTTGGACTCTTTCCGTGACCCATCCTGCTCCCTCCACCAGTCTCCACGGGGGCTGTTTCAGGGCAGCTGAACCATAGAACCCACTGACGTCAAACAGCATCTGAGGTCCTGGACCAGCAGGTGGCGGCTGAGAACCTTGGGAGTGAAAATGGAGAAGGAAAGGCCAGGTTGGTGGGGGACAGGTTCCCAAGGTGGGTCTGTGCTTCCCTTCCCATCAGCAAGGGGTGGTCAGTTTGCATTTCCTCAAGTCATCAACTTCCTAGGGGAAGGCAGTCAGAACTGCTATGCTTGGGAGACTGACGTCACCTCCCCTGCTACACAGACTTGAGGCTCCCCCCTGTTCGGTTGCGGTCCACCTGGTCCTGGGGTGGGAAGGCAGCTTGGGCTTCGAAAAGGCTAGAAGCCAGGACAAGGAGGTTTGAGAACTGTGTGCCGTGTCTTTGCTGGGTGAAGGAAGGGCTGGCTCACATCTCCGCTTGTTCATGGCTTTAAAGGGAACGTGGAACTGGGTGCTCTTTGATGTCTTTTCTGACTCTCATTTCTGAATCCCAGGCAGAGGAGAAATGGTTCAGGCTTAAGGTCCCCCAGGAGAGGGGCTGAAAAGGTAGGGCAGGAAGACCCTGCATTCACCTCCTCCAGCGACACACCGAAAGTACAGCTATTTACAGAGCCACTCAACGAGAACAACAGAACCGGAAAACTTATCTCTTTTTATTTTTTATTTTTTTTTGCTGTATTTTAAAAGTTATATACAATTAAAAACAAATTATTACAATCCAGATATATTTACCGAGACATTCAAGATTTACATTCCTGAGTATATATCTCTATGCTATATTGTAGGTCTTCGTTAGTTATCTGCTTTATCATATACAGTAGCGTATATATGTTAATCCCAACCCCCTACTTTATTCCTCTCTCCTTCTCTCTGATAAGTATGTTTGTTTTTTATATTATTCTCAATATTTTGTAATAACCTATAAAGGAAAAGAATCTGAAAAAAAATATATATGTATAACTGAGCCACTGTGCCATACAGCTGAAACTAACACACAGTATAAATCAGCTATACTTCGATTTAAAATATAATAAGTAAAAAGACAGAAAAGTGAGTAATCATTTATATTCTTTCTAAATCTGTATTTACTTCCCAAATGAACTGTCCATTCATCAATATCAGTATTTCTTTTTTGCAAATTCTTCCTCTGTCATACTTTCTAGTGTCATACAGTCCTCACAACTATAGGGTTTTCCTCATATATCACTGAAGTTAGGCATATAAACCTAAGTCATTTCCTCCAAGTCACCCAGTAGGGCTGCACCTTGCTCAACCCCAGGGCACCTCATTCCCATAAAAGGCACTGGGCTTGGTGCCCCCTGGTGTTGCGCAATGCCTGGCTCCCTTCTTGTCTGAGCTCCAAGACTTGGCTCTTCGGAGAGGCAAACTACCCTCTTCTGGAGAAGAAATTGCCTTGGCAGCATCCTGAGTGGCTCATGGAGTTGGAGTGGAAGGATAGGGGATTGGAAAGTGTGAGAGAGCTGTGTCCAGCACACATCAAACTCAGAGCATCTCCATCTCAGTCTCGGGTTTCCCTTCATTGTGTCTGTGTCCCCATTTAACAAATGGGCAATGGAGCTCTGGTATCCCAGTGGTGGGTCAGCTGGCTCTAGAAGACCCAATTCTAGGCTAGATAGAACCCACATCTATGGATCAAAGCCACAGTTTCATTGCAATCCTGGGAGGAATGCCATTCCACCTCAATCGGTATTCTTGTCTTTTTATATCAAGTGTTAGTAGTGAGGCTTAGGATGGAGAAAAGTAATTTCTTATTGTCCCTCTTTTCTCCTAGTTTAGGAACTGAAACGGGGGTGCTATAAAATTAATAACAAAGCTTATCATCTTCTAATAGCTTATTATTTTCCAGGCCTTGATCATGTAATCTACACACCATGCCTGCATGGTGAATGTTCATCAGGCATAATTAGCGCCATTTTGCAGATGAATAAACAGAGGCACAGAGATTAACTGGCTTGCTTTTGGTCTGACAGCCAAAGCAAGCGGAAGCAGTCAGCCTGAGTCGGCTGACTCCAGAGTTGCAGTCCCAGTTACTATGATACAGTGTGTACTGGAGTGGAGCTATGAACACAGCACATATTTTCCCTTTCTCTACAAGCTTCCTGATGTGACATCTTTGTCCTGAAATCAAAGTTGGATGAGAACACACAGTCTGAGCACAAGGTGGTGAATACAGGCTAAGAGTCAGCGGTGTTGCAATCCACTCACCATCTGTGAGCTATGAGCCGGCGGCTCAGGCAGTGCTGTGAAAAAACAGCATCCACTCCCTTGCCCGTCTCCCTCCCTGGAGAAGCAGGAGCGAGGAGGGGGAGATCTCCGGACTCAAGACTACCTCTTCCTCTCCTCCCCAGAAGGAGCACAGAGACACGGAGTCCTAAAAAGGTATCTTCTCCTTTTCCAGGTGCCTGGTACACAGCATCAGAATAAATAAGATTAATGGAATACTCACCAGGGTCAAGTCCATTAGATCATTCAGAGCCTCATAGTTTATTTTTACCTATTTTAGGAAACTTCGGGGAAGTTTTGAGCATCTTGTCCAGTATCTCACAGAGAAGAGGGAGAGCCAGGGTTAAATCTAGAGCAACGCTGTGACCGCTACAATCGACTGCTTCCCTCAACGTGTACTATTTCATTAAGTCCAAGATGCGGGACTGCAAGACGTCCAGCCCCTGTGGTCCACTTCCCAGCATCTCTGCCCATACAGTGTCCTCAGTGTTCCCTGCCCCTCTTCCTTCCCCGCTGGGTGCTGCCCACCACTCTGTCTCCCCAGGCTGGCCACGGGGCAGATTCCATTCCAGCTTGTTGTCCAAAGGGCCCATGGGGTTTCTTATAATCACACCCCATCCCAAGCTGTTTCCTTTTGGTAAAGGCAAACTGTTTAGGGAGTTCTTGTTTGGAGAGGAAACTTTTTACCCCCTATCTTTTTTTTTTTATCATCATCGCCCCAAACCCTGATTCTGAAGAACTGGTAGTGTAGAGATTGTATACATATAAAAAAGCAATTTAGACAGAGAGTCTTCTGGCCTAAGATCAAGGATTGCACTCTCTGTTCCTGACCTGCTCCTGGCTGCTAAGCTCCTCTGCCTCCCAGTCTCATTTTCCCCCTCTGCATTGATTAAGAATGAAAGGGCTAAGGGACAAGATGCTGAAGAGAGAGAAGATGCCCAAAGAAACCCTTGCATTTCTGTGAGAGGAAGAAAAAACCCTCCTGACGAAGTTAAACAAAATAATGCACGTAGAGCCTTTAGCTAGCACCTGGCACACGTTAGGTGCTGAATAGCTCGGGCAGATGGAGCAGACAGGAGCCGGGCACCTGCAGGATCTCAGGGCTGGCTGTGGCGGGGCGTGGCTGTCAGAAGATTGCTTTCCTGACGTTGCCTGCAGGGTACAATTGGTGACATGCCACAGCTCTCAGGAAAGTGATCTAACTTGGATTTTTCTGTATGGACACTGAATTGCAAGAAAATCTCATTTGCATAAGTTAGGGAGCTCATTTTTCCTAGAAGCTGCCTGTCAAGACTGAGAAGAAAGACGCATTTCTTAATAATGATTAATCAGCTGTATCTGAAAAGAAAAAGAAAACAATTCAGGAAATAAGATGCTAAGGAAAGGTGGGGAAAAACGATCTCCCCTCAGACGGACCCACCCAGTTAAACCCTGACAGCATTTCCTTGTGTTCACCTGCATAAAAGTGACCAGCCCTTTCCAAGTGGCAAGGAGCGCAGAGAGAAGGCATAGGGCCGGCCCTGGAGCACCCTGTGAGAGGTGAGGCTGGCGGCGTCCATCCTGAGGCTTTGCTCATCACCTTCCCAGCCCTCTTCCATTACAGCTGCAGAGAGGTGACCTGTGGTCCAGGTGCTGGGCATTTTGTAGAATGGGGAGGGGTGTTCGGTTGAACTTTCTAGTCCTTCCTTCTCAATAAGTAGAGAGGCAGAGTGGGAAAGGGGGAAGGAAGAAAGGGAAAAGGAAGGGATCTCTTTTGTTTTCAGAAACGTGATGATCGTATTAAAGTTTTATTGAAGTGTATTGATTTACAATGTTGTGTTAACTTAAGAGTGATTCAGTTATGTATACTATCTATAGCCATACTTTTTCATACTCTTTTCCATGATGGTTTATACAGGATATTGACTACAGTTCCCTCTGTTACACAGAAGGACCTGTTGCTTATCTGTTGTATGCACAGTAATTTGTGTCTGCTAATCCCAAACTCTCAGTCCTTCCCTCCCTGACCGCCCTCCCCCTTGTCAACCCCAAGTCTGTTTTCCATATGGGAGAGTCCGGTTTGTTCCATGTATATGTTCATTTGTGTCATGTTTTAGATTCTACATATAAGTACATCTTTTGTCTCTCTCTTTCTGACTTACTTCGCATAGTACAATAATCTCTAGGTCCATCCATGACGCTGCAAATGGCATTATTTCATTCATGTTTGTGGCCGAGTGATATTCCATTGTACACATCCATTCGTTTTGTCAATGGACATTTACGTTGTTTCCATGTCTTGGCTATTGTGAATAGTGCTGTTATGAATAAAGGGCTGCACATATATTTTTGAATTATATTTTTGTTTGATATATGCCTAGGAGTAGGATTGCTGGATCATGTGGCAACTCCTTGTTTAGTTTATTGAGGAACCTCCACGCTGTTTTCCACAGCTGCTGCACCGATTTACATTCCCATCAGCAGTGTAGGGGGCTTCCCTGGTGGCTCAGATGGTAAAGAACCTGCCTGCAATGTGGGAGCCATGGGTTCGATCTCTGGGTTAGGAAGATCCCCTGGAGAAGGTAATAGCAACCCACTCCAGGATTTTTGCCTGGAGAATTCCATGGACAGAGGAGCCTAGCGAGCTGCAGTCCATAGGATCACAAAGAGTCGGATACGACTAAGCGACAAACACACACTCACAGAGCAGTGCAGGAGGGTTCAAATCGAAAAGAGTCTAGCATTTACTATAAACTTCTTTTAATTCTAAAAACTTCTGGGAACTTTATAGTATATATATTTTTAATCATTTGCAGTTATTAAGTATATCTTTAAATATAAGGAGTATCACGGGCTCTGTGGGACCTGGCAGAAGTTTGTTCCTGTCCGTCTGCTGCGAGGGGATCTGCTGGGTCTCCCGCTGAGATCTAGGGGGCGGTGCTGTGGGCGGGGCGGTGCACAGGTGAGGGGAGCGGCCGCCTGCCCTCCCATCCTGGTTCCGCCGCCGCTCAGGGGCCACGTACCTTGGGCAGGTTTCTCCACCTCGCTAAGAGTCAGTTCCGTCTCAGGTAAAAAGGGGTTGGAAAGAGAACCACCCTCAGAGGCTGGCTGGGAGCATGAGATAACCATGGAAAATACTTGGCATAGAGCCCGAGGCACGAGGCAGGCATGATCAATGTTAGCTACTACTGTTGCCTGAATCAGGTGAAATGGCTGGGATCACCTGAGGGACATCTTTCTCTTCCGAGGCTCCTATTGGGGGTAAGCAGGCAACACCCCACTGCTTCTGAGAGTTGTCAGCAGAAAAACTGTGACCCCTTTAGTCACTTGTCTCCCCAGAAGCACTCCAGCTGTCTTTTGAGGGGAGAGAGGATTCTATTGCCTGCCCTGTCAATGGGGTCTGTTTCCTTGTTCTGCTAGAAACAGGTTGCAAGAAGAGAAATCAAGCTCTTTACCACAATGCCTGCTCTCCAGTGAGGTCTCAGCGTACACCTGTCCCTTGCTGGGAATGCTGCTAAGTTAAGGAGAAGTGAGGGAACACAGTTTCTTAAGCAGGAGTCACTGCTTCTCAGCTTCTGGAGAAGAGCCTGGGACTCTGGAGGATGACCCGGGGTCGGGGGGGGGGGGGGTATGGCTCATGCTCCCCACAGGCGTGGTTAGAAGTGGGGGCATCCACAGCCCCCAGCTGTCTTCCTATGCTCGCGGCCCCCGTCTTGTCCACTGTGGCATCCACACGCCTTAAACAGCACACACGTGGCTGGAACCGAGCGCTCAGTCTGTACCATGGACGACGCTGGGCAGAGGCCAGTCCATGCACAAGTGTTGCCCTCTGACTTATTTTTAATGCTTGGCTCTGTTTGTGAAATGTGTGCTGGTGCTGGGAAAAGTCAGAGGAGGAGAACTCAACAGGCTGTACAATCATGCTTTGAGCACTTTTCTCAAGATATATATTACATGGCACCACTGAAAGGGGTTCACTGAAAAGAGACAGAAGGACAGAGGCAGGAGGGGGTGTGAGAACTGGGCAGGGGGCGAGGGCAGCAGGGATCTGGGTCTGGCCCTGGTTAGAGGTTAGCGAGGGGAGAGTACGTCCCTGGCACCTCCTGGCTCGATGGGTGATGGAGGGGAAGCCGCCACCTTGCCATCTGTGGGTCTCCCTCAACACCGCAGCTAATGGATTATTAGAGACCCCGTACCTCCCCTTCCCATCTTCTTCAGCTGGTGACATCTTCATAGTAAAGTAAAGTAAAGTCGCTCAGTCGTGTCCGACTCTTCGCGACCCCATGGACTGTAGCCTACCAGGCTCCTCCTTCCATGGGATTCTCCAGGCAAGAGTACTGGAGTGGGTTGCCATATAGTTGGCATCAAAGGAGTGATTTTAAGCAGACACAGTGGGTATGTAACTTAGTTACCAAGTGGGGATATAATAAAAAGATGTCTCCTATTTTCAGGGGTAAACATAAAAAAGTGAAATGTGTTTTATGGTTTTTTCAGATCTATTGCCTAATTTCTAGGGCATATTACCAACCCTGTTTCATTTAATTTGTTAAAAAAACAACAAAAAACCGCTTCTCACCCCTGTTGAAAAACGAGCTGTGTTGAGTCATGTGAATGATTTACTCACAAATTCACTCCTTGAAAGTTGGGAGAACACTGTGGATCAGGCTTTCCCGGGCGGGGGCGGGGGGAGTGGGTGCAGCGGGGGGTACAAGGAAGGGCTAACTCAACTGATTCAAAGAAACCAGAGAAGGAGACACATGCCCTGAGGTCCGCAGGCTGAGGTCCTGAGTCCTCCTTTCTGGGCTGCCCTCTGACCGGGCTTGCGAGGTCCGAAGGGAGACTCGGTCAGGGTCTCTTGGCCGGAAAGCTCACTTCACCCCTCCCCGCAGGACATGAAGGCACTGTGCGTTTCCTTCTGCCTCCTGGGTGCCGGGCTCTTCCTGTGTTCAGCGCACGCCCGAGGCCTCAGGAGATGCCTGATTTCCACGAACTTGCACCGTATGGAGGAGAGCTTCCGAGGAATCAAAACAGCCATTGTGAGTGTGGGTTTGGGGTGAAGGCGTGGGAGCATGCCTCACTTTACCTTAGTGTGACAGCCAGCTCCTGCTCATCACCTCGGTGTCTCTGGAGGATGCGAAGTCCTCACTGCTTGTGCCCATCGTGTTTTCCTCCGTAGCAAGCTAAGGACACCTTCCAAAACGTCACCATCCTGTCCCCATCGGAGACCCTGCATGGCATTAAGGTACCAGCCTCTGTCTGCTCGCTCCTCTTCTGGCATTTTGTGGGGAAGCGGCCCAGGGCTGAGGGGGAATCTGTGCCTGTGCACGCCTCTTCCCTGACCTCCCCGGACTCTGAGGCTCCGCTGACTCCTCACGTGTCAGCTAATGTGCGAGGGTGTGCTCCTGTCTTGGGGAACTTGAACCCCAGGGAGGGTGTTCACCCCAACAGTGATTAAGGTGTCACATGCTCAGATGGGGCAGGATTTCTATGGCTTAGAGTGACTTTTGTGGTTTTGTGGGGAAGCTGAGACAATGAGCAGTGTCTCAAAAGCTGAAGAGGCTTGGGGTTAGTGGCTAAAAGAAAGGAAGGGTTTGGGGAGAATAGGTGTGTAAGATCAATGGAAATACATATCAGGGAACAGAGGGGCAGCTGGGGTGAATTCCCTGGTGGTCCCGTAATCAGGACTCTGTACTCTCACTGCCGAGGGTGTGGGTTCAATCCCTGGTCAGGGAACTACGATCGCTCAAGCCATGAGGCGAGACAGAAAAAAAAAAAAGAGGCAAACTTGAAAGCCAGGCTGAGCCTCAGCTTTATTTATTTTTGGTCATACTGAGTGGCTTGTGGGATCTTGGTTACCCAGCAGGGGGACCCTGTGTGGCCAGCAGGGGAAGCGTGGGATCCTAGCCACTGGACAGCCAGAGAGCTCTGAGCAGTGACCTGTAATACAGGCCACATAGAGTTCCTGCGGGTGTTGGAACCAGAGTGGGTGACCACAGAGTCTTTTAGAAAGACAGTCTGGTGATGGTCTTCACAATAGACAGCTTGAGGCCAGAAGGCAGGGAGGGAATGTCTAATTGCCAGACTAGAGGTGCTGAGAGTCCGTGTGTTGGAAAACAGCTGACGTATGAGGTGATGGTTCACTTCACAGAAGGGGCCAATGAGAAGTACCTTTAAAAGTGAGCTCCTCCAGTCCTTGATAGCATTCTAGAGAAACCCAGTTCTTTCAGTTACTTATGTGACAGAGTACAAGGCACAAGATCATTCTTCTAGGCGTTCTATTAGGCCTGATTTGTTTATGGTGAACACAAGGAGACACTTCCTAAATTCTATTCTGGTCAATGGTATAGGAGACTTACAGGATGTTACAGCTGGAAGGGACCCAAAGGTCATCTATTTTGAAACCATCATTTTCAAATGACCAGAGGACGTCTTGGGAGAACGAATGTCTAGTTAGTAGTGGTTGTCAGAAATAGACTCTCAAGTCTCATGCCCCTGTTTCTTCGTCCTCTCAAGGTCTAGAAATAGTTGATGTGGCCTAAGGCAAGCGGTCGATAAGTATACAGTTCATTGTCATATTTATTCTCTTCCCCTCTCCCTCTTCGATGAGACAAAGGTTACAACTTTTTACTCCTTTGGTGAAGGGAATTAGAAGGAGCAGAGGAAGAGGAGAGGTTTTGTGTAGCAAGTTCAGTTTCCATCCAGGAAAAGCTACCTGTCGGGCCAAGGAGGCTTTGCTGCCTTAATGCTAATGAAGATATAGATGTACATTGCTGTAGACCCTTCTTTTCTCAGGCTGACCTACAGCTCTCCTACACTGGTTCTTAGGGTGGAGTGCAAACTGCAAGAAGGAAACTCAGGCTGGCCAGTTGCCCTGAGCCATGCCCAAGGAAGTCAGGAGCTTTTCTGAGGAGGACCTGCCCAGATGCATGCATTTCTGCCGCTGTCAGTTTCCATTCTTGCACATCTCCACTCCAACCAAGTGATCCCTGAAGTTTAAAAAGAACACACTGGAGGAGAGACGAACAGTCATCACACTGAAAGGAATATATGCTTAGCACAAGCCTGACATGCAGCAGTCACTGAGTGGCTGTTAGTGGCTAGAGGATGTTCCAGAGACTCAGACTTCAGTACAGTGTAAGGAAGTGCTTTTCAGGAAAGCTATTCAGACATTGCTCCTTTCGAAAGGGAGGTGTCTGATCTCTGGAAACAGTTAAGCAGAAGTTAGTGATGATATGTCAGGGATGCCGTAGAGAGAATTCTAGCCTATAGCTGGGCGCCATCCCCTGTGAATATATCTCCTGGCCACATGAAAAGGAGGTAAGAACTGCAATCTCTTCTTGGTGACTCTGTCATAAGCAGCTTTGGTGTCATTAAGAGGACACTCTGAGACCAATAAAAATGTAACAGAAAAAGGCTTTTAGTTATTTCACTCCTTGTTGCCCCAACCCAAGCAGGCTGCTTTTGTCTCTAGGATAATAAGAGAAGAGGTCCTCTGGGACTATTCTTAATTTGTGTCTGTAGCCCTTAGATGTATGCTGCGTGACCAAGAACCTCCTGGCATTTTATGTGGACAGGGTGTTCAAGGACCATCAGGAGCTGAACCCCCAAATCATGAGAAAAATCAGCAGCCTTGCCAACTCTTTCCTCTACATGCAGAAGACTCTACAACAATGTGTGAGTCACCAGCATCTACTTCCTGCCTGCCCCATGGAGCCCAGGACATGCTGGCCCTTTGCGGCCTTCTGAAATGGTTCTGGGCCCAAGGGAAATCCCCTGCCTTGTCATCCACGGGGGCAGAAGTGTCAGGAACCACTTCTAGTGGGTCCTCCTTGCCCAGGGCTTCCTCCTCACCCAGGGCTTCCTCCTCCTCAGACCCGGTTTCCTCATGGATAATCTTCCTGGGATGACCAACTTACCTCAAAGTGATCTCTTAAGTGATCCCGGGACTGGCCTGTGAGAGGGGTGTGTTGAAGATTCTGGGCTTATCACAGGCACACCCCTAGTTTCTTTGTTCCGAGCCCTTGGGGTTTCCATACCAGTCAACCTCTGGGTGGTTCCCTGGTATATAGCCTATCCTATATAAGCATCACCTATACACTCATTGTGATTTGTTAAAAAGAAACCTCAGAAATAAAACTGAGCCCCCAAGAGCCAATAAAAACTTAGACCAGGAGAAAACCCAGGGGTTCTGGCCCCATCTCTGCCAATGATTTCCCGGTGACTTTGTGACAAGCTACTTCACCTCTCTGTGCCTTGGATCCTGAAGTTGTTAGAAGAGGTCATGACCCCTGTCCCACTTACGTGAAGATGTGTTTAACCAGTTATTTGATTAACTAGCCCAACAAATATTGAGTGCCTGCCTAGAGTGGTGTTGCATTCACAGGGTGGTGACAAGACAGATTTGGCCCCTGCTCTCCAGGCCTTTCCAGCCCTGGTGACATGCAAGGTGATTCTACCAACAACCCCTACAGCCCCCTGCTGCCCCAGCCTGGGTTGACTCACCCGACTCTCACCTTGGGAGGAAGGAGAACTATCACTCCTCACATAGGAGGTGGTGTTAAGAGTGAGCCGGGGTGGAAAAGTCTTCTGATGGATGCTATCTCCATTTTATTGCAACAGAAGCTGTGTCACTGCAGACAGGAAGCAACCAATGCAACCAGAATCATCCATGACAACTATGATCAGGTAAGGGAGGGGGAGAGGACAGGGAAGGGAGAGGTGGGGTGCAGCAGCCTGAGTGGGCAGCCTCCTCCCTGCTCAAATTCATCCATTTACTCAACAGTATTGATGGCCGGTCTGCCCAGTTCTGTGTCTGCAGAGTGTGTTGGTCTTACCTCACTTGTTAATTTCCTGGTCTCTCTCTCCCCATTATGCCTCCACTGTTTCCTTTTCACATAGCAGAACTATGTTCAGATCTGAGGGAAAGCACACACTGTTTAAGATAGGGCTGAGGCTGAGGGAGGCTTCCTAGGTGGCGCTAGTGGTAAAGAACCTGCCCGCCAATGCAGGTTAGACGTAAGAGACGCGGGTTCGATCCCCAGGTCGGGCACGGCAAGCCACTCCAGTATTCTTGCCTGGAGCATCCCAAGGACAGAGGAGCCTGGCGGGCTGCAGTCTATGGGGTCACACAGAGTTGGACACGACTGAGTGACTTAGCATGCACGCACAACGCAGAGGGAGCAAAGAGCCCCAGTGAACTGTAAGCTGTTGTGCATGAAGCGTGCTACCTGGTAGCGTGTTTCTGTGTCGCTGTGTCTAGGCACTGTGATCAGTGTCCTGTGTGGTGACGAACAGCGCTTCTCATGTAGGTGCGGATGTCGTACGCACACCTCATGTAGAGGTGGAGTTAGAAGCACGGTCTCTTACCTGCATCATTTAGAGATTCTGTTGAAATGCAGATTCTGGCTGGTAGACCTGGAATGAGGTCTGAGATTCTGCGGTTCACCCACACTCCCAGATTAAGTCAATGCTTCGAATAACAAGGAGCTGCAAGGTCTGTTCAGAGCTCTTCTTCTTTGTGGAGAGGCTCCACAGAGTAACATCACAATGGCAGAAATTCATATTGTTCTTCCTATGAGCCAGGTATTAAGTGCACTAAAGGCATTAGCAGCACACTTATTCCTTACAACAATGCTACAAGCCATTGTCTATATTTGATACATTAGAAAACCAAGGCACAAACAGGTTAAGTAACTTAACTAAGTTTATACCACACTAAGTGATGGAGGTGGGGCTTGATCCCATGCCATCTGGCTGCACAGGACATACTTTTGTATCTTACCATCTCTTCCACTCTGCTGAGGAAGAGCTGGGGTAAGTCAGGAGACTTGGGTTCCAGTCTAACTCTGCTGCTAGTTGGCTGTGTGACTTTGGGTAGGACACCTTCTTAGGGGCTGCAGCGTCCAACGGAGACACGTTGTTCCCCCTTCTCTTTGCTGGGCCCCTCGGGCACTGTGGATTTCAGGGAGAGTGGCAGTAGTAGGCCAAGCTGATGTCAACAGGAAAGCAAGCAGAGCTTCCAGCAAAGCAAGTGTGCTTGTTTGTTTTTCTGTGACATATAGGAAAAAGAAAAACAGAGGGCAAAGGATGAAGAACTTCTTATTTTGTTTATAAGTTACTGACATGATTTAACTGTTTGTGTATAGAAAACAATTTAGGTCATGTGTTAGGAAAATAATTTAGGGTCTGTATGCCCTGCAGAGATAATGGTTGCATAAAAAGCAAACCTCATGGGGACCTGAACATGGGGCGAGTGACTGAAAACTGTGGTACAGCTCAGAAAGGCAGGCTATGATGATGATTTGCATGGTTTCAGTTGGAGGTCCGGGCTGCTGCCGTTAAGTCTCTGGGAGAGCTGGACGTCTTTCTAGCCTGGATTGACAAGCATCATCAAGGAACTTCGGCTGCCTCAAGACAAGGAACCTAATTTGGGAGGATGAACAGCCCCTGAGAGGTTTCTGGTGGGGGACAGCCAACTTGGAAGGGGAGGGAGACGGGGGAGGCCCTGTTTTATGCAAATGAGGGTCTTTTTGAGGAAGTCTTCCTGCTTGTTTGGAATTCTCTTCTCTGGGCTGAGATGTTGTAAGGGGAAATTCTGGGTTTGAGCACACCTCACCTTGTGGCTAAAATCTCACCGGCTGGGCCCAGCTTGTCTGGTCTCACCTGAAGGTGTCCAAGCAGTCTACTGGTTTTATTTTTATAACAAAGTATGTCTGTTGAGAGGTCCTGTGGGGCCATCCTGGAGGGAGAGGGTGGGCTTCCCTAATTTATTGTGAAGTTTCTCATCCCATGTCTGTGATGTGAGCTAAGCAATATCCTGTGGTGCATATTGTACTGACTGTCTTTTTTCTGAATAAATTCTCTTCTTTACCAATTAGTGGAAGTGTCTTCTGTTTTAGGAAGGCCAGTCAAAGACCATGAATGGAGACTATGAGAAATGAAATGCGCCTTGGGGAATTCCCTGGTGGTCTAGTGGTGAGGACTCTGAATTCTCACTGCTAAGGGCCCGGGTTCAGCCCTTGACTGGGGAACAAAATAATCCCACAAGTCATGCAGTACTGCCAAAAACAAATAAATAAATTAAAAATAAAGAAATGAAACGGGCCTTGAAGAACAAAAACAGATGGGAAAACAGGCCTAGAAAGGGATAAAAATTTACTCAAAGTGAGTTAGTACAGAGAAGGGTTTCAGACTGGACTCCACCCAGCACCTGTGCTCCACATAATGATCAAGAGGGTGAGCACAGGACTTCTAATCATGACTCCTCACCGTCACTCCATTTCTGATCTCTCTTTCTCTGTGTTTCTACCTTTTCTCTCTGTCTCTCTGTTATTGAATTGGGTCCCACTGTTCACAGCTTTCAAAATCAGTACTCACAAATGTTGATGTAAAGGAAAGTTGCCTTTTATTCAGAATGCCAGCAATCTGCGGACCCCCCAAAACCACCTCTGAAGATTCTGCTCAGACGTAAAAGCTTTTAAAGGGAAACAGGGAAGTAACCTCAGTTAATCATTGAGATGGGCTGGGGGTGTGGGTGGGGGGGTCAGAGTCGCCACCATCCCCCACTGTGTGCAGGCTTGTTAACTCTGTCTGACCTTTCTTATTTCTAAAGATGTTATCTTGCTCACACAGTTTGTTCAAAAGATCAGTGAAAGGGAAGCTGGAGAGGAGATCTGGTGATGTGTTAATTACTTACTCTTCACTTCTATTTCTTTGATCTATGTAAAGAAACAACAAGTTAGACAAAGTAGTGTGTGATCAAAAGATGTGGAAGGTGTGCCAGGGCCAGAGGTGAGCAGAGCTGGTGCCTCCTGCAGAGAGCTCTTTCCTGCCCAAAGCTGCCCACATGTCTGTCTTGTCTCTGTCATTTCTTTCTTATTGCTCCCAACCTAGATATATCTTTTCAGGCCCTAAATTCATCCCCCACAGGTATGTATGTGGAGCTGGAGAGAAGGTATTTCTAACAAAGGGATGGTTGTCATGGTGACAAAGCTAAATGACTGAAGCCCAAGGCAAGAGGAATTCTGGGTAGAGGGGTTCTGGCCAAAATGGGCACCAACTTCTAGTGGACAGGCCTCAGATGGCTAACGACAATAAGAATCGATACTTCTGAGCAGCTGCCACGTGCTCGATGCCGAAATAAGTGCTTTACCTGTACGATCCTGGGTCCTGTATCTATACTGTGACTGGCTGGCTGAAGAAACCTTTCTCTATTCCTACCTGGGAAAGAGATTTCATAGAACAGGCTTTAGTGTCTGAAGTCAGCCAGTCCTGACTCCAATCCTATGTGACTCTGAGCAAATTACTTAGTGGCTGTAAGTCTCAATGTCCTCCTGGGTAAAACAGAGATAATAACACTGGTCTCCAGGTGTTGCTGTGAGTTATGAGTGAGATGAGGGCCCCGCAGCCCTCAGAGTGGGAAGCCGCACGTGTAGTGTAAAGACTGCCGAGCCAGGAATCACAGTCTGGCTCCAAGTCTGCCGTGATCCACCCAGGACAGGTCACCACGTTGCCTTAATTCTCAGTTGTCTGCAGTGTGGACACTGACCCCCGTGCTATCGTGTGAAAGCCAGAGCATTATGATGGTTGGAGAGGCCCTCATATCTGCACACGCACGAGGTTCCCGACTGTTTCCTCGCACTATGTCCCCTATTCTTGCCCAGGCTCAGTACCACTCGACCATGCTCACCTGCTTCGTGTCTCTAAAACACATCAGGCTTGTCCTCACGTTAGGGCCTTTGTGCTTTGCGTGCACACATACACCTAAACTGAGATAGGATTAAAAGAAACCTCCAGTGTTATGCTCGAGTGGGATTAACAAGCTATTAAGAGGAAGCAGTTTTACAGAGGACTCAACCTTCTCAAGGTGACTTGGCTGGATGTTCATCCTGAGCTGACTGGATGATGGCAAGACCAGCTTCATGAGAGCATATCTCATCTTCTGTGACTGCCCCGGGTGTGTTTCCCACAGACACCTGCATGGCTTGCACCTCCACCTTCTCCAGACCTTTACTCAAAGGGTGTCCTATTTAAGCATGAACTCCCCCATTTCCACCTTCAGCACATCTTATACCCTTTCTTTGCTTCCCCGGCATTCTACTTTATTATGTCTGTCTCTCTACTCAAATGTAAGCTCCATGAGGATAGGTTTGTTCATTGCCTGGCACTTAGTGTTAAATTCACATTTCCTGAATACGTGATCTAGATGAATTAAAAACAAAAATAATGGCAAACACTTATTTAGTGCTTTTGTAAGCCAAGCAGTCATCTAAGTAATATACATAATGTAATATATTATGAATATATATTTCATTTTAATTTTCAAGACAGTCCTATAGAAATGAGAGTGAAATAAAAGGAAAAAAGCCCCCCCTCTTTGAATGTTAACCATACAGATGGTTAACCCTTGGGGAAGAACCTGGACATAGAGGTCAAGAAACACCTGATGTCATACAGATCATAAGCAGCAGAGCCAGGCTTCCAGTCCCCACAGCCTGCTTCCAGGGTGAGCTCTACTGTCAACATCAGTGTCCAGGTGTTGAGCACGTATTATGCACCAGTGAAAATAATTCTGCTTTCTCCTCTACACCTCATGATAACCCTCTATGGGAAAGATTATTAACAACCCAATTACACAGATGACGAGGCCTGAAGCTTAGCGAGGCTCAACAACACACTAAGGGTCACACAGTTATGGGACTGGGGTTTGTTAAGTTAAGTAAACAAGGAGACCCTTAGAGTGAGGTGGCTGTGATGCCCTAGGTGGGGTCTGTGTAAGCAAACCAAAATCTAAGCCTGCAAATGCCTCAAGGTTATGAAATAAAAACACTGAGGACAGTCACTGAGAGTCAACTAGACGTTAAGCCACAGCCAATCAAACAGCTTCTTTCTTCACTTTCACACCTTCTCTACGTAGGTCCTTCCCAGCTGGCTCCTGACTACTTCCGGTTTGGTGCTGCTGATTCCAAGAGATTTTTGTTCAAATAAAAGGTAAAATTCTTTTAATATGCATCAGTTTATCTTTTAACAATACCCAACGCAGGTGTTCTACTCCACCTTGCACGCATGGTGGACAATGGAAGAGGAGCTTTACTGGCATAAGGCGCTGTACCTGTAGGAAAGAAACATTGTTTTATCAATGGGTGCAAAAGTAGAGGAGGAGCAGATGGAGTCAGAGAGGGAGAGAGGAAAAATTATTAAAGGAGATGGTGACTGCAGCCATGAAATTAAAAGACGCTTACTCCTTGGAAGAAAAGTTATGACCAACCTAGATAGCATATTGAAAAGCAGAGACATTACTTTGCCGACTAAGGTCTGTCTAGTCAAGGCTATGATTTTTCCTGTGGTCATGTATGGATGTGAGAGTTGGACTGTGAAGAAAGCTGAGTGCTAAAGAATTGATGCTTTTGAATGTGGTGTTGGAGAAGACTCTTGAGAGTCCCTTGGACTGCAAGGAGATCCAACCAGTCCATTCTGAAGGAGATCAACCCTGGGATTTCTTTGGAAGGAATGATACTAAAGTTGAAACTCCAGTACTTTGGCCACCTCATGTGAAGAGTTGACTCTTTGGAAAAGACTCTGATGCTGGGAGGGACTGGGGGAAGGAGGAGAAGGGGACGACCGAGGATGAGATGGTTGGATGGCATCACTGACTCGATGGACGTGAGTCTGAGTGAACTCCGGGAGTTGGTGATGGACAGGGAGGCCTGGCGTGCTGCGATTCATGGGGTCGCAAAGAGTCGGACACGACTGAGCGACTGAACTGAACTGAACTGAACCCCCCTATATATCCCACCTGCTTACTTCACTTTGACTCTTTCACTTGCCTATCTGTCCTTGCTCTCCTTCCAGGCTTGAAGAACGTGTCCTGGCTCTTGTGTAGACCACAGGGGGCATGGCACAGAGTTGTGCTTTTGTTCCTTGGTGTTATTATTTATTAAGCACACAGCTGGTGCTTAATAAATGCCTGCTAAGGAACCAAGTATACAATTTTCTCCCAAACCATGGCCTCTGAGTCCTTGATTAGCTCCTAGGAGGCACCCTGGAGAAATCTGGGGCTCACCTTCCACAGCTCAGGTGCAAGGGGAGGGAACACATAGCCTGTGGCAGGACCCTGTGGGTACTTTATGTATGTGGCTTCACTTCCTTGTGTCTCAGATGGTAAAGACTCTGCCTGCAATGAGGGATACCTGGGTTCGATTCCTGGGTGGGGAAGAGAGACTGGAGAAGGGAATGGCAACCCACTCCAGTTTTCTTGCCCGGAGAATTCCATGGACAGAGGAGGCTGGCAGGCTACAGTCCATGGGGTCACAAAGAGTCAGACATGACTGAGCGACTAACACACTAAAGCTCAGAGGAATGGAGGAGGTTTTAGGTCTCATTCCCATGTGACCAGCAGAGGCATCTGAGACTCAGGGAGGTGGGAGGACTTGCTTGAGGTCACATCTGAGGGATGGCAGGTCCAGAAAGTGAACCCAGGTCTGATCTTCCTGGATCTGGTGCTCTCTTCCTTTGCTACTGGGGAGGTTCATTTTGTTTGGACCAAGCTATCTAACCCAGAGCCCAAGTTGCTACACTGGCTGCCAGATCTTTAAACCCAGCTGCGTAAAAAGGAGCCTGGACTTGCCAGCAGCAAGCTTGTGAAGTTACACACACATTTATGGACCAGCACGGAGCGAAGAAGCAGAGGCCGACTTCTGAAGGTGTTACACGATGTTCCTGGCACTGCGGAGTCTGGTCTCCTCCTGGAGGACACTCTAGCCTCCTTTCAACTTCCAGTGTGGATTGCTGACAGCCACACATGCTCAGGGCAGCTGTCTTTTGGAACAATGAATTTGCTAGGAAGTTCAGCTGGTAAAGAACCCGGCTGCAACACAGGGGACCCCGTTTCCATTTCTGGGTCGGCTCCAATCTGCTGGAGAAGGGATGGGCTGCCCACTGCAGCATTCTTGGGCTTCCCTGGCGGCTCAGCTGGTAAAGAACCTTCCTGCAATGTGGGGGACCTGGGTTCAGTCCCTAGATTGGGAAGGCCCCCTGGAGAAGGGAATGGCTATCTACTCCACTACTCTTGTTTGGAGAATTCCATGGGCAGAGAAGTCTGGTGGGCTACAGTCCATGGGGTAGCAAAGAGTCAGACACAACCGAATGACTTTCACACTTTTTTGTCCAAATGGATAAGAGGATTGGCTTTCATGTGAAATCCTGGTCCTGCTGCATGATCTTGAACAGTTCACTTCACCTGTGCCCCCCTTTCCTCATGTGTGTGGATTGTAATAAGGATCCAAGATGCCATTTATAGTAGCTGTGAAGGTGGTGCTCACTAAAATGACGGTTGTTTCTATTCAGGCATTTTAGCTTTTTTAATCTTATTTCCCATGAAACACCACTGTCTTGGGAAATCTTTCTTCTTACATGTCTTTTTTTTTTTTCAAACTAGCAAGTATGACAAGGCAAAAGGCACTGGCCCAGGCCAGCTGTGCTGTCTTCTGGGTCTGTATTTCCAGGAAGCTCTCAGCTGAGCCCCTCATACAGGTGCTTGAAGATTTATCTGGCCAGCCAAGCCGGGTAGCCTTCCGGATTCTCCTGCTATTCAGACCGCCCCCTGCAGGCTCTCCTGCCCATGCCCTTTCTCTGATACAGACTCATCCCAGTGTGAAACTCTTGCCTTGACTCTCCTGAAGCTTGTTTACGCCTAACACAATCCTGGGTACATCCAACTCACTTGACGTCCTCTGCAGCTGTGAACAAATACCCCTGCTCAGTGGCAGAAGCCAACTGATCATTCCTGGAGGTAGACTCAGGGGTCAGCATGTCATGTTTGGCCAAGGAGTTTCAGTTCAGTTTGGTTCAGTCATTCAGTCATGTCTGACTCTTTGTGACCTCATGGACTGCAGCATGCCAGGCCTCCCTGTCCATCACCAACTCCTGGGGTTTACTCAAACTCACTTCCATTAAGTCGGTGATGCCATCCAACCATCTCATCCTCTGTCATCCCTTTCTCCTCTCACCTT
The DNA here is from genome assembly GCF_023091745.1 of Budorcas taxicolor. Classification (NCBI taxonomy): domain Eukaryota; kingdom Metazoa; phylum Chordata; class Mammalia; order Artiodactyla; family Bovidae; genus Budorcas; species Budorcas taxicolor. Next base: position 6,418,027 of record NC_068925.1, read on the forward strand.
CAATCTTTCCCAGCATCAGGGTCTTTTCAAATGAGTCAGTTCTTCACATCAGGTGGCCAAAGCACTGGAGTTTCAGCTTCAGTATCAGTCCTTCCAATGAATATTCAGGACTGATTTCCTTTAGGATGGACTGGTTGGATATCCTTACTATCTAAGGGACTCTCAAGGAGTTTGGGGGAGGATATATTCTTAAAAGTGCTTCCCAGGTAGCACTGGTGATAAAGAACCTGCCTGCCAATGCAGGAGACTTAAGAGACATGGGTTTAGTCCCTGGGAAGGGAAGATCCCCTAGAGGAGGACATGGAAACCAACTCCAGTATTCTCGCCTGGAGAATACCATGGACAGAGGAGCCTGGTGGGTTATAGTCCATAGAGTCGCAACGAATCATACACAGCTAAAGAGACTTGGCATGCGTGCATATTCTTAAAAAGTTATTATGAGCTGTAGAGCTAGTCTGTACACTTGCAGCTCTGTTATGGAAACCTAGCCCAGTCTCAGGTCTCTGCCATGGAACCACTGTCAGTCAGGACTGAATATTGTGAAAGAGACCTCTTCTGTGTGGCCTTAAGGCTTGGTTCAGGCACTGGGACCAGGAGAGGTTTCAAAATCCAGCTTTCATACCTGGAGATAAGTTTATCTCAGCATGGCTTTGGTCTGGACGTCTCGTCTGGTCACTTTCCTAGATACTCAAAGAAGACTCTGTGTCTCAGTTTCTTTATTTGGAAAATAAAGAGAATACTCATCCCTGCATTAAGGGTTGCCTAAAGATCAACTTCTCTGATAGCTCAGTTGGTAAAGAATCCACCTACAATGCAGGAAACCCCAGTTTGATCCACGGGTTGGGAAGATCACCTGGAGAAGGGATAGGCTACCCACTCCAGTATTCTTGGGCATCCCTTGTGGCTCAGCTGGTAAAGTATCTGCCTGCCATGTAGGAGACCTGGGTTCGGTCCCTGGGTTAGGAAGGTCCCGTGCAGAAGGGAAAGGCTACCCACTCCAGTAGTCTGGCCTGGAGAATTCCATGGACTGTATAGTCTGTGGGGTCGTAAAGAGTCAGACATGACTGAACAACTTTCACTTCACTTGACTTCAAAGATCAAGTGAGTTAATATTTTATGAAATGTGTAGTGCCTGGCACACGGTGAGTGCCATAAACACACAACAGAAGAGCCTGTAGCCACATCCTGTCACTTTCCTACTCTAGCCCAGCCTAGACTTAACTTCCCGAGAACCACAGTCCCACCGCCAGGACAGAAATAGTCTTCCTCCTGCTCCTTCTTCACTCCCACCTCTCAACCCCATTTGCGTTCTTGGGACCTAGAGTGATTTTCCAGTTCTTGACATGACAGAAATATCTTGGCATCCATCCCTCTCTAGATTAAGCTCCTCATGGATAGCTATTGTGTGAATGGCTGCACTCAGTAAATATTTAGTTTTTGAATGAGCGAATTCAAAGGCATGCAGCAAAGGCAACTCCAGATGTCTAGGCAGCTCCTTCTTGGATTCTTGGAGGAAGCCTATGGCTTTGCCGTTTGGCTTTTAGAACATCTCTGGCTTTCTCTTATCTTCCAGTCGATGTCCCCGTCTCTAGCCCCTAGCAAGAAGAACTCTCTCTGGCCTCCCTGGCTTGGGTTTCAATTTTGCCCAATTGTTGTTTTACTCTCTTTATATCCTGAAGCCTGAAGTTTGGTGGCTTCCACTGCACTCCTGGGCCCTTAGGATATCATGCCAACTTGAACCCCAGCTTTCTTGGGAGCAATGTGATCCAGTAGCCCTGTGAGTGGGGAGAAAGAACCTCCTCTCCCTCACCTCCTCAATGCCTCTAAAACACCCCCCACACCTAACCCACGAAGAACAGCTAAAGTCTTGATGAGATACCCCTGAGACAGGGTGCAGATGACATCCCGCAGTGGTCACCGTGGAGTAGTGGGATTACGTCCAGATGGCTAGAAGTGAAGTCTTTTGCGAGAGTAGCTGGCATCAGAGAGCTCACTCTCTTTGCAGGGAAACAGTGCATGAAAAAGTGCTTTGAATTTAGTTAAGGAAGGACATCAATAAGCAATTTTGTTGAGTTCCTGGGATGTGTGTGATGATATCTAGATCCTGAGCAGCTTACCAAAAGAAAACAGTCACTTATTCTTTAGAAATGAAAAGTCTGAATCCAATATCCTCAGAATGTTGTTCACAGTTCGTTGCACTTTGACTCTTTTCAATCTTTTTCAAAACCCACTGCCTTGCCCTACCCAACACCCACAGAAGCGCCATCCTCCAGGTACCAAAGTGCTCTCTGGTCTCAGGGATTTTGTTGCAGCTTTTCCTGTTGTAAGGAGCAAGGGCCCTTCTGCTTCTGCCTCTGTCTCTCCACCCTCAAAGCTCATAAAATTATTAGTTCTTCAAATCGTCACTCAAACTGGACTTTCTCCAAGTAACCTTCCCTGATACGCTTCTTAGCCCTTAGAAGTCATCCTGACACTCCCTTCTCCCTATGCCTGTGATGAACACAGACTTGGAATTGTTCCAGGAACGTCCTGATAACAAACATTCCCATCATCCTTATAACAGCCTCATTCCTCTCAAACTGCCTGTCACAATTGGGAAAGTATGGTTGCTATTCCCACAGGCCTTTGCGTCTGCCATTAGAACAAAGACTCTTCACCTTTCGTGTGCCATGGGCCCCTTTGGCACATCAGTAAAGCCTATGGTTTTTAATAATGTTTCTAAATGCATGAAATATATAAAATTGAAAAGGAAATCAATTTTATTAATATACAGCTATCAAAATATGGAAATGACAATTAGTATTATATAATAAATGTGTTTCTCTATAATGCATTAACAAGATCTAGCAGTGGGCCTACAAATTATTGACATTTCTAAGCAGTGATGAGTGTTGAGATATCTAAGACAACCATAATGGGACACAGAATATCTGTGATTTCTATCAGCAACAAGGTTACAGGCACTGCTAATACCTCTGTGGTCTATATTTGTTTCCTATCCTCTGAAATTAAAAAAAAAAAAGTTAAATTTTGACTAGAGGCTAGTGAAAAGGTAAGATGTGGCTTTTTCCCATTCTCCTTCTGCCAGATTAGGAACTCCTATATTAAAGCATCTCTTCCCCTCACCATGCCCTGAGGTCCCAGGAGAGGTCCCAAGAAATTAAGCCTGTTCCTGCTGGCATTCATGGGTCATCCAGCTCAGTGTCCACACAAGGAGAACTGCAGTTTGTTTTGGGAATTAAAAGGAAAAGAACTGAGGACATCCTTATTCTCCTAGGTGAAAGAAAGTGAAAGTGAAGTCGCTCAGTCGTGTCCGACTCTTTTGCGACCCCATGAACTGTAGCCTCCTCCGTCCATGGGATTCTCCTGATGAGGAAACTTAATTCAAGCTCCTGTCTGGATTTTTGTTCCCAGACTGGGTGTCTAGGAGAGGGTTTTCGCAGTGGCTCCCACTTTACAGACAGGAGGGGGAGGGGTTAGCCAACTTTGGGGGACTCAGATACGTCTGAGGAAATGTTAGGAGAAAGGCTGGCAGCAAGTCGGGCTGGTTAGACAGACACGATGGAAAAAAGTAGGAAAGGGAAATGACGTCACTCACTCTGTCGGCTTTGAGGACCCGGAACTGACAATGCAGCTTCGCAGGGAGTCCCAGCAACTCCGCCCACCCCCACCCAGCAGGGAGGCAGCCGAGGCCGGAGGCGCAGGCGGGGCCAAGCTTCTCTGCCGCAGGCCCGAGAATGAGAAAGGCGTCCACCTGCCCACCCAGGGAGCTGAGTCTTCCTTCAGCAGAACCCTAACTGCTACGTGTTTCCCTGACAAGTGATACATCGGGCAGGAAGCCCAGATGCCAGCAAGTGTGATGTCATCACACACAGGGAAAACCCTGAACTGTCAACTCAGGACTTGCCGTGGGAGAAAAGGAGTCGCTGGGTTTCCTTTTATGGTTTTTTAGAAAATTGTTTCCTGCCCAAAAATGGCTTGGTTAAGAAGCCGGGTTTATTTCAAAAGAAAGCATTCTTTGTGTCCCTCCTCTGCCCCGGGCACCGATCTTGCGCTAAACCGCAGTTCTGAGACTCCTGAAAGTTAGCTTGCTGTGCTCAAGAAATGTACCCCCGTTTCTCTGCCAAGTCACACCATCCCCATCCATTCCAGCTGAGCCCTGACAGTGCGCTCTGCATGGCGGGGCCCTTGAAAATCTCCTGGTTAGTGCAGAGCTGTTACCGTGTCTCTCACTCTAAGACTCTTCATGGCTCCCTCTTGCCTCAGGGCAAAAACAAAGAATTATAGAATCAAAAGGCCCAGCTGAAAGAGACTTAAGAAATCATTACTGCACAACTCACAGATGAGGAAACACGTTCAGAGAAGGGAAGTGATTTCCCCAAGACCACACAGTGGGATGAGGCTGAGGCTAGAGCTACAACTTCAGTTTCTAGACTTCCAGTTCAAACTGAAATCCTTGGCAGGATGTTTGTGCTCCTTAATGATGCGGCCTGGTAGCTGCAGTCCATGGGATCGCTAGGAGTCGGACACGACTCCGAGACTTCACTTTCACTTTTCACTTTCATGCATTGGAGAAAGAAATGGCAACCCACTCCAGTATTCTTGCCTGGAGAGGCCCAGGGACAGGGGGGCCTGGTTCACTGCCGTCTATGGGATCGCACAGAGTTGGACATGACTGAAGCGACTTAGCAGCAGCAGCAGCAGCAGCAATGATGCGGCCTTATTTCCAACTTAGGTCTGCCACTGCTGGTTCATCTGCCTGTCCTCAAACACCTTGTCAGCTCTGCCGTCCCAGTCATCTCTGTGCTGGATGCCCTATTCCTCCTCCTCGTCCATTTAAAGGGTCAGCTCAAACCTTCCACTGTGTGAGCCTCTCTCCTCTGTTTTCCTTAGCTCCTACCCTCTACTCACTGAGTTCAGTTCAGTTCAGTCTCTCAGTCGTGTCCGACTCTGGGCCAGGCCTCCCTGTCTGTCACCAACTCCCAGAGTTTACTGAAACTCATGTCCATTGAGTTGCTGATGCCATCCAACCATCTCATCCTCTGTTGTCCCCTTCTCCTCCTGCCTGAAATCTTTCCCAGCAGAAAGTGTTGATTTTCTCTGTGTTCTGTAAGCAGGTACCATGTCCCCCCAGAGGGGCTATAAAGCAGCCAAGGGCGTGAGACCTCCTGAGGCATCACCAATATTCATAGCATTCAGCAGTGTCTTGCAGATTGAAGTCATTTAGTTAGTACATGTTTATGGAAACAATAATTTAAAATCTATTCTATTATATACAAAGAGTAATCAAAATCTACTCTTGTTTTTTTATGATTTGCATAACTATGCATAGATTGAAGTCATTTAGTTAGTACATGTTTATGGAAATTTAAAAATCTATTCTATTATATACAAAGAGTAATCAAAATCTACTCTTGTTTTTTTATGATTTGCATAACTATGCATAGATTTTACAACTTCCTGGCAAATCAATGAGCCAGACAGGCAAGATCGGTTTTATTCTCCATTTTACTGATGAATCAATAAAATTTCAGGTGAATCAATTTACATTTCAGGTGAATGCCTGAAATGTAAGGACTGGTCTTGGGTCATCCAAGGTCAGCCTGACAGTTGTTGGTGAGAAGGTAAGTGTTAGAAGTCTCCCGGTTCTCAATCCCATTTAGGCCAATCAACACCCTCTACATTCTTTCCATAGAAAACTTATTTCTTCTGCCAGACTTGTGATAGGAAAGCTTCTCTCATTTTCAAGGGAGGCTACCTACTGTTCACAATGGGTTAAAAGTGTTATTTATTGGAAAGAATACTTGATTGATTCCAATGCTTAAATCTTTTACCAGCTAAGTGACCTTGGGCAAGTTACTTAATCACTCTGAACCATAGTTTCTCCATTTGTGGAATGAAGGAATTGGACTAGATGCACTTGAAATCGTTTTTAGCTCTAATACTCTAGGAGTGATATTGTGGCAGGGGTCCCCCTGGGCTCTCCCCAGATTAAATGATGAAATGCTTGCATTACAGGCAGGATTATATCAGCAGGCAGGGGTCAGCTTGCAAAGGGAAGAGACAATAAAACCCTACTTCACTTTTGTCCAACTTTGTAGTAATTTTTGTTACAACTTGAGTAGGTCATGTTACAGAAGGTGTGGGAATAATTTGCAATTATTTCCAGCAATTATTTGCAATACTGAATCAACATATTCTTAGAATGGTATGATTAAAAATAAATGCTACAAGAAAAGCTGAGTTTCATTATATTGGGAAGTTTGAAAACCTTCTGATTTCAGGACTTGACAGTGAGTTGCAACAGTTCCTTGCTTGCTTCACAAACTCAGTAATGACACCCATCCTGTTTATTGCCTATGAAGTGGGTCCTTAAGCAGCTGGCATTGCCTATGATAGAATGGAATTATCCCAGTGATTCAGGAATCCTGGGAGGGATGATGGGGAGTGCTGCTGCTGCTGCTGCTAAGTCGCTTCAGTCGTGTCCGACTCTGTGCGACCCCAGAGGCGGCAGCCCATCAAGCTCCACTGTCCCTGGGATTCTCCAGGCAAGAACACTGGAGTGGGCTGCCATTTCCTTCTCCAATGCATGAAAGTGAAAAGTGAAAGTGAAGTCGCTCAGTCGTGTCAGACTCTTAGTGACCCCACGGACTGCTGCCTACCAGGCTCCTCTGTCCATGGGATTTTCCAGGCAAGAGTACTAGAGTGAGAAAAATTGTTTTTATGGATTGTTCTCAGACAGATAAGATGGGTGGTCTGTTCTTCCAACTGGACATCGTGTCAGGTCTCTCCCTTGTACACGGGGCCAGAAGTAGGACTGGGGGTCCTGTCCCCTGGCACGTTCCCACCACTTTTCTGGAGCCCCTTGTCCCTAAGAACACACAATTTAATGCAAAGAATAATAAATTCCAGTTAGGTCAATGTCTCCATCCTGTCACCAACTGTCTCCTTCATCTCCATGTTGACTCCCTGGGCCTTAGTATCCTCACATCAGTAATAACAGTAGAAAAAGATGCTTTTTGAGTAAGTCCTGCCATTTACTGGCTGGGGGAACTTGGGAAAACCACTTAACTTCTAAGCTTAAGTTTCTTCCTCAGAAAGTTGAGTTATAAGACCTACCTCAAAGACATAATAATTTATTCAACCCACATTTATTAAATGCTTACTATGAACTGGGCCCTATTCTAGGCATTTGTAATACAGCAGTCGACAAGGCAGACAAAATTCTTACCCTCAAAAAGCTTATATTTCTTTTAGTGGAATTTTATGAGAATTACACGAGAGTCAGTTTACATGTATTAGTTTATACATACTACATATTATATATTATAACGTCTACAGTATTTAATATGTCAGTCCAGGTACTAGGCTTAGGATACTTTATATATATTATAATAATAATTATTTGATCGAATCATATGACAAGGCCCATATCAGACCAGTCTTTTTTTATTTTTAATTTTTTTTATTGCCGTATAGTTGGTTCACAGTGTTGTGTTGGTTTCTGGTATACAGCAAAGCGATTCAGTATATTCCCTCTTCCCCTCTTGACAACCAAGTCTGTTCTCTGTGAGTCTGTTTCAGTTTCATAGATAAGCTCATTTGTAATATCAGACCATCTTGACCTACACAGATGGAAACTGCATATGATTCAGCCTAGCCCAATTTTTACTATCCTTGACTCCCCCGTGCCCTAAACTATACATTTAATCAGCCTCCAAATTTTAAAAAAAAATGTATTCAAATTCCCTCAAGTCCATCCACATCTCTCTCTCTGCTGCTGCTACTGGTTGAAGCCACACTGAAATCTCTCTGGGAGCACTTCAATGGCTGCATTCCTTGCCCCCAGTTTTACCTCCCTGAAGTCGATTTTCTAGTGTCTCTCTAATTGAATTGCTCCTTGCTCAAAGCCCTCGTAACACCTTGCTTTTGGATAAAGTCCCAACTCCTTCACATAACTAATTTTGCTTCTACCCTCCAACTAGCTTATTTTTCATTCTTGTGTCCCCACCCTCCTCTCTCAGTCTAATTTTAGGCTCTTTGGTAATTACTGGTTAATTTGTAAGTCTCCATTTTCAGGTTCAGCTAAGCCTGAGATCCTGTGGTTTTAGGCTACAGAATAAAGAAGGAAAAACTTGAAATCAATGTGTTAATTCAATAGTCATCAAGTTCCTTGGGCTATACAATAGGCACCTTTGCTGAGCACTTTCCAGGAACCACTGGGTATTGGGACCATGAAGTTGAACAAGGTGCTCTCAAGCTAGTGGGAGATACAAATATATAACCAAAAAATTTGAATTCACTGTGCTAACTACAAGAGGTATACAAAACAAAGGTAAGCTCCACAGGTGGGAAGAAGGGATACATTTTGCCTTGGTAAGTGGTGGTGTAGAGAGAGAAAAAGGTTAGGGTGAGGCAGAGGAAGTTTTTTTTAATAGCAGGTAAATTGAATTGGTGTTTGTGCAGAGTGCAGAATGGGATCTATTCATTAGATTTTTAAAAGAATAACATAGTCTGATATAGGAAAAGGACAGACTTCATTATTAAAGTCAGTTGAGATTGCAGGTGAATAACTAAGTTGACTTAATCATTACAGGTAACTTAGAACAAAACAATTGGGTTCTTCATGGTTAATGAAAAGGAATTGACTGATGGGAGTACAGCTTATATTTACTGAATGTCTTGTTACACCATGTTTCTCAGTTTTACTTCAATCACAGTTATGGATGAGAAATTGTTTACTTAGCAACAAGGATGGAAAAACAGGCATAAACTCAAGAGATATTCAGATATTCACACATGTTTTCAACATTTATCAAGCCTTACAATGAAAAGTTATAGTCTCCATTTTCAAAGAACTTTAGGAAGACATTAAAAGGAGTGTTCTGATCAAAGATAGATGAGCCAAGCATCATAGTGACATTGAATGTCAGAATTGGAAAAGGTCTTATACATTATCTATTCTATTGCTCCCATTTTACAAACCGAAATCCAGAAAAACAAAACAACATGCCAAAGTCTTCCTGTTAACTGTGGAATCTCTGGACTTAAATATAGTACTTCAGAGTCTTAGATATTGAATAGGAAAAAAAGCTGCAAAGGAATACATTATACTTTCTACCATTTTGAGAGTTTTCAAAGCATTGTTGGAGGGTTAATCTCAGGTGCCTTAATTTAATTTTGCCTAGAGGTGTGGTCCTGCCTGACAGATTAGTCCTTGTCACAGAGGGCAACATTAGATTCTCACACGCCAAAGAAAAATCTGCTATTGGAAATCAGAGAAGAGAGAGATTGCTTTGGGCCAAAGTAGTTTAGGAATAAAGCATTGGGGTCCACTCTTCAGTGATGAATGGAGGGAAAATAGGGTAGCCATTTTTGAAGAGAAATGGTGGGGAAAGCAAGGGCAACAGAAAATAGGGGGAGTGAGTCTACAGTGTTTGGGTTAGGGAGCAACCTGGTTAGGACCCCTGGGTGTAGAGGAGGGGAAAGCACCTCTTGGAATTCTCTTTCAGTTCTGTAATTCAGGGATCTTTTCTGTCCTGATTACCATTTTGCCTTCCTTCTGGGAGGGAGCCAGAAAGAAAGAGGTATCCTTTAACTAATAACTATAACAAGTAATCCCCAAGAAATGCTTCTTGGTGGAGGAAGGTGTTGAGGTAATCCAGTCTGCAATTAAACTGCCTCAGGCTGGGAGGAAGTACAGTGTCACCAGAGAAATTCCAAGGGAGTTTTAGCCCTCACCTGCTGGAGCTGACTTCCTTCATGTGACTTATAGATACATAATTGGAAGCCTCTTAGCTTGAGGCAGACTCCTAGCAGACTGCAGACAGCAGCCCTTCCTGAACTCAGGTAAGAGAGCGCCCTCTCTCTACACAATTCACATGGTTCTGGAGGTAAGTCCAGTTCTCCCAATCATCTACCCAGGTGTGTCCAGGGCCATGTCTAAAGGAGTCCTTTTCATTAGGACAAAATATCCTGGAGGATAGAGAGTTGTCACGTTTATCTTTGTACTCCAGTATCTAGTATGACATTCAAGATAGTGGGTACTTAATACATGCTGATCAAATTGTTGAATTGAATATATATTTACCACACACCTACTATGTTCAAGGCAACCAACATCATTCTCTATTTGAATGATTTGATTCAAATCTTTTTGAAAAGAATTGATCACTCACTAGGTGCTATGTCCACAAATCATGCATCATTTGTTTAAATGTCTAAACAAATTTCTGAGGTAAATTGAATTATCACTATTTTGGGGCTAAGAAAAGAAAACTCAAAGAGGTGAGTTAACTAGTCCAAGGTCACATAGACGGAGAGTGAGTAACTCCCAGATTTACCTGTGACATTTCCAGTGAAAGCTCGATGTCCTGGACACCCCTCAGTCTTGGGAAAACTGGGATAACCTACATCGATGGAGATTTATAGAGCACACATTTGGACTGTTTCTAACCCAGAGTTCTCGTTGATACTTTGGGGTTTAGTTTATCCCCTTTTTCTGTATGTGGCAGTATCCCAAGTGAACGTGAAGTAAATTATACCAAGCCTATTGCTTGGCACATAGGAGAATATCAGTAAGCAGTAATGATTATTAGTGCTGTGCCACGCCACACTGGAGCCTAATGTAAAGGGGAAAGATGTACACCCCTATACATATGCTTTTATTATTTTGTGTATGTTATTTTTTCAAGATATTAAGGTAGTGGAAAATTATTGAAAATTTGAAAAGTAATTGTATTACAACTCACATTATTTTTAAGCTTAAATATGTTATTTATGTCCCAAACACAATTTATTATAATTTTACTTTTCTGATTTTAAGGGAAGAAACTCATCACTGATATTTTCATCGTATATTTCTGGGAAAAATTAATCACCACTGATACACAGAAACATATCTACAGATATAGATAGATATAGATGGATGATAAACATATATAAATGGCTCGATAGATCATATATAGATACATATGAGTGCTTCCCTGTTTAGCTCAGCTGGTAAAGAATTCGTCTGCAATGCAGGAGACCCCAGTTCAATTCCTGGGTCGGGAAGATCCCCTGGAGATGGGGTAGGCTATACCTCCTCCAGTATTCTTGAGCTTCACTGGTGGCTCCGTCAGTAAAGAATCTGCCTGTGATGAAGGAGGCCTCGGTTTGATCCCTGGGTTGGAAAGATGCCCTGGAGGAGGGCATGGCAACCCACTCCAGTATTCTTGCCTGGAGAATCCCCATGGACAGAGGAGCCTAGTGAGCTACAGTCCATTGGGTTGCAAAGAGTCAGACGTGCCTGAGACGAAGCACGGCACAGACAGGTATTAGTACTCATTTTCTGTGTTGTCCTGGATTCCAACATGGCTCGGCATGGCACTGTCAGATTCTGTCTTTATTTAAATTGTCGATCTTTGTTCACCATGGATTTTTTTTCATTAATTTTGCTACTGCATTAAAACATTCTTTATCTTGATTAAAGAGACTTTTGCCCCCTCAAGTTTTGTGCCTGAGATGAGTGCTTCACTCTCCTCTTCCTAATTTCAGCCCATTATTATTTTATCTTAACACTCAGCAAGTACTATAAAATGCCCAGAGCAAGCTTCACCCCAAGAAGAAATGAGTTCCTTGCCGCCTTTTCCCTCTTTCTCTTGGGAACGCTTTCTTGATCTTGAACCTGAGTTACAAGGTTAGGAAAGCTTATACTCTTGGATTAGCCCCAGGTGCGCCTGACTACAGTCTTCCTGCAGAGGTCACGGTGGAGTCCAGCCACCCTGGGAGGGCGGAGATGTGTTAGGTGGAATTAGGCTGATTGCCCATCAGAACTTGTCTTTCCCTGGCGGGATTATTATGAAATCATTGACTTTCTACCTGGCTTCTAGGCTGAAATAAATCTACCATCCCCAAACAATCAACTTGATCTCAGACAAATGTCCAGTAGAGCTAAATTCCTCTGCCCTGAGGACGGCCATAACACTCCAGACAATTTCCCTCAAATGCTTTCGGTGGCTCAGCAACAGCTTCTATGTGGTTGTTTTCCCCCAGTTCCTCTGTAGATCTAAGGGGAGGAGAAGGGTGAGTTACACTGGCATTCTGGAAATGAAGACTATATACGTCAATTCGCCAAAACAAGTTTTGACATTATCCCTGAGATGTCATCCTATGTCTACTCACTGCAAGTGCCTGCTGCCCCAGGCTTTACCTGCTGGGCGATGACGATGGGGCTGGGAGGGGAACAAAATAAAGGAACCAGGACCTGTAGCACCAACCCATAAGCAGGCTCTGAACAGGCACCTGAAGGCGTCTCTTCTGGGAGGCTCACAGTCTTAGTAAGTTGAATGAATGGGCCAGACCATCTGAAGTCAGATGAAGCTATTCAGTTTCTCAAGGGGCATGGGGGATGGGAGACAGAAGTCCTCAGTGGTGGCATTGGCTTATTAAGGGATGGGATGGGGAAATCGGTAAGTCACGCTCTTCCCTTTGAATTCTTAGCTCCTGTGGTCTCCAGATTCTGGCACAAGATGAGAGGTTCTGGTCTTCCCCTCTGTCTTCTTTCTGTGTTTTATCTCTTCTGGACACCTTCTGCTGGGCTGAAAACACTGCATTTGGGAAGCTGTGTGATCACCACTAATCTTCAGGGAATTCGAAGTGGATTTTCAGAGATTCGGGACAGTGTGGTATGTGAGGGAGGCACCCTACCCTTCATCTTGTGACTGCCTCCCCACTTTTCTACTTGTTTTTATCTGTCCTCCAGCAGGGTGGTCACAAAAAGAAGCAGGTTGGGGGCTCCTTACCAGGAGGATATGTTCCCAGGAAATATCTATAGTTCATAATGTAAAAGTGTTTCTGGAGAGGGACTCTGCCCACTGGGCCATGGCATGGAGTGGATGGGAGATCTTGATGTCTAGGATCCTGGTGGGAGTCACTGACTTGTACTTTCTTACCTTGCCCTTTTCTGTTTAGCAAGCCAAAGATGAAATCATTGACATCAGAATCTTGAGGAAGACTCAGTTTTTGCAAGGCACAAAGGTATGTGTTTGGTCCATATGAATTCTGGGAGGAAATATGAGTTGGGGACATCTTCATTGACCTTGTCCCTGGACACCCTGCCCTTACCAACACACCAGTCTTCTTTGTAGCCTGCAGATCAGTGCTGCCTCCTCCATCATATACTGAGACTTTACCTGGACAGGGTATTCAAAAACTATCAACCCCCTGACCACCATATCTTTCGGAAGGTCAGCCGTCTTGCCAACTCTCTTCTCACCATCAAGAAGGACCTCCGGCTCTGTGTGAGTATGGGTCTTGGGTAAAAGGATCCACCTCAGCACATAACTTAGCAATCAGGCTCATCTTAGACCCATTTAATGGATGGAAAAACTGAGTTCGAGAGTTCTAAAATAATCTGTGTTGAGCTATGTGACTAGGTAATAAGAACTCAGTTATATTGACTTTTGGATACATGTTCTATGCAAAATGTCTAAAGAACTATAAAGTGCTGGCTCTTTGATGTCACTGATAATCATCACTATATGTGAATGAAATTACGGTTCTTCTGTGAGTTATCCTATGATGTTTCAGGGCATCCTGAGTCCAGGCAGCTAATTAGCAGACCACCAGATTCAATCTCAAGACAGGACCTCAGAATCCAATTTGCTCTTCCCATGATGCCCTCTGGGAGGGAACTAGATTAGAACAGGGGTGCAGGCCGGAAGGGATATGGCGCTCACAAACTCCTTCAACGCTGCTTGTTTCTGAACAGAAGCAATGAGCTCTATATTTGAGCCTAAAACGCTGGCTTCCTTTTCTAGCTGATGTACTCTTTAGCGATCCCAAATAAAGAGATATGAAAAGATTTCTATAGGTGGAAAGAGCAGAACTCCTACCTACTTCATGTCAATGGCAGAAAATTGCAATCTTTAATAACATCTCTCATTCTTTGGTATTCTTTTCAGCATGCCCATATGTCATGCCCTTGTGGGGAAGAAGCAAAGGAGAAATACAGCCAGATTCTGAGTCATTTCGAAGAGGTATATGCAATTTTGGCATTGGTTGGGATGAGTGTGTTTTTAGAACTGAGATCATAGATGGGTGGGATGGATAGTCATACTCAAAGAAATCCTATAGCCCTCAGGTTAGTGGCCCTCTGAGGGCATGTAGACTATCCATCTGCAGGCTTTAGAAGGGTGCTGTCTCTGGAAGACACTCTGGGAATCAAGAAGGAATAGCTGTGATTCCATCAAGTCACCCGAGACACCTGGACCTTTCAGTTGCACAGATAAGAGGCATTAGTTTTCCACATTCACACACATATGTGTGCATGCTAAGTCGCTTCAGTCGTGTCCGACTCTTTGCAACCCTGTGGACTGCAGCCCACCAGGCTCCTCTGTCCATGGGATTCTCCAGGCAAGAATACCTGAGTGGGTTGCCAAGCCCTCCTCCAGGGGGGTCTTCCTGACCCAGGGATGGAACCCTCATCTCCTGTGTCTCCTGCATTGCAGGCAGAATCTTTACTGCTGGGCCACCGGGGAAGCCTTCACACACATATACATACCTTCAAAAACAGGCATTCGCCATCTCACACACGCCCTTGCCATGCTCTTTCTCACCTCAAAGCCTTCGCACCTCTGTCAGGAAGACTGGAGTTTGCTTGCTGAATGCTCTGCTCATCCTTTAAGACGCAGCCTAGGCATCACTTCCAGGAAGGCACTGGCTACTTCTCTGAGACTTAAGTGCCTCTATGTCGTCCTGAGGGGACCCCGGCAGTTATTCACCACACGGCATTTTAATTGCCTGCTTCTGCTTGTCTCCTTTACATGACTGTAAATTCCCTGTGGGTAGTGATGGTGTCATTTATCCCTGAATCCCTAGCCAGTCCAGTGCTTAGCACAGTAAATATTTGTTCCATGAGAGGATGCACAGTAGGCAATCCCTAAACACACACACACACACACACACACACACAGAAGCACATATCTTTCTGTTAAAAGCAGCTTTACTCTCTGTGTTTCAAGAAGCTTGGGTTGTAGCCCCAATTCTGCTACTCTTCTGGGCCTTAGTTTTCCTATGTAAGACTAGTGTGACTGCTGCTGCTGCTGCTAAGTCGCTTCAGTCGTGTCTGACTTTTAGCGACCCCCATAGACAGCAGCCCACCAGGCTCTGCCGTCCATGGCATTTTCCAGGCAAGGGTACTGGAATGGGTTGCCATTGCCTTCTCTACTAGTGTGACTAGACTCCCTGATTTTCCCTCTTGTGAGATCTTGAGGTTCCATAATGTCTTTCAAGCTCTTCATTTTGAAAATATGCTCCATTTATAATCCCTGACAGACCTACCAGTGAAAGGAGAGGATTAAACTTGGAGCCCACGTTGTCTCTTTATGAGTTGGTCACCTCTTTACTTTGTGTCTTCCAGCTTCCGCCTCCGGCAGCGGTGGTGAAGGCTTTGGGGGAGCTAGACATTCTTTTGCGATGGATGGAAGAGGCAGACTAGGATGAAAGTGATGCTCTGAGAGTATTCTGGGCTCAGCCCTCAGGACCCATGGAAGTATGACCCCGAACCGCTGTCTGTTTGTTGTGTAATTTAGTGCTGGTCACCATGTCCATTATTTATTTATTATTTGTTTCCTTATTGTGGCTATTAGTGTTTCTACTCTTAATTAAAGAAACACAATGCCAAAGAATGTTCAAACTACTGCACAGTTGCACTCATCTCACATGTTAGCAAAGTAATGCTCAAAATTCTCCAAGCCAGTCTTCAACAGTACATGAACCAAGAACTTCCAGATGTTCAAGCTGGATTTAGAAAAGGCAGAGGAACCAGAGATCAAATTGTCAACATCCTCTGGATCATCGAAAAAGCAAAAGAGTTTCAGAGAAACATCTACTTCTGCTTTATTGACTATGCTAAAGCCTTTGACCCTGTGGATCACAACAAACTGTGGAAAATTCTTAAAGAGATGGGAATACCAGACCACCTTACCTGCCTCCTGAGAAATCTGTATGCAGGCCAAGAAGCAACAGTTAGCACTGGACATGGAACAACAGACTGGTTCCAAATAGGAAAGAAGTATGTCAAGGTTGTATATTGTCATCCTGTTTATTTAACTTATTTGCAGAGTTTATCATGTGAAATGCCAGGCTGGCTGAACCACAAGCTGGAATCAAGATTGCTGGGAGAAATATCAATAACCTCAGATATGCAGATGACACCACTCTTATGGCAGAGAGTGAAGAAGAACTAAAGGGCCTCTTGATGAAAGTGAAAGAAGTGAGTGAAAACATTGGCTTAAAATTCAACATTCAGAAAACTAAGATCACGGCATCCAGTGCCATCACTTCATGGCAAATAGATGGGAAACAATGGAAACAGCAAGAGACTTTAGTTCTGGGGCTCCAAAATCACTGCAATGGCACCCCACTCCAGTACCCTTGCCTGGAAAATCCCAAGGATGGAGAAGCCTGGTGGGCTGCTGTCCATGGGGTTGCTAAGAGTGGGACACGACTGAGCGACTTCACTCTCACTTTTCACTTTCATGCACTGGAGAAGGAAATGGCAACCCACTCCAGTGTTCTTGCCTGGAGAATCCCAGGGATGGCAGAGCCTGGTGGGCTGCCGTCTATGGGGTTGCACAGAGTCAGACACGACTGCAGCGACTTAGCAAAATCACTGCAGATGGTGACTGCAGCCTTGAAATTAAAAGACACTTACTTCTTGGAAGAAAAGCTATGACCAACCTAGACAGCATATTAAAAAGCAGAGACATTACTTTGCCAACAAAGGTCTACATAGTCAAAGCTATGGCTTTTCCAGTAGTCATGTATGGATGTGAGAGTTGGACTATTAAGAAGCTGAGCACTGAAGAATTGATGCTTTTGAACTGTGGTGTTGGAGAAGACTTTTGAAAGTCCTTTGGACTGCAAGGAGATGCAACCAGTCTATTCCAAAGGAATAGATAAGGAATATATAGGAATAAATCAGTTCTGAATACTCACTGGAAGGACTGATCCTGAAGCTGAAACTCCAGTACTTTGGCCACCTGATGGGAAGAACTGATTCATTGGAAAAGACCCTGATGCTGGGAAAGATTGAAGGCAGGAAGGAGAAGGGGATGGCAGAGAATGAGATGGCTGGATGGCATCACTGGCTTGATGGACATGAGTTTGAGCAAGCTCAGGGAGTTGATGATGGACAGGGAAGCCTGGCGTGCTGCAGTCCATGGGCTTGCAGAGGGTCGGACGGGACTGTTTAGTCAGAGTGACTAAACAGAACTGAACTCTTAATCTGGATCATGGTTTTATAAGATTTTAGTAAGATCTTTTCTACAGTTGGTTGTATTTATTAATGTATTTATTTATTTTTTCTATTTAACTTATTTATTTTTATATTTGAAAATGAGACTTTTTAAAAACAATTCAGAGATTATATTTATAAGCTGACTAGAGCAGGTTTTTCATAGAGTGAACAAACTCTAAATTCTAGAGGAGTGGCTAGAATTTTATTAAATAAGGACATGTATACTGACCACCAGTGTTCTGTGAGATATTTAAAACCGAACTAATGGCTACTAAGTGTGGGTTGTGGAAGAAGGAATTTTGATGTAAAATTACAGGCTTGTGTTACAATTACTGACCACTCCATTCAACTCCTAGACCCCAGACTTGTGTCTCTTCCAGCTATGGAAACCTATGTGGCCAGGATATTTTTTACAAATAAAGTTTTCTTTGTATAATATCTGCTTGGAGTTTGAGAATGCTTCAGGGGTGGAAACAATGGTTTCCACTGGGATTGAGCTTGAGTGGGATGGGTTTCTAAAGGGATGAGTTTGAGTCTCATATGACCTAGGGACCTTTTACTCCTTTGGGGCAGGAAGTTGCCGGTGGGAACCTAGGCCTTCTCTCCGCTGCCAAATGCACCCCCAATTCTGTCTCCTAATTCACCCACAGCTCTGATTCCTCCACACGAAGGGGCTGTGTGGGGATGAGGGGCATCAGCCCTCCCTGCTTCTTCCTCCCTGGCACTGAGCAGTCTTCTCTGTGCCCCTGCTTTCTCTCTCATTTCAGGCTCTCATACTTTTGTGTCAGAGGTCTTAATTGCAACACAAATTACAATAGGCAGGAGGTTCTATTATAAGGGTTAAGAACACATAGGTGCAAAGTGTCCTTCCTAGGGAGCTGCGTGCGCCCTCATTGAAGGCCCTTCCATTTTGGATTCTGGCCAGCCCCACAGTCTAGGTTGTTCTTGGATCAAGTCTTTGTGTTTGGAACCAACTACTAAGTTGGTGTTCTCGGTCCAGGCCCCTTTCATGCTGAGCTTCCCTGGGCTCGAAGGAGCCAAAACTCTGGCCTGGGCTGCTTGCCTCCTCCCTCTCCAGCTCATTCTGAGCCGCATCTCAGCTTAGTAGTTTACCTTGCCCAGTTTCAGAAATAGCAGACTAATGCTTCTGTAGTGAGCTTTCTTTGCTGTCTCTGCTCCCAGCCCTTATCCCAGGCCCTGATGAAACTTAAAGAACTTTATTTTTTCTCATTATTGAGTGACAACTACCCAGTGGGGAAAATTAGGAAAATACAAAGAAGTATAGAAAAGAAAATTAAAATCACTCATAATCTTATCACCCACAGATAATAAGTCTGAAATATTTAGGTATGTTTTTTCTACATCTTTTTTTATCGGATTCAAATCATGATTCACTTTTCAGTATCTGAGTGGTTTGGGCTGTAAAACTTTACCTTCTCAGAATTTAATTTCTTCTTCTGGAAAACAAGTTGATAACATCAATGTTTCAGGGTGATGGAAGAAATGGTTCTTTACATTCCTTTAAAACAGGGCATTTTCTGCTTTTATTTTCCTCATTATGATCACCCTTCTGCTATCAGAATTTCTTGTTGCCCCTCCCCTGGTTTCCCTGACCAGTCTGACAAACAACTCAGCTTTGGCTCTCAAGGAATAGTTGAGAAGGAGACTTCACTGAACTCAGTGTAAAATGAGAACCAATATCTCCAAGAGAGGGCTTCCCTGGTAGCTCAGATGGTAGAGTCTCCCTGCAGTGTTGGAGACCCAGGTTCAATTCCTGGGTCAGGAAGATCCCTTGGAGAAGGAAATTGCAAACCACTCCAGTATTCCTGCCTGGAGAATCTCATGGATGGAGGAGCCTGGTGGGCTCCAAACAGTTGGACATAACTGAGTGACTAACACTACTACCTCCAAGAGATACTTGATGGCAAAGAGGAGGCTAGTTTTATCTGCCAAGTTTGAGTCTTTCAGATGGGCATGTCTCAGGTTGACCTACAGAGCTGAGGATGAAGTTCCTCCAATTGTTTCCTGAGAAGCATTTCTGATTCTTCTGAAAGTCTGGGCCATGGGAAGCCTTGGTCTTTTGGAATTCCATGTTACCATGTGACCACTCCTTACCTGTCTATTCTTCTCCCCTGCAGGACCCATTTCCTCCTCTAAGTTATTTTTCTGGTCTCCGCTTGACCTATCACAGTGCCAACAATGGGGAATACATCAGTGGAGAGTCAAGTCAGTTTGGGGACATGAAGGTGGGCTTTTAAGGGACAGACTCTAAAGAATAGTTTGCAATTGTCACTTTCAATTCATTAAATTAAAATTTAACAATTAAATCATCGCTGTCATTTATTAAGTACTTATGTGCCAGTCACTGTACTGGAAACTTCACATACATTATCTTATTTAATCCTTAAAACACTGTCTTATTTAATCCTTAAACCTGTCAGATAGGTTATTATTACCAGTTTGCAAGTGAAAACATGTTCAAAGGTGATAAGTAATTTGTGTAAGGGCAGAACAAAGAGTTGAACACAGACACCCTGATACCACAGCCCTATATGGCTTCCCATTCTATATACCACTTCTTTCCCAACAGTGGCATCTTGTGTTCAGAAGCTCAGTAGTGAAGAATAATAAGTTTGGGCTTCATAGAGATATGAGTGAAAATACTGACTCAGAAATTCACTGTCTTGGACAAGTGACATAGCTACCCTTAGTATTATCCTTAGTTTATCTGAAAAGTAGGATTATACCACTTATCATGCTGGGTTGATGTGAAGAATAAACAAGACTGTCATATCTAACTTGTACAAGCACATCTTAAGTACCAGGTACTGTTCTAAGTGTGTTACAGGCGTCCATTCATTTAATTCGCACAAGAGCATGATGAGATAGGAGCTGCTGTTATTCCCATTTTATGGATGAGGAAACTAAAGACCAGAAAGGTAAAATCTCTTGTTCAAGTTGTTCAAGTTCACAGCAAATATTTCTGAAGGCAAACTATGAAGACAGTCAGCAGCCTAGAGAACCATGCATTTAACCACTTCGCTTTGCTAGCTGGTTGGAATGCCCAGTACATAGAGAGCTCTTGGTCAGTAGAGGTTCTGGCTGTAGCTGTGGTTCTGCCTGGAGAGGAAAGTGACGAGCCTTCCTTCCAAGCTATTAACTTCCTGGTGCCACTTACCTCTATAATATCTTTTAGGAACTTCATTTTTCTAGGCATCTGAACCTTGTCTCCTCAATAAGCAGAATAAGTTCCTTTGGAAATCATAGGATTGACCTGTCAGCTCTGATTACTTTAAGATCTTAGACCTTGGATTAAGAGTCTTAGAACCACTCTACTTCTCTGGGCCTCAGTTTCTTCTGAGAGCGTGCATATAAAGATGGACAATGGCTAGACTATGTATAAAAGTAGACCTCTGATCCACAGTCTGCAGCACCCAGCCCAGGAAACCAACCCATTATCTGCAGTAAGCAGCCTACGGAGCTGGTCTGCTATCTGTAAGTTAGATTGATATGAACTCAGACCACAATCTCTAGCAACCAGCCCATGAAGGCAGACTATAACTCTTGTAGCCATTGGACCCAAACAGGACTTGATTAAAAACTGGCAACTTCCTCAATTTTTGTCCCTGTTTCTAACCTAGCATGAATCAGAAAAAGCCAAATAATGTGTCCTTAACCAATCACATAGGATGTTCTGCTTCTAGTTAGCCTACTGATGGCCCCTCATGTCAACAACCTTTAGTCAAGGCATACCTGACAAGTTCCTTGTTTTCTCCTGTAACGATTTCCCACTTCTGCAGGCTTTTGTTGTTCAGTTGCTCAGCTGTGTCCAACTCTTAGAGTCTCTGCTGAGACATGTCATGGTGGCTGACTCTCTTTCTAGAATAAGCTCGGAATAAATAGCTTTGCTTGTTCTCTTTTGGTTGGCCTTCATTTACTCCACACTGCAAAATTAAATGAAAGAGTTGGGACAGATGATTCTGAATTCTAGAAACTGGATGTGCTAAATCTGGCTCAGAAGATCAGATCTAGCTGCTGCTGCCTTCATGATTGGAAGGGGTTTGTATGGTTCCTGTGTCACCAGCTTTGGATTCAGAATTTGAGGTGAACCTATCGACTGGAAATATCCAGGTGATGTCAGTGAAACTGGACAAGGCTTCCCTCTGATGGAGGGGTTGGCTCAGAAGGCAGAGAGTCTTCTAAAGCTAGGAATGAGATCCAGCTGCAGGGTAACTCAAAGAATAAAAAAGTCTGCTGAACGTTTCATTTCTACCATGCCCTGGGATTGCCCCAACTTCTTATTTTCAAGGACTCAGGTCTTCTCCAACATGGTCCAGTGTAACTTTGTCTGACTGTTTCTCTTCCATACAGATGGAGAATGAATGGACCATTCCCCTGCAGGACTGTTAAGTTCCTGCAGGACAGGACTATGTTAAAAAAGCCTACCTTATCTCAGCACAGTACAAAATTACATTATTGATGAGGACTAAATTCAAAAGCAGGCGAATGGAATGTGTCTTTAAAAGTTAAAAAAAAAGAAAAAAAAAGAGAAACTGCTTTTCCTATGTTTGTGGCCCTCAGTCAATTTTTTCATGAATTAACAGCTTTGGCTTTTGCTAGAAAATAGATAACCCATACTGCAGATTGGGCCTTGCCAACAGGAGGCAGCAGAACAACAATTGGTAAAAGAATGAACTAATAGAGCCACTCCTGATTCACTGGAAGATTGGGAGAGCAGGTGACACTCTGGTTCAGCCCAGCTGTCAGGAGCACAATGAGTCAGTTGCTTAACAGGAAGACGGCAGGACTCAGAGGCCTGGAGGCAGAAAGCTGTGGATTACAACCAGAGTGCTAATACCTTTCAGAGTACATTCTTTGAACATTAGAGGTGGGAGAGGACTTACAGATCACTTTACAGGGTAGCCGGGGTTCAGAGAGGAAAGTGACTTGCCTAAGGTTACACAGAGAGTTATGGCAGAGTTGACATTAAAGCTCAGGTCCCTATACTTCCAGGACCACTACATCTCAATTCAGTTAAAGAAGAAATAAAAGTAACCCAGATTGGAAATGAAGTCAGCCTTTATGCATAGATGACAGGCCCATCTAGGGAGAAATAGCCAATGGACTTACAACAAGCTAGTAGAATAAGAAAGTTTTGTTTGATAGCAGGATACAAGGTAAGATCAGTTGTATTTCCATATACCAGCAACAATCAATTGGAACTTGAATTAAAAAAAAATACTATTTACAATAGCATCAAAAAGTAGGAAATCCTTGAGGATAAATCAAGAACAAAAGATGTAGAAGGGGACCAAACTTCCCCTGCCTGCAGAGAGCTGTGGTACAGATAGGGGCTGAGAGGAGAGTGGCTGCCAACAGAGGGCGCAGGGCGGACGCACGGCCCCCGCAGCTGTGGTGAAGATCCGCTTCCAACCCGTGGTGGCCCTCATCAAGGTCGGCAAGACTGACAAGGCTTCGGCCTTGGTCTCCGCCCCGGTGTCTGCCCCGGGCGCTGAGATCCTGCTGACCCTGGCTGAGGAGAAGCCCTTGGGAGGAGGGGCCCCTTACCATCCCTACAAGACGCGGGGGCTCTGTCCATGGGCATGGACCTGCCGCTCATGGGCCTGGTGTTCGCTTCCGTCCACATCTACAGATCCTTCTTTCTCATTCAGCTGGCCCGAGGCAATTTCTTCCCCTGCGGGGTCTTCTAGGAGGCCTCCCTGTCCTCCCAGGTCCGCACTCGCATGGAGCTGGAGGAGGACGGAAGATCTAACTGGAGGAGAGGAACCGCGGGGGCATCAACGTGCTTGTGCCCTGGTCCGGGGACATCCTCCACGATTCCAGCAAGGGCTCACTGTCTATCATGACTTTCTCCCTAGACAGGAGCCACTTCATTGTTCAACACCAGCAACCTGCTACCCCCTCGCAACTTCTGGGAGTTCCTGGTGAGGACGTGCAGAGGGGCACCTACCTCCCACAGACACACATCACCCCGGAGGAGATGGTGGTCACGGAGCACGTCAGCGACAAGAGGCCTCGGCCTCCTTCGCCTCCCACCTGTTTGCAGCGGGAAGGACACCTACTGGCAGTGGTGCCGGGTCACCCGGAAGCGGAAGTACAAACGGGGGCCAACAACAGCAAGGCCACCCGCCATTTTGAAAGCTCCTGGGTGCGGAGACGCCAGGGTGAGGGTGGTGTGAAACCCGCCCCGGCCTCCAGGCTCGCCCCGACCCTCTCTCATTTTCTCTGGAGGCCGCTCCCTGGCTCTCCTTCCCCTCACTTAGCTCGTGCTTTGGACACCTTTCCCTAGATGGGACGTGTGTCCCTGTGTCTCTCCAGCCCTGCTTACCTCCCAGTGCCGCAGCTGTGATGTCTCAAGGCCACCATCTCTGCCGACCTCTCAGGCCTCGGGGGTGGGTGGGGCGTCCCAAGATGGTTTCTGTGAGCCTCATGAGGTCAGGTGACCGGGGTCCTGACTGGCAGCCAAAGGAGAAGGATTGGCCGGAAGGACCAGGCCTGGCCGGGTGTTGGGGTAGGGAGGGGCTGTGAGTTCAGGGATGTCTGCACAGCTGGGAGAGTCCTGAAAGGCTCCTTGCCAAACACACTTCCTCGCCAGTGCTGACTCCCAGGCCTGAGCTGAGGATGGAGGGAGGGAATGTGACCAGAAATGGCGCCCCCCACCCCCTCCTCCAGAGCCCAGGGACGGTGGTTGTCCTGGGGATCTCTCCAGGACTCATGACAGTGCCTTCAGCCACCAGAGGGAGCCTGAGTTTGGGGGGGGTGGGATGAGTCTGTCAAGCACAATCAATTTCCCAGTGGGACCAAAGAAGGAAGGAGTCGGGGCAGGAAGGGCAGGAGCTCAAGGAAGATCCCCGAAGCCACAGTCACAGAGGAACAGCTTGGGGTGGAGCAGTTCTCTTTCCATCCTGTCTACTGGCAGCTGGGCGAGATGAGCAGTGAGAAGGGAGGGGGGTGTAGGTCCTGCTGAGGGGCTGGGGCTCCCTGCTTTCCAGCTCAGGGCTGTTTTGGAAGATACCTGGGGGAAGGAGAGGAAGAGCCATCTGGCACTTGTGCACCCAGCCTCCTCTTTGTTCTAAAATTCCGTCCCCCTCTGCTTTGGGCAATGCAGCATTATTTTCCTTTTCCCTCTCACTTTTGCATATTTTTACTGGTCATTTCACATATTAACCATTCTCAGTCCTGAGCCCTGAAGAGGAGGGCTCCCATTTCTCCTGTCAAGACTTCAGTGCTCTCTGGAGATGAAACTGTTAAATGTTTTGTATATTTTCTCAATCAGGTCTCTTTTCATAAGTGTTTGTAGAACAATAAAAACCTTTGACTTCTGGGAAAAAAAAAGAAGATGTAAAAGAGCTCTATGCTGAAAACTGTAAATCATTGCTGGCGAAATGAAAGATTATCTAAATAATGGAGGAATTTCCCTGATGGTCCACACACCCAGTGCAGGATGCCTGGGATGGATCACCGGATCCCACATGCTGCAAGGAAGATCGAAGATTCCCTGTGCCACAACTAAGAGACCTGGCACAAGCAAATAAAGAAATATTTAAATATTTAAAAATAAATAATGGAGAGATATACCATATTCTTAGGTCTTGATAATTATTAAGATGCTAATTCTCCCCAAATTGATCTATATATTCAATGCAATCAGTATAAAAATTTCAGTAGCCTTTTTTTAAAGGTAGAAACTGACAAGTTCACTTTAAGATTCATATTAAAATGCAACAAACAAAACAAAATAACTGAAAAAGAACAAAATTGGAGGATTAATATTATTAGATTTGAAGACATATAAAGCTATGGCAATCAAGAGAGTGTGGTTCTGGTGTAAAAATAGATGAATAGAGTGTAGAATGGAAAGTCCAGAAAAAGACCTACACATCTGATTTTCAACAATAGTGCAGAGGCAATTTAGTGGAGATAGAATGATCTTTCAAGAAATGGTGTTAAAATAATTGGATATTCTATAGAAAAAAATCAACTTGGACCTATACTTTACATATACAAGTTAACTCAAAATGGATCATCAATCTGAATGTACAATCTACAATTATAAAACTTCTCAAAGAAAACCTGAGGGAAAAACCTTCATAACTTTGAGTTAGCCAAAGATTTCCTAGATACAAAACCAAAAGCAGAATCTATAAAAAGCCAAATGGCAGGTTAGACTTCATTAAACACGTCTGCCCTTTAGTATATTCAAAAGCAGAGACATTACTTTGCCTACTAAGGTCCATCTAGTCAAGGCTATGGTTTTTCCTGTGGTCATGTATGGATGTGAGATTTGGACTGTGAAGAAGGCTGAGCGCTGAAGAATTGATGCTTTTGAACTGTGGTGTTGGAGAAGACTCTTGAGGGTCCCTTGGACTGCAGGGAGATCCAACCAGTCCATTCTGAAGGAGATCAACCCTGGGATTTCTTTGGAAGGAATGATGCTAAAGCTGAAACTCCAGTACTTTGGCCACCTCATGCGAAGAGTTGACTCTTTGGAAAAGACTGTGATGCTGGGAGAGATTGAGGGCAGGAGGAGAAGGGGACGACCCAAGATGAGATGGCTGGATGGCATCATGGACTCGATGGACGTGAGTCTGAGTGAACTCCAGGAGATGGTGATGGACAGGGAGGCCTGGCGTGCTTTGATTCATGGGGTTGTGAAGAGTCAGACACGACTGAGCGACTTACCTGAACTGAACTGAAGAAAATGAAAAGACAGCCCATAGTCTGGGAGTGAATATTTGCAAATCCCTGTATATAATAATGTGTGACCAAAAAATATAGAGAATACTCAAAAACCCAATTAAAAACTGAGCACAAAATTTGAACAGACATGGCATGAAAGAAGATAAATATATGTAAAAAAGAAGCACATGAAAATATGCTTAACATTGTATTTCATTAAGTAAATACAAATTAAAACCACAGTGAGATACCACATCATACTTATTAGAATGGCTAAAAGAAAAATTGACCATATCAGGTGCTAGGGGAAGGTGTGGAGAAATTCAAACTCATATGGTCTGTTGGGAATGTAAAATGATACAACCACTTTGAAAATAGTTTGGCAATTTCTCAAAAAACTGAAGAAACAGCTGCCATATGACCCAGTTATTCCATTCCTAGGTATTTATCTAAGAGAAAAGAAAACATATGTTCATGAAAAGACTTGCACATAAACATTTTATGAAAGGTTTATTTTTATTAGCCCCAAATTTGAAACAACTAAATGTCTACCAGCAAGTGAATGGTTAAACTATGATGAATATGTTCATCATCTTGGTGATGATTTCCAGTTGTATACATATGCCAAAACTTATCAAACTGTACATTTTAAATATGTGCAGTTTATTGCATGCCGATTGTGTATCGGTAAAATTCTTCAAAAACAGTTCAATTCAAGGTAATTTCTCTTTCCAGGCCTTCTGGAGATTGCTGTTGCTGTTTAGTCACTAAGTCACTGAGTCCCCCATGGACTGTATGTAGCCCACCAGGCTCCTCTGTCCATGGACTTTCCCAGGCAAGAATACTGGGGTGGGTTGCCATTTCCTTCTCCAGATTGGCCCAGATCAGGGATTGAACATTGGCAGGAGGATTCATTACCACTGAAGTACCAGGGAAGCTTTTGTGCAGATTAGAGGCATTTAAAGAGAGTGAGATTGCGAGGACAAGTCATTGCCAGCAATATAAGACTTAATGGCAAGGAAAGATCTCCATGTAGAAAGATGAGGGAAGGCTTTCTGAAGGAGGAATCCTTGAGTTGGACTGTGAAGGATTAGCAGGGATGTTAACAAGTAGCCCCCAAAGACAAAGGACCCTGAAGTCCTGCTACCCCAGGGAAGTGGTTCCAGCTGTGCTAATATCAATGTTCTGTCACACGTATAGCATATAGCAGTTCAAAACACTCTTATTTAATGTACGTTATTTACTTATTTGTGTCCCACTTTCTATCAAAGTGATCGAGAGTGACTTATGAGAATACATGTACTACAACAAGATTTAAGGAAGCTAGACGAAACAGAACACAGATAATACCATGATGCTGAGCTAAGATTATTCTGCAAAGGACATGTCATGAGGTTCTGAGTCATAACTCGCTAGAAGGATCAAAATTCAGCTCTGAGCTTTACCAAGGCTGGAACAAAGCGGGAAACACGATTACTACAAAATTCACTAAGCACTTTGCCTGGGTTATCTTTTTCGATCTTCACAGACATGCCTAGTAGGTGTGTCTCTCCTGCCAGTGGCAGAAGACGGTGGTTTTTCTGAAGCTGTTGAGGAGCTGGTGAATATGTGGAAGAATCTTCCTCTTTGTCTGTTCTGCCTGAAGGAGAAAATTGCTACTGGCTTTTAGACGTGTGGCTTCCCTTGTAGCTCAGTTGGTAAAGAATCTGCCTGCAATGCAGGAGACCTGGGTTTGATCCCTGGGTTGGGAAGATCCCCTGGAGAAGGAAATGACAACTCACTCCAGTATCCTTGTCTGGAAAATCTCATGAACAGAGGAGCCTGATGGGCTGCAGTTCATGGGGTTGCAAAGAGTTGGGCATGACTGAATGACTAACACAATGAGAAGAATTCAAGAAAAGTTGCAAAAATCAGGAAACTTAAAAAAAAACCCACCACCACCCCCTCTCCCCCAAACTGAAGGTTTTGAAGAGATAACAAGACAGGCAAAATTCCAGGGCCAAGATTTGGGAGAGGGAAATCCAGTGAAATGAGCTCAGCACTGGGGACTGCTTTTCCCTGATGGTGGTAGTGGTTCAGTCACTCAGGCATGTCCGACTCTTGTGAACCCATGGACTGTAGCCCACCAGGCTCCTCTGTCCATGGGATTCTCTGGGCAACAATATTGGAGTGGGTTGCCATTTCCTTCTCCAAGGGATCTTCCTGACCCAGGAATAGAACCTGGGTCTCCTGCACTGCAGGCAGCTTCTTTATCGACTGAGCTATGAGGGAAGCCCTTTCCTTGGTGAAGGTCATCTAACTTTAGAAAAGTTGATGAGGTACAGATGAACCCATTTGCAAAGCGGAAATAGAGATAGAGACATAGAGAACAAACGTATGGACCCCAAGCGGGGAAATGGGTGGGATAAACTTGGAGACTGGGGTCGACATACATACACTGCTATGTATAAAACAGGTAACTAAAGAGAACCTACTGTATAGCACAGAGCTCTGCTCAATGCTCTGTGGTGACAGAGGGAATCTATGTATATGTATGGCTGATTCACTTTGCTGTACAGCAGAAACTAACACAACGTTGTAAAGCCACTAAACTCCAATTATAAAAAAAGTTGATGGAAGATTGGGAGACAGATGTGCTCAACTTGCCACAAATTTACAGGATGGGGGGAACTCCAGGACATGCTCCTAGTCTGCTGATGAAGGAGGCCCCCTAGAACCTCCTGGCCAAGCTTCCAGCTGAGACCCCCCAAGTGCTACCCTCTAGGGGTCATGGTAACCCATGGTAATCCCTTAACAGGGGCAGAAAACCAACTTTGAATCACTTCATTCTATGATTGGATTAAGTTAATGTGGAATTGCCAATCCCCTTCCAGAAGCAAATATAAATACTTCTCAGAGGATGCTAATATCCTAAACTTCAAATTATCTTTATAACATTTCAAATATAATGTCTGGAAACACTCAGAATAGGTAAAACCGCAGGGACAGAAAACACAGCTGTTTCTAGGGACTAAGGGGGAGTGGAGTAGGGTGTGATGCCAATGGATATGAGGTTTCTTTTGGGGGTAATGAAAAAGTTTAGAAATTAGATAATGGTGCCAGTTGCACAATTCTGTGAATATACCAAAACCCACTGAATTGTACAGTTTAAAAAGGTGAATTACATTTCAATAAAGCTATTAGTTTGAAAATGAAGATGAAATAAAAACATTTCAAATCAACAAATTTTGGCCAAAAGTAGAAATAGCTATAATATAATGATTTTAGTACAAAAGGATAGGGCTGGTTAGGAAATGATTTGGTTCTCGTTACTTTCATTACACCATCAATCAAAAAAGAGCCCACTCAATGAATTCTGGTCCCGAAGCTTTCGTATCATATTCTCATATGACTTCTCTTGGGGCTGGACTATTTTTTTTTTAAGGTTTCTAATTTTTTTCCTTTTTATTGAAGTATAATTGAGATACACTATCATAATAGATTCAGGTGTATGACACAGTGATTCAGATTTCATACACATCACAAAATGATCCCCACGGTAAGCCTGGTCACGTTCCATCACCATATGAAGTTATTACAATATTGTTGATTATAGTCCCTCTTCTGTACATTACATCCCCATGACTTAGTAGTATTTTATAACTGGAAGTTTGTACCTCATAATCCCCTTCATCTAGTCCTTCCATTCTTCTACTATCATTTCAAAACAACTTCACAGATTCCCTTAACAGACTGATAAAAACGGGGGACTGGCCGTAGTATATTGTGGTATACTGTTTCCATATCGGGTACTCTTATGAGCACTTGAAAGATTTTCCTAAACAGAAGTTACTATAGTTACAGAGTAAAAATTGTTTGTAGCCATATCAGGCTCTTTTCAATAATGAAAAAGCATTGTGTGTCATGGTAATATATAAAAATAATATTAGTAATGTTTTAATAATAGTTAACTCTTTCTCTTGCTTCCTGATGGGGCAGGCTGACTTCTATGTGCTTTGCATGTATTTTTCTCATTTAATCCTCACAAATACCTATGAGATGACTTGTGTTGCTATTCTTACTCTACTGATGAGGGAACTGAAGTGTATAAGAATTAAGTAACTCACCCATGATCACACAGCTACTAAGTCTCAGAGCCAAGGGTCCACAGGAAGTGTGACTTCACGGTTGCATGCTTTCCAGCGCACAGCACTGCCTCTGGTACACCTGGCTTGAAGTCAGAGACCTGGGGGTCCAGTCTAGGTGGTTCCATTTTCTAGCTCTATGAGCCTAAGCAAATCATTGTTTAGTGTAGTTTTCCTCTTTGCCTTGGTTTCCTAGTTGTTAAAATGGAGATAATGATGTATGTTTTATTTCACAGGGCTTTTGTGAATATCAAATTGTGGAAGTATTTAGTAAAGTACTATGCCATATGCTGGCTTATTGGACTAGCGCTGAGACCTAACCATTAGCAGCCCCTCTCCCACCCCTAAGAAATGATGAGTTCCAGGCCCATGATACTGAAGCTGCTCAAATCAACCACTCTTGAGGTATGTGGGCATCCTAGAGCCAAGAAAGTCTCTGGGCGTAAATTGCAAAAGTTTCTCTACTGAACTCTGTAATACTTTGGACTCAGATGCCTTATTAGGGGTGAATGTGACCTTGCAACGTTTTTTGACTGGAGGGAATTGGCCCTGAAAACCTGGTGAGGAAAATCCCATTCTCACTGTCCCTGGGGCAGCACTTGGAGCTGGCTGTCATTGGCTCAGCCAGCCCTGATGACAGGGATGGCTCATGGACAAAGCTATGAGATACATCCCTTTAGAACTTCTCAAAACACACTTGAGACTGGAGCTCTGCAAGAGCCAGCTAGTTTGTATCAGCACTGGGGACCACACACTTTGAGATTTTTACTTTCTAATTTTTCTTCCCAGGTTAATGAAATGTGGACATTCAGACTCTAATAATCCAGGTTATTTTTATTCTCATTTTATTGTGGGAAGGCAGAATTCACTCAATCAGAATTAAGTGATTAGACCTATTAGTTCTACTTTCTTGTGGAGCTATCTCTGGTCTGGGAAGACAGGTGGTGACTTTTCGAGGCAGGGATTAGTCTACAGAGGGAGCTGGTGAATTGGTCCTTCATTTCATGAGAAATGTATTTTCTGAGAGGACACTGTTTGGAAGTTAAAGTCAGAGTCTGAATAGACAGAGCCCCACTCACTGTTGCTGGAAGCAGCTTCTACTCTTCACCACTTTGGATGATTCCCTGGATTTGACCCTTTACATCTGGGCCAAGGAGATAAGGAACCAAAAACCAATTTATTTCGATTTAAGAGCCCAAGTCATTTTGCATTTCCAGTACCTTATGTAAGGCTCTTCAGGGACACGATCTCTACTTTCTCACATTTTGGGACAAGTTTAGACCTGCTGGGCCTTAGCCTGCCTTTCTTTGCCAGTTTTAAAATCTAGGTAGTAAGTGAGTATGTGTGATGTGTGTGTGTGTGTGTGTCTGTTAGCTTGTTCAAAGCTTTTTACTGGCAGCTTTGAATAGCAGAGTCCCTCTATCACCCCTGCCCAGGGCACAGGGCTCTCTCTGTCAGACAGGCTCTCAGACTTCCGTCCCTGCTCCATTCCAGAGCTGTGGCCCCTTATGTGACTCCTGAATGACTGGGCCGCCAATTCCTGGATCCCAAAGTGGTCAGCCTCATGCTGTAACATGACCTCATCCCACTGAATGCATAGTTTATATTGTGTGCAAGGAGAAAGCAGTACTTTCCAACAAAGAAGAATTTTGAGACTCTCTGTGACTTATAATGAGGTGTCTAAATAGCATGTAGAATAGCAGTTTTGTCTATAGCAGAGTCTACATTCATTTTCTGAGGGCGGAAAGGGACTTGAAATGTGTTTAAATCCCTCTCCCCTCTAACATTCCTTCTGTATTAGGCGAGGCTACATTATGCTGTAGCAGCAGACAGTACCTTAGTCTTTCAGTGGCTTGTTATGACAAAACTTATTTCTCAGTTATAATACATGTGTGATACATATTCGCGTGGCCAACTACTCACCATGGCTATTCGGGCACCCAGGTGGAGGAAACACTTCCATCCCATAACGCTGCCGTCCTGACAGAAGCGAGGTAGGAGCATGCATGGAGAACTGTGCCCTGAGCTTTAAATGCTTCCACCTGAAAAGACACTTAATTCTTTCACTTATATTTCACTGGTCAAAATAGTCCAATGGCCATGCCAAGCTCCCCTGGGGCGGGGAAGTGCAGTTTTCCTGTCTTCTAAGAAGAGGGAAACTATAGCTGCAATGTCTCCCATACTTCCCAGTGGGCTTCCCACCTAGAATCAGTTCCGTTCAGTTCAGTCGCGCAGTCGTGTCCGACTCTTTGCGACCCCACGGACTGCAGCACGCCAGGCCTCCCTCTCCATCACCAACTCCCGGAGTTTACTCAAACTCATCTCCATCGAGTCGGTGATGCCATCCAACCATCTCATCCTCTGTCGTCCCCTTCTCCTCCTGCCTTCAATCTTTCCCAGCATCGGGGTCTTTCCCAAGGAGTCAGTTCTTTGCATCAGGTGGCCAAAGAATTGGAGTTCCAGCTTCAGCATCAGTCCTTCTAATGAATATTCAGGACTGATTTCCTTTAGGATGGACAGGTTGGATCTCCTCGCAGTCCAAGGAATCTTCTCAAGAGTCTTCTCCAACACCACAGTTCAAAAGCATCAGTTCTTCAGTGCTCAGCTTTCTCTCACATCCATACATGATTACTCAAAAAACCATAGCTTTGACTAGACAGACCTTTGTTGGCAAAGTAATGTCTCTGCTTTTGAATATGCTGCCTAGGTTGGTTATAACTTTTCTTCCAAGGAGTAAGCGTCTTTTACTCCTTTTACCTTTTTCCAATTCTCTATTCTTGTGATGAGATTAACCCACCAAAATGCAGACTCCATATCATTCTGAATACTTTTCCTATCAAGCATCTTACTCACTACATGCTTATTGTTTTCAGTAACCTACTCTTCTGTGCTGGGCAGCATGAGGAAGAGAACACATCAGTTCCTCTGTCCTCCCAAGGCCCTAGATTGAGGAAGCTGGGGGTGGGTAGACAGAGGGGGAGAGGGAGAGGAAGCAGGAGGGCAGGGGAACAAGGGATGGGGACAAGGGAAGGCAAAGGATGAGAGTCAGTGCCACAAAAGAAATTCAAATCCCTGTGGTGTTCAAGGGAGGCAAAAATTCCTTGCAGCTTTTAGAACAGCTTCAAGAAGGAGACCTTGAAAGAAAATTTTAATGCAAATCTCTCTCTCTCAAAGGGTAGGTGTTTGTTGAGTTCTTTTTACACCAATTATACAAAATCCTTTAAAGATGAAAATAAAACTCTACCCAGCCTGCAATTGTACTGCTTCAAAATAAATATGTTTAGCAGGATATGTGTGTGTGTGTGCATGCACACACATTTTATAATATGTATATGCACATATGTAAACACATGTATACATATATATGCAACTTGTCTTTGACAGTCCATGACGTATCACTGCATCTTTTTATGTCAAAGCAATAGATTGTTGGTTAGTGTTTGGCACATGATAAGGACATCCCAGATTCCATGAACAGTGGGGCAGAGGCAGAAAATGGAGGTGAGTAGCCCAGTTTGGCTGGACCATGGTGAGCAGAGGTGTGGGAAGAGATAAAGTTGGAAAGGTGAGTAGCCTGATGTCAGAGAATGGGCACTTCCATGCCAGGAATTTCAGTGATTTTCTATGGGCAATGGTGAAACTAGTGATTTATTTAAATTTTAAATAAGTTAAAAAAAAAAAAAAAACAACTTACACTTGAATTAGACTTGTATAACCTTGGAAAACATAGATAAGCTCTAGAAAAGGAAAATACCCATTATCTCACTACTCAAATGTAATCCTGTTAACATTTTGGTATTTATATTTCTAGATCATTTTCAACATGTACATATGCTCATTTTATTTTTTTTACAAAAATGGGACCATACTGCATATTTCATCTGTAACTTGGTTTTTAAGTCTAAACTGTTATAAAAGAGTTTTTTTTTTTTTTTTAACGGATGTAAAGACAAATTACATTTGGTGGTTGAATGGCATTCTATTACGTGGATTCACGCATAGAATAGCATCAGTTGAGGAGTATAAAAATCAATTTAGTTTATCCTCCCCCTTAAATGTAGTCCATTATCTGGTTTTGAAATTAAGAATTGAGTCAAGAACAAACTAAAATGTTGAAGGCTCTGTGCTAGATACTGATGGATACAGAAATGGAAAAAAAGAGCAACGGGCTGGGAGAAATCAAAGATAATTTTCAAGGTTAAGGAGTAGTATGATCAGAGTTGTGCATTTAGAAGGATCTTATGAAGCAGTGGGCATTCTGTTTAAAGAGGGATGAGACTGAGAGAGAGATGTAAGACAGATGAAATATGGACCATTTCCCCCTTTGGCAGGATGGGACAGGTGGCACAGAGAAAGCATATTTAAGGCAGCAGTTTGGAAGCTCGAGGATGGGACTGAGTTTCTTATTCACAGACCCAGGACTCTCTCCTGTGCTGGCCTAAGCACAGATTCTGTTTCCCTGGGATTCTATAAGCAGGTAAGTGGTTATAGTATCATTTCACGAGTTCTTACTCTCATACTAGGGGCACATGCAAAGCTGGCCCAGGTATTTAATCAGGCCATGGGACGCAAAGCAGTGTCTCATAGCCTGGTGATTGTCACCTGAACAAATTGGTGACCATTTGGCAAAGACTTTATGTATTGGGCTTCCCTTGTGGCTCAGCTGGTAAAGAATCCACCTGCAATGTGGGAGACCTGGGTTCAGTCCCTGGGTTGGGAAGATCCCCTGGAGAAGGGAATGGCTACCCACTCCAGTATTCTGGCCTGGAGAATTCCTTGGACTGTATAGTCCATGGGGTTGCAGAGTCAGACACGACTGAGTGACTCTGACTTTCACTTTATGTCTACACAGTCTGGGAGGCTACTGTGTCCTGTAAGCAGTTAGATTGGGGATCAGTCATATGAAATGCACTTATTCAACAAATGCTTACTGAGCACCCACCATGTGCCAGGCTCTGAGGGCCCTTCTGAGATGAAAGAAAGTCAGTGCTGGTGCCTAGGGAGTTCACAGCCTGGTGGACAAGACCACCAGGGCACAAGGAAGGATTACATAGGTGCCATCAAAGATGAGCACAGGAGAGGAGTGATTGCTGCTGTCTAGGACTCTAAAAAGTTCCTTGTAAGTCTAGAGAATGAATTTGAATAGGAGGAAGATAGGGGGGCTATTTCAGGAATATTGATGCTGATAAACTGCTGAGTATGAGAGATCTCATTTCAACCAAAGTCTTTTCCCTCTCTTCCTCCTTCTCCTCCTTTCTCTTTCTTTCTTTTTCTTTCCTTCTTTCCTTTCCCCTCCCCTCAGTCCCTCCCTCCTTACTTGCCTTCCTTCCTTACCCTACAAAATATATATCTGTTCGAAAAAGCAACTTTGGATATACGAGAGACACGGTGACACAGGGGAAATGGACCACAATTCTTAACCTGAATCTACTCAGGAGACTCTGTAACTATCATTTTCTCCCACCCTGTTTACTGCCATATGTTTATTTAAAACATTCATGTCC
Source organism: Budorcas taxicolor (assembly GCF_023091745.1). NCBI lineage: Eukaryota > Metazoa > Chordata > Mammalia > Artiodactyla > Bovidae > Budorcas > Budorcas taxicolor. The sequence continues at coordinate 6,453,639 of NC_068925.1, forward strand.
TTGAGACTCAAAGTTGGTGCTCTGCAGGCTGTGAGAAGGTACAGGAACCTGACTTCTGGGACGCAATTGCAGTTTTCAGAGTTGGATGTCTCTTATGGTTCTCTTTCTTGTGATTGGATAAAGCCTTTGCTTAGAAAACTGAGACCCAAGCCCTTCACCCAACTTCTCCCTTCCTGTCTATAGCTCTTGGGGGCTCAGTAGCACCTTAGGTTCCCTTACATATCCTGCAACTATATTTAAACTGCTCTTTCCCACAGATTTCCATTAATCATCAAGCAAAACAGCAATCAAGGATCCTTGTTCTTCCAGCAACTTCTAGAACCTTCTTCTCTTTGGTTCCCTATAGCAGTTATATGGCCATAGAATTAGTGGAGGTCACAGAGGTCTCCAGAAGATGTCCTCCTTTATTTTTGCTGGCAAATTCCTACTCAGGCTTCAAGCCTCAGATCAAATGTCACCTCCACAAGGAAGCTTCTCAACCCTTCCAGCAACATTCAAGATACATCTTATTAAGACCTCATCTTGATGTTTTCATTGGCTCCATCCTTCTGTTCCTGGTGTCAACACATTCCCATGACTTGGTGTTGCAATTTATCTGTTTGCAAGTGTATTCCCTCTATTGACTCATTAGAACTGAGAACAATAACTGAGTATTAATTATTTTTTAAAGCAGCTTTAATGAGATATAATTCACACACCACAAAGTTCACTGCTTAAAGTGTACACTTCAATGGGTTTTAGTATACTCAGAGTGCATCACTATAATCTAATTTTAGAATATTTTCTTTACTCCCCATAGAAACTTTGTATTCATCTTCAGTCACTGCCAATTCCTTCCATCCACCAAATTCCCAACTCTAAGCCCTAGGCAGCCAGTACTCTATTTTCTGTCTCTATAACGTGTCTTTTCTGGACACTTGTGTAACTGTTATTATAGTCATTCATTTTTGTATAGCCTTTTCTGACGCTCAGTAGGTGCTTAGGAGGAGCTTATTCAGTAAGTGTGTGAATACATGCAAGACTGAGAAGCTGATGAAAGGTGGAACAGACGAAAGAATACTGACTGAGAGCCAGGAGACCTGTACTCTGGTTATGATTCGGTCATTTATTTCTGCGATGTAGGGAAAATTATTTGATCTTTCTGAATCTCAGTTTTCTAATCTGCAAAGGACAGTTAACAACATCTGTCCTTCTTCTAACATTTTTGTTATAGTGAGTAGCAAATGAGAGATGTCACTTAGTATTTTGTACATCTGAGCATGCTGTAGAGCTGTAAGACTGATCTGTGTCTGTTCTCACTCCTATGCTTCGAAATGCCTGTAATAATAAATTATTAATTATATCAGTGATAGAGGACAAGATAGAATGGCAAACTGCCAGTCTAGGGGGGCCAGCCGGTGGCCACCGACCTCTCATCTCCACTCCTAGAATGACAGCAGATGAAGCAGGGAGAAGAACTGACAAAAGCCCAGAAATCTCGCATCTGTCAGTGCACGTGTTCCCAGCCAAACAGCGAGATACCGATCTATCTTAGAGTGAAGATTAAATCAGTTCACTGGAAGAAAAATGGTGACGTAATTTTCCTTTATCTCTGGTGCTCAGGAAACCCTACTTCATATTCTCGTCACTTCTTTCCTGCAGGGCATTTCTGTCAGTCACAAAGGGGGAATATTCAGGTTTAGAGTGAGATCTTTACTGCCTCACCCGGGGAGTGGAGAAGGGACCCTTCTCCACCTGGTTCAGCTCTTTCCTCTCTCTATAGTAAAGTAAATAAAGTAAATATCGCTCAGTCGTGTCCGACTCTTTGCGACCCCATGGACTATAGCCTACCAGGTTCCTCTGTCCATGGGATTTTCCAGGCGAGAATACTGGAGTGGGGTGCCATTTCCCGATCGAACCCAGGTCTCCCGCTTTGTAGGCAGACGCGCTTTACCGTCTGAGCGGGAATCTGTAGGGGATGTGGGGTGGGAGTAGAGTTAAGTGGAAAATTCCGACTGCAGACATGCTATGACATACACGACAAGCATACATGCGTGTGTGACGGGAGTGGCCTGAGGATCACAGAATAAACACCTTCAGTCTAATAAAGGGTATCTAGTGGGGAGATGGCCTTGTAAATCAAAGTTTATCCACAGAGGACCTTTTCTCCCACCCAGTATTATCATGAAGGAAATTTTCCAAGTTTCCAGAGAGTAAGGAGATGAGAGATATTAGGAGAGCTTCTGGTCTTCGCCTCGCCTAGCATGGGATAAAAACACACGGCTCTGCCCTAAGAGACCAGCCCCACTTTCTCCAGTTTCTCCAAGGCTGAGACTTGGAGCTTCCCTGGGAGTGGGGGGAGGCGGGGTGGTGGTGAGCCAGTGCGCCAGGCCTCGCCCTCTGCCCTCGGGCCATCTGCCGAGTTGCCGCCTTATTTTCCTTCCCCTCTCCTGACCGTCTCAACAGTCCAGTGCTTCTCTCACCACAGCCCTTCTCCCCCAAAGGGTACGCTTCTGACCCTTCTCTAGGTCTATGTCAGCTCTTTCCCCTGCAGACACTGCTCTCCCTTAGTCCAGGATTTCTGGGCCTCAGCACTGTGGGCATTTAGGGGGGCTGTAACCTGGTTGTTTGTGGGGAGGGGCTGTCCCATACACTGTAGGATGTTTGGCAGCATCCCTTGGCCCATGCCACTACCCGTCAGTGGCATCCCACTTCCCACCCCCCATTCCCTGTTATGACAACCTACAATGTCTCGAGACATTGTGAACTATCCCCCTGGGTCAAAATTGCCCCGTGGAGAACAGCTGCTCTAATTCCTTCTGCTTCACTTGTAGCTCCTGTTTGTTAAGCATTTACCTTGTGGAAGATACCAGATACTTCTGTGTTTTATGTAAACACTTCTCAAATTTTAACGTACTTAAGAATCATCTTGGGAGTTTTTAAAGTGCACTTTGTGGTTCAGTAGTTTTGGGGGAAGGGTCCGAGATCTTGCATTTCTAAGGAACTCCTAGATATTGCTGTTCTGCTGGAGCACAGACCACACTTTGGGCAGCAAGGCTTTGTGTCACTGTTATTGGGGCCTGTGGGGATTCGGTTTTACAGGTGAGGAAGCTGAAACTCAGAGGGCTCCTGGGCTCATCATGTTTTGGACCCAGCTCTGCCTGCAGACATGGTGTGAACTCATAACCAGCGATCTCAGTTGACCTGGGGCCCAGGTCCTTGAGTTCTCTCCATGCCCTCCTTTCCCAGGGAGTCATGCCCTCCCGGGGATAAGCTCAGCCAAGCCAGAGACTCAGGCACGTGTTTGCCTGGAATCCCTGTGTTACGTTACTCCTTCCTTAGACAGAAAGAGCTGCTCATGACCCCAGGTGGCTATTCGGGAGCCTGCCTCACTGTCTCCATGACCTCATGCCTCTGTCCTGGCTTGCCCTGCTAACACCTCATCCCTCCTGCTCTCCTGTGTATCCGTAGACAGTTGTCTAGGATTGCAGATGCCTTGGGGCTCACTTTTCCTCTCAGCTTCCAGCTTTAGCTGTCTAGACTCTCCAGTCCTGTTTGCCCTCCCCCTCATCTATTGTCCCAATATTCTTAGTTTGTCTTCTCTGTCTCATCAAAGCCTCTTGGCATCTTCTTCTCATGGTAGTTAGAGATTACTAGTAGTGACCTAGATCCTGAAAGGAAAAGGGGGTTGTGATGTGGGCCCCTGCCTAGGCCTAGAGGACAAGACTCCAGCCTTCTGGGAGCAAAGGCCTCAAGCATGGTCCTTAATACAGCAGTGGCAGCTGGCCAGCCTGCTGGCTGGGGATTGCAGCACGTATTTGACTTACTAAAGAAAACAAAACAGCACTGTGCCTGTGATAGAGAGATGAGAGGTTAAGGGTCCGCCAACTGGAGAGACTGGAAAGGGCTGCTCAGTGGTAAAGAATCCACCTGCCAAGCAGAAGACATGGGTTCGATCCCTGGGTGGGGAAGATCCCTTGGAGAAGGAAATGGCTACCCACTCCAGTATTCTTGCCTGGAGAATCCCATGGACAAAGGAGCCTGGAGGGCTGCAGTCCATGGGGCTGCAAAGAGTTGGACACAATTTAGTGATTAAACAGCAGCAGCAGCAGCAGCAGCAGCTCCTCCTAGTGTCCCCTGTTCTTTTTTCTCCAAGGAGAACTAGAGAAAGTCATCCTGCCCCTCACATCACATTTCTATTCCTATGACTTTGCCTGGATCCAGGTTTAAAGAAACTCTTAGAATGTTCATACAAGAAGGTAATTCAGAACAGGACTCAGCAAGCCCTGTCTGCAAAGGGTCAGATATTAGTAGTAAATATTTGTGACTTTGTGGGGCATATGGCCTCAGTCACAGCTACTTATCCCCGTAACACAGAAGCAGCAAACCACATGTGAACAAATGGGTGTGACTGCGTCCCAGTAAAGATTTATTTATGGACATTAAAATTTTAATTCACTCACATTCATGTGTCCCAAAATGCTGTTCTTTTAATTTTTTTCAATCATTAAAAAATAAAAGAACTATCTTCAGTCACCAGGCTGAGCCATTCTCAGCTTATTCTCTGCCAGTAGTTGGCCAGTTCCTCATTCAGAGTCCAGTGTTTCCCAGAGTCATGGTCTAATACTTGTGGGAAAGACTGGGTTAAGGAGTGTTAAGCCCACACCAGGCTTCCGGCTCCTACAGGGCACTATAGGTTTCCAAGAGGGATCAAGCATGTGCCAGCCTTCTCTAATTTACTGACAGTGAAATCCTTAGTGCACAGAGAGTCTTGCAGATAAGCATCCCTCAGGACCAGATTCTGGGGAACATGCATTGGAAACACTGCTCCAGTCTGCCCCTCACCTACACCCTACACCTGAAGGCTGAGCGTCCTGCTAGGAGCACACACGGCCAGGTCTCTTGATGGCACTGATGCTTTCGTGGTGATGGGATAGAGCTTTTGTTTGCCTGCTTGCTTGTTTTTACTTTATGGATGTAGAAACTGAGGTTCGAGGTAGCTAGATGACCTGCCCCCGTCATGTTGCCAATGGCAGAGCTGGAACTCAGACCCAGCGCTCACTGCACCCAGGGGCTGCTTCCCCCATGGCCCCACCATCTAGAGTGAAGGTTGACTAGCAGTGACGTCATTCTCTGGGAAAGCATGACCAGTTTCCCTTTCTCCACCTCCCTCTGCCTCCCCTGCCCCTCCCCCACGGCCCCCGTGTATATGAAGCTCCACAAAGCCTGGCTTGCCTGCACACCTTTACTTTGGAAACAACTTCCGCAGCTGGAACAAGAGCCTTCCATCCACTGTTACACCCCTGGTTGGTGCATGGTGTGTGTGTGTGGACGCCTGCCCAACCTTCTTCCTCTACGACAGGAACCAGCCACCACCAACCAGCAAGCCCTCAAGCATCACTTCCAGGGCCCGAGGTGAGTGATGGGAGATTCCCGAGTACTTGGCTTTGAAGCTTTAGACCGACTGCTGGCCGATTGAGCATAGGGGCTGGGGGGACATAGAGGCCAACTTTGTCAGCGTTTATGTAAAGGGTGAGATACATGAGGAGGAGCTGCTCTCTTGGGTTTAACATCAGAAGAGTTTAGGCTGGAGGAGAGGAAGGCTAGGAGGATTATGAAGCCCACAGGTGAATTTGCAAGAGACTGAAGAGCCTGTGGCTTTGGAAAGAAGGGACCAGGAAGACTCTGAGGGAGAGGCTGGAGCTCAGAGCTGCATGACAGGACAACGTGTGCTGGCCCCAGGCCCGCTCCTCTGGCTCGCAAGTTGGCAGGCACTGGGGAGACAGACCTTCTCGGGGCTTCCCGCCCAGCTGAGGGGTGGAAGACTGAGCGTCCTCAGGTGTGAGATCAAGGCCTGGAGTAAGAAAGGGAGGGACCGAGCTCTGAGGAAAGAAGAAAGGAAGAGAAGCAAAGGGCCAAGGAGTCATGGAGAAGCAATCTCTGCATACAGTTATGACAGACAGACAAGGGGGTTCCCTGCCTCTAGCTTGCGGCTCTTCACACAGTCATGCAGTGGGAGGCTTTAGAGGTGATTCATGTGGAAACCTGATTCCTCCTCTTGCTCAGTCACCTGAAAAGTTACTTCCTAGTGTCAAGAGTGAGTCGGTCAGCTGAGGTGGCAGAGTGAGTGCGCCTACCAGCTCACCCATCCCTGTGGGCCAGGATTAAACCCGCAGCTCCTCTGGCCGGTGATGAGAGCCAGAGGTGGCCTTCTGCGGGGGGAGGGAAGAAAGACCTTCCCACATGTGTCCGGTGACTTGAGGGCAGAACTCAGACAGGCGAACGTGTTCTGCCGAGTTTGGGATCCTTGTACGTACGTGTTCTTTGGCACATTATAGCTCCCCGTTTCTTCACTTTTCTTGGTCAAATTCTGACTGGTGGGATGTTGGCTAGAGAGGACTGTAACGGAGCAGAGAAGGTGGGGCAGGGCGTGAGTGTGTGTGTGTGTGTGTGTGTGTGTGTGTGTGTGTGTGACGCAGAGGGGCGTGGTGAGGAAGGAGGTAGCAGGGATAGCCAGACCAGTGGGTGTAAGACTGAGGGGCACAAAGGCCCTTGGGGCTGAAAGACCGTTGCCCCACCCAGGGAACCCCTGCAAGGCCACACGTTTGAACTGTTCTAACACCATGAGTGCACCCTGGTTTCAGGTTTCTGTGTGTCCCTGAGGCTGGCTGCGGCAGAGCCAAGGAGCCTCACTCCAGGGGACCACGCCTGGGGCCGAGGGCCTCGCTCACAGGGGCGCCTCCTTACCTCAGCAGGATGCTCCCTCACAGGGGTGTTCCCTTCCCCCAGCAGGATGCTCCATCACAGGGGTGCCCCCTTCCCCCAGCAGGATGCTCCGTCACAGGGGTGCCCCCTTCCCCAGCAGGATGCTCCATCATAGGGGTGCTCCCTTCCCCCAGCAGGATGCTCCGTCACAGGCGTGCCCCCTTCCCCCAGCAGGATGCTCCGTCACAGTCACAGGGGTGCTCCCTTCCCCTAGCAGGATGCTCCCTCACAGGTGTGCCCCCTTCCCCCAGCAGGATGCTCCCTCACAGGGGCACTCCCCTTCCCCCAGCAGGATCCTCCTGGACCTTCTTGCTGCAGATGGGCTCTTCCACGTACATGGCTGCTCTTCCCCGCCTGAGTCTGATGCTGCTTCTCTGGAGCCCGGGGCCGTGGGTCCGGGGCCAAGAGTTCCAGTTTGGGCCCTGCCAGGTAGACGGCATAGTTCTCCAGAAACTGTGGCAGGCCTTCTGGGCCATGAAGGACATCGTGGTGAGTGAAGTGTTGTTCTGGACCCAGCCGTGGAGGGAGGTGATTCTGGGCAGAGGAAAATATTTGACGCTTATGGAGCCCTTTGCAGCTTGCTAATCTTGTTCCTACCTAGGAGCTTAGTGAAGTCAGAGATATCGTGGGTCCACATTTCCTTCTGCACTTGAGAAAACTGAGGCTCAGAAAGATGTGGCCAGTCCACAGGAAAAGAAACACAGCCCACGAGGAATAAAGAAGGAAGCCTGATTCATTTGGGCTTCATCTCCATCCCAGGGTTACATAAGCCTTCACCCATGGGAAGTCATGGGGAATCCTTTGAGACCCACCAGAGTTTTCACCTACTGCTTTGCCAGCTCCTCCTAGTTTGTTCCCACCTGCTGAGGCCTTGATTCAAGATTGAAAGAATGTTTAATTCTGAGTTGGGAAAGAACGGTTAATGCATCCTGTGACACGTACTCCTTAAAGGACCATCCAGATGCAAGCAGAATGAAGGAGCTTGACAAGGCCGTCTGGGGAGAGAGGAGAGTGCTGGACTGGGACAGGACACCTCTGTGTGATCTTGACCTTGAAAGCAATCCATACAGCAGCCTCCCCTGACTCCTACCCTATCAGTTTCCTTATTTGCACAATGAGGAGGTAGGACAAAGGAGATTTAAAGCTCCTTCTCTCAAGGATTCTTTGGCTGGAAACCCAAGAAGTGGTGGGCTGCAGGGGAAGCCTCGAGGTACAGCCTCCCCGACTCTCCATGGAAGATGGAGGTAACATTTTGCTCCTAGTGGTTCTTAAACAAAATGGGCATATTTCTTCATGCTTCAAGTGACCAAAGGAATCAAACAAGTCCTTCATCAAAGCTCTTAAGAACATCTAGGATTCCATCTGCCCCTGGGAGGCCAGGATTCGTGATTTTCTGGAGCTGGAACCTTGTACCTCCCCCCCAGGGGCCAGCTCAGCATGGCCCTCCCTGGGTCCCCCTGTGGCCTCTGAGGTTGCACAGATTAGATAGACTGAAGGGTCTGGGCAAGCAGCATGTATTTGCAAGGTTGGCTTTTATGCTGACCTCCAACCTGGAGACATCTGTCCTTTCTGTTCCCCAAGCAAGCGCAGGATAACATCACGAGTGTCCGGCTGCTGCGGAAAGAGGTTCTGCAGAACGTCTCGGTAATCAGAGGCGGGGGAAGGGTGCTGTCTCCTCTGGGTGGCTGGTCTCCTGCGGGTGAGGCTGTGGGGTGCTCCAGGGGAGGCTTATAGAAGACTTCACTTCTGTCCCGGGCTGAGCCTGCACAAGTCAGGGCTGAGTGGTGAGCCGGAGGAGGAACATCCAGGGTATGCGAATACAGTCCCTGAGGAGAGGGCAGGGACTGAGGCTTGTAAACATCTGTTTCCATTTAGCCAGTCTCCATCAATCTGGATTTCTCTTCTGCTCTCATTGGCCCAGAGCCATCTGCTTGGGCCTCTTCCATGCCCCCACTTTCTTCTCACCCATCTACGCAGTGAGCACAAACCACCAAGCTCTGACCCCTGAGGGACGCCGAGCTCCCCTCTGTGGCGCCTCGGGGGCCCAGGGTGCAATTCCAACATTCACAGACACTAGTTGTCTCTCTCTTCATTTCTCCTTCTAAACCTTTTCCCTGCCAAAGCTCAGCTAACCAAGAGGTGGTGCTTTTCAAGGCCCATCACTGCCCAGAGCTATTAGAGAGGCCATGGGCTGGAGAAGAAAGAAATCTAACCACATGGGAGGTGGGAGTCTTGGGCGCCAGGCCTGGGCCTGCCACTGACTGGCTGTGGGACCCCAGATGAGCCCTTCATTTCTAGGCCTCTGGGTCCTCTGGTCAAACAAAGATGTCCGAAGGCCCTTTAAAACCCAGCGCTTCAGAGCCCCATCTCCTGGAGGAGCCCTGCCTCCACTGTGCTTATCCTGCCTTGTGCGCCACATAGGTGGTTCATTGGGGTCAGAGTGGGCAGAGGCCTGGGCTTGGCAGTGACCCTGCCACCCACCAGGAGACTGAGAGCTGCCACCTCCTCCACGCCCTGCTGAGGTTCTACGTGAACACCGTCTTCAAAAACTACCATGACAAGGCTGTTGAATTCGGGATCCTGAAGTCATTCTCTACTCTGGCCAACAACTTCTTTGTCATCGTGTCAAAACTGCATGCCAGTGTGAGTAGAACAAAGCTGGGACGGAGGTCCACAGGAGATGCTGTGTTTTCAGAAGACTCGTCTTCCCTTATCTGGCCCTGGCTTTCATTCCGTGATGCGGAGCGGCAGGTGTCATGGAACAAGGCACAGGCTCTGGACACGGGCAGTGCTGGGTTAAGGCCAGGTCTGTGTCTAACAGACTGGGTGTCCATTTGCAAAGTGGTCAATCTCTCTCTCTTTTTTTTTTTCAAATAATCAATCATATTTATTTGAAATGCCTTTGAGAGAGAAATTGGGAGACCAAAACAAAACAAAACAAAACAAAAACAAAACCCCCAAAGTGGTCAATCGCTTTGGGCTTTGGTTTTCTTATCTATAAAGTGCTGATAATCACCCCTATCTGGCAAGACTACTGTGAGTATGAAATGAGGCAGTCTCTGCTGCACGGTGGGAGGTCAGCATTGGCTCCCTTGGGATGTGAGATTTGGAGCTGCCCTCTTAGGCCTTAGGAGTCCCTCTGGCATTACTAGGAAAGAGTGGGAGAAAGCACCTCTGCTCTTACCTGACACTTGGCACAATTTTCCTTTTCTGTTATCCAGCATGAAAAGATGTTTTCTACCCGTGAGAGTGCACGCAGGCGATTTTTGCTGTTCTACCGAGCATTTAAACAGGTAATCAAGGCCGGGAACTGAGAGTTGCCCGTCTGAACTGTCGCACGAGGGTGCCTTGGGGACCTGATGGAGAATTCAATGTAGGGGACTCCATCCAGCTTGCCCCTAAACCACCTGACTTAGCAGGAGCACAGCCATACTAGAGCTGCACTAGTTACCATATACTTTGCGTAAACACTGCAAATGACATGGCCAATTTTTCTGCCAGTTTTCAAGTTAAAACGCTATTCTATTTCCCTACAAGATGATTTCACTACCAAGGACATTCCAAAATGAGAGCTTTATGGGTACCTGAGGTGGGCAATTGGTGAGTCAAAAGTGAGGGAGAAAGAAGGGAGAATCCCCAACCCAACACACATCTGCAGTATTTTCCAAGATGGTCAAAGGGTCGAGTTTGTGCAAAAGGATTATGGGAATTATGTTGTCTTTTCCTAAATTAAGAAAACAAAGAAAATGTCAGTTTCATCCCCAGCTCCCTCCCCAAGACAATCCAATTTTGATCATTTTTTGAGGAACAGATATACCAGTTTATAAACAACTGGTGAAGAGCAATAACATACTAGGGAAAGGGACCACCCAGGTCTCAGTTTCCTCATCTGCACAGTGGTCTCAGGTGGATGGAATCCACCCTGCACAGGGATTCTGATGCTTATTGTCAGGGACTCACGATGCTTTTCCCTTGCCCCTTATCTGTGGCCACTCACCAACCCATCTGTCCTTGCCTCCCAAGCAGACAACACACATAGAGAAGAAGTGATGGGTGGGGACTTTGTCAGAGGCCATCCTAAAGGGGTCACAGCCCATGATCTACAGTCGTACCAGGTTCAGGGGTCAGAAGGAAACCCGTTCCCGTGGCTAACATGGCAGGGCTTCAACTTTCCTTTCCCTTTAGTTGGACAGAGAAGCAGCTGTGACCAAAGCCTTTGGAGAAATGGACATTCTCTTGAGCTGGATGGAGAAATTCAACCAGCTCTGACGGCCTAGACCAGGATACCCTCCTTCTTCTCTGCATCATATCAGACGAGGGTCCCTTCCTGTGATGTCCTCTGGGCACTTCACACCCTTGACCATGGGTCCTGTTCTTGGCCCAAGCTTACGACTTCATTCTCTAAGTGACCGCAACAACAGTCATGGAAGGTTCCCTTGGATGCTGTGAATAATCTACAAAGCAGATTCCTATATTTATTACAACTCTATTTAATTCCCATCAGTGTTTTAACTGATGCCATATTTATTTGTCAGACCGAAACCTCTATGAGAGCACCAAGGACAGTGCCCCCGTTTCTCTGTTTTCCCCCACAATCCTCGCGACTGTGTGGGGTTAGTGGATGGGAATGTTCAGGAAATGCTTAATAAATTGGATTTTTTAAAACCTGTCTTTGAATTGCTGAGGAACAATGAGGGATGCTGGGATATGGAGTTGAGTCTAAGGGCATGGAAATCACATGGTCATGACATCTGCAGGAACAGAGCGCTGGGTGAGGTGAGAGCGCTGGTTGGACTTGTAAATGAGGAAAGACAGAGCAGAGACGGTGCCCAGCACAAAACAGATGCCCCCTTAGCGCTGCCTCTCGGTCCGCCCTTCCCGCCCGCTGCTGCCAGCCCCACCCCTCGGGTGCGCTTTCGGATCCTGCTCATCTGCCTTTGTCGCCCACCTGGGGGGCCGGAGTCAAGCTGACATTGCAGCTGCTGTCCTCATGCCTGGACGCACAGTCCCACCTGTGAGGGCACTCCCTGCTCAAAAGGCAGGCACCTCGGTAGCCTCTGCTTTCTAGCACTGGGCCAGTGCGCTGTGAGGCTGAGTTGTGTGTCTGGGAAAGGCCTTCTTCTTAAAAGCAAGACTGGGCATTCTCTCATCTCCAGCTCTTGCTGAACTTTGTAGTTGATTTCAACCCAAAGATACAATGTCTGCCTAACTCTGCCCTCCTACAGAACACTTAGGAGGTCGAATACATGTAGGATGTGGGCTGTCTCTTCTTCCATGATGTCAGTGCTCTTGCAGAACAATGGGCCCGCCAGGAATCCCAGATCACTGTCTTTCCCACCTGGCCATAAGCCACTCGGACTGGAACAGAGTGTATTTCTGAAAGCAGACAGTTGTAATGGCTTTGGATAGGTCAAATAGACCACGGCTAAGATAGTACTAGGCTATAGAAGAAGGATAAATAGATAACAAAAGCTATTCTATTTCTCAAAGAGAGGAAATGCTGGAGTTGGGGTACTTACGTGGATCAAGGGAGGAAGACCTAAAGAGGTTATCCACGTGTGTCACTAACAAGGATGGTTCTGAAAATTTACAACCCTTCATCACATCCAAATAAACTGCCATCACCATAGGACTCCAGACAAACAGAAGATCACTAGTAAGTGCTAGCCCTAAAACTGGGGCAAAGAGGTTGCCAGGGGTATTTCATACCAGGGTCCCTTCCTAGCTCAGGGCTGAAGCGTGTCTTCACAGGGCAGTCCAGGTACCTTCTGCCGGTGGGGAACTCAAGCTTTCAAAGCAACAGCTATGCCTCCACTCCAGCCCAAGGCCATGTGGTCTAGAGCCAGGGGAGTAAGGACCCTGTAATCAAAAAGACTCTGCAAGACCACAGCCTGTCACATGGTTTGGAGAGGAGGCAGGTGGCAACAGGGCAAATGCTCTGCATTCCCAGAGGCCACGTGAAAACCACCGGGGGCTCAAAAGTGTGTAAGGAGAGCTGGAGGAGGGGAGACTGATCAGTGCTCGGGGCAAACAGGCAGGGATGAGACTTGAGGTGGGGAGGTGACGAGGCTTCTGAAACAGATGGAGTGGGTGTTGGGAACCAGCAGACAGACAAGACTCATTGACACCAAGGTCTGGGCCCAGGGGCACAGCTGGAGAGGTGAGTCAGGCAGGCAACATTGACGTAGTCATTGGAATCAGTGTCCTCCACCTTGGTAGCAGTTTGGTGGCAGAAGCTTACATATTCACAGTCGATCTTCAGAGATGGGACAGGGAGCCAGGGAATTTCAGGTACCTGGAAACAACCAAAGAAGCATCCCTGGGTTTGGGTAGGGTGACTATAGTATTCACAGTGGGCAATGGTGGGGTGGGGGTTGCTGTCCTCCAGAAGGCAAAACGCAGAGGTGGTTGAGCTCCATCAGGTGGCTCAGCCCTGGGGATTTTCAGGGTGGTGCCTCATGCTCTACATAACTAGAAAACACTTTGATCTAATACGGCAGGAAGTGTTTTAAATGGGGCTCAGACAAAAATCATGTGACTAAGCATGGGTCTGGAGGAGAACCATCCACCAGAGGAGTTTCCCCTCTGGATTAGATGATGTGACTTGTGGAATAAATATGCATCTTCTCAGGGAATTATTCAGAAGGAGGATGAATCATCCTCTGCACCTCCATAGGCCTTTCATTTCCTGGAGAGGCTGTGACGTGATGGGACAGTGCATTCCAGGAAGGAGTGGGCGGTTGAAGGGGAGGAAGGTAGCAGGCTGTGTAGAGCTCCACTTCCCCGGAAAGAAACTTCAGGATCATCTGCCTTTGGGATGGATCAGTTCTCGGAGGGCAGGGCTATGCCATGACCCCAGCATGGCATAACTATTGTGACATCCACCCAGGAAGGCTGCAGCAGGGAGAGTCACATATTTTTAACACAACCACTGAGAACTAGAAGTTCAGCCCCCTGAACAGAGCAGGCACTGAGTAAGCGCTCACTGAAAGGACCTGTTCCTTTCTGTACTTTACCAGAGAGGAATTGGGCAGCAGCTTGCTTCAAAAATGTATCTCCCACTGCCTGTTACGGTTCATCATTTGAGACTGATCTGGCTTAACCATTTTAAAAAAGTTGCTCCCTGTGAAGGCTTAAAATACTCAAGTCCTTTATCATAGGCACTTTGTTGTGAATTTGTTTCATCAAGATTTTTTTTATCCCTGATAGCAGGAGTGTGAATTTCAAGCAGGGAGGAAGGGTAAAATTTAAGCAAGGTACAGGCACCTAGATAGCATATCCAAAAGCAGAGACATTACTTTGCCAACAAAGGTCCGTCTAGTCAAGGCTATGGTTTTTCCAGTGGTCATATATGGATGTGAAAGTTGGACTGTGAAGAAAGCTGAGCGCCAAAGAATTGGTGCTTTTAAACTGTGGTGTTGGAGAAGACTCTTGAGAGTCCCTTGGACTGCAAGGCGATTCAACCAGTCCATTTTGAAGGAGATCAGTCCTGGGTGTTCTTTGGAAGGACTGATGCTAAAGCTGAAACTTCAATACTTTGGCCACCTCATGTGAAGAGTTGACTCATTGGAAAAGACTCTGATTCTGGGAGGGATTGGGGGCAGGAGGAGAAGGGGACGACAGAGGATGAGATGACTGGATGGCATCACCGACTCGATGGATGTGAGTTTGAGTGAACTCCGGGAGTTAGTGATGGACAGGGAGGCCTGGTGTGCTGTGATTCATGGGGTTGCAAGAGTCAGGCATGACTGAGCGACTGAACTGAACTGACAGGCCCACATGAGGCCATGTGTGGTCACAGAACAGTTTCAGAGAAAAGGGCTCAAATGGATATGTGTTTGAGCAAACTCCGGGAGATAGTGAAGGACACGGAAGACTGACATGCTGCAGTCCATAGGGTCACAAAGAGTCAGATATGACTTAGCGACTGAACAACAAAGGGTAGAGTTGATGGGCACTGCTGGGCCTACTTACGCTACTGAGAACTCCTCCAGCAGGGCTCAGCAAGGGCAAGCTCCAGAAGCTGGGCCTGATGGGGGCAGAGCTGTTGCCTGTTCCCAGGCATCACTCTCCCCTTTTTAAGCAAGACGCACAGGGATACAGTTTTCAGCTTCCCCTGAACACAGGTGTGACCATGTGGTTAAACTGTGCCCAGTGTGAAACTTCAGACTCCTGGTCTTAAAAAAGCAACATTCTCTTTCTCGCTCCCATGTGCTGGGATGCATACATGGTACTAGTGATTGAGCATCAACCACGGATGAGGCAAGACTCCAGGGGATGGTGGAGCAACAGTCAAAATGCCTCTGAGGCCCCCGATGACCCCATGGCTCAGGCCACCTCCTCCTGGCTCCCTGTCTTCACTTTTGAGGAAAAGAGTCTTCCATCTTGTGAGCCCTGGGGTTTAGCGTTTGCTGCATCAGCTTAGCCTACACCCTAATTAAATCAGGGACATTTGCCCCACTTAGTTTTCCTGGTTCTGGAAGCAATAATGTTTCTGCTACTGTGGATGCTTTAGAGAATAAAATGTTCTCTTCTTAATTGGGGAAGACAAAGAAGGATGAATAGTTTAACATTTTTTCATACACCTGCCAGTGGCCATCAATAGAAAGATGAAAGAGAGAGAGAGAGAAAAAAAAAATGACTTCCCTACTCCACATCTAGATATCAAGAGGAGTCTTTCTCACTCAAAGTGTTGAATCTTATCTGTACAGTCTATGGAATTCTCTAGGCCAGAATACTGGAGTGGGTAGCCTTTCCCTTCTCCAGGGGATCTTCCCAGCCGAGGGACTGAACCCAGGTCTTCCACATTGAAGGCAGATTCTTTACCAGCTGAGCCACCAGGGAAGTCCATCTGTGTCTCTGCTGCAGCTGCTAAGTCACTTCAGTCATGTCCGACTCTGTGCGACCCCATAGACGGCAGCCCACCAGGTTCCCCCGTCCCTGGGATTCTCCAGGCAAGAATACTGGAGTGGGCTGCCATTTCCTTCTCCAGTGCATGAAAGTGAAAAGTGAAAGTGAGGTCACTCAGTCGTGTCACCAACTCCCTAGGCCAGGCTTAACTGCCTCCAGTAAACAACCTCCTCTCATCTTAGAGGGCTTACTAGAAAGTACTTCCTCAGATGAAACGGGTAACTTCTACCCTCTTAAGACCTACTGGAAACTGAATCTCTTACACAGGAAAGCCCTTCTCGTATTTGTACAGTCGACATCTAGCATCCTCTACTTAAGCTCTCATTTATCCCGTGAGAAATGCTTGGCCAGAAGCCAGGTAACTAAGTCTACCACAATTGTTGGGTAGCCGTCTACGGGCACCGTCCAAGGAGGAAATGGACACTCACTTCCCGACGCAGGGACCCGCAGCGGCTGGGAAAGCCCGCGCCCTCCCACGAAGCCGAAGCTCCGCAAACGGCGCGCGGGGCCACGCCCAGGTCTGGGGCCGCCCTTTCGAGCCGCAGCTGCCAATCAGAGGCGGGGCGGGGCTTACCTGCGGCGGGCGGGGCTTACCCGCGGCGGGCGGGGCTTACCTGCGGCGGGGTGGAGGCTGCGGGAGCTCCGGGGCCTGGGGGCGGTGCCGACCCTCCACCTGAAGGAGACGGGGAGGGCGGCATGAGGGCGGCATGAGGGCGGGGCCCAGGGCCCAGCCCCGCCCCCCAGCTCTGCGGGAAGCCCCCGGGCGGTGGGCCCTGCCCGGCGGTCCGCCGCAGTCCTGGAGGCGCGGATCTCCCGGCTCGCGCTCTGCGCCGCGCGGTTTCTGCGGCTCCAGCTCGCGCGCCGGCCCCGGCCCGGCCCCCTCCTCCCCCACCCCACCCCGCTCCAACTGCCCCCCACCCCACCCCGCTCTCACCCCACCCCGCTGCCACCCCGCACCCCGCCCCGCTGCCACCCCCCACCCCGCCCCGCTGCCACCCCGCACCCCGCCCCGCTGCCACCCCCCACCCCGCCCCGCTGCCACCCCCCACCCCGCCCCGCTGCCACGCATAATGAAGTTTATGCTCCATTCACAAAATCTAGCTCTTCTATCAATGACTAGGAAACCAAGAAGGTCTTTTTGACATAAAACATAAAGCAAAGGACAAATTCACTCAAATAAGCAATTCACTGCCTTTCTTTGAGCCTCCATTTCTTTATCTAGAAAATGAAGCCGCAGTTTCTTTGGCTCCAGCTCGCGCGCCAGCCCCGCCCCCGCCTCCGCCTCGTCCCCCAGGACCCCCACCCCTCCAGTCCCGCCCCCCACCCCGCCTCGTCCCCCACACCCCTCCCCGCTCCCCCAGCTCCACCCCGCCCCGACCCCCCTCGCCCCCCCACCCCCAGACCCGCCTCGCGCCCGCACAAGCCGACCTTCTCCCCCCTGCCTGCCCGCACGCCCAGCCCTGCCCTCCTCCCTCCTCCCTCCTGCCCGCGGGCTCACCAGCCGCGTCCACGCCGCGGGGCCGCCGAGGGCAGGCGCTGTAGATGTTGCTCGGCGTGCGTGGCCGCCGGGACACGCGCGGCCGCTGGGACCGGGCCCGCTGGGAGGCGTCCACCGTGGGCATCCTCACGGCCAGTCGGCGGACCCGCCTGGAGAGAGCTTATCAACCAAGCCGCAGGGACAGAAAAAGGAAGGAGGGTGTCAGAGGCCCACACTCGCCCAGTCTTACGGAAAACTAAAGACGGCCGCCTCCCCGCTGTTTGGGAGCGTCTGACCTGAGGGTGCTCCGCTCGGAAGTGGCTCGGAACCCTCCACTTCAAGGTTCGGGCCGCGCTCCTCACCGTCCCCATGTCCAGACCGCCGAGCCCCATCCCAAGTCCCCCCAAACTCAGTCTGCTCATCCAAAGGTCCTGAGTGTCCCTGGGGGATCAGAGGGAGTTGGGTGCTCTGGCGCGCTGTCACTGGGCCCGACCCACTCACCTTTCCGTCTTTGAACGATCCTTTTCGCCAGCAGCCCCAGAAGCGCCAACAGTATGAGACCCAGGATGGTGGGGATCAGGACGAAGACACCTTGGTCTTCCATCCCAGACGCAGCACCCGGGTCCTGGTTGGAGGCTCTGAGCAGGGGAGGAGCGGGAAGAGGAAGGAGAGGTCAGGAACGGAGGGGGACTGAAGGCAGCACCCCAAGGGCCAGCTTTTGAAGGCGGTTCACAGGTTTGTCCCTTGGATAACAGAATTCTCACTCCACCCCCCCTCCCCCAACCCCACCCCTGTCACAAAAGGGCCCGTCTATGGAGTCAGGAAACCTGGATTAAATTTCAGGTTTAGCTTTTTCCTGGCTGTGTGATCTTGAATCAGTTTCCTAACTTCTCTGAGCCTCATTTCCCAGTAAATAGTTACAGTAAAACCTGTTTCACGGAACAGTTTAAGGATGAAATAAAAGAGGGGCTATAAAGACCTTAATGTAGCTGACCCAAGCAGCAATCAACAAAGGTCAGTTCCACTTTCAGCTCTCTCCACCTCAGTTTCTTCACAAGATGATTGCAGATTTTAGATGAGTTAGTTTCTGATAACTATGGAAGAGAAGATGGTGCTCCCTTTGCCTAGAAGGTCTTCCCTCCATTTTCTCTACATGTTGAAATCTTACTTTCCTTATCCATTACATAAGTCCTCATTTTCTTCGCCAGTCGTGGTGAACTAGAATCAACTTTTTCTCTGTCAGCACTTCCTCAGTTCACACCAGTTACAACACTTCTCACAGTCAAGACTAGTATTAGTAAAATAACACCTAGATATCACACGTTTTTAAACTTTTCTACATCTTCAGGACATAGCACAATGCCTGGCATGTAGTGGGGATTTAAAAACACGTTGGTTGAGTTAATTGAATTCTTCTCCACTAGTAGGCTGTTATGGTTTAATAGACTAGGAATCAGAAGTCCTGGTTCTGTTTGTAACCACTTTGCTCTCGTGGGCTCAATTTCCTAATTGTAAGACCCAAATGGTGTCAGAAATGCCTTTCTTCGCTCACGTTTGCCTTTGCTTGTGTGTGTGCCTAACTGCTCAGTTGAGTCTGACTCTTTGCAGCCCTACGGACTGTAGCCTACCAGGCACCTCTGTCCATGGGATTTTCCAGGCAAGAATACTGGAGCAGGTTCCCATTTTCTCCTCCAGGGGATCTTCCTGACTCAGGAATAGAACCTGCATCTCCTGTCTCCTACATTGGCTGGCCAATTCTTTACCACTGAACCACCTGGGAAGCCCCTTCTATTTGCTTTGGCAAAAAATAATTCGCAGGTATTACTGGTTTCCTTTGGAATCTGTTCTAATGCTGCCTCCTAGTGGTCGACAGCAGCACTTTCCTAGTAGCCACGTTGAAAAAGTAAAAGGAAACACGCAAAAGTAATTTTTAAATTATTGATGGTTTAGTAGCTGATTTTATATTCATTTAGTTCTTCCCTGTCAAAACAGGAGCAGTCTCTCAGAGCCATCTATGACAGCATGATTCTATGCTAGTTTAAAACTCAATCCAATTGTTGGGTTGTGGCCAATTACCTGTGCCTATTACTTCTGGGTTACCTTGGTGGATTTCTGTTCTTTAGGGCTCTTATTGGATACCCCTTAGGAAATTTGTTTTAGATGAGTGTTCAGTCCTGTTCTGTCTATTCATAATAATTCTACATGGGATCCTCTCACCTGGCCAATTAAAAATACCTGCTCTGAGGCTGGCCATAGATTTAAGTTTTCTCTTAGGGTCATTTAAATTCAATTGGAGTGATGAGCTAAGTCTCAATAAAAAAATTAACTTCTCATCTATTAAAAGAAAAACCCCTACAATTATGGGGAGGATCTACATGGTTAACACCACACTAACTTCTATGCAGAGTACATCATGAGAAACGCTGGACTGGAAGAAACACAAGCTGGAATCAGGATTGCCGGGAGAAATATCAATGACCTCAGATATGCAGATGACACCACCCTTATGGCAGAAAGTGAAGAGGAACTAAAAAGCCTCTTGATGAAAGTGAAAGAGGAGAGTGAAAAAGTTGGCTTAAAGCTCAACATTCAGAAAACAAAGATCATGGCATCCGATCCCATCACTTCATGGGAAATAGATGGGGAAACAGTGGAAACAGTTTCAGACTTTATTTTTCAGGGCTCCAAAATCACTGCAGATGGTGACTGCAGCCATGAAATTAAAAGACGCTTTCTCCTTGGAAGAAAAGTTATGACCAACCTAGATAGCATATTCAAAAGCAGAGACATTACTTTGCCGACTAAGGTCCATCTAGTCAAGGCTATGGTTTTCCTAGTGGTCCTGTATGGATGTGAGAGTCAGACTGTGAAGAAGGCTGAGTGCCAAAGAATTGATGCTTTTGAACTGTGGTGTTGGAGAAGACTCTTGAGGGTCCCTTGGACTGCAAGGAGATCCAACCAGTCCATTCTGAAGGAGATCAGCCCTGGGATTTCTTTGGAAGGAATGATGCTAAAGCTGAAACTCCAGTACTTTGGCCACCTCATGCAAAGAGTTGACTCATTGGAAAAGACTCTGATGCTGGGAGGAATTGGGAGCAGGAGGAGAAGGGGCCGACAGAGGATGAGATGGCTGGATGGCATCACTGACTCGATGGACGCGAGTCTGAGTGAACTCCGGGAGTTGGTGATGGACAGGGAGGCCTGGCGTGCTGCGATTCATGGGGTCGCAAAGAGCTGGACACGACTGAGTGACTGAACTGAACTGACTGATGGTCGTTTAAGTTTAAAGTCTCCTCTATGTTGGGAATGGTTAAATCATACCAAAAATGATCAACCTGGTAATTATGAGACAAGGCTGGGTGCTTTATGAACTATGCCTGTTATAACCCTTAGAGAGAGTGATTGGTATGGAACTCAGTAGATTTGTGGCGCTAATTTATGGCCTTGACATCTACAGGGATGATATGAAGGTGTAGCCTGGGATTCCCATGAATTTAAGGTCATACATGTTAACAAATTACAAGTAACCCCAACCAATCTACCATTGGTATGATCCCAATGGGTCAAAGATCTGTATTCTATTGGTATGACCATTTAGCAGTGTGTGTGTGTGTGTGTGTGTGTGCCTTCAATGGGGTTGGAGGATGTAATTGACCATATCTATGCCTTGACAACTTTCATAAGCTTTAAATGATAGTAACCGGGCTACTAGCCTGTTGAATTCTGAGATCTCTATGACGAGAAAGGCAGTGCCACACAACTGCAAGACCCTCGACACCTTACAGCATCTCAGGGAGATCTCTGTGCTCTAATTCAAACTGAATGCTGTATTTTTGATCCTGATAAATCCTTTAATGTAACACATTTGAACCACATGAAAAATCAGATTTCTGCTCTCAGTGACCCATTCCTTAGTCTTGACAATCTTAAAAAAAAAAAAAAAACGAAACTGGTGTGGGAGGCTCATGGATAAAATATTTACTTTTAATTCCACTATGTTATTAACTGTACCATTTGTATTTTGCTTGTTTCACAAGATTATTATTTGTTGTATTACCAAGTATATGACTGAGCTTTCAACGGAAATGGTGACTAGACTTGAAGCAGTGTATCAAATGTATAGTTTGATATATGATCAATGAATGTAATAATGTAACTCTGGAAGGCAATGGCACCCCACTCCAGTACTCTTGCCTGGAAAATCCCATGGACGGAGGAGCCTGGTAGGCTGCAGTCCATGGGGTCGCTGAGGGTCGGACATGACTGAGCAACTTCACTTTCACTTTTCACTTTCATGCATTGGAGAAGGAAATGGCAACCCACTCCAGTGTTCTTGCCTGGAGAATTCCAGGGACGGGGGAGCCTGGTGGGCTGCCGTCTATGGGGTTACACAGAGTTGGACACGACTGAAGTGACTTAGCAGCAGCAGCAGCGTCAAAACAGATTTGCATAAATGTTGAATGACTGAAAGATCTTTGTCTCATCTCTACAAGATCTCCTCCTGGAGCACTGATGTGCGTACTTGTTAATAGGACTGATGAGTTAATGTTATAGCTATAACATTAGTATAGCTATAATAAATATATCTATACCATATTTCACAGTGACTTCTAGAGACAAAGCCAAGAAGTGTCTCTGTTGGTAGACATTTTAGGGAGATTTTGGTGGATCTCCTAACTCTAGTCTCCTTTGACCAGCTTTAGCCCATCCTGGATGGTGGAGGCATCTTACCTCTGTCTGTGAAGCCTGGTTTGCTGGTTATAGCTGGCTGTCTGGAGCCTGAGAAGCCCCTTCTGAGCTGAGGTTTTTGAGGTTGTGATGGATGGCAGGAAGATGGTGGGCTCAGCAGTTGCTACCGAAGATGCCCTGGAAACCTGGGGGCGGTGGGTGACTGAGGGGTTGGGGGAAGCCTGGTGTGCTTGAGGAGACTTGGTCCTTTGAGCTGGTGTGGTTACTGCAGGACAGAGCAGGACAAAGTGACCTTCCATATCCGCACTTTAGTCTCTGGTAGCCTTGGGTCAACCATTTCTTTCCTGAATACATTCCTTCCTTTTAGGTAGACTGCCTGTGTTCTTGCAATCCACATTGCCTGAAATGCCTTCTGAACAGGCCATCTACACCTAGTCCCTTCTGTCTATATTTGCTTCAAACTCCATTTCCTACAGGAAGTCTTCCCTGACTTCCCAGGCAGAAGAGCTTTCCCTCCTCTTAACCATGGAGAAAACCTTGACTGTAGTTCAGTTCCCACCCTGATTAATATTATATCTATGTGTTTGTCTATTCTCCCCCATTCCACACCTGTCAGTCACAACCTTGGGTATATAATGAGCTCAGTGACATTATCCCCCTCTCAAGGGCCAGCAGAGTCCTCTAGTGTAACAATATTCAGTTAATGTGTCTACCTCTCAGGGAACATGCAAGGAAATGATGGAAACATTGTATGTCAAAATGCATTCAAGACAGAAAAGTGATAGAAGTGTAAAAGTATCATTAGTATAATTATTATTAATCTTATTGTCGCAAAATAGAGCTGTTAAATTACTGTATGCCATCAAATGGAAGATAGCCACATGGGGAGCAGAAGGCAAGAGGACTTCTGGCTGGGAACTGTCTGCCCAGTCTTGGTTTCCTAGTCATTCATAGAAGGGCTAGATTTTGTGAATGGAGCATAAACTTCATTGTGCGCGGCCCCACCTGGTGGTGATGTGTAAGTACTGCAACTAGTGCCAAGTGGCTGAGGGATGGGCTTGAAAGCCTTGGAAAGCAGATCTCAACGAGGTTCGCTCTTCCAAGACAGGGAAATACACACGTGAGACTCAGCTCTGCTCTGCCAACCACTGCATGAACTGAACACATATCCCCTCATCCACTTTCACAACAGTATAGAATTTCCCCCACTTCCCTGGCCCTAGCTTCGGGGAACTGACCTTTGGACATGAATTCTAAAGAACTGGCATGTGGAGGCATCTGGAACCAAGGAGGCATGTGCATTTGTAGAAATCTATTAAACCATGCGGGAGGCTCAGGCATCTGCTCTTCTTCCCAGGATGGCTCGTAAACTACCAAAGGCAAGAGAAGTCCATTGGTGGTCTCCAGCAACAGCCTGAGGCCCGGGGAGGGACTGCTGGTGTGTGTTGAGGTTGACTCAGCCAGGGTAGATGGCAATAAAGGGATGAGGACATGGTGCCCACGAGAGGAGCAGAAAAGTAACTGGGCTGGGGTCTTCCCTGGGAAAAAAATCCTCTTTCTCCCTAACGCAGTGGGCATTCTCTGCAAGATCAGAGTCCATTGGGAATGAGTACTGTGTATGTCTGAGGAAGTCAGTGGCGAAAGAAGGGAGAAAGGAGGGAATCTGGAGCAATAAGGAAAGGATCATATAAAGTAACAAATTTGGCGATCAACTGTGGCTTGAAAAATGATTGTCTTTCCTTTATATTTATCCCTGATATTTCTGATGGGACAGTTATGGGGCTGCTTATCTCCTTTTGCTTCCAGTTTCCTCCAGTCTCAGAGCCTCTCCTCAATTTCACGCCCACCCCCCACTTGGCTTGTGACCCGGGAAAGGTGGGCACGGTACCACCCGGGGGCACACCGATCCTGTTCCTTTCTCATGGCTTGGATAGAAAATTTGGTGGATCATGAAGTTCAATGACTCTATGAGGTTACAGCCCCATGGATCCCAGTTTCCACTGGACTAGCTGGTATGGCAGCAGTGTTAGGGTGTGGGGGCTGCTGCGGCCCCATGCTTGTCCCTGCCTTCCCAAGGGGCAATGTTTCCTGGGTGTCCTGAGCCTCCATCGAGTGGGGCACCTACCGCTGTGAACAGTCAGGGTAATCTGCTGGGTCTTGCCTCGGTCTGTGTTCAGACCCACCCCACAGGCATAGACCCCACTGTCACTCTTGGTCAGCTCTGTCATCTCCACCAGGAACAGATTCCTGTCCGGATACTGCTCCAGCGTGACTCGGTGCTTGAATTCGTCCCTGACAAATTTGCTGCTGGACACCACGGTGGTGCATCTTCCAGACTCGTCAATGGTCCGGCACAGATATATCCTCACATGCGTTTCAGGAAGTGGGCACTCAATGGTAATGGATCCCCCCAGCATTCCCTCCATCTTTACTTCTGGAAGGACCTTTGGGGCTCCGACTACTGCAGGGAGAGAGAGTTAGTGAGAGGAAGCCCCATCACCAGCCATGTCCCCAACATAGCCCTGTTTCCAACCTGGGCCCCAGTGCAGCCTCATACTCATCCCTGCATCCAGCTCCATCCCCATGAGCAGCCCTGTGCCTCCCTCATGTCTAGCCCTAGCTGCACCCACAGCCTCTTTCCATCCTCAACCCTGTTAACCTCCTTGGTCCAGCTCTATGTCCGTCCCAAGGCTCAGTCTCTCCCTAGCCCAAGCCTTCATGTAGCCCTCCGCCTTATCATCACACCTGAACCTCTATGGACCCAGACACCAACCTCCTGAGAATCTAGTCAAAATGTCCACCCCACTCCAGGGGGGATGCCACGGTGAACCGCCTCCCACAACCAGCATGTGGCCCCTTAGTGATTCCAGTGTGCTGCCGGGAGGCGTGGTGAAATTTACTGCAACAGGTTTTCCTGTCTAGCTTTGTTTCACTTGGATCCATCCCACCAAAATAACTCTTTCACCTCCAGTTTTTTTAAAAAAAATTCAATCATTAACAGGTATCTATTGAATCACGTTCATGTGACAAGCTAGCTGCCATTCCTCCCTCACAGAATGAGTCACTTATTTAGTGATACAAATCAATGGCCACTACAGCAAAGTGTCATAAATCCCATGGTGTGGATACACAGGGCTCCTTGGAAGCAGCAAGCGGAGTGCCTGATCCAGGCTGCCACGGAGGGGAATTTGAGAAAGGCTTTCTGGGAGAAGGGCTATGTAAGCTGTGGCCTCAAGGATTGGGTATGGAGGGCTAAGAGAATGCCAGTCATCCTCACCAAAGGAGGGAATACAGAGGGAAACAGGAGTGTGTTTGAGTGTGTGCACATCTTGTTTGTGCCTTGGGGCTGGTGTGGAGCAGGGAGCAGTGAAAGGTGTCGCTCCTGAGTCACTGGCATCAATAAGCTTATGCAAGGTGGAGAGAAGGCGGGGCTAAGCTGGAGAAGAGGGTATGATTTTCAACTAAGTGGGTCCAACAAGGGTCCGTATATTTCTGGGAAGATGATGCAGAGGATGGAGTGTGTGTGTTGGGGTGAGACTGGGGGGACTGGGGTGGAGGAGAAACCTTTCTAGACAGTGAGAATTGGCCCCATAAAGCCTAAGAGAGGAGAGAGGACCCAGCATGTTCATGAGGAGGGGAAGGGTGTTCACAAGCTTCCCAAAATTCATCTGCAGAGCACACATTTAGAATCGCTCCGAGGAGTCAGGGGAAGAAGTGGGGCTGCAGGCTTTTAGATGCACTGAGGAGGACATTCTGGGGGGGAGGGAAGGATGGGGATACCCGGAGAGAGGAGGAAACAACCGTGAGAGCATGGGACAGGGTGGAGGAGGCTAGAGAAGGGCTAGCAGGGGAGCGTTCGCAGGAGTTCGTTAGTACCTGGATGTGCAGCTGGTTAGCACAGCAGGGAGAAGCAGAGGGCACTGCCAGACACGTGTGAGCGGATGTGAAAGGCCTCATGCGAATCACCCACCTCTGCTTTAAACACCATGGAAACTGAGACGAGCGAGGCAGCCCTGTGACTGGAACATGCCAACGGAAGGGCAACCCGTTCAAAAGGCAAAGACCCAACCAAGGGGCTGGCGGAATGCCCCGTAGGTCCAGAGGGACCACACACACCTGTTTGCAAAGCCTGGCACCTGAGAGTGAGCATGCAAATGTTTTCAGATCAGCTCAGCCAGAAAAGGGCATGCTGGCTGCTTTCTCAAGGGTGAGGCGCTGTACAATGGGCAGAGGCAAGATAGAGCAGAGAGGGGTCATGACGCGTGCAGACACCTCCAGTGGCCTCTCTCTATTCAGTGGGGTACTGCTGGTCACACTCTGGCTTGCGCAGATCCTACGTTACGGACTGTACATTTGTACTGCCCAAAACTCGTGTGTTGAAGCTCCTGTATTATAGAGTGGGGCCTTTGGAGGTAGGTAGGGTTAGATGAGGTTATGAGGCTGCAGCCCTCAAAATGAGATCAGTGTCCGTATTCTCTCTATTTACACAGGAGACCACATGAACACAGAGGGAGAGAGTAGCCTTCTGCAAACCAGGAAGAGGGCCCTTGCAGAAACCAACACCCTGATGTAGGACTTCTAGTTTCCTGAACTGTGAGAAATAAATGTCTATTATGGAAGCCACGCGATCTATGACACTTTGTAACAGCAACCAGCACTGACTGGGACATCCTTAGTGTGCAAACTTTGGATGGATGAAGCACAAGGAAAGCTGCTGGGTACACTGAGCTCTGGTCCCAGGGAAGCATTAATGGGCAAGGTGAAAACGACCAGATTCTACTCTCCTTGGAGTTCATAATAGCTTCTAACCACAAGCACACTTCCAAAATAGAAAAAAAGATAGATACAACCTCCAGGTTTAGAACTTAGGCACAGTGTATATAAGACTCCTGTGGGGGAACTTGCTAGGATGCAGATGACCTGGTCCTGCCCTTCAGCCAGGTGATTATATCTGCTTTGAACGGGTGAGTATATCTGCTTATGAATCTGCACTTTTAGGTAAGCAACCCAGGTGCCCTTGAATTTTTGCAGTTTTGAGCCTTATGATTACATTTCCAAATGATTCCAGGGAAGAAAGGGAGGAGTAGAAGTAGATATAAAGGAATCATCATGTTTAATACTGATGTTTTAGAGAAGCTGTGATGTGTCATTCATCTCTGAATTAGTGATTTGATTTTCAGTGGTGATGGTAGGGGAGAGGGATTTATGTGGCATAAAAAGTCACCCTCAACATGTAATTGGATATAAATATACGTTTCAAATGGGCTTCCTGGGTAGCTCAGCTGGCAAAGAATCCAACTGCAATGCAGGAGACACTGGTTCAATTCCTGGGTTGGGAAGATCCCCTGGAGAAATGATAGGCTACCCACTCCAGTATTCTTGGGCTTCCCTGGTGGCTCAGCTGGTAATGAATCCACCTGCAATGGGGAAGACCTGAGTTCCATCCCTTGTTTGGGAAAATCCCCTGGAGGAGGGCATGGCAACCCACTTAACCCACTCCAGTATTCTTGCCTGGAGAATCCCCACGGACAGAGGAGCCTGGCAGGCTACAGTCCATGGGGTCGCAAAGAGTCAGACATGTCTGAGCGACTAAGTACAGCACAGCATATGTTTGGAACACGGAAAAAAATCTTGTTTTTTAATACAAAATAAGGTTTAGGCCCCAAAGCCTTGGCTGTGGCTGTGCTCTGGGAATAGCCTGGATTCTGCAGGGTGGTGATTTTCTAGGCAGGAGAGGTGATGAGGACCCTATCGACTCCAGTCACAGCAGGATCTCTGGAAGAAGGAAGCTGACCTGAGAGCTTTATGTTTATCAGATGGAGCAGGGCTCTTAAAAAAATAAAAAAGATGAGAAACATCCCAAGCGGCTTCCCACTTCTGTACACTCTGACTTGTGTGTGTCCAGGCCTGCTGTCTGCCTTGGTCCTGTCGCTGTGAATGGAGTATCTGTCTTCTCTCAAAAGCCAGTCCTTTGCCCTGGATCCTGAATCCATCCCATCACCTCCTACAGAGCCTCTCTCCTGCAGTCACCCCCTTCCTCTGTCTGCCTCGGTGGTTCCTCTCTTCCAGCATTAACACGGCTCACACACATGCCCTGATGATGCCCACAGTGGAAGACCCCTCGTCGACATCCCCCTCCCCGCCAGCTGCAACCACCCCTCTCCTGTTCTCCTCAAAACCACTGAATCCAATGCCACGTCTCCTAATTCCTTTTCCACCTACGTCTGTCAGAATTTTGTCTCCAATATTCCATTGATACTGCTCCAATCAAGTCACCAAAACTTTCCTTGTTGCCACATTGGTCACTTGTTTGCCTTCTTTTTTTTTTTTTTCTCATCCTCTTGGCAGCATTTGGTGGGATAGAGCCTTCCTGCCTGGAAATGCTTTCCTGGCTTCCCTGACGTCACTCTCTCAATGGCTGTTCTTTGCCATCTCCTTACTTCTCCTTATCTGATCACTTCCTTCTCCTCCTCACTTACTTCTTTGCCTCCTTCCTTATGTACGGCTCCTTCTCTACCAGTTTTGGGCCACCCAGGGCCTGGCACTGGGCCTTTCCTCTTTTCTGTCCCCCTGGGTCTCCCTGCAAGAGCCCATGGGCTCCCATGCCTTTCAGTGCCAACTCTGTCTAGATCTCATCACTGCGTGGATCTCCAGCCTTGTCTGTACCTCTGAGCTCCAGACTTGCCTTTTGGATCCCTCCACTTGGACTTCACTCAAACGTCTAAGATATATTTCACACTTACAATGGTCAAAGGGGGAAAAAAAAAACCACCCTCTTGATTCCTCCTCCAAAACCTGTTCCCGTACAAGCTCTTCCTATCTCCGAAAAAATCGTCAACATCCACCCAAGTGCTGAAGCCCCAGAGTCATTCTCATATTAAAGAATTAAGGTAAGTTTTAGGTGTGTGTTTGTGTACTATGTCACAGCATCAAGTGTGTGCATTCTTACTATTACAGGTCAAGGTAAAAACAGCTTGAAAGCCTACATCCTATCCTACTGTGTTGCTTTACTGTGGACCTCCACCTGGGGCCCCAAGTGATGTGGCCTGTAGTTTGCACCTCATGCGATGGGTTCTGGGACTAGGGCCACCCCTAAATTTGCAGGACCTGGGGCAGGAATACAAATAAGGTCTAAATATCATAGTCTGAATAGTTTAAAGTTAATCACCAAGCTAGTAAACTGCTGTTGTTAAGTTGTTCAATCGTGTCTGACTGTTTGCAACCCCATGGACTGTTGCCCACCAGGCTCCTCTGTCCCTGGGACTCTCCAACATCTTGACAAATTTATGCCCTCCTTGGATGTCCATTCTCACACATGCTGTGCAGGGGAAAATGGCCTCAAGTTTTCTGCCTCCAGCTTCTGGCCCCTCTCCCTTCAGTTCTCATCCCTAGCTCCTGCCCACTCCACAACAGTCCTAGAATATACTTGGTGAATGACCCAGCTTGCATGTATAAACCCCATCTCCTTCCCAAACATCCACCTGTAGCCATTTTACAGGACAAGACATAACTCTAGGATAGAAGACCCAGGGTAGGGTTGCAGAGTCGTCAAAGGTGGATTAAGAATCATTTGGACAGGGAATTTGAGGTTTAGCAGAGGCGGTGTGGATGTGGGCTTGGGGTAAGCATGTCTTTTCGGGTCTTGAACTCCTCACGCCATGGGGACTGGCACCAGTGGAGAAGGACAAAGCCCAGAGTAAGGACCCTTCTGGGTAGAAGAGTCATATTGCTCTGGACAGACTGCTGGACTGCAATTCGGGTGCCCTTCACTTCTAGACATCTCCCGCATCCACCCAATCCCTCTTCCCTCTCAGGCCTAAGTTTGGTTAACCATCCACTGTGCTCACCCATGTCCTACTACCTGTCACAGAGTCTATTTCATTAAAACTTCATTCCTTTGGGCTTTCAGGGACTTCCATCATTTGACTCAAACATTTGCCTTTCCTCAAAACTCCAGCCATCACAAAGAAAGCAAGTATGAATAAACAGCTACTCTGACCCCCAAGAAAATTACCACCGAATCAATAAAATATTGAGGTTCCAAAGGAGGGGCTCTGGAAAGTGTAGAGAAGGAGGTGGAGGTTGAGATGGGCTTGAAGGGCTGCATCAGTGGTGGAGGTGAGGGGAAGGGTGTTCCTGGCAGAAGGAACAGCAGGAGCAAGGCCGTGGTGGCAGGAAAGTCGTCCAGCACACGTTCAGGGAAGTCCAGCACACGTGTGCTGGCTGGAGGTTAGGAAAGTCCTGCGGAGAATGATAAGCTCAGCGTGTACAAGCGGAGGCCAAGGAAGGAGTTGGTATTTCAGGAGTTTGGTTCAGTTGGTAGTAGGAGGCATGGAAGGTCTTTGGGAAGGATGATGTTAAGCTCAGAGGCAAGAAGTGAGGTGGATGTGGAGCCACAGGCTGTCAGCTTGCAGAAAGTAGGCGGGTAGTTAAAAGCTGCTCCTGTGTTCCTTTCCTTTTCACTCTTCTGTTCTGTCTCTGGCAGAGGCTGCCATTTCTTCCTATCCTGGTAAGTGTGAATCTAGAAACTACATGAATTGGCCATCAGTTAGGTCAAAGTCTGGTTGGGGGTTAATGGGGAGAGGTGGGTAAAAAGCTATTTTGGCATTTTGCAGCTGATATCACAGATAGTGAAGACAGAGGAGCTGATTTAGGTGATGACCAGTGAGAAATACGAGGTTTGGTGTCAGGCCGGTTGTATTTTTGATCTTGATGAGGTGTGGAAGTGGGGGTGCCCGAGAGATGGCTGTAAATCAAGATATGAAACTCTGGAAATGAATTGAAAGTGTTAGCCACTCAGTCGTGTCCGACTCTTTGTGACCCCATGGACTACAGCCCATCAGGCTTCTCTGTCCACGGGATTCTCCAGGCAAGAATACTGGAGTGAGCTGCCATTTCCTTCTCCAGGGGATCTTCCTGACCCAGGGATTGAACTTAGATCTCCCATATTGCAGGCAGATTCTTTACCGTTTGAGCTACCTGGGGAAGCAGGCCTACCAAATGGACCAGGGAGTCTTCGATTGGAACTTTGAAAATTCAGAAGATAAGAGAACCAAAGAAAGAATGTAGAGGTAAGAAGAGAGAATGCTGGAGGCTTTTAACAGCCAGATTAACAGGCTGACACCTGGGAGAGGGGACACCTTCAGCCTTGTGAGTCAACACCTTAGCGGACAAGGAGGCAGGCTGCAAAATGCCAAAATAGCTTTTTACCCACCTCTCCCCATTAACCCACCCTTATCCTGCCCCAGATACTGGTTTACAACTAAATTCATCTAGACGCTTCCGAGCCAGAGATACCCAGCTACTCCCCTACATGTGACCAATTCAGTCCTCGAACGGCGTCCAAGGTGTCTCTCCAGAGCACTTACCTGGAAGGAAGTAAAGCGCCCAAAGCCACAGATCCATGGCTCCTTCCAGAGCAAGGTCCCATCCAAGGGCCCCCGAAGAGGGGGACAGAGGCCCGCTGCTCACCCAGGCGCCGCCCTGTGCCGTCTGATGCTCAAAAGAGATTTCTGGGCCCCCACGAGGAGTGGGGCTTGGAAATGAGGAAATGACAACCTATCTTGTTTGCTTACCGGTTTTAGACGGAAAAAGAAGATACCAGCAAACCGCAGAGGAAGTCAGGAGCTGAGAAAACATGCTATGTTGAGTGAGAATGGGTCCCCAGGGTTCAAAGTGCCTCGAGGCAGCTTCTATTAATAAAGACTGCTAGAAACTAACAGGCCTCATATTTCTATGCCTTGGAGGGTCCTCCTATGCTTTGTGGGGTTTATGTGAGCCAGAGTTATTTGCTTTATGCCTGTCTTCAGCATGAAAGAGACTTCTTGCCAATTTTCTCCCTCTGAGGACAGCTGTAGGGACAGAAGCTTGGGTCTGAAGTCAGAAGGTGCTGGTTGTAGCCCTTGAACGCATTTGATAAATGCTTTGGGAGACCTGTCCCCTCTGATGGCTCAGACGGTAAAGCGTCTCCCTGCAGTGCAGGAGACCTGGGTTCGATCCCTGGGTTGGGAAGATCCCCTGGAGAAGGAAATGGCAACCCACTCCAGTATTCTTGCCTGGAAAATTCCATGGACTGAGGAGCTTGGTAGGCTACAGTCCATGGGGTCGCAGAGAGTCGGACATGACTGAGTGACTTCACTTCACTTTAGGAGACCTGGTGGCTCAGAAGGTAAAGCCTGCAATGTGGGAGACCTTCTGGGAGACCTGGGTGGGGAAGATCCCCTGGAGAAGGAAATGACAACCCACGCCAGTACTCTTGCCTGGAAAAATCCATGGATGGAGGAGCCTGGTAGGCTACAGTCCACAGGGTCACAAAGAGTCAGACACGAATGAGCAACTTCACTTTCTTACACTTTTCTTTCTTTCTTTTGGGAGACCTACTATAGAGGAATATTAAATGTGGATTTTGGGCAACTCACTGCCTTCCTTTGAGCCTCCATTTCTTTATCTAGAAAATGAAGGTGGGGCTGGATGATCCCTGGCTTGCTCTCCTGCAGACAGGTCACGCAGCGAACCCGCCTAGTGCCAGAGCCACCTGGCAGAGCAGTCCCTCAGGACCTGGATGCACCCAGGTTGCGCCCAGGGGTCCAGGTGCTCAGGCTGTCAGCTGCGAGGCATTCTGGGAGGAACTTCGGGCTCCAGTCAGAAGCCTGGGCTGTCAGAAGCTCCAGTCAGAAGGTCCTGGCTTGGGGCTTCCTAGCCTGGGCCCCGGTCCTCTTGTGGATGAAGTGGGGGTGGTGCCCACCTTCCCCTCTTCCACGGAGTCCCTGAGGCCCTGCAGAAGCCATGGCCGTGCGGGGGTCTTTAGAGCCCCTCATGCGAGACCTGAAAGGGCTCTGGTCAGAGGGTTCCTTGCCTTCATCCCAGGAGGCTGTCCGTAGCTCAGTTCCCAGGGTCCCCACCTCCAGGTGTGGCGACCTCCTGGGCCCCCAGGGGACTCAGATTGTCCCCAAGCCTTTCTGGGAGGTTCCTCCAGACCCCCCTGGCCCCCACACCTCAGGTCTGTCACAGGCTCATCAGAACACAAACAACAGCATCCGCAGTGGAAGTGGAGTGTGAGACTCGCAACAGGTGCAAAGGAAGTGTGGGCGGCAGGGTTCTGTGCCCCCACATCCCCGGGCAGCTGCTCGTGTGATTTCCTCCAACCACCCTTGACCAAATTGTGGAGGGCAGCCGTGAGGCTCGGGTCAGAGTGGGAGATTGTCCAGGCTGTCCCGTCAGCCTCCCTCCTTGGAGGCCTCCTCCCAACCACATGGCTGCCACACAGCTGGGCTCCGACATGTGCTGGGCTCGAGGCCTGGGATAGCTTGGAGGGAGAGAGAATAAGTGAATGAATGAAATGTGTGTGTGAGAGACTATGGGTGTGACCCTGAGGGGTGTGATGTATGAGCATGAGTGGTGTGAGACTGGGATATGTGCCTGGGTGACAGCAAAGAGTGATACGGGAGTGATTTATGTGTGATGTTAGTGTGTGTGTGTGTGTGTGTGTGCGATGTGTGGTTGTGAATGTGTGGTGTGTAGTTGTGAGTGTGTGTTATGTTGTATGTGGTATGTGATTATGTGTGGTGTGTGGTTGTGAATGTGTGAGTGGGTGGTATGTGGTTGTGTGGGATATGCAATTATGTGTGGTGTATGGTTGTGTGAGTGTGTGGTATGTAGTTGTGTGTGGTTGTATGTGGTATGTAGTTGTGTGTGGTATGTGATTATGTTTGGTGTATGGTTGTGAGTGTGACTGTGTAGTATATGGTTGTGTGTGGTATGTGTGTATGTATGTGTGGTTGTGAGTGTGAAAGTGAGTAGTGTCTGGTTGTAAGTTTGTGGTTGTGAATGTGTGTGTGGTTGTGTGTGGTATGCGATTGTGTGTGATGTGTGGTTGTGAGTGAGTGCCTCTGAGTGTTTGCATGTGTGGTATGTGGTTGTGTGTGGTTTGTGATTGTTTGTGGTGTGTGGTTGTGGCTGTGTGAGTGTGTGGTTGTGTGTATGTGTGGTTGTGAGTGTGAAAGGGAGCAGTGTGGGGTTGTGAATGTGTGAGTGTGTGGTTGTGTGTGGTATGTGATTGTGTATGGTATATGGTTGTGAGTATGTGACTGTGACTGTGAGTGTGTGGTTGTGTATGGTATGTGGTTGTGTGTGGTGTATGGTTGTGAGTGTGACTGTGTAGTATATAGTTGTGTGTGGTATGTGTGTATGCATGTGTGGTTGTGAGTGTATGGTTGTGAGTGTGAGTGTGTAGTATATGGCTTTGTGTGGTGTGTGTGTGTGTGGTTGTGAATGTGAAAGTGAGTAGCGTGTGGTTGTGAGTTTGTGGTTGTGAATGTGTGTGGTTGTGTGTGGTTTGTGATTGTGTGTGGTGTGTGGTTGTGGCTGTGAGTGTGTGGTTGTGTGTGGTATGTGATTGTGTGTGGTGTGTGGTTGTGAGTGCATGGTTGTGAGTGTGAGTGTGCAGTATATGGCTGTGTGTGGTGTGTGTGTGTATGTGTGGTTGTGAGTGTGAAAGTGAGTAGTGTGTGGTTGTGAGTGTGTGGTCGTGTGTGAGTGCATGCGTGCCTGGCTGTGGGTGTGAGTGTGTACTATATGGCTGTGTGTGTGTGTGTGTGGTTGTGAGTGTGAAAGTGAGTAGCATATGGTTGTGAGTGTGTGGTCATGAGTGTGTGAGTGCGTGGTTGTGTGTGGTGTGTGTGTGTGTGGTTGTGAGTGTGAAAGTGAGTAGTGTGTGGTGAGTGTGTGGTCGTGAGAGTGAGTGTGCAGTATATGGCTGTGTGTGGTGTGTGTGTGGTTGTGTGTGGTTTGTGATTGTGTGTGGTGTGTGATTGTGGCTGTGAGTGGGTGAGTGTGTGGTTGTGTGTGGTATGTGATTGTGTGTGGTGTGTGGTTGTGAGCGTATGGTTGTGAGTGTGAGTGTGCAGTATATGGCTGTGTGTGGTGTGAGTGTGTGTGTGTGGTTGTGAGTGTGAAAGTGAGTAGCGTGTGGTCGTGAGTGTGTGGTCGTGAGTGTGTGAGTGCGTGGTTGTGTGTGGTGTGTGTGTGTGTGGTTGTGAGTGTGAAAGTGAGTAGTGTGTGGTTGTGAGTGGTTTGTGATTGTGTGTGGTGTGTGGTTGTGAGTGTGTGGTCATGTGAGTGTGTAGTATATGGCTGTGTGTGGTGTGTGTGTGTATGTGTGGTTGTGAGTGTGAAAGTGAGTAGCATGTGGTTGTGAGTGTGTGGTCGTGAGTGTGTGAGTGCGTGGGTGCCTGGCTGTGAGTGTGAGTGTGCCCTGCGTGTGAGTGTGGGTGTCCATGAAGATGACAGGTCAGCTGGCCTGTGGCTGGGCCTGCCGGGCAGCGTGGGGATGTGTGAGATAAGAGTGTCACCTCATGTGTGGCCCAAACAACGTCACACTGGGTTGTTAAGAGCAAGCCTTAGGGATCTGAGGACAGCTAGGGAGGAGGTGAGTGTTTGGAACCTGAGAGATCAAAACTCGCAGACCTGGCCGTCCAGTCTGCGCCCTGAGATGCTGCCCCAGGGTCTTGGGGGCTGGGGCCCTGGGGAAGGCTGATCCCTGGCTGAACCACCAAGTGGGAGAAGGTTCCTTTCCTCCCCCTCTCTCCCTCTCTTTCTTTGCCCACCTACACGTTACCTCTCCTTTCGGATCGATGGGGCTGCTGGACAGGCCTGGGGCTGCCGCTCCCTGGAGAACCCCTGGGGAGCTACAGTGCCCCGGGAGGTGGGGAGCTCTGTGGCTTCCTGTCCTCTGGGGCCAAGGCCTGGCCAGAAGGGATGAAGCAGATGGAAAAAATTCCGTCTGGTGACTGACAGGTGGAGAGAATATGTCATATGAGCTGGGTCAGGAACTGTGCTGGGTCCTTGGGTAAATTCATTTGCTCTCCATGATAGCTGAGGTTTTATTATCCCCCCTCTGTTACAGAGAGGGTGGGAAGAGCATTTCTCATAAGCTCTCTGTGAGGACTGCAGGAGGCAGGCACCTCCTGGGGCTGGAATATAGTAGGAGCATCGAGGGGACTACTCCTTGTCATCCAAGGGGAGGCTCTCCTGATAGGCGCTGCTTGTTTATGGCATCACCCAGCTTTGAAACTGATACAATGAACTGACTCATTTGAAAAGACCCTGAAGCTGGGAAAGGTTGAAGGTGGGAGGAGAAGGGGACGCCAGAGGATGAGATGGTGATGAGATGGCATCACCAACTCAATGGACATGAGTTTAAGTGGACTCTGGGAGTTGGCGATGGACAGGGAGGCCTGGGATGCTGCAGTCCATGGGGTCGTGAAGAGTCGGACACAACTGAGCAACTGAACTGAACTGAGCTTTGACCTTCCACAGGCCAGACTCATAAGAGCCATCTCCTAACATTCCCAGACCTAGAGCCCAAATCCTCAGGTGTCCCTTGCCATGACCCAGTACTGCTCTCCCCTAAGATAGACCCGAGAATCCTCTGCTCTCTGGACTCGCTAGGCAGCCCGCCAAGGTAGAGGCACCTTGGGTGTCCTGCAGTTCCCCCTTTCCCACAGCAATGGGCTTTTGGGAAGGTTAACTTTACAGTAAATGGACCCATGATGTTCTACTACAAGAAATGGTAGTTTTGGTAAACTCTCTTTCCTGAATATGGTCATTTTCCTATTGGTGCTCTCAGGTTAGAACCCACATATGTGGATATTTTGGATGAATTTTAATGTGCTGCGGCTGCTAAGTCGCTTCAGTCTTATCTGACTCTGTGCGACCCCATGGACTGTAGCCTACCGGGGCTCCTCTGTCCACAGGATTTTCTGGGCAAAGGTACTGGAGTCAGCAAAAAAGATTTTAGGGTATTTAGCTTCACACATGGGAGAAGGCAATGGCAACCCTCTGTAGTACTCTTGCTTGGAAAATCCCATGGACGGAGGAGCCTGGTAGGCTGCAGTCCATGGGGCCATGAAGAGTCGGACACGACTGAGTGACTTCACTTTCATGCATTGGAGAAGAAAATGGCAACCCACTCCAGTGTTCTTGCCTGGAGAATCCCAGGGATGGTGGAGCCTGGTGGGCTGCCGTCTATGGGGTCGCACAGAGTCGGACACGACTGAAGTGACTTAGCCGCAGCAGCAGCAGCAGCAGCTTCACACATTTAAACAAAGACTTTTGGCTCTAGTAAGGGTGGATTCATGGGGTCGCAGAGAGTTGGACAAGACTGAGCGACTGAACTGAACTGAAGGGTGGATTGCTGCCTGTTTCTTTATCTGCCTTAGGAGAGGGTTATAAGCTTAGAGAACTCCTTAACCTTTACAGCCTATCTTCCTTCCCTTCTGGCTTCAGCTTCCTGCCTAGATGGGGGTCATTGGTCTCAGTCTTACGTCTTCTCTCTCAGTATGCCAGTCTACTTAGATATGTAGTCTTTCTGAGATGATTCATTATTTTACTGTACAGGCTCCATAGCAGAATTATTTCACAGAAGTGTGGGGACAGGGGAACACTACCTGTTTCTCTGCCTTGGGGACCAGCTTCACAGACCACATCATGCAGGTCCTCTCTGCTGTCTTAGGAGAGATGCCCTGTTCTGAGTTTTGGGAAAGACTTGGACAAATTTTATCTATCTATCTATATATAAAATTATATAGCCACTATCTATAGCTAAGTTGTAAAGCTATATATATATGTATATGTATATATATAGTGCTAATATTAATAAATACTAGCTGTATACACACACACACATATACATACATACATACATATATATATATATATAGTTTTGGGCTTGCCTGGTAGCTCAGCTGGTAAAGAATGAAACGGCAATGCAGGAGACCCTGGTTCTATTCCTGGGTTAGGAAGATCCCCTGGAGAAGGGATAGGCTACCCACGCCAGTCTTCTCTGGCCTCCCTGGAGGCTTAGTAGGTAAAGAATCTGCCTGCAATGAGCGAAACCTGGGTTCGATCCCTGGGTTGAGAAGATTCCCTGGAGGAGGGCATGGCAACACACTCCAGTCCTCTCGCCTGGAGAATCCCCATGGACGGAGGAGCCTGGTGGGCTGCAGTCCATGGGGTCGCACAGAGTCGGACACGACTGAAGCGACTTAGCAACAGCAGCAACCACTATCAGGACTTTGTAATGCATAATCATTATTATAAAATTGATTTTTAAAAGAAAAACTTCAAGATGATTCAAGAACCTGAGGAAGATTCTCTTGCCATCAGAAGTACTGAAGTAGTTCTCTGAGTGGTTGCTGGACACTGTGGTTTTATGGTTTATCATCATCAATCCCACAGTTGATTGTTATTCCCCTGTATTGGGCTGTCTAGTGTGCCTCCAAAATTCATGTCCATCTGGAAACTCAGAATATGACCTTAAATATTTAAAAACAGGAATTTTACAGATGTAATTCACTAGAATGAGGTCAAGCCAGATTCCAGTGGGCTCTCAGTCCAATAACTGATGTCCTTGTAAGAAGGTATGCGAAGGCAGAGGAACACACAGGGAGAAGGCCAGGTGATGATGAAGGGAGAGAGTGGAGAGATGCCGCTACAAGCCAAGGATTGGTGGCAACCACCAGAAACCAGGAGAGAGACATGAGCAGATTCTCCTTCAGAGCCCTCAGAAGGAACTGACCCCACTGACACCTAGATGTCAGACTTCTAGACTCCTGAATGGTGAAAAAATAAATTACAGTTGTTTTAAGCCACCCAGTTCATGGCACTTTCTAGAGCAGCCCTAGGAAATTAATATCCCATCCAACCTCCCCTGCAATTTGGTGATTTTTGGTAACTTATTAGCGATCCCGTTGAGGCCATAGACCAGCTTCCTTCTTCACAGAAGGAGCAGGTGGGTTGGGGGCAGGACATAGTACTAAAGTTGCTGTTGCCTATTGATAGTGTCAGTTCAGAACAAGAGAAGATTGCAGCTTTAGGGACGTTTCTTGGCTTTTGATTCTAGGGACCGGGATAGGCTGCCTGAGCTCAGCACTGGTGTGCAGGTTATCACATTAACACAGAAGTTGTATCTTAGCCCTCTGCCCCAGACATGACTCTCTGGTGGGTCAGAGATCAGCTTCCTGAGGGTAAAACAGTGATAGCTTATGACACATTGTGCAGTTTTGATCCTCCCGAAATGCTGAGATCTCAGACTGGGGAAGCACATAGCATGGAAAACATTACGTTCAGGACCAGGTTCTGCCCCACATCAGGTGGGGTAGAAGGTCAGGAGGAACTCTCTCCCACAGAAAACTTTCCACACACAGACACCCTAAGAAAGAGTCTAGTGGTGATGTGAGTGCTTCTAGGATACGACAAGGTTTAGCACCAAAACCTCGGAATGTCCTTAGGCAACAAGGGGATCCTTTATCTAATCTTTGCCCCCCAAGAGACTTTGGGTCAACTGTTCTAAAGCCCAACACATATCATCTGGCTGGCCTCTAGTTGATGATCTGTGGAGGGAGTTTATTCATTTGGTTACCTGAGTTTTGATTAACAGCCTCTTGATCTTAGCGGAAAACCCAGGGAGGTATCAGATTTAAGGTCAAGTGTTCCACGGATGCCACACCAAGATATTTTTTAATGTCTAAGAGGACTGCTGGTTACACCCGCTTTCAGTCTTAATTATCTTCCATAACACAGAGCTTTGGGGTCTTGACCACTGGTATAGACCCCAAACTATCCTTTTGTTGAAGATAACCTTGGTCCCACTTGCAGGCCACTTGCTAGCCCCTCTCAGCCCAGAGCTGGAGGTAGGGGAAAGCTGGTTTAGACTTGTGTCCTGGGGCGCCTAAAAGAGCAAACTTCTCTGAAAGTGTTGCCTGGGGAACAGACAGTATGGGGACAAATGCAGTCTGAGCCTCCTTGAAGGAAATCATGGTCTTTAATTATTAATTAATTTACATTTTTGATTTGTTAGCAAGTGCCAGCTCATAGATGCTAGTTGAAGTGCAGAGCTTAGAAGAAAAAAAAAAAAAAAACTGAAACCTTAGTTCTTTGGCGATCAGCCCATCCCTGGCACCATCAAATCCCCCCTTTTTTCTCCCTTTCCACTCAGAACTCTTCAAATTCAGGGGTTTTTTGAGTGTTTGATCATTCACTTATCCTATTAGGTCTCTGTGAGTGACAGACAGGGAAGGGTATCTTCCCTGAGGTGGGGCCTGTGAAAGGCCAGTCTTGTTTGCATTTTTCTTCTCCTTCCTATGGCATTCTGTCTCATCTGGAGAGCAGAGGCCCTCCTTAGAGACAGCTGGTGTCAAATCTAGCTTTGACATTAGTACATCTCACTTGCTGCCTGTGAGCAAACCTCTTCACCTCTTAGGACCTCAGCTTTCTCACCTGTAAAATGGTAAGAATGTG
Organism: Budorcas taxicolor; assembly: GCF_023091745.1. NCBI lineage: Eukaryota > Metazoa > Chordata > Mammalia > Artiodactyla > Bovidae > Budorcas > Budorcas taxicolor. The sequence goes on from NC_068925.1 coordinate 6,493,756, forward strand.
TTGATGGTGGCTTGTGTGGATGCCCGTGTTGCATAATCCCTAAGGCCTCAGGGCTGCAGGCCTTTTATGATTTCTCCCAGTGGAGGCAGAGGTGAGGAAACCTGATGAGATGTCAGTGAGTGTGCACATGAAGAGATGCTGTGGCCTCCAGGGGCCCCGTGATGTTTCCAGAAGGCTGCTGGCTGGGATTGCAGCCTGTCTCTCCCAGTGCCTAGCAGAGCACCTGGAATCTAGTGAGTAACCAAATGTACATTTTTAATGAGGGAAAGAAGAAGAGAAGATGGAGTGGGGATGGAGAGGTGCAGAGATGGGGTGGAAGGGAGAATTCCACTGACGTCCCCAAATGAGGGGACAGGGAAGTGCTGAATGGCCCCCCCTTCTGCGGTTGTCTCCCCACCCACTCCGGTCCCTTTTCTTTCTGAGAGGCCCCTCTGCGATCTTAATTCTCCTCCACACCTTTAGTTTTCTCGTTCGAATAAGCTGCAGGTGGGAACTCCTTGTATCACCTCACCCCCAATAGGAACAAGTAAGCCAGGCTTGGATGCCACCAAGAAGGGGCCAGCACACCCTCTGAGGACAGGTAGGAGAAGCCTAGGCGGGGTGTGAGTGCAGGCAGCGGAGCCCCCTGAGCTGAGGGCCCTGAGGATCAGCGTGATTCGGAGCGTGATTGCCACGTGCAGAGGGAAGGGGCGCCCAGGGCTCCATCTAGGCTTCTGTTGGGCCGTCCTGGGTTGCGGCGGAGGCCAGGTTTTTGGCCTGGAGGAGGAAGGTGGTGAAGGCCTCGTCGGCTTCCTCCTTGGATGACTGGGGGGGGTGACAGGAGAGGAGTCAGTATTGGAGGCCGTGGCTCAGGGACAGTGGGGGTCGAGGGGAGGGGACGTGCTAAGGGTCCTAAATTCACGATCTTGTCATAAGCAGCTCAAGCCTGTGTCCGCCCACCTGCTTCACCCCAGCTGCCATGCTCACCTAGAGGGACTGATCGTGAGAAACGGAAAGCTGCAGCTTCTAAAAATACCTCCCTCGGTCTCACTACCTCCTTCCAACACGTGGAGTGGAACCATCTCTGTGGCCCCGAGCCCGTCCCCGGAAGCCCTGCCCACAGTCGTAGCCAAGGTGACCCAGGCTGGCATTAGCCACAGAGGTTCACAGCTTCTTCCTCTACCAGCTCAGAGACACACCACCAGCCTGGAGGGGACCACTGTCTCCCGGACCGACATGTTCCCCTCACTGTTCCAGATGCTGGGGTCTTTACTACGGCCAGGGGGTGTGGATGTGATAATAAGCATCAGTGATAATAAGCACTAGTGCCTCGGGATCAGGGAAACACAAGGAGAGGGTAACCTGCGACCTGAGGGTAGGTAGGATTTCAGCTGACATGGATCTTAGTTGGGGTGGGAAGGGGCCCCCTGTGAGCAAAAGTCTTCCAGGCCCAGTGAAAATGCCAGTCCCCAAAAATCCTCCAGCGAGGGTGCTGAGCTAAGTCTGTGAGTCCCACGGCCCGGGAAGAGCACCTCCCTGATCCCCAGGGAATGCCATTTGGCCTGCCCCCCCATGGCCAGAATCTTTAATGCAGTCACTGTCCTCACCAACCCCCCCAGTCCCCTCCCCACGCCCCTGCACCACCTCCCTCGCTCCTCCTGTTGATAGCCCATCAGTGCAGCTCACCTCCTGCCTGGATTTCAGCCACATCAACCCTGGAGCCAGACAGATGCACCCCTTCCCTGTCCTGGCACCAGCCCCCATTGGAGACGACTTCTCCCGGTGTCTAACTGCAGGCCTTACTGCCTTTCCTCGTCACCCTCACACGAGGCCACCTTCTCCCTCCTTGCCCTCACCCTCTTTGCCTTCTTGGGTTCTTTGCTCTCCACGGTGTCCTCGGTAGCAGTGGCAAACTCTGTGTGAAGAGCAGGAGAGGGGGGATCAGCCCTCCCTGGCCCCCCATTCCCACTCCAGAGGCAGAGTTGGGGCTCATGCTTGTCCCCCGGGGCCTGGGCAGTCCTCAGGGAGGGGCGTACCGTCCTTCCCTCCGAGAGACGTCTCTTGGGCCTCTGGAGAGGCTCCCATGTTGTCGCGTCCCTCAAAATCCCTGGAGTTCTCAAAGTCCGACATGCTGATATCTGTCCGGTAGCTCCTGATTGAAATCCGGTCTGTCGGGGAGAGAGGGGGGTTGGGTGCAGGGCTGGGGGCGGAAGGTCCCCGAGGGATCCCTGCAGGAGGGCTGGAGTGGGGCAGGGTCTCTGATGGCTGTCTCTGATGAGGACCCAGAATGAAAATGACCCGAGCCTCCCCGCCAGGCCCTGTCCACAGACAACCTAGACCCAGCAGCCCCTGGCCTCTGCTCATCACTCTGGGACCTTCCAGGACACAGGATCTTGTTTTGCCCTCTCACCAGCCCTTTTAGGTGATTATCCTCATCTCTGTCTTGAGCTGTATGGACACCAGAGGTATGAAGGGGACGCCCAGCGCCACCCAGCTGACTGGTCCTCACACGCAGGCTGGAAGCCCAGGTTTCCGGGACCCTGCCCTCCTCTTCCCGGAGCCCCTCCCTGTGAGCTTAGACCCACTAGCGACTGAAGATGCACTTCCAGAGACGGCATTTGGACGGCAGCACCGAATGGAAGTTTCGGGCATGTGTGCATTGATCATTCCCCGCCTCACTTTGCCCGTACCCTTCCTCCGAGCGGATGAGAGGGGATGGACCCTGGCAGTCCCCTCAGGGCTGCAGGGCCAGGACTGAGGGCTGGAGGCTGCAGGCGGCGGGCAGGTAGCGCCCTGGGACTCACCGACATTCTTCCTGTGCCGAGCTCGGAGCACCCCGATCGCCACGACCCCTGCAGCCAGGACCAGGGCCAGGGGCACCAGGGTGGAGATCAGCACTTTGGAGCTCCCGCTGTGTCCTGCAGGTCTGGGGGAAGGGTTAACTTAGTCCCTGAAGGGGATACTGGGGGTCCCAGGAGGGGCCGGCAGGTTGGCTCCAGCCAACCAGATTTATCCACTCCCTCCTCTGGATACAGTACCCCAAGCTCCGTCCTTCTAAGAAGCCCTCCCAGACAGGACAAAAGTGAGTACCGGGTCTTCCCTGCATCCCAGGACCGGGAGATGGAGCTGAACGGTGGACCGCGCCCTGGCCTCAGGAGAAGGGCAGAGACCACAGGCCAAGGCGGCGTGGGTGCACCCACTGTCAAGAGGCGGACAGGCTCTCTTCCTGGGACCTGGTGACCCAGCCCCAGGTCCTTGGCCTCTCGAATGTTCTCCAGGTGGGGGTCCCCAGACCCCTCCTCACCGGCTGGAATCTGCGGGTGCTCCGGGCCCACCAGCAGCGTCCTTCACGGCGACTTCCTCTGCAAAAAACCTGGGGTCCAGAAGGGCTTTGTTCTGGATCTCCCCGGCCCTTGACTTTATTGCCGCCCCCGCAGGGGCAGCGTTCGCTTGCTTGGCGTCTTGGGACCCTGGGGAGAGCAGAGAGGGGCTTGAATTTAGGGAGTCTGTGGAGTGGGGCTTCATTAGGAATCCTAGGGTTGTGGGGAGATCTCATGCCTTTTTGGACAGGGTCTCAGAGAACACTAGAAGCAGGGGAGTTACACTCTTCTCCAGCTTGTCACAGACAACCTCTGTCCTATTCATACCAACTTCACTTCCATTGTAAGGCTGTGTGCTTAGATCCAGCTGTGCACAAGGGCTGACCGGGAGATTCTTCACAGGGTTTGCCCAGGGCCTCTTGACTACAGTGAAATGGCAACCTACTCCAGGATTCTTGCCTGGAAAATCCCATGGACGGAGGAGCCTGGTGGGCTACAGTCCATGGGGTTGCAAAGAGTTGGGGGCAGCTTGGCAAGGGGTCCCTCAGTGAGCCGGACAGCTGGAAGCTGCCATAACCTCATTTCTAGAGGAGCTAAACATACCCCCTGGGCTTCCCTGGTGGCTCAACGGTAAAGAATCTGCCTGCCAACGCAGGAGACACCTGTTCGATCCCTGATCTCTGGTGCCTGCTTCCCAGGTGGCGCTAGCAGTAAAGAACCCGCCTGCCAGTGCAGAAGACATAAGAGATCTAAGTTCGATCCCTGCGTTGGGAAGATCCCCTGGAGGAGGGCATGGCAACCCACTCCGTATTCTTTCCTGGAGAATCCCGTGGACCGAGGAGCCTGGCGGGCGACAGTCCATGGGGCCACAGAGTTGAACATGACTTAACCACTGAGCATGCCTCCACACAAAAATACCCTCTCATGAGGGATAAGACATTTCATGGGATATTTTTAGAAGCGGTTTGAAATGCAGCCTTACTGGAAGAGATTGCCTGGATTTTCCTTACCAGACCTTGTGCATGAAGGTTATCTGGCTCTCTGGAGCCGATTTTGGCAGAGTATGGTGTAACAGTGACTTGGACATGTCTACATGTCGAAGACCTCTCCATATAGAATGGGCTTCATGGTGGCCTGAAAGGGTGACTATGGGATTTGTCCTGAGACTGAGGTTAATTGACAAATGACTATTTTTGATGACTTTGTATGTTTGTTTGGGATGCCCTTTTTGGAAGGACAAATGAGACCAGAAAGGGGCATAAGGCCTCCCCTGGCCCCTGCCTCTCACAGTCTAACCTGGGGCCACCCTTGATGGACATGTTCTTTGGCAGTTTTCTCTGGAGTCCCCTGGGGCACGTGGGCCTGGCCCTCGGAGACTCACCCTTCGCCCTGCTCGCCACTGCCACGTAGACAGCCGCCGTCTCCCCGTATCGGGGGCCCTCCTTCACTCCGCACCAGTACCAGCCTTCATCCTCCTCGGTGACCGTGTCCAGGTTCAGGGAGACGATCTGGCTGTTCTGGTCGCAGCTCACGAAGGCCTGGCTGGGGCCGTCGTTCTGGGTGGGCAGGGGGCTGCAGCCTTCGTTGCTCCACTTACACCAGTACTTCTCAAAGGAGTAGAACTTGCAGGGGAAGTGGCAGGAGAGCTTGAAGGCCTCTCCCAGCCAAGCTGTGACGTTCTTGGGTACCTTGAGGCTTGGTTCTCCTGGAGCAGGGAGGAAGAAACAGGTGCAGAGCTTGGCCCTGGTGATGCTGCAGGCATGTGACTGGGGGCCGGGGCGGGGGTGCTTTGTCCACAGTCCGGTTCCTTTTTGGACAGCATGCTAAATAAATACACTGTACTGAACAAAAAGCACTTACAATTATGTGACCATGTAATAGATTATTGGTGACCACTATGAGTCGTTCCAGTCTATCACAGACCACGGGCCTTGCCAAGGGCTTCTATGTGTTTCCTTGCTGTTATCTGTTCTCCTGGACTCAGTACTATGGTGCTGGAGAAGACTCTTGAGAGTCCTTCAGACAGCAAGATGAAACCAGTCAATCCTAAAGGAAGTCAACTCTGTATACTCATTGGAAGGACTGATGCTAAAGCTGAAGCTCCAGTACTTTGGCCACCTGATGCAAAGAGCTGACTCATTGGAAAAGACCCTGATGTTGGGAAAGATTGAGGGCAGGAGGAGAAGGGGACGACACAGGATGAGATGGTTGGATGGCATCATTGTCTCAGTAGACATGAGTTTGAGCAAGCTCCTGGAGTTGCTGATAGACAGGGAAGCCTGGTGTGCGGTAGTCCATGGGGTCACAATGAACTGGATGTGACTTAGCAACTGAACAACAATGACTCAGTACAAAGAACTGAACTCTGCTTCAGCTGATGCCATACAGACTGTCAAAGAAGCTGATGCTCTTGATCACAGGAGTTGCTATGTGTGGTGGTTTGAAGAGCGTGGGGGCAGGAAAGGGTGTTTGTTGCTGGTATGAACAGGTGGGGGAAGGGTGCTGGTTACGGGATGAACGGGTGGGCTCTCTCCAGCAGCTTGGAGGCGGGGGAGGCGGGAGGCAGAGTGGCTGGGGTTGACTGGAGGGGTCCTGGAACTGCCTCCCTTCCCTCTTGCCCAAGTTCAGCTCTTACCTTCAACAACCTTGAGCTCCACTGTGGACGTCCAGCTCGTGTCGCCGTCGGTCACGCACCAGTAGAAGCCAGAGTCCTGGTCCGTAAGCTGGTTGAGGATGACGGTGTAGGTGCCGTTGCCCGGCTCGGTGAGCAGCGCCAGCCTGCCCTGGTACTGCTCCTTCACCAGCCCCTTGCTCTGTACCAGCCGTGGGCAGCGGCCGTTTTGAGCCTCTTCCCAGCGACACCAGTACTTCGCGCTGTTGGCATCCTTCGGGTTGTAGGGGCAAGATACAGTCACAGAGCCTCCCTTCACACCTTTCACCACGGAGGGGCTTGCGGGGATTGCCGTCTCTGGAAGCACAGACAAAGATGGGATGCGAGAACTCAGCATGGGCTGGGCAGCCTTCTCCCGGTGGGCTCAGCCAGGGTGGAGAATGAGGTGTAGAGCAATCCCCTTACCAACCTCAGAAAGTGAAAAAGCCTTTCCGAATGTCACGGAGCCTGGCGCAGGAGCCTTCTCCCCATCTCCAGGGGCCTCCCCCACTACTCCTTCCCCACCTTATTCTGAGCAGAGAACAGAAGCCATTTAAAGAGTGACCATCAGCCTTTCGCCTTGGGCTTCTTATAAAATCTCCCTCTGGGTAGTTTTTACCTTTTTATTATTAGCTCGTCCCACAAGATGGCCAGGTGGGTTTTTTCCTCCAAATTAAGAGAATATATTTAGAACAGTTTGATTTAAAATATATACTATGTAGCACAGATAAATTGAATTATTGAGGGCCACAAAGGCCACGTCCAAGAGAAGCAGGGTCTATCTTCAAGAAACTAAAGCTGAGGCTCTGGTAGAGTCCCAGGCGACCGAAGAAGCTGAGGGAGGTGGTGAGGACTGAGCTGGAAGGAGAAAGAAGGACAGGGAATGGGAGCCCCTTACGGGAAAGCCTCAAGCGTAGTGACCACGAACTTCAAGTACTGGTTCAGTTTCTCAAGATGGTAACTCACTACAGAGTGCTCGCAGGGTGGGAAGGGGCAGGGATTCAACCAGATCACGCTGAATAACAAGTAGCCCTAAGAGATGTTGGGGAGATTTTAGAAGCCAGGGCGTTGACTTGGGAAAGCTATGAGACCAACACAAGCCAAGGCTTCTTCCACCGGAATGTGATGGATGAGCTGCCATCCTGCTCCGGGGTCAGGGCGACTCCACGTAGAGTGCTCCCACGGCTCTCTGAAACCCAGACAGTCGGGATCTTCACTCCCCTCATTCCTAAGGATCAGGGGCGGCCATCAAAGGCCTTTGGTAACAGAGAGGAAGATTTAAGAGATCGCACAAGGCAGAGGCCATCGTGCACAGCCTTGGGGCTCTCGTGCTGCCCCCAGAGCATCTGGTCCAGGGCGCGTCAGTGAGCAGATACGGTCAACGGACGGAAGCTGTCAGATAGACACAGAGGGGCCGAGCGGGGCTCTCACCTGCAGACTGCCCATCTCTCCCCTTTCTGCCTCTCAGGTCTCACCTTCATTGACGAAGAGTTGCCAGGCCTGCACAGGCCAGCCTTCCTTGGGCTGACCCTCAGGCTGGGCCCCACACACGTAGCGCCCCGCGTCCTCTTTCCTCAGGCTGGTAATGTGCACACTGAAGACGCCGTTGTCCTTGGGCAGGAACAGAATCCTGCCCTGGAAGTCCTGAGCCTTCTTCCCCAAGGTGTTGATGACCACATTGCAAGCTTCCCTATTCTTCTGCTGGCACAGAAATTTGGCTGTATCTGCCACCTCGGGGCCCAGGGAACAGTCAAAGGTCACCGAGCTCCTCAAGTCTCTGTAAACCAGCTCAGGCTCGGGCTCCAGCACCTGGAGGTAAACGTTGCTCTTATCGGCTTTAGCATCATCCCCAGCCTGGCAGACATACATCCCAGCATCGCTGAGCAGGACTCGGTTGATGACAACGCTGAACACTAATGTGTCGGTACCCGGGATATTGAGACGTGTTCTGTCTTTATAGTCTTTGTTCTTATACCCGGTGGAGTCGATGATTAGGAAACAGTCCTGGCCTGTCTTCTTGCACAAGGATTTTTTCTTCTGAGAATTCGCGCTCGTGAAAGGGCAGTTGATGGTCACGGTCCTGCCCATGTCTACAGGGTAGATGTGGGCATCACTTGCCTGTGCAGGATCTGCAGGGTGAAGGGTGGGGAACAAGTTGTGGTTTTCTTTCTTGCATCATAGGATGCTGAGCTGCCTTCCACACGGTTCACTTCCTCAATGTTTCTGATGAGGGCTGGGTATGCTTATCACCCGGAGGGCCCTCTTTCCCGGAGAGACAGCATCAGAATCTGTCTTCCAAAGCCCAGCTTTTCTGCTGCCCCCTCCAGGAAGCCTTCCCAAGCTGGCACTCATCTTTCCCTGCTCTGTTCCCTCTTGATACTTGGGCCCGTGTCATTTGTTACATGCAATCTTATGGTCTTTGGACAAGAACTGATCATTTAATTTATGCAGAGACTTCCGAGGGACTACTGGAGATCAGGTAAGAGATACGTGTTAAAACAAGTCTGGTGGCCAAGGTCTGGATGTGAAGGGTGCTCTAACAGCAGAACTTAAGGATGCCTATGAATCTCCCCCTGGTCCTGGACCTCTGGTCCCACCTGCAACAAATATGAGGAGAGAACTTGTTCTCCTCATGCTCTTCTAAGCTAGAACTTCAGTAAAACCAGAACTGTGTCAGGCCCTTAAGACCTAGAGAGGCCCATCCGCCCTTCCCATATCCAAGTAGGTCCCATCTGTCTCATTCCCACCTTCTACTGTGCAAATGGAAGGCTCTGGATGGACACACAGTCTTCCCTATGCCAGGACACCCTGTCCTCTCGGGAAATCCTTCCTCCCTCTCGCTCTCCCCAGAAATCTAAGGAGCCTGAGCCCTTACCTTGGCTGACCTCCAGGCTCACATCGAAGTTAAGGCCACGGCTGCTAATGCCCAGGCCACACTTGTAGTGCCCTGAGTCATTCCGGGTGAGATGGCTGATGTCCACCACAAACGTGCCACTCTCCGGGAAGTTGGTGAGGTTGGCTCTGCCCACATAGTCGTCAGAGACGTAGCCCTCTGAGGAGATGAGGGTCGTGCAGCGGCCCTTGGCTCCCTGCCGGCACCAGTACTTGCGTGTGTGCCGGTTGACGGAGGTGGCCGGGTAGTAGCACGTGATGGACACTGAGCGGCCTTCCACACTGGTCACCTCTTCGGGACCGAAGATGGGACTCTTCATGGAGACCACTGTGGGGGCAGAGACAGGGGCTTTCTGAGGCTGCCGGAGGGAAAGCCTCCTGAGGGGGTCTAGACAGTCCATGCTGAGGTCATGAACTTTTCCTCCTGAGACATGTGTCTTCTGTAGGTTAGTTACCAGGTGCTGCAGCTGGGCAATTGCTACATTGCACAATTATTAAGCAATTCTAAGATTTTAATCATAATTCATTAATGATAAGCACATTAAGAAAACAAATGGCAAACTTAGTGATCTCCTTGCTTGTATACATATATTTATAGTATTTCTTGCATATATACATATTTATATATATTTAAATAGGTATAATATATTTATATATTATATAAGTATATAATTATATATATTTATATAGTATATATTTATATTTATATATTTATATATATACTATCGGAGAAGGCAATGGGACCCCACTCCAGTACTCTTGCCTGGAAAATCCCATGGACAGAGGAGCCTGGTGGGCTGCAGTCCATGGGATCGCTAAGAGTCGGACACGACTGAGTGACTTCACTTTCACTTTTCACTTTTATGCATTGGAGACGGAAATGGCAACCCACTCCAGTGTTCTTGCCTGGAGAATCCCAGGGACGGGGAGCCTGGTGGGCTGCCGTCTCTGGGGCTGCACAGGATCGGACACGACTGAAGCGACTTAGCAGCAGCAGACATATACTATACATGTGTACATTATATATACATATGTTTAAAACCATCCTTGTGGAGTGCTACGTTGTTTCACTTGTATCTGCTATTTCCCTATATTTCTAAACTATTTTGTAGATTCTTTTCTTCTTTTTTTCCAGGTAAAAATGTCAACAGGCACAAATATAAGTCATTTCTCCCAAACCCCAAAGCAACTCAAGAGTGAGGCTCGGTTTAAGGTCAAGGTCTCGTTTTCCTTGTTCCCAGTGAAGACACTTGGCCACACGTGAGAGCGTGCCATTTCTAGCCCTGATGCGCCGGCGCTGGCTCACCCATCCTCCTTGCAGCGTCTGTGGTCGCTCCCCGAGGGGGTGCCAGCCTTGCCTGGACGCTATCCCTGGGCCCCAGGGGACTAGGATGGAGCGGGCCGGGGCCTGGCTGACGCACCTGGGAAGACGGCCAGCAGGCAGGCGAGGAACAGGCGCGACATCGCTGGGGGCTCCCGTGGGTCTCTGCCGCCAGCCACCGTCCTGCGAGGTTGCTGAAAGACAGTGGCAGGAGGGGATGAAACGCCTTTGTCGTCCAAGACTAGCTGAGCTTCTGGCCCCTGTAACACCTGTTCGATTCTGCGTCTCCAGTAACGGACATAAAACCTGTCAAAGAGTGAATGGCCCCACCTTTCCCCTTCACAGCTCAAAGTCCTGTCGTCCCACAATGCCTTTTGTTCTTTAGCAGGGATAGGTAGACTTTCATCTTCTCAGCTAAGTTGCTAGTTCCTTTGGGATAGGGACACACACGCATCATTTCCTGTTTCCCCACCTGCGTGGGGTTGGGGGTAGGCACTGTTCTGGGCAAGACCTTAAGATCGCAGGAACAGCTCCCCAGATCATTGGTTATTACCAAGAAGTGTCTCCACCTCTCTACTCCAGCTGCCCTCCTTACATCACTGGGAGGTGGAGGAGGCTCGCACAATTTATGGCCTGTCACGCGAGTAAATAGAGATGCACAGAGGCAGCGTGGTCACAGCCACTGCCAACGGTCCGCGCAGCTTGTTCCATGACGTACCCGTGAAACAACGCTCCTCCAGTATCTCATTTAAGCTTGCTATCACTCCTAAGAGGCAGGCATCCTTATCTACACTTGACGTAGGAGGAAATGAAAGCTTAAAGGTTAAGGGCTTTCCTCAAGGCCACACAGGGATTAAATGTGGGGATCAGTAGGGTGGGGGTGGAGGTGGTGGGGAAGACTGAACCCTGCTTTATCTGACCCCCAGAGTTCAGGCTCTGAGTCTGTCACACTGCCCGTATTCCATCTCAAACTGAGTGAGGTGCTTATCCTTTGTGCTTATTCTTGTTATCTGTGGAGCGCTCTTTGCTTTTCAAACGTTGTCATTTACACCACTTCACTGGAGCTCTAGAAGTTTCCCTTTAAATGAGACAGGACAGATACAATTACAACCACTTCCTGGATAAGAAAAATCAAGATCGTGAGATGCTGAGTGACATGCCCAGGATTTCCCAGAGACTCCGTTATGGGATCAGGGTTAAACATGTAGGTGTGACCACCTCCTGCTTGGTGAGGCTGATGGACAAAGATGAAAAATTCGAGGTGAGGCCACTCAGAGGGTGTCTCACGCGTGGACCTTGTCACTTCTGGGGACACAGCCCAGGGCTGGGGAAGGTTGAGAGGCCCAGGGCCCGGCCTGACCCCTGCTGTCCTCTGGACCCTGACCGCAGCCTGGAGGAGGATGGAGGTGAAGAGGGGAGTCTCCACTCTCCCATGGGCCTTGCCAGGCTTTCAGTTTGCCTTGACGTTGAGGGGGGAAAGGAGAAAGGTGTGTTAACACGTGCTGGGCAGTGATGAGCACCCATGAAGATAAGGAGGCTCGAGGCAACAGGGAGCACAGGCACCCATCTCCCAGGCCCCCCTTCCTGCCTTGGCCTTGCTCCTGCTCCCAGAGACGCCCTTCGCTAGCTTGAGCCAAAGGCAATAAAGCTGTTTATCTGGGTTCCTTCTTTTCTGTGAGGGAATTTCCCAGCAAAGCACCTCTTTATTTCCTCGTGGAGATAAAGGTATTCTGTTTATCCAGTTCTTCGGAAGAGTTGGGGGAGCGGGTTTGGGGAGGTAGGGACAAATATGGGTGTTGGGTGGCAGCTTGAGCCTCTGTTGATTCCGGTTAATTGCCCTGGACTTTTCATAGCAGGGCAATGATTAACCTCTGGCATGCGGCCTTAGCCAAATGCCAGCGTCAGCTCCAGCTCGGATGTGCTCAGGACGAAGCTGGCTGCAGGACCACCCGGGTGGACGTGGGACTGACTCCCAGGTGGGAGCAGGGGTCAGAGGGCTGGGAAGTCTCTCTCCTCTCCTTGGGATGGGCTCACTGCAGAGTCCCACCACCTGCCATTTGCACTGGGCTTGGGTGCAGTGGCTGGTGGGAGGACACCGTGCCATCTGCTTTAAGGAGCCCCAACAAATAGGGGATCTCTGGTTCTCACCTCTGTTCTCCCCTGACATCAGCAAACTTCCTGATATTTCTCTGGACTGCAGTGGGTCTTCCCATAGGCTGAGTTGGAGGAGACAGTTCCTAGTCTTGACTGGTAACAGCCACTTGCCCTGGCTTGCTGCAGGCAGGGGCCACACTTTCCAAAGCAGTGGTCCTGACTTCCTCCCCAGGCGCCTCTCATTTGTGACATGCTTGGCTAGCAGTGAAGGTCCACGTAGGGAAGGATGCTCACATGTGCCCAGTTACCCTTTGCATAACCTCCCACCAGGGATGAGATCACCAGGCATGCAGAGCTAGAGGGCAAGTTTTGTGGAAGCTGACCTTGGTAGGAAGCGCACAGTCCAGTCCCCGCTTAGACTGGCCTCTCCCCGCACCCCCACGTTCTCAGGAGCAGGAAGTCTCTGCTCAAAACTTCACTTAAAGCGCAGTTTCTCTGCTCTCAGCTGAAAGACCCTGGGCTTTGCAAATCATTAGAAATCCCTTCCTCTCAAAGTCTTAAAACCATATTTGTTCCCAAACCTGGGAGATTTGGGTGTCAGGGAGGCCCCAGTTCCATGGGGCTGGAGCTGGATTCAAAGGATTTGCTTTAGGAAGGAAAGAAAGAGCATATTATTTACTGGGCACAGAATGCTCTGCTACGGTCTTTGCTTTGTGACCTTTATCCACCATCACAGCAACCCGAGGGATAGAGAATATCTTCCTGGGCAGATAGGAAATCTAAGGGTTGGAGAGATTCTGGCCCCAAGACTTATAACAGAATGGGATCAAATTGGCACCCTATTATCACTCCTTGGATGCTCAGAGGGACCTATTCTCCCAGATATACGTAGGCTAGTATATCATGCATGAAGGCACCTTTCCTGGCTCTTAAAATAGGAGTTGTACTTTCAGTAGTCAGGCTGGGATATTCTAGATCATTCTCATTTTATCAAGGTACTGCCCCTCATATATTCACAATATATGTCTGCACAATTGCAGGTTGGGACTAGGTATAGAACCTGCTGTAGAGTCTACCGTCTTATAAAATTACTCTAGCTAGCTTGCCTTCAGTCGGAGTGACTGATCTTTAGCTCTCGTGGTTGAGAGTCACATGTTTGTTCTTCTCATTTCAGGCTTTCTTCTCTATCAGAGGGAGAGGGTCTTCTGGACCTGGGCCTGGCTTGGCCTTCAATAGCTCTGGGCTTGTCACTGGCTTGGCTCACAGCAGAGGGACAGTTAAGGCTCTCAAGGTCCTCGGGGCTTTGGAGGGAAGAGAGAGCAGGCACCACGGGGGGCTTGAAGCCATGCTGGCAGTTTCTGACTTCCTGTGAGTGTGAACTTGGGGCAGCAGGGAGCTTAGGGCTCAGAGAAGCAGGGAGCAGCTGGCCTGGCTGGGGCAGGGGCTTTCCTTGGCCTGGACTGATGGCTAGGAGAGGCACTGCTCAAGTCCGTGTGGACCTATCACTCTCTTCTCCTGTGCATGCAGAGGCCGAGCGCACACGAGGGTGAGCCTGGAAACCACGGCACTGCTAGAGGAGGGAGAGCAGTCCATGGAGTTTGGAGGGCCTCAGGCTTGTAATGACAGGCAGGGTTGTAAGAGAGGTTATATAGTTTACGTAAGCCCTGGAATATGTGAGGATCTTCAAGCACAGGCAATGTTGGAGAAAAGGCAATGAAGCTCCAGAGAGCAGGGAGATGGAGAGAGAAGCCACAGGTTCCAAAGAAGGTATGAGCTAGGAAGATTCAAGACTTTCTGGCCCCATCCCTGTCAAAAGTAGGCATGTAAAACTTCAGCAGAAATTCAACGCATGGAATCCAGGCTTCACGGAGCTCTGGGAATAAGGCTTGTAGATTTTCAGATGGCCTTTCAACAGAGACCGGGAAGCCCTGTTGCTGACTCTATCCCGTCCTAGCTTGGTCTGTGGGTGTTTATCTCACCCACTCTACCAGATGGCAAGCTCCTGGAAGGCAGGGCCAACTGAGATCCATCTCCCCATCTCCAGGAGGCCTTGCTCTCCGGGGAATGCCTGGCTGTTCTGAACAGGACCAGCTGTTCAGAAAAGACCGATCAGATTGGGAATGGTTATGGCCTCATTCCCTCTCTGAGAAGGACAAAGTCAGGGCTGATTTCTCTCACTTTGCCCAATGCCTTCTTTGTTCTGGGTGCTCACGGGACAGTAGCTCGAGGGAGGGTGGAAGAGACACAGAGATCCTGAGTTCTGCTCTGTCACAGGCTACCAGAAGAGCTCTCCCACTTGGGCAAAATGTGCTGGCTCAACTCTCCCATCTGTAAAATGGGTATTGTCGTCCCTGACTCGTCTAGTTGAGGGGCTACCCTGGGATGGGGGACGATGGTTAATATATAGAGAGGCACTCCCAATAGTGTAAAGTTCTCTTCCACTGTAAGAGGCTGCAATTACTTGTTAGCACAGGAGGCTGAGGGGCTTATGCGTGTGACTCTCACGAGTGCTGTGCACTTAGAGAGTAGCGCAGCGTAGGGACTCCTCCGGTCGGCTGTTGGCTCTCTCACTTGAGGATTGCGTGATTTGGGGCAGACTGTTTAAATCCATGGAGCCCCACTGTTCATCTGTAAACTGGAGACAGTCGCATCTAGTCTAGTGAGTCACCATAAGGATTAAATGAGGCGACATATGTAAAGTCTTAAGTAGGGTATCTGGCTTAAAAATAACAGTTCTTTCCCCACATCCTCTTTAAAATCAACACAGTCTTCTCTTTTTCCTGTCTCAGAGTGAGAGAACAGACA
This sequence comes from Budorcas taxicolor, assembly GCF_023091745.1. Lineage (NCBI taxonomy): Eukaryota > Metazoa > Chordata > Mammalia > Artiodactyla > Bovidae > Budorcas > Budorcas taxicolor. Next base: position 6,508,817 of record NC_068925.1, read on the forward strand.
TCTGTTTGCTGAGCATCCTTTGAAGACTGGGGTGAGCTGTTCAGATTGGACTGTCACGCCGGAAAGAGCAGATGTGTGCCAGGGACTAGGTTACAGGTGAGGTATCCTGACTTTAGCTGGCACAACGGAGCCACTTTCAGGCGCTTTACATGTGTTAACTCATTTAGTCCTCACAGTTACCCTGGGAGGTAGGGTACAATGGGTAAACTCGTTTCACAAATGAGACAGCGGCTGTCCAGAGAAGTAAGACGCTTGCCCAAAGTCACACAGCAGGTGGGGCTCAGATTCAGGCACTCTGGATCAAGCATACAAGGTTTTGGTTACTGCGCTGTCCAGCAGAGGGTCTTAAAGTGGAGAGGAAGCAGTCAGAAGGGGCAGGAGCAGGAAATCCAGTCTTAGAGGAGAACTTAGTCCAATTCTCTCCTCTCTGCTTTTCACAGGAAAGGTGGTTCCTGTGAAAAGACTGTGTTTGAACTCAGGGGGTAGGTGCCAACAGAATTTCTTCCTGAAAATTAATAATGGCTGCTATTTATTCAGCACTTACCATATGTACGGCAGGTTACCTTTGTTTCCTGTAACCAGACACAAGGCTTCCAAAACTTCTTTCCAGTCCATCACAGTGTGTCAATGCCAGGGTCTTTGGGATCGCAGCCCCCACCCACCCAGAGAGGGGGCAAGACGTGGGTGCGGGGGTCTCTGCTGAGCACATGCGTGTGCTACTTTTTAAAAAGTTGTGTATCGTGTTTTTTTAGGTGATGTCAAAATATCCCCATGACCATACCAAAATGACTGCATCCAAATGTTGTCATTTATACCTGCTGGGTGACCTTACGCCACTCACATTAATTCACAGCCTCAGTTTCCTCAACTGTAACACAGGTTTATGACTCTTACCCCGCCTCCCACTGGGTTTGTTTCAGTTGGGAAGAAGATGAAGCTGAGAAAGCCAAGGAAAAGCGTGTTTTCTACCTGGAAGCTGCTGCTATTATGCTGTTTGTAAAATAAAGCCACAGAGTCCAGAGGTTCTAAGAGACAGGCAGAGACAACAGAGCCAGCTGCTCTCCTGGCTCCTGGTTCGTTGCTCTGTCTGCCGCATCACCACACCCAAGGGCAGGGCGAGGGATGATGGATGGAGAGTTTCAAAACCGGCTCTGAGCATAGACAGCCACCTTCTGCACTAACCCACGAATTGACACACCCCAACTCCAGATGTTCAGGGGCTTGTAATTCCCCTAGTGGAGGGGGAGAGTGACAGCGAAGGCTGTGGTGCAAAACAGCGCCGGCCGCGTAGGTGACCTGGGGCAGTGGCACGCAGTGGGGCTGGTGAGGGATGCAGCTGGCAGAGCAGCTGCGCTTGTGCTGAGGGTCCCCTGGCTGGCCTGGGGCACTGTCAGGATAAGAGAGCTGATGTCTGAGGTCTCCTGGCTGCAGAGGCAACAGGAACCTGAGGAGTGAAGAAGGCTGCCTGCGCCTGGCAGGGGGCTCTGCCCGCCTAACTCACTTTCCTGGGAAGGACTTCATCTTTCCCAGCTTCGCAGGTACAGGATGAAACGGTGATGCACATTATACCTTGGGGTGGCAGGGATCTGTGAGAGCAAAGTGGGGTTGAATTTGGAAAGGATCTCAGGGTGTCTTCGAAACCCAGAAAAATGGACTGCGTGTGCCTCCACCAGAAAGCTGAAAGGAGAAATATTCAAGGACTAGAAGGGTACCCGCCTTGTACCAGGACCTGCATAGGCATTATCCTATCTGGGTTGGTCTGGTACTCAATAGTCCTGGAATAACTGAACTGAATTGGAAAACACCAAAACAACTGTTATTTTGCTCTAGAGTTTTTGAAGCGATTTCACACATCTTTTTTCATTTGAATCACCCATAAGTGATCGGCCTTATTTTATGCCCATTTTGCACATTAGGAAACAGAGGCTGAGAGAGCAATTAGGTGACTTGCCTAAGGTCACAGTTAAATTATGGAGGAATTAGGAGGGAACTCAGAGACCAAATTTTGAGCAGAATGCCATGTGCCAAGCCCAGACATCCCTTCTTCCCCCTGCCGAGCGTTCACCCCTGGACCTCGCTTTGTCTCTCTGGGATGCACCCGGGCTTGTGCCCATCAGCTCCCCCACGACACGCTTGGGCACGCGGGTGGTGGCCACGTTCCCCTCATCCCCTTCTTTGGGGACTGGGGTTGTGCGTGCAGAGGGCCCTTCCCAGATGGCATCCTTTCGGGGACCCCAGAGCAGCCCCACTTACTTTGAGCTCCTTCCTCCTATCCTGTCAGCTTCGGGAGCACTGCTTGCTGACCAGTCCGCAGCCCTGGCTTTTCTAGAAGCCTCCGACGGGACACTGGATGCTGCTGCCAAAACTGAAACTGTGTGGTGCTTGACCCACACCTGGGCTCTTAAAGGGACACTCTCCCATGGGCATGGCGGCTGGCCAGCGGCACGTGACTCCCGCAGAGCCCTTGCTTTCCTTTCCTTTCCGCCTTCCTGCCTGGCTCCACTTGCTTCCCCTTGACCTTGGGGAGACTGTTACTTGGGAGTCCCCCATCATTGCACCTGCAGAATGGGAGACAGGGTATCAAGCATGGAGAGCCTGTTCTGTTTGCTTTCCAGCTGCAAGATCTTAGGCAAGTCCCCTTCATGATTTCTTTTTCAGCTGTAAAATAGATAGAGTGATATCAAACCTACAGGCTGAGGCTAGCACCAGATATTAGTGCAGAGTTGATACGCATTTGAAGGGGTACAGGTGGCAGGAATAGCCTCACATCTCCACGCACCTGGGGACCCGTCCCCCACTCCCTGGATTAAGTCCACTCTTTCTGCGTCTCCTGCAGAGCCCCTTTCATCAGTCCCAGAGCCCCCAGGACCCGGGGGACCATGTTTTTCCCCTCTTACATGCTAGAGGAGCTGGAGGCTCTGGCTACCCTGGGGTCCCGGGAATGACAGAGCTCAGGGTCTTGTTGGGACCCAGGCTTGGCGCCTCACTCGGCAAAGTGAGCGCTGACTGTCTGAGCAGCGGTAGAAGCCTCCCTCCCTGACTTGGTTAGTCTTTGGTGGTTTCCCTGACCTGACCTGGTTAGGACTCCCAGGAGTTCCCCAAACGATCTTCGTCTGAGTCATACAAGTGGAGCCCCCTCCCCAACACCCGTGTGCTCCCCCCACCCCTCACACACCCACCCCTTGCAGGAATCCCACCCAATCCTACCTGTGCAGGGCTGGCCCAGGCTCTGTCTACAGCGTCCTGCAGGCCAGACCCCAGAAGGGGAAGAAGGAAAGGGGAAATAGAGTCCCAGAAAAAACACAAGGCGGGCAGAACCCGGGTCTTATTTTAGCTACCCACTCAGTCACAGTGGGCTATCAGCCTGAGGTCATGATGGGTTTGGATGGTGGGAAAATAAACCTTGTTTTCTATTATGCAGGTTTTTTTTCAGACCTTAAAGCCATAATCTGACTGATGTTGGAAAAAAGTTACCTAGTCACTTATAGGTAAATTTGGTCCGATTCAGTGATATCTCGTTCACTTTCCTCCTGATTTAAAACTCAGTCTCATTCTGGGTTGGCTTTCCTTTCTGTCCCCCTGTCTCTGCTCTGGTGTTTCTGTGAACCCTGGGGGAGCCAATCTTGGTGAGGGGGTGGCTTGCATGAGTGTGACTGTCAAGACGGAGGGAGGGAGCCCCCCGCATTGGTTCTGAGTGGGCCTCACGCCCTAGAAGGGAATAGCCCCATCCGCTGCGGTGTGACCCCTCCTGCTGGCTGGTGGCCTTTACGCCGGCCCATCTCGAAAGGTCTGTTGCCAGCCCTGGGTCTCCTTGCCTCTGCGTCTGGGCTCCTGCAGGTAGGACCTCCAGTGTGTGCAGGGCAAGTGTGGCTCACTCACATTTTCCTGGTACTTTCAGATCCCGTGCTGCAGAGCCTCATTTTCCCCAACACCCTTGTAGCTTTCTGCGCTCACCTGCCCCACGTAACTGGGGCTTCAGTGGTCATTGGTAAGATGCCGGCCCCACGGCTCCATACAGGACAAGCAAGGCGCAGGCCCCCTTGTCTGGCATCCCCAAACCCTTGGGGGTCTCTCCATCAGTGTCAGTCTCCTCTCCAGTGGCAGCCCTGGACTAAGCCCCGCGGTGATGGGGGGATGACAGGCACAGAGACGCATGGGTAGCTGAGCCGTCTTTCTTCCCCGCTCAACTGTCCCCTTCCCTAGCCCCAGGGTCACTATGAAGTGGGAGAGTGTGAGGGGAGGTGGAGAAGGTTTGGGGACAATGAGGGGAAAATTCTAGTTCTGCCAGGTTATATGGCTCCTTTCAAAGGTTTTTCCTTCTTATTTCTCTCTTCTTTGGAATTCGATCGTCAAGCTATTTGTAGGTTTTGTTCTCTTATTCTCATTTACCCACTTTCCCCAAAGCAGGGCCACCTTGTGTCTAGCTGTCTGGGGTCTGGCTTAAGGGGGACCCACTGAGCCCTAGGACACAACCTTGATGAGTTACGGGCCTGTGGGGAGGGAGGGAAGCACGTCCAGGAAACAGCTGCTTCTCAGGCTACCTGGGGGGCCCAGGGCTCCTCTCCCAGCCCTGCAGTCTGTGATGACGGGACATTTCCCAGATCATGTCCTGGTGTGTTCCCAGGAGTCCCCCAGACCATCTTAGCTGACAGTGCCCATGCCCCCACACGTACCCCAAGTCCACGTTGCCTACTGACCCAGCTTAGGGAAAGAAGCAAATGAGAAGCAGAACCAGGGAAGAGTTATGAAGTCAGAACCCTGCGTCCTATTTTGGGCTCAGCCACGTGGTAGCGGTGTGACTGCAGTCCCCCAGCTTCCCATCTTTCGCTGCGGTTTCCCCACTGGGAACCCAGTGGCCCCAAGACATAGGCCGTGCCTCCCAGTCCTGGGGGAGGAGAGTGGCCCCCCGACTCAAGAGTGATGATGGTAAAAGCAGGAGTTACACCTCCAAGATGGACAGTGCTTCATCTGTTTAAGAGCTCCCCCTCCCTCTTAAAATAATAATCAGAGAGGAAAATAATAATGAGAAAGTCTCATTCGCCTTTCACGACTCTGGGACTCGGTACAAATCAGTTGGGGAGCCCTGGCCTGGGGTCAGCGAGCCTGTACCCAGCTCTAACTTACTGAGCGACCTTCGCCAAACCACTTCCCCCTTCAGGGCTGCAGGTGTTTCATCTGTTAAACCAGGGCACTGGACCAACTGACCTCCAAGGCTTTCCCGGTTCTAGGACTCTGTGTTTTGATTGAGCATCGCATTAGCTTCAATGCGATGCAACGAATGACCACAACCAGGGTGTCCTAAAACAGCTGAAAAGTGTTCTTTCTTGGAAGGCAAACGTCGGAGATCAGGCTGTGGGCTCAGGGCTCCCTCGGGGGCTCAGGGGAAGAACCAGGCCCTTGTTTCTTCCAGCTCCTGGTGGCTGTTGGCATTCCTTGGCCCTCTTTGCCTTGTAGCCACACCACTCTGAGCTGTGTCCTTGGCTCACCTTGTCTTCTGTGTGTCTCAAATGATTCTCTGCCTCTCTTATAAGGAAAGGACACTTGTGATAGCCTTTGGGGTCTGTCTAGAAAATCCAGGATGATCTCATCTCAAGATCCTGAACTGAATTACATCTGCAAAGACCCTTTTCTCAAAGAAGGTAACACTTATAGATTCTAGAGATCAGAGGTGGGCCTGTCTTTGGAAGGCCATTGTTCAGCCTACCACAAACTTCTGCTGTGTCCGTGACCAGTTGTTCAATCAGTCTACCGCAAAACTATGCCCCACAGCAAGTTCGAGGTCCAGGGAAATTTGAGACATGCAGGGGTGTGCATCCCTGTTCCCCAAGGGCTTCTTGTCTAACTGAAGAGTCATCAGCCCCACACGCCAGCCAGGCAGCCTTGGGAAATCTCCCACACACCAGACCTGGAACTCTCCGGGTTCACATCCAAGTCCTGTCACCTCCTAGCAGGGGGCTCCTTGACAAGTTATTTAGTGTCTCTGGGCCTTGGTTTTCTCATTTATAAAATGGGGCTAATTATCTTTACCCCATTACTATGGTGTGGAGATTAAGTATAATATGGACAGTGGCTGGCATCTAGAAGGTGTTGATGGTTCAGCACGGGGACAGCATAGGCTGTTGGAAAGGACTGATTTCCTCGCTGACCCGTGAGGAACCAAGGGCAGGGAAGTGGGAGGACTTGGCCAGGTTTGCGCAATGAGCTGATGGCATGGATGGGTCGAGAACCGAGGTCTCCCAACATTGAGCACTTTCCTCCACTTCCCAAAGCCTTTACTCCCCCAGATGAATCTTTTGAAGTCTGTTTTCCCAGGCAGCCAAGGGCTCCCATTTGCACTGAACTGATCCCGCCAAGACTGGAGAAGGCCAGGTCCACAGGCCCCTAGGCACTACCAGTATGAAGCTCCCAGACCCTGGGCTGACCCAGCCACCAACAGAGAAGGGGAGGCCTACGCTATCTGGTCCTTCCCCAGATCTCCACTGCCCTTTCAGCATTGCTCACTGCGGACAGTCCTCATGAATGCGGCTTTGCGGGACAAGTGGGATAAGAGTGGAGAGAGGAAGTGCCTACCACTGCTGTTTGCTGCCAGCTCTCTGCTCCCATGTGCAGGTCTTTAGCTGATCAATGTTTAACTCTTGTCTGCAGTCAATGTTTAATCCCAGGCCAGCCAGCCCTGAAATCGAGCATTTCTTGGTAAGCATTTTTAGAGCATTTTAGTAACAATCGCTGGAAAAGAGAATTTTGACAGTGACTGCAAAAGCTAAATACCAAGCCCCTCTCCCCCCAAACCCTGTTTTTTAAGGAAGTGGACCGTTTGGGATTATTTATGCCCAGGTTGCCTGCCTTGCCATCAGCAAATAATGATCTAATATTTTCTGGCCCAGCTGTCATCCACTGGCAGGAGCACAGCGTTGGCTCTTGCTGTTTTAATTTCACCTTTGGGGCTTGAGAGAGGGCCTGGGACGTGGATGACTGCACTTTCGCTCAGCTTGGCAGTGTGGTCCCTGTGTGGTCACTGCCTGGAGCCCCAGACTGGAACAGTCCAGTTGGCCTGGCTTAGCTCGGGTCAGATTTTGGAGGAGTCTCTGAGCCCAGACTTATGTTCAGAGGTTTTCTGGTGAACCTCCTCATCAGGAAGTAAGTAGGAGGAAGCTTCCTTATAAATGTTTGCCTGGCTGGTGGGTGATTTCATAGGGGCTCCACAGGGCCCTTCTTAGGGGGCTCGGAGCAGAGTGTCTATGACCTGGCAGCTTCGTGTCCATGCCAAGAACAGCCACAATGAGGGAAAAGTCACAGTGCCATGCTGGGTGGCAGGTGTGAGGGGAGTGTGAGGGGAGGAGGGGTGCTAGCAAATTCAAGGTTCAGGTCACTGGATGTGTCGCAGAGAGCCACTGGCTGGCCACGTGTGTGCACCGGGGCCTCAGATCTTTTCTTCCATCTCCATGAACTCACTGAGTCACCTCCTTCTCCCTGACAACCTGCCTCCCTGTCACTGCCCAGATGTCCAGCCCCTCACTGTTTTCCTAGCTCCATTGATTCCTAATTAGAAAGTGAAAATGGCATTTCTTCTAGGCCTTCTGGAGTGGGGCGGGAGCGGGGGTTGTCTGTACTCGATCGTTGTGACTGGTGGGGGTGTGATGGCAGAGACGGCGGTGGGCACGCCTGAGCCCGAGGAGGCTAGAAGTGCCGAAACTGAACGTGAAAGATCCTGGAAGTGGACAGTCGGCTTCGGTCACCAGGCTCCCTCAGTTTCCCCCAGGCCAGTTCCGGGACCCCAGAGAGCTTTTATTCTCTGATTCTGCGAGGCAGGAACAAATGAGCAAGTCTTTTCTGAAGTTACCAAACCACTCTCTTGCCCTCTACTGCCTGCATCCCCTGGCCAGGGAGGGGCGGAAGAAGGAAGATTTTCAGAGCAGACATCCAAAGTCAATAGGTGGAGTGTCAGGTGGCAGGGCCCAGCCCCTCTCATAAGCCACCGGGGTCCTCCTGAAAACTTGCTGTTTCCTTGTTCCTGGTCTGAGCTTGGCCTTTAGCCCAAGCTTTGCCTGGCGGCAGCCATTAAAAACACATCCTCTGAGATCCCCTGCAGCCCGTGCCCATCCGAGCCTCAACATTCCCATCTGTACAATGGTATACAATCAGCTTCTTTCCAGTGACGTATACTGTAGTTGGTTTTCAGCTGTCTGTGCTACACGGGTGGGGGAGAGTTGTATTTCCTAACCAGTCTGTCCTTCCCATGCCAGGATTTAAAGAAGCAAACTCCCCAGGGCCCCCTTCCTGAACTCTTGTCTGAAGTACCAAATCATCAAATTATGGGACAACTTGGAAAATGCGTTTGGTCACGTCATCATGGCTTTCTTCCTTCTAAGGTACTCAGGGTTGGGGAACCAGGAATCTGTAACGTTAGGAAAAGAAGTGGCCCTTGTTAACTGAACCTTTATGCGCAGAGCAAAACTGGTAGGTCTACATCAAGGCAACAAACAGGCAAAGGATGGGAACTTGGTCAGAGACTGGAAGAGGCAGAACAGAAAACCTGAGATGCTAATCAGGGAATGTTTCAGCCAAACAGGACCAGGAGGCGAACAGCGGCCCCCTGACTCAGAGCTTCAGTGCTCGTGATGTCTACGGGCCTCTAGGACTGCGGCATCGGGTCCATTCCGGCAGCTGGCACCTCTCTGCTGCCCATCTGGGTTTCAGCTGCCCCCTTGGACGGTGGGCCGTGGGGTGATGGCTCAGCCCCTTGTTGACAGTGAGGGGAGCAGTTTGGTCTGGTAGGCCCAGTGCCTGTAAGTCACGCTGTGTCACTTCAAGAAAAATGGAGGGCTTGGTGGCCCTGGACTTGGCAAGCAGCACCACCCACAGAGAGTACTTCCTTTAGTACGGGCTCTCCATTCTCCATTCGACCTTTGTCAAGCTCTTAGCCCTGGATTATCTGCACCAATGGAAAATAATCACATAATACATGTCTAAAATAATACTTGACTGAAGCGAGGTGTAAGTCCTTTCGTGGAAATACCTCCCTCTCTGTATCTGACGGGAGCTGATTCAGTACTTCCCAGACCCCACTGGCTCCTGGAGGAGAGGAAGAAACCCCCCAAACCCTTGTGGAGAGTATGAGAAGTTGGCTGCCAAGTCAAGCGTTTGTCCTGAGTTACCTGTGACAGATGGACACCCCTGCAAGCGGTTAGGATCTGAGCTCGATTTTTGCAAATGCCAGTAAGGACCTCAGGACTGGTCAGTGAAGTTTTCGCTCTTAGTTCCAGCTCTCTGAACTTTTCCACTTCACTTAGCCAGGACAGGAATAGGTCAGCTCAGTGACTGAAGAGAACAAATTACTGGAAATGATTATGAGACTTTTTACACACAGGCCTAAAAGAGGAAAACAAAGACTTCTCTAGAATCTTAAACAGGGAAGCGTGTGACCAAAATAAGCAGGCTGTAAGTTCAAGCATGGCGGTGCAGTGCCATGACCACGGATTGCGTTTGTGGCTGCCTTGTGTTCAGTGGCTCCCGGCCTCTTTCTGTCTCCTCAGTCTTCTCATCTGTAAAATGGGGATTATCTTGCCTACTTTATAAAAATGTTGCATCAAGTGAATGTAGAACGTGAAAACATCCAGGAGTGTGCCTGCTTGGTAGAGATACTCAATGAACAGCAGCAGCATTGTTATGTAGCAAGGTGAGACTGGGAGGGTTGCTCCCTAATCCAGAGAACATGCTTGATCTTAGGAAAGGGAGTGCTTCCCTGTGTCTTGGATATTTCCCATGGACACTTGGCTGATTCCAGCTTCAGAGTTGGAAGTCCCCCTGCTCCTTGTCCCAGAGATGTGGGTATCAAGCTAGCTGGGGATAAGAGATTAAAACCGGAGTGTTGACAGTTCCCAGCAGTGGCCATGGCCTTCTTAGCCTCCTTTGCCTCTGGCCCTTTAAATCCAGGCCCCTGCCCCTCTCCAGGTATCCGTTAGCCCATAAAGGAGTGTGTTAAGCCCATAAAGGAGTGCTTGAAGCCTTAGGGGTTCCCCCACTTCCTTCCTGGCCAAGATTTCACTCAGATCTTATCTCTGTTCAGCTCCAAAGACTTTGGTCTTGGCTCTGCTCCATCCCTTTGAGCTTGTACTGGCTCTCCCCGCTGGTGGACCTCAGCTTTCCCTGGAACACTCTGGTTTGGCAGCCTCTCCTACTTCTGGAAGCTGCTCCTGACCCCTGTCCAACCCCTTGGACAACACCCTGGCCGGCAGGTGCCCTCCCTACCCCCAGGCAGGTGGTCAGGCAGAGTGCCCAACCACTGCATCCCAGACAGGGGCTTACAGGGGCTCAGAAGGAGGAAGGTGCCAGCCAAGGGTGGCCAAGGGAAGCTGTTGAGGAGGTTGGAGTCAGATCGTTCATATCAGAGTGGGAAGTGGAGAGCCTCAGTTGGTTTTACGGTTTAATGCAGGGATTGGCATTAAGGCTGTAAATTAATTACTGCTCTTGAGCCAGATCCAGCCTGTGGCCTGCTTCTGTAAATAGTTTTGTTGGAACACAGCCAAAAGTTATTCACTTCAGGATGGTTTTTGGCCACTTCTGGGCTGCCAGGGCAGAGTGGAGCAGTCGCAAGAGAGGCTTTACAGCCTGCAAAGTCTGAAGTATTTGTTCTCTGGCCCTTTATAGAAAAGGTTTGTGACCCCTGATTCAATGCATCAGGCTTCCCCAAACAAGGAGTGATTTGAGGAGCCCAGTCCTGTGAGGTCACTTCAGGCTAAACACGATAGTCCAAAACCTGGGGTAACACGTACAATGTCCCCTGAGCCTCCCACCAGGGCTATTCACAATGCACCTTGATGTATTAAGTGTGAAGTCACTCAGTCGTGTCCGACTCTTTGCGACCCCGTGGACTGTAGCCCACCAGGCTTCTCTGTCCATGGGATTCTCTAGGCAAGAATACTGGAGTGGGTTGCCATTTCCTTCTCCAGGGGATCTTCCCGATCCAGGGATCGAACCCAGGTCTCCTGCATTACAGGCAGACGCTTTAACCTCTGAAAGTCTTCCAAAACTCCTGCATAAAACCCGCTTTTGGTTTAAGCCATGTTTCCCAAATTTCTTTGATCTACCAAACCTTTTCCTCAGAATAGCTTGTAACAGTCCTCAGAAGCTAGCGTTTTGTGGATGCCTCTGGAAAACACTGTGGAGTGGTCCTATACAGTCTGGACTTGCTCCCATTCCTGCATGCAGTGAGCTGAGGGGACTGTGGCTGAACTCTATACCCCTGAGGGCCTGTTTCCACATCGGCTGGATGGGATGATGGTGGCTCTTCTGTCTCTCTTGCAGGTGTTTGAGGCAGGCCCCTGCGATCACGTGCATGAAAATGGTCTAGAGCCAGGGGTGTGGTGTCTTTGATTCTCGATGATGAGTTCATCTGATATGGTGTTTAGCAAAGGTGAAGTGAGGAAAGCACTAGGTCAAGGTCACGAGTTCCCTTTTCTAGTCCTCATTCTGCTATTCCTAACTGGGTTAACTGAGAGCCTTTCAGCAAGCTGTTTTGCTGCCACAGGGTCTCAGTTATCTCACCCTGGGCAGTGGGTTTTAGACTGATTGATCTCTGAGGATCTATTAGTGCTGAAGTTCTGTAATCCATTTGGTTAGGTGCAGGCAACTTCACTGCTTATCCAAAACAGTGAGCCTTTCTCTCCCAAACCATGAAGAGCGTATCGTATTTATGCTCTCTGGACAGCGTCTGGGTTCAGACCCAACTTTGCAGAGGCAGCAAGGTAGGATTTGTGGTACTGCTGGCCGCTTAGGAGGCAGGGCTGAGCCTTCTGGGAATATCTCCCTGACAATTCCTGACTCGATGCTGGAGCCTTTCTTTCCCTTCTCTTCCATTGCTTGAGGGCTGCTCTGTCCAAACGTGAAGCTCAGACAGCTTGCTGACAGATCTGGCAACGTGACAGAGCAGAGGTGACACTTGATGAGACGTGACACCTGGGACCAGAGCAAACCCCCAACAAGCACGTGATGACATGGTTGCAAAGCAGAATCCACATAAAATTCCTCTTGGCCATCTCCTTTCTTATCCACCCCTCTTACCATAACCGCTTTCCAGCTTTATCAACAGTCCTTGGCATCAGGGAATTATAAGCAGTTGAATAAGAGGAGCTTTATGAAGAAGATGAGAATCTACCGAAAAATACCCTTCTCCTTCATGAACTTAGGAAAATCCCAGAAAATCTTGACTGGGTCAAAAGGTCTTCAGCATAGTGAGTATGGGGCCAAGTGGGGAGGGATGAACGGGGAACAAGTGTTCTTCCTCTTGGTCCCCGTGTAGGGACCTGTGGGATTATCTATGGGCCGCCCCGCCCCCCCCCCCTCCCCGCCCCCGCACATTGAAAGCGCTTCAGAGCATCTTCATGGGCAGGGTCACCAGAGGCCACAGAGACCACACCTCTCCAGTCAGCCATTCACTAAGGTTATTTATTGGGGGCTCTACTGAGCTGAAGTTCTTCAGGGATGTAGTAAGAAGGGCAACACACAATCACTGCCCCTAGAGCTTAGAATCTACTGGGAATGAGTCAAACGTGTGTAGTAGGCTGGGTGCTAACAGACATCAGAAAAGGGGGCGCCTACGAGGGCTAGGAGTGATGGTTGAAATTTTATTAACATTGCACTTTGATTGGAAGCCTCTCATATTTTCAGACCTCCAGGAATGGAAATTTCATGCCTTATCCGGGTCCACTGACCTCCACCAGTAGTGAACTGATTCTGTCTTGCAGCCTTCTTTGAGTCACAGTGTCACTTATGGCCGTGGAAAATGCTCGACCTTCCTTGGCCCAGCCTTTGTCTCCCTAGATGGAGTCCCATTCCCCCAGCTCCCTCTGCCCCAACTCGTTCACATGGAGGAAGGAAGAGAAGAAGCTGGGCTACGGTATTCAGTCCTGGTTCCGCTTCCACAGTGACCGAGTGGCTTATCCTTCCATTCCTTACGGTCCCGGGTCTCTTGCTGGGAGACTCAGGCTGGTGTGGAGAGGAGGAGGGTCAACCTGGAGCCTCTTCCTTCCCACCTGGGGTGGCTGGCCTGGCTGGAGGCCCAGCTCCGGGGACTGTGTCATCTGAATCAAGGTGACCCCTGATGACCTTCCTGTCTTCTGAGCTGCACAGACACAGAGCACACTGTGAGGGTCCTGGACACTGAGCCTGATTCCCCAAGAACCGCCCTCACCCGCTGCAAGCGTCAAGGACTTCCTGACACAGACAGTTTCTAATCAGACCCTTAGATCCACAGAGACTGGGCCAGGCTTTCAGGGCCCTGGGTCTGGGAAGCTTAGCCCCTTTTGCTTGCTCCCAGAGTATCTCACCCTTTCTTTGCCACATCTAACCACCGTGGAGCAGTCGCTTTAGATGCGTTTAAACCTGGGCCTGGTGCTGTAGGAGGTCTGCAGAGGGTGCAGGAATAGTTTGGCTGCACCTCTGGGCCCTGCACGCCTGTCTGCTGCCAGCATTGTTCACGTGGTTCCTAGGCCTACACTGAGCAACAGTCTCACCACTCTCTGAAGAACGTCTCCCTAGGCTCTCGGACATCACCAGGACATAAACAGATGACTTTCCCATTTGACAGAGAAAGGAACCAAGGCCAAGCTTGGCTAGCATGGCCCAGACTAGCATTTAGCATTTCTGCATCCAGCAGTCCCGGACCTGCCCCAGTCCTGAGGGTGTCAGAGGGGAACGAGCCCTCCCCTCTGCGGGCTTCGGGTGAATTAGACCCCACTCACAGCTCTCTTTCCTCTGGAGCTTCCTTTTCCACAGAACAAGGGTCACCAGCATAAGCGGGCACAGCACCGACGAGACTGGAGTCAGGATCCCGCAGACGTTCTTCTCTTCCAGAGAAGCACTGCCGAGGAAGCAGCAGGAGTGGGCGTCAGAAAAGCTCAGGAGAGGGGGCCTGGAGAGCCCTGCACCCCTCATTTTAGAGGCGACCTGGAGGCCTGGGCCGGCCGGCTGCCCTCGTCCCACGGCTGGCCGGTTAGTTGCTGACCTGGGACGCGGTCCCCTGCCTCCCGGTTTCCAAGTCCTCCGTCCTGTCCCTCCCCAACCACCTGTGTGGGGTCCCTGCCAATGGGCCGCAGGGGCCAAGAGAACTGAGTCAGGGTCAGGGAATCCACGCTAGGCATTTGCTCTGCCGCAAAGTGTCTCTTTGTGGCTTCGGTGAGTCACCCGCCACCCCACCTTGCCACCCGCTGGAGCTTTGTTTCCTCATCTTTAAGAAACCAAAAGTCCCAACAGTCCCACCTAAATATTCTGAATATTCCGTTGCTTAGATGTTTGCTCAGTCACGTGAAAATACTCAGGTGGCGTTCTCCCAGTGAGGACCTTGGAAGAAGGGAGCATTCTGACCCCCGTGACCTTTGCCCTTCACTGTCCTGAGGCTACAGAGGGGGAGCAGAGGCATGAGCAGACCCAAGGGCATGTGAAGCTGAGCTCACTGAGGGAGCAGGCAGAGGTGCAGCCCCAGGGGAGGGAGCCTGAGGGTTACCTCTTTACGGAAGACTCCCTGGCTGGGGGCCCGAGGGGCCCCGCTGCCAGGGCCTGGCTCGGCATCACGTGTGAACCACCGTCTCTGGCAGGGGTGCCCAGGTTGCCGTCACCGCTTCCCTCCGCAGATGCCATCTCTATGCGGGTTGGCTCTGAGGTCCACACAGCTGCAGCCGGGATGGTGCCTTCAACGGAGCCCAGGCTCTGTGGCTCAGAAGCCGATGTCTCCTCTTGGAGGGGTTCCCACATCCATCTTTCTGAGGCCAGGGTCGATGGCCTAATGCTCCCTGCAGCTGTCTCAGTGGTGCCCGGTGTTGCGCTGACACTCTCTGTCTCCTCGCTTGGCCTGTCAGCCCCAGGAGTAGTTTCCCTCTCTCTTTTGCTGGCCCTGGCCCTGGTTGCTTCTGAATTGCTGGTGCTCCACACCAGACCCCGTTCTGTAGCACCGGTCCTGCCTCTGACTGTTGAAGCCGGAGTCTGCACAGTGGGCACAGTTGCCCAGACGGAGCCCTCTGCCTGGCTGCCTGTCCCGGGAGCCAGTACCGCAGCTGCTCCTGGGGTTTGCCCTCCCGTGGCTGAAGCCGTGGTTTTCCTGGCTCCTGGAGTCAGGGCAACCGTATCCCATCCTGTCCTCTGTCTTCCTGTCGTCTGGGTGTTTCCTCGTGTGCATCTTTTGGCTGCTGGGGGTGATGCTATTTCAAAGGATCCTGTGATGAGCTCACCATAGGCCAGAGTGGCTGTGGGGATGGTTCTGGAAAGACCTGTGTGAACAGCAGAAGGAGGCCTAATGAGAGGGCTGTCCGGGCAGCCTACAGGCTTTAGCAAAGGACATCAGGCTTGAGGTGTTCGCCGCTAGAATGTACCCTCACTAAGCAGTGCAGTCTTTGGCCAGTATATTGGATAAAACAGAGAAAGCCAGATGTATTCTCCAGTCTGTTGCGAATACTGACGCTTTATGTTCCTGTCTTGTTTTATGCCCACATGTTCTCTATCCAACTGCCCCAGGACCCCATTCTGTCCTTCACGTACTGCTCTGCAAATGAGAAAAAAAGAAAAACCCCAGTCACAGCAGAGTGGCCAGTGTCCGCAGATGGTTAGAGAGCCGCCTCTAACGGACAGTGCTCTCTCTGGACTCCTGCCTGCCTGCACCTCCTCTCACAGCCTGGACGCCCTTCCCTGGACTCCGGGTGCTTGACCCCGGACAGCTCTCCGGACCTGACTGCACAGGACCCCGGCCTGGCCGCTGCCAGATGCCTGCTGAGAGGCTCCGTCTTAGGAAGGGTTCAGTCCTGCCCATCTGACCTGCTCCGCATGTCTGAACAAAGAGACGAGACCATAAGAAGCCACATTATCTAACCCACTGGCTTCACGGAACCCTCTTCAAATACATGTGCCACAACGTTCAGGGGGAATAGGGTGGGATCGCTTAGGGGGAGGCCCTCGTATTGGGCCGTTGGCGCAATTGG
The DNA here is from genome assembly GCF_023091745.1 of Budorcas taxicolor. Taxonomy (NCBI): domain Eukaryota; kingdom Metazoa; phylum Chordata; class Mammalia; order Artiodactyla; family Bovidae; genus Budorcas; species Budorcas taxicolor. Next base: position 6,524,782 of record NC_068925.1, read on the forward strand.
GCCATTTTCCCTGGTATCTACCTTCCCTCTGTCTGAAATGCAAGCCCGCACCTTTGGCCCTTGCATGACCCCAGCTTTCATCACTGTCCTCATGTTTAACGCCCTCCTGGGCCTCTGGGCTTCCTGTGGTCTCTCCCCCTTCCTAGAATTCACCACACCTGACCCGCCAGCCGCCGGCCCTGACCTGGAGAGACCGTCAGGTTCATGCTGAAGAAAAGCACGTTGTTTGAGCTCCCGAGGCCGCAGCGGTAGCGCCCCTCATCCTCCGGGGTCAGCTGGGACAGCCTCACCACGAACAAGCCTCTTTTCGGGAAGTCTGTGAGGGCCACGCGGCCGCGGTAGCGCAGGTGCGTGTAGTGGCTGGTGGACACGATGGTGCGGCAGACCCCCGTTGGGGGCCTAAGGCGGCACCAGTACTTCCTCTGGTGGCTGTTGATGGCCAAGCGGGGGTACCGGCACCGGATGGTCACAGCTCCCCCAGGCTCCCCGGACACCAGCCGTGGGCCCTTCAGTGCACTGGCGGCTGCAGGAAGAGGGAGAAAAAAGTCCATGGAGAAAGAGTGCTGAGTGTGTCGCCGTTTGAGGAGCTCTGAGCTCCAGACTGTGCTAGAATTAGGGAACAGGTCAGAAAGTACCCCTGTGAGAGTAGAGCTTTCCTTGCTGTAGTTGTTTAGTTGCTAAAGTCATGTCTGCCTCTTCTGTGATCCCCCATGGACTGTGGCCCTGCCAGGCTCCACTGTCCGTGGGGTTTCCCAAGCAAGAATACTGGAGTGGGGTGCCATTTCCTCTTCCGGGGGATCTTCCTGACCCAGGGATCGAACCTGTGCCTACTGCATTAACAGGAGGGTTCTTCACCACTGAGCCACCGGGGAAGTTAAAAGAACCAACATAGAAATGTCAGTGCTTAGCACCAGATCAGGAGTGGCCCCAAGGGGTGGAATGGAGCTGTGTGGAAGGCCCCATCTGAGAGATGAAAATGCAAGAATGATCTTACCACTGTTCAGCTAACCACCATAGGATTTACCATGTGCCAGCTGATCTTCTGAGAGTCTGCCCAGAGCCTGGGTTCTAGCCACTGGGTTCCAGTGCAGATGTTTTTTAAAAATGCAGATGTTTGAAAAGCTGCCCCCTAAGCACCTATAAGGGGGCCAAGGCAACACCTGACAAAAGGCCCTGATTTGTTTGCACGGAATGTAAAAGAGAGATACTAGAACAACGAGGTCCCACTGTATAGCAGAGGGAACTATATTCAGTATTCTTTGACAAACCACAATGGAAAAGGAGATGAGAAAGAATATACATATATGTATAACTGACTCACTTTGCGGTACAGCAGAAATTAACACAACATTGTGAATCAGGTATACTTCAATACATTTTTTTAAAAAAGAGAGATGTTAAATAGTAAAAACAGAAGTGTTTGCTTGCTGCTGAAAGGAGAGGGTGCTGGAAGCACAGGAATCCTGCCCTGCTTGGCGGTACCTCCTCAGACCAGCGCTTGCAACACTACTGACTTTTCTCTAGCAGTGGAAACCACCAAGGGCTGCCGCCAAAGCTGAGCAGAACTGTGACTACGTCTGCTTTGGCAGTGCCTGCGATCACAGCTGAAGCTCAGTCTACGGCCCTTTCACTGGCAGCCTCTTCACACTGGCTCTGGGATGTCTCTGCCCCTTGACAAAATCTCAGACGTCATTTCAAGTACAGTAGCTTTTGTAGTCTCATTTGGATAAGAAAACACACAGCCCAGTGCTTCTTGCAATTCCAATCTCTTATCCAGTTGAAGCCTTTTTCCTTTCTTCCAGCTATGCTTGGAGGCCTGATGTTTGGGAGGGGGACAGCTCAGGGTCTTTGCTTTGCTGGACCCCTTTCTCTACTCAGAACTGCTGTTGGGGCCCCTCTGGGGCTGGGCGTGGAGGGGAGAGGGGAGGGGAGGAGGAGTCCTGGCCTGCAGGTGGCATCCTCCGGGCAAGGCAGCATCCAGCGTCACGTCCTTCCCCGTTGCCTCCCAGATTCCCTGTCGGGGCCTCTCTGCAATTAGTTCCCTCCTGGTAGGAACTGCCTCTGCTGGCCTTTTAATGGCCCCTTGACATCAAGCCTGTGACCTGGGGCCGCATACCCCTCCGGTTGAAGTCACAGTCCCCTGTGGGTGGCCCTCTTGCTGGAGGCCCTGGGGCAGCTCCTTCTCTGGGATCCACATTTGGTCCCTGCTGGAACCGAGCTGTTGGGAGACTGCTGGGACTACAGCAAGCTTGTTGAGTGGCTTCCTAGAGCTCCCTTCTCTTACTCCTCTAAAAGTGGGGAAGAGGTGAGCCCTCTGTCCCTCATGGACAGGTGGTGCAGGGCGCATCACACTGCCTCTTTCCAGAAAGCTCTTACTGTGAGCTCTTCTTTTTGACCTCTGATGATTCTGCGGGTGACGACATGGGGGGCTATTTCTGGAATGACCAGCTTTGCCATCTCTCTCCTCAGTCCTGTCCAGGTGCTTCAACATCTTGCTTTAGAATATGGGTGCCTGGCATCTACAATTTGTTCTATGTCTTTGAAAGTGAAAGTGAAAGTCGCTCAGTCGTGTCTGACTCTTTGCGACCCCACAGTCTATGCAGTCCATGGAATTCTCCAGCCCAGAATTCTGAAGTGGGTAGCCTTTCCCTTCTCCAGAGAATCTTCCCAACCCAGGGATCAAACCCAGGTCTCCCGCACTGTGGGCAGATTCTTTACCAGCTGAGCCACAAGGAAGCCAAGAATATTAGAGTGGGTAGTCTATCCCCTCTCCAGTGGATCTTCCTGACCCAGGAATTGAACTGGGGTCTCCCGCACTGCAGGTGGATTCTTTACCAACTGAGCTATCAGGGAAGCTCCATGTGTTTAACACCTCTGAACCCAAGAAAGTTGGCTGCATAATTTGCAAGGCCCAGTGCAAAATAAAAATGGAGGACCTCTCGTTCCAAAGTTACTAAGAGTTCACTAAGGCAATAGTAGAGCGTTAAACCAGGCACCTTATAAATGGGGCCCTGTGACTGCACAGGGCACATGCCCATAAAGCTGGCCTGCCTCTTGCATATGTTTTAAGGTCTCATTATAGGAAGAGTCAAGACCATAAATGTTAGAGATAGATCAATACTCACTGTGGGTTTAATTACATGACACACTGCAACTATGGCACTGTTGATAAAGTTACATAGCAACTTATCATAGAAAGCAAGAATCTTTGTAATTACAAACAAGGACTATCTCAGGACAACAATGATGATGCTCTGATTTCTGGAATCTGTGTGTGATCTACATGTGTGTGTGGGGGGAGGGGGCAGAAGAAGAGGATTTATGAGCCCCATTGATCAGCAGGATGGGGTGTTCTGACTTTGCAGTTGAGAGCTGATTAGGAATCCTTAATCAACTTTTGCAAGGCACATTTTTTTTCTCTTATCAATATCAAATTTCATGCATCCTTAAGAACTTGTTCAGTGGATAACTGGTAGCTCTTGCGTGTGTGCGTGCCAAGTTGCTTCAGCAGTGTCTGACTCTTTGCAACCCCGTGGACTGTAGCCCGCAAGGTTCCTCTGTTCATGGGATTCTCCAGGCAAGAATAGTGAAGTGGGTTGCCGTGCTCTCCTTCAGGGGATCTTCCCGACCCAGGAGTCGAGCCTTCGTCTCTTATGTCTCCTGCATTGGCAGGCGGGTATGTTACCCCTAGAGCCACTCAGGAAGCCTGACTCTTATGTAAGCGCTTAGTTATGTACGATAAAGGCTTTGGGAATTTTTACTAGTTGACTGTGAGAAGTAAAGGAAGGGCTGGCGTTTTAGGGTCCGTGTGATGGCTCCCAGGGGCCCCTTTGGTGGAGGTGGTGGCCCTGCTGTCATTCACCCATCATCTCCCAGCAGTGTCCGCTGTGTGGCTTCAGGCAGGGACGGGCAAGTGAGGCCTGCAGTTGGAGACCGCAGACTGGAGCCTGACTTGGTGTGAGAAGGTGCAAGGGGCACGTGGCAGGAGCAGGGAGAACCGGCTTGGGCCTGGGGTGGATCACTTCTGCCCCAGCAACAGGATGAGAAAGGCCCCACCTTTGACCAGTGGTGGGGCCCAGTGGGGAGAGAACCAGCCTGCAGCCATCTGAGATGGGGTCTTCTGTGTGCAGGGACCACAGCGGGGAGATGGCCCCTGGAGGGGTCCGCAAAGACATCCACAAGAGGAAGCGCCAGCTCTGAAGCCTGCCAGGCCAGAGAGCTCCAGGCCACTCCATCAGGTATGAGCAGCCTGCTTCCTGCTTCCCCTCCCACTAGCCACTCTGACCCTGTTGGGGTCCCAGGTGCCAGCTGCCTCCGAGGTGGGGAGAAAGACCAGGGGAGAGGGGAAGGCAGCCTCACACCCCTCCCTGCCTTTCTGACTACAGGCCTGGGGTGGCCAGGGTGGGGGGCGTATCTCTGAATGAAGATGAAATGGTTGACCACAATATTTAACTGGTTACCTAAAATGATCCAATTAGAACTTTCGAGACTTGAAAAATGATGGGCCTGCCTGAGTTTTCATCTGGGGGCCAGGAAGCTTGCTCCTACTGAAAAATTTTAAAGGGGGCAATGAGAGCTGAAAATAAAGAGGTGGTGTGATTGCATCACAGAGGCTTCTTGCTCCAACATTAGCTGCCCTTTGATTCCTTGAAATATGATTTGTTTATAAGCCAAACAAAATGGTTTTTGGTGTTATTACTTGTTGTTCAGTCAATAGATCACGTCTGACTCTTTGTGACCGCGTGGACTGCAGCACACCAGGCTTCCCTGTCCATCACCAGCTCCTGGAGTTTACTCAAACTCATGTCCATTGAGTTGGTGAGGCCATCCAACCATTTCATCCTCTGTCATCCCCTTCTCCTCCTGCCTTCAATCTTTCCTAGCATCAGGGCGTTATCATAGCATTTATTTGTTAATTTACTCTTTCAACATTTTTTATTAAGCAGCTACTTGGATACTCTGGGCACAAACTTACTGCCTTCCTCAGTGGCTCCCCATGACCATCAGAATAAAACCAGACACCACAGCATGGAGACAGGACTGTGCTGCCCTGTCTGAGCCTGATGACCACACCAGTCTGCAACTTGACTTTCACCCATCTGTCCGTAGTGCCTGACACAGGGTAGGCCCTCCCTAAGTGTGCATTGACTGAAGAACAAAATGCATCCGTGTGGTTTTCATTGACCCATCTGGTTTCTTTGTAGTCTCTGCACTCTCTAAAGCAAGGTCTTCATCTTTACATGACTGGTTCTGTGGCCTGGCACTTGAGTTATTTTAGAATGAGTGCTAATAGAGCAGCGCTATCCTGGAACCCATATCTCAGAAATGCAGCTGACTTTCAGTCGTCAACTTGAATTGAAGAGGGCAGAGACAGATCAAAACACTGAGTATCCCAGCGATCATCAGGTCAGACATACATCTTTTCGTGTGAGCTCTTGCCTCCTACACTCTCCCTGGGCCCAGATCCAATCACTCCCTCGCTCCAAAGCCATGGAGAATGCCTGTACTTTGCAGGGGTTGCTGAAGGCCACTGAGGTGCCCGCCAGGCTGCAGCCTGGAAGGCTCAGGTGTGGGTGTGCAAGCTCTGAGTCTGGCTGTTTGGGACTCACCCTGGAGCAGGCACATCAGGAGGAAGATGAGCATTCTCCATCCTGCCCTCTGGCTGGTGACCTGCAAGAAAAAACCACTGTCGATGAGGAGGCCTGAGAGCAGGCAAGTGAGACACCGGTCCAGTAGCCCTGGGACCTGCTTGGTCACCTTCTCACTCTGGGATCGGGGTGAGCTCAGCATTGGGGCTGGATCAGCTCCATTTTGAGAGAAGCCTGGCTCCATTCTCATGGCCCCAGACACGCACATTTGGCCTGCCTTGCTGCCACCAAGCCTGGAAAAACTCCCTCCGTGGCATGCCAGCCCCAGCACCCGCTTGCCAGCCTGGGGCTCTAGATCTGGGGGAGCACTGTGTAGTGGAAACTCTCCAAGCCAGAAGTTTAAGCCTTAGTTGGAACTGTGGGACCCTGGAAAGGTTACTCAGTGTTGGAGATCAGCTTCCTCTCCCGGGGAATGAGACTCAGTACAGGGTGCTGTGCCACTTAAATGACTGAGTTAGAAGCGTCCACAGGGGGCCTGGTGCCGAGTCTCCCACTTCCCCTTCTGTTTCACAGAAGGATTGCTTCCTTCAAGGAAAAAATCTCACAGGTGTGAGCCTCCAGGCAACAGCAGGAGTTAAAAATCAACTCTCAGGCCAAGTCGTTCCTGCCTGAGGGTCCTGTTCGGTCTCTCCTCCACAAGCTCTCGAAATCCCTCCCTGGCCCCTGGCCCTTGCTGATCTCCCCCTGCTCTGGCCTCTCCCACAGGCCGGGGAGCTCCTGGAAGGTAGGACTTTGAGCCTCTAGGCTCTGAATTGGGATCTAGCCTGGTGTAGTTGCCCAAGGCACGTAACTGAGCATAACCAAACACGTTATGAACAAGAACCTCTGACTCTTCTGACAAACACCATACTGACCATTATCAATAGCCCTTTGTTGCTTGCTGATTGAAAAAAGGCTAGGATTGTGTTAATACATTATGCTTCTTTTGTAGTCCCCAGAGGGTTTTCATGGATGCTTTTTGGGTGGTTAAAAAAATCTCTTCTTTGAATATATCTACTGCCTGCAGCTCCTGGGACCTGTGGATACTTTTTCTAAAGAAATCAAACTGAAGTTAGCCATTGTTTCCTCCTTCCCACTCTAATACCTGTCCTGCTCATGTTGAGAACAGCTTCATACAGTCATAATCTGGTCCCCTCATCCCACTCCCTGTCCAAATGGACAAAACCACATGTGGCCAGTGGCCAGACTGGGCTTGGGCTAAATGAGGAGAAAAGGGAACAAGGTGGGAGTGGTGGGGGTGTGCAGAGGAAACAGGAGAAGGGGGAAGGAAGGGTGAGGCAGGAGGTGAAGGAAAGGAGAGAGAGGAGAGAAGGAGATGGGGTCCGTGGTCGGCTCTGTGATGCACCTTGTAGCCTCAGCATGGCTCTGCCTGGCCATGTCCACTCAAGCCTCTGCCAGCTGTACCCAGGTGGAGCCCCCAGGGTGGTCAGATTCGGCAAGGTTCACAGGTTCCCTCTGCCTCCTGTCTCAGGCACCATCATGGCAGCCTCAAGCCCTCCCTGCCCTCTAAGCTGCTGGCTTCCTGCTCTCATCTGGAGGCTCTCCCAGGTGTGTCTGCACCTAATCTGTTGTTTGATTAATATCCACCAGGTCCAGGCTACTTCTGGGGCTGCTGTCCAGGTTCCCGCAGGCGGGTTTTTCTCAAGTGCCAAGTGCTGACACAGCGCACGCTGGGGCCAAAGTCTGCACAGCCCTGCCCAACTTCTCTGACGCCCCAGTGGGTGCAGCTATCTCTCGGCTGCAGAAGCAAAACCGCCTCTGTGGGGCAATGAGGAAGCATGGGGTGTGAGATAAAATGCCTCCAAGGAGTTATCAGCCTTGATTGGATGTTGCGAGGATAACATTCAACGGAAAGTCTCCAAGTCAACAAACCTCTTTCCAGGAGACAGGGAGCCCCAACTCAGTAGCTTGAGGCCAAATACCTCTAGGATCGTGCATTGCACTTTAGAGGACAGGGCACATTGGGGAATTCTCTTGTCCCTCAGTCCCACTGGGAAGGGCTCTATCCCAGCTTCAGCCCAGGCTGGTGTGTAACTCCCCAAGTCCTTGCTGCCCCCTTGAGCCCTGCTTCTCTCCTGTCCTCCCACCTATGGCAGCAGACGAGAAAGGAAGGAGGCAGGTGTAGAAGAAAGAGCACAGAACCAGGATTCAGGAGGTTCCGTGTTGCCCATGGCAATGACCTTGAGCAAAGCATCTCCACAGCCTTGCAAAAGCTTTGACTGAAGGAGCTCCATGCTTCCTTCTCCTTAATGTTAACATGTGTGTGTGCTAAGTTGCTTTAGTTGTGTCTGACTCTTTGCAACCCTAAGGACTGTAACCCCGCAGGCTCCTCTGTCCATGGGATTCTCCAGATAAGAATACTGGAGTGGGTTGCCATGCTCTCCTCCACGGGATCTTCCTGACACCAGGGATTGAACCTGTGTCTCTCATGTCTCCTGCATCAGCAGGCTGGGTTCTTTGCCACTAGTAGCACCTGGGAAGCCCTTCTTAACGTTAGTTGGTTCTAAGTCCCTCAGGGGACTGTAAGGAGTCCTACACTCTGGTGGGAGGGCAAGTGGGAGTGAGAGAAGAGTAGGACCAAAGGAGGGAGATGCTGGCCTGACCTCCAGAATCCTTCCCTGGCCCCTGGGAGCAGGGCCTGGCTGTTCTGGGACAGTTGCTGCTGCCCTTCATCACCCACATCAGGAGACAAGCCCCCAACCCCTCGGGGAAAGCCTCATCTCACCTTTGGATCTCCAGGCTTAGCTGGGGATTCTAGATCCATCTCAATCCAGAAATAAAATCCACTTGGACTTTTCCTTTTCTGTTTTTGACGTGCTGATGATTGGAAACCTTCTAGTTTCTTTTCTTTAAACCTTGAGGCTGAGTTGGCTGTCTGATGCGCTGGAAGGCAGCTGGAGTTAGCACTGGAAACTGGAGGCGTGAGGCATAGGGCTGCCGCTCCCCACTCTACACTCCCATCAGGTCACTTCACGCTGGGCCTTAGTTTTTATTTCTTATAATAGGGAGCCAGTCCAGGCCCCCTGTCATTCTTACCACCCCTTATTCCTGCAGAGCTTTTCCAGGGGTGATGACAGTAGCTTTAAGGGAAACGCACTGACACATATCCTTCTACCTCTTATGTCCCCTCCAGTCCAGGGCCCAGAGTTTTTAGAATGCCCCAGATCAGCCAATTCATTCAGAACTCTTCTGGATAAGTGATGCAACATCTTGGGCAGAAGAGAAAATTCAGGAAAGGAATTCCCCTGCTGTCTGGCTGGCAGCTGGTGCCTACTAGCTGACCTGTCCCCTTCGACTTCCACGGGGAGGCAGTTTGAGGCCCTGACTCCAGTTCAGCTGGACGCTTGGCAGCTACCGCTCATGCTCTGGACAAAGCGCAATACAGTAAATGAGATGATCTCCATGGAGAGGGAACACTGGCAAGTGTAGCTTATCCAGGTGGATGACATACTTCAAAATTACCCCAATGTTTCCCTGTGGAAAATATTTCATGGAAATATCTTGCAGAAGATGTAGTTTGTCTTCCTCTTTTGGCTTTAAACAGACATTAAAATGGCAGGCATGCGCCAAGCACTCAACAATGAAGGGGCTTCAGGGGATACAAGTGCTACAGCTGAAGACTCTCACCAGGACCGCTGATAGATTAGACAGTACTCTTGAGCCAGCTAGAAATGACACTTCTTCCTTAAAATAAGTAGATGTAGTTGGCGTATTGTTACATATTGGAAACCACTGGGAAAGCACGTATTGCCTATGCTTTCCCCCTTCCAGGTTTGCAGACAGATTAGGGATAGGAACCGAGTCACTGAAAGCAATAGGAGAGGAAAAGAAATACCTCCAGGGGATGCCTAGAGTATGGTTGGGACAAGACCATCTCCTGCAGTGATGTGTGCCAGTGTCCTTGTGTTACAGAACCCAGGTCTGGCTGCGTGCTGCTCAGAAGCCATTAAAGAGGCCAGGTTGGTGCAAAGGAAAGTTTGCTTTATTTTGGATGCAGGCAATTGTTGTGGAAGCTGGACGCCTGTCCAAAGGTCTATCATCAGCACTGACAGCCAGGGGTAAGAGCTTTTATAGACAGAGGGAGGGGGCTATTTGCAGAAACAGCACGGTCAGCTCTGATAGTCATCTTGAAATTGGTCATCAGTGATCTGGCCAGTGTCATCTTGATTAAGTACAGTTAATCTTCTGTTCCAGGATCTGTTTTTTTCCACTTCTTGAGGCCTGTTCTCAGAATTGTGGCAGCTTATGTCATATCTACAGTCTCGCCACCATGTACTTAACTTCTCCACCTGGTGGGGGTTTCAGTATCTACAAGAGCTCATGGGATATGGCTCAGAATATTACCTGTAGCCCTTGACAAGGAACTAATGGTACTTGACTGTTCTTAATGAGCACATTATTATTATTATTTGGTTTCCTTTGACTGTTTCCCCTTGTTTCTACATTTCTTACTTCTCTTACTAAACTTATGCTTTGGCTAAAGTTTTTCCGCAGACAAAAGGCAGGCTGAGGACCCGGGGGGCCAGGACCATAGGGCCCTGCTGCTGCTGCTGCTGCTGCTGCTAAATCACTTCAGTCATGTCTGACTCTTGGCGACCCCATGGGCTGCAGCCCCCTGGGCTCCTCTGTGCATGGGATTTTCCAGGCGAGAGTACCGCAGCGGGGTGCCATTGCCTTCTCTGCCATAGGCCCCTGCTCTGTCTCATTTGTGCACAGCTGTGTGTGCTGCTGTCCTAGGACTTGGTCACGGTCTTAAGATCTTTGCGAATACCTAGAGCCTCCCTTGTAAGTTAGAACACATCTACCATGTGGGTGGCCTCCCCTCAGCTGTGGCATCCTGTCGCAGTGTACAGGCTGAAGATCTGTGCATGGCAGTCCTGCCTTCAGAAACTCATCCTCAGAGTTGAATGACCCCTATGCAGGTGCAGAGAGGATTGATGCTTGGCTAGAGTCTCCCCTTCCAGCTCCTCAGAAAGCAGTATAGCCTTGCGGTTGATCACAAAGACTTTGGAATTAGGCTCCCCTAAACTGATATCCCAGTTGTCTTTTTCACTGGGAAAGTGATGTGGGTCAGATTACTTATCTTTTGGAAACTTTGTTTTCCTAATCTTTAAAGCAGAATAGTAGCACCTACCTCATAAAGTTATTATGTGAATTAAGTGTGATTAGCCATGGAACTTGAAGTGCCTAACAGGCAGTAAAGTCTCAGTAAATATTAGCTGATAGTGTTAATAGCTTAACACACAGCAACAGGGAGCAAGTGTCTTACAATGATCAAACTGTCCCCCAAAGTCCTTTTTGAATGTTTTCACCTATTCTGAGGTCTGCTGCTCTTTATCCTTTTTTTTTCCTTTTGCCATTTGAAAGATTAAAGGAAAGTCAATTTTACTCAGGATAAGTAAATGGAATGATCTTGTATTTAAAAATAAATACCTGTCAAATTTTCATTATTTTATAACCTATGTGGTCATTTAAAAAAAATAATAATGTCTTCTTTTGGAGTACCTTAAAGGCATTTTTATTATAAATACGTGAATTACAAAGCCAGTTAGTTTGGAAAGCACGGGCTAGTTTTCAGAGCATTAGTCCAAAGCCAAAGTGGTCCCTTCTCTGAAACTTAGTGGGGGTAAAAACTGTGCTGGCTACTTCTCTTGGGAGCATAACTGAATTCTCTTGCCCAGCACAAAGGCACAGGTGGTCTGTTTACATGGATTTATGACACTGTGACCTTCTGATTACAGGGCCCAGATGCCAGAAAAAGGCGAAATAATACTTAGACCAAATGTCAGATCTGGGAAGAGCTTTATTCACTTCCTGACCTCCCCATCTCCAACCCCCAATTCCAGTTGTAGCAAAGGCTCTTATTCGCTCAATAGACACACTAGAGTGAAAATCAGCATACAGAATACTAACCAATGCAAAAAAATCATTTGTTCTGAAAGAATCTATATTAATCTCTCTCCTCTCCAAAACATGTTTTCTAATGAATAATTAAGAACAGTGTATAGAGATGTTTTACCTTTCCATGTTGCTAGTGGTCAAGATTTACATTCCTCCTTGCATATCATTAAGAAGAGGTGGCAAGAATACACAGAAGAATCGTACAAAAAAGATCTTCACAACCAAGATAATCATGATGGTATGATCACTTACCTAGTGCCAGACATCCTGGAATCTGAAGTCAAGTGGGCATTAGAAAGCATCACTACGAACAAAGCTAGTGGAGGTGATGGAATTCCACTTGAGCTATTTCAAACCCTGAAAGATGATGCTGTGAAGGTGCTACACTCAATATGCCAGCAAATTTGGGAAACTCAGCAGTGGCCACAGGACTGGAAAAGGTCAGTTTTCTTTCCAATCCCAAAGAAAGGCAATGCCAAAGAATGCTCAAACTACGGCACAATTGCACTTATCTCACACGCTTGTAAAGTAATGCTCAAAATTCTGCAAGCCAGGCTTCAGCAGTACATGAACCGTGAACTTCCAGATGTTCAAGCTGGTTTTAGAAAAGGCAGAGGAACCAGAGGTCAAATTGCCAACATCCGCTGGATCATTGAAAAAGCAGGAGAGTTCCAGAAAATCATCTATTTCTGCTTTACTGACTATGCCAAAGCCTTTGAAAGTGTGGATCACAATAAACTGTGGAAAATACTGAAAGAGATGGGAATACCAGACCACCTGACCTGCCTCTTGAGAAACCTTTATGCAGGTCAGGAAGACAGTTAGAACTGGACATGGAACAACAGACTGGTTCCAAATAGGAAAAGGAGTACGTCAAGGCTATATATTGTCACCCTACTTATTTAACTTCTATGCAGAGTACATCATGAGAAACGCTGGACTGGAAGAAGCACAAGCTGGAATCAAGATTGCAGGGAGAAATACCAATAACCTCAGATATGCAGATGACACCACTCTTATGGCAGAAAGTGAAGAGGAACTAAAGAGCCTCTTGATGAGAGTGAAAGAGGAGAGTGAAAAAGTTGCCTTAAAGCTCAACTTTCAGAAAACGAACATCATGGCATCTGGTCCTATCACTTCATGGGAAATAGATGGGAAAACAGTGGAAACAGAGTCAGACTTTATTTTTGGGGGCTCCAAATCACTGCAGATGGTGATTGAAGCCATGAAATTAAAAGACACTTACTCCTTGGAAGGAAAGTTATGACTAACCTAGATAGCATATTGAAAAGCAGAGACATTACTTTGCCAACAAAGGTCCATCTAGTCAAGGCTATGGTTTTTCCAGTGGTCATGGATGGATGTGAGAGTTGGACTGTGAAGAAAGCTGAGTGCCGAAGAATTGATGCTTTTGAACATCAAAAGCATGTTGATGTTGAACACACAAAAGCATGTGTTGGAGAAGACTCTGGAGAGTCCCTTGGACTGCAAGGAGATCCAACCAGTCTGTCCTGAAGGAGATCAGTCCTCGTTGTTCTTTGGAAGGAATGATGCTAAAGCTGAAACTCCAGTACTTTGGCTACCTCATGTGAAGAGTTGACTCATTGGAAAAGACTCTGATGCTGGGAGGGATTGGGGGCAGGAGGAGAAGGGGACGACAGAGGATGAGATGGCTGGATGGTATCACCAACTCGATGGATGTGAGTCTGAGTGAACTCCGGGAGTTGGTGATGGACAGGGAGGCCTGGCGTGCTGCGATTCATGGGGTTGCAAAGAGTCAGACACGACTGAGCGAATGAACTGAACTGAACTGAACTGAACTTGCACATCATTGTACATTTTTCTGCTTACTCTACCCACACATGTAAGCTTTTTTTCTCTCCTTGTTATTTGCAGGAGAGACTCTTCCCTCCTGCCCCTCCCTCACCAAAGCTCTGGTCAGAATACTGAAGGCTGCAGAAAGCATTATTTAAAAATGCTTGGAGGGACTTCCCTGGCAATCCAGTGGTTAAGACTCTTTCTGCCAATGCGGGGGACATGGGTTCCACCCCTGATCTGGGAACCAAGATCCCCACATGGCTCGGGGCAACTAAGCCCACTTGCTGCAATTACTTAGCCCACTCGGCCTTGGGCCCATGATCCATGACAAGAGCAGTCACTAGAATAAGAAAGACTGTAACTAGAGAGAACCTCCTGCTCCCCGCAACTAGAGAAAGCCTGCACACAGCAATGAAGATGCAGAGCAGTCAGAAAAAATAAAGTCATTTGGATTACTACAAGTCTTTTATGACTTCCTTAGAAATTCACAGGGGAAAGTGAACTATGAGACTTGTCACTCGTCCAGATGATAACAAAAGAAAGCGTTTGTATAGAACAAATGGTCAGTCTATAATGCCATTAACAAGCTTTTACAACTCCAATCATCATTGGGCTGATAGCAAAGATTACAATCCAGCAACATTCACACCCTCCAAACACAGAAGACATTCTAAAGGCAGCCAGGAGAGTGTTGAGGTGGTTTAACTTCCTCCTGGGAAAAGGGCAGAGTAAAGAACCCCAGGAGACCATACCATAGCTCATAGCAGTGTACTCATAGCCTAAGGTCTTAGCTGATACTCATCTCGGGGTGCTGGTGGAGACCACTGTGGGAAAACATGCTCCACAGCTCTTAGCGTAAGCTTTCTGGAGTGACTTGAGTCTGGGGATTAAAATAAATGTATTTCTTACTGGTTGGGATTATTGGGTTAAGATCCTATTTGGAATAGACATTATCCTGTGATGACTAACCACTGGCCCTTGCAGGATGGAAGGGGCCCCAAATAACTACTCTGTCACGGAAGAGCAGCTGGTCTCCCTGAGGAATGGTGCTGGACGGGGGACGTGGGTCAGCTCTATTGCTCGCAGGCTGTATGGTCATTAGCAACAGTGCTAAACTCAGCCTGGTTAGCGAGAGTCCAGGCTGCTCGCGGGAGCCCATGGTCCTTCCCTCTGACCCTGACCACTTCTCTTTTGTGTCCATTGTGCCAGCACCATGGTGGCTGATGCCTGAAACTGGCTGATGTCAGGTGGCCAGATCATCCTGTCCGCTTTCTAATTTAGGGCCTCTTCCATGGTGGATACTTTCTAGTGGGCATTAGCCTATGATACGAAGAGCTTCATACTCCACACCACGCTCCCATTCACCCACATGTCTCTAACCAATCTTTCTCTACCCAGACCTCTGAATATACTCTAACATCAGGACATTTTTCCTTTAACACAAATTAGATGACCAGGTGCACTGCCTAAAGCTCTGCTTATTGGAAGGATTCCCTTGCTTTCACTGTTTCTCAAGGCTACTCCTTGTAGCCCAACTAACTACTGTTTACTTTCAACTTGAGCCCACATATGGAACAAACGTGAAAGGGAAAGTCGCTCAGTCGTGTCCGACCCTTTGTGACCCCCTGGACTATACAGTCCATGGGATTCTCCAGGCCAGAATACTGGAGTGGGTAGCCTTTCCCTTCCCCGGGGGATCTTCCCAACCCAGGGATCCACCCCAGGTCTCCTGCATTGCAGGCGGATTCTTTACCAGCTGAGCCACAACTCAACTATAGACGAAGCCTGGGTTTTGTTCCTCTGCCATGTGGTTTAAGACGTGCTCCTGTGTGGCCCCTTTTGAATGGAGTGGTGGGGGGCGGGGCGCTGCTGCAGCTGTGGTCATGGAGATGAGGGGCAGCCTACTGGCTCATGCAGCCTGCATGTGCCCTCAATCCCAGCACTGCCCATTTCTGCTGAGTTGCTGCTGGCCGACTTGACTTTAAGACCTCGTAGGTATAGTAGCCGTCAGTTCATGATGGGCAGTTCCAGACGCATATTCATCTTCAAAGGACACATGATTCTTCCTTGCAGATGGTATGGCCTTTCCAAAGAACCACAGGGGACTGTGCAACCATAAGCTCCACCACATAGCATCTTTTGCCAACACCTGTGCTTCTCAGATTAAGTGGCAGGACTGCTTCCATCTCAGCCTGGACCTGCTGCTGAGCCTTTTCCTGACCTGGGCCCCACTCAGAGGGAAGAGCATTTCGTGCCACTTGCTGCCTGGCCTGGAGCAGGTTTCCCATGCGCTGCCTCCAGAGCCAGAGACTTGTCAAATATGCTGCTTCCTTCATTGGGGTGGAAGAGACATGATGTCCTGTCTTTCACTTGAGATGAGAGTCCCTGGCAGGTCCCTGATCACTGAACCCCTAAAAAGGTTGCTGACGTGACTACCCCCCAGAATTTCCGTGAGGTTTTCCTCTGAGTCTTGTATATCTTACTGGGGCCTCCAACATGCTAACTGCTTCTTGCTCACATGGCCTGATTAGCATAATACCATCAATAAATAATGGATCCATATAACATTCTCCAGGGTGTCCAGATGGACAGATCCTTTTGGACTGTATTGTGACATAGGGCAGGGGAGTTAACATAGCCTTGGGACCAAATTGTAAGTAAATGTTGTTATTCACCCAGACAAATGCAAATAGTCTCTAACCCTCTCCTCTGAAGGGAAAAGCAAAGAATGCTTTCACCAAACCAAAGCGTCATTTAATGTGCCTGAGGCCATATCAAATCTGCTATAGTAGATAAACAGATATGGTAGCTAGAATTGGGGTTAATAATTGGTTGAGTTTGCAGTGGTTTATTGTCATCCTCTAGAGTCCACTAGGTTTCTGTAGGGGCCAACTGTTGAGCTGAATAGAGACATTATGGGAATTGCCACTCTCCATCCTGAGATCCTTAAGTGAAGCGAAGTGAAGTGAAGTCGCTCAGTCGTGTCCGACTCTTTGCGATCCCATAGACTGTAGCCTGCCAGGCTCCTCTGTCCATGGGATTTTCTAGGCAATAGTACTGGAGTGGATTGCCATTTCCTTCTCCAGGGGATCTTCCCAACCCAGGGCTCAAACCCGGGTTTCCTGCATTGTAGACAGAGGCTTTACCGTCTGAACCACCAGGGAAGTCCTTAGATCCTTAAGGGTGATGCAAATATTAATAGTTCCTCCCTACCATGAGATACTGTTTTGTATTTACGATCTTGGCTAGAGATGGGGTACTTTCACAAGCTTCCACCTGGCTTTCCTCACTGTGATAGCTCTTACCCGAAAGCCTAAGACCCAGTGACTCAACTAACAAGCAGGTCAGCCCCAGTTACACTTTCAGGGGCTGGAGAAATTACCACTGGGTATATCTGTAGACTCAGTGGGCACACTGTAACCAGACCTTGGCAGGGACTTTAGTCGTTACCTGGCCCCCATATGCCCCACTGGTTAGAATAGGGGGTCAGGGTGATGCACTGGTTCTCTGGGTATCATGTCAGCTCAGACTCTGTGTCCAATAGTCCTCAGAACAACTGGGGGTCCTCTTCTCCCAGTTACCCAACCGAACAACTGCGGGTCCCTTTGGGAAGGACTTACGGGATCACAACTCTGTATGCTAGGTGTGGTGCTGTAGGCTCTTTTTTTCTTTTCGGGACCTGGCTGAATCTGAGTCTGACATTTTATTGGGGTGGCTGCCCTTAGACTGTCATCCATCGCTGACTTCTTTTAATGGTAGAATCTAAGAAACCATCTTGTTGGTTTTCATTTTGCCTGTGTGTGTGTCCTCAGTCCCTCAGTCATGTTCAACTTTGCAGCCCTATAGACTGTAGCCTGCCAGGCTCCTCTGTCCATGGGATTTTTCCTGCAAGAATACTGGAGTGCGTTGCCATTTCCTTCTCCAGGGAATCTTCTTGACCCAGGGATCAAACTCACATCTCCTGTGTCGGCAGGAGGATTTTTTTTTTTTACCACTGTGCTACCTGGGAAGCCCCATTTATTCTGCCTGTAAGAACACCAGATTCTTTTAATCATCTCTATAACTCTCTGGAGTCAGGGCCTGTGTCTGTACTCCAATCCTGTTACTCATCGAATAATTGCATCCACTTGGCCTCTTTGGTTCTGGGCTTCTTATCACCACTGGTATCACTGAGCCAAATTCTCCACCTACCTCTCCTACCAGCAGCCTGGCTTATGGAGAGCCCCCATCTATCTTTTTTTAGTAATATTGGCTCATTTCTTGTAGTTTTTGTAAATATATATTCCCCAGGCCTTCTCATGGAACAAAACCATCTGGTAGGTGTTCCAAATGTCTGGAACGTCCATTCTAGCACGATCCCTTCCTGAATCCTTTTATTTCTTCCTCCACCGCCCGCTGGAGGGGCACTGACATTTCATTTGCCTCTAGCTTGGGCCACCACTTTCTCCATGCTTCTAGGAGTCACAGGAACAGCGAGGACTTCCTGAAGTCCCTGCCAGAGTGTTAAATCTTATATCCTTGGAAAGCTCTTCCCGGCACTATCTTCTATTTCAGCCTCCTTGGTCCAGACCTTCTGAATCTAGTCCGACATGATTGCCTCTGACTTTGGCTGAGTCACGCTGAGTAGGGCTTGCAGCTCATTTTCTTCCATTATCAGGACCAGCACATCCCAACTGGGTGATGCTGGGACTTACCTCTACTTCATAAGCTTAGTTACCAAGAAGGTAGATGGTGGGGAGAGGTCTCTGTAGGGTCTTCAAGCAAGATGGGGTGGTGGGGTTCGGGGGTTAGAGAGAGTGGTGCTAGTTGTTCATAGAACTAGAGAGGTGGGCCAATTATGCAGGCTCTGAGAGTTTAGAAGAATCTGGGTCTTAAAATTTTGGAAGCGTCATGCACCTGATGTCCCATCCCAAGCTCCAGAACCCCATCTCCCCACCAGATGTCTCCCTTCTCTAGGCTTCACTGTACAGAACAGAAAGGGCAGGTTCAGCTTTCCTTTACAGAGAGAATGCTGTGTTACTTGCCCAACTTGCCCTGGAATTTGACAGCAGCTGATAACAGGAGGGTCTCAAGGGCCATTTCCCCACCAAATGTTGAAACCAGCAGATGGATGCGTATCCAGATTTGCTACGACAGGGCAAGCTCCATAACGGCTGGTAATTGACATTTCATTCAGTTCTAAGTGCTAAATAAAGCCTATTTGTTCACATTCTCATCTGGTAAGCTCCACAGTAACAAAATGTCTGAATTTGAGAAGGGAGATTATCTTCAGAGATCATTGCCCTTAATCCTCCATCTTTTAAAAATCTTTTAATTTTTTTAATGGCTTCTACAAAGATGCCTAAGGAAATGTTGAAGCCTCAGTCTTCATTTCAGAAGCTAATACCTAGGATCCTCAAAGTTCCTGAGGTTTTCTCCTTCCTAACTGTTCAATTTTTGAGGCTGAGATTTATCTTGAAGGAGAAAAGGGGCTGGAATCCTGCAGCCCTATCTACTTCTGTCTGGAAAAATTGCTGTCAAAAAGCAAGACTAGTTGCTAGAATTTTGTTGAGGACTTTGGCGTCTATGTTCATCAGTGGTATTGGCCTGTAGTTTTCTTTTTTTATGGCATCTTTGTGTGGTTTTGGTATTAGGGTGATGGTGACCTCATAGAATGAGTTTGGCAGTTTACCTTCCTCTGCAATTTTCTGGAAGAGTTTGAGTAGGATAGGTGTTAGCCGTTCTCTAAATTTTTGGTAGAATTCACCTGTGAAGCCATCTGGTCCTGGGCTTTTGTTTGTTGGAAGATTTTTTTATTACAATTTTGATTTCCGTGCTTGTGATGGGTCTGTTAAGATTTTCTCTTTCTTCCTGGTTCAGTTTGGGAAGGTCATACTTTTCTCGGAATTCGTCCATTTCTTCCACGTTGTCCATTTTATTGGCATATGGTTGCTGATAGTAGTCTCTTATGCTCCTTTGTATTTCTGTGTTGTCTGTTGTGATCTCTCCATTTTCATTTCTAATTTTGTTGATTTGATTCTTCTCCCTTTTTTCCTTGATGAGTCAGGCTAATGGTTTGTCTATCTAATTTATCTTCTCAAAGAAACAGCTTTTAGTTTTGTTGATTTTTGCTATAGTCTCCTTTATTTCTTTTTCATTTATCTCTGCCCTAATTTTTATGATTTCTTTCCTTCTACTAACCCTGGGGTTCTTCATTTCTTCTTTTTCTAGTTGCTTTAGGTGTAAAGTTAGGTTATTTATTTGATTTTTCTCTTGTTTCTTGAGGTAAGCTTGTATTGCTATGAACCTTCCCCTTAGCACTGCTTCTACTGAATCCCAGTAATTTGCCCCTCCCACTCTCCCACCCCTATATTGCCTCCCCCTACCAGTAACCCCTCACCTATTCTCTGTATCTATGAGTCTGGCTCTTTTTTATTATATTCACTAGTTTGTTGTACTTTTCAGATTCCACATGTAAGTGATATCATATGGTATTGTATTTCTCTTTCTGGTTTACTTCACTTAGTATGTGCCTCTAAGTTCATTCATATTGTTGCAAATGGCATCATTTCATTCTCTTTTATGGCTAAGTAGTACAAGCTGGTTTTAGAAAAGGCAGAGGAACCAGAGATCAAGTTGCAACATCTGCTGGATCATTGAAAAAGCAAGAGAGTTCCAGAAAATCATCTATTTCTGCTTTATTGACTATGCCAAAGCCTTTGACTGTGTGGATCACAAGAAACTGTGGAAAATTCTGAAAGAGATGGAATACCAGACCACCTGGCCTGCCTCTTGAGAAATCTGTATGCAGGTCAGGAAGCAACAGTAAGAACTGGACATGGAACAACAGACTGGTTCCAAATAGGAAAAGGAGTACGTCAAGGCTATATATTGTCACCCTGCTTATTTAACTTCTATGCAGAGTACATCATGAGAAACGCTGGGCTGGAGGAAGCACAAGCTGGAATCGAGATTGCTGGGAGAAATATCAATCACCTCAGATATGCAGATGACACCACCCTTATGGCAGAAAGTGAAGAGGAACTAAAAAACCTCTTGTTGAGAGTGAAAGAGGAGAGTGAAAAAGTTGCCTTAAAGCTCAACATTCAGAAAACAAAGATCATGGCATCTGGTCCCATCACTTCATGGGAAATAGATGGGGAACAGTGGAAACAGTGTCATACTTTATTTTTTGGACTCCAAAATCACTGCAGATGGTGACTGCAGCCATGAAATTAAAAGACGCTTACTCCTTGGAAGAAAAGTTACGACCAACCTAGATAGCATATTCAAAAGCAGAGACATTACTTTGCCAACTAAGGTCCGTCTAGTCAAGGCTATGGTTTTTCCAGCAGTCATGTATGGATGTGAGAGTTGGACTGTGAAGAAGGCTGAGCGCTGAAGAATTGATGCTTTAGAACTGTGGTGGTGGAGAAGACTCTTGAGAGTCCCTTGGACTGCAAGGAGATCCAACCAGTCCATTCTGAAGGAGATCAGCCCTGGGTGTTCTTTGGAAGGAATGATGCTAAAGCTGAAGCTCCAGTACTTTGGACACCTTATGCGAAGAGTTGACTCACTGGAAAAGACCCTGATGCTGGGAGGGATTGGGGGCAGGAGGAGAAGGGGATGAAAGAGGATGAGATGGCTGGATGGCATCACGGACTTGATGGGCATGAGTCTGAGTGAACTCCGGGAGTTGGTGATGGACGGGGAGGCCTGGCGTGCTGCGATTCATGGGGTCGCAAAGAGTCGGACACGACGGAGCGCCTGGACTGAGCTGAGTATTGTATAGTATATATGCCATACCTTTATCCATCTATCTGTTCACAGACACTTAGGTTGTTTCCACATCTTGACAATTGTAAATAGTGCTGCTATGAACACCGGGGTGCATGTATTTTTTTGAATTAGCGTTTTTGTTTTTTTCAGATATATACCCCGAAGTGGAATTGTTGGTCACATTTGTTTTTAGTTTTTTAAGAGATCTCCATGCTGTTTTCCATAGTGGTTACACCAGTTTACATTCCATCAACTATGTATAAGGGTTTCCTTTTCTCCACATCCTTGCCAAATATCTGTTGTGTTCTTTTTGATGATAGCTATGCTGACAGGTACGAGGTTGACTCATTGATTTGACTTGCATTCCCCTGATGATTAGTGACGTTGAGCACATTTTCATATGCCTGTTGGCCATCTACATTTCCTTTATGAAAAAGCATCTATTCAGTTTCAAAGACCTATTTTAAAATGAGGCATTCCACCTCAGTTTGATTACTCCCAGTGACAGGAAACTCATAGAAAGCCATCACATTCTCAAATGTCTCTAATTTTTAGCAAATTCTAATTGAGAAAACTCTAACTGCTTTTAATTCCTTCCTATTGATAATGCTTATACCTTCTGGAAAGAGGAATATAAGATTAAGTCTACTCCCACTTCCCTTAGTAGCCTTTGAACTCATCCACTAGGGTCTTCTCTGCTCACCTGAACAGTCCCCATTCCTTTGAACTAAAATCATAGAATATTATCAATGTAAAAATGCATCCTTCATTAAATGTTTATTTTCTGCTTTTCCTCATGCCTACCACAGTCTCATTTAAGCGCTGCAGTGACCCTTAAGGCAGTAATACTATCCCCACTACATAAACAAGAGTTTTTAGACTCTTGTCTAAAAACAAGAATTTTCAGATGTATACCCATAGTGGAATTTCAGCATTCTCCCTCCCAACCCCACTATCAAAACTGCTCCTTTCTAGATACACTTTTTTTAGTATGTCTTGAAAGCAGTTGGAAATTGGCCCTGCGGGTAATGGTCTTTCAAGCCGGGTGGAGGAGAGGACAAAATGTACTGGGGGGAAGTCCCTGGTGGGCCAGTGGTTAGAGCACAGTGCTTTCACTTCAGGGGCCTGGGTTCTATTGTTGGTCAGGGAACTAAGATCCCACAAGCTGTGTGGGGTGGCCTAAAAGTAAACTAAAGTAATACATAGAAATGTATTTTAGAAAATGTATTGGAGAGTAAACATTTGGGAAAATGAAAGCCTATTAGGAAATTCTGATAAAACCAAAGGTGATGAGTTTGGGATGGCAGTGAGGAGTCACATGGGGTTGCATTGATGTTATACTATTGTAACACCTGTAGTTATATACTAGCAGCACTTAGGCTGGCTGGCCCCTCTGATGAATGAGAAGTCCGTCTTCTTGCTTAAAGTGATGTGCTCCATGGTCAAGTCTGGTCCCTGACTGTTCACAACTGGACTGTGAGAATCTGAACTGGAGATTTGGATGATGCTCGTCATGAAGAACCTTCTAGTGTCAAGGAAAGGAAGGTAATAGCCTGAGAGAGAGGGAGCTGGGGAAGGAAGAAATAATTTAAGTGAGGACTTGTTTTGGAGATGGGAGGCCCAGTCCTTTTCCTAGGCCGAGGAGACACCCCCAGGGACCTGTGCTGGCAGGTTGAGGATAAGGTTAAAGTGAGTACCACCCTGGTGCCCTGCCAGTAAAACAGATGATGAGCCTGGAGCAGCTCCCTTGCTTTGCATGTTTATTTATTTACTCTTTTCCAAAGCCTTAAGAGTAGAGCCTATTTTACAGGTGTGGAAACAAAGGCACAGAGATTATGTAATTTGCCCAAAGTCACGTAGCTTGTAAGTGGCACAGAACAGAACGAATTGTCAGTGTTGCCATCCATGTGGCCCTGGCAGATCCGTCAAGCCCAGCGCCGGTTCTGGAGGTTTCAGAATCACTGGCTAAGCTTCTCTTTATACCGTTTTGCCTGAGGCTGATAAAGAGGTCCAGATGAAGGTGATCAGGAAGGGTACTTTTCGCTAAGCTGATGTAATAGACAAATTTCAAAACCCAAATGGCTTAATGCAATAAATCTCACTTCTCAGTCAAGTGATACCCACTGTGGGTTAGCAGGGGCTTTCCTGCAAGGAGAAGCATGTGTCAGGACCCAAGCTCCCTCCATCTTTGGCATCACCCTCTCAGCACTACGCCTCCAAGCTTGCTGATTCCGGGGAGAAAGGGACGGAGGAGACACACTGGACTTAAATTTCTTCACACAAGAGTGTTGCACCAAACATACAGGGCCTGTACCGGTCACACGCCCCGCCTAACAGCAAAGGAGTACGGGAAAGCGCAAAGTCATGGACCATTGAGAGCACGCTGTCCCTCCATAAAGTGGGACTGACCCCGTGCCCAGCAGGAGGCAAGGCAGAAGTGAGTGAGGGTGAGCAGGGCTCATTCATCCCTGAAAAAGGATAGTACCCACTGGGCTCAGAGAGAACACAGCCTCTCTTTGCCTCGGATCAGACTGTTTTCAGCTTTCAATCTCTGCCCCGTCCCAGAATTTAAGGGCCTCCTATGACATGTTCAAGTGGCAGAAGAGAGGAAGCAGAAAGTGTGGGAAGGGAGTCACCCCACAGACCAGTAAGAAGTTGCTTTCAATTTGGGAATGGGGAGGGAAAAATCATTTTATTGTTTGGATATGTGGAAAGGTATCCCGCATCTCTTAAAGAGATGGGAATACCAGACCACCTGACCTGCCTCCTGAGAAATCTGTATGCAGGTCAAGAAGTAACAGTTAGAACTGGAGATGGAACAACAGACTGGTTCCAAATAGGGAAAGGAGTATGCCAAGGCTGTATATTGCCACCCTGCTTATTTAACTTCTATGCAGAGTACATCATGAGAAACGCTGGGCTGGAAGAAGCACAAGCTGGAATCAAGATTGCCGGGAGAAATATCAAAATCCTCAGATATGCAGATGATACCACCCTTATGGCAGAAAGTGAAGAGGAACTAAAGAGCCTCTTGATGGACAACAAATTACTGTGGGAAGGTAGGGGCAAGGGAGAGCTATAGGAACTCACGCCCCTGGATGTTTGGCCTGGAAATTTCATCTCCAAGTAATTTGTTGTCCATAGCCTTGCTAGATGGTGGCTTCCAGATCCCTGCCTCCTGGTGCTCATGATCTTTCCTCAAATGGGAGTGTGGTCTGTGACTTACCTAAACCAAGAGCATAGGTAGTGAGAGGTCACTTTTATGATTCAGATGCATACGATTGTAAGGAGACTTTTTTCTTTGTGGGCTTTGCTGAGGCAGTTGCCCTATTGTGAGCTGCTGTGAGGAAAGGGCATTGGGGCAAGGAAATGAGGGTAGCCTTGGCTCAAATGGTAAAGAATCTGTCTGAAAAATGCAGAAGATCCAGGTCTGATCCCTGGATCAGGAAGATCCCCTGGAGAAGGGAATGGCTACCCAGTCCAGTATTCTTGCCTGGAGAATTCCATGGACAGAGGAGACTGGAAAGCTATAGTCCGTGGGGTTGCAGAGAGCCGGACCCACGTGAGCGGCTAACACTTTCACTTGGCCTCCAACCAACAAGAAATGGAGGCTCTCAGTCCAGCACCCTCAAGGACCTGAATTGTACCAATAATCAGGCAAGTGGAAGTGGATTCTTCCTCAACTGAGCTCACAGATGAGAACGCAGCCTTGGCTGATGCCTTGATTGCAGGCTTGCAGAGATCTCAGCTAACCCCTGCTGGGGCTCTTGACTCAAGGAAACCATGAAAAAATAAATGTGAGCTGTTTTATCTGCTAACTGTATGGTAGTATGGTTATGCAGCAACCGATGCTAATCATTGGGATCAGTGAGTGAAAAAAAATTTTCTAGGGCTGTTGTAAGATTTCACAAGCTGAGTGGCTGGAGAAACAAAAATGTTTTCTCTCATAGTTACAGAGGTTAGAAGTGCAAAATCAAGGTGTTGGCGGGGCCATGACCGCTCTGAAGCCTCCAGGAAGTGATTTATCCTTCCCTGTTCCACCCCAGATGTCCCGTGACCCGCTTCAGCATCGCTGCAGTCCGTTCCTCTTCTTTTCTTATACGGACACCAGTCATATTGGATTAAGGGTCTGCTCTACTCTGTATGGCCTCATTTTAGCTAATTGCTTCTTTATTGACCTTAATTTCAAGAGGTCCTGGGGGTTAGAACTTCAGCCTATCCTTTCAGAGGAAAGAATTCAGCCGGAAAACAGGAAGGAAAAAAAGAAGAGAGCTAACAATGAAAGGATTGTTGGGAAAACCAAACAGGCAAGTTGAACACATCTAAGCAGTGTGCACCTTCAGAGCAAGGACTAGTGTCTTTGTAGGTCAGGATCTCAGAAACTGCTGGTGGAGAGGACCCTTCCCTGGTATGACCCAGGAAACGCTTGAACAAAGGGCTAAGAGAATCCCTATCCTGGGGACAGCCTCTCTCATCGCTCTCAGGTCTGGAGGGTGGACAAGATGACCCTCTTACAAGTCCCTGAATTCTAAATTACCCTCATTTCGTTGGTCTGGTGCCATATTTCCACCCTTCTCCTGGGTTAAGGAAGGGGCTGCTTTCTGTCACAGACACTGGGATTGCCCACCAGCTGCAGTGCTTTTTCAACGATGAACAGATGTTGCCACCTTGTGGCCGCAAGGCTTCATGGCGAGGGTGACCACGTCCTTTATTACTAAGATCCTGAGCCTGCATGCCCTCTCTGTGACCCCATGGACTGCCGCCCGCCAGGCTCCTCTATCCATGGTATTTTTCAGGCAAGAATACTGCGGTGGGTTGCCATTGCCTCCTCCAAGGGATCTTTCCTCCCAAAGCATCGAACCCGTGTCTCCCGCATCTCCTGCACTGCAGGTGGATTCTTGACCGCTGAGCCATGGGGGAGGTCCCGTTACTCAGATGAGGACACTTTTTAAAGCGGAAGGGGGCTTTTAATCTTAGTGCAGGAACAGCAGGTGTAAATTGGAACCGTGCCAGGCAAACTGGGACAGGGAATGTGAGGGAAAAAGAGGACGATCTGGGGTTCTTCAGAGGCAGCGTTTTAAATTGTGCTACGCATCCCAGCAAGAAGCTTCCTGCAACTACCCATGCTGGCCATCCTCCACCTCAATCAAGGTCAGTAATACATGAAAGGGTCTTGAGACCCTCTGACACAAAGTATAAGGAAATCCCAACTACACCTATTAAAAGAGGGGCAGGGAGGAGGGGAAGATAGATGTCTTTCTACATTGCCTATGGATCTAAAATGCCCCAAGCACATTTAAGGTTTAGTTCTGACTTTAAAGATACATTTTAGGGATTTCCCTGGCGGTCCAGTGGCTAAGATGCCAAGCTCCAGGTTCAGCCCCTGGTCAGGGAACTAGATCTCACATGCTGCAGCTGAGAGTTTGTATGCTGCAGCCAAGACCGGGCATAGGTTATATGGGCATCTTGACAATGTTAATTCTTCCAATCTTTTCATTTATCTGTGTCTTCTGCAACTTCTTTCTTCAGTGTTTTATAGTCGTTCTCTTCTTTGGTTAAATTTATTCCTAGGTATTTTATTCTTTTGTTGTAGTTGTAAATGAGATTTCTTTCTCAATTCTTTCTGTAAGCTCATCCTTAACATATAGAAATGCAACAGATTTTTGTACCCTACAAATTTATTTGTTATTATTTCTAACAACTTCTGAGTGTCTTTAGGGTTTTCTTTTTTAATATAAATGTATTTATTTTAATTGGAGGCTAATTACTTTACAATATTGTATTGGTTTTGCCATACATTGACATGAAGCTGCCACGGGTATACACGTGTTCCCCATCCTAAACCCCCCTCCCACCTCCCTCCCCATACCATCCCTCTGGGTCATCCCAGTGCACCAGCCCCGAGCATCCTGCATCATGCATCAAACCTGGACTGGTGATTCGTTTCATATATGATATTATATATGCTTCAATGCCATTCTCCCAAATCATCCCACCCTCTCCCTCTCCCACAGAGTCCAAAAGACTGTTCTATACATCTGTGTCTCTTTGGCTGTCTCTCATACAGGGTTATCGTTACCATCTTTCTAAATTCCATATATATGTGTTAGTATACTGTATTGGTGTTTTTCTTTCTGACTTACTTCACTCTGTATAATAGGCTCCAGTTTCATCCACCTCATTAGAACTGATTCAAATGTATTCTTTTTAATGGCTGAGTGATGCTCCATTGTGTATATATACCACAGCTTTCTTATCCATTCGTCTGCTGATGGACATCCAGGTTGCTTCCATGTCCTGGTCATAAATAGTGACAATCTTACTTCTTCCTTTCCAATTTAGATGTCTTTTATTTCCTTTTTTTACCCAATTGATCTGGCTAGAACTTTCAATAATATGTTGAATAAGAAAACTACAAAGAACTAAAACAAGTGAATAACCCCCCCAGTTGCATGTATGACTTCATTATAACTGCATGAACATTATCTAAATATACATACAAACACTGTAATGGAGCAGGGAAAATATAAAGCTAATTGATGTGTTGGTGAAGGGTGGCTATAGGTGATGTGATTTCTTTAACAGATATCCTTCATATTTGCAAATACTAATCAATACAAATGCCAGCTCTTTGCAAATACCAGTCATGTTGTTTATGAAAGAATTAATCAATTTTGCCTCCAATAATACAAAGCCTTCTTGGTTTCTACCTCCCACTTTGCCTCCCATCCATGTCTGATATGATTTCTTCACTCTGGTAAAACCAGAGTCTCTACCCACAACCTGCTCATACCAGCTTCCACATCTTTGCTTAGCCCAGTGGTTCTCAAACTTTAGCCATTTAGAATCCCTTGATTGTATATAGCTGATTCAGCACATCTGCGTGAGGTCTGAGGATCTTCATTTCTTAGAAGTTCCAGGTGATGTTGATGTTGCTGGTCTAGGGACCACACTTTGAGAACCACTGGCTCAGCCATACCTTCCACTTGCAACGTCTCTTCCTTTTTCCTCCCTCCTTCCATCCCTTTCCTCTCTCTTTTCTTTTTCTTCCTTTCTTTCTCTCTCTCTTTCCTTCTTTCCTTTCTTCCTTCTAAAACACTTATTGAGAGTACTGCACCACCCAACCATTGTATAATCCAGTCAAACCAGATATCAAAATATATCAAAATGGTTTCCATACTATTTTAAAATATATTTATTGCATACCTTTGTAATTATTTCATACATTTTATTTTTTCTCCTTAACCAGCCCTTTGAAACTCAAACACAATATACTCTTTCTCCTCTTTCATGGGCATAGAACCAATGTGTGCTGATGGGGCGCCTGGAGGGCCAAGCATGCCATCTATTAATAGAGCCCTGACTATGGACACCTGTCTGATCCAGCGGCTTTCCCCACCCCACTCACCGTGATGTGGAATTTGTCTTGCCCTGTCGCTGTTGGGCATTTTCCATGTTCCCGCTCCCTTTTTACAGTGAGAGTGCTTCCCAGGACTACTCCCAACAGACTCTGCTTATATCAAAACCAGTTCCTGAAGACAATTCTGCAGTGGATACAAGGGAAAGCTATTTAGTGTTTTAAAAGTGGATTTTATTATAAAATTTATAAATACAATTTCATAGTTTTATATTAAAAATATAGAAAAGCCAAAGAAGAAAATTAGAATTTACCCATTCCCTCACTACATAAAGATATCCTATTTTAAAATCTGAATGTTCTTCTCTCATATGTATTTTCCCACAAAATTATCCTGCAAATAGTTTTTTCATTTGTCAATATACCCAGACTTATTTACTGATGTCATTTCACCTACTATAACATCACTTCAGAGGATTGCAAAGAATTACATCACCTGCGGAGATTATAAAGTACTTAACCAGTCCTTTATTGGTTAATGATCAATCACTTTTGTTAATATAAATGTTGATTCAGTGAATATCGTTATTCATTCATCTTTGCACACTTGCCAACAATTTCAGCCAATTTTAAAGACTTTGATGAATATTGAAAAACTGCCACCCAAAATATTCGAATACCTCTCAACAGTGTACAAGGGTTTCCCTGGTGGTTCACATGGTAAAGAATCTGCTTGCAGTGCAGGAAATCTAGGTTTGATCCCTGGGTCAGGAAGACCCCTGGAGAAGGGAATGGTTACCCACTCCAGTAATTCTTGCCTGGAGGATTCCATGGACAGAGGAGCCTGGTGGGCTACAGTCCATGGGATTGCCAAGTGTTGGACACAACTGAGGGACTAACTCTTTGACTTTTTTGAGCAGTGTATGAAAGGTCTATTCAGGCCCTTGCAGGGTGTTATCAGACTTTAAGATCTTCTTCCTCTCATCAGTGAAAGTGGTATCTTGTTTTAATTTGAATATATTTCATCACATGGAAAATGAATTTTAAATGAATATTAATTATTCATATTTATTTTGCGAATTGCCTTTTTGTGTCTTCTGCTTCCTTTTCTCTTTTTTGTTTTTATAACAGCAGATGAAGTTAGATGGTTCAGCTGAATCACCAAGGCATGAAATAAATGACCCCAGAGTGAGATGAGAGGCAGATCTGCAGAAAAAATATCCCGCCAAGAGAACCAGTGAGGCGAATCCCTGTACTGAGGGTGTGAGGGGTTTGGGAATAGAGACCGGGGGCTGGTGAGGCAGCTGTTTCTACAGGGACCTGTGCTGAGACTGAGCCTCCTCCCTCCACAAGGGACCGTGGGTGGCTGGGTGGCTCTGCTTCCCTGCTCAAGCTTTAGCTGACCACTTAGAGCGCGGGGCCTCCTGCAGTTTGGGCAAAGGCTGACTCCTGCCCATGGAATCCAGGGCAGAGGGTAGGCCGGTTGACTAGCAACTTTAGGAGTGGAGCAAGCTAAAGAGAGTCACTCAGCTTCTATCCAGGCAAAGAATGAGTTCCCTGTGGACCAGAGGTAGAGGTGGGCCATTCAGGAGGGAGAATGGACTATGTCCATTTGAAATCCCATCCACAGCAGGCAGAGTAATGGTTTTCCCCAAGATGTCCACATTCTAATCCCTGGAATGTGTGACTATGCTACCTTACCTGGCAAAACGGACTTTGCAAGGGGATTAAATTAAGGATCTTGACCTGAAAAAATTATCCTGGATTATCTGGTGGTCCCAAGTGTAATTACAAGGGTCCTTATAAAGGGGAAGAGAGAAGCAGGAGGGTCAGAACCAAAGAAAATTTTTCTTTATGTGTGTGTATATATATTTTATAGAGCTTCCTGGGTGGTGCTAGTGGTAAAGAAGTCATATGCCTACATATGTCTTTTATGTCGGAGACATAAGAGACTGCAGGTTTGATTCCTGGGTTGGGAAGATCCCCTGAAGGAGGGCATGGCAACCCACTCCAGTATTCTTGCCTGGAAAATCCCCATGGACAGAGGAGCCTGGTGGGCTACAATCCATAGGGTTGCAAAGAATTGGACATGTAAAGCAACTTAGCATGCACATGTATACATTTTATAAGGATATTTTGTTTTCAAAATTCCCTTTTTAAAATATATGACATTTTCTTGGCTCACGGTTACAGTATCTCTTTGTTTCCAAAGATATTGATTCCTTTTTTTTTTTAAGAATTATTTGTAGAGTTTTTTTTTTTTTTCTTTCTTATCTCTGCACTGTATGTTTCCCCTCAAATTCTTTCTTCATATTTGTTTATTTTGGTCTCTGGGCTGGTTGTAGAGGCTTTCCTCAGGTCTAGAGGTCCATGTACGTGTGTTCATCCTTAAGACTGAAGCACCCAAACAGCTATCTGACTGCATATTTGGGGGGCCTGTCGGTAGTCTTGACAAGCTTCACTGCAGATGATTTGTTTTATTTTTTCAGGCAGTGACCCATGCATTTCATTGGCAGAACCCCCCAAATTCAGTTGCAACAGCCATTTTCTCTTGGGCTGGTTGGTTTCCCCAGAGAATCTTCCAGTCTTGTGCAGGGTGGGGTGGATAGAGGAGCAGAGGTGGAGAGAGGGTATAAGCCTCTGCTGGCATTTTTCAATCAAATAGAGGAAGGCTGAGGTTTCAACTATTCAGAGTAGACAGTGAATTAATCTCTCAGTTCTCAGCTGTGCCTGGAGTTTCTGTGTTTAGTAATCTGGTATAATTGCTTTACTTTCAGCCGAAATCCTCCACATCCACCCCTTCTGAGTTCCACGTTCCTCTAATTCCTGATGTTTCTGCGGCTTCAGCACAAAAGGCTGCTTCTCTCTGGCTTCCCAGTCTCAGGCTTGGGATCACATTCTCCCTGCCCCACCTGGTCAGGAACCCTCTCCTAACTTGCTTTTCATTGTTCACTGTCATCTCCTTTTCATCTTTGTGAATTTTTACTTTTTAAAATTCTTTACATGTTAATGGGATTTTGGAACAGAGATAAAATATTGTCTCTACTCCACCAAGTTCAAGTAGCACTTGGGATTTTTCTAGCTAAGGTCAGTTTGATTATTGGCCTGCTCTCACTAGTGATTGAGACCTCTTGGTCACCCTCTAGGCCGGTGGCAGCCGTAGCTGTAGGGCTTGCTCCCAGGCTCCGGGAAATGAGGTTTTTCTATTGCATTAGGGGAGGGTGCTCCCAGGTTATCAGATTCTGGAGAAAAGGTTCTTGGCCATAACACTGCATAGTTTTAGGTGGTTTTGTAATTTGGTGAATAGAATAATTCATTTCCAATTATTTATTTAATCTCAGTAAGACCAGCACTTATTTTGGAAGTCTTTCAGAAGAATTAGTAGTATACTTGGGGTGTTTTGGGCGCTTCCCTGGTGGCTTAGTTAGTAGAGAATCTGCCTGCAATGCAGGAGACCTGGATTCAGTTCCTGGGTTGGGAAGGTCCCCTGGAGAAGGGGATGGCTATCCACTCCAGTATTCTGGCCTGGAGAATTTCATGGACAGAGGAGCCTGGCAGGCTACAGTTCACGGGGCTGCAAAGGGTCAGACACAACTGAGTGATACCCTGCCTTCTGCCCCATTAGCAGAAAGTAGACTACGGTCAAATCACAGGAGATAGAGGGTGAGAAGGAGAGGTATCCCTGGCTCTCTCTCTCTGGGGTGTTTTGAAAGAAGATTGGAGAAACATTATTTAATAAATCACTTGCATTTAAAAAACACATGGATGAGAAGTTAAATTCCATTTTGTATTAGAAAAGCCTACAGTCTATGTGTCCTGGTTACTTTTACAGAGAACATTTTACTTCTGACACTTCTGGTCACTAAACATATGTAGGATTCCCCCACACCAAGTGATGTAGGACACCCAACCTGAATTCAATTTAACTGAATTCTGATACTATTTACCTGGAGATAGTATCAGAGCCTGTAGGTAAGGGCTCAGTCCCACAAGTCTGTGCCACCCCTCACCCTCCAGATGCCAATTGCAAGCCCATTTGTTTCCTGTACTTCTGGTCAGTCAGCTATGAATTGGAGGTTCCCACAGCTCTTTCCTTGTGTTTGATTAACTTGATAGAACGGTTTACATGACTCAGGGAAACAGTGTATTTACTGTTTACCAGTTTGTTATAAAAGAATATGATGAAGGATACAGATGAACATCCAGATGGAAGAGACGCACAGGGCAGGTATGTGGGGAGGGGCTTCCACACCCTCTCTGAAAATGATACGTTCCCAGGACCTCTAAGTGTTTACCAACCCGGAAGCTCTCCCAACTCTGCAGTTTGAGGATTTTTATGGAGGCTTTCCTCACTTGGGCACGATCATTTATATATTCCATTTCTAGCCCAAGTTCATGTCCACTGAATTGGTGATGCCATTCAACCATCTCATCCTCTGTCACCCTCTTCTCCTCTGCCTTCAGTCTTTCCTAGCATCAGGGTCTAGCCCCTCACCCCTCTCTGGAGATTGGATGATGGGGCTGAAAATCCCAAGCTTCACATCATGGTGGGGTCTTTCTGGAGATTAGCAGTATCCAGGAGCCACCGAGGAGCCGACTGAGAGTCCCCTGTTGGAACAAAAGATGCCCCCAGTGCTCTTATCCCTTAGGAATTTACAAGGCGTTGACAATTGTGTGTCAGGAATGGGGACAAAGACCAAATATGTATTTATGGTAAGTCACATTTCCTCCTCCAAACATTCAGTTTATCTCATCTGCAAATAAGTGAATAACAGGTATATTGGTTTGCTAGGCTGCTATAACAAAGTGCCATAAACTGGGTTTATGAATAATGGACACTTCATGTTTTATGGTTCTGGAGGCTGGAACTCCAAAATCAAGGTGCTGATGTGGTCTTGTTTCCTTTGAAGACCAGGGAAGTGTCTGTCCCAGGCCTTTCTCCTAGCTTCTGGTAGTTTCTTGGTTTCGGGCAGCAGAACTCCAATCTGTAGTGTTCACCCCCTAGGCAAATATGTCCCCTCAGGTGAAGTTTTGTTTTTCATTTTATGTTGCAGAAAAACCCGAATAAACATTTGACCAACCCAGTATAAGGACCAACCCAATATGTCAGATTAGGAATCCACTCTATTCCAGTATGACCACTTTCTTAACTGGACCTTTTTTACCAAACCAGGTTTGTTTTGCCCAATGTGTTATTGTTGTTCGGGGGTCTCCCTGTCCTTCACTATCTCCCTGAGTTTGCCCAAGTTCATGTCCACTGAATTGGTGATGCCATCCAGCCATCTCATCCTCTGTCACCCTCTTCTCCTTCTGCCTTCAGTCTTTCCCAGCATCAGGGGCTTTTCCAATGAATCCACTCTTTGCATCAGGTGGCCAAAATATTGGCGTTTCAGTTTCAGCATCAGTCCTTCCAAAGAGTATTCAGGATTGATTTCCTTTAGGATTGATTGGTTGGATCTCCTTGCAGTCCAGGGGACTCTCAGCAGTCTTCTCCAGCACCACAGTTCAAAAGCATGAATTCTTCAGGGCTCAGCTTTCTTTATGGTTTAATTCCCACATCAGTATGTAACTACTGGAAAGACCATAGCTCTGACTATATGGATCTTTGTCGGCAAAGTGATGTCTTCGCTTTTTAACACAGTATCTATGTTTGTCATAGCTTTCCTTCCAAGAAGCAATTGTCTTCTAATTTCATGGCTGCAGTTACCATCTGCAGTGATTTTACAGCCCCAAAAGAGGAATCTGTCACTGCTTCCACATTTTCCCCTTTTATTTGCCATGAAGTGATGGGACCAGATGCCATGATCTTAGTTTTTTCAGTATTGAGCTTTAAGCCAGCTTTTTCACTCTTTTCTTTCACCATCATCAAGAAACTGTTTAATTCCTCTTTGCTTTCTTGCGTTAGAGAGGTCTCATCTGCATCATCTGATACACCAAGGATTGCAGCAAAGAGAGGGTTTATTTGCAAGACAGCCAAGGCAGGAGCGTGGACAACAAATCTCAAATCCAGCTTCTTCTAGGCGAGGGACTTGATATGTTTATGGGATAAAAAAAACAGGGTGATTTTAGGTGTGGGAAAAATTGATTGGAGTTAGGGAAAAGGTTCAGTTCAGTTCAGTCGCTCAGTCATGTCCAACTTTTTGCCACCCCATGGACTGCAGCACACCAGGCCTCCTGGTCCATCACCAACTCCTGGAGTTTACTCAAATTCATGTCCACTGAGTCGGTGATGCCATCAAACCATCTCATCCTCTGTCGTCCCCTTCTCCTCCTGCCTTCAATCTTTTCCAGCATCAGAGTCTTTTCAAATGAGTCAGCTCTTCGCATCAGGTGGTCAAAATATTGGAGTTTCAACTTCAGCATCAGTCCTTCCAATGAACACCGAGGACTGATTTCCTTTAGGATGGACTGGTTGGATCTCCTTGCAGTCCAAGGGACTCTCAAGAGTCTTCTCCAACACCACAGTTCAAATGCATCAGTTCTTCATTGCTCAGCTTTCTTTATAGTCCAACTCTCACATCCATACATGACTACTGGAAAAACCATAGAGTGACTAGACGGACCTTTGTTGGCAAAGGTGGGAAAAGGTTAAGTAATCACTATTCTGTACAGGCATATCCGAATTACATGCTACTTCATGGGATGCATGCAAAACAACAACAACAACAAAAATGGAGGTGCTTAGCATGATTTAAGAGTAGAGTTCTGGCCTTCTGACATCAAAAGTTCATTCATCAGACACCTACGCAGGCCCAATTTTAGGGTTGGTGGTCCCAACCAGTCTTAGCAGGCTCAAGCTGAAACTAGACACTGCTGACTCAAAGTTCCTGGAAAGAAAATGGGGCAAACATGTTATTTAGCCTATGTGAAGCTTAGATGGCATGCAACCTGCAACGAAACAACTAAGGCAAGTTTGTTCAGTGAAGGGAAGCTGTAAGAGGAGGGATTTTTAGCAAGCTGTAAGAAGACAAACTGAAGAATTTCCATTAGTCACCAGTTTCTGTTAACCATGTGGGGCATGGCTTCAACCTCATCTACAATGACCCTATTTCCAAAATAAGGTTACATTCTGAGACATCAGGGGTTAGGACTTCAATATGAATTTGAGTTGTTGTTCAGTTGCTAAGTTGAATCCGACCCTGCAGCCCCATGGACTGCAGCATGCCAGGCTCCTCTGTCCTCCACCATCTCCTGGAGTTAGCTCAGATTCATTGTCAGTGATGCTGTCTAACCATCTCATCCTCTGTTGCCCCTTTTGCCTTCAATCTTTCCCAACATCAGAGTCTTTTCCATGAGTTGGCTCTTCGCATCTGGTGGCCACAGTATTGGAACTTCAGCAACATTCCTTCCACTGAATATCCAGGACTGATTTCTTTTAGGATTAATTGGTTTGATCTGCTTGCAGTTCAAGGGACTCTCCAGCCCCACATTTCAAAAGCATCAATTCTCTGGCACTCAGATTTACGGTCCAACTCTCACATCCATTCATGACTCCTGGAAAAACCCAGAGCTTTGACTGCATGGATTGTTGTCAGCAAAGTGATATCTCTGATTTTTAATACTCTGTCATAGCTGTCCTTCCAAGGAGCAAGCATCTTTTAATTTCATGGCTGCAGTCACCATTCACAGTGACTTTGGAGCCCAGAAAATAAAATCTGTCACTGCTTCTACTTTTTCCCCTTCAATTTGCCATGAAGTGATGGGACCATATGTCATGATCTTAGTGTTTTGAATGTTGAGTTTTAAACCAATTTCTTCACTCTCTTCTTTCACCTTCATCAAGAGGCTCTTTAGTTCCTCTTCACTTTCTGCTGTTAGAGTGGTATCATCTGCATATCTGAGGTTGTTGATGTTCTTCTGGGATCTTGATTCCAGCTTGTAATTCATCCAGCCCAGTATTTTGCTTGATGTACTCTGCATATAATTTAAAAAAGCAGAGTGACAGCCTTGTCGTACTCTTTTCCTAATTTTGAACCAGTCCATTGTTCCATGTCTGGTTCTAATGATTGCTTCTTATCCTTCATATAGGTTTCTCACAAGACAGGTATGGTGGTCTGGTACTTCCATCTCTTTAAGAATTTTTCACAATTCGTTGTGATCCACACAGTCAAAGGTTTTAACATAAATAATGAAGCAGAAGTAGATGTTTTCCTGGAACCCTTGATTTCTCCATGATACAATGAATGTTGACCATTTGATCTCTGATTCCTCTGCCTCTTTGAAATCCAGCTTGTACATCTGGAAGTTCTCAGTTCATGCACTGCTGAAGCCTAGCTTGAAGGACTTTGAGCATAACATTGTTAGCATGTGAAATGAGCATGATTCTACAGTAGCTTGAACATTCTTTGGCATTGTCCTCCTTTGTGATTGGAGTGAAAACTGACCTGTGGCCAGTCCTGTGGCCTGTTTCCAGTCCTGTGGCCACTGATGAGTTTTCCAAATTTGCTGGCATATGCAGCATTTTAACAGCATCATCTTTAATTTTAGATAGCTCAGCTGGAATTCTGTTGCCTCCATTAGCTTTGTTTGTAGTTATGTTTCCTAAGATTCACTTGACTTCACATTCCAGGATGTCTGGCTCGAGGTGAGTGATCACACCATCATGGTTATCTGGGTCGTGAAGATCTTTTTTGTACAGTTCTTCTGTGTATTCTTGCCACCTCTTCTTAATACCTTTTGCTTCTGTTAGGTCCATACAGTTTCTGTCCTTTTTCATGCTCATCCTTGCATGAAATGTTCCCTTGATATTTCCAATTTTCTTGAAGAGATCTCTAGTCTTTCCCATTTTGCTGTTTTCCTCTATTTCTTTGCATTGCTCATTTAAGAAGGCCTTGAATTGGGGCAGGGTAACAATTCAACCTATAGCAATTAACAACAAGTAAATTTGTAAAAGGAACACTGGGCTAGTGTAAGCCCAGTGGAATGCTGAAGCCAGTGGAAAAGCATGTGCTCTGGAGACTAGTGCCTGGGTTGGAATCTGGGACTCATGAATTATTACGTGACTTGAAGCAAGTTGCTTAATATCTTTGAGCCTGTTTTCTCACCTATACAATAAGAAAAATGGTATTCATTTTAAAAGCTTGCTGTTTCTGGGTCCTATGTTTCCCTCTGTCTTAGACAACTCTCATATTTGCTAAACCTTGTTGGTAATCATTTACCTACAAAAGAGGCTTGATAAGCAAATTTTTTCAGTCTTTGTGGTTTGAAAAGTATTACTATGAATAAAACAACTAACTAAGGTTGGCCTCATGGACATACATTAAATACTATGCTTAAAAACTAAAGAAAACACATTCTTTAAAAAATATATGCAAAAATTTCTTGAATTGACTGCCATTGTAAGTTATAAACTTTCAACACATTTCAAGTTAGTATCAAACAGATCTTTTTATCTGAATATAAAAACATTCTTATATTGTAAAAGCCATATGTTTGGAAATTCAAAATAGGTATTTAAATATCTGATGGATAAAATATAAATGATAATGTGAATTAGAAAAATTTTAAATCTAAACAATAAAAATACTAACTTTCAAAATTAAAGTAGAAATTTGAAGGAAATCTATAGCCTTAAATTTCCTGCTTTAGAACAGAGTTCAGTTCAGTTCAGTTCAGTCGCTCAGTCATGTCCGATTCTTTGCAACCCCATGAATCGCAGCATGCCAGGCCTCCCTGTCCATCACCATCTCCCGGAGTTCACTCAGATTCATGTCCATCGAGTCAGTGATGCCATCCAGCCATCTCATCCTCTGTCGTCCCCTTCTCCTCCTGCCCCCAATCCCTCCCAGCATCAGAGTCTTTTCCAATGAGTCAACTCTTCACATGAGGTGGCCAAAGTACTGGAGTTTCAGCTTCAGCATCATTCCTTCCAAAGAAATCCTAGGATTGATCTCCTTCAGAATGTTCTGGTTGGATCTCCTTGCAGTCCAAGGGACTCTCAAGAGTCTTCTCCAACACCACAGTTCAAAAGCATCAATTGTTCGGCATTCAGCCTTCTTCACAGTCCAACTCTCACATCCATACATGACCACAGGAAAAACCATAGCCTTGACTAGACGGACCTTAGTCAGCAAAGCAATGTCTCTGCTTTTGAATATACTATCTAGGTTGGTCATAACTTTTCTTCCAAGAGGTAAGCGTCTTTTAATTTCATGGCTGTGAGGTGAAGGTTAAGTAATCTTTATTAGATAAAGTATCCAACTAAAGATGTTAGGAAAAGAACCACAAGAAGAAGAAAATCAAGTTAAAATGGAGAGAAAAATGTAAGACAAGAGCAACACTTGAAATAGAAACACAGAGAGAGCCAACAGAACCAAAATAACTATAAGTCTCTGGAAGACTGTCAAATAAGGAAAGCAAAGGCTCTCACAAATCGTATCAGAAATGAAAAAGGAGGTTATTATAAGATCAAAGATAGTAGTGAGTGTTATAAATTACTCTACACCAATAAACTTGTTTTCTTAGGTGAAATGGACAAACTCCTAGAAAAATATAACTGATAACTATTTGCCTTTACATAGAAAAGAAAACTAGAGTGGTTTTATAACTGTTAACAAAATTGAATCTTAAAGAAAAAATTAGGCCCAAACAGTTATAAAGGTGAGTTCTATTAATATTATGTATTCAAGAGATAAAGGCAGATAATCCAAACTTATTCAAACTTTTATTGTAGGAGAGGCAATACTCTCAACTTCATTTTATAAGACTAAGTGGAACCTGATCCCCAAGCAGTACAAAGACAGTGTGGAAAAGAAAATAACAGATCAGACCCATTTACTTAAGTGGATGAAAAACAAAAAACAAAAATGCTCAAGTTAAATATTCCAAACATAATCCAGTCATTAAAAAATAATATATGAGGGGATTCCTGGTGGCCCAGTGGTAAAGAATCTGCTGGCAAATGCAGGGGACAGGTTCGATCACTGGTTCAGGAAGATCCCACATGCCATGGGGTGGCTAAGCCCATGCCTCACAACTACTGAGGCCACGTGCTGTGACTACTGAAGCCCTTGCACTCTAGAGCCCGCACTCTGCAACAAAGGAAGTCGTCACAATAGGAAGCTCACACGCTGCAATTAGAGAAAGCCCGTGCACAGCAATGAAGGCCTACCACAGCCTAAAATAGAACAAATAAATAACAATTAAAAAAATGATATATAAGTCTATTCCACAAAGTTGTATAGGGAAATGCTGCTGCTGTTGCTCAGTCGCTAGGTCCTTTCCAACCCTTTGTAACCCCATGGACTGTAGCCCATCAGGCTCCTCTGTCCATGAGATTTTCCAGGCAAGAATCCTGGAGTGGGTATCTTCATATGATTTATCCCATTAGAGATTTAAAGTGATTCACCTCAATGGGTCTAGAAAGATTATTAGATGATGATCAACATTTATACACTTGAAAAAATTAAAACCAATCTTTTAATAGAAGGTTATTTAGAAACAGAAGGTTATTTTCCTAGAAATAGAAAGAAAATTATTTTTAAAAACTATAGTTTTAACATTGTAAATGAAGTGTTAAAAGTATTGCTTTTAAATTCAGAAACAAATAAAGATGGAAGTGAAGACTTTAGCCAGATCAGAAAGGCAAGAAAAAGAGGAGAAAAGATATAAGAATGAAGAAGGATGAAATAAAAGTCTCATTTTGGCCAACAATATGAATATCCACATAGAAAATTCCAAACAATCTACAGATTCATTATTAAAATTATTGACTATTTAGCAAAGTTGCTAAGGATAAAATCAATACCCCAAAACTACTTCATTTTTATATCAACAATAAACAAAAATATAATTTCAAACTTTCAATGATAAGGGCAGTAAAGAAGGAAAAATGTCTAGAACTGACTCTAAAAATATGTAAATCCTTCATATAAAAATAATATGATTTTTTGAAAGATATAGAAGGCTTAAATAAGTAGAAAGATAATATATTTGTGCAGAAGGAAGATCAGTTTTGTAAATATATTTTCTCCATCTTAATCTATAGAATTAAAGAAATTCCAATCAAAGCCTTAATGTGATTTTTCTTGGAATATGATGAGCTTATTCTAAAGTCTGTTTGGAAGAACAAAGGACCCAGAATATCCAAAGGCCTTCTGAGGAAGCACAAGATTGGTGGTGGGGATGGGCTAGCATGTTCTCTGATGTCACAATTTTTATAAAGCGAGAGTAATTAAAACAGTGTCATGTTAGAAGAGAATAAGCAAATGAATTAATGGAACAGAATAAATAAGAAAACCCAGAAACAGTCAAACACATAGATGAAAACTTGATATGTGAGAAGGATTTTTTTGCTGATTATTTAGCCATGATTAAAAAAAAAAATCAAGTCCTTAACTGCACCATTTGTTGTTTAGTCACTAAGTGTTGTGTCTGACTCTTTGGAGACCCCATGGACTGTAGCCCATCAGACTCCTCTATCCATGGGATTTCCCAGGCAACAATGCTGGAATGGGTTGTCATTTCCTTCTCCAAGGGATCTTCCCAACTCAGGGATCCAACTTGCATCTCCTCATTGACAGGCAGATTCTTCACCACTTAGCCACCAGGGAAGCCCATACGCAAAAATAAATTCCAGATGAATTAAAAACTTAAATATAAAAAACAAAAAATTTAAATTTAGAAGCATTATAGAAGATTTTCATGTCTTCAAGGAAAAGAAGTTTTTTTTTTTTGTAACAAAACAGAAATAAGAAACTGAGAGGGGACTATACTTGAATACATTAATATATTGTATTAATATATATTTGAATACATTGACTACTTTGGAAATGTTTATCAAAAAATAATTTATACTCTTTATCAAAGTCTACTGTAATGAGAGAAGAAAAGCCACAAACTGAAGGAATATATTTGCAACACCCATAAGTGACAAAGGAATTTCTATCCAGAACAAAGGAAAACACTCACAAATCATAACAAAGGTAAAAACAAACCAAGAGAAAGATTGACAAAAGACATCTCAATTTTTCCTGGAGACGAAACCTAAAATGGACATATGAAGAGATGCTCAGGATGGTGAGCAAACAGGAAATGGCCAATTAAAAACCCACAATGAGAGGACATCGCATACTTATCAGACTACCCAAGATTTAAAAAATCTGATAACACCAAGATATGATGTAGAGAATGGGAGCTCTTAAACACTGAGGATGAAAGTGCTTATGAGAACGATACTTTGGAAAACAATTCAGAATTATGTAATAAATTTTCAAATGTGCCTACCTTATGACCCAGCAATTCCACTTCTGGTTATAACACTCTGAAGAAACTCTTGGCATATGTCCACCAGATGACCTGTGAGAAAGTGTTCACAAGATCTTTGTGTATAACAGCAAAAAACTGGAAACAACCCAAATGACCATCAACTGTAGAATGCATAAATTGTCCTATGTACATAAAATGGGTGAAATACCATCTTAATCATCCTGCATTGCTGATGAGAATGTAAAATGGTGCAGCAACTTTGGGGAAAAACTGTGGCAGTTCTTAAAAAATTTAAACATAAACTTATCATATGACCCAGTAATTCCACTCCTAGGTATTCTCCAAGAGAATCAAAACATACACTCCATACAATAAAATGTAAAACAAAAAAACTATACAAGAATGGCCATAGCAGCATTATTAATGATAGTTAAATGGTAGAAACAACCCAAATTGTTGATCAAATGAAGAATGGATAAACAAAATTGTATTATCGCTACACAATGGAGCATTACTCAGCCATAAAAGGAATGAAGTGTTGATAACAGATTTGCTCCTTGGAAGAAAAGCTATGACAAATCTAGACAGTATATTAAAAAGCAGAGATTTTACTTTGCCAGCAAAAGTCCGTATAGTCAAAGCTGTGGTTTTTCCAGTAGTTATGCATGGATGTGAGAGTTGGACCATAAAGAAGGCTGACTGCTGAAGAATTACTGATGCTTTTGAACTGTGGTGTTGGAGAAGACTTTTGAGAGTCCCTTCTACAGCAAGGAGATCAAACCAGCCAATCCTAAAGGAAACCAGTCCTGAGTATTCATTGGAAGGACTGATGCTGAAGCTGAAACTCCAATACTTTGGCCACCTGATGCAAAGAACTGACTCATTTGAAAAGACCCTGATGCTGGGAAAGATTGAGGGCAAGAGGAGAAGGGGATGACAGAGGATGAGATGGTTGGATGGCATCACAGACTCAATGAACTTGAGTTCGAGCAAGTTCAGAGAGATGGCGAAGGACAGGAAAGCCTGACGTGCTGCAGTCCATGGGGTCACAAGCAACTCAACAACAACAACAATAACAACTGATAACATGCTGCGATAAGGATGAACCTTGAAGACATTATGCTAAGTGAAAGAAACCAGTCACAAAATGTTATATATCATATGATTTCATTAATATAGAATATCCAGAATTGGCAAGTCTTATAAATAATAGAAAGGCTTCCCAGGTGACACTAGTGATAGAAAACCCTTCTGCTGATTTAGGAGACATGAAATGTGGAATCAACCCTTGGGTCAGGAAGATCCCCGAAGGATGGCATGGCAACCTATTCCAGTTTTCTTGTCTGGAGAATCCCATGGACAGAGGAGCCTGGCAGGCTACAGTCCATATGGTTGCAAAGAGTCAGACATGACTGAAGCAACTTAGCATGCACATACACATAGATATAAAAAGAAAGTAGATTAGTGGTTTCCAGGAGCTGAAAGGAGAGGGAATAGAGAGTGATCTCTATTGAAGGTAGGGTTTATTTT
Source organism: Budorcas taxicolor (assembly GCF_023091745.1). NCBI lineage: Eukaryota > Metazoa > Chordata > Mammalia > Artiodactyla > Bovidae > Budorcas > Budorcas taxicolor. The sequence continues at coordinate 6,568,000 of NC_068925.1, forward strand.
GGGGTGACAAATGTGTTCTCAAGTTAAATGACTGTGCTGCTGCTGCTGCTGCTGCTAAGTCGCTTCAGTCGTGTCCGACTCTGTGCAACCCCAGAGACAGCAGCCCACCAAGCTCCCCCGTCCCTGGGATTCTCCAGGCAAGAACACTGGAGTGGGTTGCCATTTCCTTCTCCAATGCATGAAAGGAAAAGTTAAAGTGAAGTCACTCAGTCGTGTCTGACTCCTAGTGACCCCATGGACTGTAGCCTACCAGGCTCCTCCATCCATGGGATTTTCCAGGCAAGAGTACTGGAGTGGGGTGCCATCACCTTATCCGAAATGACTGTGATGATTGTACAACTTTGTGACTAAACTAAAAACCACTGGATTGTACACTTCAAAAGGGTAAATTTTATATTATTTGAATTATATCTTAATAAAATTTTTACTTGAAAGAAAATATAATGTTGAGTGGAAAATGTGTCACAGAAGAAAACAGAGGGCTTCCCAAGTGGTGCAGTGGTGGAGAGTCTGCCTGCCAATGCAAGAGATGCAGGAGGCTTGCTTTTGATCCCTGGGTTGGGAAGATTCCCTGGAGGAGGAAATGGTAACTCATTCCAGTATTCTTGCTTGGAAAATTTCATGGACAGAGGAGCGTGGTGGGTTACAATCCATGGGGTCGCAAAAAGTTAGACACGACTGAAGACAGCACAGCACAAGATATAGACAATGGGATTTTGTTTGTATAAAAGTAAAATAAGGAAATGGAGAAGGAAATGGCAACCCACTCCAGTATTCTTGCCTGGAGAATCCCATGGACAGAGGAGCCTGGTGGGCTACAGTCCACGGGGTCACAAAATAAGGAAAAGTAAACAATGAATTGCATAGGGATAGATACGTATGTGAATAAGTATAAAGAAAGGCAAGAGCATGATCACCACAAAGTTTGCGTTAGAGGGAGCAGGGATATGGTTAAGGAGAGCCACAGTGATACCCAAGAAACAGGGAACGTCCGTTTTCTGAAGTTGGTGGTAGGTATGTTGGTGTTCAAGGTATTATTTTAACTGTAATATTAACCTTCAGCATGAGTTTCAATTCTCTTTCACATATACTTTGGCTACCTGTTGAGAAGAGCTGACTCACTGGAAAAAAAACCCCTGAGGCTGGAAAAGATTGAAGGCAAAAAGTTAAGGGGGCAGAAGAGGATGAGATGGCTAGATAGCATCACCAACTCAAAGGACATGAACTTGAGCAAACTCCAGGAGACAGTATGCATACCAGAGGAGCCTGGTATGCTATTGTACATGGGGTTGCAGAGTCAGACACAACTTAGTGACTGAACAGCTATATATGTATATACATATACATATGTATATATGTAGTAAGTTTATACCTATGTATCTATCTGGATAGATACATACTCACTAATTTGTATATTTCCTAATTAGAACCACCCCCTACCCCAATCTCTTTCTCTCTCTCTCTTATGATAGAGGCTCTTCTAAGATATATAATTGACCTTTTGGTCTGTTCTTCCTTTGAAACATCAGATTGGGACTTCTGTGTTCATTTACGTGCTTTGCTTCAGGCTGGTAGGGTGGGGAGACAGCAGTTATGCTGGGGGCCATCTAAATGGCATTTTGGGAGAATCTTTTCTCTGAGACTATTCTGTTTCTCATGGGAAACATCCTTCATTGTTTTTTGTTTTGTGATTTTATTTCTGGCTTTTGGCTGTTGCTCTGTTTTCCTTGAAGTTTGGTTCAAGGCTCCTGTGTATTTCGAGCAAAGGCTTTGGGTAGCATTCAATTGTTCTGTGCATAGGATTTCAGCAGACACCCCGGTTCAAACCTATGTTTCACTCTTGGCTTCAGTCCACTTGGCATTTCTTAGGGCCAAGTTCACCGGCTTCTCCTCAACATGGCAGCACCCTGTTACCCAGTCCAAGCTTGCTCTGCTCACTGCACAATAGGCCAAAATATCTAAGAGATAATGTGTTGAGGCAAGGGATATGACTTTATTCAGAGAGCTGGCTGACTGAAAAGATGGCAGACTAATGTCTCAAAATAACCATCTTGTCAGAGCCTGGATACTAGGTTCTTTTATGGATCAGAGATGGGGGGAGGTGAGGAAACAAAGTAAAAGATTATTTATTTCTTGCAAATATCGCTTAGAATGGCAAGCCTCAGGCAGGGGGATGTGCTAGTTTCACTTCCCTACAGTTATTTCACAGGTGGTGTGAAATGGAATATCTCCTGTCATATCAATAAACAAAGATGTTACAGCTATCTGTGGTTCTGGCCCTGGCCCCCAAAATTGAGTTTCTGAGCCATGCCAATAAGCAGCAGATGAGGGGTGCAATTTCCCATGCAAAGAACTCAAGAATGTCACAGTCCTTCACAGGCAGGCAGAGTCAGGCTATCTCCCTGTGAGCCAAACAAAGGCACCCTAGCTCAAGGGTCAGGTGGGGGGTGGGGAGTGGGCAGGGCTCCCTGAGGCAGGCCATTATGTATACCTATAATAAAAAAGTGGCAAAGTAAGGGTTGAAGTTGCAGAAACAGATCCAGTATGGAGTCAAAATTGACCCTTCCCGGTTACATCCTTACTCTCTGATCTTCCCCAGGCACTCCAAGGGCTTCCTAGGTGGTGCTAGTGGTAAAGAACCTGCTTGCTAAAGGAGGAGATGTAAGAGCCACAAGTGTGATCCTTGGGTTGGGAAGATACCCTGGAGAAGGGAATGGCAACCCACTCCAGTATTCTTGCCTGGAGAATCCCATGGACAGAGGAGCCTGGTGGGCTACAGTCCATGGGATCACAATGAGTCAGACATGACTGAATCAACTTAGCATGCAGCATGTCGGCACTCTCTCCTCTGCGTTCTGGCTTCCTATTCTTAGCATCAACAGTGGTTACTCCTCCACCTACTCCATGTCTCCTGAGTATTTGTTGATTTCTTCCACATGCTAATCACCTCATGGACTTCCCTGGTGGCTCAGACAGTAAAGTGTTTGCCTACAATGCAGAAGACCTGGGTTCAATCCCTGGATGGGGAAGATCTTCTGGAGAAGGAAATGGCAACCCACTCTAGTACTCTTGCCTGGAAAATCCCATGGATGGAGGAGCCTGGTAGGCTACAGTTCATGGGTTCGCAAAGAGTCGGCTATCACTGAGCAACTTCACTTTCTTCTTTCCATATGCTAATAAGCTATTAGTCTTTTCATTGCTCTCAGTTATACATTTTAATTATTATTTAGTGAGTTCTTTGAAGGGTGAAGAGAAAACATGTATAGTAGATCTGCCATCTTTAATCAGAAGTTAGATTACTTTTAAAATAAAAATAATAATAAGAAGAAAAAGAACTAATGCTTGTTGAACACTAATTCAGGGCCAGACACTGGTCTAAGAACTTCACATGTCAGTTCAGTTCAGTCGCTAAGTCGTGTCCGACTCTTTGCGATCCCATGAATCGCAGCACGCCAGGCCTCCCTGTCCATCACCAACTCCCGGAGTTCACTCAGACTCATGTCCATTGAGTCCGTGATGCCATCCAGCCATCTCATCCTCTGTCGTCCCCTTCTCCTCCTGCCCCCAATCCCTCCCAGCATCAGAGACTTTTCCAATGAGTCAACTCTTCACATGAGGTGGCCAAAGTACTGGAGTTCTAGCTTTAGCATCATTCCTTCCAAAGAAATCCCAGGGTTGATCTCCTTCAGAATGGACTGGTAGGATCTCCTTGCAGTCCAAGGGACTCTCAAGAGTCTTCTCCAACACCACAGTCCAAAAGCATCAATTCTTCAGCGCTCAGCTTTCTTCACAGTCCAACTCTCACATCCATACATGACCCCTGGGAAAACCATAGCTATGAGGCAACTGCTCTGATTTTGTTCCTACTGTACAGAAGAGGAAATTGAGAGACAGAGTTATCTTTGGCAAGATAGCTTGCTAAAGATCTCAGAGATAAGCAAGTAGTAGAACTGGGATATGGATACAAGCAGTCTGATTCCAGCAGCCATGTCCCCAACCATCATGTGACATACATGGATGGATGGATAGACAGATCAATAGATAGATAGGCATCCAACCCGAAGGTCACATCATCAAAATCATCTCATTATGAAAAATAAATAAGCAGCTCTGCCCTTAATCAGGTTGGGAGGACAGACAGAGATAAAACCAGCTGCAATATAGAAAGAATTGTTTCTCCCTGTCACTCAGGAGGTGTAAAATGTCATAAAGGACTCTCCTCCTTGAGTGACCAGCTCTTTCTTCCAGATGATTCTCTCAGCTCAACATTGCTCTATCCATCTGTTTTAGGAAATACTCAATTGCTGAACACTCCTCGGCTCATGACAATATTCAATCCCTAGTTAATTTCCATGTATCCTAATCTTGCATCAGAAACAACAATCAAGTCAGAACTGTGAGACTCTCTTCAAAATTCTTCATCAGGAACCAAATCCTTGTAAACCATGCTTCCTGTCTTCCCTATTATTGAGGTTCATTCTCTTAATATAGCTTCTTTGGAATGCCCTCCCTCACTGCACCGAGTCAGATTTGTGTCTGGGGTCTTGGCTGATTAGGATTCTCTGTAGGTGGCTATGTTCTTAGAGAGTCATTCCTTTGGCTTAAACTCATGAGCTTATTCACAATGTCAGAGCCCTGAGAGGGGTCAGATTTGGAAACCTCATGAAAACCTTGAGAAGGAAGGGCATCCTTGAGGGGCAGCAAGGTTGGGACTTGGAGGCATGTGTTCAGTTCAGTTCAGTTCAGTCGCTCAGTCGTGTCCGACTGTTTGCAACCCCATGAATCGCAGCACGCCAGGCCTCCCTGTCCATCACCATCTCCTGGAGTTCACTCAGACTCATGTCCATCGAGTCAGTGATGCCATCCAGCCATCTCATCCTCTGTCGTCCCCTTCTCCTCCTGCCCTCAATCCCTCCCAGCGTCAAAGTCTTTTCCAATGAGTCAACTCTTCTCATGAGGTGGCCAAAGGACTGGAGCTTCAGCTTCAGCCTCATTCCTTCCAAAGAACACCCAGGGTTGATCTCCTTCAGGATAGACTGGTTGGATCTCCTTGCAGTCCAAGGGACTCTCAAGAGTCTTCTCCAACACCACAGTTCTAAAGCATCAATTCTTTGGCGCTCAGCCTTCTTCACAGTCCAACTCTCACATCCATACATGACCACTGGAAAAACCATAGCCTTGACTAGACGACCTTAGTCGGCAAAGTAATGTCTCTACTTTTGAATATACTATCTAGATTGGTCATAACTTTTCTTCCAAGGAGTAAGCATCTTTTAATTTCATGGCTGCAGTCACCATCTGCAGTGATTTTGGAGCCCCAAAAATGAAGTCTGACACTGTTTCTACTGTTTCCCCATCTATTTCCCATGAAGTGATGGGACCAGATGCCATGATTTTCATTTTCTGTTTAGAAACTTTATATTTTGTCCTCTGGTTGGCCTTAGTACTCTTTTTTTTTTTTTTTTTGCCTTGTCTCTAGCACTTGAATCCTTCCAGGAATCATCTCAATTTTAGGCATCAGTTTCAATCTTGTCTGGGGCAGTTGCAGCTGCCATGCCTGAACTGATAATTATCTGTGCCTCATTCCTTATGAAGCACCTGCATTAGTCAGATGGAGCTTCAGGATAAGAGTCCCAGGGGACAGAGCAGTGCCCTGGCTGCCGTGTGCAGGGCTGTGTCAAAACTTCTCTAACCTAGTGCAGCACAACCGCGAGGGACTGAACTTCTGTCCCAGCCTTGACTCTGTTGAGGGGAGGGCCAGGAGGGCAAATTGGGTGTGGGAAGCCTCAGCCTTGTTGCTAGAGTACTACTTCCAGAGCTCAAGTTCAAGGATCCTTAGTGCTTGGACAGCGTTCCCATGGACATCTGTTGTTGTTCAGTCGCTCAGTCATGTCTGACTCTTTGCGACCCCGTGAATTGCAGCACACCAGGCTTCCCCGTCCTTCATCATTTTCCAGAATTTGCTCACTCATGTCCATTGAGTTGGTGATGCCACCCAGTCATCTCATCCTCTGTCATTCCCTTCTCCTCTTGCCCTAAATCCCTCCCAGCATCAGGATATTTTCCAATGAATCAACTCTTCACATCAGGTGGCCAAAGTATTGGAGTTTCAGCTTCAACATCAGTCCTTCCAATGAACACCCAGGACTGATTTCCTTTAGGATGGACTGGTTGGATTTCCTTGCAGTCCAAGGGACTCTCAAGAGTCTTCTCCAACACCATAGTTCAAAAGCATAAATTCTTCATTGCTCAGCTTTCTTTATGGTCCAACTCTCACATCCATACATGACTACTGGAAAAACCATAGCTTTGATTAGACAGACCTTTGTTGGCAAAGTAATGTCTCTGCTTTTTAATAAGATGTCTAGGTTGGTCATAGCTTTACTTCCAAGGAGCAAGTGTCTTTTAATTTCATAGCTGCAGTCACCATCTGCAGTGATTTTGGAGTCCAAGAAAATAGAGTCTGTCACTGTTTCCATTGTTTCCCCACCTATTTGTGATGAAGTGATGGGACAAATGCCATGATCCTAATTTTTTGAATGTTGAGTTTTAAGCCAGCTTTTTTACTCTCCCTTTCCCATGGACATACAGTTATTATAACTGCCTTTGTTGTTCATGGATATCATTATTAACACCTTTTACATTGGTACTGCATTTTTAACTTTTCTAAATACCTTCACATAGGTCTTCTTTCTCGCCTGTTTGATATACATAACACTAGCAATTGTTCCCTTATTTTATAGTTGAAAAAGTCAAAGCCAAGAGAAGTTGTGTTACCTGCGTACGTATATTGTTGACAGAGCAGAGTCCTAAAACTGAAGTCCCCTAACCCCAATCAATGTTCACTTCAATTGCTCGCAACAGAGGAGACTAACACTGAATCATGAGTGTTGGGGGCTCCACCTGAGCCTGGGCTGTCTGAGCTGTGGATACACCCAAAGATTAGGCCATCAGGTCTTAGTGGGAAGAACTGCCAGGACCAGGAATGGGCTCTTATTTCCACATCTCCATCCCAGAGCCTACCTATTAATCCCACCTTCAGAAGCCACCCAACTCCAAACAAGAGAATGCAGCAATGCCTGAGCACAGGGGATGTAAGAGGAGGTTGGGCCACTGCCAGCTGTCTGGGTAGGAAGGGGCGGACCCTGGCCTCCTGTAGGTGATTGTGGGCATAAGAATGTGGAGAGGCCACTCTGAATCAGGCCAGGTAGGTCTCTGCCTTGTAGCTAGCTCTGAACCAACAGGTTCAAACTAGTCTGTGGCTTAGCCCATGCTTAAATGGGGTGGTGTTTGCAGTTCTTTTTTTTCCATCCCCACCCAAAATCAGGCTGTCTCACTGAGAGGGAAGAGCATGGACAAGAGATAGAGGTGGGGCAAATGTGCTTCAGGAAGGAGAGGGTTCTCGGGCCTGGAAGCTTCTGCTGCTCTCTGAGCACCAACCACTGTGGCCAGCTTCCAGGTCCACAGACACTTGGCATCTTTACTGGGAGTGTTCCAGGCACCAGTGCTTTTTAAATTCAGTTTCACTTTCCTGAATCCACCCTCACCCTTTCATCTATTCTTCACATGTATCCGAAGTGATCTTCCAAAAACACAGACCTGGGCATGTCACTCTTGTGGTCCAGGACTCCCAGTGGTCCCATGGGGCATGACATGCAAGTCTCTCAGCATGGTCAGCCAGACTCTGCACACTCTATAGCAGCCCACCTTTAGCTTCACCAAGGTCTTCCACTGTCTTCACCAAGCTATGCTTAATTTCCTGGAAAAGATTATATGCTTTCCTGCCTCAGGACCTTTGCACTTGCTCTTGCCACTGTCTGGAATATCCATCTTCCCCGCCTCTAAATCTTTTCTCCTCTCTCTTCCCACTTACATGATTCCGATCTTCCAGATGTGCACTCAGTATCTTCTTCAGAGAAGTCTGACCTAATACTGTAGCCATGCTAGGTCCCATTGAAAGTGTTATTCACTCAGTCATGTATGACTCTTTGTGACCCCACTGACTGTAGCCTGTCAGACTCCTCTGTTCATAGCATTCTCCAGACAAGAATACTAGAGTTGGTTGCCATTTCCTTCTCCAGGGGATCTTCCTGACTCACTGATTGAACCCAGGTCTCTTGCATTGCAGGCAGTTTCTTTAGCATCTGAGCCACCAGGGAAGCCCCTAGGTCCTGTTACATGTTCTCATTATACTCTATTTGATACCTGTCATTATTTGCTTCATGTCTATTTCATCCTTTCCTGGGAGGAGTGCTCCATGAGGACAGGGAATCTGCTTGTTTCACTTAGTACTGCATGAAGGAGTTAATTGTGTCCAATTAATTGAGGACCTAATAGGTTCAGAAAAGATGTACTGAGCATCAACTACTTGCCAGGCATGATGCAACTTCAGATGCATTCTTTTAATTTCATCTCCATGAACTTCATGCTAGAATTTGGGGTTCCAGAGCTGAGGTTACTACATTGAGATGATGAGTATCAGACAAGCTCAATATGTCAAAAAGCACAGGTCTGACGCATAGCAGGTGTGCAGTGAATATTTATTCGATGGCAAAGCACATTTGAAAAAAGCAACGCTCTACCAAAGAAGTCAAATTTTTCATTTTACAGCTGAGAAAAAAGAGACAGCAAGGAAATACTGTGCCTGGGATTTGGACTCAAGCCTGGAGATGTGGATTCATTTGGTGTACCCACTTAACTCTACTGGCTTAGTGGGAACTCAAAGTGGTAAAGACCTTGGACTGCCCTGGAGGGATAGTAAAATTGATAAGGAAAGATATCGGCAGGGGAAACAACCTGAAGACTGATGTAACGCTGTGATTTGTGCTGAAGCAACAGATACAGACAGGAAATGGAGTTGGAAATTAGAGAAGGGAGAGATTCACATAGCAGGGAGGGATGCCTCCAGAGCTTAGAGAGGCAGGGAGGGGCATTCCAGGGGGTTGAACTAGCAGAAGCAAAGGAAAAGAGGAAAAGTCAGCGAAAGCGGGAATTGTGCAGCCAGACTGAGTGTGTTCCTGAGCAGTGGGAGATGAAGCATGCAAGAAGAGTGGAGTGGTTGGCTGGTGGCCCAGGGTCCTGCATGGTACGTGGAGAGGTGACAACTTGGCAGTGGGAAGTCAGCTGAGACTTGTGATCCAGGGAATAGCCTGATGTGAGTGCAGTTTCAGAAAGATCAGTCTGGGAGTGACATGCAAGATGAACCGTAGCAAAGAAGAAAACGCAAGAGGGAGAAAGAAGGATGGGCAGATGGTGTGAAGAGGAAGAGCTAACCCTTGCTGAGCACCTAGTAGGCCCTTCAAAAAAGCCATCTCATGTAATCTTGTCAACAACATTGAATGGATTGTATTATCATCCATATTTTACAGGTAAAGATGATGGAGTTGAAAGAGGTGAAGTGATTTTCCCAGGATTACTGAGCCAGATAGGAACATCACAAAGTGCCTCTGACAGCGAGTCCAGTTAGGAGGTCATAACGATGCCGAAAACTCGACCTCTCTGCCCTGGTGCCTAATTGAATTTTGGAGACAGAGTTTTGGGTGAAGTAGAAAAGAATGGCTTCATTGCTTTGCCAGGCTAAGGGGGACATAGTGGGCTCCTGCCATCAAAAAAGGTGTGCTCCAACCTGGGGGTGGATTTGGTGAGTTTAACAGCAGTGGTTCTGGGGCAGGACCGATGATAAGGATCCGGGTGTGTGCAGGGCTTGCATTCTTTTAATCGGTCTCAAGTTGTCTCTTGAGGAACTTTTGTGGTTCTGAAGGTTATAGAACTATGACCTTCTCTCTGGAATGAAGAATGCTTCATCAAATAGTTCATCTTCCTTCTGTTGGGGGTTTAATTCTATACAAGAGATGTGTATCCCTTGAGGCAGAAAGAGGCTTTGCCCCAAGGCTGTGCTATTGTTTCTTGACCTGTTCTCCCTTGTCTTGCCTCTCTTCCCTTTCCTGATTAGCACCTGTTGAATCTGCCCCGTGGAACTCAGGGAAGGTCCTGGAGCCTATTCCTTACACATAAGAAATGGACACAAAAAAGCTTCTGTGCCTGGGAGCCCCACAGGGTCTTGTTTGATTCCAGTAGGGTGGTGGCTTTGGGAATTTTCCTGAGCAAAAATGAGTGTGCTTATCTCTGGGACCTAGCTCTAAAAGGCATACTCTTAACAAGTCTAGCAGAGAGGTCAGGAGCAACACAAGGTCAGTGTGGGGAGAAGCATCCCATGTGGCTGAATCCAAATGGCAGCTGAACCCAAAGCAAAGTCTCAGGAGACGCAGTTAGAGCCAAGGAGTCAGCCTGGCCTGGGAGTCAGGACACCTGGGCATCCCTTTGGGATGGTGGACTGGTCACTCAATCTGTTTCAGCTTCAGCTTCCTCATCTGTAAAGTAAAATAAAAAAATCTCAACTTCCTCATCTTCCATGTTTTTAGATACAAATGAAATTGTCACTATGGGCATTTTTGTATTACTGAGAAATGCTGGGCTGGTGAGAAAGACGGTTGTTGTTGTCAGAGGTCAGGAGGTGATGGGCAGGTTAACCCAAGGCCTGAAGGGGGGCATTTCCTCACCCAGGACTCTTGTTGAACTGTTGCCCTGAATTGGGTGTCTGTCATTAACTGTTTCTCCTTGACCAATCAATTCGTTGGCTATTTATTAAGCATCACTTTATTTAAACCTCTGTCCTGGAGTCTTGTTCCAATCCTTCTTTTACTTTTCCTCTTCATTGTGCATCAAAAGAGGGAGTCAGATTAATCCATTGTGCTGTTAGTAAACTGAATTAAAAGAATCAGACACGGCTGAGCAACACTGAACTGAACTGAACTGAAATCTTGAGACAGATTAAGAGGTTCCTTTCACATTTTCCCCAGTTCCTCTCCCTTCTCAAATGAATTCACCTTCTGTGACACATTTGTGTTATAAATGACAGGACTAGCCTATCTGATTGCATTGTAGAAAGAAGAAAAAAGATACTCAACAATTTTCATTGTTGGTTAACTTGAAAACATGATACATTTTATTATGTGTGGATGAGGGAACCTAGGCACTGGCCAACACAATGCCTTGCAAATTTACATTTCACAGAAGGATGCATTGGTGCAGGCTGGGCCAGCCTCTCCCATCTTGCATCTGGGATGGCATGGCTATGCACAGGCCCCAACTCAATCTGTCTATTGCCCATCAAATTCCATCCTCCTCTGGGCACCTTACCTTGCCCCTCGTCATACACACAGCCTTGCAAGATGGGAGCAGTCCGCAGTTTGCCTTCTTCAGATCCTTCTGGAAGCAAGGAGACAAAGCGGCACCCACTGGCATCTGACTCAGAAGGGGAGAGCGTCCAAACGTTCGCAGCCCCTCCTCATCCCCTCCACAGTTCACCTCACTTGCTCTCTTACTTGCTTTCCTTTTCAGTCTGGGGAGAGAATGACAAGAATGCTTCTTCCTAGTTCAACAGGTTCTTCTCCTTTCTTCCCCCCTCCCCAGAGCCCTGGTCTTACAGCCCGTTTCAAGGCCCAGCCCCAGGTGTCAGGTCCTTCCGTTTGTGGGGAGGCGGGGCACAGGCAGGGCTGGAGCCAAAGGGAAGGGGTTGCTGCTGATACTAAAGCGATGGAGGCGGGTCACATGTATTTACTCATATACTACTTTACATTTAGAGGGCTGAGAGTTCCACAGTTGCCCTCTTGTGTCCTTGTCCCCAGCGTTATTCCCCTCAACCCCTCTTGCACATGTGTTGACTGGGAGAAAAAAAAAAAAGGCACAACCTAAAAGTCAAGAGCTATGGTTTACTCAAGGACCTTGTTGAGGATGATAGTCTGGGAATCAGCCTCTCAGCTCTAAGGAATTGTTACAAAGAGTTAAAAGAAGGGTCAGGATACATAGGAGTTTTTCAATAAAACATACAAAAAAAGAAGAAAATAAAAAGAAACAAAAAACATGTAGGTGAACATAAAAAATCACTGCTAATCACAAAAAACCAGACATCTCAACTTAATGATTTTAGTGCTTTTCTACAATGCAAAAGTCTGGGCTCATTGAAACTATTCCTTTGATGTTCATCTTAACTATCCAGGGCCAGCATTCCATTTTACCTCTATTCTAAATTTCCCTCTGGTTGCACTTTGCAGTGGCTACAGTGATGGATGGCTTGATGGTGGGCAATATCCTTTGTTTATTGAAACAGCAGAAAATATGATATTGTCCAAACACACATGATTTTTAACCCTGTTTTTCTGCACCCAATTCCAATGTGTGTGTGACTGAGGGGTATGGATAACCCTGTGGGGCCCTCACAGGTACAAACCATTTCTATGTCTCTGTTTCATTGTCTGTAAGAAATAGGGTTCATTCAGCCTCCTTGACCTCCCTGAGTTTCAAAGGGCAGAATCAAATAGTTGCTTACCAGGGAAGTAAGTTTTGTTCAGTTCAGTTGCTCAGTCCTGTCCGACTCTTTGCGACCCCACAGACTGCAGCACGCCAGGTCTCCCTGTCCATAACCAACTCCTGGAGTTTACTCAAACTCATGTCCATTGAGTCAGTGATGCCATCCGACCATCTCATCCTCTGTCATCCCCTTCTCCTTCCACCTTCAATCTTTCCAGCAACAGGGTCTTTTCCAATGAGTCAGTTCTTTGCATCAGGTGGCCAAAGTATTGGAGTTTCAGCTTCAGCATCATTCCTTCCAAAGAGTATTCAGGACTTATTTCCTTTAGGATGGACTGGTTGGATCTCCTTGCAGTTCAAGGGACTCTTAGGAATCTTCTTCAACACCACAGTTCTAAAGCATCAATTCTTCAGTGCTCAGCTTTCTTTATAGTCCACTCTCACATCCATACTTGAATACTGGAAAACCAATAGCTTTGATTAGACAGAACTTTGTTGGCAAAGTAATGTCTCTGCTTTTTAATAAGATGTCTAGGTTGGTCATAACTTTTCTTCCAAGAAGCAAGCATTTTTTAATTTCATGGCTGCAGTCACCATCTGCAATGATTTGGGAGCCCCCCAAAATAAAGTCTGTCATTATTTCTACTGTTTCCCCATCTATTTGCTATGAAGTGATGGGACTAGATGCCATGATCTTCGTTTTCTGAATGTTGAGCTTTAAGCCAGCTTTTTCACTATCCTCTTTCACTTTCATCAAGAGGCTCTTTATTTCTTCTTCACTTTCTGCCATAAAGGTGGTGTCATCTGAATATCCGAGGTTATTAATATTTCTCCCAGCAATTTTGATTCCAGCTTGTGCTTCCTCCAGCCCAGTGTTTCACATGATGTATTCTGCATATAAGTTAAATAGACAGGGTGACAATATACAGCCTTGACATACTCCTTTCCCTATTTGGAACCAGTCTGTTGTTCCATGTCCAGTTCTTACTGTTGCTTCCTGACCTGCATACAGATTTCTCAGGAGGCAGGGCAGGTGGTCTGGTATTCCCATCTCTTTATGGGAATTTTCCACAGTTTATTGTGATCCACACAGTCAAAGGCTTTGGCATAGTCAATAAAGCAGAAATAGATGTTTTTCTGGAACTCTCTTGCTTTTTCAATGATCCAGCAGATGTTGGCAATTTGATCTCTGGTTCCTCTGCCTTTTCTAAAACCAGCTTGAACATCAGGAATTTCACGGTTCACGTATTGCTGAAGCCTGGCTTGGAGAATTTTGAGCATTACTTTACTAGTGTGTGAGATGAGTGCAATTGTGTGGTAGTTTGAGTGTTCTTTAGCATTGCCTTTCTTTGGGATTGGAATGAAAACTGACCTTTTCCAGTCCTGTGGCCACAGCTGGGTTTTCCAAATTTGCTGGCATATTGAGTGCAGCACTTTCACAGCATCATCTTTCAGGATTTGAAACAGCTCAACTGGAATTCCATCACCTCCACTAGGTTTGTGTGTAGTGATGCTTTCTAAGGCCCATTTGACTTCATATTCCAGGATGTCTGGCTCTAGGTGAGTGATCACACCATTGTGATTATCTGGGTCATGAAGATCTTTTTTGTGTAGTTCTTCTGTGTATTCTTGCCACTTCTTAATATCTTCTGCTTTTGTTATGTCCATACCACTTCTGTACTTTATTGTGCCCATCTTTGCATGAAAAGTTCCCTTGGTATCTCTAATTTTCTTGAAGAGATCTCTAGTTTTTCTGATTCTACTGTTTTCCTCTATTTCTTTCCATTGATCACTGAGGAAGGCTTTCTTATCTCTCCTTGCTATTCTTTGGAACTCTGCATTCAAATGGGTATATGTTTCCTTTTCTCCTTTGCCTTTCACTTCTCTTCTGTTCATAGCTGTTTGTAAGGCCTCCTCAGACAAGCATTTTGCCTTTCTTTTTCTTGAGGAAGGTCTTGATCAATGTTTTCTGTAAAATGTCATGAACCTCCACCCATAGTTCTTCAGGTACTCTGTCTATCAGATCTAATCCCTTGAATCTATTTGTCAGTTCCACTATACAGTCATAAGGGATTTGATTTAGGTCATACCTGAATGGTGTAGTGCTTTTCCCTACTTTCTTCCATTTAAGTCTGAATTTGGCAAAAAGGAGCTCATGTTCTGAACCACAGTCAGCTCCCAGTCTTGTTTTGTTTTGACTGTATAGAGCTTCTCCATCTTCGGCTACAAAGAATATAATCAGTATGATTTTGGTATTGACTGTCTGGTGATGTCCATGTGTAGAGTCTTCTCTTGTGTTGTTGCAAGAGGGAAGGAAGGGATTGCAGAAAAAAAAAAAAGGAGGAGCTATGAAGAAGCAGCGGTGCAGCAATGGGGCACGTTCCTGGTTCTGCCTCAAGAAACATACATAACACTATCTTTGAGTTCTTCTGTAGGTACTAAGGCTCCCATTCAGGTGGAGGGCGGTCAGGCTGAGCACAAAATTCCTGGAATGCCACTCTGTTACCTCACCTCCAGCTAATCTTAAAATAGTCTTCACACAGTGGGAGATAATGAAGACTCTGACACCCTCCCCAAATGATTCTCCTCTTAAAAACATTCATGGTTGAGCAGAATCTTCAGAGCTGGTTTTTGGACACAAGTCCTCCTTCTCCCCAGTTGCCAGCCTCTTGCCATGCCTACCAGCAAACTTTTCATTTCTGCCAGCACTTTTTTTCTCAAAAGTATGCACTTTTGAGTAGTGAGCAGTCAAACCTGAGTTCAGTAACTTGGGGGCAGGAGTCCATACACCACCAAGCAATCTTGGACATCAACTGAGTTACCTGCAATCACTTCAGTTTTGAAACTGTCTACCTGGAGCTGAAACTCGTATTTCGGCCACCTGAAGCAAAGAGCTGACTCATTGGAAAAGACCCTGATGATGGGAAAGGTTGAAGGCAAATGTAGAAGGGGGCGGCAGAGGATGAGATGGTTAGATAGCATCACTGACTCAATGAACATGAATTGGAGCAAACTCCAGGAGATAGTGAAGTATAGAGAAGCCTGGTGTGCTACAGTTCATGAAGTTGCAAAGAATCAGACACAACTTAGCATCTGAACAACAACAACAATCTGGAGATAGCATCAGATTTCAGAAGGCTCAGTCCTACAAGACTGCCATGCCACTTCAGATGCCAGTCACAAGTCCAGGTTTTTCTTACCCTTGGCTATAAAATTGGAGCTTCCAATGACCCCTTCTTTGAGGTTCCAGCAACCACTTTCTTGGGTTCTGATTAATTTACTAGACCAGCTCACAGAACTCAGAGAAACAGTTTACTTACTAGATTCCTGGTTATTATAAAAGGATATAATGCAGGAACAGCCAGATGGAAGAGATGCACACGGTAACGTGTGAGGAAAGGGCACAAGCTTCCATATCCCCTCTAGGCCAACACTTTTCACTAATTTGCATGAATGCACCAGTGTGGAAGTTCTCCAAACCCCGTCCTTTTTGGGGCTTTTATGGAGATTTCATTGCATAACCCTGCTTGATTAATTCATTTGCCATTGGTGTTTAAACTCAATCTCCAGTTCCTCTTCCCTCTCCAGTGGCTGGGAGTGGGAAGGCGGTGGGTGAGACTGAAAGTTCTGAAAGGTTGCTGCGAACCATGTTTTACACAGGGCTTCATGACCTCTGGAGGAGAGGATTTCCATCCGGGGTCAGAGACAAGGCTTGACTATTTGAAGCTTTTTGCGTAGCAAAAGTTTTATTAAAGTATAACAGAGATAGGGAAAGCTGCTGACATAGACATCAGAAGGGGACAGAAAGAGTGCCTGCTTGCTAGTTTTTAGTAAGGTGTTTTATGTTTGTTCAGTTCAGTCGCTCAGTCGTGTCTGACTCTTTGCAACCCCATGAATCGCAGCACGCCAGGCCTCCCTGTCCATCACCAACTCCCGGAGTTCACTCAGACTCACGTCCATCGAGTCAGTGATGCCATCCAGCCATCTTATCCTCTGTCGTCCCCTTCTCCTCCTGCCCCCAATCCCTCCCAGCATCAGAGTCTTTTCCAATGAGTCAACTCTTGGCATGAGGTGGCCAAAGTACTGAAGTTTCAGCTTTAACATCATTCCTTCCAAAGAACACCCAGGGTTGATCTCCTTCAGAATGGACTGGTAGGATCTCCTTGCAGTCCAAGGGACTCTCAAGAGTCTTCTCCAACACCACAGTTCAAAAGCATCAATTCTTTGGGGCTCAGCCTTCTTAGTGAGCTGCTAATCAGATAAGAGAGATACTTCTAAGGGAGGTATCTCTGAGGGAGTTTCACCAGGCCCTTCTCCCACAATTTGCATTTTGAGATAGGATGGCCCAAGGTGTGTCATCCCCCTTCCCCACCCCCACTCCCACCCCCACCCCACCCCCTCCCTGGCCATAAAATACTTGACATGAATACTGGTTTGTTGAGCCATTATCAGTCCAAGGGCTGAGAAAAGGAAAAAAGGTTAGTCTTAGGCAGATCCGGTGTTATCAACAGAGAAGGGGAAAAAAATGAAAAGCCCGCCATTTGCAGTTTATTTCCTCCTACTGCTTGGGGGTCTCTGGCCTTCCTACCTGTTACTCTCTCAGTTCCAACCCTCTAATCACAAGTTTGGATACGCAAGCAATCTAGCCTGCCAGACTCCTCTGTCCATGGGATTCTCTAGGCAAGAGATCTTCCCCACCCAGGAATTGAACCTGAGTCTCCTGTGTCTGCAGCACTGGCAGGTGGACTCTTAACCACTGGACCACCGAGGAAGTCCCTCCTGTTCACTTCTCTTGATGAAATCCAAATGGCCCAAACAGTAGGTGTTAATCTGGAAGCACAGTTTCTCCTACTTTTGAAAACTATTCTTGATCAACTATTCCTGAAACTATCTGATCTTCAGCTGACCCCTCCTGCTGAAACCCTATAAAACATTCCACTTTCCTTCCCTAAGGTAAAAGGGTGTAAATGGTCTTCTTCCACAATGCACTTCTTATGATAAATTGACACAGTTCAGAAAAAGGTCTTCTATTTATCCCAAGAAAAACTTCCCAAGGGGATGAGGAAGTTATGAGAGGAAGGGAGGATGATTCTGAAACTTGTGGAAGGATTAGGAAGGGTGTCAGGGAGGGTGATTCTAGAATAGAGGGGCAGGTCTAGCAGGCCCCACCCCCAGAGGCTGGCCCAGGAGCCCCTTCTCTGCTTCCCTCATTACCATATCCTCCCCTACCAGCCCCCTGGGTGGTTGGCTGCTCACCTCCCCCAACACATTGGGCCTCACTTCCCTCATTCAGGACCTTTCCCTGTAGATCCACACAACTGCTTAGTATTCTTTGCTACAGTTTGCCTTGGAAAGCTGCTATAACTGAGGTTGACCAAGGAGCTAGCACTTCACAGTAGGAGAGAGGCCTCTGGAAATGCAAGCTCAGGGTCTCTAACCTGAGGGTAGCTCCTAAACTAGGGACTGTGCTTCGGGACCCCTGTATGGTTGCACGTCCTGTTCTCTCTCCACTTGGTTCCTTGGCCCCAGCCCCATCTCTGTCAGAGCAGTTACCAAATGCCTAGGTGTGAGAAGGACCTTATCAAGGGCATCAGTGGAAAGTTGATAGCCAGGCCAGGGTTCACACTGCACCCCATGCTACAGTGGCACCCATCTTCAAGGACAAGGGGCCCCTCACTAACCAGTGCTTCCCACTGCTGCTTTCCCTGCATGGAATCCAAGTTTATTTGCAGAGAGGAAAAAGTCTGTCACAAGGCCAGGGTTCCATCAAAGGGCCTTTTGTCTCCTGAGCTAAACATTAGCTCATGGTTACCTTCCTGCCTGGACCCTTCCAGAGGTGGGAGGCCTTCCAGAGCCTCTGGTTTCAGGCTGTGGCTGTGAATGCGGTGAAACAGGAGGAGGAGAGTGTCCCGGCTCCAGGCCAGAGAAAACCCCGGGTCAGGTTGATGGGACGCACTTGCGCAGGACTTCCTGTCTGGGCGTGACTGGGGTTCAGGCGGCTAACTGGACTCACAGTTTCTCTTCAGGACAAGGAGTTCTTACACCTTTTCCTTCCTCCCTTCTAAATTCAAACCTGTTAAAGACTTCTTTTCCCCTTGCTTTTCACGTTACTTTCTTCATCCTTCAAAAATGGAGCTCAGTGTCCTCTGCTTTCCGTCAGCTTCCTCTGATCAGCCCCACCAGCCCTCTGTTCCTTGCCTTCAGCAGTGACATGCTTGTCTGTACTATGCCCCTCTGCCCTCCTCTTTCTGGGCATTGTGTGCTCTGTCTCTGTTACCCGAAAACCGGGTTCCCTTCTTGGTGGATGTTGAGCCAGTGTTAAGTATTAGTCGCTCAGTCATGTCCGACTCTTTGTGACCCCGTGGACTGTAGCCTGCCAGGCTCCTCTGTCTGTGGGATTTCCCAGACAAGAATACTGAGGGGGTTGCCATTTCATTTTCCAGGGGAATCTTCCTGACCCCGGTTCTCCTGCATTGCAGGCAGACTCTTTACCTGTGTGAGCCACCAGGGAAGCCCTTTGAGCCAGTAGACACACCCAAAACAAAAATTGGGGGAAAGAAGGATTTCCTACTTGCAGCAAATAAGGAGAACGCTGGGGATCTTTCCTGAAGGAGTATTCCCCCCTCCCCACCAAACAGCAAAACTGAGGAAGTTTTAAGCGAAGGGTATATATTACCTACTCATGACGGGGCTTGAGCAGAGGAGAATTCAGCATAAAATTGGGGCCAAGGTTGACAGAGTCCAAGTCTGGTTGATTGAGGTCGAGGGTGGTAAACACCATCTTTCCATTCTCCACCTGGGAGGGGGCCTTAGTGCATGAAGAACTCAAAGATATATTATTATGTATATCCCTTGATGAGTCAGGACCCTGACCCAAGGTTGCACTCTTGTTTCTTGATTGCTCCCTTTTTGTTTCTGCATTCTCTCCTTTAAGACTGTTAATTATTGAGACAGCTCAATGCCAAGCACTATGGCCAGACCTAGATGACAAAATGGCTTAGGCCAAAATGGACTCTCATACGCTTATGAAAGCCAAACCTGGTTCTCTTCCTCCAGGGACCCTCTCTAACCTATCTGCTTACATTTCCTACATTGGAACGCTTTCTGAGGGCAGAATCCATGGCTCGTTTGTCCCCAATGTGAAGCCTGAATTACAACACATCATGTTCTTTAAATGTTTGTTAAATACCGATTCTAGCCAAAACTCTTCCAAGGACAAGTGTTAGAAAAGTTTGTATGGGAACAGACTCTCTCCTCTGTGTCTTTCTTAGGATCGGACTTAAGCTGGATGTTATTTCAAGCAGATCAACCACCCACGCTTCAACAAGTTCCTGCCTTGACTAGAGTAACTGGTACAAAATGAGCTTAGTTAGATTGCTCCAAGCCTTGAAGGCTGTCACAGCAGGGGCGAGGGTTATTTAATTAATCACCTCCTCTCCATCCCGACACTCCCAACTCCCAAGACTGAGGAGTGAAAACTTCAAAGGGAACAACTTACTCCCAGCCTGTGTTCTGCTCTACAGACCCCAGACCAGCATAATCCTGCCTTCACCAAAGAAGGATCTCGGCCCAGCCCACATGGAGGCTCCTTCACCAGAATTCCTCCACGCCCCACACTCTCTACTAGATGCAGAGCTCTGCCGGATGCTCAGCATCTCACAGGCCGCTTCTCTGTCTCCTGCCCTAATTGAAGTGTGCCTCCCCGCCCTCCCCTCCTAGCTCCCTTATATCTAGGGGCTGTGATGACACTGGGAGGCAGTGTCAGTGTTCTGCTTACCCCAGACGATCTTCAGAACATGCTTTTTCTGCCTTCCTGAACATAATACCAACCCTTCATGCTTCCAGAGTAAACTTAAAGCCCCTTTTTAGTAGCCTCCAGGTACCTACAGCTTCTTCAGGTACCATCAGGATATTGGAGTGGTTCTCACAGGTTCTGAGGATGAGCAAGTGTGGCTGCAAGAGCTGTGGAAAGTGAAAATATCCTTTGTGACCCCATGGACTGTAGCCTCCCAGGCTCCTCTGTACATGGGATTTTCCAGGCAATAGTACTGGAGTGGATTGCCATTTCCTTCTCCAGTGGATCTTCCCGACCCAGGGACTGAACCCGGGTCTCCCTCATTGGAGGCAGACGCTTTACCATTTGAGCCACCAGGGAAGTGCAGGAAGTACAAGAGCTGTGGATTTACCTTAATTGTGTGGAAAATTGGGGTAATTGTGTTTTCAATACAGTTGATTTCTGGTGGGGATGTTTGTACGTGGTAGGTGTATAACGGTGAGTGAGGGGGCCTCAGTCGAAGGACCAGGTTTGGAGGTACCCCTGTGCCTCCTCGAGCCTGAGTTGATCCAACGCCGCCTTCCTTTCTCTGCATATTCACTCTTCCCTGGGTCGTTTACCCGATTTGGGCCTCTAGTATCACCACACTTTCTTTTCTGTTATTGTTTCAAATGAGCTTTGGTGATGGACAGGGAGGCCTGGCGTGCTGCAATTCATGGGGTCGCAAAGGGTCGGACACGACTGAGAGACTGAACTGAACTATCATCCTTGCCTCTATCACTACTTTGTAAATACCTCCCCGTCTTTTATTAAGCTTCTTACCCTGCCCCTACTTCCTTTGCTTTCAACAGTTGAGGCTGCTTCTGAGTTAAAAGGGAAAATGCAATTTATTGAGGGAACTCCCTCCACTTCTCCTTCTCAACCCACAGTTTTTGTTTGTTTTTCATCTCTTCATCTTTTCCTTCTTCTCTCTTGATCTGGAGAAGGTGCTGACCCTCTTTCCCAAGAATTCATTCTTGTTTACCAGATTCTATCCCCTTTTCCCTTTAAAAACCTTGCTCTATAATGATGACCTTTCCTATATAGTTAATTTTTTCCTCTGCTGACTCCTTCCTCCTAGCATATGATCATGCTCAAATCTATTTAATCTTAAAGCAAACAATTATAAAGTCCTCCTCAACCCTGATGACTTTCTGTCATTTACCTTTTACATTTTCCTTTTACAGCTAAGTTTAAATCTATACTGTCTTCACTTCCACTTACTTGCTGCTGCTGCTGCTGCTAAGTCGCTTCAGTCATGTCCGACTCTGTGCAACCCCATAGACGGCAGCCCACCAGGCTCCGCTGTCCCTGGGATTCTCCAGGCAAGAATACTGGAGTGGGTTGCCATTTCCTTCTCCAATGCATGAAAGAGAAAAGTGAAAGTGAAGTTGCTCAGTCATGTCCAACTCTTAGCGACCCCTACCAGGCTCCTCTGCCCATGGATTTTCCAGGCAAGAGTACTGGAGTGGGGTGTCATTGCCACTTACCTGACAACCCTCTAAAGTCAGCTTCCACACTCAACTCTCCACTGAAATTGCCTTTGCTGAAACTGTTGGTAGCTTAATTTCCAAATCCAGTGAAAGTGTTTTGTCATTGTGGTATTTGATGTATCAGGGGTGTTTGATACTGTTGACAGTGTCTCCTTTTGGAAGCTCTTTTTTTCTGCTTTCAGAATCTCTCTCTCTCCTTCCCTTTCAGCCTTTCTCCTTTTCTGTTTCTTTACTGTGTTTCAGAGAAATTCTTTCATATATTCATTAAATAAATATTTGTTGAGTGCTTACTCAAGAATTCGTCTACAATATAGGAAAGTCCTTGCTTCCACAGAGTTTATATTTTTGTTGAGGGAAAGAGAAAGTAAATAAAATAAGCAAACAAACAAGAAACAATGTTAATGTTAAACAATATTAAACAAATAATAAACAATGTTAGACTGTACTATGCAGAGAAATAAGTGCAATATTAGTAAAGATTGAGCATCATCTTTAGATTGAAAATTCAGTAAAGGCCTCTCATCATGAGAAACGCTGGACTGGAAGAAACACAAGCTGGAATCAAGATTGCCGGGAGAAATATCAGTAATCTCAGATATGCAGACGACACCACCCTTATGGCAGAAAGTGAAGAGGAACTAAAAAGCCTCTTGATGAAAGTGAAAGTGGAGAGTGAAAAAGTTGGCTTAAAGCTCAACATTCAGAAAACTAAGATCATGGCATCCAGTCCCATCACTTCATGGGAAATAGACAGGGAAACAGTGGAAACAGTGTCAGACTTTGTTTTGGGGGGCTCCAAAATCACTGCAGATGGTGACTGCAGCCATGAAATTAAAAGACGCTTACTCCTTGGAAGAAAACTTATGACCAACCTAGATAGCATATTCAAAAGCAGAGACATTCCTTTGCCGACTAAGGTCTGTCTAGTCAAGGCTCTGGTTTTTCCTGTGGTCATATATGGATGTGAGAGTTGGACCGTGAAGAAAGCTGAGCGCCGAAGAATTGATGCTTTTAAACTGTGGTGTTGGAGAAGACTCTTGAGAGTCGCTTGGACTGCAAGGAGATCCAACCAGAACATTCTGAAGGAGATCAACCCTGGGATTTCTTTGGAAGGAATGATGCTAAAGCTGAAACTCCAGTACTTTGGCCACCTCATGTGAAGAGTTGACTCATTGGAAAAGACCCTGATGCTGGGAGGGATTGGGGGCAGGAGGAGAAGGGGACGACAGAGGATGAGATGGCTGGATGGCATCACGGACTCGATGGATGTGAGTCTGAGTGAACTCTGGGAGTTGGTGATGGACAGGGAGGCCTGGCGTGCTGCGATCCATGGGGTCGCAAAGAGTCGGACATGACTGAGCGACTGAACTGAACTGAACTGAAAGGCCTCTCTGAAGATTTCAAATTTTATCTGAGACTTGAAGGCTGAGAAAGCTAAGTAAAGATGAGGGGACGAGAATTCTAGCAGAAGAAATAGCCAAGGCAGAATCCCAGAGCTGAGATAAAATTGACACATTTAAAGGATTTCTCCTTTCAATATGTAGATATATCTGAGCAGAATAACACCAGGGGCTCAAGAGGATGAGCAGGGCCAAGGCGACTGAGGGGGAGCAGACAGAAGCCAGAAGACGAGAAATGAAAGTCTTCCACAAAGAAGGAATCTTCAGGAAACCCCTGTGGTCCAGAGGTTAGGACTCCACACTTCTCCTGCAGGGGGCATGGGTTTGATTCCTGGTAGAGAACCAAGATATTATGGGCAGTGTGGCACAGACAAAAAAAAAAAAAGGAAGTTGTCAGTGTTAGTTGTGTCAAATATTACTGAAAGGTAAAATAAAATGAGAGCAAAGAGGACCCGTGGATCTGCCAAATGGTATAATGGTAACCTTGACAAGTGCAGTCTTGGGAAGATAGGGGAGACAAATGCTTGTTTGAAAAGGGTGGAAGAGGAGTATGAGGTGAGAAAGGATGGGCTATCATTGTTTCAAAGAGCATTTCTAGGAGAAAGAGAGATGGACAGAGCTCTAGAGATGTGCTCTACAAATAGCCACAGGTGGCTGTTTAAACATTGTAATTAAAATGAAGTAAAATAAAAAGTTCAGTTCCTCACTCACACTAACCACAGTTGAAGTGCTATATAGCCACATGTGTTTTGTGGTTACTGTCAACCAAAACAGATATTTTTATCATTGCAGGAATTTCTACTGGACAATCTTGCACTAGAGGATGTGGGGTTAAGAAAGGTTTTTAAATTTTATTGTTGCTGTTGTTTGTAGTTGTCTGCGTTGTAGTTAATTTTTTAATGTAATGAATACCAGACACAACAGCAAATCACATAGAGATTGGAAGTGCATCTTTCTTCCTGAACCTCTCTTTCTTTATCTCTCTTCAGCTGCTGGTGTGGCCTGGAGACCCATCCATGACTCCCACTTTTCCGATTCTACACATCCCCCCCTGACTACCTTGTCCATGCTGACGATCACCCTCATTATTATGTTTCCTTTCTGAGTAGCAGATCCATGGTCCACCTACCTGAAGACCGTGTCAACTTAGAATTCCCACAGCAATTTCAAACTCAGTATTGTCCAAAACCATACCTCCAGCTTCTCCTGGTCCTGTTTTTATAGCACCTTCTTGAAACCCACCTGCTTGCCCATTCCAGCAATGTGAGAGTCATCTTGAACTCTTTTTCTCTTCCTCATTCTTTATAACTGGTCAGTCACTAAATGGCTAGTTTGATTTGGAAACATTTGCAGAATTAATTCTCTCCTCTCCATCTTCACTGACTTATTTAAACTCTAGCTTTTTGGACCATGTGGACTGGCCAGCAGGATACTCATACCCACCACCCCCTTCTCCCAAGAGAGTGAAGTCGTTCAGTCGTGTCCGACTCTTTGTGACCCCATGGACTGTAGCCCCCCACAGGCTCCTCTGTCCATGGGATTTTCCAGGCAAGAATACTGGAGTGGGCTGCCATTTCCTCCTCCAGGGGATCGTCCTGACCCAGGGATCGAACTTGGGTCTCCCGCATTGCAGGCAGACTCTTTACCATTTGAGCCACCAGGGAATCCCTTCTCCCAGGCTAGCCTCTCGTAGAGAGGATGAGGAAGGGATACATTCAGCTAGAGGAGGTTTGTCTCATGGACCTAAAACGGAGACTGTTGGAGAGTGTCCGGGAAAAACTTTGCTTTCCTGATTAAAAAGGACAGGTATAGCTGCTGCTCCTCTTTCTTTCTCTTCTTCCACCTCTGACTGCTGACACCATGACTGTTACTGTTTTGCAATCACTGAGGGAAAGGCAAAGAGAATCTTAGTGCCCCAAGCCCTGACCAGTGCCAGTAAATACCTACCCCTAGGTGTCTCAGTATGGAAAAAAATAAACCTTGAGTTAAGCCAGAGTGGATTCTTTTACTTGTGGCCCTAAGCGTCCTTGACTGATAGTCCGCTACCTGGTTTCCCCTGTTTAAGTCTCTCTGCAGTGTTCCATTCTTCACAACCTAGACTAGAATAACCTTTATAAAATGCAAATTTGATCCTGCTATATTTCCCTAATTAAATCCTCTGCTGGCTCTCCTCTGTAGAGGATAAAGTTCAGACTCCTTTGCATGGCATGCAGACCTTCCACCATCTCCGGCTGCCTGTTCTTGCAGCCTCATTCCTTGGCACTGTACAGCACAGACTTGTCGCCAAGTAAACCATGGTCTTTCCTGCATTCCTGGCAGGTGCTGCTGCTTCTGCCTGGAATACCTTCTTTTCTTCACGTCGTTCACCCTCCTCTCTCAGAGCTCTATCTTTATATCCTCATCCTTAAGGTTCCATTTCCTTAGTATTTTTTTTTTATCACAGTCACATTTTTATTGTCTTTTCTTCTCACCAGAATATGAACATCTCTATGATTTTTCTTATTCACCTTTGTCTTCCCAATATTGGGTAGAGGACTTGGATTCAGGGAATTGTTTGTAAAATGAATGAATGAATGAGTGCATTAAACCAGGGGCCTTGAGTCTCTCTGTCATTCTATTTCTCATAATCACATGGGTTCTCTGAAATTCATCTTCGTATGTAAAACAAGGGTAAATGATCTTACCTTGGTCTAGATCATAGGGCCATGTGGAGCGTAAATGAAATTATATGTTTTTGTCAGCTCTGTAATTTTAAAAGCAGCACTGACCTCAGTGACAGGCAGACACAGATTAAAATCCATGGATCTACTAATTTACAAATTTGAGCAAGTTAGGCAAACTCTGTGAGCCTCAGTTTATTAAATTGGTAGAAGCTTGTGTATAAATCTGTGGGGTTGTGATGAGGACTAAATGAGACACTGGGAGTGAGAATTTCTGGCTTATAATGGGGGCTCAGTAAATATTAGCTGAAGTGGAGGTAAGGAGGAGAGGTCTTCAACCTTGGTGAGATCCCAGTTGGGATGCCCAGCTTCTGAAACTAAGCAGGGCCCTGTGGGGGCTCTTGGGCATTAAAGCCTTTCTGTGTCCCCTTGCCTGAGTTCCAAAGAACTGGTTCAATCAGTTGCTAATCAGGGAAGGGAGAGGATGCAGAGATGAGCAGGGAGCAGTCAAGAAAAAACATGCAACCTTGGGGCAGGGTTCCGGTTCTACCTCAAGGGATATACCGAACATCTTTGGGCTCCTCTGTGGAACTAAAATCTCCACCAAATGAAAGATGGTAACTACTTGATGATACACCTCTTTCCACAGAAGGCCACAGTTTGCCTGTCACCTGACACCAGGTCATCTCTGGATTGAAGGAATGTGAGCTCTTAATAATAGTAATTATCACGGTGGTGTTTGCCAAACTATCATTTTTCTATTCCGTCATTCTTTCTGCAATTCTTGCCTGGAATTCTACGGTAACAAAGAACTGTTTTTTAACTTCACTTCATTATTTATTCAATCATTTATCTTTATCAGTATGGAATCAGGTATATATGGAATCACGACTATCTTTTATTTTGTTGCTCAACTTACTCCACGCTTGGCTATTGAGAGACTCTTAACATTGGCTCTTTTGTCCTTCAGACATTTATTAAAAATAAATAAGAAAATGAGGAAGACTACAATGAGCCCAGTGATTCTGGACTGGAATTGGAGGTATCAGTATGAGCTCATGATTTTTAACATATATACAGATAGATAAATGCAGACAAAGATATAGATGTGTCTATGTTCATACATACATTTTCTAGCTCTTTTCCCTGAAAGGATCTAGAAGTAATGGGCACAACTAGAACCCAGATCTTAGTTTCTAAATATCACTTTGCAAAAAGGTGATCCATTGATACTTGATGAGGAATTCCAGGGTGAAGACAAGGAAAGAACCAATTGGCCTAAAACATCTTGTGGTGGTAAAATGTAAGGAAGTACTAAGAAAACGGTGGGGGCGTGTCAAAAGGACAGAAAAGTTTATGTGAATTTTAGAATTCCAAACAGTAAATGTAGAAGAAGGAATGGTAGAAATAGAAAAACGACAATTTGGCAAACAGCACAGTAGTAATTGTAATAATTGTTGCAGGCAAGTATCAGCAATGGATGCTAAGATTAGTGGAAGAAAGTATGTTAAGAAATAAGATACCTTATTTGCATAATCTCAGAATACTTTTTCCCTGTGTTTCTTTTTTCTGACAGGGAGAAATATCACTCTTTTATACATAATATAGGTACTTGCTGCACTCAATATGCCAGCAAATTTGGAAAACTCAGCAGTGGCCACAGAACTGGAAAGGTCAGTTTTCATTCCAATCCCAAAGAAAGGCAATGCCAAAGAATGCTCAAACTACCACACAATTGCACTCATCTCACACGCTAGCAAAGTAATGCTCAAAATTCTCCAAGCTAGACTTGAGCAATACGTGAACCATGAACTGCCAGATGTTCAAGCTGGTTTTACAAAAGGCAGAGGAACCAGAGATCAAATTGCCAACATCCACTGGATCATGGAAAAAGCAAGAGAGTTCCAGAAAAACATCTATTTCTGCTTTATTGACTATGTCATAGCCTTTGACTGTGTGGATCACAATAAACTGTGGAAAATTCTTCAAGAGATGGGAATACCAGACCACCTGACCTACCTCTTGAGAAACCTGTATGCAGGTCAGGAAGCAACAGTTAGAACTGGACATGGAACAACAGACTGGTTCCAAATAGGGAAAGGAGTACGTCAAGGCTGTATATTGTCGCCCTGCTTATTTAACTTATATGCAGAGTACACCATGAGAAACGCTGGGCTGGAAGAAGCACAACTGGAATCAAAATTGCCGGGAGAAATCTCAATAACCTCAGATATGCAGATGACACCACCCTTATGGCAGAAAGTGAAGAGGAACTAAAAAGCCTCTTGATGAGAGTGAAAGAGGAGAGTGAAAAAGCTGGCTTAAAGCTCAACATTCAGAAGACGAAAATCATGGCATCTGGTCCCATCACTTCATGGGAAATAGATGGGAAACAGTGGAAAGAGTGTCAGACTTTATTTTGGGGGCTCCAAAATCACTGCAGATGGTGATTACAGTCATGAAATTAAAAGATGCTTACTCCTTGGAGGGAAAGTTATGACCAACCTAATAGCATATTCAAAAGCAGAGATATTACTTTGCCAACAAAGGTCTGTCTAAGTCAAGGTTATGGTTTTTCCAGTAGTCATGTATGGATGTGAGAGTTGGACTGTGAAGAAAGCTGAGCGCTGAAGAATTGATGCTTTTGAACTGTGGTGTTGGAGAAGACTCTTGAGAGTCCCTTGGACTGCAAGGGGATCCAACCAGTCCATTCTAAAGGAGATCAGTCCTGGGTGTTCTTTGGAAGGACTGATGCTAAAACTGAAACTCCAATACTTTGGTCACCTCATGCAAAGAGCTGACTCATTGGGAAAGACTCTGATGTTGGGAGGGATTGGGGGCAGGAGGAGAAGAGGCCGACAGAGGATGAGATGGCTGGATGGCATCACTGACTCCATGGACATGAGTTTGAGTGAACTCCAGGTGTTTGTGATGGACAGAGAGGCCTGGCGTGCTGCGATTCATGGGGTCGCAAAGAGTCGGACACGACTGAGTGACTGAACTGAACTGATTGTTCAATCTAGTATTACACATAAAGTAAATTCAGAATGCTAATCCATAAACATGAAAAACACATTCATCAAGTAGAATTTGTCACTAGCCTTTGACAACATATGGTAAAAATACTTTTAAAAAATCAGTCTTACTTAGATTAGTTCTTTTCTTCCTCACTCCTTTGAGTGTGGTTATGTTACTCATTTTTAATAAAGCGAGGTTTATTTTTCACTGTCTGTATTCCCATTTGGATCCTTCTACACTCCTCTTCCAAACACACACTCACACATTCTGCTTGTTGCTACTTTATCATTTACACAGTAATTTTCTGGATATGCAAAACATTCCCATGGCTCTAAAATAAAATCTGAACTATACAGAAAAGGCAAACTCAGCTAAGTTCTCCACCAACCTCACCCGTACTCCCGACCCTGTTCCCATTTCCGTGCTTTTACAACAGCTTTCCCACTCAACTTCTGTAGGGATTAATCACACTAGTTTTTGGTTTACCCTTCCTGTATTTCTTTTCGCACAAATGGCAGACACACATGCCTTTTCTTAGGGTTTCTCTTCTCTTACATGAAAGGCAGTATCCTACAGATAGAAAGACCATTGTGGGTGCTGGGTGGAGGGGGACTGGAGAGAGGCTCGGGTGGATGTGAAGAGAATACTTGGGAGGCTGCTGCTGGGGACCAGGTGAGAGGCAGGGACACGGGTGCAGCTCCAGTGGTAGCAGAAAAGCAGAAAAGAGGGCAGGTTTGAGTGATGTTTTTGGAGGTGATGGTGTCATAATTTGGTGACTGATTACTGGGAGTGATGTCATGGATGATGCTTTGGTTACTGGCTGACTGATTGGGTGGATGCTAGTGTGGTTCGCGGAGACAGAGAACATTGACAGGGTCAGCTTTGGCGAGAGGTCTCCCATGTAGGTCTGTGTTTGGACGTGTTAAGTTTGAAATGGATCAGCTGAGGCATCAAGTACAGAGGGGAGGTCAGAAGAGTAATTTCTCAAGATGTGAATTCTTCCCTGATCTTCTGGACACTCAGGGCAGGGAGTGAGTACAGTCGTGTGGGGAGCAGGATCCAGTATCTGATTCCAGTGTGACACCAGTGGGGTGTCTTACAGTTTAACCCAATCCTGACACTATCCACCCTGAGAGAGCATCAGGTTCCACAGTTTGAGGGCTCAGTTCTACAAGAGTTAGCCCTTCGTGTCTGACGCCAATCCCAAGCCCAGCATTTCACCTGTGCTTCTGGCTGCCTGGCTATAAATCAGAGGTTCCTGTGACTTCTTCCTAAGGTTCCATTCATTTGCTACAATGACTCACCGAACGCAGGAAACCAGCTTACTCACTGGATTACTGGTATACTACAAAGGAGAATAAGGGATACTGATGAAGTGCTGCATAGGGTGAGGTCTTGTACAAAGGAACTTCTGTCCTCATGGAGTTTGGGGCCTGGCACAGTGGCACTTGGAAGTGTTCTGCTTCACCAACCTGGGAGCTCTCTGAGACCCATCCTTTTGGGTGTTTATGGAGGCTTCATTGCTCAGACATGACTGGTAAATCACTGGCTAGATGTGGGGCTAAAAGTTGGTTCCTCAGGTGACCAAGCCCTATCCGTAGGTTCTATAGGGACTTTCCAAAAGTCACCTCATTAATACGACAAAAGACACCCTTATTGCTCTCATCAAAGGAAATGTTTTAGAAGTTTTGTGACAGAAAAGGGGATGAAGACCAAACGAAAGTGAAAGTCACTCAGTCGTGTTTGACTATTTATGAGCCCATGGACTGTGTAGCCTGCCAGGCTCCTCTGTCCAGGGGATTCTCCAGGCAAGAATACTGGAGTGGGTAGCTGTTCCCTTCTCTGGGTTGGGGTGGGGGGTGGGTCTCCCTGACCCAGGGATCGAACCGGGGTCTCCTGCATTGCAGGGGGATTCTTTACCAGCTGAGCTACCAGGGAAGCTCAAAGACCAAATATACATTTTCAATTAAAATCTCAGTAGAAACCCCAGTTCTCAGCAGAACAAAAACACAAACAAAACCTTGGTAGTCATCCCAACTTCTTGCAAGAGGCTGGCTCCTCAGAGCAGAGTGCCTGCCAGACGATGTGTTCCAGAGGGTGAGGTCAGAGGCACGGGGCAGTCCCTGCCTCTCAAGGTGGAGGTGGGATGGCAGAAGATTAGGGGCTAGAGTTGTGCCTGATTTCCTAGTCTCAAAGAAAAAGTCAACTGCTATACCAGTAGACAAAGGATGTTGCAGTCATCAAGCCGTTACATTACAGCCACCCCTGCGGGTGAGCCCCGAGGAGACTCAGGGTGGAAACAGAGGCCCACCATCAAGCGATCAGGCACTTCAGCCCCTCCCTCCAGTGATGGACCCTGAGGCGACCCAGGGTGAGAAAGCACAGGATGCTGGTCCCAGAGAACGGAGGTGCATGGAGAAGGGGTTATTTCAATGAGCCCAGATTCTTGCATCTTCCCATACACAGAAAAGTGCTACCTCTTGAACTCGAGATACCTAGTTTTCTTTAACTAACGGTAATCTTTTGATGTTCCAGCTAACTGGTCTTTGTTGCAAAAACTATGTATCCTGCTTCCTCTCTTTCTTCTCAGAGCAGTCTCTCTGCACCCTGAGCTTAAGTCTTCAATTTCATCCACCAAATAAAATGCAATTGTCAGCTTGTGGGCTGTGCAACTTTTTCAGTCAATAGAAGTCACCCTAAAATGTTACTGACACCATATTTGAGTTAACTTCAACTGGACGATATTCCCGCAGCTCACAAGACCTATCTGGGGCCTTGGCTCACACTGAAGAACCCCCACCTGAAAACCAGTGGTGTCAGGGGAAGAGGAGACCAAACTTCTCCCCTTATCCACAGAGAGGGAGCTATCCGAAGGAGGCCCTGCTGAACCCCTTGGGAAGAGTGTAGTGGGGTCAGTGTGAGCTGGAAGCATAGATGCTGCAAGACTCTTGTGTTGTAGCCTCCCTCCTACCCTTTGGGGTGAAGGTAAGGAGGTAGTGAACACTGCAGTTTCCAGAGCTCAATAAGAAATTTGTTGAGAAGTCTCTTGGGGCAGATGCTCAGACCATGAGTACAGATGGAGGCGAAGGTTTCCTGAGTGCATTGTAACATAGCAGGAGGGACAGAGAAGGGGAAAAGGGAGCCACTGGGGTGGTGATAGGCAGTGTGCCTCACTTTAGGTCCCTTGGCATTTCACACTCAATCTTTAGCTAGAAACTCAGGAAACAACAAAAAGCGTAACCTTGGTTCTCCTTGGGAATCAGTAAGAGGCCTGGGCTTTGGGGACAGTGAGGGTGCTCCGGGGTGGGCAGTGTGTGGGGTGGGAAGGCAGGCAGGTGCAGGGAGGCCCAGAAGCAGCATCACAGAAGTAGAGAGAACACGGGGGAATCGGAAGTGGGAGGCCTGCTGCAGGAGCTTCCGGAAACTGGACAAGGGCTTTTGACTGTTTGGGGTTGAGGAATTTAGGTGCAGGCTAGGATTAATCCAGTCCTCAAGGGGAAACCCTTTGGCATCTGAATTACATGTGTATATGATAATAACATTAGTAGATTCTATTTACTGAGCTATGTGCTAAGTATTTTTTAAATGTATTCTCTCATTTACTTCTATGCTCATAACAACAGCAACAAGTTTGTTATTGCTTCTATGGGATTCAATCCATTAAAACGTCATTCTTTGTACTCCATTTTAAACTAGGTGACTTTTGAGCTTTAAAAACAAATCCATTTCTGATTATTTTGAAATCTGGATATATGGTAAGTGGTGAATAAAGACAATGCTCCAGATAGGCAATAAGCAAGAGAGAATGATGGCTGGGATTTAGAACATCATCTGTTTTTACTCACTTGCATGCTAAGTCAGTGATGGTGATGGTGGTGATGACTCCTGAAATGCATAGGCCCTCATATCAGAAGGGATTTGGAGAGGTCTTCCAGTATATCTTCTTCAACTAATGAAAGCCTGATTCATTCCTGAAAGATGTCTACCTTATTTTACAAAATGCCCCAAGAATCTTGAAACCTCTGTCTCGTTCTAATTTTCAAACGTTGGTTAATTTTTGGCCATGCTTGGTCTTTGTTGCTGTGCCTGGGCTTTCTCTAGTTGCAGCAAGGCAGGGCTACTCTGTGATGGGGAGTGCAGGCTTCCAATCGTGGTGACTCCTCTTGTTGCAAAGCACAGGCTCTAGGCACTTGGGCTCCAGTAGTTGTAGCAGGCAGGCTCAGTAACTGTGGCTCTAGAGCCCAAGGGCTTCCAGAGCACAGGCTCAGTAACTGTGGTCCACGGACTTAGGTGTCCCTTGGCATGCGGAATCTTCCCAGACTAGGGATTGACCCTGTATCCCATGCATATGCAGGCAGATTCTGAACCACTGGATCACCAGGGAAGACCTTTTCCTGGATTTTAGCCAGAGTTCCCTTCTTATATGTGTTTATTCTTTTCCTCCATTAAAAAATCCAACAAATAACTATAGAATAGCACAAGGCTTCCTTCGTAGCTCAGTCGGTAAAGAGTGTGCCTACAATCAACCAGGGGTTCAATTCCTGGGTTGGGAAGATCCCCTGGAGAAGGAAATGGCAACCCACTCCAGTACTCTTGCCTGGAGAATCCCATAGACAGAGGAGCCTGGCGGGCTATAGTCTATGGGGTCACAAGAGTCAGACATAACTGATTGACTAAGCATACCACACACACACATAGAACAGGATTTGTATTTTTCCCCTGAACCACAGCAAAAGGAAGTTAAAGAAAGCGTAAAGAAGTAAACTATATGGTCATGGACAACAAGAGATTGATGATAAATGGGAAGCTGGGTTTGGGGATAGAGAAGCTGGAAATAATTAGTTCAGCTTTCACCAAGACAGAAACGCCGATTCACTCTTGATTCTTTGTTTTCAAATTCTGGGAACCATGGTGTGGATAAAGAGTCACTTGGAGAGTCTGCCAAAACCTACCTGTTTCTTTGGACTTTTATTTGCAGCAAGATTTCTCTGATTTCTTCAGAGCTGGACTGCATGAGATCTTGGCTTCCAGCCCTGTATACATTTGCTCCCTTTGAGAAGGGATATTACTATCACTTATTGGATATCTACACTATGTCACGCACTGAGCTTTGATATTTCATATAATTTGTTCATCTCAGCCATCTGGAAAGGATTATTACTTCTGCCTTGCAGATGAGAGCTCTGATGTTCAAAAATTAAAGTGTCACCCCCATGGTACCCTGACTGGTAAGTGATGGAGGTGGATGGAGCCCAGCTGTATATGCTCCAGAATCACTCACATGGAGATCATGGGGCCACGGTGTCTACCTGCCTCCCTAGATTCTGATTGAGGTGGTCATGCTTTCTCCTGAGCATCTCCCTGGTCTCCTCCTCTAGTTTATGAACCTACAGCTTTGCCTTCTGCCAAGGATGAAGGGGTTCATCTCACGTATTTACACATATTTGAATCTTTACTGTCAGCTCTAACTCATAACATCAAGTTGGGCCTGTTCCGCAGTCTTTCCCTTGCCCTTCTTCCATGGAATGAACAGATTTTGCATACCTATTCACCCCCAGGGTGGCATCTGCCAGACCACACATTCCACTCTGGAGGGGGCCATCTGAGAGCTGTCTGGGCCCATCCCTTGGCCTGTGTGTAGGACAGTGTGTGTGCCTGAAGAATGCCCGGGGCGGCACATGAGCCGTGATTCAGAGGGGTAGCTGCCAACACATCTGAGGGCACAGAACCCACTCTGCTAGGCTGAGGAGGGCCCACCTCACCATGCTGGGCTGAGGAGGGGCCACCCCACTATGCTGGGCTGACAAGGGGCCACCCCACTGCGCTGGGCTGACAAGGGGCCAGCTCCTCTGTCTGGCAGATGGTCTGTTTTTGGTAAGACTGCACCAGGCAGGGTATAGCGGAGAAATAAGGCCATGTGGAAACAGAGTTGTCACTGTGGCTTTTGAAATCAAATGAATAGCCGTTACAAACTTCTGCCCGAAATCCTTCAAAAAGGGATAAGAATAACCCTGACCCCACTTCCAGCTCTTCCTCAATCAGTTCAAGCTGAATGAAGAGCAATCCTATTTGGAACAAGAAGATGGATACAATTCAGGATGGTGGATGTCCTCTCTGAGTCCCCTCGACCTTCAAAATGAGAACTGTCTTTGGATTTATTATCCAATTATTTATTGGATATTATTTATCATCCAATTATTATGCAATCCTTGAATCCCAAAGACCAACCTTAGAGCAAAACATTCTCTTTGAAGGCCGAGGACATGGGAAAGCATGGTTCTCCACAGGGAGGGGAGTGGGAGAATCTCAAACTGGGAGATTTGGGGAACTGGGCAGGATGAGAATACAGAACAGGAGAGTAGGCTGTGTAACTCGGCTGTGTCTGGGAGTGAAGCTGCCCTCCCTGAAGTGGGATTTAACAGGAGGTGCCCCTGACCAACCTATGTTAGTCAACCTTGTGTTGGTGCCAGGGCCCCAGGTTTCTACCAAGTCATACTTTAGAGCTAGTCCCAAGCTTCCCTGTTTATCACAGAAATTAATAAAAAATAAAGTGAGCTTTCATCAGGTTGCATCTTAAGAAGCAGTTCAACTCAATGCATTGTGGTGGACCATGCAGGAAAGGCCTTCTCTCTTGGAGGCTGGGGTGGGGAGGTTCTGAGATAATACGTGACTGAGCCCATCATGGGAGACCCCGTTGGCTGTGACAGGCCTGGTTCTCACCCAGGGCCAGGAGCAAGGTGGTAGGCTTTTGGGTGTGTGTCTGTGTATGTGTGTGTGTGTGGAGTGTACACAGAAACTGTCACAGCCACACCTCACATGCACCCACACCCGACATGCCAGAGCAGGGCGCAGTCATTTGTTGTCCTTACCTTAACCCTCTCATCATTTTCAGAAACACTAAGCCTTGATGTGTTGGGTCCCTAAGGACATGGTCCAGAAATGCTCAGCAGACCTACAGGGTACATTTTCAACCCGCTTCCCTTTATCCGACCCCCATATTTGGGCATCGTGGACTCCAACCAGGTCATGTCTCTGAACAGTATTTATTTCCTGAGGGGAAGCAGGGGCTATGTCCAGCTATGTCCGATCTTCAAGCTTATATTTGTAAGCCCGCACTGCCTACCCACAGTACCCTCTGGCATATTTGCAAGTTGCACGACTTGGTCAGGGAATTTGGGATTAATATGAGTCATTAGACGGCTACTTTCCCAAATTAAATAAGAAGCCACAATACTAAATATGATCCTGAACATTTAATCTCTGCTGTTTCAGAATACACTTTAGAGCTTAAAGACCTTTCAGGTTAGACTTCTGCTGGTGACTGCCAGTCCTGAGGGTGCTGTGTGGACACAGGGGACAAGGGGAGGGGAGGGGCCTGCAGTGTGGGTGGAAATGGGAGCCCCAGCTCTGATCTCAGCTCTGTCACTAATGGCACAGTGACCATGATGAGTCACTTCCCTTCCCTAAAAGGATTGGATTAGAGTGTCTCTATGGCCCCTCTCAGCTCTGACAGTCTATAAATAAATAATTAGCAGAGAATGTAATGTGCTGATTTTCCATAGGAATTGAGGAAATCAAAAAATAACTTGCAATCATGTAGACAAAGGCTTTCAAGAGTTTCTTGGTATTTACAATGTCTCTAGGCTTGAGTTCCTAACTCACTGTTGACCCAGCCCTGGCTTCAGTCCTGTGCAGATGGGAGATCCAGAGCAGGAAAAACAGGGATCTCGGAGTCAGGGCCTGTTGCAGTTTATTACTGAGTTTAACAAGCCCAAGGACAAGACCCTTCCCAGGGGAAGTGTGATGTGTAGACATTCATCCTGCCTCCACAGACCAACAAGAGTGTCAGGATGTGTCTGATCCTTGGGACTAAGGACAGTGAGAGGGCCACAAACAGACTCCTTGGCTGTGGCCCCCTGTCCAGAAGGCCTGAAGCGAGAGGGGACTCCAGCAAGGGCTGAGCCAGTCTCCATCCATTGCAGGCATTCTGGGGGCACCACATTTCACGTGACCCTGCATTTGCCTAATGTCACGGGTACATCTACTGTCTCATTTGACTATTTTTCTCAGGCTCAGCCATGCCTCTCCACTCAGTTCTAGGCTGAACTCTACCCGACATAAGAAAATTTTCAACCAGAGCAGAATTCTGAGCAATGACTTCTTGTGTCATATAAATAGCATCAGTGATATATACAGCCTATAATACACACACACACACGCGCACACACGCACACACACACACACAGCCATTTGCACAGGCACCGAGGGCTTCCTGTGTGGCTCAGACGGTAAAGCGTCTGCCTGCAATGCAGGAGACCCAGGTTCAATCCCTGGGTCAGGAAGATCCCCTGGAGAAGGCAATGGTAACCCACTCCAGTACTCTTGCCTGGAGAATCCCATGGATGGAGGAGCCTGTAGTCTCCTCTGGGGTGCAGTCCACGGGGTTGCAAAGAGTCAGACATGACTGAGCGGCTTCACTTTCATTGGCACAGCTGCTCGGAATATAAATGTGTAGTCCAGTCTCTCCCCCAGCGAGAGGAGACCACTGGAGACGAGCTGACCCCGTGCAGCTCCTGAGTCGTGCTCTGGGTCCCAGCCTGGGCAGTGGGGTGCGGGGAGGGGCTGTGTGGGTGGGGCTGGTGGCCAGCGGCCTACTCCTTCAGCAGTCCCAGCTTCTTCAGCGCCTCCCTTCTGTGTTCATCTGACACTCCCTTTGGGGAGATCCTGACACTGACACAGGGGGGCCGGGGCAGCTTGTCTCGGCTCTGCCCCTGGTAAGACAGGCGCTTGGGGGCCCCCTCCTGCTCCAGGTCAGCCAGCTTGCCCACCTGGATACCCTCGAAGTCCTTCCCAGTGCCCAAGGAGGCCGGGCGTGGCCGGGAATTACGCAAGATGCTAGGCGAGATCCGGTCCAGGTAGGAGACTTTTTCCAGAGAGGTGCTGGTTTGGGGGCTGGGAGCCTTCTCGGCTGAGAGGTAGCTGCTCAGCCCAATGCCTGACCGCTCCAGGGTGTTGGACTTGAAGCTCATCTGTCTGAGGCCAGGGACGCCACTCTCCTGGAGGGTCAGCCCAGACTCTGGCTTTTGCTGAGTCAGGGGACCATGTGCCTGTGGGCCCTTTGGGACAGGAATTGGCATGGATTTGGCAGCTGGAGCTGTCCCTGGAGTGGGTTCCTGGGTGGGAACCAGAACCTTGCCTGGAGAAGGCGGTTGGGCCAGAGCTGGTGCTTTCCCGGGAGAAGGGCCCTGCTTGGGTGCAGGGGCCGGGGCCCTTCCGGGGACCTGAGCTGGGGCCGGGGACTCGGCCTGAGTGCCAGTCTCCTTGAGCCTGATGGAGGGCCTGCTTAAGCGGAGGCTGGGCTCCTCCTGGTCCTGCGGCAGCCCCAGCTTCTCCAGTGCTTCCCTGCGTGCCTTCCTCTGCTCCTGCAGAGAGGACGAGGTAGGGCTGGGGTCCCCGGGTGCAGCCTCCAAGTGGCAGGACAGCCGGTTCCGGGGGTCACTGTGGAAACTGCCTCGGCTGCTCTTCAGGACAATGTTTGGTGGCAGTTTCCGGGGCTTAGGGGCCGTGAGGGGGGCCGGCCGGGCACTTGGATGGCCCCCTGACAGGACGGCCGCATCTCCAGTGCCTGCATCCTGAGAGGACACCAGGGGAAGAGGCCGAGGTGGCGCAGGTTCCCCGGTTGAACCTTTCTCACTGGCTTTTTGGGACATGGCCTCTGGAGCGGGCTTCCTGTTTCTCTGGGAGCTAAGTGATGGGTGGACCTGGGGCCTGGGGCTCAGCTCCCCTGGTCCTCTGGGCAGGCTGCCTTGCCCACGCTGCTCGGGCTGGATGTCCTGGAAAGCCTCCGGTGGGGGGATGAGCGCTCCGTCCAGCTCAAGGGCAGTGTCTGGGGGCGCGGCCAGTGCCTGGCTGGGCTCACGGCTCTGGCTGAC
Organism: Budorcas taxicolor; assembly: GCF_023091745.1. Lineage (NCBI taxonomy): Eukaryota > Metazoa > Chordata > Mammalia > Artiodactyla > Bovidae > Budorcas > Budorcas taxicolor. Next base: position 6,606,685 of record NC_068925.1, read on the forward strand.
CCGCTCTGTCTCAGGTGCCGAGACAAGTCCCTCGGATCCCCCTGGATTATGGCTGTTAGTCAGGGTGGTGCTTTTTCTGAGGTTCTGGTTTCTGCCGATGTGGATATTTCTGGGGAGGCTATAGGAGCCAGACCTGAGGCCCAGGCTTTGGGGCCCGGGTGGATGAGCTGAGCTGAACGGAGTCACTCTTTTTGGCTCTGGTCCTTGGCCAGTTGTCTCCTTGGGATGTCCTGTAAGAGTCAGGGGAACAGGTGAAGAAGAGTAGGCAGTGAGAACCCTGCTGTCAAGGGGAGAGGAAACACTTCCCACACTCTGATCTCCAAGTCGCAATGGACGGGTTTTGTCTGCTTGTTGTTGTCGTTGTTGTTTCTTTGTTCTTGAAGGACAACGCTTTTGTCTGGATATCATTTAGACAACAGATCAATCCTAGCAGATTTCCTTCAACCAGGGATTAGCATTTCCTGGTGGCTGGGCAAAGGGCAGCCCAGACAGCTCTGTGTCCCTGACTCAGGCTCTTCCTAACCTCTGCAGATACAGGATGGTTGGGATTCAGGACAGTCCCTCCCGCTGTCCTGGGGCTCCCAGGTAACTGAGTCCAGTGGAAGCACTGAGCTTGAACAGCATCAACAGGTGATTTGCTCTCGCCCCACCAGGCATCTGCCTTCTTCCACCTCCACTTCCTGTAAACACCTGGATGACTCTGTAATGGCCACAGCTGTCCCTGCACCACAGGGTGATACGGGCTCTTTCCTTCCAGTGAGTAAGCATAAGCACCAGGCCCACTGGGCCAGGAAATCAGCCTGCTGTATCACCAGAGACAGTGGGTCTAACATATTGTCAATAAATATTTCCCAAGTGTATGAGGTGATGGCAGTCCTAATGCCAATGGGGCTGTCTTCCTGGGATGTGTGGCCACACTTACATGCCATCTTTGTCTCCATCTACTGAGCCACAACATCATTCCACACTCTCTCACAAGGCCCTCAAGGTGCCACCCACTGAAATTAAGGGAGCCCCTCCCTCTGCTTATCTCCTGCAGCCTCATCCTCTGGGTCACCCAGATTAGCTCCCCAGACTGACTCAGGTTTTCCAGAGCCACCCACCCACCCCTCACTGCTTCTCTCTCCCACCTCGGTGGTCATATGGCTTTAGAATGTCTCCATAAGAGAGTGGGAGCCGGTCAAATCCCCTTCCCTCCCAGACTTTGATACTTCGTACAAAGACACAAGAAGCTGTCTTGGACAATCCCTCCTTCCCCCCAAGGACAAGGCTTTATTCTAGCCCCAAGTAGAGAGGAGAGTGTTTGTTCCTTCTTCTGCCCATGACTCAGAGCAGAGGGCAGACAAGACGGAAAGCGGCCAGGAAGATGTAGTATTTTTTTGGTTTTTTAGACAGTCTGTCTTACCCTGGGGGGCAGGCTGGGTCGTGGGCAGTGCTCCGGGACCTTGGGGAGTTGTGGCTTGCTCAGACTCGTCAGTGGACAGCCCGCTGTCAGCCTCAGTGTCCAGGGAGCCAATGGTTTCCTCCAGGAAGAGCAGACACTCCTTCTCTTCAGCGGACAGGAAATCGTAGCTGCTGTCACTCTGGAGTGAGGAGAGGGCGGGGGAGCTGTGACAGGCAGCTCTCCAGAAACTGGTGGGGCCCAAGAGCCACCCTGCCTTGGGGAAGGAATGCCGAAGAGCCGGACCACCATGCCACTCTGCAGACCTGCTGGAGCTGCTTCCTGAAGCCGCAAGCACCGGGAGGGCAGAGCCTGTCGGGCTGTGGTCCCCTTGGCACCCAGCTCCGACAGCTGGGCAGGAAGACTGCAAAGGGCTTTTCATTTGCTAAGTCCTGGGTGGAATGCTTCCAGGCACAGATTAGAAGGTCCCGGGTTCTAATTTTACTTCCTCTGTGTGACCTATGTCAAGTACTTCAACTTTGTGTGTAACATAATGATTTGATCTTAAACCTGAAGCAATACCTAAAATGGCATTACTTTGAACTTTTCAAAGCACTTCTGCATCCTTGATCTGGCATGTCAAGGACAGCATGAGAACAAACAGGAAAGAGAGTCAACTACTCGCTGACAGGCCAATAGGAACAGTGGCACGACGAGTCACAGATAAATTCACTAAATAATTTATACTTGACTTTGAAATGCATTCCATGCAGAATTTTTTTTCCCCTTGTGTATTTACTTTCCTGATGGCATTTGGCTCTGGCTAACGTTAAAACAAAGTGTGAATTTCTTAAGCAAATATTAACTTAAGGGAGGAAGGTGGACAGACTGGTATGGGGAGAGGGGAGAGCAACTTAGTATTAAATATTATGCAGAAATTGAGATACATGTTTTAATTATGAAAAAGCACACAGGCATGTTTGGGAGAACAGGTTATGGCCATGTCAGATGCTTACTGCCGTGTTCTGCAAGGCCAGGAAGACCCATGGAATAGTTGTTCTCCAACGTTGAAGGTTGAAGGGAGGACAAAAATGGGAATACAGGAGATTTGGCCTGAGTCCCTTCTTAGCGTCTCTACCCCTCTTCCTAACGTTTGAGTCCCTGCAGAGATATATATTCTTCAGACTCATTGAGATGGCCAGGAAGGATTTTGAGAAAACCCTGAAGATATCTCAGGTGGAGGGGAAATGGTTGTTGGAATGACCTTTCCAGTCCCTCAGGCTCCATAAGGAGTCATCTGTCAGTTGATTGAGGGAGACCTACATGTCAAGGGAAGTCCCAGAGATAGCCCTTAGAAGCCTGGATGCTGGCTCTGGAGGTTCTGTGAACAAAATCTTCTTTAGTGCTCTCTTCTTCCTAAAATAGTCTTGCCAAGACTCCATCTCTGATTTTCTCCTTTGTGGATGATTCATTTTGACAGCCTTTAACTCCTGCCACATTCTGTGTCCAGTGCTATGTAACTATTCACGTTGGTCTCTGCCTAACAGACAGGAAGCTATCTCTGTCGCCCCATCATCTAGGGTCAAAAAGAAATTCTATACAGATTGTCTGCACTTTCAGCTTTTGTACATTAGGTGCTGCTTTTTCTACTCCATTTTTGCATATCAAAACTCACCAACTATACTAAACATCTTCAACATTCAGTAGAGGTCATTATGATCTTTTAACTTTGAAATATCTCTACATACAGGATATAGAGCAATAAAGTATACATTATCAAGGGTTATCATGTATATGATGAGTACCCATAACAAAAGAATGCTTACATTTGGACATAGGGCAGACTTATTTTTTGACACCAATCTTATAGTAATTGAGATTTAAATCCATGCCCAGAAAAACTACAATTTATTACATGTCACAAATAAACACAATGATTTTGGAAGATTCCCAATCTCTACTGACAGACAGACTATTTCTTTTCTAGATAGAGGCAGGTACTAAATGCTTCAGATGTGTTTCATTTATTCCTCTCAAGAACCCTATGAATTTGGTATTAACATTATCCTCATCCTAAAACTGAAACTTGGAGAAATAAAGGGATTTGCCCAAGATCATGGAGCTTCTAAGTAGAGAACCCAGATCTGCTTGGCTCCAGAACCCAGGCTCTTAACTGCTCTGTGCTCTTTGATCTTTGTGGAAGACTGAAGTGAGGCTGCTCATTGCAGAGGATTTGAGGAATCCACAGGGATCTACATTCTGTTTCCACTGTGGCCTGAGATCACTGACCCATTCTCTCATCTCAGTTATACCTCCCAACCTAATGAGAACTGGGAAAAAGTCTCATTTGTCTTATTACTCTCTGGGGTTGTCCCACCCTATTCTCTATAGAAGCGGGGGTGACTCAGAGGCAAAATACTGCCTGGCGTGCTTCACACTCCCTGACAAGGAAGATGAAAGACAAGGAGCAGTAAGCAAGGACGGTGGTGGGCAGGGCAGGGCAGGGCAGGGGAGGGCAGGGTGCAGAGAGTAGGCCAGGCTGCAGACAGAGACAGTACGTACAGATCCAGAGCGGGTGGAGGTGGTGCTCATCATACTGTCGCAGCTGCCGACGCGGGTCGTGGGTTCCAGGCCAGGCCCTGCTGGCCACAGCTCCCTCTCGGGCATCGCCTGAAGCAAGATGCAGGGGTGGTGAAAGGGGCTCCCAGAGGGGAAGTGAAGGGAAGTGAAGAATGTCCCAGGCTGGGCCTGAAAAGAGAAGAATCAAAGCCATGTGTGAGCTGAGCCAGGCTCCAGTGAGGCTCTGCCCAGGCCCTGAAGCAGCGTGGCGCCCGGGACGCCAAGCAAGCAGAGAGCTGGAAGGGGCCATGCTCAGCCATGCCCAGACCCTGACCCCCAGCCTGCACCAGGGACACACAAGCTGGACACACACATGCAGGAGGACGGACTTAGGTGGCGGAGAAGCAGTTCAGCAGAAGGGAGACACCATCATTTCTCTCAGTCACTTTTTTTCTCTGAACCAGGGAACTTAACCTAGATTTTCATTACTAGCATTGGTATTACAAGGGTTAAACCTTGGGTTCTAGAGAGTAGCTGGATCTGGGTTCCAATTCCAGTTTCAACATTTACAGTGATGTGATTTGAGGCAAATTACTCTGAGTCTGTTTTTCCTCATTATAATAAGATTAAATGAGAACAGTTAGCACAGTTTAGTTGGTAGTAAATTAGCAAATGCTTAGGGAATAAATGAGTAACTATTACTGTTTTTGTAATACGAAAAAGACAAGATCCAACTTGGATCAAAGTAGACTGCAGCAAGGGAAACAAAAGTTTTTTTCTTTTTTTTTTTTTTAAGGAACAGGGCATAATAGTACCTACCTCAAAGGATTGTCATGAATTTATAATGAGATACTCCATTTAAAACACTTTGTGCAGTGTGCAGCCCTGTAATCGTCAGCTGCTACCATAGCCATGTCATCAACACCATTGCGATGACTCCCAGCATAGCCACCATCATTGCCCAAGTCTGGGAGGTGTGTGCACAGCACCCCAGGGGTTGACACAGACCTAGTTCCTCTCTCACGCATCACCCACCCTGAGGCTGCACTTATTCCCAATGAGATTCCCTAACCTGTCTCAAATGAACAAGAGCAAAGTCCTAGGTAGCTTCCTTCCAACTCCAACTCATAGGGAAAGAACGGCTTCAATTTCATTGAGCCAACAGAAATAGCAAAGGAAGGTTAGTGCCATCTATCTTCAGGAAGTCCTGGGGGTTTTCATATGCTCGTTTGTGGGGAAAACTCCACCATAGTTGGAAAAGCCAAAGGTAACTCTCCCATGTTAAAATGAAATTCTAGAAGAATTAAGATTAAAAGACAGTTCCAAGATCAAGAACGGACATGGGGGAAGAGTTTAGAATTAGAATATAGTTTGTTGGATTCTGAATCCATGTTTTCCTCACAATGCTGTGTCTTATTTTCTACTATCTTTCCTATGCTCCCAGTACGAGGAAAAATGTCCTGGAAAACTGAATTTGATTTGACATCTTGAGATTTGGGGTTCAGATTCTAGGGCAGGTTGTCTTTTCAGCCTGTACCAACAATTGCTTACAATGCCAAACTCAGGTTTGGGCTGTGCTGGGGGAGTCAGCCTGCCAACCACCTCGAGCTGACAAGCACAGGGCCTCCCAGAGCTCCTCTCCTGCTGGGGAGGAGGCCTTCAAGTGCCACAGGCAGGGAGGGGCAGAACAATGGAGGAGGAAGAGGGATGATCCCTTATAAGCAAGATATGTGTAGTTCATGAGGGCCCAGAGCCTCTTAGGAGAGACAGAGGGGACCACAGGGGACAGAGATGAAGTGCAGTGATGAACCAACACGGGTGAAGATAACTCCTGGGTTTCCTTCACGAGCTCCTTCATGAGTTTCCCATTATCCAAAACCCCAATGAAACAAATGCGAGAAGTCACGCGAGATGACGTTCAGTCACCTCAGCTAGCCTCTCCATTAATGACTGACTAGGTCACTGACTTCCAAAAGTACTAACTCATTTCTAACATTCTGTAGGGTTGAGACCAACAAAGAGAATCCATCTCTCATCTCTCATCCATTAGCCAAGGCACACAGAAGGCACTCAAAAAATGCTAGATGAAGAGACTTGTCGTTCATTCTGGAGTCTACTGAGTTGCACTGTTGGAAGGTCTCTTTTTTGGCTTCTACACTATTACTGCAAGCTCTTCTTCAAATATTTTATTTCCCAGAAAATATATGGCTTAATGGAATTTTGGGAAACACTTTCAGTTACAGTAACATTTATTAGCCCTCAGGAGGCCCAGGGCATGCAAAACTTTATTAAGACAAAGATAATGTTTCCAAGAAGTCAGTGTAGATCCAAGGGTCTGTTTTATTGGCTCTAACTTTCCTATCTGTAACACTGGGGCAGTAACTGTTAAAAGTGACTCACTGTAATTAATGGAATGTTCTCTGTGAACAGATGAGCAGATGCTGCCTTTTCCTTTCAGAGAAAAATGACTGCCTTGTTCTCCCAAGCATGCATCGGACTTTACAGGGGTTTGCTAACATCTCCTTCCTCCCAGGGCAGCCTATCACACTCTCACTTTGGAACCAAGGATGGCTTGAAGCAGCTGGAAGAGATAGAAACAATATGAACAGCATTGCTTCAAAAAACACAGCAGGGTATAGTTGATAAAGTGCTTTCAGATATGCTAATTGAGTTTTTTTAAAAAAACTGCTAGCTTAGGCAGGGTGTGACATTTTTTCCACTTGACAGCTAAGAAAGCTGGGGTTCTTTCTAACCCCTTCCTGTGGGAAGTATGAAACAATCTATATAACTGCATGTATGGGACAGCCTGTGGCTCCCAGCCCTTCTAGAGGGTATCACAAAGGCTTTCCGCACGCAAGAGGGCCATGTACCTAAAGAAGGACCATTGGCCACCCTTGATGAAACACTGAAAACCCCAGGAACATCCTCTTTTGATTCAGCTTTATGCATCCAGGCCAGCTTTTTGTCCCAACAACAGATATTTCCAGAGTAAAGAAATGACATTAAATGCCGCTGATGCTCAAGTAAGCGCAACAGAATCACCACAGAGATTAACTTGAACCTGAAACCAAAGCTGAATGAGCCCCAGTGTGTTTGCACCCCCTCTCCACACCTAGTGTTCTGATCCCCAAAGTCTGAACTGTGAAGACGCCTTCTCTTCTTCCTACTCCCTCTCCCCTCACCAGGCTGACCTGACCTGGATGCTGCATCTCCTTTCACCAACTTTACCACCTTGAAACTTGGGGGCTGTTTCAGGTCAGCCATTGAAATCTGAGGTATTTCTACTTGATAAGTGGAGCAACAGGTGCAACACTCAAGGTGAGAGTTTGGTATCTTTGAACACTTGACCTCTTTGGGCAGCTTGAGGGGAGAAAGGAATGGATTAAGAGATGTACACAGCCTGTATCAGGGTCACCCGTGCAAAGGCATATTAAATATTAACTACTCCCTGAAGCCAGCCAAGCCTTGGAGGAGAGTTAAAAAAAGGCATGTGGCATTCTGGCATCTGGACGGGGTGGGGTGGGAAGAGGGTTTCAGCCTCACTCCTATTTGGTTTCTCTGTACCTCCTGAACAATCTGAAGGCCCCCTTGCCACCTTCCTGCCATGAAACCACCCCCAAATCCTCTAAGAACTCATCTCTCTCCCCAGTGGTCAAAGAGATTTCCTGTCTCCAGGTCTCCAGGTCTCCTGCTGACCTTGGGCTGGAGAACATCCTAAGGAGGCCAAGAAGACTAAAAGGTGCGCTGTATGTGTATCCCTCTCCACAAGCACATGGGCAGGTTTCCATGTAAGTTTAGGCAATTGTACAATTGCCTATTTCACCAGTGGATTTGAGAGAGAGTGGGGTGGAAACATCCCCTGTGCAGAAGAGCTTTGCTTGACATTGCAGCTCATCTTTATTGCTGACAAGGTCACCATCTATGGCAGCCTTTAGTCAGTGAGCTTGGCGGGCTGGTTCTGGGGTGTGGGCTGAGCTAGAGCCTAAGGGTTCAGGTGCCAGGAAGAAACCCAATATATTCATTCAGGGCTTGCGTGCCAGGCTCTGGGATCCTGACACTAGAGCTTTCCACTTCCCTTTTTCTGGAAGCAGGAGGAAAAGGCATGAAGTTAAGGAAGAGAGTGTTAACCCCCACAAGCTAGATGACGGAGAGCTGACTTGTTACTCTGACTTGACTTCTACACCCAGTGTCCCTGTGTGGGGAGCTCTGCCACACATACTGCCAATCAAGACACCTGAAGGAACGCAAAGCAAAACCACGGCACTGGTCTGGCTCTCCTCTCTGGACCCTGCCACACTGCTTTGGCCTGAACCCCTCCCGGAATTCCTACTAGACTTGACATGCTATGGTGAAGTATTAATGTGGGTGGGGCCCTGGCACAGTTGAGTAGCTTCCAGTTTGCCAGTCCTTGTGTCTATTAACAGGCAAAGTAAGAAATTTAATGAGGTTGAACTCAAATAGGCTTGACTTTGCAACCAGATTATCCGTGGGTTTCCAAAGATGAGCTGGTAACCTGACTTGGAGTTTTTTCAATGTAACCAAACCTCACATTGCCTTACAAACAACCTAGCATGGCTCACACCTTACACACCCTTCCACAAGGAGCTCATTATCACACACACACACACACACACACACATTGAACACACACACACTGCACCTTTTATTTAAATAAAGATAGACATTGAGTTGATAAAGCTATGGGAAAATTTCTTGTTAGAAATGCAATGGAAAACCAAGGCACTTTTCCTCCCCTGGGCGATTTTCCATTTCTACTCCGTCTACTCCAACTATTCTCTTCCAAAATCACAACTCAATTTCAACGGCGCAGAAATGGAGATTTCTAAAGCAAACCTGTATTCTTTTCTTGTCTGCACAATATGCTTTATCCAACCTAAACAGGCAGATGAAAAAAAAAGAAATAAAAAAAAAATAAACAAATGCGTCTCAGCCCCGGTCTCCAGAAAAGCACTCCCGTCTCCAGCTATCAACCTACTCTGGTGCACTGCTGGACTCAGAGAGTTGAGGAAGAGAGAGGAAAGTCCCCCAGGTGCGTTATAAAGGGCTCAACTCTGCAGTTCTGACTTCCCACGAAGACCCCGACTCTTGCTGCAGAGTAAGCAATAGTTGGTTAGTAATTAACTCACCTTCAATGGGTGACTGAAGAGAGGAAAAGAAGAGAATACCCTTGTATTACAAAGGGCAGAGACGGAGACAGAGACAGCGTGCCCAGTCGCCTACTGCTTTCTTCTTGTGACCTCTTCCTGACTCACCTGGACAGGTAAAGGCTTCACCCGCGCGGCCTCACCCCACCCTGCCCGACGCCCAGCCAATCCCAGGCCTCCCTGCCCTCGTCGGCTTCCAGCTGTTTCCCCGGGGAGGGCGCGGGCGGGGTCGGCTCACTTGGCCAATCGCCTCTGGCCCTCCTTCCCTCGCTGAGAGCCAATAGAGAGCCTTTAACCACAGCCGAGGGCCGGGAGGAGGAGCCGCTCGTTTGGGCTGAGGCTTGGACAAGAGTTGGCCTGTTATCCCTTTTAAAAATCTTGATACAGAGACACGCAGTCCACTGGGCAGTGTGCTTTTCCGTGCGCCTGTTTGAATCTTGAGTTTCTATCTCTAACTGCCTTCTTCCTCTCAAAGTATTCCCCTGAATTCTTCAAGGTAAAAATCCTTTGTGACCAGTTTTGCTAGTCTCTTTTCCAGTCTTTCAGAGTCACTGTCGTCCTTAAGTGTTTTCCCAGCAGCTCATAATCCTAGCAGCTCCACTCAGGACCACGGATGAAGGCGTCTAAGGACAGGGACGCTGGCGCTGAGACACCGTGACAAAGACCTTCTGGGGGAAATAAAACTGTATTCTCTCTCAAGAGATCCCTATTCTGATGAAAAAACGGACCCGACAGCCTTGAAGGAGAGAACATGTACGCCGTCGTTTGGGTCTCTGGTCTTTTAGCTGTGTGTGGAAGGTAGCAATGAATATGAAGAAATAAAAATGAAGAAGCTACCAATCAGCTCTGCAACTCCTATCTCCTTCCAATGGCAGATTTCTGGCACCTGTAGGTAAAAGATCCGGAAGAAAGTAGGCCGAAGATAGTAGGTGAAAAAATCCAAAGCTTTCAGGAAGGAATCTTCCTCTAGGAATGGCAATCACTTTCACCAGATATACCTTTTGCTTGGAAACTGGATTTTCCTGGATATATTTTATCCTCGATACCAAAGGGCAGGAAGAAAAATTAAAATCAATGCACATAGTAATTGCCAATATTTTGTTAAAGCTCTTGCTAGGCACTGGGAATTGTGCTGTGCTAATCATTTTCATATATAACTTCATTTATTCTTTATTTGAAAAGTAGTCGCTATTAATATACAAATTTTTACAAAGAGGAGAAATGACTTGCTCAAGATCATGTAGCTAGGACGTGGCAGAGCACGGGTTTCAACTCAGGCAGTATGATGTCAAGTTTGCCTTGTATTAATATGATGCCAATCATTCTCTATTTTGGAGAAAAATCCTAAGTAGGAAACGTGAAGTACACAGATAATGTGCAGGTCTAATTCTAATAACTAGATTCACCCTTCTTGACTCATTTCTATCTTGTAGCTGTTTCTGTCCTTTAGAATGACACACGACTTTCATCTTTTCCCTGTGTGATATCTGCAGTTGTGATCATTGCAGAAGGGCAGTGATCATGGGGCTAAAGTACAGAAAAAGCAGGGCAGGACTAGTGAGGAGAAAGGAGGTTTGAGGAAGCCTGGAATAACTCAGCACCTATCAGTGCATGTGGATAACAGAGCTGCCTGAGCATTTAGTCAGCTGACTGATGATCTCTCTTCCTGATGTGTCATTCAAATATGTATGATGTCATAATACTAACAAAACAGGAAGGACATCTCCAAATCAGTTCAATGCACCTAGAGTTACACCCAAGGATTCAGTCACTGAAGCTGATCCAGCTTCATAGGTGTGCGATTTGAATATTTGCTAAAAAAAATGCATTGACTTATGAGCATTAACCTCAAAGATGAGAGGAGGCATAGTCTTGTTTGTGAACAGTTTTTCAGTTTATAGTAAAATTAGAATAATTAGGAAGAGCCCCTATCTTTTCCCAGGTAGAGGTAGGGACATAGACAAATGATCTTACTATTGCTCTCTTTCCTTTTTAAAAAAAATTTCTTTTTGAAAATTATGAAATATTTCAGATACTTTGGCATAACAAACAGCACTGTACCTAACAGAACCTTAACATTACAGTAGAGGTTGCTTACAAACTTTGCTCCTCCATGCCTTCCTGCCTCCTCAAAACAGACATACAGTCCAGCTGAAACAAATTGCTATTCTGAATGTGGTGTTTTTCATCTCCATATCTTTAAATGTTTTCCTTGGAATCTTGTTTTGTTTTTCTTTGCTTTTATTACTTTGGTGCAGGAGAAATAGCAGGTCTTTGAGTTTCTGAGAGAATTGGGAAGGAGGTCTGGACTATGGGAAAGAGGATTTCCAAGGTTAAAAGCACCTGAGAGACTAAGGCTCCGTGGTTGATGTAGGTCATCACTTGAGAGGAGCGTATGTTGTTTCTTTGTATGTGAATTCCTGTTTGATGACCTAACTGTGGAATCTAATTACAGTCCAGCTCCCCTGACTCATCCGTCTCCTTACTTCTCCGTCCTTGCATGCTGCTGCGGTACAGTCATCTTCTCCACTGTCAGAAACTAGTTTATTTCCTTTTTCAGTACAGCTTCCTCATTGAGGAAACTCACTCTTTCCTCTTTGGGCTCATTATAAAGTTGGACTCTCTGTAAAACACAGTGGACCTCCATCTGACCATTCAGGATACTTACTCATTCACATTACAGTCACATCAGTGACTAGCAGTGCCTTTCTTCTCCTTTTCCTCTCCAAAGGGAAAAAAAAAAATGAAGTCACTTTGAACATGTATTATCACCAGCCCTAGGAAACAATGGGTGCCCACTATGTTCATAGTGTAGGGCACAGTGCGCCACGTTAGGTCTCTGAAACTACTTCTATCAGGGAGAGAGAAGGTTTTATTCATCAAGTAGTAGCTAGAACTTGCTTTCAAGAGAAAATAGTTGGGAAAGGATTCAGATGAGGATGACTATAATTTGGCTATAAGCCAAGGAATTGATAGGGAATTCCGTGTGGAATTAAGGGATCAAGTAGATCACCAAGTTCTCACCAAACTGATATTAGTGTTAAGCCTGAAATAATTAGATGGGAGCCAAAAGGCATAATTAAGCGGATTTGGATGAAGTTTTGAAATGACTTAGTTGTTAAATAATTGCTCATAGTAACTTTTTTCCCTGCTTGGCCCACCTGCCATGAGAACTTAGAGGATTCAGTAGTCCTTTTCTTCCCAGGACTAATAAAAGTTTGGGGGCTGAGATCATCTAATAGCAGCAGTGAGTTTTGTAAGGAATGCCAAACCTTAACATGTTCGAAATGGAACCTGTCTTAGCCCTGGCCTCTCTGCTCTATCCCCATGCCAGCTAATTGCCTCACCCGGACTCAGTACTTCAAACGGTCCCCTCATATCTCCTGTGAGATCACTCTCGTAACTGCCTGCGACTCTTCTCCACTCTGATCAGGACTTCACTATTGGTAGGATCACAGACCACTAAAGATGGAAGAAACTATAGAAGTTCCTTGTTTCCTGTCTCTCATTTTATGAAGGCACATTTGAATTGCCATTTCTCTGATTAAGATACTTTGGGGGTATTTTCATAGTGTTCAGAATCAAATTCAAGGTCCCTGTGTGGCATAAAAAGACCTTCATAAACTGGGCCTACATGTTTTTCCCACCACATATTTGTCCATTTTCTTTATTACAGTCACATCTAATTTTTCTGAAACTGTCATCCTTTCACGCTACTGGCCTGCACCCTTTGCTTGGACCCATTCCCTATTGGGAAAATTGGCAGTATTGGCAATATTGGACCCTATTCTCCTGGTTTACTCTCAGCCTTCCTTCAAGGTTCAGCCCAAGCACCACCTTTTGGAATAGAATGTTGGAATGTTGGGTGCTGCTTCATTGTAATCTGTTAACAAAATGAACATTATTTCTTGATTTAACCCACTAGGATGTAATTGTCCTCTTTCTCTCCATGAAAAATTTGAATTGATGATATTTTACACTGCAATAATTTAAAACATATCTGGTAATGGGCTGACTGATTTCCATTCTCTTTCTGAAAATACTTCTAACATTCTTTATGTTCTTTATTTATTATTATAGATACCTATACTGAAAAATTGTTTAATGAATAAGAAATATCAGGTTTAGCAGTATTTACAAAGAACTGTGGTTATTGCCATATTTAACCCTGGAAAATGCTAGGGAGCATAAATGGATAATATTTGGATCTCCCAGCAAGCTCTTAATATCTCTATACAAAATCTTTGGTTGAAATTGTCAATTTAAGAATTTATTTTCTTTCTCAGACTTATTATTTCTTGGAATACTTTTCACAGAATTTGTATTAAGTATATTATAACTATAATTTAGTGATTTTTTTTCATTGTTAGCAGTATGGAATACATACTTATATTATGGTGACAGTTATAAGCCAGACAGATGGATTAGACTGTAACCATTTCCCTCGGATCTACTAGTGTCTAGGTACTCAGAAACGTAAACTTTAACTTTCTACTCCATGTGTTAGAATTTTCTGCTCTTGCTTTTTAAAAATTTTTAATCAGTGGATTCCTTCAAGTCACTAACATCTCTTCACAAGAAGGTTGGCATTGCAGATCAATCAATATGGCAGAGTAGGAGGATGGGGAACTCCCCACCCCTTGTGAACACATCAAAAATAAATGTACATGTGGAGCACTTCTTTCTGAAAACTAACTGGAAGTTGGCAGAAAGATTTCTGTAAACCAACGCTGTAAGAAACACACACACATAATCAGATAGGAAGGAAAGAAAAGTGATCATGTCTGAACCTGTGACAGGGGGAAAGGGAGATTATGCAGGCAGAGACCCACCCTGGGGAGTAAGCGGTTTGGGCCACAGATTGGGCACCCCAGTCCTGGGGTCCTACCCAGGGGAGATGAGACCCCTTGGCTGGTCATAGGAATAATGGGACTAACAGGAGGGCTGAGGAAACCCTGAACTCTGCTCTTGAGGAGTGCATGCATGCTGGCTTGTCCTCAAGGCACAGTTAATAGGATGGAATGAAGACTGTCCTAGTGCTGCTGGGTTTCCCCTGACCACTTCAGCACGTGCCCCAGCTTGAGCCAAGTGAATGGTTCAGTCCTGTTTACTCCAAGTTGGAGCTTAGCACAATCACAGAAAGAAAAATAAGAAAAGCACAAACACATGGATACTAAATAACTTGCTACTTAAAAACCAGTGGATCAATTAATTTATCAAAGAGGAATCAGAATCATTTAAGATAAATGAAAATGGAAGCAAAGCTTTCCAAAATCCATGAGATGCAGCAAAAGCGTTCTAAAAGGGAGGTTTATGGTGATACAGGCCTTTCTCAAGAAACGAGAGAAAATCTCAAAAAAACCTACCATCTAAAGGAATTAGAAAAAGAAGAAAAAGCCCAGAGTCAACAGAAGAAAAGGAATAATACAGATTAGAGAAGAGATAAATAAAATAGAGATCCCAAAACAATAGAAAAGATCAGTGAAATTGAGCTATATTTTTTAAAGATACAATTGATAAACCTCTAGCCAGACTCATCAAGAAGAAAAGAGAGAAGACTCAAAATCAGAAATGTTGGAAGAGAATGATATGAATTGTTATATACCAATGAACTGGACAACCTAGAAGAAATGGACAAATGTCTAGAAACATGTAACCTGCCAAGACTGAATCAAGAAGAAAGACAATTTGAACAGACTGATTACTAGTAGTAAAATTGAATTTGTAACCGAAAAAACTCCCAGCAAACAAAAGTCTAGGACTGAATGGCTTCACAGGGGGAATTCTACCAAACACATAAAGAAGAGTTAATACCTATCCTTCTCAAACTATTTTTAAAAAAATTGAGGAAAATAGATCACTCTCAAATTCATTCCATGAGACCACCAGAATCTGGTTTCTGATACCAAAAGCAGACAAAGACAGTACGAAAAAGAAAATTACAGGCCAATATCTCTGATAAATATAGATGCTGAAATAATCATCAAAATATTAGAAAACCAAATCCAACAATATATGACAGGATTGTACATCCTGATCAACTGGGATTTATTCCAGAGTTACAAGAATCGACAATATTCACAAATCAATCAATGTAATTCATGATATTAACAAAAGGAAGAATAAAAATCACATGACCATCTCAATAAATGCAGATAAAGCATTTGACAAAAGTCAACATCCGTAAATGATAAAAATGCTCATCAAAGTTGGTCTAGAGGGAATATAGCTCAACATCTAACACCATATTCAATGGTGAAAAGTTGACAGATTTTCTTCTAAATTCAGGAACAAAAAAAAGATGCCCATTTTCACTGCTTTTATTGGAAGTCCTAGCCACAGAAATCCGATAAGAAAAAGAAATAAAAGGAATCCAAACTGGGAGGGAAGAAACAACACTGTCACTATTTGCTGGTGGCATGATACTATATGTTTGAACAGTTCTGTGAAGACCTACAAGACCTCCTAGAACTAATACCCCAAAAAGATGTCTTTTCATCATAGGGGATTGGAACGCAAAAGTAGGAGGTCAAGAGATATCTGGAATAACAGGCAAGTTTGGCCTTGGAGTACAAAATGAAGCAGGGCAAAGGCTAACAGAGTTTTGCCAAGAGAATGCACTGGTCATAGCAAACACCCTTTTTCAACAACACAAGAGATGACTCCACACATGGACATCACCAGATGATCAATACCGAAATCAGATTGATTATATTCTTTGCAGCCAAAGATTGAGAAGCACTATACAGTCAGTGAAAACAAGACTGGGAGCTGACTGTGGCTCAGATCATGAACTCCTTATTGCCAAATTCAGACTTAAATTGAAGAAAGTAGGGAAAATCACTAGATCATTTAGGTATGACCTAAATCAAATCCCTTATGATTATACACTGGAAGTGAGAAATAGATTCAAGGAATTAGATCTGACAGACAGAATGCCTGAAGAACTATGGACGGAGGTTCATAACATTGTACAGGTCACAGTGATCAAAACCATCCCCAAGAAGAAGAAACTCAAAAAGGCAAAATGGCTGTCAGAGGAGGTCTTACAAATAGCTGAGAAAAGAAGAGAAGCAAAAAGCAAAGGAGAAAAGGAAACACATGCCCATCTGAATGCAGAGTTCCAAAGAATAGCAAGGAGAGATAAGAAAGCCTTTCTCAATGGTTAATGCAAAGAAATAGAGGAAAACAATAGAATGGGAAAGACTAGAGATCTCTTCAAGAAAATTCGAGATACCAAGGGAAATTTTATGCAAAGATGGGCACAATAAAGGACAGAAATGGTATGGACCTAACAGAGGCAGGAGAAACTAAGAAGAGGTGGCAAGAATACACAGAAGAACTGTATAAAAAAGATCTTCATGACCCAGATAACCATGATGATGTGATCACTCACCTAGAGCCAGACATCCTGGAGTGCAAAGTCAAGTGGGCCTTAGGAAGAATCATTATGAACAAAGCTAGTGGAGGTGATGTAATTCCAGTTGAGCTATTTCAAATCTTGAAAGATGATGCTGTGAAAGTGGTTCACTCAATACGCCAGCAAATTGGAAAACTCAGCAGTGGCCACAGGTATGGAAAAGGTCAGCTTTCATTCCAGTTCCAGAGAAAAGCAATGCCAAAGAATGCTCAAACTACCGCACAATTGCACTCATCTCACACGCTAGCAAAGTAATGCTCAAAATTCTCCCAGCGAGGCTTCAACAGTATGTGAACCAAGAACTTCCAGATATTCCAACTGGATTTAGAAAAGGCAGAGGAACCAGAGATCAAATTGCCAACATTCATTGGATCATAGAAGAGAAAGAGAATTCCAGAAGACCTCAGACTTTTGCTTCATTGATTATGCTAAAGCCTTTGAATATGTGGATTACAAAAAACTGTGGAAAATTCTTAAACAGATGGAAATACCAGACCACCTTACCTGCCTCCTGAGAAATCTGTAGGCAGGTTAAGAAGCAACAGTTAGAACCAGACATGGAACAACAGACTGGTTCCAAATTGGGAAAGCAGTATGTAAAGGCTGTATATTGTCACCTTGGTTGTTTAACTTATTTGCACAGTAGATCATGCAAAATGCTGAGCTGGATGAAGCACAAGCTGGAATCAAGATTGCAGGGAGAAATATCAATAACCTCAGATATGTAGATGACACCACCCTTATGGCAGAAAGCAAAAAGGAACTAAAGAGCCTCTTGATGAAAGTGAAAGAGGAGAGTGAAAAAGCTGGCTTAAAACTCAACATTTGGAAAACTAAGATCATGGCATCTGGTCCCATCACTTCATGGAAAATAGATGGGGAAACAGTGTCAGACTTTATTTTGGGGGGCTCCAAAATCACTTCAGATGGTGACTGCAGCCATGAAATTAAGACACTTGCTCCTTGGAAGAAAAGCTATGACAAACCTAGACAGCATATTAAAAAGCAGAGACACTACTTAGCCAACAAAATTCCACCTAGTTAAAGCTATGGTTTTTTCAATAGTCATGTATGGATGTGAGAGTTGGACCATAATGACTGAGAGCTGAAGAACTGATGCTTTTGAACTGTGGTATTGGAGAAGACTCTTGAGAGTCCCTTGGATAGCAAGAAGAGCAAACCAGTCCATCCTAAAGGAAATCAGTCCTGAAAATTCATTGGAAGGAGTGATGCTGAAGTTGAAGCTCCAATACTTTGGCCATCTGATACGAAGAAGTGACTCCTTGGAAAAGATCCTGCTGCTGGCAAAGATTGAAGGTGGAAGGAGAAGGGGACGGCAGAGGATGAGATGGTTGGATGGCCTCACTGAGTCAGTGAACATGAGTTTGAGCAATCTCCAGAAGTTGGTGATGGACAGGGAAGTCTAGTGTGCTACAGTCTATGGGGTCACAAAGAGTCGGACATGACTGAGTGATTGAACTGAACTGATACTATATGTAGAAAACCTTAAAGAATTCATACACAAAAAAACTATTAGAATTAACAAATGAATTCAGTAAAGTTTCATGATACAAAGTTAATATACAGAAATCTGTTGCACTTCTACACCCTAACAGTGGACTATCAGAAAGAGATAGGAAGCTATCTAGGAAGCTTGAGTTGCCATTTTTCCAAGGCCACCCTTTCTTCTTTCCTCACACTTTCTATTCTTCTCTGTTTCTTATATATTCAGATAACTTTGCCACAAAATTAGAAAAATTTGGTAAGAAAACAGCAGCCAATGGGCAGGAACTCCATATTTCTATCACCAAATTGGTGAACTTACCTTTCTTTGCAACAGTTTTCTTCTTTTTTGTTACAACCAAAGAAGTGTTATTCCTATAGAATCCCATCATGTACTCTGGATCTCATCTTATGAACTCTATCCCTATGATTCTATCTTATATATCATCATTTTGACCTTCCTACTATGGTTTTAGAAAAGGCAGAGGAACCAGAGATCAAATTGCCAACATCCGCTGGATCATGGAAAAAGCAAGAGAGTTCCAGAAAAACATCTATTTCTGCTTTATTGACTATGCCAAAGCCTTTGACTGTGTGGATCACAAGAAACTGTGGAAAATTCTGAAAGAGATGGGAATACCAGACCACCTGACCTGCCTCTTGAGAAACCTATATGCAGGTCAGGAAGCAACAGTTAGAACTGGACATGGAACAACAAACTGGTTCCAAATAGGAAAAGGAGTACGTCAAGGCTGTATATTGTCACTCTGCTTATTTAACTTATATGCAGAGTACCTCATGAGAAACGCTGGACTGGAAGAAGCACAAACTGGAATCAAGATTGCTGGGAGAAATCTCAATAACCTCAGATATGCAAATGACACCACCGTTATGGCAGAAAGTGAAGAGGAGCTAAAAAGCCTCTTGATGAAAGTGAAAGGAGTGAAAAAGTTGGCTTAAAGCTCAACATTCAGAAAATGAAGATCATGGCATCCAGTCCCATCACTTCATGGGAAATAGATGGGGAAACAGTGGAAACAGTGTCAGACTTTATTTTTGGGGGCTCCGCAATCACTGCAGATGGTGATTGCAGCCATGAAATTAAAAGACGCTTACTCCTTGGAAGGAAAGTTATGACCAACCTAGATAGTATATTCAAAAGCAGAGACATTACTTTGCTGACTAAGGTCCGTCTAGTCAAGGCTACAGTTTTTCCTGTGGTCATGTATGGATGTGAGAGTTGGACTGTGAAGACAGGTGAGCGCTGAAGAATTGATGCTTTAGAACTGTGGTGTTGGAGAAGACTCTTGAGAGTCCCTTGGACTGCAAAGAGATCCAACCAGTCCATTCTGAAGGAGATCAGTCTTGGGATTTCTTTGGAAGGAATGATGCTAAAGCTGAAACTCCAGTACTTTGGCCACCTCATGCGAAGAGTTGACTCTTTGGAAAAGACTCTGATGCTGGGAGGGATTGGGGGCAGGAGGAGAAGGGGCCGACAGAGGATGAGATGGCTGGATGGCATCACCGACTCGATGGATGTGAGTCTGAGTGAACTCCGGGAGATGGTGATGAACAGGGAGGCCTGGCGTGCTGCGATTCATGGGGTCGCAAAGAGTTGGACACGACTGAGCGACTGAACTGACTGACTGACTGACTAATATAATTCCTGTGAGCATTCAAGTATACAAACCATAGTATAGTATCTCTGAAGCCCAACTGCCTAGTTTTTTCCCCTTCTTTTGCATTAAATAAATGCTATGGAGAGTTAACGCCTTGAAATATACTATGTTTACTCTTCTTTTTCTATACATCTTTTTTGTCTGTCCACTCCACCCATTATGTAAATCTCCTCTCAAAACATTCAGGTATAGTAGTATTCTATGCATTTCATCCTTAAGAAATGTTTCCCAGGGCATTCTGATCTACTTTCATTTGGATAGCCTGTTGCATGCCTGTCACTTTAATATCTGCCTTTATCATCCTACTGGGAAAAATCCTTTCACTTCTTTCTTTTGTTATATTACCTAGATCTCATATATTCCTCTTTCTTGAGTTAACTCTCTACTTTTGGCAAAATACTTTTTCCAGTAGCTTCCTGAGAAAGAGTGCATAGGCTCCTATATATCTGAAAAAAGATCTCTGTTCTGTCTACACATTTGGTTGCTAATTTGGCTGGGTATAAATTTTAGGCTAGCTTTAATTTTAGGCTAGGCTATAAATGTCTGCTAGCTTTCAGTGTTGCTGTTGAAAAGCCCAAAGGATTTGTTTCTAAATTTAGGGCTTTCTCTTTGTTTCCAGAGTTCTCAAGTTTTCATGATGATGTGGTTTGGAATGGATCTACATTGTATGTTGGGTACTCAATCAATCCTTCCAATCTAAAATCTCTTGACCTGCAGTCCTGGGATATTTTGTTGAATTATTTTTCTGATGAATTCCTTCCATCCATGTTCTCTGTTCTTTCTCTTAGGAACTTCTACTGTTTGGATGTTGTATCTCCTAGACCTCTATCTCTCTCTTTGCTACTGAGAGCTTTCTTAAAATTTACCTATGGCTTTCTGTTGCATTTTCTTTCCACTATTGTATTTTTATTTTATAAGAACTACTGTTTGTTTTTGAATTTTGGTCATATTTTTCTATATTTTCATTGATGCAAAATCTTCTCTTACTACTTTAAGAATTGATATATAAATATAATGTTAGTATTTTTCTGTCTCCACAGACTCTGGTTTCTCCAAGGTACTTTTTTCTCATTTGTTTTCACTTTTGTGTTTCTTTTTAAAGAATATCTTCAGTTGTCTGATGATTCTTGACTATCCAAGAAATAGATTCTTATCAAATTTAAGAATCTGGCAAAAACTGACTAAATTTTGTGGTGCAGATGGAGCTGGTTTACTTTGAAGGTTACTATACAGTGACCATGTAGGGCCATCTAATCGGAAAATCTTTGATGTCAGTATCACTAGTCTTTTTTGTTGGTGTGGCTCCTCAGAGAAGAGTTTTCCAAAATCATGCCTAAAGGGCATAATTCTAGCAGCTAGCATTCTTGGAGCCTAGTGACAGAAGAAGGTTGTTGGTCTCAACATTTAGATATAATAACACTGCATCATCTCTTCATTTTAGTACAGAGACCCTGAGGACTTCCCTGGTGGCTCAGACTGTAAAGAGTCTGCCTGCAGTGCAGGAGACCCAGGTTCCATCCCTGGGTTGGGAAGATCCCCTGGAGGAGGGCATGGCAACCCATTCAAGTATTCTTGCCTGGAGAATCCCATTGACAGAGGAGCCTAGCAGGCTACAGTCCATGGGGTTGCAAGGAGTCAGACACGACTGAGCAACTTCACATCACCCCAGCATTGGAGGGGACATAGCAAGCTCTTAGTTGCTCAGAGTGAAAGAGACCTGAAAGATCTATTTTTAAACCAGATTCTCCATTTTCACGATTTTTCCCCATACTTCTGTGTCTAGCAGTATTAGTACCACCAGTTTTTGAACTGGTGGTGGGGGGGAGCTCCATGGGAAAAATAGAATTGCTGGCTTAACATGCAAGTTTTTCAAATCTGCTATGTCAGTTTTGTTCAAAGAATGTTCAAACTACTGGACAATTGCACTCATTTCCCATGCTAGTAAGGAAATACGCTCAAAATCCTTCAAGCTAGGCTTTAGCAGTACTTGAGCAGAGAACTTCCACATGTACAAGCTGAGTTTAGGAAAGGCAGAGGAACCAGAGATCAAATTGCCAACATTTGTTGGATCATAGAGAAAGCAAAAGCATTCCAGAAAAACATCTACTTCTGCTTCATTGACTATACAGAAGCCTTTGACTATGTGGATCACAATAAGCTGTGAAAAATTCTTAAAGAGATGGGAATACCAGACCATCTTACCTGTCTCCTGAGAAACTTGTACACGGATGGGTCAAGAAGCTACAGTTAGAACCAGCCATGGAACAACTGACTAGTTCAATGTTGGGAAAAGATCACAACAAGGCTGTATATTGTCACCCTGTTTATTTAACTTATGTGCAGAGTACATCATGAGGAACACCAGGCTGTATGAGTCACAGGCTGGAATCAAGATTTCTGGGAGAAACATCAACAACCTCAGGTGTGCATATGATACCACTCTAATGGCAGAAAGCAAAGAGGAACTAAAGAGCCTGATGAGAGTGAAAGAGGAGAGTGTAAAAGTTGGTTTAAAACTCAACATTCAAAAACTAAGATCATGGCATCTGGTCCCATCACTTCATGACAAATAGAAGGGGAAAAAGTAGAAGCAGTGACAAATTTTTCTCTTCTTGGGCACCAAAATCACTGCAGATGGTGACTTCAGCCATGAAATTAGAAGACATTTGCTTCTTGGATGGAAAGCTATGACAAACCTTGACAGCATATGAAAAAGCAAGGACATCACTTTGCTGACAAAGGTCCATCTAGCCAAAGCTATGGTCTTTCCAGTAGTCATATACAGAGGTAATGTTGGACCATAAAGAAGGCTGAGTGCTGAAGAAATTGATGCTTTTGAACTGTGGTGCTGGAGAAGATTCTTGAGAGTCCCTTGGTCAGCAAGGAAATCAAGCCAGTTCATCCTAAAGGAAATCAACCCTGAACACTCATTGGAAGGACTGATGCTGAATCTGAAGCTCCAATACTTTGGCCACTTGATGCAAACAGCTGACTCACTGGATAAGACCCAGATGCTGGGAAAGACTGAAGGCAAAAGGAGAAGGGGGCAGCAGAGGATGAGATGGTTAGATAGCATTACTGACTCAATGGATGTGAACTTGGGCAAACTTCAGAATAGTGAGGGACAGGCCTGGTGTGCTGCATCCATGGGGTCATGGACAGTTGGACACAACTTCATGACTCAACAGCAACAGGTCAGTTATCACTTATCCAACCTCTGGCTAGCTTCCATAATTTTGTTGCTAATATCTACCATTTCTTTGTCTTTGAGAGTTTATGCCTTTTGAAACCCCATAATTATCATTTAATGCAGTTTTGAGAGAACAGACAATCAATAAATATGTTAAACCTGCTCTCTTTAAGCAGACATCCTGTTTACTCTAAGCCAGATCCATCTGCCTTCTTTCTCTATTCCTCTGAAATAGCTCTTGTGAAGTTCATCAATGAGTCATAGATTGCCAAATTTTACAGACTCTTTATTTGATTTCTTCCATTCTTGTATCTTCTAACTATAGGTCAAGAAGTCCAAAATTTATATTTTGATCTTTGGACATATTTTTTGAACTTCAGTCCTATAGTTGCCTATATGACATCTCCTTTCAGAGGATGCACAAACATCTTAAACCTAACATGTCCAAAGTCTTATTTTTTCTATTCCTCCAAATATTCTTCCCTTCCATCTTCCATGGGTCAATAAATGTCACTTTCATCTACCAGATACTTGAGTAAAAGCCTTGAGAAACATTCTAGATGCTTCCCTACTATTCCTCATGTCACCAAGTCTTGGAGAGATCCTATCTCTAAAATAAATCTTAAAACAAGCCTGTTCTATTGACATTTACCTGATTCAAGCTATCATCTATTTATTAGCTTTTGATTCTTGAAGAAGTTTTCAAGCCTCTCTGATCCTCAGTAACCATACCTACAAAACACAGAATAATAACATCTATCTCATAGAGCTATTGTACATGAGATAATACATGAAAATGCTCTGTACATTGTCAGTACTCAACAAATGCTATTATAATTATTACCACTATCATCATCACTTATGTAGGTTATGGCAGTTCAGTTCAGTTCAGTAGCTCAGTCGTGTCTGACTCCCTGCGACCCCATGAATGCCAGCATGCCAGGCCTCCCTGTCCATCACCAACTCCCGGAGTTCACTCAGACTCACGCCCATCAAGCCAGTGATGTCATCCAGCCATCTCATCCTCTGTCGGCCCCTTCTCCTCCTGCCCCCAATCCCTCCCAGCATCAGAGTCTTTTCCAAAGGGTCAACTCTTCACATGAGGTGGCCAAAGTGCTGGAGTTTCAGCTTTAGCATCATTCCTTCCAAAGAAATCCCAGGACTGATCTCCTTCAGAATGGACTGGTTGGATCTCCTTGCAGTCCAAGGGACTCTCAAGAGTCTTCTCCAACACCACAGTTCAAACGCATCAATTCTTCAGCTCTCAGCCTTCTTCACAGTCCAACTCTCACATCCATACATGACTATTGGAAAAACTGTAGCCTTGACTAGATGGACCTTAGTCAGCAAAGTAATGTCTCTGCTTTTGAATATACTATCTAGGTTGGTCATAACTTTTCTTCCACGGAGTGTAGCTTTCTCTTAACTGGTCGTCCACTTACAATGTTGCCCCCTTAATCCAGTTCCTACAGAACAATTACAATAACTTGGATAAACATAAATCTGATCCCTTTCCTAAAGTGCTTTAATGT
This sequence comes from Budorcas taxicolor, assembly GCF_023091745.1. NCBI lineage: Eukaryota > Metazoa > Chordata > Mammalia > Artiodactyla > Bovidae > Budorcas > Budorcas taxicolor. The sequence continues at coordinate 6,631,114 of NC_068925.1, forward strand.
GCTCCCAATGCTCTTAGCATATTCCTAAATAATACATTAACATCATTCATTGATATGTTCATTCATTCAAATAAATATTGAATGTCTAATATAAATCCAGCAACTTATTAGGTGTTGAGAATACAATGGTAATATGAAAGAACTGATCTCTGCCCTCGTGGACAAGCTATTTGGGGACACAAATATAAAATAAGCAAATAAAATGTAAATATGAATTAGAGTATTGCTTAAGATAGCTTATAGATACTGCAATCTCAATGCTTGCTTCTAAAACTTGATCTCAAATTCCTCTTTCCCTGTTTACAACACTATGGCCAGACTGGTCTGGAAAATTTTTCATTTTCTCCAGTAAAAAGTGTTTGCAAATGGTAAAACCCCTACGTGGAACAATACTCTTACCCATCAACTGACTTAAACTCCTGTTCATGCTTTTGGTTTTAGCTTAAATGTCACTTCCTCGAAAGACTTTCCCAGATTAATCACTTTTGAATTAGGTTCTCCTACTTCATTATTCTTATTTCATTTTTTTTTTTTTAACACCAAAACCACTTTGTATTGGAGTATAGCCAATTAACAATGTTGTGATAGTTTCAGGTGAATAGTGAAGGGACATAGTCATACATATACATGTTTATGTTCTCCCCCAAACCCTACTGCCGTCCAGGCTGGCACATAACATTGAGCAGAGTTCCATGTGCTATACAATCGGTTTTTGTTGGTTATCTATTTTAAATATAGCAGTGTGTACATGACCTTCCCAAAGTCTTCAACTATCCCTTCCCCTTGGCAACCATGAGTTTGTTTTCTAAGTCTGTGAGTCTCCGTCTGTTTTGTAAGTAAGTTCATTTGTATAATTTTTTTTTAGAGTCCACATATAAGGAATGTCATATGATATTTCTCTTTCTCTGTCTGGCTTACTTCACTCAGTATGACGCTCTCTAGGTCCATCCATGTTGTTGGAAAATGACCTCATTTCATTCTTTTTAATGGCTGAGTAATATTCCATTGTGTGTGTGTGTGTGTGTGTGTGTGTGTGTGTGTAAATATATATACTACATCTTCTCCATTCATTCCTCTGTCAGTGGAGATTTGGGCTGTTTCCATGTCTTGGCCATTGTAAACAGTGCTGCAATGAACATTGGGGAGCATGTATCTTTTTGGGTCATATTTTTCTCTGAATATATGCCCAGCAGTGGGATCGCAGGGTCACTGGTAGCTCTATTTTTAGTCTTTTAGGGAGCATCCATATTGTTCTCCATAGTGGCTGTACCAAGTTACATTCCCACCAACAGTGCAGAAGGGTTCCCATTTCTCCACACCCTCTTGAGCATTTGTTGTTTGTGGATTTTTTTATGATAGCCATTCTGATTGGTGTGAGGTGATATCTCATTATGGCTTTGATTTGCATCTAATAACTAGCGATTTTGAACATCTTTCCACGTGCCTATTGGCCATCTGTATGTCCTTTTGATGAAATGTCTGTTCCAGTCTTCTGCCCATTTCTTGAGTGGACTGTTTGTTTTGATGCTATTAAGTGTCATAAACTGTAAATTTTGGAGAGTAATCCTTTATCAGTCACATCATTTGCAAATATTTTCTCCCATTCTGTGGGTTTTGTTGTTGTTGTTTACGTAAAAACTTTTGAGTTTAAGTAGGTACCATTTGTTTATTTTTGCTTTTATTTTCATTCTTCTGGCAGATGGATTAAAAAAAAGATTTTGCTGTGATTTATGTCAGAGATTGTTCTGCATATGCTTTCCTCTCAGAGAAAATTTTATAATGTCTGGTCTAATATTTAGGTCTTTAATCGATTTTGAGCTTATTTTGTGTATGGAGTTAAGGAATGATATAATTTCATTCTTTTACATGTGGCTGTCCAGTTTTCCCAGCACAATTTTTTGAAGAGACTGTCTTTCCAACATTGTGTAGTCTTGCCTCCTTTGTCATAGATTAAGTGACTATAGGTGCGTGGACTTATTTCTGGGTTTTCTATCCTATTCCATTATCGATATTTCTATTTTTGTGCCAGTACCATACTGTTTTGATGATTGTAGTTTTGTAGTATAGTCTGAAGACAGGGCACCTGATTCCTCCAGTATGAGTTTTCTTTTTCAAAATTGCTTTGGGTATTCAGAGTCTTTTGTGTTTCCATACAAATTTTAAGGTTTTTTTTTTTTTTGTTCTGGTTCCATGAAAAATGTCATTGGTAACTTGACAGGGATTGTGTTAAATATGTAGGTTGCCTTGGGTACTATAGTCATTTTGACAATATTGATTCTTCCAATCCATGAACATGGTATATCTTTCCATTTGTTTATGTCTTCTTTGATTTCTTTCAAAAGCATCTTATAGTTTTCAGAGTACAGGTCTATTGTCTCTTTAGATAGGTTTATTCCTAGGTATTTTATTCTTTGTGATGCAATGGTTAATGGAATTGCTTATTGAATTTCTCTTTCTGATATTCCACTGTTAGTGTGTAGAAATGCAACAGACTTCTGTGCATTAATTTTTTAACTGTTCAGTTCAGTTCAGTTGCTCAGTCGTGCCTATTTGCCACCCCATGAACCGTGCTACACCAGGCCCCCCTGTCCATCACCAACTCCTGGAGTCCACCCAAACCCATGTCCATTGTGTCGGTGATGTCATCTAACCATCTCATCCTCTGTCGTCCCCTTCTGCCCTCAATCTTTCCCAGCATCAGGGTCTTTTCAAATGAGTCAGCTCTTCGCATCAGGTGGCCAAAGTATTGGAGTTTCAGCTTCAACATCAGTCCCTTCAATGAACACCCAGGACTGATCTCCTTTAGGATGGACTGGTTGGATCTCCTTGCAGTCCAAAGGACTCTCAAGAGTCTTCTCCAACACCACAGTTCAAAAGCATCAATTCTTCGGCACTCAGCTTTCTTTATAGTCCAACTCTCACATCCATACATGACCACTGGAAAAACCATAGCCTTGACTAGATGGACCTTTGTTGGCAAAGTAATGTCTCTGCTTTTTAATATGCTGTCTAGGTTGCTCATAACTTTCTTTTCAAGGAGCAAGGGTCTTTTAATTTCATGGCTGCAATCACCATCTGCAGTGATTTGGGAGCCCAGAAAAATAAAGTCAGCTACTGTTTCCCCATCTATTTGCCATGAAATGATGGGACTGGATGCCATGATCTTCATTTTCTGAATGTTGTTTTAAGCCAACTTTTTCACTCTTTTCTTTCATTTTAATCAAGAGGCTCTTTAGTTCTTCTTCACTTTCTGTCATAAAGGTGGTGTCATCTGCATATCTGAAGTTATTGATATTTCTCCTGGCAATCTTGATTCCAGCTTGTGCTTCCTCCAGCCCAGCATTTCTCATGATGTACTCTGCATAGAAGTTAAATAAGAAGGGTGACAATATACAGCCTTAACGTACTCCTTTTCCTATTTAGAAGCAGTCTGTTGTTTCATGTCCAGTTCTAACTGTTGCTTCCTGACCTGTATACAGATTTCTCAAGAGGCAGGTCAGGTGGTCTGGTATTCCCATCTCTTTCAGAATTTTCCACAGTTTATTGTGATCCACACAGTCAAATGCTTTGGCATAGTCAATAAAGCAGAAATAGGTTTTTTTTCTGGAACTCTCTTGCTTTTTCAATGATCCAGCAGATGTTGGCAATTTGATCTCTGGTTGTAACTGAAACTTTGCCAAATTTATTGATGGGTTCTCGTAGTTCTCTGATAGCATCTTTAGAGTTGTCTATGTATAGTATCATGTCATCTGCAAACAATGACAGTTTAGCTTCTTTTCCAATCTGGATTCCCTTTGCTTCTTTTTCTTTTCTGATTGCTGTAGCTAGGACTTTCAAAACTATGTTGAATAAAAGTGGTGAGAGTGGATGCCCTTGTCTTATTGCTGATCCTTGAGGGAATGCTTCAGCTTTTCGCCACTGAGTATGATGCTAGCTGTAGGTTTGTCATATATAGACTGTATTATATTGAGGTATATTCCCTCTATGCCCACTTTCTGGAGAATTTTTATTATAAATGGGTGCTGAATTTTGTCAAAAGCCTTTCCTGCATCTACTGAGATAATCATATGGTTTTTATTCTTCAATTTGTTGATATGGTGTATCACTTTGATTGATTTGTGAATATTGAAAAATACCCCATATTCTCTTCATAGCACCTGGATTTCTATTCCTTTATAACATTGTTTCTCTATCCCCACCTCATGTATTACCATCATCTAGTGCATTTCCTAGAACAAGATTTCCATTAAAAAATGCTTATTGAGTGAATGACTATCTTTGTAACCCTGATAGGAGTGAAAGTCACTCAGTCGTGTCTGACTCTTGTGACCCCATGGACTGTAGCTTACCAGGCTCCTCTATTCATGGAACTTTCCAGGCAAGAATACTGGAAGGGGTTGCCATTAGGTAGTCAATATCATATTGTACAAGATGCAGAACTAGAGAAAATTGCTTAACAATTTACTTTAGCTGTGTCTTGCCAAATTTAAGATCATTTTCTCAGTCTTCATTGTCTAAGAGTAAAAAAAAATTGGCGTTAAAGGAATGTTTAGGGGCTTCCCTGGTGGCTCAGACAGTAAAGAATCTGCCTGCAGTGCAGATCTGGGTTCCATTCCTGAGTCAGGAAGACCCCTTGGAGAAGGGAATGGCGACCCACTCCAGTATGCTTGTCTGGAGAATCCCATGGACAGAGAAGCCTATCCCCCTCCTCCATTATTGATGTTAAAATTGTTATCAAATCATTTGCCTCATACCTGGTATTTTCATTTCCAACAGTATATCTTTTTATAAAAACAAATTTTATGGTATTTGGTTTTTGATTATCATAAAAAGATGTTGCTGAGGACCTCCATTTCCAGTGATGTTGGACTAGGTAATTCACACAAAGCCTTCTTGCTGAAGCAGTGTGAGCCAAAGATATGGTGAAGAATTTGAAGAACTTCCAGGCCTGTATCAGGATGAGGACAGAAGTCAGGTGTGATGCAATCAACATTTGGGACCACTTTTCTTCTGGAGACATTCCTCTATTCAAGAATGGGTGGCTGATATGCTGAGCGATGCTATATGTAAGGCCTCCCCAGACAGCCATTTTGCTTTTTTGCATTTCTTTCCATGGGGATGGTCTTGATCCCTTCTTCTGTATACAATGTCATGAATCTCCATCCATAGTTCACCAGGCACTCTATCTATCAGATCTAGTCCCTTAAATCTATTTCTCACTTCCACTGTATACTCATAAGGGATTTAATTTAGGTCATACCTGAATGGTCTAGTGGTTTTCCCTACTTCAAGTCTGAATCTGGCAATAAGGAGTTCATGATCTGAGCCATAGTCAGCTCCTGGTCTTGTTTTTGCTGTTTTGCTTCTCCATCTTAGGCTGCAAAGAATACAATCAATCTGACTTTGGTGTTGACCATCTGGTGATGTCCATGTGTAGAGTCTTCTCTTGTGTTGTTGAGAAACGCTGGGCTGGCTGGAAGAAGCACAAGGTGGAATCAAGATTGCAGGAGAAATATCAATAACCTCAGATATGCAGATGACACCACCCTTATGGCAGAAAGTGAAGAGGAACTAAAAAGCCTCTTGATGAGAGTGAGAAAGTTGGCTTAAAGCTCAAAATTCAGAAAACAAAGATCATGGCGTCTGGTCCCATCACTTCATGGGAAATAGATGGGGAAACAGTGGAAACTGTATCAGACTTTATTTTGGGGGGCTCCAAAATCACCGCAGATGGTGATTGCAGCCATAAAATTTAAAGACACTTACTCCTTGGAAGGAAAGTTATGACCAACCTAGATAGCATATTCAAAAGCAGAGACATTACTTTGCCAACAAAGGTCCGTCTAGTCAAGGCTATGGTTTTTCCAGTGGTCATGTATGGATGTGACAGTTGGATTGTGAAGAAAGCTGAGCTCCGAAGAATTGATGCTTTTGAACTGTGGTGTTGGAGAAGACGCTTGAGAGTCCCTTGGACTGCAAGGAGATCCAACCAGTCCATCCTAAAGATCAGTCCTGGGTGTTCATTGAAAGGAGTGATACTAAAGCTGAAACTCCAATACTTTGGCCACCTCATGCGAAGAGTTGACTCATTAGAAAAGACTCTGATATTGGGAGGGATTGGGGGCAGGAGGAGAAGGGGACGACAGAGGATGAGATGGCTGGATGGCATCACTGACTCAATAGACATATGAGTTTGAGTGAACTCCGGGAGTTGGTGATGGACAGGGAGGCCTGGTGTGCTGCGATTCATGGGGTCGCAGAGTTGGACACAACTAAGCGACTCAACTGAACTGAATGCTGACATTATCAAAGATTGAATAAGTTCTCCCCAAGAGATGCTGCAGCTTCCACATGGATCGAAGTTCACATAGACCTCAGTCTGTTATAAATGAAAAGGAACTTCAGCCTTTCCCCACACATTAAATTACAACTTTCTGGAGCTGATTTATTAAGACTCCACCTACAGAATGAGATTTGGCAGATATTGGTACAGAAGTCAAAGCAGTGATGATAAATATGTAACTTGAGCGTAGCAGCTGTTCAGCAGCCCTCTTTCCTCCCCAAAATATGCTCAGACAACAATACTTTCACTTCATTTATTTCTTCAAAATAAGTCATTTCATACAGAATTTGGGTATTTAACATCATACACCTCACAAATAATATCAATGCATCTTAATGACAATGGTAAAACCATATAAATTATATAAAACAAAATTAGGCATCTCTCAGGTAGTAGCAGTAGTACATTAACTTGAAAAAATGCTGGCAAATCAACAAAATGTTTTTAAATCAAGGAAGCACTGTCCATCTTTATTAACAAAAAATATTTTATGCCAAGAGAAACAGAACTTTGTTCTATTTGTCCTTCTCTATTACTTTTAAGTCATAAAGCTCTAAATGTGACAGTTTTGTAGGTTTCTCATTGTTTCAGGAATTTCAACCTCTATTGCATTAATACAGGAAATATATGACTACTGCCATTCTCTATTCCTTTTGACAAATCATATTTATTCTTTAAAGTTAATACTCTTTTAAAGGAAAAATGTTATTTTTTGCTAAGGAAATTATATTTCCTGTAAACAGTTTATGTGATAAATGGCACCAAGCTGAACTGGAAAACAAACAAGAATCAGGTGCCCTGGTCCTTTAAGTAACTTATGGGAGACAACTAACTACATATCCTATACCAGTCAGGCTCATGTAATCTGAGAGGAAATTGTAAACCTTTTCTAGGTTAACCTGTTTGCCTACAATGTAACTAAATCATATTTTCACTATCCCCAAACTCTTCAGATGTAGGTGTGCATTTTAAAAAACAAGTATAAAAAGGCATCATAGCAAAATGTTTATAGTCATGTTTTAATACTTTACTGACAAGCCTGTTATGGCCTTGCTATAGTCTATGCCAAGAAACGTGAATGGGTTAGGATGACACAAAGGCATTGCCTGAAACATTTTCTGAAAAGCATAATTCAAGAATAGGAATGCATTCATTTGAGAAGCTCTTCTGTTTATGTGGCACTTTATCTTCCTGCCCTTTTCTTCCTTTATTCTAAAGCAGCATGGGAGGGTTATTAATCTCCTCTAAATTCTAGCAACCAAGACTTAAATCAGCACTCCACAATTCAATATCAATGTGATTTTTTCAAAATCAAATATTCAAAGCATTGTAAACAAAATGCAAGCTAAGTTTTGGAGATGGAAAATTAAAGAAACTTTCCCCCACAATCAGCATAGTTTTATAACCTTTATAAGTTGGATGAAATGTGCTAAATGCTAAATATCATAACTCCTAGTAAGAAAACATCCTTAGTTAATAAACTAGCTTATTCAAATCAAGTGTTTCACTTTAGACTTAGTGATGTTGCTTATATATGACTTTTAAGGCCTCTGACTCAAAAATCAGCTCAGAATCAAAAGCTTGCTTAGAAACAAATGAAGGGTTTTAAGAATCTAACATTTTCAAAGTTGCAGTAGTCATCTTTGAGCTACAAGGACAAATTTGAATACTGCATTGTACAATGAATAAAGAACAATCACATTATAGAAATAAGTAACATTTTGAATGCTAGGGCACAGAGCATGCTCCTAATAGTTACTGAAATGGAGTTTTATTGTTAGAGAATTACCAGAATGTTGTACCACTGGATACACTATTCACTGATGGTAACTTTCAATTAAGAAGAGCTGATTGTTGGCAGCTCAAGAACTATATTTTAATGTCTGACAAGATCGTCAGAGAGGGCTAACATGTAAACTTTTATTTCATATTTTTAAAGTGCTGCAAATAACAGATTTGTGTTCTCAATACATGAAAAAACATGAAAATCCTAATATATGAAAGTTTAGGAAGGCCACCTGACACATAAAGAGGAAAAAAAAAATCACTCTGCTGTTAATCTTGTATATTCCCCATTCAATTTTTTTCAAAAAAGACATAGAAAACTATGTTCAGCTAGAGGGGAACTTACAACATTCCTGTTTTAATGCCTACACAAGACAGAAAGAGTAAGCTGAACATGCAAATTAGGCATGGGCATTTACGGGAATGTATAAATATGTTCATTCATTCCTGATTAAGATTTCACTGGGACTTGAACTTCATGGAATAATCAAGTGGTATGTCAATATTAGTTTTTGCCAACAGGGTCAAGATGACCAGCCCCCAAACTTGCAAGGGTCTCACTTGACTGTGCCCAAGATCCTCTCATGAGAAACAAGAAATCAACCACGAACTACTAACAGTAATTGTACCACACTGATATCGTCACATGGCTACCACATCACAAAATTCCCGAGACATTAATTTTAATTTCTGAAATCACTCTATCCAGAAGTGCATTCATAGCCCTACATCTAATCTTTAAATCAAAAGAAGAGTAAGGGAAAGGAGTTAAGGAAAGGAGGCGTAGGGGATAGGAAAGCACAATCCTGATTCATTTTGCTACTAATATAAACTAACCTCATTTTAATAAAAAAAAAAATTCTTGCATGGCAGTCAAAACCTGAATGAATAGGAAGAAAGGTTTTGCTCTGCTCAAGTGCAAATGTAAGAAAAAGTTTCTTTTCATCTTGGTCCAATGTTTTAAATTTCTCAAGACTAGAATTTTCTTACATTAACTAACTTCAAGTATATAGTGTTAGGCTCTCAGTCATGTCTGACTCTGAGACCCCATGGGAGTCTGCCAGGCTCCTCTGTCCATGGGATTCTCCAGGCAAGAATACTGAAACGGGTTGCCATTCCCTTCTCCATTCAAGAGTATAAGTGCAATTAAAAAAATCTTCTGTGAGGCTTACAAGCTTGAGTCTGAGTAAGCACAAGTTTAGGTTTTTAACCCTCCACAATTACAGTGCTTCATCTTGAATATACCATGATCAGAACATTACTTTAAAAAGTCCGATTGCTGAATTTCAGCAGCTGATTAATTTTAAAAAGTTGTTACTGAGAGTGACCTATCAGTGTCCAACTGAGAAATGCACAACCTAGTTAACAGGTATAATAGAATAAGATCCCCTAATAAATAGTTGACACTTGTCATAAAAGCATAAGCTTAAATATGCAAACAAAAACACTTAAAATAAGCTTAATTTTATAAAATATCCAGTTCTATATCCCTCCACTTGTTAAAATTAAAATCAAATGTAGATAAAGTATACTCAATTTTAAAGCAACAAAATTTATGTTCAGAAACATCAATATATGCCTGGTATATAATAAATTACTCAATAAATATTTGTTGGATGAATAAACTTCTCTAAAATTCCAGTAAGCAAGTATCAAGTTTGGCCCTTGAAATACTTAGGAAAGGAAGGCAAGGTTTATAAATAATAATGCATAAAGCTCAACTGGATTGGTGTTACCCAGTGGTATACTCTTAACTTACAGCTTTAAATTTGTCTGGGGGAATTAAGAGATACAAAATCCTTTTAGACCAGATGACATACAGGTACAAAGAGATTTTCAGTCATATTCATTTGTACACATACTGACTGACAAATATCAAATTTCACAAGCTCACAAGTGCTATTTTAAGGCTCAATAAAACAGAAAATTAAACACTTTTGAGTTAAACTGACGATAATAACTTATAATGCCTAAAAGTCCTATTCACACAAAAGGTACTCAAGAAATGTCATCTAATGATTTAAAGCATATTTTGTGAATTGTTCCTTAAAGATACTTTTCTCCTAATTGTTTACATACTCCTTAATTTTATACGATCACTTCTACCAAATGAAAGTGCTAAGAGTAAATCTCAATTCAGAAACATTTGCCAAGAAGACATGCTAAAAGAAATATAAGTGCTTTAAGGTATACCATTGGGTTTGTTTTTTTTTTTTTGGTCACTCCATGAAGCTTGTGGGACTTAGTTCCCCAACAAGGGATTGAACCTGCGCCCTTGGCAATGAAAGGGTAGAGTTCTAACCTCTGGACTGCCAGGGAATTCCCATACCATTGGTTTTCTAAGTAAGATAATAAAAAACGAGACTAAGATAACAAAAATTCACAACAGTAAGCCTCTTTACATTATATAAGATAATGCATAATAAATTAAAATTTAGTATCCCTGATCTTCAGAAGAATTAAGAGGTAGAACACTTTTATCTGGAAGATCTCATAGTGAAGCTAAGTTTTAGAGGGTATGCCTCGTGGATTAGCCCACCAAGCAAATGGCTACACATCTAATACTAGTAAGAAGCAGAATTCTTAGAAGGCTGAATAAGGCAAAGATTTAAAAACTGTCATATTTTGTAAGTGAAACAAATTCATCCAATGTTATTATCCCAATTAATTTAAAACTCTTCAAAAGTCAAGGTAAGAGATGGTGGATAAACAAAGTATTAATTTTCAGAAACATGAAATCATTTAAGAGTGGTTTGACAAGGCTAGCATGAAAACAAATACTGTTTAGGTAAGCAAAAGATCTCTCAAAAACCAAATGAAAGCATGGTGTTATAATTTTAGATGAAAAGTTATTTTAGGAGTCGGAGGAAGTGCTCTTAACAAAAAGCTGAGGAAATTAAATCCCTCCAAACAAATCTTCAGTTAGAAAGGCAAAAACTGAGCACTCAAGTTTCAAGGAACTTCAATTAAAAAAAAAAAAAAATCCTGCTTAATTTTAACCTTTTAGCCAACGTGACAGATGAATAAATGAGTTGCATTAAAACATGAGGCCCATGGTCTTTTAAAGCTTCAGCAAGCTGCTCAGGAACCACTTCCCTCGTACATTCTCTTTTATAAACTAGAAATTCTTCACTGGGCACCATAAGTTATTGTTTTTAGGTAATATTCTCAAGGAGTAGACTCACCTCTGTAAAAATTGCATGTTATCTGCTTATAACAACTGGTGAAGTACACATTTATAAAGTCTACCAAACTGCAATATGAAATCAGTTTCAACAATTCTGAGTATCTTCATTTGAGGAATCAATTCATAGCACAGAAACTATTAACCCACTCAGAGTTTTTAAAAAGACCCAATTACTGGAGACACTGTGGTTTATGTCCAGTGGTCTCACCTGAAGCCGTCCACAATACCCCAAAAAGGAAGTTGTTTTCTTCTACAAGTTAATGCTGCTGGGTGCTAGTTTATAATACTAACACTCAATCTTCAGGTCAGTGTCAGTAGGTAGCAAGGACCACCTATTCTGTCACCCAAGCAGAAAGATGGCTGTATCACTGCTGTAGACACACATCTGTAAACTTGCACACTAATTTTAATCTTAACAAGGAATTCAGTGTCTTAGTGGTTTAAGGTTAAAAGGATGGTTCAAGCATTGTGTTCTTTTGTTCTTAAGAGTAACAAATAGCTTATTGGAAAACCCAGAGCCTTCTGGATCTGTGAGGTAGTAGGCTTCAATCCTCATCATGCATGGATCACACTTCTCCGAAGTTGGTATGGCCTGTCTCCTTGGCATGGTCCCTTGCTTCTGCTTGTCCAGTTAATCCCTTCTGACATACCATGCATCTCAGGGTGAAGCGGTTTACATCTGTAAACTGTCTCTTCTTTCTAGCTTCATCTGCTAATTCCAGTGCTTGCACAAGAACAATATCATCATAAGAGGAGAAAATAGTCAGAGGAGGGGTGTCTGGGTCAGGGAAGACACACTGAAGCGGATCATAGTGGATGCCATCATAAATGAGAAGTACCCTTTTGGTATATCCTGCATCTTCCCCAAAACGATCAATTCGAACGGTCTGTGTATCCACTACACATATTTCACATTGGTAAAATTTAGACAAAATGGATATTTCAATAGCTCCGCCCCAAGTATCATCCCTTTTGATCCAGTCACAGTACTCTTCATTTGTTTTTCCCAGTATTGCCTCACTATAAAAGTCTGGATCACTTGCTACAATTTGTGCTATTAAGCGTCTCATCTCAGGGGCACAAGCTGGATTCAAGACTCCTCCTTCAACAACATAGTACACACTGGTAAAGAGACAGGAGTTGTCTGCTGGGACTGCCATCCTGGTAAGCACAGGCAAAGTTTCCCTGACGTAACTAGGAGCACCATATTTTGTAAATGCAGGTGACGTTTTGGGCCTACTTTGGTCTTCTTCAACGATCAGCATGTCACCTGTCAAAAAGAAAACAAATTCACAACTGCAAAGAAAGTACAGATGAAATTGGGTGTTCACTAACCAAGTCTGTAAATTACAAACAGGAGGAGTTAAAGTATAAACTGGGGTTACCAGGGAGAATACAGCTTTGCAAACATGTGACCAGAAATAATTCTTGTTCCCTGAATTTTCATAGAGATGAAAACGGAACAAAGAGAAAGACATTGTATCTCATTTAGTAAAGGGGCCCGAGTTACACTTTTGTACTTACCTAAAAAGATACATTTCAAGAACAAAATTTTCTTATCCTTTCTCTCTGCAGTTTAAAGTGAAGTCGCTCAGTCGTGTCCAACTTTTTGCGACCTCGTGGACTGTAGCCCACCAGGCTCCTCCGTCCATGGGATTCTCCAGGTAAGAATACTGGAGTGGGTTGCCATTTCCTTCTCCAGGGGATCTTCCCGACCCAGGGATCGAACCCACGTCTCCCGCATTGCAGGCCGACGCTTTAACCTCTGAGCCACCAGGGAATCTGCAGTTTGAAAGCACTTCCAAAAGGTGTTTACGAAGAACTCGGCCACTAGGGGGTGCTCTCGATCTGAAATATATCTATCCCGTTCAAGTGTTTACAGGATGCTTGAGACTAGAGGAAAGCTTTTAATTACCAATATTGCTGTTCAAGTTTTAATACCGGACAGAAATAACTTGCTTTTGTCTAGAACTTGAAAGCGCCTTCGGTGGATGTGTCAAAGCAAACTCTAAAATGAGTACAACTGTCAGAGAAAGTACAAATGAAGGCGATTGTAAAAATGAACCAGGAAAGCAAAAAAAAGTATCCTACATCCTTCAGACATACTGTCTTCTTTCAGTGATACAGGGAAAAAGAGCAACCAGGACAGAGAAAACATCGCATTTTAAAAATACTTCTGTGGACACAGAGAGAAACAAAATGAATGAGATGTTTTCAAGACAGACCAGAAAGCAGCCAGGAAAGAGGACTCCACAGCTTCTGAGCTTCTCACAGAGATCAGGCCCTCCCTGTCTCTTTCAAACTGTATGCGAAGTCAAGGAATTGCTGGACACTAGCTCTGGCCTCCGTCAGAATTCTCCGTTCTTTAATTTCTCCTATTCTGGTCCTCCAAGCCGACCCATAGAGACCTGGCCCTGATCTGTTCTCCTTTCTGCCCCTCTACGTCCTCCCAGGACCTTGCCTGACCCAGCCTCGATTCCCGTACCTGACTGGATAGGCAAATCCCCCAGAATGGTATCCCCGTTGCTGAGATCCAGGCACTCGGGCGGGTATCCGACGAGGATTCGCTGACAGCCTGGGGAGATCCCGGTGATGGCGGCAATCTGGCCCTGGAGTTCCCGCACCCGGGTCCGGCTGGACAACCCCTGCAAAACATGGGTGCCCTCCTTGGCCTTGCAGCGGAGCCGCCACATCGCGTTGGTGCGGCCGCCCACAGGGCAGACACCGGTGGGGCCAGCTTTCGCCCCGGCAGCAAGCTGGCAGACGCCGCCGGGGCAACCAGCCGCCGGGTGGACTCCAAAATGACCACCCTTTGCCGGTCCAAACATCGCGAGAAGTCGCTGGTTGTACGGTTCTCGCGATACTCTTCGGCTTCTGTTCTAGCACGCTCTTAAAGAGACAACTAACTCCTGCCACTTCCGTGTCAGGAGGCAGAGAAAGAAGGTTTATCCGTATTCCCAAAGTACGACTGGTCTTGTTACCTGTAGAGCTAGTGAGGTACCCTCCGCGTCGGAAGCATATATGCTCAAGGGAAGAGGGCGGGGTAAGGAGTTCCTGAATCGAAGCCATTGGAATGTAACCTTGCACTTAGTTCAGAAATTATTAAATTGGGGCTTCCAGACTACGCCGGGAGAAACAAGAATCATAGTTCGGAATGCAGACGAATGCCAAGAATGGCCTGTGAGTCAAATAACCAGTTAAAGACAAATAAGTACGCGTGACTGTAGACTCGGCTGCAGCAAACATTGACTCATTGAGGTTAAGGGGCCGAACCTTTCCACCTCCAAGAGACTGTAACTTGAAAACGTCCATTGGCCACATCAGAAAGCGCTGTATGAGGTCAGCGTCTGGGCAGAGGGCAATTGCTACCTTCAGGAGGTGGTGGCGGTATGAGGAGGGGGAATGAAGACCAACGTGTGTCATTCAGATTCCAGTTCAGGCCCTAGACATACACATACCAAAAGGACTCCATTCCTGCCTTCAAAATAGCAAAGTACTCACATAATCAGGAGAGAGGGTGGGGTGTAAAGGACACATGACCACGGAATTTCATAGCAACGTGATAATGCTAGATTATGTGACCTTTTCCAAACCTGTATCTCGCGAACAAAGGACGGTGCCTCGCAAATAAGTGCTCAGTAAATACTTGCTGAATGGATAAAACGGAGCTGTATAGGCAGAGAGGGCAGCTGGGAGTTGTAAAAATTTCAAAGAGGAGATACTATTTGAGCTGTTTTGAAGGATGAATTTAATCCCCAGATGAAAGAGGAATAAAAACATCTCTGAATTTACCTTCCAAGAAATATGTACGCATTGTTCTTTTTCCATCCTGGACGCAGAGCAGCAAAGCCTACACTGCGGAGAGGGGACTTATAACCAGTCAAGCATCGAATGGGCCCCGGGGGCAACTGTGCACTGAAATGTGCAAACTCACACTATGAAAGTGTCTGCCTCTGAATAAGTTATATGGAAACAGCACATCTTTTCAAACCTTTCAGGACCCAATTTTCTCTTGGAGCAGTTTTCCTCTTTGTTTCTTCAAGATGGTCATAACAACCGGTACAGCGTGGGTGGTAAACGGGAAAATAAATAAGGTGGTAAATCCGCTGGAGTACGACCACGGCTTCCGGAAGTCCCTGGTTCCGCGAAAAGAGTAGTTGATTTTCTTAGTTTACAGTGTTTGACCGAAGGGACTATGCAAACATCCTAAAATGGGATCCGCTTAAGTCCTTTGGTGGTTTACTTTAGCACATGTTAGTCGCTCAGTTGTGTCCCGCTCTCTGTAACTTGAAGCAAAGTACCTTCCTAAAGTGTGTGCTCCAGTGGTTGGATTTAACGAGATCCCGCCGGGATTCAGTGAGGAGAGCGTTAATCTTCAAACATTTTTTTTCCAGTCACCAAAAAGCCACACCCCCTCAAGACGTCCACTAGTTCACTCTCGCGATAGTACGAAAAAAAGTCCGGCTTTTTATTAACCCCGCCCCCAGCCGTGCTAGTTGCCAAGCAACGGTGTAGCCAACCTCCACGGCGCTGGGAGACTCGCGAGCTCGCGCTAGTTCACCTTCACAGGTCCCTCCTCCTACCCGAGCGAGCGTCCGCGAGCCCCGCCCCCCGGAGACCGCGGGCGCTCGATTGGCCGAGGAACCTCTCCAGGTGAGGGCTGAGGCCGGGGTGGGCGGGGCCTTGCAGGGCACGTGATCCGCCGGCAGCTGGTGCTCCCGACCCCGGCCCCAGAGTCGGCTCCCGCCTGTTAGCCTCTACGGGTAGGTACCGGGGCCGCAGGCGGGAGGGGTCTTAGGGTGGACGGCGGCTGTGTAGCACCTTGAACGGGCTTGGCAGGCGACAGGAGGCAGGCTGCCTGGACCTTGATGAGGTGCGGGAAGATGAAGCCACGCTGTTTGGGGCAAGTCCGGTTCCCCCGCCCCCACCCCAGGCATTACCTGGAGTGCGTACGTTTAGGGACCCAGAGCCGCAGCTGATGGGTGAGTTCAGAGGATGTGCGTGGTCAGTGGAAGAACTGCAAGGTCCCTGAAGCACTGGGGGTCTTTCTCACGAGTCCCTTGTCTGGGATTGCGGAGTGAACTCGGGGCTCTCCCACTCCAGTTAAGACTCAGGACTTACCCCTTATGCTGCGAGTGACCTTGGGAAAGTTATTTACCGCCTCTAGTTGCAGGGTGATTCTACCATTGACTGCTTCCCAGGAGATGTATGGGGAGGGAGTGCGGACCAGGGGTTGAGAGTAACACCACAAGGGAAAGTGGTGGCGTCCGGGGGCTGTCCCCAGGTCCAGCTGCGGTTTTTCTTCTGGGGGACATGTTTGTGATGTTCCCACTTCTCATTTTTTTTCCCCCCCCCGAACTGAATCCTACCATTGGACTACGATTGCTTTATGATAATGAACTTGATCTAGTCACAACCCACCCTAGCCCCACCTGATGCCACCACTCTCCCCAGATTCTTAACCTGGAATCTGAGGTTAGGAGGGAACTTGGATAAGCCATTTAATTGATTAACCTCAGTTTTTTTTTTAATCTAAAATGGGGAGAAGTAGCAATGGGAGCAAAATCTGTTTATATAGGATTATTGGAAGGATTGAAGGAGATAATTTATGTGAATGTAAACTCCTAAGTCAGCGTTATAAGTGCAGGGTTCTGGTGCAACTCTTCATAGATAAGGAAACAGAGGGCTGGAGATATTCATGAATCCTAGGGCATGTAACTATTAACTGGGAGAAGGAGAGCTGGATTTGACACTTGGCCCAGGGTTCTGTCACTTGTACCTCAGTGGTCCTCTTTTGGGGGTTCTAAGGGTTCTTTTCTTCCTTCTCTTCTTTACATTCCTTTTGTCCCTTCCAGACATTTGAAGAGTTGCCATGTCTGGGAATCCTGCCTCTTCCTCAGAACAGAACAACAATAGCTATGAAACCAAAGCAAGTCTCCGAATGTCAGAGAAGAAATGTTGTGAGTGTTGGGGAAGAGGAGGGAATGCTCTGTCCCAGGATTTTATTTTAGGAATATTGTTGTAATTCTAGACTTTGCTGCTGAGTGGGAGTGGGAAATAATTCTTTGACATAGGAATTTAAAACAAAGTCTACCAGGGGAATTTCCTTTCTGAAAAAGTAGACTCTGAAATGTCTGTCCTTGGGGCTAGACTGCTGGTGTAGCCCAGCATTTTCTTCCTGCTTTCTTTAACTGAATCTTTATCTCCTCTATCCTGGGAGTATTTGCCCAGTCAATTGATGCAGAAAGTTAGAGTAAGTATTATACATGCAGTGAGTAAGGCAGAGTGGCAGGGTGCAGGAATTCCTTGGGGCTGATACTGTTAAGAGTTTCCCTTAATCTCTTGGGCTAAGTTTTGTGAGAGTGCTGCTCACAGCAGAAATTGCAGGTTGGAACCAGTTGCTCATTTCTACAGGCCTAAGGGAAACTGACCATGACATTTCACTTCTTGCCATATCTGGGGCACTTTGCTGTCTTACAAGTTTAGTCTTTATATTTTGCGAACTATTTTCCTCTGGGGATGGGTTTCACAGGAGTATTTCCATGCCCATCTTTTAGACAGAGACAGCAGGTGGGTTTGCAGAGAGATGAAGTGGTATTTCCTGTCCCCATGATCTGCATGCCTAAGCATCCTTCAGACTGCAAGACTGTATCGCCCAGGTCAAAAGGTCCTGGGCATTTGGTCCACAGATGTTTGGGGAAACTCAAGGAAAGCTCACTTTGTCCCTGCTTCCAAGTCCCCTTGGAACCCTACCAGTGGCTATATTTATCAGCAGGTGGAAATAGTCGACCAGCATGAGACTTGGGATCATCTCATGTTCCAAACTTTCCCCAGAGTATCAACCTTGATGCCATGCCTGTGCCAGTCTCGTGATTAATGAAGATCATCTTTTTTCACCTACCTATCACTGATGAAGCTTGCTGGGGTTTGGCTGCAGCAAAGGCGGCTTGTTTGGGTGTGATCCTGGGGTTGGTGCATACGGAAGACCTGTATGATTAGCGTCTTCTTTCTCTGCCGGGGGAGGAAGCCTAAGAGCAAGCACCCTGTGGAAGATAGCTACTATAGCACGATGTTTGGGTGTAGCCTCTGGAGTCAGACTGCCTATGTCCAAATCTTGTTACTACTTCCTAGCTAGGTGCTTTTAACCAAGTTGCTTGTCTGCCCCATGCCTCACTTTACTTTTTGATATAATGGGGATACTAATAGTATCTCTCTGAGTGATATGAGAATTGAATGCGTATATATAGGAGAGCGCTTAGAAGAATGTTGGGCCTGTGGCTAAACTGTGTTATTTTTCACTGGTGACAATTTGCATGTTGTGTGTGTTCCTGCAGCATTATATATAGATTGAATGATGTGGTAAATGCTGTGCTGGAATCTCACTATTTAAAAGAGCCCTGTAAAGAATCATATTTTCAATAAAAAGTGTTTTCTCCTCTTGTTTGACAATATGGTAGCCCAGATTTGGGGGTATGGAATGCATATCTTAAAGAGAGGTGCCTTCATCTTACTAGGACACTTGAGTCCAAAAAGAGCAGAGAACAGTTGGTGGTAGTTGGGGGTGGGGAATTGATAACCGTGGGAGTCATGGACCCTGCCCAGTGCCCAGTGTCAGCCCTTCTGGCTCTGCTTTTTTCTCCAAAGGACTCTCCTACCTGCCTTCCTAACTATTTTGCAGCTTTTTTGTCTTGAGGTCTTTTGATTAGTCAAGGAAACAATAATCCCAAGTCTCTTTCCATTCTCTAGACTCTAATTCTTGATCTCCCCTTTCCAGATTCTACCCTCATCTTCCCCATTGGAGGCATCTGGGTTCTCCTGAAGCTACTGTCATTTATTTACCCCACTTTGTTCTCCTTTCGCATTTGGACTGTGAGATTTTGAAAGCCACAGTCCGAGGAGAAATACAGTTATGAGAGTATGTGTTTATTTCCCTTTTCTCTGTTACTTGCCTGTTTCTTGCAACAGGTTTCCCAGTCTGCTTAGTGTTCATACCCAGTAGCTGCTCTATTAATAGCTCACCCATTATCCCATTACTGCTTATTACACCTGTTTGTTGGCTGACTTCGACTGTGGGAAGTGCCTGAACTGGAGGGCTGTAGAATGTCTTTAGAGAGCCAAAGCCTCCAAAAGAGCATTACTGAAATTTCAGCTGCTCCCGGGATTGGGGAGAAGGGGGGTGGTGCTGGCTGAGGTGCCCTTAAGGTGCTGAGACAGCTGGTTTCAGGGCTCAGTGAAAGCAGGAATTAGGGGTAGCCGGGGAGGTCCACCTGGTTTTCTTTCTTTGTTTCTTTTGTTCTTTGATATTTTGAATAGGTCTGGAACAGACAGGTTCTCATGAATCTTCATGAGACAGATTCATATGAATCTTCCCCTAATTACAACACAGAAAGAAAGTGAAAAGCAAGAAATTTCTCATGATTTTGCCTGTGCCTGTTAAGTTTGATTCTTTCTAAAATCTTATTCTGGTGTTAGTGAAAATAGGTTCACACTGTACATTTTTTGTTCTGCTGCCATCTCTCCCCTGCTCCTTTTAAAAATCTATATCCTGGACATTTTTTGTGTGTTGATAAGTTCAAATTTATTTCATTCTTCAGTCAGCCTTATATGGATATTGCCTCTCCCTGATGGACATTTACATTGTTTCCAGTTTTCCTCCATCACCAACAACAATGTAATAAGCATCCTTGCATATATACCTTTCCATTTTTGTGCCAGCAGCTTTCCTGTAGAAATACTCTGAGGAAAGACAGACACTTTGAAACACTCATTAGCATTCCTCAAAAGTTCTGTATTGTTAGCAGTTTTTAATATTCCAAAGTACTTGATAGAAATTGGGCATTAAGCTATAGTTGCACTGGTTAACTAAAACATTAACTTTCTCAGTGTTTGGCTGCAGAACTTGGATATATTAGGCTTATCAGTAAAACGGCCAGACCTAATTGGCAGTTTTATGACTTCTGATGAATACAGAGAAGGTATTACTAATGAATCACATAGGGCAGTATATTTCAAAACATTGGGGCTATTGAGAACAAAAAGTGGAAGATGACCTTGATCATGAGAAAGCCAGGAACTGTGGGCTTTCTAGACTACCCTTCAGGTTTAGATTATAGCTCAGAGTTGTGCTGGCCACTTGGTTCCCTTCGTCAGGTGCTGACAAGAGCTGGTGACTAGGACTAATTGGACGGTCATGAGATTGGGAGTCTGGTCAGGGCCCTGACCTTGACTTTCTATTGCAGGACTGTGGGCCAAGCTCTTCCCTTTTCTGGGCCTCAGGTTTTCTGTCTACAGGAGGGAAGTTTTCACATGCTCATTTCCTCTAAGTGTGTTTGTGAAGGAAAATAAGTCTAAGATTGAGAAAGTGAGTTCAACCTTGCATAAAGAAGGCAGAAGAGAATTTCAGCTTTCCAAACTTTGTCAACAGATATGTTATAATATGGGCTTCCCTGGTAGCTCAGCTGGTAAAGAATCTACCTGTAATGCAGGCGACCCTAGTTTGATTCCTGGGTCGGAAGTTCCCCTGGAGAAGGGATAGGCTACCCACTCCAATATTCGTGGGCTTCCCTGGTGGCTCAGATGGTAAAGAATCTGCCTGCAATGCAGGAGACCTGGGTTTGATCCCTGGGTTGGGAAGATCCCTTGGGGGAGGATATGGCAACTGACTGCAGTATTTTTGCCTGGAGAGTCCCCATGGACAGAGGGGCCTGGTGAGCTACAGTCCATGGGGTCGAAAAGAGTCGGACATGACTCAGCAACTAAGTACAGCACAGCACATGTTATAATCATATTGTGTCTGAAATTAATCAGTGTGAAGTGTGATAGTTTTGTTTTGTGACAGGCAAGACAGAGTGTTCCTACTATTGCTGATGCGGTACTTTGAGATAGAAAGTATGGTTTTGTTTTGTCCTGCGGTAAATGAGCAGCCGTGTTGCAGCAGGTATGTGTGGGTGTGTCGCAGGCAGAGGGGGAGCTGTGCTGGGGGCCGCCAAGGGGAGTCCTTAATGCCCCGTGCTTCCTTTTGTTCTTAGCACTCTCTGTCCTGTTTGGTAAACATGGAGCAGCTGGTTCCCTGGCTGGCTTCAGAGCATCTCCCAGGGATCATCAGTTCATTTTCAGCTTCAGGGAGGGTAAGAGGACATTTGGGGGAGGTGCGTAATGGGCTGGAAGGTGTGGGCCGAGCAGCACTGGAGGTGCAGGTAATGAGCCAAGCCACGGGGATTGGAAAGGGAGCTGGAGAAAGTTAAGACTCCTGAAACCTGAGGCAACCAAGCTGCCTGTTGAGGGTCAAGAGGTCAGGGATTAACATCAGCGAGGCTGCAGCATGCATTTGCTTGCCCTTGTGCTCCCTGTTGGGACAGAGACGAAAATCATTTCTGCTGCTCATCCCCTACCTTGGACGGGCTCCTGCTCAGGCCCGGGAGTTTTCCATGTCCCCAGTGGGTGAAGGGCTAAAAGCCAACTCCTCTGACCCCAAGTCTGGGCACCCACCCCTCGCTCACTGCCAGGGCCCTGTTTGGCTACTGGCTACTTCTTGCCAAACACTCCTAGGAAACTCTCTTCCTTCCAAGGTCTGTTCTGTACCCACGCCCCTCTGCCCACTGAGACCTTTTTACCTTCCCTTCTCTAAAAGTGAAAGATGACATTTCCATCCAGTTACCACCAGTTTGCTGAATTGTTTCTTAGCCTTCCAGGGTCGCCTTGTCCCGGGGAAGAGAAGCAGCAGCTACCTGCTGGATGCCTTCTGGAAGATGAAGGTGCACGTGACTCTATTCCATGCGGTCTGTGCACAGGGCCTCCCTCGTAGGAGACGCAGAGCCCGAGTCCCTCCCGATGACCTGCGTTTGGGTCTTGGCCCCAGGGCTGTGACTAACAGCGTGCAGGGCCCTCTCCACCACTCCTTCCTGGCAGGGTAGGCAGGGAGGGCCTGTGAGTAAGCCGATCCTCATCAGAGGCTCTTTTTGTGGAGAAAAGCGGATCCCAGTGATTCAGTGTATGTTCTCAGGCGGGTCACCTGGCCTCTGAGCATCTGGTTTGCCCCTGCCTGCCCAGGGAGAGCTGTCTGTGTAAATGAGCGTTCTTGAAATCCGTTTTCTAAGGAAGGGCAGACCAGTGGCTGTTCTGCTTCTAAACTGTCTTGCTACTATCTGGGCCTTTGAGGCAGGCTGGCTGTAATGCCCTTGTGGGCCAGCTTGACCACGACATTCCTGAGGTCTAGTCAGATCCCGTGTCATGGAGGCTTTGTGCTGTGTGTGCTGAGTCGCTTCAGTCGTGTCTCTTTGTGACCCTGTGGACCATAGCCTGTCAGGATCCTCTGTCCATGGGATTCTCCAGGCAGGAATACTGGAGTGGGTTGCCACTGCCTTCTCCAAAGGATCTTCCTGACCCAGGGGTCGAACCTGGGTCTCCTGTGTCTGCAGGCAGGTTCTTTACCATCTGAGCCACCCAGATAGGCTTTGACACCATCTAAGTCATTTAGAAGTTCTGGCTTAAACTTGTGGCCTGAGCACAAAGGCCCAAACAGGTGGAGGGCAGGATTTTTTTTGATCCTCAAGATAACTCTTGCCTGTGGCTCTGAAGGGGCGGATGGGATCCTCAGGAGAGACAGTTTGTTGGATGTGTTACTGGAGCCAGCTCAGGGCTGCACTGGTAGAATCTCCAGGCCCAAGGCCTTCCTCCATGGCGCTGTCACCCCGTGTTACTAAATATTCTCAATGCTGAGGAAGATGCTATGGCTACTGTCTTTCTATTCCTGGCCACTTTTTTTTTTTTTCTCTTTCACCTTGTGTACCTCTGTGAAGACCTTGGGCAAGGCACATCTCAGTTCGGGTACTTTGTCTTTTAGGAGGTTTACCTCGGTTTGCCTTTCCAGTCCTCTTGGACCCTGGCCTCACTGAGGTGTATGAGAATCAAACCAGGTTCTGATCATGAAGGCTTAGGCTCCTGCACACTCTTTACTTGGCCTCTCATTATTTATTTCTGTTCCATTCCATTTCCCTTTAGCATGGGCATCTTACATGACAAACTCTCCAACCCTCATCGTTATGATTGGCTTACCAGCCCGTGGCAAAACGTACGTGTCCAAGAAACTTACACGCTACCTCAACTGGATTGGGGTGCCCACCAAAGGTAGGTGCAGCTGTGCATTCTGTGGGAGAGGAAATGATCAGTTCTGGGCCTCCCAGGCCTCTGGGGGACTTTCTGTCCCTGGCATCAAGGTTACAGGCTGCTCCTGGCAGCAGTTATGGTTTTTCCTGGTTTACCGGCTTTATTCTCTGGCCATACACTTGTTCCTCTTGGCCTTGGCTGGATTGGCTTAATTTGGGGGAAATACCTTTGATAGGAGTATTAAGAATTAAATGAGTATAGGGCTTTACATTTCCAGAGCCCTTACATCTGTGTTATTTAGCAGTGTCCCTGTGGAATAGCCGAAGTGGCTGAGGAAATTGAAAGTTACATAATTTAAGACTTGTCCAGAGTCTGTTAAGTCAGAGCTTGAACTTAATCTGATTCTTACTCTTGTATTGTTGCTAGCATACCATGGTGCTTTTTTCAGTCCCCTTGGCCACTCTGACATTAGACCGAGAAGTTCGCTTTGGGACATTGTATTGTTTCACTGCTAAAGGGTGTGGGTGTCTTCTGCAGTGTTTAATCTTGGGGTGTATCGGCGGCAAGCAGTCAAGTCCTATAAGTCCTATGACTTCTTCCGGCATGACAACGAGGAGGCCATGAAGATTCGCAAGTGAGTCTTCTAGGCCTGACCGCCAGGCCAGCCCTTCCTTGGCCATCGTGAGACTGGATGTCATGGGGCTTGGTTTCCTTTTTAGTTAACACCTGGTGGGAATTTTAAGTGGAAATTACCCACTGGGCGGATCACTGTGGACTTGGGTGGGTAGAAGAACAGGACTCAAAGTTGTGAGTGTTGCTGTAGGCTAAGCCTCCAGAGAGTGAGGTATGTACGTGGGGCCGGGGAACATGAAAGATCCAGGAAGGCATAAGAATAATGGGGAAGTTGAAAGGTCCAGTTGGGGAAAACTTTTGATCCGTGGGGAAGCTGAACAGAAGGGACTTGACCCCTGCGGCACCACAGAGGTTCGCGTCTCTGACTGTGCCTGAGCTTGCCCTTGCCTCAGTCCCCTGGCTGATTTCCTCTGCTGTCCTGGCAGACAGTGTGCCCTGGTGGCGCTGGAAGACGTGAAGGCGTATCTCACGGAGGAGAGCGGGCAGATTGCGGTAAGCCTTACCTGCCTCTTCCCCGTCTCCACCCCTGTAGCAGCCTAGCTGCACCGCTCCGCCCTGGGTCCACCTCGGTGGGATTGTGTTTCCCGGTCCCCATTCCTCTGCCTCGTGGGCTCTCTTCCCAGGTGTTTGATGCTACCAATACCACTCGAGAGAGGAGGGACTTGATTTTGAGCTTTGCCGAGGAGAATTCCTTCAAGGTAGACCTCACTTTCAATTTTTGCTTTCATGCGTCGGAAAAGGAAATGGCAACCCACTCCAGTGTTCTTGCCTGGAGAATCCCAGGGAAGAGGGAGCCTGGTGGGCTGCCGTCTATGGGGTCGCACAGAGTCGGACATGACTGAAGCGACTTAGCAGCAGCAGCAGCAGGGTCTGCCTCCAAGCTGGAGGAAGAGGAGGGTCGGTGAAGGTGGGGAGTTAGGAGCCATGTGTGGACCTGCTTGACTTTGGTGGGGAAGGACAGGGCTGGACACCTGATTCTCTCGTCTTGGTGCCTTACCCTCAAAACTTGAATGTTTTCTTTCAGTTCCTTTCTCAGTTCCTTAGCATGTATGTATGAGGCCCTGGGGATAGGGTAAGAGCTATTTTTAAATGAAGAGCC
The DNA here is from genome assembly GCF_023091745.1 of Budorcas taxicolor. NCBI lineage: Eukaryota > Metazoa > Chordata > Mammalia > Artiodactyla > Bovidae > Budorcas > Budorcas taxicolor. The sequence continues at coordinate 6,656,266 of NC_068925.1, forward strand.
CTTGAAGGCCACTTTCATGAAAGAAAATCTTTGGGGGATATGGTGGCTGGGGTGGGGCAAGTGTGAACGTGTGCTCTTAATTGACAGGCTGGCCATTTTTGACTCATTGATCGCTGCCTTCTCCCCCTGGGCAGGTGTTCTTTGTGGAGTCCGTGTGCGATGATCCTGACGTCATTGCTGCCAACATCCTGGTAGGTGAGCCCCCTGCACACATGTCTCTATGCCTTGCGTGTGTGTGTTGTTGGGGGTGGGTGGAGAGTCAGCTTGGTAATGAAAGTGAGAGATAGACATGTTTAGCAGCACAGGATGAGCTCTTAGATCTGCCAGGACCCCATTTTATACTTCTCAACGCTTTCCTTGGGAGAAGAAGCAGGCTTTGAGGAATAAAGTAAGAATTAGCTGTTGAATATAGAGGCTCAGCTTAAACTGTAGGAGTCCTGGCTCTGTATTCTGTTTATCAGCTACGTGCTGAAACCTAGGTATGTTCTTAGAATGGATCAGACTCTTCATTATCTGTCTGGGCCAGCTTCCATGAAGGCTGTCGGCCCACCAGTGGTCTAAGGTTCGGGTCAGCGTTCTGGGCTCCTCGCTGGGTGTGGTCACAGCTTATACCTGTGCCCATCTGATGGCTGTACCGTGCTGTGCTGATGGATGTCCATGTGTTATGTCCCGGTGGTACTCTCCCAGCAGTGTGGGGCCTTGCCGAGGAGGTGTCTGGTCCAGGTCAGCCAGGCGTCAGATCATGCACTTTATTCTAAGTGCCCATGGGGAGAAATTGAATCCCATTCTGTTTCCCCAGGAAGGTCCATGAAGGGATCGGGGCCCGCGCGCTGCTTCAGCTGTGTGACTGCCTCTGTCCTGCAGCCAAGGGCAGGCGCGTGACTCCCCAGTTGTCTCTCCCTTCTTGGTTGCCAGGGTCACAGGACGGGGGGCGGGCGCTGCTCAATGAATGGGATCACCAGCGCTCCCGTGAAAGGCCTCTTCTCTGGCCTTGCTTTGCTTTATGTAGCAGTGGCTGTTTGCAGAAGTGCTGTTGAGAGCAGACCTGTGACCGGGCCCTGCTCTTCCTGTGATTCCAGGAGGTAAAGGTGTCGAGCCCCGACTACCCTGAAAGGAACAGGGAGAATGTGATGGATGACTTCCTAAAGAGGATTGAGTGCTACAAAGTCACCTATCAACCCCTTGACCCAGACAGCCATGACAAGTAAGGTTTGAGGCCGAGGTCTGAGGGCCGAGGCAGGGGCTGCATGTGAGAAAGGAGCCTTTCTCACCCTGTCTGTAGTCTTCCTCTGACCATCCAGACCTGTGTTTACATCATTCCAGGGAGAAAAGATATGGCTCTGTGGCCTCTGAATGGATTGAATCTTACCCTTGAACACCAGAGTGTTTTTTTCATCATAAGTTCTTCAGCTGTGTGCTCTAGACTATGATTTCTCAACCTCAGCACGATGGACATTTTGAACTGGATAACCTGTGCTGTGGGGAGCTGTCTCAGGCACTTTAGGAGCTTTCGCAGCACCCCTGCCCTCTGCCACTAGATACCCATAGCTGTCCCAAGCTGTGGCAATCAAAAAGGTTTCCAGATTTAACCAAATGTCCCCTGGGGAGCTAACTCACCCCTGGTTGAGAACCAGTGCTCTAGATCAGTAGTTTTGAATTGGGGTGTTGTAGGGCACCCCTTTAAGGTGTGTCATCAGTTTCTGATCAGTTTTTAAAGTTTATTGTGTGTGTGTGTGTGTGTGTATATATATGTGTATGTGCACATATATTACATATGTAAATAACATAATATGTCAATTTATTTTGCATAAAACATAATCTATTATACATGTGTAGGAGGCTTCCCTGGAGGCTCAGTGGTAAAGAATCCTCCTGCCAATGCAGGAGACCTGGGTTCATTCCCTGGGTTGGGAAGATCCCCTGGAGGAGGGCATGGCAACCCACCTCAATTTTCTTGCCTGGAGAATCCCACGGACAGAGGAGCCTGGCAGGCTACAATCCATGGGGTCACAAAGAGTCGGACATGGCTGAGCGACTAAGCACACCACCCCCCACCCACACACACACAGACACATATGCATGTTGTTGTTTAGTTGCTCAGTTATTTCCGACCCTTTGTGACCCCATGGACTGTAGCCCGACAGGCTCCTCTGTCCATGGGGATTCTCCAGGCAAGAATACTGAAGTGGGTTTCCATGCCCCCTTCCAGGGGATCGTTCCAACCCAGGGGTGGAACACAGGTCTCCTGCATTGCAGGCAGATACTTAACCATCTGAGCCACCAGGGAAATCCAAGAACACTGGAGTAGGTAGCCTATTCCTTCTCCAGGGCGTCTTCCCAACCCAGAAATCAAACTGGGGTCGCCTGCATCATAGGTGGATTCTTTACCAGCTGAGCCACCAGGGAAGGCCATACATGTGTATACGTATATATACATATATATATGTACACACACACACACACACACACACACACACGTATATGGCTTTTATGTATTACTTAGTATGGCAGCACCTATCGGCAGTGTGGCCTGGAATGCAGGTTAAGTTGATGTGTGAGAGCAATAAGAGTTGTAGCAAAATGCCAAGTCCATGTTGAAGAATGATATGTGCGCAGGGAGACCCATGAGAAGGTGGTCTTCATGAAAGCATGTAGTCAGAGCAGCTCTGCTGAGATAAGAATACAGCTCTGCAGCCAAGCGAATGGTGAGTGTGCATAGCCCATTGTTAAACTGCTTCCACGTTCTGCTTCATGCTTTTAGTCTTTCAGTTCCTTCGAGTGTGTTGCCCACAATGTTCGTGTTTGGAGATGTTACTTAATACAGAAATTGAAAACTGCTGCTCTAGATATGGCGTAATAGTATATTCTTTAGTTAGTGCAGAGTCCTACATTGAAAAATATTCAAGAAGAATATGCGTGTGTGTGTGTGTGTTTATAGATGTTACCTCTGGTGGTAGGGCTATGGGTGATTCTTATTTGCATCTTTTTAAAAAAAAATTTTTTTGGAATAAGCAGTTACTATTTCATAAGTAGTTTTGCTTATTTTCGGCTGTGCTGGGTCTTCGCTGCTGTGCAGGCTCTTTTCTGGTTGTGGCGAGTGGGGGCTGCTCTCTAGTTTGGGTGTGTGGGCTTCTCACTGTGGGGGCTTCTCTTATTGCCGAGCATGGGCTCTGGGGTACGCAGGCTTCAGTGGTTGTGGTGTGAGGGCTCAGCAGTTGTGGGCTTTAAACCATAGGCTCAGTGGTTGTGGCACACGGGTTCCATTGCTCTGTAGCCTGTGAGATCTTCCCAGACCAGGGATCAAACCTGTGTCTCCTGCACTGGCAGGTGGGTTCTTTACCACTGAGCCACAAGGGAAGCCCAACACTTGTTATTTTTATAGTGAGAAAAATTCCATGATGGCCCCAGAGCAGGCTTTGTGAGTGCCTTTGAGAAAAGCTGGACCGATACGTAGACGGAGGGAATGTGCAGAGACGTCTGTCTGTGGTTCTGCTCCCTCCTGCCTGCCCCTCCTCTCGGGAGCTGCCGTACTCTAACTGTCTTGACCACCTGAGTTGGATGCTGTGCTTCTCAGCAAACTTCAGGGTTCGCAAAATCACCAGGTCATCTAGTCTAGCCCCTGAGGGGAAGCCTGAGTTCTGCTCAGCACGCTTAGTCACGGTGCCTAGCACAGGGCGGGCACTAAGGATGTGGTGCTGCCCGATAAGACGTTCAGGGCGTTTTGCCGCACCTTGGTTCTGAGGAGTGAGTGACCCATCTCTTTCCACTTGGCTCCTTCCACGTGGGTGGGGGTATCGTGGGAGAGTCGGAAGAGCCTCTAGGAGTCTCAAGTCACTCTGCAGATCCTTTCCCTTTCTGTTATGCTCAGATTTTCATACCCAGGGGATTTTTTTTTCCCCTGCTTTGTCCCAGGGATCTTTCTTTCATCAAGGTGATAAACGTGGGCCAGCGATTTCTCGTGAACAAAGTCCAGGACTACATCCAGAGCAGGATCGTCTACTACCTCATGAATATCCACGTCCACCCTCGCACCATCTACCTGTGCCGGCATGGAGAGAGCGAGTCCAACCTCCTGGGGAAGATTGGGGGTGACTCAGGCCTCTCAGTGCGAGGCAAACAGGTGAGTAGTTAGCCAGCAGGCTGGATTTCCCCAGCTTAGGGTGAGAAGGACGTGGTGGCGGTCATCTCTTCGATCCCCTTAACTTCTTACTGAATCCTATTAGGCTTAAGTTGCGATTTCAGCGAAGAGACGTTTTCTTGTTCACGGATTCTAGCTCTGCACTAGCGGAGAAGGCAGCGTCTATGGGGTCGCACAGAGTCGGACACGACTGAAGCGACTTAGCAGCAGCAGCAGCAGCTCTGCACTGGACGGTGCATAACTTGGAACCATTTCTACTGTGATCATTCAGCTATCAGACATTTATTGGGCTCACCTTGTGTGCCCAGCACAGTACAGGCTGCTCTGGTTGAAGTTCATTTCCTCCTGGGCTTATTATAACTATGTAGCACCTTTCAGAGTTTGATTGGGGTCATGCACATTGTCCTTTTTAGGCTGAAATGGCAGTCCTGTGTGTGTGTGTGTGTTCTTTTCGACTTCACCATGCCTGGTGTGCAGGATCTTAGTTCCTCAGCCAGAGGTCAAACCGGTGCCCCCTGCAGTGGAAGCGTGGAGTCCTTACCACTGACCACCAGGGAAGTCCGCTTCTGTGTTTTCTCTTACATGTTTTGTTTCATGACTCAGTTTGCCCAGGCTCTAAGGAAGTTTCTGGAGGAACAGGAGATAGCAGACCTCAAAGTGTGGACAAGCCAGTTGAAGAGAACTATCCAGACCGCGGAATCTCTGGGGGTGACCTACGAGCAGTGGAAGATTCTGAATGAGATTGATGCTGTGAGTAGGAAGGATCTGATGGCTAAAGTGCCAGTTAAGGTCTCCTGTTCAGGCTGGAACACTCAGAAGTCACCATGTGGGCTGTGCTATCTAGAAAACTGGGGTTGCCAAGTAGAGACGTTGAGGAAGCTGAATCTGGGGCTGGTCTGAGAAGGAAGTGAGAACAGCTGTGTCCCCAGTTGGGGCTTCCCGCTGCCTGATGTGCCTGCACCAACACAGGAACCAGTTTTTGACATGGCCCCTAGCACCTGGGGAGAGTGAAGCTCCAGTTGGTTTCTTCATATATTTTCCTCCGAGGAAAAGGAAATAGCTGACAACTCACATCTTGTCTGATTTCTGCTTAGGTCACTCGGTCAGCTCTTCTAGAAAAGTCCTTTCCAAATTTGTTTTTGCATTTCTGTGTCCTTGAGGTTAGAAGTAGACACTTCCTTTTCCTTCCTTCCTCTGTATATTTTTATGCCTCCTATAAGAATTCCCCAGAGCCTCCTTCCCTGTTTCCCCTCCTTTTTCCTGCTGACTTTTCTTGACCTCTCAGCTCCCCAGCCACAGGAGAAAGCAGCAGCTTGAGCTTGAGCCCTCATTCTGTGAATCAGTCAGTTACAGTGTGTGAAGGGAGCCGGCCCAGTGCCTGGCGCTGACGACTGATATTCCTCAGGGTCACCTCTTTATCTGGGGGGCTGTGTGTGTCCGTTCGCCTCCCCGAGCTGTGTGGTTCCTGCAGGGCGTGTGTGAGGAGATGACTTATGCGGAGATTCAGGAGCAGTACCCGGACGAGTTTGCGCTTCGAGATGAAGAGAAATACCTGTACCGCTATCCTGGAGGGGAGGTGAGATTCCTTCCTGTGGGGCGACTGTCCCATCCTTTGCTTGGGGTTTAGCTTTAATTTGGGGGGAAGGATTGAATGTGAGTTTGGGGACCTTCTAGGGGTACTTGAGGTATCACATAGTTTTTCTTCCTACTTTTGGGTCCTGCTGTGTTTAGTTCAGCTTGGGCAGTCAATTTGTTAAGATCCCCAGGTAAGGGATGACAAGATAGCTTCTATTGTTGAGTATATTTTAGAATCAGCAGAGTCTTTTTTAACTTTTTTTTAAAAAAATACTTCTTTTTATTTATTTGACTGGGTTTGGTCTCCGTTGCAGCACGTGGGATCTCACATTGCGGCAAGCGTTGGGTGCACAGGCTTCTCTCTAGTTGTGGCCATGTGCTTAAGCTTCCCGTGGCATGTGTGATCTTATTTCACTTCAATGACCAGCGATCAAACCTGCATCTCCTACACTGGAAGGCTAATTCTTAACCACTGGACCACCAGCGAAGTCCCCATAACTTCTTTTTTTTTTAATTCTATCCCCACCCAAGCAGGTATAGGCACCAAGTAAATATCTGGGGTATGAGGATTTTCCTGTCATCTACAGTGTTTACAATCGCTTGCTGGTCTAAGTGGCTTTATAGTCTAGGGATTTGTGAGGCAAAGGGAAACAAAATAAACCTACAGGGTCTAGGAGATCCCTAGGAGCCTCTGTTGCCTTACACTCTGCCTACTCTGTAGGGAGACAAAAAAGATACAAAACGCAGGTTGCATTCAGATTTTCTTTTCTTGATGTGCAGTTTTCTTGGTCTGCATATAGCTCTTGAAGGGTCTGAAGATTCTCAGGCGATACCGGGGATGGGGGTGGTTAGCAGGTGACACGAAGCTGCTGAACCTCCACGAGGAAAGCCATCTGGGGAGAAAGAAGCAGCCTCTGAACTCTGGACACGGCCACTGACTTGGCTGCCAGCTCGCGTCTGGCCTCCGACCAGCCCGCTCTGTTTCCCCCGCAGTCGTACCAGGACCTGGTGCAGCGGTTGGAGCCGGTCATCATGGAGCTGGAGCGCCAGGGCAATGTCCTCGTCATCTCCCACCAGGCTGTCATGCGCTGCCTCCTGGCCTACTTCTTGGACAAGGGCGCAGGTGCCATGGGGGGGTAGGGAGGAGGCTGGACTTGGGGTGGCACCGAGTTGCCTGGCAACCAGACCTCCCCTTCTTCCACTCAGACTGGAGTGCATTCTTCAGTCAGCAGTGTGGGGCTCCCAGCAGCCTTGGGGCCAACTCCTCTGCTGGTGCAAAAGCCCTCAGTGGAGAGTGGCTGCTGCTGGGGCTCTTGGTCCTGCTTGGCTGGAGGGGCAGCGTTGAGCTCACACGCCTGGCAGCAGTAGAAAAGTGGTTGAACATTCCCGGCATGTTACTTTAGCTCTAGGGAGGGTGGTGTCTTAGAAGCATCTTCATCCTTGGAATTTGGGGTAGACAGGTTTCTGGGGTAGCAGTAAGGAAGTGCTCCTGTATCTCTGATACGTCCCTTCCTTCCCTTCCTGATCTTCCTGCACTGCTGAGAAGCCTGCTCACTGACCTCTGGCGTACCCACCTGAAGCCCAGTCTTCCCTTCGTGGGTCCCCTGGTCACAGCACTTAACTTCTGTTTTGCTTGCAAGGAAGGATCTGAAGTGGGCTTATTTCCTTTCTGAGCCACTCAGTAGTCTGGGTGGCTTTCTTGGAGGCTGTGTTGATAATTGTCTGGGGTTTAGAGGGGGAGTTGTCCAACTCCAGATCAGGATAAAGAAAACTCATGAGCCCCTTGGATGCTCTCTTCCACTAACTTGACCTTGTTTCATAATACTGAGATTTCCTCCACCTGGACTTTCTGCTTTCAGATGAGCTACCATACCTGAGGTGCCCTCTCCATACCATCTTCAAACTTACTCCCGTGGCCTACGGTAACGATGAGCCTGGGAACTGGGCAGGAGGTGGGGGTTGGGGAAGGTCAGGATTTTTAAATTTTCTCTGAAGTTTGCCTAGCAGTTCACTCTCATCACTCCTGTATGCTGGAGGCTCCCTCATTGCCTCCCATGTTTGAAAGGATGTCTGTATGTATTTGGGAATATCTATGTTCTTTTATTACCAAACTGAAACGAAGGGCTTTTTCTTGAAGCTTTTTTTTTTTTCCTGAAGTCCTCTCTGTTTTCTCAGGGTGCAAAGTGGAAACAATTAAACTCAACGTGGAGGCTGTGAACACTCACCGTGACAAGCCAACTGTAAGTATTTTTCCATGGATGACATGCAGGTTCCCCGCCACCTTGAGTCTTGAACCTCTGACATCGAGAGACTGGGGTTTCTTTTATGTCCAGAAGGAAAAACAGATCCAGAACTCATGTCCTACGTAGTCTGCTTACTTCCAAGAGGAAGAGATGTTGGAATTACTATTTTTGAAAATTAGTATCTCTTTCATGAGTCTTAACCGTGACAATTGGCTCTTGGAAATTCAATGAAAAACGGAAAGTGTTTGGCAGAAGTGAAATGCAAATCCCCCCCCTCCACCCCCCGGAAAGCGCTCCTTTTGGAAAGTTGGTTCCTGGAAGGTGGGGTCAGGAAGTGTAGGTTAGTTCCTAGGTCTGCCCTGGTAATCTGAGTGATCTTAAATAAGCCCCTTCCTTTCTTTGAGCCTCTCTCTAGCTTCGAAGTGTGATGCTCAAGGAACTTCTCCCCCCTACAACGTTTAGCTTCCTGGGGCTGGGGGACTAGGTCATGGCCCAGGTCTTACGAGAGAGCCTGTCTGCAGAGAAGCAGGAGAGGAGGAGGCTGTTGTGGTTACAAGCGTTGTTTAACCTTGATGAGTGAGCTTTCGGCTTGGCTTTCATTTGTGTGGTGTCCCTCGTTTCCAATCAGAACAACTTTCCCAAGAGCCAAACCCCTGTAAGGATGAGAAGGAACAGCTTTACGCCTCTGTCCAGTTCGAATACAATCAGGCGTCCAAGAAATTACAGTGTTGGGAGCCGGCCCCTCCAGCCCCTCAGCCCGCTCCGTGCCCTGGACACGCAAGAAGGGGCCGACCAGCCGAAGACCCAAGTCAGCATTCCGGTGGCGTAACCGTGTGTCTCCCTCCCATCCTGGCCCCCTGCCCTTGTCACTAATCACCGAGGAGTCATATCACCTCCAGCCCCCACACCCCCTCCCGGCCCCACACCGTGAATCTCAGCAAAGAATGTGAGGTCACGTGTTTCCAGACCAACCTTAGCTAGTCTGTGGTGTGAGTCTTCCTGCCCGGGGGCAAGCTTGCGAGCTGGGTGTTTCTGGACAGGTTGGGGCGGTTTGGAGGAGGAGGAGAAGGGCTCCCCTCTCCTGGGGTGACTGGCGCAGCTGGGGCTGAGGCTGAGCATGCCATATTCCTGTCCATCCACAGTGTCTATAAACTCAGTCTTGTCCTTGTGTTGGTAAAGTGGGGACAGGGTGGAGGGGGACCCAGAAGCCCTTCTCCCCTCCGCCTTCGTCTCCCCGAGGTGTGCTCCCCTCGCCGTCCATGCCTGCCTGCCCTCTTCCCCCTTCTCACGTCCCCTTTGGGTTGTCTGGTGTGACACGTGGCCTTGTTGTGTGTCTGTTGAGGACGGGAGGGGTGGTGGGTGCGAGGGGAGTCTGGCCTCTGTTGCTGTTCTCTGCAGTGGGCCTTGGTGGATCTGGCCTGGGGGAGCCTTTCTTTCCCTTCTCCCTTCCTCTGAAGTCAGGTCCTGCAGGGGTCAGCCCAGGCTACAGAACATCCACAGATGCTCTGAAGCCTGTAGGGAGACATAGGATGAGAATTCTTGTCCCCTTTCATGAGAAGCAATCCCGAAGTCTCCAGTGCCCTGAGGGAAGCTGGTTCTCGGTCTGTGGGAAATACCTTGGTTTGTCCTCTTCAGACGTAGGTGTCTAGGCTGCAGCGGGGTGAGGTTTAGGAGAGTAGACTGGTCTCTAGCTCTAGCAGGGCCCTTGCACGGCAGGTATCCCTTTTCTCCAGTGGCTCCCAGCTCCTTTGCCAACCACAGGAACTTTCCTGCCAAAGCCAGTGACCTCTGTCTGGGACTGTTCAGAAGGACAGAGTTAGATTCAGGAGTCATTGCTGAGGTTTGAATTGCTCAAGGGAAAGGCAGAGAAGGGTTCACTAGAGCTGCTTGCTGTTTTTTAGTAATATTCAACACTATTCCTTTATTTAACTTAAAAAGGAATATTCAATATTGAATATCAGTTTTTAAGTTAAAAAATTTTTTTATATGAACAAATTTCCCCCAAATGTTGGGAAAACCTAGTGTTAAATTTAATCTCTCTCACTAAAGGTACTGTTTTATTTCATCTTGATGTCCAGAGGAGTCTTGGAATCCAGTGGGATCTAGCTCTTACTATTTACCTGTATCATTTTATTTTCTCTGCAGGGTTAAACTGGAAATGCTTAGAGTAGTGATTCTTAGCTCTTTGGTGGCCTGCAATGACATACCCCCCACCAATTTTGTATACAGAATATGTGAATACATGTATGTGTATTTATCTGAAAGGCAAGTCTAGGTTTCTCATGAGATTTTTAAAAGAGAGAGAGGACTCCCCACCTCAAAGTTATCAATCTGTCTCTTAGAGGTGACCAGTGACAGTTAGCTATTTGCCAGGGATGTTCTTATTTGGTAATAGGAGACCTTTGATAGCATCACTGACTCAATGGACGTGAATTTGAGCAAACTCCAGGACACAGGGGAGGACAGGGAAGCCTGGTGTGCTGCAGTCCCTGGGGTTGTAGTTGGACATGACTGAGCGTCTGACCAGCAGGAGACCTTTTGTTGTGCTTCTCATCTAGGAGTATTCATAAGAATCCCCTATAGAGCCTGTGAAACATACTCATGCCTGGATCCACTCTGGGCTTAATTCTGACTCTGTCTCAAGGATTAGGGTCTTTAAATAGCTTCTCTGATGATTCTGAATTGCACTCCATTTTATGATGTTGGTTGGAGAAACACTGGGGCATTGGTTCCTTGGACAAAGCATCAACCGAGGAATTCTGAATTTCTCATAGTTCTGAAAGAACAGTTCCCTGGAGTTAGCTGTGTGAGCTGATCACGGTATTAAATGAAGTCACCCCTTCATTGTTACCTCAGGCAGCAGCCAGTTGAGCTTTTACCCTTTACGTCGCAGGGTGATGGGGAACAGATCCCTACATCATATGGATGACCTGGGATAGCAGCTGAGAGTTCCAAGCACACTGGGGAGAAGCACTGAGATGAAGCTTGTGGGATGGTAAGGGTTATCATCACAGGCAGCTGGCTTGTGACCTTGAGTCCTTTTTTCCTACATCCTAAGTTGGTCAGACATCACAGCCAGTTTTCAGAGGCCACTTGCCTAGATTCTGCTCGAAATTGCCTTCCAGACATAAGATAACCTGCTCTTCCTGTTGAGGCATTATATAATGTGTTCTTGGTGTCCATGTTTGTGGAATTTCGGGCTGGGTGGCTGGTGGTGGAGGAAGGAGACACAGAAACAGGAGAAAAAGTCCTTGCCCTGAAGAAGGTTATTTTAGAGAATGGGCATGTAATTTATAAGTGAACAGTTCCAGAAGAGCCACACACTGAGTCTATGAAAGTGGGTGTCAAAGTGGAGTAGAGAGTTCCTTCTGCCTTTTCTCTTGTCCTGCGCTTATGAGACAAAGGGTCGGGAGCTGGGACTGTCCCCCAGGATGATGTGGTCTGGGAGATGCGTGTGGCACTTTTGCAAGGCTGCCTTGTCTAGCTTTGCTTGGCTGGTGGCATCTTTAGCCCAAATGGGCATTCGGTCTTTTCTGATGCTGTGGGGTGAGAGTGATTCAGAGCTACTGCATGAGAAAGAGCATTTTGATCCCCAGCTGGCTTTGGGCTGTTTGTACTCTTAGTGAGAAGAGAATTTCCTAACAAACCAGCATCGTGTTACCCTGTTACAAACCCCTGCATTAGATGCGGGGCACTGGGGCGTTCACTGGGCCCTCGGCCTGCTGATATCTCGCCACTCTCCCCATGTGCCGGTTTGCTTCCCCAAGAAGAGAAGCCAGAGGTGGGCTCAGCCTCATAGTGGACACCGGAAATTAGAACTTGACAACGGCAAGGATGTCAGCACCCTTCGGTTTTTAGAGCAAGATCCCTCCAGAGAAGCTTCAGCAGGAAGAAGTCAGGAGAGCGTAGAATGGAATAGAGCTTTTACTCCACGTATTAAGAGAATTCTGTTCCCTGTCTTTTCTTTCCTGTCCTCCTCTCCCCTTCTGACCTGAGTGTGTGGTGTGCTGTGCTTAGTCGCTCAGCCGTGTCCAACTCTCTGTGACCCCATGGACTGTAGCCCTCCAGGCTCCTCTGTCCATGGGGATTCTCCAGGCAAGAATACTGGAGTGGGTTGCCATGCCTTCCTCCAGGGGATCTTTCCATCCCAGGGATCGAACTGAGCCACCAGGGAAGCCCGCATGCCCATGTAATGGTAACACATACATGTCACTATGATTATGTCTCTATCACAAATCCTAATAAGAAAGGACAAACTCCAGAGCACCTTTTGCTGGGCTTCCCTGGTGGCTCAGATGGTAAAGAATCTGGCTGCAATGTGGGAGACCTGGGTTCAGTCCCTGGGTTGGGAAGATCCCCTGGAGAAGGGAAAGGCTCCCCATTCCAGTATTCTGGCCTGGAGAATTCCGTGGACTGTGTAAGTCCATGGGGTCGCAAAGAGTCGGACACAACTGAGTGACTTTCACTTCAGTTATGATATGGGAGAAATAGGTGAAGGCTTTAACATTCAGTCTATTGTTAGAAAATGGGGAAAGGAAAAATCACTGTCTAGTCAATTATCTTTTTTCTGCTTTAAAACTGAATGAGTTCTGTGACAGATTTGAAGAGGAATCTAAAGCAGATTAGACAGCTTTTTTTCCCCTGTATCATAATCCTTAAATGGAATTTAGCTCTTACTTATTATGTGTCTTGTCTTTGCTTTGGTTTGGTAAGGAGGTGGTTTTGCATTCAGTCACAAAGTGCAATAAGAAAACCCTTTAAAAGATGCACTGTGCTAGGTGTCTGCTTTTTGTCTCTGGTGTTTGGTTCTGTGTGTTTTTTTGTCCTCTCTCCCCGGTCGGGAAGACCCCCTGGAGAAGGCAATGGCAACCCACTCCGGTACTCTTGCCTGGGAAATCCCAAGAATGGAGGAGCCTGGTGGGCTACGGTCCCTGGGGTCGCAAAGAGTCGGACACGACTGAGCGGCTTCACTTTCACTTTCCGCCAACCCTCAAGAAGTTTGGGTTAGGAGAACAAGATATTTGTATCCTACCTAAACTAAATGGTTGAGTGTTTCCTGTGAGGTTCTGGGTGTTCCTCTTTACAACCTGCATTTGCTCTTCAAAAGCACTGGCAGTTTGAAGAAACAGGATATAGCTTTTTGGAAATAAATCCACCTTATGGTGTCTCTATGAATAGGAGTTCTGCATAGCAGAGAAACTCCCTGATGCTTGGTGTAGCCCAGGGACAGGGGAACACGTGTCTAATAACTGAGGGAACTTTGTCTGGGCTGTGTAGTCTTGTGCACGTTCCATTGTCTTTGCTAAGCCCAGAGGCCATGTTGTGTTTGTTTCCCAGAAATTTCATAACTTTACACAGGTTTTCAGTATACATTTTAAAATATTTTAATTTGAATTAGATATTTTAATTTTCTTGGAATTAAGTATTTTAATTTTAATTTGATTTACAATTGAATCAGATTGCAGCATTGGCAGGGTTGAGCTCAAATATCAGAAGTATGTCCAGGGGTTTAATTTAGACTCATGTTCAGAACACTGTATCTAGAAGTATTTATATGCTGACTGCCTGACAGACTGTGGTAGGGTCCCTATGCTGACTAACCGACAGCCTCTGCTAAGATCTGTAAACTGACAGTCTGACTGTTTTCTAATTGTACGGGTTCACACTGTATGCATGTTACTGTAATTCTCTGTCTATTGCACATGTCCTGCAAAGAAAGGAAGTTTCTTCAGGGGGAAGTTCTGTACACTATGATTTTCAGTAGGCATTTTCTTTTAGAGTAGCAGCCAAACTCTAGTCATTTTGTAGAAAGTGAATGTTGAACATCACTTGTAAGGTATTTTGTAAACTCAGCTAAGGAGATGCAAGCCCAGAGCCTGATATCACTGCCTTTGCTTGAAGTCATCCTATCCATTCCCCCATTTCTAAGCAGGATCTCACTTTCTGAACTTTCTGTGTCCTCAGCCTCCTTTGCGATGGGCTGTAGCATTCCACTGGATAATGCTTCTGTTTTAGTCTGCCATCTACTTGGCTCTAAATCATAGTCTAATTAATAACAATTTAAAGGAAACTTTTGCAAAAGTATTTTTTTCAGTAAGCCTTTCACTGGGGACCCATGACTCATTGATCTTTGTACCTGAATTGTGTGTGTATATATGTATGTTTTTCTTGTGTAACAAGAAGTAACAAGATCAATTCATTCTGATATGGTGGTAGTTTTCCTGTGGCAAAAACAAAGGATTGGTCACCAGCTGTGCCCTCGGAGGTGCTGGTAATGAGCTGAGCACCCCTGGGTTATGATGCTCACTGGGTTATGGGCCGGGAATGGACTGAATTGGGAACCGCACCCAGTAGAGCTGCCCTCCAGGTTTCCCAGGCACAGCTCTGTTGAAAGAAGGAATGTAAATCCTTAGCAGCATTCTAATTTAATCTGGTGACATTGATGTCAAAATATGGCACTCAGATCCTTATAAGGTGTATAAATGTATTTAAAATGTGTTTTTTGTGTGTGTGAGTGTGTAGAATGGGTAAATAAAATTGTTGAGTAACTTGAATCTCTCAGAAGCCTTCTGGGTTTTTTGTTTTATATTTTGGGTTGTGTTCTCCACCCACTCCCCGACCCCCAAAACTGCCTCAAACTGCTTGATGATTGACCCTCAGACAAGCAAAAGCCAGTCCACAGAGTGACTGGAGTGGTGGAGGAATGGCTCTCTTGCACCACCTTCTGGGGAATATAAGAAGGATGTTATAGAAGGCACCTGAACTTTGTGTTTTGGCACCTCTACAAGAATTAAGGAAAAATTACCTTTGATTTTTTTCAAATCAGAAAAGGACTCTGTGCTGTAACTCACACTAGCAACATGGAACTCATTGTTGGGGAAAAAAAAAACAAACTTTGGAGATCACTTAGAATTTAGTGGACTGTTCCTTCTAAAATATGAGCTTTCTGTTTAAAAGAGATTAAAAATTCTTTAAAAGAGATTACAGCCAGCGGAATAAAATGACATTTAACTGCTTCTGGGATAGGAAAAACAGATGGGAATGTGCCACTGTTCTCATGCTTTATTCCTTGTTATGTTAACAAGGAAAGAGCTCGTTTGACATGTAGGCTCTTGGATCCCACCCGAGGCCTGTTGAATCAGAATCTTCCTGGATGGCCAGGCAATTCAGGTGCACATGGAACACTTGGGAAACACTGTTCTAGGGGGAGGAATTTCTCACAAGGTTGAATATTGGATCTCAGTTTATGGGAGAAACTTGGTTTCTGCTCTGCTGACCGATTTCAGGATGGACTGGGGGACCTACAGCAGTAGGGACCCTCATCAGAAGCCAAGGAGTCCCTGCCTGCCGCAGTATCGCTTCTTCGCCCTGGGCTTTTGGCCGATGTACCTCTGGGTGCTTTAACCATGGGGCCCTGATCACCTTCACCTGCTGCCTTGGGTCTGGAAGGAGTGCCTGGTCCGACGTGGCCCCAAGGGTCAGCAGCCCTGGATGAGTCCATTGCGAGTCTGTCTGATTCCCAGGAGGAGAGAGATGTGTGCAGGCGCGTTAGCGTGTCCAGCGTGTGTGTGGGCGTGGGGGGTATGAGCGCCGGGGGGCACTGGCAGGGCAAGGGAGGGGTTCTGCTCGACTTCCTGCGTTAGCACCTGGGTGGTGGTTTAACAGCTGTGTCTCTCTTCCTCTCCGGCTCCTAGGCAGAGACCTCGCGGGCTGCGCACAGGCTCCCGTCTCCGGCGCCCCCCACCTCGCCTTCCTGATGGCGTGAAGGCTGAGGCCAGAACGCTCCCGGAGACTGGGGTCTGCTGAAGACCTGGGCGTGTCAGCTCCACTGGGGCTGGAGCAGGAAGTCCCGTGGGGCCCAGACATTCGGGGCCACCTGAGTGAGCCTGGAAAAGCTGCCCCCCATTTCTTCCCCTCATGCCTAATGGAAACGACAGTCACCGTGAAAAGCTCAGCTTCCCTGTGCCTGCAAACGTTTCACAGGCGGAGCTAACGCGTTTTGATCACCTCTCTGCTGGGTTTGGCCCATGTTGGCCAATCCTGTTCTCTTTCAGCAGTTTAACATCTGACCAGTGACTGTCCTCCGGGCTGGATATTCTTTGCCTAATGTACAGATGCAGCGCTTCAGATTTAGCTGTTGCCACATGAGAGGGCTGAACTCGTCCCGCAAACCTTTTCTGTGCTCTAAGAGCTGGGCTCTGCATCCACTCCAGGTGCACAGGCTAGAGTGTAATAGGTCACTTATTCCGTCACATTGGAAGCAAGAGGCAAATTCACCGGGTGGATGGAGGGTGTCTGACAAATTTAGTCCCCGGAAGGTCTCTTCTGCGGTGATGGAAGAGCAGCATCAGTAGCCACCTTTCCATTTAGAGAAGTTGTTCTCGTTCCAGGCCCCTTGAGGGCAGGATCTGACTGCAAGACTCCCCGAAATGGGTGCCCTTCTTCTGAGTTCTGAGCAGCTATGCTCTCTGCTGATACTGACTCTGTGTATCTCTCAGAGTGTAAGAGGGCTGAAGTCATCTCTGGTGGTTGGGAATGAGGGATGGAGAGAAAAGTAGGGTGCCATTTGGATCACCTGAAGAAGTAAATGAAATTTCTTGGGAATCACCTCTCCCAGGGAGTTCTTTTGGTGTCAAGACAGGTGCAGGGAGACCTGCCCTTTTGTGAGGTCTGTTGCCGTAATACAGTATCTGAGAAAGCTGTGGCTGTGACTTCAAGAGCATCTGGTCTTCTAGTCCCTTCCTCTTGGCTAGTTGTCACGTCTCCTGGTCCCTCATGTAGAACCTTGGTTGCCCGCTCCCCCACCTCAGCACATTAATCGTGTGGTTTCCCTTGATGATAAACCAAGCAATTATTCCCTAGGTCAGTGATTGTCAGATGTACGAATATGTCTCTGTAGATGAGATTTTAATACGCTACTGCTCCTGAAAGAGGATATGGAAGCTCCCAAGGATACTATATCATACAAGCAAAAAAAAAAAAAAGTTTTTTTTTTTTGTTAAGAATAGTAGGTTTCTAGCTTTTAAAACTTTTTTCCCCTTTTCATTCAGATGGCCCACTTGCTGGGCAAGAGGGTGAGTAGCAAGAAAAGTAATGCAATGCAGCTTTTCCCAAATGATTCTTTAATATTGTGGATGATACAGGGCTCTGTTATCTAAGGTGTGATGCGCTGGGCTGCTGGCAGTTCAGCAACCAGCAACTAGGACCTTATTTAAATGCACAAGGCTGCCTTCAGAAAGGTCTCCTGACTGCTCTGTAGCAGGTAATTTTTATCTGTCTGCTCATAGCATGTTGTACTGTAATGATTTTGTTCTGTGATGCAGATTTCTTTCTGCATCTAAATATATTGTCTTTTGATGACCTGATAATGTTGTTTAGTTATTTATTCATCCACATAAGGTATTTTAAATCCCTATATTAATGTCTGCTTGTATGTACGGTTATTTGTATTGTTTTCTTTTGGTAGAAATTTAGGTAGTTTGAGTATTTAATTTTAATGTCCATAGAATTACCTTAAATTAAAATTTCAGAATGTAGTATCTGTCTTCTGGAAAAGGATAATAAATATGTTAAGGCACAGTGGGTTTCTTTTGAATACTTTTTTTTCATTGATTTTTATTATAAGTATAAACCAAGAGATGCATTTCTCTGGAGAAAAGTTTATCTCCTGGATAAATAAAATCATGCTAAAATTTTTAAGTAATATGTATTGCTTTTATAATAAGAAATACAATAAAAGTTATTTTTTATTAATACAGCTAAGTTTTAAAATCACACACAAAGCAGGATAATATATGGCACATAATACATTCACAAAATAGTAACATGCAAAATGTATTCGAAGCTAGCTTCTTTAAAACTATACTCAAATTATTAGATTGTGTATATATTTCCAATTGGTTTTAACTGGCAACTCATTTATCAAGTTCCATTAGCATTTCAAAATGATAATGAGATCATTACTGCCATGCATTATCAACATTCTAGAGCTTTATTTATTAACTTTATTTAATGATCACCTTTGAATTGCCATGCTATGTCTAAAAGAAAGTCTCTGTCCTCTTTCTAGAGTTTATTATTAGGAAACAGTTAACAGCAGGTCTGTACCCCATACCTTCTTGCTGGGAATGCCTTCCCCCTTGTGAATGACCTTGACCAAGGCCATTTTTACATAATAGTTGTATTTTGATAGCAAATATTAATGATAAAGGAACTTGGAACACACTCTAGGGCCGTTAGCAATGATATAAATGAAAACGTTCATAATAACAGTAAAGCAATTATAAATTCTATAAACCCAAGAGCTCTGATAGCATTAAAATTATGTATTCTCCTAGTCTGAAATTGAGAGGAAGTGCTAACTATATAGAGTTTAGCAGTATATCTGGAGGAGAAACAGTGACAAGAGTGTCAAGGGTGTAATTTCCTTGGAAAACTCTCCAAGCCCTTCTGTGCTAGTGTTAGTCGCTCAGTTGTAGCATGTCTGACTCTGTGCGACCCCGTGGACTGTAGCCCGCCAGGCTCTTCTGTCCATGGGATTCCCCAAGCAAGGTTACTGGAGTGGGTTGCCGTTTCCTCCAGTGGATCTTCCAGACCCAGGGGTCGAACCCACATCTCCTGCGTTGCAGGTGGATTTTTTGTCTGAGCCAGGGAAGCTCTGTTGTAAGTGTCTCTTACTCAGCAGTCAAGCCATTGTAGAGGGCTGGCAGTGTCCGTGATCCTTCTTGTTTTACAAACAGGTGAATGAACACCCTTACTGAGTGGCTCACCACCTCAATACTGGTTGAGTTTTTGTCAAATTTCAAGATTTGTGATGGTGAGGGCTCAATAAACACAGAATATATAAATGGAATAATGCAACTTGTAAAAATAGGTGGAAGCTTCAAAGAATATCAGGATAAGAAAATGACTGATTGTAGAGTACTCCAAGTGTTGGGTAATGGTCATCGTTTGCTTTATTTCTGTAGCTGTAACTACTACATGTTTTGAATCTCTCCAGGTCTTCACTGGGGACTCGCCATGACGAACGGCAGCGTTTGGTTAACTAGCTTGTCCTTGTTGGTGACGACCCTACTGGCACTTCTGGCAGTCTGGCAATAGCCTGTTTCCATGCCATACGGTCTCAAAGTATTCTGCACCAACAACCTACAGTCATTGTCTAGATCATTTGAGGTTCACACACATAAGTTGTGCATACAGTTTAGGGGTGGTCATGACCTCCCGAAACCTATTCTTGGACCTCAGAGTAGGAAACTAGGAGGTAGATGATAATCTCCACACTTACTCATACCCCATTTTCCTTTCTTTGACATAAAAAAAGAGATATCTATTTGATATTAACTCATTTAAGCAGAGAATGGGAATATATGAAATTCTGAAATGCTTACTTTTTTTTCCTTTAACTGGCCTTTGTGGAATTTGAGTAGATTGTAATAAGATAACATTGCTCTTCATGGAAAGTAATATTTTCTTTTTCCTAAAAACGTCAAGAAACAAAGTCTTCTTTTATTTTCATCAAGCCAATTGCATTATGGGCAGGATAACTCCCTTCAGAGCTCCCTTCTGAATTACCAAAGACGCTTAAGTACCATTTTTGGTTGTGTATGTGATACCTCACATTTGAAAACTAGGTTATATTCTATAGGTGAGTTTCTGCTTGCAATTAAGTGAAATAATTTCAGAGGCATAGGTACCCTTGGGAAGAGCATTCCGGATCTAATGGGGCCTTGCCTCAATAATGGTGAAAGTAATGCCCTTCACCAAGTACCTAACCTGCTTTCAGAGAATAGCTTGTTTATCCATTTGGGTTTTCTTCATTAGTAATACACTTACCTTATTGTTTTTCTTTTTCCTTAATATATTTTTATTGAAGTATAGTTGACTTATAATGTTTCAGGTACACAGCAAGGTGATTTAGTTGTATGTGTATGTACACATATATTATTTTTCAGATTATTTTCCATGATAGGCTATTACAAAATATTGACTGTAGTTCCCTGTGCTATACAGTAAATCTTTGTTGCTTGTTGTGTATCTATTTTTTTTAAATTAGAAATTTGGCATTCTATTCATCCTAAATCAAACAAGTAGAATCAAAAAGTTATAAATTTTATAGCTAGGCAAAAATTCAGAAGTTTTCTGAAGTATATATATTATACATACTATTTATATATATGTGTGTACAATTTTTTTTCTATTATGCTTGATAAAGGCTTGAGAAAGAACATCAGAAACAAAAAAAGATGGAGAAATTGGAAAACAAACTAAATGAAATGGGAACAGTGAATATGAAATAGAAAAAGTGAAACAAACTAGGTAAAAGATCATCATATAGTCCAGTTTTTAAACATGGCTGCTCATTAGAAACAAATCGGAAGCTTTGGATAAAAAAAGCAATACCTGGGCATTTGTATTTTTCAAAAAATTCCAACATAATTCTGATATGCATCTGGATTTTAAAAAGTGATTATAGGTTTTTCTATTAAATGGTTCTTTGATGATAGAATTTTATTATTTTCTGTTGCAATCATGATACAATGGTATTAAGTGAATAATAGTTACATAATCACAATAGTAAAAGATTTTTATCAGTTTTCACAATCAACAGCCAGACCAAGAAAAAAAACATAATCACAAGTCACAATGGAAACATGATTAACAATGTAAAATAATTACATACAATTTGGGGAGTTAAGTGGAGTGATGTGGTAAGTGGAAGTGCGTGCATGCACGTTTTCATCCACCCAGTCATTCTGTGTCCTTTGGTTGGTACATTTAAGCCATATACAGTTAAGGTAATTATTGTTACATATAATCCTATTACCATTTTCTTAGTTGTTTTGGGTTTATTTTGTGCAGGTCTTTTCCTTTTTTTGTGCTTTCTGCCTAGAGAAGTTTCTTTAGCATTTGTTGTAAAGCTGGTTTGATGGTGCTGAAATCTCTCTAACTTTTGCTTGTCTGGAAAGCTTTTGATTTCTCCATCAAATCTGAATATGAGCCTTGATGGGTAGAGTATTCTTGGCTATAGTTTCTTCTCTTTCATCATTTTTAAATATATTGTGCCTTCCCCTTCTGGCTAGTAGAGTTTCTGTTGAGAAATCAGCTGATAGCCTGATGCGAGTTCCCTTGTATGTTATTTGTTGTTTTTCTCTTGATGCTTTTTATATTTTTTAATTTTGATTTTAATTTTTTTAAATTTTATTTTTACTTTATTTTACTTTACAATACTGTATTGGTTTTGCCATACATTAACATGAATCCACCACAGGTGTATACGAGCTCCCAATCCTGAATCCCCCTCCCACCTCCCACCCCATATCATCTCTCTGGATCATCCCCGTGCACCAGCCCCAAGCATCCTGTATCCTGTATCGAACATAGACTGGCGCTTCGTTTCTTACATGATAGTATACATGTTTCAATGCCATTCTCCCAAATCATCCCACCCTCTCCCTCTCCCTCACAGTCCAAAAGTCCGTTCTATACATCTGTGTCTCTTTTGCTGTCTTGCATACAGGGTCATCATTACCATCTTTCTAAATTCCATATATATGTGTCAGTATACTGTATTGGTGTTTTTCTTTCTGATTTACTTCACTCTGTATAATCGGCTCCAGTTTCATCCACCTCATTAGAACTGATTCAAATGTATTCTTTTTAATGGCTGAGTAATACTCCATTGTGTATATATACCACGACTTTCTTATCCATTCATCTGCTGATGGACATCTAGGTTGTTTCCATGTCCTGGCTATTATAAACAGTGCTGCGATGAACATTGGGGTACATGTGTCTCTTTCAATTCTAGTTTCCTCGGTATATATGCCCAGCAGTGGGATTGCTGGGTCATAAGGTAGTTCTATTTGCAATTTTTTGAGGAATCTCCACACTGTTCTCCACAGTGGCTGTACTAGTTTGCATTCCCACAACAGTCTAAGAGGGTTCCCTTTTCTCCACACCCTCTCCAGCATTTATTGCTTGTAGTCTTTTGGATCGCTGCCATTCTGACTGGTGTGAAATGGTACCTCATTGTGGTCTTGATTTGCATTTCTCTGATAATGAGTGATGTTGAGCATCTTTTCATGCGTTTGTTGGTCATCCGTATGTCTTCTTTGGAGAAATGCCTATTTAGTTCTTTGGCCCATTTTTTTGATTGGGTCGTATATTTTTCTGGAGTTGAGCTGCATAAGTTGCTTGTATATTTTTGAGATTAGTTGTTTGTCAGTTGCTTCATTTGCTATTGTTTTCTCCCATTCTGAAGGCTGTCTTTTCACCTTGCTTATAGTTTCCTTTGTTGTGCAGAAGCTTTTAAGTTTAATTAGGTCCCATTTGTTTATTTTTGCTTTTATTTCCAGTATTCTGGGAGGTGGGTCACAGAGGATCCTGCTGTGATGTATGTCGGAGAGTGTTTTGCCTATGTTCTCCTCTAGGAGTTTTATAGTTTCTGGTCTTACGTTTAGATTTTTAATCCATTTTGAGTCTATTTTTGTGTGTGGTGTCAGAAAGTGATCTAGTTTCATTCTTTTACAAGTGGTTGACCAGTTTTCCCAGCACCACTTGTTAAAGAGATTGTCTTTACTCCATTGCATATTCTTGCCTCCTTTGTCAAAGATAAGGTGTCCATCAGTGTGTGGATTTATCTCTGGGCTTTCTATTTTGTTCCATTGATCTCTATTTCTGTCTTTGTGCCAGTACCGTACTGTCTTAATGACTGGCTTCGTAGTAGAGCCTGAAGTCAGGCAGGTTGATTCCTCCAGTTCCATTCTTCTTTCTCAAGATTGCTTTGGCTATTGGAGGTTTTTTATATTTCCATACAAATTGTGAAATTATTTGTTCTAGTTCTATGAAAAATACCACTGGTAGCTTGATAGGGATTGCATTGAATCTGTAGATTGCTTTGGGTAGTATACTCATTTTCACTATATTGATTCTTCTGATCCATGAACATGGTATATTTCTCCATCTATTAGTGTCCTCTTTGATTTCTTTCATCAGTGTTTTAGAGTTTTTGATATATAGGTCTTTAGTTTCTTTAGGTAGGTATATTCCTAAGTATTTTATTCTTTTCGTTGCAATGGTGAATGGAATTGTTTCCTTACTTTCTTTTTCTACTTTCTCATTATTAGTGTATAGGAATGCAAGGGATTTCTGTGTGTTGATTTTATATCCTGCAACTTTACTATAGTCATTGATTAGCTCTAGTAATTTTCTGGTGGAGTCTTTAGGATTTTCTATGTAGAGGATCATGTCATCTACAAACAGTGAAAGTTTTACTTCTTCTTTTCCAATTTGGATTCCTTTTATTTCTTTTTCTGCTCTGATTGCTGTGGCCACAACTTCCAGAACTATGTTGAATAGTAGCGGTGAAAGTGGGCATCCTTGTCTTGTTCCTGACTTTAGGGGAAATGCTTTCAATTTTTCACCATTGATGATAATGTTTGCTGTGGGTTTGTCATACATAGCTTTTATTATGTTGAGGTATGTTCCTTCTATTCCTTCTTTCTGGAGAGTTTTTATCATAAATGGACGTTGAATTTTGTCAAAGGCCTTCTCTGCATCTATTGAGATAATCATATGGCTTTTATTTTTCAATTTGTTACTGTGATGAATTACATTGATTGATTTGTGGATATTGAAGAATCCTTGCATCCCTGAGATAAAGCACATTTGGTTATGGTGTATGATCTTTTAAATGTGTTGTTGGATTCTGATTGCTAGAATTTTGTTAAGGATTTTGCATCTATGTTCATCAGTGATATTGGCCTGTAGTTTTCTTTTTTTGTGGCACCTTTGTCAGGTTTTGGTATTAGGGTGATGGTGGCCTTGTAGAATGAGTTTGGAAGTTTACCTTCCTCTGCAATTTTCTGGAAGAGTTTGAGTAGGATTGGTGTTAGCTCTTCTCTAAATTTTTGGTAGAATTCAGCTGTGAAGCCGTCTGGACCTGGGCTTTTGTTTGCTGGAAGATTTCTGATTACAGTTTCAATTTCTGTGCTTGTGACGGGTCTATTAAGATTTTCTATTTCGTTTTGGTTCAGTTTTGGAAAGTTGTACTTTTCTAAGAATTTGTCCATTTCTTCCACATTGTCCATTTTATTGGCATATAATTGCCGATAGTAGTCTCTTATGAGCCTTTGTATTTCTGTGTTGTCTGTTGTGATCTCTCCATTTTCATTTCTAATTTTATTGATTTTATTTTTCTCCCTCTATTTCTTGATAAGTCTGGCTAATGGTTTGTCAATTTTATTTATCCTTTCAAAGAACCAGCCTTTTGCTTTGTTGATTTTTGCTATGGTCTCTTTTGTTTCTTTTGCATTTATTTCCACCCTAATTTTTAAGATTTCTTTCCTTCTACTAACTCTGGGGTTCTCCATTTCTTCCTTTTCCAGTTAATTTATTTGACTTTTTTCTTGTTTCTTGAGGTATGCCTGTATTGCTATGAACTTTCCTCTTAGTACTGCTTTTATAGTGTCCCACAGGTTTTGGGTTGTTGTGTTTTCATTTTCATTCTTTTCTATGCATATTTTGATTTCTTTTTTTATTTCTTCTGTGATTTGTTGGTTATTCAGAGCGTGTTGTCAGCCTCCATATGTTGGAATTTGTAATAATTTTTCTCCTGTAATTGAGATCTAATCTTAATGCATTATGGTCAGAAAAGATGCTTGGAATGATTTCGATTTTTTTTAATTTATCAAGGTTAGATTTATGGCCCAGGATGTGATCTATCCTGGAGAAGGTTCCATGAGCACTTGAGAAAAAGGTGAAATTCATTGTTTTGGGGTGAAATGTCCTATAGATATCAATTAGGTTTAACTGGTCTATTGTATCATTTAAAGTTTGCATTTCTTTGTTAATTTTCTGTTTAGTTGATCTGTCCATAGGTGTGAGTGGGGTATTAAAGTCTCCCACTTTAAGTGGGGTATTAAAGTCTCCCATTATTGTGTTATTGTTAATTTCCCCTTTCATACTTGTTAGCATTTGTCTTACATATTGCGGTGCTCCTATGTTGGGTGCATATATATTTATAATTGTTATATCTTCTTCTTGGATTGATCCTTTGATCATTATGTAGTGGCCTTGTCTCTTTTTACAGCCTTTGTTTTAAAGTCTATTTTATCGGATATGAGTATTGCTACTCCTGCTTTCTTTTGTCTCTATTTGCATGGAATATCTTTTTCCAGCCCTTCACTTTTAGTCTGTATGTGTCCCTTGTTTTGAGGTGGGTCTCTTGTAGGCAGCATATATAAGGATCTTGTTTCTGTATCCATTCAGCCAGTCTTTGCCTTTTGGTTGGGGCATTCAACCCATTTACGTTTAAGGTAATTATTGATAAGTATGATCTCATTGCCATTTACTTTATTGTTTTGGGTTCAGGTTTATACACCCTTTTTGTGTTTCCTGTCTAAAGAATATCCTTTAGCATTTGTTGGAGAGCTGGTTTGGTGGTGCTGAATTCTCTCAGCTTTTGCTTGTCTGTAAAGCTTTTGATTTCTCCTTCATATTTGAATGAGATCCTTGCTGGGTACAGTAATCTGGGCTGTAGGTTGTTTTCTTTCATCACTTTAAGTATGTCTTGCCATTCCCTCCTGGCCTGAAGAGTTTCTATTGAAAGATCTGCAGTTATCCTTATGTGAATCCCCTTGTGTGTTATTTGTTGTTTTTCCCTTGTGGCTTTTAATATTTGTTCTTTGTGTTTGGTGTTTGTTAATTTGATTAATATATGTCTTGGGGTGTTTTGCCTTGAGTTTATCCTGTTTGGAACTCTCTGTGTTTCTTGGACTTGGGTGATTATTTCCTTCCCCATTTTAGGGAAGTTTTCAACTATTATCTCCTCAAGTATTTTCTCATGGTCTTTCTTTTTGTCTTCTTCTTCTGGGACTCCTATAATTCAAATGTTGGAGCGTTCCATATCGTCCTGGAGGTTTCTGAGATTGTCCTCATTTCTTTTAATTCGTTTTTTTTTTCCCTCTCTGATTCATGTATTTCTACCATTCTATCTTCTATTTCACTAATCCTATCTTCCGCCTCCTCTTATTCTACTATTTGTTGCCTCCAGAGTGTTTCTGATCTCATTTATTGCATTATTCATTATATATTGAGTCTTTTATTTCTTCTAGGTCCTTGTTAAACCTTTCTTGCATCTTCTCAATCCTTGTCTCCAGGTTATTTATCTGTGATTCCATTTTGATTTCAAGATTTTGGATCATTTTCACTATCAATATTTGAAATTCTTTCTCAGGTAGATTCCCTGTCTCTTCCTCTTTTGTTTGGTTTGGTGGGCATTTCTCCTATTCCTTTACCTGCTGGGTATTCCTCTGTCTCTTCATTTTGGTTATACTGCTGCATTTGGGGTGGCCTTTCTATATTCTGGGAATTTGTGGAGTTCTCTTTATTATGGAGTTTCCTCACTGTGGGTGGGGTTGTATCAGTGGCTTGTCAAGGTTTCTTGGTTAGGGAGGCTTGTGTTGGAGTTCTGGTGGGTGGAGCTGGATTTCTCTCTGGAGTGCTATGAAGTGTCCAGTAATGGGTTATGAGACGTCAGTGGTTTTGGAGTAGTTTTGAGCTACCTGTATATTGAAGCTCAGGGGTGTGTTCCTGTGTTGCTGGAGAATTTGCATGGTATGTCTTGCTCTGGAACTTGTTGGCCCTTGGGTGGTACTTGGTTTCAGTGTAGGTATGGAGGCGTTTGATGAGCTCCAATCAAATAATGTTCCCTGGATTCAGGATTTCTCTTATGTTCTCAGGATTTGGACTAAAGCCTCATGTTTCTGGTTTTCAGTTTTATTTTTACAATAGCCTTAAGACTTCTCCATCTATACAGCACTGATGATAAAACATCTAGGTTAAAGGTGAAAGGTTTCTCCACATTGAGGGTCACCCATAGAGGTTCACTCAGTTACACGGAGAAGAGAAGAGGGAGGGGGTAGTTAGAGGTGACTGGAATGAGATGAGGTGGGATCAAAAGAGGAGAGAGCAAGCTAGCCAGTAATCACTTCCTTATGTGCGTTCCACAGTCTGGACCGCTCAGAGGTGTTCATGGAGTTATACAGGGAAGAGGAGAGGAAAGAAGTAGACAGAGGTGGCCAGGAGGATAAAAGAGGCAAATGAAAAGGAGAGAGACAGATCCAGCCAGTAACCGGGTCCCTGAGTGTTCTCCACCATCTGGAACACACAGAGATTCACAGAGTTGGGTAGAGAAGAGAAGGGGAAGGGAGGAGACAGAGGCCACCTGGTGGAGAAAAAGGAGAGTCCAAAGGAGGAGAGAGTGGTCAAGCCAGTAATCTCGCTCTCAGGTAAAATTGGGTACTGAAGATTGGGTTTTTAAATGTACGAAATTGACAACAAATACCAAAAAGCATAGATTAAAAATCTGGAGTAGAGATTGGATTTTCAAAAATACAATATTAAAGAAAAGGAAGAAGAAAAAAAGAAAAAACAAACAAACAAAAAAAGCAAAGCCAGAAGAATTATTAAAAAACAAAATCAACCACGAAAAGACTATATACAGCATTTGCTTTAAAAATAGGGTCTTTTTTTTTTTTTGAAAAGTAAGAATAGGTTATAAAAATAATAATTAGAGAAATAGAGGACTTAAAAATTTAAGAAAGTTAAAAAAAAAGAAGAAGAAAAGAGAAAACAATCATGCAACCACATCAACTCAAAAAAAAAAAAAAAAAAAAGGAATGGTCGTAAAAGTAGTAAAGGTGTATCTGGCCATTTCTCTGGTGTTGTGGGCTGTGTGGGGCCACTTCCAAGGCGGTTCCCTCTGTTTAACTTCCTCTGTTTGCTGGTCTCTTCAGTGTCTGATTTCCGTCTTGACACAGGGAGGGCTGTGTTGGACACTTTTTTTTTTTTTTTTTTAGGCTCACTGTTCAGTCGCCCTGTGGGGAGGGAGGGAAGGATGCTGCAAACAAATATTACTGTTGTGTGCTTGCAGTATCTCATCCACTCTGGGCTCACCCCTGCTCGTGGTGCACACCGCTCAGGCTCTACGTAGCTCAGCCGGGGAACCGTCTGAGGCTGGCCCTAGGCTTCACGCACCTCTCCGGTCTAAGCCGCTCAGGCTCGGTGCTCAGGAAGCCCTCAGAGGCACAGATTTGGTTGGGCCTGCATTTTGTGCCCTTCCCAGGTCCGAGTAGCTCAGGAGTTTGGTGAGCGCAATTGCTGCAACTTATGGCCTTTCCCTGCTGCTCAGTTTTCTGGGAGTACCACTGGCATTCCTTCTCAGGCAGATGATGACTGTCCAGAACCCCAGAAGTCTTAGTTAGCAAAGAAGCCTGCTTGCATTTTGGTAGGTAATGTCTCTCTTGGGCTGTAATTGCCCCCTTCTAGCCCTTAAGGCTCTGGCTGCCTGTCACCGGAGGGGGATGGTCTGCAGCCAGCTATTTCCGATCCGTCCTTTGTTCTGTGCACGGTCCTGGCGGTGTCTTACGTTCGAGTGTTTCACGTGGTAGCTATCCCAGTCTGGTTTGCTAGCCCAAGTTAGTTCACTCTGGCCACGCACAGGATGTTCTGGCCCGATTCTCAAAAAAGCACTGCAGCCCACACCTCCTGCGGCCGGATTCTTAAAAAGCACTGCCGCCTGTGCCTCCCGCTCCTCCCTGCCCAGCCCCCACTTGCTAGTGGCGGATACAGGTGTCTGTGCTGCTTTTCCGCTGGGAGAGTTACTGTTGGGCTTATAATCTGTTGGTTTTAATTATTTATTTATTTTTCCTTCCTGTTATGTTGCCCTCTGTGCTTCCAAGGCTCGCCACAGACTTGGCTGCGAGAATGTTTCCTGGTGTTTGGAAACCTCTCTTTTTAAGAGTCTCTTCCCTGGACGGGACTCCCTTTCCGGGACGGGACTCCCTTCCCAGGATGGAGCTCCCTTCCTACCTCCTTTGTCTCTTTTTTCATCTTTTATATTTTTTCCTACCTGTTTTTGAAGCCAATGATCTGCTTTGCTGGGTGCCTGATGTCCTCTGCCAGCATTCAGAAGTTGTTTTGTGGAATTTACTCAGTGTTGAAATGTTCTTTTGATGAATTTGTGAGGGAGAAAGTGGTCTCCCTGTCGTATTCCTCCACCATCTTAGGACCGCCCCCCCCCCCCCCCCCTTGATGCTTTTAATATTTTATCTTTGTCTAAATTTTTGTCTTTAATTTTTGTCACTTTGGTTACTATGTGTCTTGGTATGTTCCTCCTTGGGTTTATCCTGCCTGGGACTCTCTGTGCTTCCTGAACTTGTTGATTCTTTCCTTTCCCATGTTAGGGACATTTTCAGCTATATCTCTTGAAATATGTTCTCAAGTCCTCTCTTCTCCTTTGGGACCCTTATAATGCAAATGTTGGTGTGTTTAATGTTGTCCCAGAGGTCTCCTAGGTTGTTTTCATTATTTTCCATTCTTTTTTCCATATTCGGTTCTGCAGCTGTGATTTCCACCATTCTGTCCTCCAGGTCACTTATCTGTTCTTTTGCCTCAGTTATTCTGCTATTGATTCCGTCCAGTGTATTATTCATCTCTGTTTGTTCTTTAGTTCTTCTAAGTCTTTGGTAAACACTTCTTGCATCTTTTGATTCTGTTTCTGGGCTCCTGGATCATCCTCACTATCATTATTCTGAATTTTTTTTTCTAGAAGGTTGCATATCTCCAGTTCATTTAGTTGTTTTTCTGGGGTTTTATCTTGTACCATCATCTGGGGCATAACTCTCTGCTTTTTCATCCTGATTAATTTTCTGTAATGTGTTTTTTTTGTTCCAGCCATTCTGGGATTGTGGTTCTTCTTCTTTCTTTTGTCTGCTTTCTGGTGGATGAGGCTAAAAGGCTTGTGTACCTTCCTGATGGGAGAGTCTGGGTGAGAAAAACTGGGTCTTGTTTTGGTAAGCAGGGCCTTGCTCAGTAAAGCTTTAATCCAATTACCTGCTAATGGGTGGGGTTGTGCTCCCTCCCTGTTAATTGTTTGGCCTGAGGGGACCCAGCCCTGGGGTCTACTGGGCTAATGGTGACTCCAAGAGGACTTACACCAAGGGGCATCTTCCAGGACTGCTGCTGCCAGTGACCATGACCCTGAGGTGAGACCCCGCTGACCTTCACCTCCACAGGAGACCCTCCAACACTATCAGGTAGATCTCGTTCAATCTCCTGGGGGTGGGGGTGGGGGGGGGGTCGCTGCTCCTGTCCCCTGGGTCTTGGTGTGTGCAAGATTTTGTTTGTGCCCTCCAAGAGTAAAGTCTCTGTTTCTCCCAGTCCTGTGGAAGCCGTATAATCAAATCCTGCTGGCCTTCAAGGTCAGATTCCCTGGGGATTCACAGTCCCTTTGTCAGATCCCCTGGCTGGAAGGCCTGATGTGGGGCTCAGAACCTTCACAACGGTGGGACAACTTCTTTGGTCTAATTGTTCTCCAGTTTGTGGGTTGCCCACCAGTGGGTATGGGATTTGATTTTATCAAGACTGCACCCTCCTAATGTCTTGTTGCTGTTCCTTTTTTGTCTTTGGATGTGGGGTGTTTTTGTTTGGTGGGTTCTACTGTCCTCCTGTCAACAGTTGTTGAACAGCTAGTTGCAACTTTAGTTCTCTCACAGGAGAAGATGAGCACACATCCTTCTACTCCACCATCTTGAACTGGAAGGCACTTACCTTATTGTTTACAATCAGTTTTCACTTCCTAGGTTTTTTCTTTCATGCATTGCCTTTTTAGAATTTATGCATGGGATGGAAAACAGTCCCTGGGCACAATTTGGTGGTGGTGATTTAGTCACTAAGTTGTGTCCAACTCTGGCAAACCCTTGGAGCCTGCCAGCCTTCTCTGTCCATGAGATTTCCCAGGCAAGAATACTAGGGTGGGTTGCCATTCCCTTCTGCAGAGGATCTTCTCAACCTAGTGACAGAACCCACATCTCCTGCATTGCAGGCAGATTATTTACCAACTCAGCTACCAGGGAAGCCCTGGGCACAATTTAGTAAAGTTTATTATAATGCTTTTTTCCCCCCAAGTTTAAATTCTAGGTCATTTCACTCAAACACCAGTTGACACTTATTTTCTTGTATTCATCAGTATTTCATATTAGAGTTGGTTTTAACTGAAGGTGTCACCAAATCCAAAATAATAGCACCTTACATATGCAGAAGGTTACTCTCACCTCCAGTGTCCTGGATTTTATCTCATAGTTCAGTTCAGTTCAGTCACTCAGTCATGTCCGACTCTTCATGACTCCATGAGTCACAGCACGCCAGGCCTCCCTGTCCATCACCAACTCCCGGAGTTCACTCAGACTCACGCCCATCGAGTCAGTGATGCCATCTAGCCATCTCATCCTTGGTCGTCCCCTTCTCCTCCTGCCCCCAATCCCTCCCAGCATCAGAGTCTTTTCCAATGAGTCAACTCTTCACATGAGGTGGCCAAAGTACTGGAGTTTCAGCTTTAGCATCATTCCTTCCAAAGAAATCCCAGGGTTGATCTCCTTCAGAATGGACTGGTTGGATCTCCTTGCAGTCCAAGGGACTCTCAAGAGTCTTCTCCAACACCACAGTTCTAAAGCATCAATTCTTCGACACTCAGCCTTCTTCACAGTCCAACTTTCACATCCATAGCTCACGGTTATATGTGATTGCAAGTAGAGTGAATTGTGTTTTTTTTTTTTTAAATTTCATGTGACCTCATGCCAGCTATGACTGGGGTCTAATTACTAAAGAAGAAAGATGGAATAGATTTTAGGAATGAATAGCAATCTGCTTTGGGCTTCCCTAGTGGCTCAGTCAGTAAAGAATCTGCCTGCAATGAGGGAGACCTGGATTAGATTTCTGGGTTGTGAAGATCCCCTGGAGGAGGGCATGACAACACACTCCAGTATTTTTGCCTGGAGAATCCCCAAGGACAGAGGAGCCTGTGGTCCATGGGGGTGCAAAGTGTTGGACACAACTGAGCGACTAAGCACAGCAATC
This sequence comes from Budorcas taxicolor, assembly GCF_023091745.1. Classification (NCBI taxonomy): domain Eukaryota; kingdom Metazoa; phylum Chordata; class Mammalia; order Artiodactyla; family Bovidae; genus Budorcas; species Budorcas taxicolor. The sequence goes on from NC_068925.1 coordinate 6,688,138, forward strand.
TGCTTCAGTAGATAACAGGGACTTTGTGGCACGTCTGAAGGGACAAAACAAGGTGAACAGTAGTCTTTGAAGAGTTATACTGCCATCACTAAAGACACATTATTTGTCATTCATCAAGTTTGATCTTGCCATAGTGCATATTTGTCATGACTCACAAGCAAAGCTTATTCAACAGTGTTTCATGAACTGTTTGACTTTTTAAAATTCATGTATTTTATTCCCATATCATCTGCATAAAGGATGCTTTACTGACCCAGGTTTTTCTTGGAGAGGCATTCAAGAAATATCAGCTCAATTAACAAAAAATAATTTGAAGCAATTCAGATATTTTTTGAATTGTCTCGACAAAGACCAAAGAGAATCCATTCATAACATAGTGTGGAAAAAAAATGTTTTCCCAGTTCTCTTAAAATCTGTCTCTCACTCACACACACCCATTGGGTGTGTTCCTCTTGTTTAGCTTCCCATAACTCTTCCCATAGCCTAGGCATTGAGGACTTTTGTTTTTCTATACCTCGACCCATACCTCCTAATCTCTTCCATTAATTATTGGCCACCATCCCTTTATAAATTAATCAAACCAGTAGGAGTACAACTTCTGCACCTGATTTATTACTCCAGTTCTCCAGAAGACAATCTGGATTAGATCAAATTGTTCAACAGTATAGAAGAGTCTGTTAAGGCTCATTTATTAGTTTATTCAACCTTGGACTTTCATCATAAAACGTGTAATCTTTTATATGGAATTACAATATTCAATATGCTTTGATGACATTTTTTTTTTGTAACTTATTGACCATAAAACCTGACCTGAACTTTGTGAGGATATTTATAGTCTCTTCCTATCCTACTTAGTGTAAATATTTTTACATTTCATGGAGAAATATTAGGAAGACAATATTATAAGCAATATAGTATGTTTCTAAAGTCTGAATCATTCTGAATCTGAAATAAGCCATTGAGATGAAGATTTATTTGCAATTATTTCCTTATAATACTCTATTTTATACCTATGCTTTTGTAGCAAAAGTTCTACACTTCTAAAACTCTTTCAAAAAATTGCAGAGGAAGGAACACTTCCAAATTCATTCTACGAGGCCATCATCACACTGATACCAAAACCAAAGACAACACACAAAAAGAAAACTACAGGTCAATATCACTAATGAACATAGATGCAAAAATCCTCAACAAAATTTTAGCAAATGGAATTCAGCAACACATCAAAAAGCTCATACACCATGATCAAGTTGGGTTTATTCCAGGGATGCAAGAATTCTTCAATATATGAAAATCAATCAATGTGATATACCATATTAACAAACTGAAAGATAAAAACCATATGATCCTCTCAATAGATGCAGAAAAAGCTTTTGGCAAAATTCAGCACCCATTTATGATTAAAACTCCTCAAAAAATGGGCATAGAGGGAATCTACCTCAACATAGTAAAGGCCATATATGATAAGCCTATTGACTATGCCAAAGCCTTTGACTGTGTGGATCACAATAAACTGTGGAAAATTCAGAAAGAGATGGGAATACCAGACCACCTAACCTGCCTCTTGAGAAATCTGTATGCAGGTCAGGAAGCAGCAGTTAGAACTGGACATGGAACAACAGACTTGTTCCAAATAGGAAAAGGAGTACGTCAAGGCTGTATAATGTCACCCTGCTTATTTAACTTATATGCAGAGTACATCATGAGAAACACTGGACTGGAAGAAACACAAGCTGGAATCAAGATTGCCGGGACAAATATCAATAACCTCAGATATGCAGATGACACCACCCTTATGGCAGAAAGTGAAGAGGAACTCAAAAGCCTCTTGATGAAAGTAAAAGAGGAGAGTGAAAAAGTTGGCTTAAAGCTCAACAATCAGAAAATGAAGATCATAGCATGCGGTCCCATCACTTCATGGGAAATAGAAGGGGAAACAGTGAAAACAGTGTCAGACTTTATTTTTTGGGACTCCAAAATCACTGCAGATGGTGACTGCAGCCATGAAATTAAAAGACGCTTACTCCTTGGAAGAAAAGTTATGATCAACCTAGATAGCATATTCAAAAGCCGAGACATTACTTTGCCAACTAAGGTCCATCTAGTCAAGGCTCTGGTTTTTCCTGTGGTCATGTATGGATGTGAGAGTTGGACTGTGAAGAAGGCTGAGAGCTGAAGAATCGATGCTTTTGCACTGTGGTGTTGGAGAAGACTCTTGAGAGTCCCTTGGACTGCAAGGAGATCCAACCAGTCCATTCTGAAGGAGATCAACCCTGGGATTTCTTTGGAAGGAATGATGCTAAAGCTGAAACTCCAGTACTTTGGCCACCTCATGTGAAGAGTTGACTCACTGGAGAAGACTCTGATGCTGGGAGGGATTGGGGGCAGGAGGAGAAGGGGCCGACAGAGGATGAGATGGCTGGATGGCATCACTGACTCGATGGACGTGACTCAGTGAACTCCAGGAGTTGATGATGGACAGGGAAGCCTGGCGTTCTGAGATTCATGGGGTCGCAAGAGCCAGACACGACTGAGCGACTGAACTGAACTGAACAGCAAACATTATTCTCAATGGTGAAAAACTGAAAGCATTCCCCCCTAAGATTAGGAACAAGACAAGGGTGTCCACTTTCATGACACCCTTGAATTATATTATTGAATTATATTATTCAACATAATTCTGGAAGTCCTATCTGCAGCAATCAGAGAAGAAAAAGAAATAAAAGGAATCCAGATCAAAAAAGAAGTGAAGCTCTCACTGTTTGCAGATGACATGGTACTGTACATAGAAAACACTAAAGATAGTATCAGAAAATTACTAGAGCTAATCAGTGAATTTAGCAAAGTTACAGGATACAAAGTCAATACACAGAAGTCACTTACATTTCTATATACTACCAATGAAAAAATCAGAAAGAGTAATTAAGGAATTAATCCCATTCATCATTGCAACAAAAAATTAAATATCTAGGAATAAACTTACCTAAGGAGATGAAAGAACCGTACATAGAAAATTATAAGACACTATTAAAGGAAATCAAATATGACATAAACAGATGGAGGGATATTCCATGTTCCTGGGTAGGAAGAATCAATATGGTGAAAATGACTATACTACCAAATGCAATTTACAGATTCAATGTAATCCCTATCAAATTACCAATGACATTTTTCACAGAACTAGAACAAAAAATTTCACAGTTAATATGGAAACACAAAAGACCCCAAATAGCCAAAGCGGTCTTGAGAAAGAAGAACGGAGCTGGAGGAATCAAGCTTCCTGACTTCAGGTTATACTACAAAGCTACAGTCATCAAGACAGTATTGTACTGGCACAAAAACAGAAGCAAAGACCAATGGAACAAGACAGAAAGCCCAGAAATAAACTCATGCAGCTATGAGTACCTTATTTTTGACAAAGGAGGAAAGAATATACAATGGGGCCAAGACAGCCTCTTCAATAAATGGTGCTGGGAAAACTGGGCAGCTACATGTAAAAGAATGAAATTAGAACACTTCCTAACACCATAAACAAAGATAAACTCAAAATGGATTGAAGACCTAAATGTAAGATCAGAAACTATAAAATTCTTAGAGGAAAACATAGGCAGAACACTCGATGACATAAATCAAAGCAAGATCCTCTATGACCCACCTCTTAGAGTAACAGAAATAAAAACAAAAATAAACAAGTGGGACCTGATTAAAGTTAAAAGCTTTTGCACAGCAAAGAAAACTATAAGCAAGGTGAAATGCTTGTGAATGCTCAGAATGGGAGAAAATAATAGCAAATGAAACAACTGCAAAGGATTAATTTCCAAAATATACAAGCAGCTCATACAACTCAATACCAGAAAAACAAACAACCCAGTCAAAAAGTGGGGAAAAGACCTAAACAGACATTTCTCCAAAGAAGACATACAGATGGCTAATAAACACATGAAAAGATGCTCAACATTGCTCATTATTAGAGAAATGCAAATCAAAACTACAATGATATATCTCACACAGGTGAGAATGGCTGTTATCAAAGTCTACAAACCATAAATGCTGGAAAGGGTGTGGAGAAAAGGGAACACTCTTGCACTGTTGGTGGGGATGTAAATTGATACAGTCACTATGGAAGATGGTATGGAGATTCCTTAAGAAACTAGGAATAAAACCACCTTCAGTTCAGTTCAGTCACTCAGTTGTGTCCGACTCTTTGCGACCCCATGGATCGCAGCACGCCAGGCCTCCCTGTCCATCACCATCTCCCGGAGTTCACTCAGATTCGCGTCCATCGAGTCAGTGATGCCATCCAGCCATCTCATCCTCTGTCGTCCCCTTCTCCTCCTGCCCCCAATCCCTCCCAGCATCAGAGTCTTCTCCAGTGAGTCAACTCTTCACATGAGGTGGCCAAAGTACTGGAGTTTCAGCTTTAGCATCATTCCTTCCAAAGAAATCCCAGGGCTGATCTTCAGAATGGACTGGTTGGATCTCCTTGCAGTCCAAGGGACTCTCAAGAGTCTTCTCCAACACCACAGTTCAAAAGCATCGATTCATCAGCGCTCAGCCTTCTTCACAGTCCAACTCTCACATCCATACATGACCACAGGAAAAACCAGAGCCTTGACTAGATGGACCTTAGTTGGCAAAGTAATGTCTCTGCTTTTGAATATACTATCTAGGTTGGTCATAAATTTTCTTCCAAGGAGTAAGTGTCTTTTAATTTCATGGCTGCAATCACCATTGCAGTGATTATGGAGCCCCCCAAAATAAAGTCTGACACTGTTTTCACTGTTTCCCCTTCTATTTCCCATGAAGTGATCGGACTGCATGCCATGATCTTCGTTTTCTGAATGTTGAGCTTTAAGCCAACTTTTTCACTCTCCACTTTCACTTTCATCAAGAGGCTTTTTAGTTCCTCTTCGCTTTCTGCCATAAGGGTGGTGTCATCTGCATATCTGAGGTTATTGATATTTCTCCTGGCAATCTTGATTCCAGCCTGTGTTTCTTCCAGTCCAGCGTTTCTCATGATGTACTCTGCATATAAGTTAAATAAGCAGGGTGACAATATACAGCCTTGACGTACTCCTTTTCCTATTTGGAACAAGTCTGTTGTTCCATGTCCAGTTCTAACTGCTGCTTCCTGACCTGCATACAGATTTCTCAAGAGGCAGGTTAGGTGGTCTGGTATTCCCATCTCTTTCTGAATTTTCCAGTTTATTTTGATCCACACAATCAAAGGCTTTGGCATAGTCAATAAAACAGAAATAGATGTTTTTCTGGAACTCTCTTGCTTTTTCCATGATCCAGTGGATGTTAACAATTTGATCTCTGATTTCTCTGCCTTTTCTAAAACCAGCTTGAACATCAGGAATTTCATGGCGCACATATTGCTGAAGCCTGGTTTGGAGAATTTTGAGCATTACTTTACTAGCATGTGAGATGAGTGCAATTGTGCAGTAGTTTGAGCCTTATGACCCAGCAATCCTACTCCTAGGCATATACCCTGAGGAAACCAAAATTGAAAGAGACATATGTATCCCATTGTTCATTTCAGCACTATTTACAATAACTAGAACATGGAAGCAACCTAGATGAATTGACAGATGGATGGATAAAGAAGTTGTAGTACATATACACAATGGAATATTACTCAACCATAAAAAGAAACACATTTGAGTCTGTTCTAATGAGGCAGATGAACCTAGAACCTATTATACAGAGTGAAGTTTGTAAGAAAGAGAATGATAAATTCCGTATTCTAACATATATATATGGAATCTAGAAAAATGGTACTGAAGAATTTATTTACAGGGCAGCAATGGAGAAACAGACATAAAAAGTAGACTTATGGACATGGGGAGAGGGGAGGAGAGGGTGAGATTTATGGAAAGAGTAACATGGAAACTTACATTATCATATGTAAATAGATAGCCAATGGGAATTTGCTGTATGGCTCGGGAAACACAAACAGGGGCTCTGTATCAATCTAGAAGGGTGGGATGGGGAGGGAGATGGGAGGGAGTTTCAAAAGGGAGGAGATGTATGTGTACCTATGGCTGATTCATGTTGAGACTTGACAGAAAACAACAAAATTCTATAAAGTAATTTTCCTTCAATAAAAAATAAATTAACTTAAAAAATTACTGAAAACTTGGAACTAGGGAAAAAGAAATCAATGGAGACATTTTCTAATGGCTTACTGAGTATTCTGCAGCAGACACCCTCTAGGAATTATTGATTCCATAGTGTGTGTTATTTTGATTGTCTTTTTTTTTTTTTTTTAATTTGGCTTTTTTACAACTCTCTATAAGAGTAGAGTTAATTTGTAGTAAATGGATGGGAGTGAAAATGATTCCTTTCAGAGAACTATACAAGTGATTCCTGATCACAGAAAACAAATGAATTTTGTCCAGTAGAGATTTAGCTAATTTCCATCAGTGAGAGGAGCTGATTTCAAATATTATAAGTTGCTGCTCAGCATATTAACCAGTTTTGCCTCTAGTAGAAAAGTCATTTTAGAATGCCTTTGACTGACTGACTATATATTTCATATCTCTGTTCCTCAAATTCTTTAAATTAGTTATAGTATCTTAATAATGCCCTCATTAAATAATGAATCAAGTAAAATCTTTGACACATGTTCATTTTTATAATCACATGAATGACATGTATTAATTTTTTGAATATTATACTTTAAAAGATGCTTGCACTATAAGATCTCACATATTAGTTGACCAAAGATAAGGAAACACCATAAAAACAGTATATAATCAATGATAAGCTATCAGTATGGATTCGAGGAGCTGTGGTAGAGTTTCTGGGTGACTGTTCTTTTTATTTACCCTGCGTTGCTTTTACTTCATTTAGCAGCTGATTCTACTTTGCATTAAGCAATGCAGAGGAAGGGATTGCAAACACAGATGAGGCCACACTCCTGTTCTAGAGTTGTTGACAGTTGTTAAAGAGAGAAACACAGGTCCCAAATGGCGTCATCTCTGCTAATGTCCTGATGCCAAACCTAGATTTACTACTTGACCTAATTGCAATTTTTACCTTTCCCAGGAATATAATCGTAATCAGACCACTTTGGAATTTTCTAGTCAGCCCAACTGAGATAAACTGCATGATTAGATTCTCATCATTTCCCCAAAAGAAGGTGACCAACCCTGAAACAATTATTCCTTTTCTTTTGTTAATAACTTCCTTGCCCCACTCTTCTTTAATAAAACCCTGCATTTTGTGCAACTCCTCAGAGGGCTTTTCTGTTTACTAGATGGAGTGATTCATGAATTGCTGGATAAAACAACTAGGTTTTGAAATTTACTCAGGTGAATTTTGTTTTTTAACAGTCCAGTGTGGGAGAAAAACATTAATAAATCATTAACAAAGTATGATAAAGGGTGGGGATGAGAATTACATTTGAGACTTTACTGTGTCTTTATGCTTTATATTTATTATGATGTTTTATATTATTTTATTTAAACCTAAAATTTTGAGTAATTTTATCCCAGTTTTGTAATTGGTGCACAGACAACCAGTTAATGGTTGTAATCATCATGAACAAGAAACTATGGGAAACCAAAAGCAAATTTACATGCTTTCATTCCTAAGACCAAAGCGTTCCCGTCATCTCTCAGTTCATTTGGTTGACTCTGGACTCGGGGCAAACCCTGCTCTGAAGAGCATGGAATGGGAAATCTGGTGCGGAGCTGGCCAACGAGGACTATGTTGTCACTGCAGGACTCTGGAGTCCTCCTCAAGTTTGGAATCCACCAGGACCTGCTCCTTTCTGGGAGGCAACACGGTCTGGAGGCTGTCAGAGACAGGCAAGGTTAGTTGACTTCCTTGAGCTTTTGGGCTTCAGTGTTGCTTGCAGCCTTAGGATACCTGATATTTGAAGAGGGAAGGTGGGCGGTAGCACCTAGAGTTAGGTTGTACTTGGGAAATCACCAGGAATGCACTTCTCCCCTCACTTTCCCCCACTATGCTGGAGAGAGCTGCACAAGGTGGATTGCAAACACTGGCAAATATTGACAGAAGCGAAGGTCACAGTAAGATCGTTTAGCCTGAATCTGTTGAGGAATGATTGGCTTGCAGTTCAAAGGGACTGGTCAACTGGATTTGCATAAACAACACAGGCCATTTCTGAAACTGAGTTTTAAAACTAGCAATTCTTTTTATCATCCCCTTGTGTCTTTGCAAAAATCTCTCCTTGTACCAACTTCCTTACAGCAATTCTTATTTCCTATCATAGAATTTTTTTTTTTCCTTCCAGGGAAGAAAAAATCAGTACAACCCGTCTCTAGGAAGGAGTGATTGGTCTGATCTTCAGTGGTGTGAGAAGACCTATTTTGATCCAGACCAGGATCTTAGGCTGGGTTATTTCCAACCAAGGTCAAACAGTTGATCGTAAGATGTTTTTTTGGCTTATGTGCTATCTTGTGGATGTGTGGCTGATTTCTGCCTCAGATGGTATGTATGCTTTTCTTAAGTTCAGGCTGTAAGGCATTTTATATCAGCATGTGGATTATGAGGCATTCTGTCTAAGATTTTAATGAAATTGAAATTTATAAAACATATTTTCTTTATTGAATAATCTCAAGTTACTTGGTGTTATGCTCTGTACTCAACAGTAAATATTTAATGACCTGGCTTTAAGAAGTGAGTCATTTTTTTGCTACTTTCCCTTTTTGTTCTGGAAATGAAAAATGTACCAATTTCAAATCTTGAGTGGTCTTATTTATGATAAACTCTGGTACCACTATTTGGAAAGGGGATTGTAACTTTAGGAGTGGATAACTAATGACTGAATTTGAGTCAAACTCTTGTTTTTCTTTTGAAAACAAAACTTTGGGAATCCTTGGGGAGGAAAGGATGTGGATGTTCATGGACATGGGAGAATACAAGGAGTCTGAATACAAGGAGTCAAGCAAAAAGACACTATGAGGGGGACTCCAGTAAGTGCTTCCTCAAGTCACATGCCATGTCAAGAGAATCTGGTTTTTTTTTTTCTCTTTCCAACAAAGAGCTATCCAAAACTTCCCCCAGTGAACAATAGCATATTCATTGCAAGCGAGGGAAAAGGACAAATTCTGGGGACTTAACTTATGTAACGATTTTTTGATGCCTCTAAGGGATGGAATGCCCTCACTCCTGAGTACTGCTGTAAGTTTGATCTTTCTGCTTCTTTATTCATCTTGTCATCCCACTGTATTCTTTCACATAATACCTCCAGTAGGCCATGGTAAGACTTTATAAGAAAAAAAATTCTCAACTTTTAGGAATCCATTTTTAAAGTACTCTAGTGGCAATCTTTCCTTTGAAGGTATGTAATCAGCTCTTGTGTGTGTGTGTGCTCAGTCATGTCCAACTCTTTGTAACCCGGTGGACTGTACCCTGCCAGACTCCTCTGTTCATGGGATTTCCCAGGCAAGAATACTGGAGTGGGTTGCCATTTCCTTCTACAGGAGACCTTCCAGAACCAGGGATCGAACCCGAGTTTCCCTCATTGGCAGGTGGATTCTTCAATACTGTGACACCTGAGAAGCCCATTCAGCTCTTGAAAGTGAAGTAAAAGTGTTAGTCGCTCTGTCTTACCCTACTCTTTGTGATCTCATGGACTGTAGTCTGCCAGATTCCTTTGTCCATGGAATTCCCCAGGCAAGAATACTGGAGTGGGTTGCCATTCCCTTCTCCAGAGGATCTTCCTGACCCAGGGATCAAACCTGGGTCTCCCGCATTGCAGGCAGATTCTTTACTGTACGAACCATCAGCTTGTAGTCAGAATTAACTTAGCTGAATTAGTAGACCCAGTCAACCCTACAAGATGGAAAGGATTTCTATGTATTAAAACTACTTTTTGTGGGGAACTTTTTTAATATCACACTGTTTTAAAACTTTTATGTTATGAAAAAATTTAAACATATACAAAAGACAGAAGTATAAAATGAACTCATTTGTGGAACTTTTGAGGTCATCCAGTGTCTAGGCTCCATGCTGCCAATGCAAGGGGCCTGGGTTCGATCGCTGGTGAGGTAGCTAGACCCCCCAGGCTCCAGCTAAGACCCAGTGCAGCCAAATTAATTAATTAATTAAATATTAGAAAAGTGAACTCATATGTATTATCAACACATGACTTTTTCATCTACAATTCTGCTTTGCATTATTATTTTGTAGTAAATATATCATACCATTTTATCCATCATTTAATTTTTGAATTGGAAAAAATCATGTTCTCAATTTACAAATATGATACCTGAAATCTAAGTGATTTGCTTAGGTTCATAAAACTCACTTGTGATGTCTGTAAAGATGGAGAATAACTAGTCCACATGCTCTTTATTAATACTGTTTTTAGGAATGGCTAGATTAGTTTTGCCTTATTATACCTAGAGTGAAAATTTCTCCTTTATACGTAAAGCACACCTGTATATTTATCCTTTATTCATATTACCAAATTCATATCCCTCTGTATTATTCTGTTTTTCCACCGGAGGAGAACAACAACAACAACAACAACAACAAAAAGTAAAAAAAAACGATGACTAATGTGTGTATCTGACAGGATGAAAGGGAAGGAAACACTTGCTTTAAACGTGGGCTCAAGAATTTTGAACAATGCTTAACACAAGAGAATGATGAACGTGCTATTGGTAATTTCCAGTTACATGCTTAATTTCAGTAAGTTCTAATGTCAGTTGTCACTGTTGTGCACGATCAAGATGTTTCCTCACTTAGGGCAACCCAATCTTTTCTCATCCTGCACTGATATGGTTTGGTTCCTGGTACCAGTCCATAATGGGCTTCCCCGGTGGCACTAGTGATAAAGGAGGCACCTGCCAATGCAGGAGAAGTAAGAGATGTGGGTTTGATACTTGGGCAGGGAAGATCTCCTGGAGAAGGAAATGGCAACACACTCCATTATTCTTGCCTGGAGAATCCCATGGACGGAGGAGCCTGGTGGGCTACAGTCCATGGGGTTGCAAAGAGTCAGATATGACTGAAGTGATTTAGCAGCAGCAGTAGCAGCAACCAGTCCATAATAAAAGGTGCAGTTTTGAGAATTCCTTGGTGGTCCAGTGCCGGGGTCCAGCCCGGGTGGATCCAGGGTAATTCGAAGGGTGGACGGAGTTGGCGAGGAGAGATTTATTTAACTAGAAATATAAGATTAGATTAGGAAAAAATAATGTAGTAGGAAAATTAGTGGAGAAAAGAGGCTGATTAACTTGGTTTATGTGGAAAACCAATAAAGTCCCAGACAAGGAACTTGCACCGTCTATGTTGGGCCACAGGCACCTGCTTGAATAGCGAAGGGTGCCCCGCCTTGGGCTCCCTCTCGCGTGGGTCTCAGAAGCCTGGACAAGTAAGTAGACTCGGTGAGCCTCCGCGTTCCAAGGGATCAGCCTGAAAAGGAGAGGGAGGGAGAGGGAGCAAGAGAAAGAATCGACACGGGGGAGGCCAGGCTTGTGCAAAAACCCCTTTCCAACTTTATTTTTAAAAGGTGTTTATATACCCTAAATTTTACATAACGGAAGATACAGAGTCATACAGGGGCAGCAGTCTTGACTCTTTTTGTATATCTTTTTGTATACAAAAGTTCTCAGGTGATTTACATTATCTTCTGGCCAAGAGGCTTGTTAACACATTTTGGCTCTCTTCCTTACAGAATGTTAATCTCGTTTCCCCTGAAGTGTTTTTCTTTAATATGCATCTCCTTAAAGCACTAAGGTTACATCCCTATAGAACAAAGGCGCAGTAGGTTATAACAAAGAAGGTACTTAACTCAAAGATCTATGTTGCTACTTGTTTTTTTTCTATATACCAACTATATCAACAAATAAAAGATATGAAAATTTGGCAGCAAGTATTGGCTCAAAAATGAAATGCTTAATCAGTCTTATTCTAATGATCTTGACTCCTCAGAAGCCCCTGCATCCCTAGGATGTTTTAAGCTTCCTGTGCCTCTCAGTCGGAAGGCCACAAACAATCACATGTGCAGCTGTAAGAGTCCTGCAGGCAGGCTAAAAAGCCATCAGAGAGGTTTTTGGATTGAAACGCTCATATCATGTCTAGGAGACTTATTATCTAAAAGTTCTAAATTAACCTTTCCCAGAAAATGGTGGTGGGGGGATAGCCCCTGTTAATGTTAGAAGAGTGGATGAAAAGCATAATGTAGTATGGCAGGCAGACTCTGGTTTTGGGGGTTGATGCTCAGGAAATTTCAGGGGTTCCCCCTGAAGACTGATCACGCCCTTGCTTTTTGTCAGGCTTCCTTCCTCATGACCTTTGCCATGGGCGGGATTCCTCATGCTGGCTCCCGGCAGTCCAGTGGTTAGGACTCTGCACTCTCACTTCTGAGGTTCCAGGTTCAATCCCTGGCTGGGGAACTAAGATCCCACAAGCTGTGCAGTGTAGCAAATAAATAAATAAACAAAAGATGCAGTTTTACTTCTTGTTTTCACTCTTGATGAAGCCTGAGGAAGTCTACCCTTTGCTGTGGTGGGTTTCAGCTTCACCCTTTCTGCTCTCTGCCTGTTTTCTTGTTCAGTGGGCCACTGTCCTGACCCCTTGCTGGTAACTGATGAATTCAGTTCCTTGGAGCCTGTGAACGTGAATGACACTTTCATGTTTAAATGCAATGAGCATTGCATCCTCAAGGGCAGCAATTGGAGCCGGTGCCGAGAAAACCACATCTGGGTGACTCACTCTCCTGTCTGCAAAAGCAGTAAGTATAAGAGAAAAGAGTGAAAATCCCAAAGACATTGATCAGCAGTGAAAATCTAGACATTTGCCACAAATCCACAACACTGTCCTCTTTCTTGTATCTGGGGGGAAGGTTTTAGGATCTAGCAGGCAGTCAAGAAAGAGCCAAGCCTCAACTCAAGCAATGGATTCTAATGAAATGATTAGCATCTAACAATAATCCCCCTGAAGCAGGATTTCTAGTAGGTCTAAAACAGGGTAGTTTGCGAGATCTGACTATGTTTTTGTAAAATTTCAAGATTAAGCAATAACTTTTCTTGAAAGATACACAAAACAGGGGGAAAAAAACCGTAATTCATTGCAAAATTACATAAAATAAAAATTGAGCATATTTTCTTTGTCAGTACAAGTCATAGCTCTTAGAGGTAATTGATTGGATGTGTTTAATGACTTTTTTCTTCTGTTTACACAGATATTTAAATAAATGCACATACACATGAACAGACATGTGTTGCTGTTCAGTCACTCAGTTGTGTCCTACTCTTTGTGACATCATGGACTGCAGCACACCTGCCTTCCCTGTCCTTCACCATCTCCCGGACCTTGCTCAAACTCATGTCCATTGAGTCAGTGATTCCATCCAACCATCTTGTCCTCTGTCATTCCTTTCTCCTCCCACCTTCAATCTTTCCCAGCATCAGGGTCTTTTCAAATGAGTCAATTCTTTGCATCAGATGGCCAAAGTATTGGAGTTTCAACTTCAGCATCAGTCCTTCCAATGAATATTCAGGACCAATTTCCTTTAGGATTGATTGGTTTGATCTCCTTGCAGTCCAAGGGACTCTCAAGATTCTTCTGCAACATCAGAGTTCAAAAGCATCAGTTCTTTGGTGCTCAGCCTTCTTTGTGGTCCATCTCTCACAACCAGTCCATGACCACTGGAAAAACCATAGCTTTGACTAAATGGACCTTTGTGGGCAAAGTAATGTCTCTGCTTTTTAATATGCTGTCTAGGTTTTCTTCCAAGGAGCAAGTGTCTTTTAATTTAATGGCTGCATTAAATGATTTTAGAGTGATTTTGGAGCCTAAGAAAATAAAGTCTGTCACTGTTTCCATTGTTTCCCCATCTGTTTGCCATGAAGTGATGGGACTGAATGCCATGATCTTTGTTTCTTGAATGTTGAGTTTTAAGCCAGCTTTGTCACTCTCCTATTTCGCTTTCATCAAGAGGCTCTTCAATTCTTCTTCACTTTCTGCCATAAGGGTAGTGTCATCTGCATATCTGAGGTTAACTGGTATTTCTCGCAGCAATCTTGTTTCCAGCTTCTGCTTCATGCAGCCTGGCATTTCTCATGATGTACTCTGCATATAAGTTAAATAAGCAGGGTGACAATATACAGCCTTGATGTACTCCTATCCCAATTTGGAACCTGTCCGTTTTTCCATGTCTTATTCTAACTGTTGCTTCTTGACCTATGTCGTATGGGTTTCTCAGGAGGTCAGTAAGGTGGCTTGGTATTCCAATCTCTTTAAGAGTTTTCCACAGTTTGTTGTGATACACATAGTCAAAGGCTTTAGCATAGTCAATGAAGAAGAAGTAGATGTTTTTCTGGAACTCTTTTTGCTTTTTCATGATTGGCAATTTGATTTCTGGTTTCTCTGCCTGTTCTAAAGCCAGCTTGAACATCTGGAAGTTCTCTATTCATGTATTGTTGAAGCCTAGCTTGGTTAATTTTGAGTATTGCTTTGCTAGCATCTGAAATGAGTGCAATTGTGTGGTAGTTTGAACATTCTTTGGCATTTCCCTTCTTTGGGCTTGAAATGAAAACTGACCTTTGCTAGTTCTGTGGCCACTGCTGAGTTTTCCAAATTTGCTGGCATATTGAATGCAGCACTTTCACAGCATTATCTTTTAGGATTTGAAATAGCTCAACTGGAATTCCTTCAACTCCACTAGCTTTGTTTGCAGTGATGCTTTCTAAGGCCCACTTGACTTCACATTCTAAGATGTCTGGCTCTAGGTGAGTGAACACACCATCATGGTTATCTGAGTCATGAAGATCTGTTTTGTATAGTTCTTGTTTGTTTTCTTGCCACCTTTTCTTAATATCTTTTGTATCGGTTAGGTTCATACTGTTTCTGTCCTTTATTGTGCCCATCTTTGAATGAAGTGTTCCCTCGGTATCTCTAAATTTCTTGAAGAGATCTCTAGTCTTTCCCATTCTATTGTTTCCCTCTATTTGTTTGCATTGATCTCTGAGGAAGGCTTTCTTATCTCTCCTTGCTGTTCTTTGGAACTCGGCATTCAGATTGGTGTGTCTTTCCTTTTTTCCTTTGCTTTACACTTCTCTTCTTTTCAGCTGTTTGTAAGGCCTCCTCAGACAACCATTTTGCCTTCTTGGATTTCTTTTTCTTGGGGATTTTTTTTTTTATCACTGCCTCTTGTACTGTGTTATGAACCACATATTTACCTACAAAGATGGGATTTTGCTATCTGTATTTTTGAAATAGCTTTATTTTTTCATGTAATGATATACCTGAGAGCTTTTTCAGATCAGTATGTAAAGCTCTTTCTCCTACTTTTTAACTATATGTGGCTATGCCATCTCTCATATTGATGAACATTTATTCCTATATCTTATTCCTATTTCCATAGTTTTGCTCTACAGTGATGAAATGAATGTATATATATATATATATATATATATATATATATATATATGTATATGTGTGTATACACATACAACTTTATGCTATTATTTTTACAAGATAGATTCCTAGAGTGGTTGGTGAGTCACATGATATCATCATTTGCAAAATATATATAAAAATCCAAGTAATTCTATTAATTACTAAAAACTTTATTCTTGGATACAAAATAAATTTTGAAAAATCAACAGTTTCACTTCCTGGTAATAGTTATTAGATGAATATTGAAATGTAAAAATAATTCCATTCATGAGACCTATATCAAAATTCATCAAAGAGTGGAAAAGAAGGTATGAATGAAAGAAAAGATCCCAGACACACAGACTCAGTATTACAATGCAATCCTAACCAGAGTTTTAAATTTAAAAATAAGAAACAAAAAATTAATTAAAAAATCTCATTTGAAATGGTACATATCTGACACTGCAAAATTTAATTCTTTATTTCAGCACTTCATGTTTTAGAGCAGTTTTAGGTTTCTAATAAAATTGAAAGGAAGATACAGAGATTCCCCCTGCACCCACACATGCACAGCCTCCCACCCATTATCAACATCACTCACAGAGTGGAACATTTGTTATAAATGACACATCACTATCACTCAAAGTCCATAGTTTACCCAAGAGTTCACTGTTGGTGTACATTCTATGGATTTGGACCAATGTTTAATGACATATGTACATCGTTATGACCTCATGTGGGGTAGTCTCACCACCCTAAAAATCCTCTGTGCTCTGCTTATTTATCACTTTACTTCCCCCACCCTTCTCAGCCACTGATCTTTTTTTTGTTTTTCTATTTTTGCCTTTTTCAGAATGTCATATAGTTAGAATCATACATTTGTAGCCTTTTCAGATAGGCTTCTTTCACTTAGTAACATCCATACAAGTTTCCTCTATGTCTTGCCATGGCTGATAGCTCATTTCTTTTTAGTGCTGAATAATATTTCTGGATGTACCACTGTTAACTTGTCCATTCACTTTCTGAAGGACATCTTGGTTTCTTCCAAGTTTGGGCAATTAGGAATAAAGCTGCTAAAAATATCCATGTGAAGGTTTTTGTATGGATGTAAGTTTTCACCTCCTTTGAGAACTGGATTTTATGATCAGCATATATTTAGTTTTTTGAGAAACCACCAAAATATCTTCCAAAGTGACTCCAAAGTACAAAATACCATTTTGCATCCCAATCAGCAATGTATGAAAGATAATGTTGTTCCAAATCTTTGCAAGCATTTGGTGTCAATGCTCAAGAATCTGACCATTCTAATAGATGTGCAATGGTGTCTTGTTTTTTTAATTTATATTTCCCTGATATATGATGTAAAGCATCTTTTCATATGCCATATGTACATCTTTGGTGAGGTGTCCATTCAGAACACTGTAGTTCCTCAGTCAACCCATTGCAATTCTTCTTCCTTTCTTCCACATAACTTTGAACTCAGGTTTTGATCTTTTGAAAAGTATTTGCTAATTGCTCAAGCAATACACCTCTGTTGTAGAAAAATATAGAAGATAAAAGAATAAAATATTTAATTATCTACAGACCTATCACTCTAGAATAACAGAGTACTTTGGTATATAATTTTCAGACTTTTTTTTCTATTCATATATGTTGGTATATGACTGTTTTACAAAAATAGTATTATATTACACATGCTCTTTTATGCTTTGGTATTTTAGTTATCTTTATGTTTTGAAGACCTTTACTTTTCAATAAACATACCTACACAATTACTATTAATTTAGCCATTAATCTTGATCAACATGTTTAGGCTCATGTAACCGCAGAGCTGAAAGTGACCTTACGGATAATATTATTTAGCCTGCTCATCTTATAGATTAAGGAGGAAGCTGAGAAAGGTGAAAAGGCTTGTTTCATGCCATATGGTTAGTGGAAGGGCCAAAAACAAAACTCATGACATCTAGTACCTTGCCCGACTCTCTCTCCACAATTTTACAGACTCACCCTCTTTCCTCCCAGTTCTATTCTCTTTTTTTCTGAAGCTCTCATATAGTACAACTGTCCCATAGGGCAGTCAATCTCCATCTGAGCTCACTCTATTTATCTACTGTTTCAAGAGTTCTTCCATCTCTACCTAAAGTCTAATTTTTCTCTTCTTATACTGACAGTTAGCATCTCTACAACTTAACCTTCCTTTCCTTACACTCCTGCCAATCAGAAAGTACTTTCAGATCACTAATGACCCAGAGAATGAGCCAGGGTGGGGAGTCTTTCCCATGGGCAAATATGATTTTGACCAGAAAGAAATAAATGGAGATCATGTCCGAGATCCCACGTGGGCTGCTCTGAAGATGGTGGGTGCTGGCCTAGACCATTGCACTGTGGTGGCTGTGTTGTGCTCTGAGCATTATTCCAGGAATGCTTCACAACAGTCACCCTTATAATCCTGTCTACCAGGAGACTGTGGCCCTCCTGAGACTCCAACTCATGGCTATTTTGAAGGAAGAGATTTTAAGTCAGGATCTACCATCACTTATTACTGTGAAGCAAGGTAAGCGTACTGCAGACTTTTGAACATAAGACTTTGCCCATTGACTAGTAGCCTTGTTTTAGAAATGCCCTAGTCTGTCTCAACCTTGTCTGCTGATTACCAGGCACATTCTGATTTTGAAAGCTGCTTTACCCACTGCCAGGTCTCCTCAAGTTCTAGAAGACAGTCTAACGCTCCTATTTATCCTAATTTATGTATCACTTTCTTTTCTCTTAGCTAAGACAAAATGAATGTTTAAAGTTTTTCTGAAGAATGGCAGAACAAAAAACTGACCCCCCCCCAAAAAAAAACCCTCCCACAGAATGTATGAATGTATAGAAATAGAATTATTTAGATCCTTGCTGTTAGTATTTAGTCTCTAAGTTATGTCCAACACTTCATGACCCCATGGTCTGTAGACTGCCAGGCTCTTTTCTCCATGGGACTTCCCAGGCAGGAATATTGGAGTGGGTTGCCAGTTCCTTTTCCAGGGGATCTTCCTGGACCAAGGATTGAACTCATGTCTCCTGTATTGGCAGGCAGATTCTTTACCGCTGAGCCACCAGGGAATCCCATAGATCTTTAAGACATCATAATTAAAGTCTAACCTTAACTTAGACTGCCTGGTCGCCCCTTTAATGATCTCCTAGCCTTTTCTTTTTCTGGCCTCAATCTTATTAACCCATAGTCATGAGGCCTCACAGGCATTTCTATCTCCAGTGGATTTTGCCATCAACTCTCCTGTTTTTCTAGTTGAAAGCTGAGTCTCCTTTAAAGCCAGTTCACCAAGATTTATTTGAAAGCTGTCTCTAGCTTTCTACTGCTTTTTGGAGCACAGATGACAGTTGATTTTAAAAATTACTGAATGATGAAGAGTTTCCTCCCTTACCCTCCCACCCCAAACTGTGTGCTTAAAAACACATATTTAGAATTTTTCATTCCTCCATATCTTAGATGCTGATATATCTTTTGGGTCCTCTCCATCCCCAGGAGAGTGGTTTTACTTTACGATTGCTGTGTAATACTGAGAATGCATTAGAGCTCTCAGGTAGGAAAGTAGATTTTAGTATTTCTATATCGCAGTGTGAAATACTGTTATATAAAATCAACTTTAGTTGCCCAGATCAAGAAATGGAAGGGTAAAAGTTGTTCTTGTGTCCAGGTACCGCCTGGTGGGCACACAGCACCAACAGTGCATTGATGGGGAGTGGACCAGTGCCCCTCCCATCTGTGAGTTGATCCAAGAAGCTCCCAAACCAGCCGAGTTAGTGTTGGAAAAGGCACTTGTAAGTAGTGGGCTCTTTTCTGTCCTATTCACAGTGGTGACCCCAGGGCCTGATTTCGATCCTGGCACATGCTCAGGAAACAGCTGTTCATTTGCAATGCCTTTGAATGGGCTCATCTTGGCCTGTTTGTAGAGTGGGACTCATAAACTACTAACTCATGTTTTTGTATATGAGTTCCCATTCTCCAATCACCATTAATGTCTCATGAAGCTCTGTTGGTAAGAACTGTTGTCTCATGTGCTTTAAAGAGCAAGATACATAGTTTCGTGTCTTAGACTTGGAAGTATTGCTATGATAAGTCTCTAAAATTTTTCCAGACTTAAAAAAAAATCACAAAAACACTGAAAGATCTGTTTTCATTGGGACGCCTCTCTTTTTGTTGTTGTTGTTTAGTTGCCAAGTCATATCCAACTCTTTGAGACCCCACAGACTATGTAGCCCACTAAGGTCCTCTGTCCATGAGATTTCCCAGACAGTAATACTGGAGTTGGTTGCCATTTCCTTCTCCAGGGGATCTTCTCAATCCAGGGATCAAACCCACATCCTGCATCCCAGATCCACCTGCATTTCCTACAGACAGGTGGATTCTTTACTACTGAGCCACCGGGAAACCTGTCTCCTCTCTTAGTCTATATTTATTACTAGGATGATGAGTAAACTTAAATCTCTAAATTTTATTTTTTGAAAATAAAAAATGACCCTAATGGCAGACAGTGGTGCCTTCTCCCAAGACACACCTAATTGCAAGGTTTTATATATATATCTCTGTGCCTCTGTGGGAGGAGAGTGACACTTGGCAGCATCCTGGAAGGGGGTGGGCAGTCCACAGCCATCCTGCAAATTTAGATGATTCATCATATTGAAGACCCAGATTCCCACTGAAGCCTTCATTTGGGGACCTAAACACCACTCATTAGCTTCTGAGGGGTAGTACTGGGTCTCAGTTCTTAAACTGTAATTTAAAAAGGTATTTTTCTTCAGCTTGCCTTTCAGGAGAGTAAGGAACTTTGCAAAGCCATAAAGAAATTTACACAAAGATTAAAGAAAAGTGACTTGACAATGGAGAAAGTAAAATATTTTCTGGAAAGAAAGAAGGCTAACTTGAAGGCAAAAATGTTGCCCTTGAGCAGACTGGGTAATAGAAATACTCCCATGAATAAAATTTTCTCTTGGTTCTGAAATTGGCTTCAGATTTTTCTCTTTTTGGACTGAAATGCAAATTCATAGTAACCAGTTGTAGTTGTATAATACACTGTGTGTTTGAGTGTGTGTGTATGTGTTTGTGTGAGTGTTGAAAGTAGAATGACCAAGTGTGGTGATTGTTTAAGACCAGAATTAGCAATGTATTAATGGGGTGTGACGCCACAAGGCTTCCCTGGTGGCTCATTTGGTAAAGAATCTGCCTGCAATACAGGAGACCTGGGTGCGATCCCTGGGTCAGAAAGATCCCTTGGAGAAGGGAATGGCTACCTACTCCAGTATTCTTGCCTGGAGAATTCCATGGACAGAGAATTCCATGGGCAGAGGAGCCTGGCAGGGTACAGTCCTTGTGATTGCAGAGTTGGACACGATTGAGTGACTAACCCTTTCACTTCAATGAAGAGGGAAGGGTTTAATTTTCTGTCTAAAAGAGGATGGGAAACTTAGATCATAGCTAAGGTATACAGTATTTTTTTTTTTGGCTGCACCGTGTGACTTGTGGGATCTTAGTTCCTTGAATAAGGGTTGAACCCTGGCCCTCTGCAATGAAAGCGTGGAGTCCTAACTGCTGGACTTCTAGGGAATTCCCACCTCATTTTCCAATATGAAATGCAAATGATGAGGCAAAAATTAATCTCAAATTAACCAAAACTTATGAGGCAAAAATTAATGTCTTATTTTAGGAAAACAGGTCAGCGCAGTTGTATCTTATCGAAACAAAAGTAGAATTAGAACCCAAACTCTCACCTGAGTCTCCCCAACATCCTGTTTATAAAACAAGGCTTCCAAATCTTCTGCTGTAATATTGCTTACTGTCTTTTGGATGAAACTTAGATCTATATGGTCAATTTGAGATGCTGCAACACGTATGAATATGTTATTCTTTTTTCAGAGGGTGGAAGAAATAGGAATCCTAAGGTTTTCTTGTCAAGATTTTATATTATCTGATATGACCAGCTCTTTCCATCTCTCACTCTGATCTCTGTAAGAAACATGTAGGAACTCTGGGTAGCATACAAACAAAATACAGAAGAGAGATGGTAACCACTAGTTTGTTCTCTATAACTGAATTTATTTCTGCTTTATCATATTCATTCATTTGCTTTAGTTTTTAGATTCCATATACAATTGATGACATAGAACATTTGTCTTTCTTATTTCACTAAAGCATAATACCCTATAGGTCCATCCACATTGTTGCAAATGAAAGTCATAAGCTTTTTAATCAAGTAAATCCATTCCTAGGATTAATCTAACTTGACCAAAATGATTTTAAATTAAAAGTTGTTCATTATATTATTGCCTATATTGCCTATATAGCAACTAGCAAGACCTTGTGAGCTTTAGAAATGTCCAATCTAAGTAAAATTCTTAATAAATTGTGATACATCAAATGTAATGCAGTCTTTCACAGGGATAATTATGGACAGAAAATTTAAAAAATATAATCTTATAATCTTAAGTAAAAATAAAGTACAGAAGAGCAAGTACTTATAATAGTATTTATATAAAACCTTTATTCTTACAGAAAAGGACCAGGCAATAATAGGTGCAGATGAAAACGGTTGTCTTTGATGAAATTCTCAAATTCTTTAATGTTTTATATTGAATTTTTAATAATTTTTAAAAAAGGTGGTGCACATTGCAATGAAAAGAATAAAATACTTAGGAATATATCTGACTAAAGAAACTAAAGACCTATATATAGAAAACTATAAAACACTGGTGAAAGAAATCAAAGAGAACACTAATAGATGGAGAAATATACCATGTTCATGGATCAGAAGAATCAATATAGTGAACATGAGTATACTATCCAAAGCAATCTATAGATTCAATGCAATCCCTATCAAGCTACCAATGGTATTTTTCACAGAGCTAGAACAAATAATTTCACAATTTGTATGCAAATACAAAAAACCTCAAATAGCCAAAGCAATCTTGAGAAAAAAGAATGGAACTGGAGGAATCAACCTGCCTGACTTCAGGCTCTACTACAAAGCCATAGTCATCAAGACAGCATGGTACTGGCACAAAGACAGAAATAGAGATCAATGGAACAAAATAGAAAGCCCAGAGATAAATCCACACACCTATCAACACCTTATCTTTGACAAAGGAGGCAAGAATATGCAATGGAGTAAAGACAATCTCTTTAACAAGTGGTGCTGGGAAAACTGGCCAACCACTTGTAAAAGAATGAAACTAGATCACTTTCTAACACCACACACAAAAATAAACTCAAAATGGATTAAAGACCTAAACGTAAGACCAGAAACTATAAAGCTCCTAGAGGAGAACATAGGCAAAACACTCTCCGACATACATCACAGCAGGATCCTCTGTGACCCACCTCCCAGAATATTGGAAATAAAAGCAAATATAAACAAATGGGACCTAATTAAACTTAAAAGCTTCTGCACAACAGAGGAAACTATCAGCAAGGTGAAAAGACAGCCTTCAGAATGGGAGAAAACAATAGCAAATGAAGCAACTGACAAACAACTAATCTCAAAAATATACAAGCAACTTATGCAACTCAATTCCAGAAAAATAAACAACCCGATCACAAAATGGGCCAAAGAACTAAACAGACATTTCTCCAAAGAAGACATACAGATGGCTAACAAACACATGAAAAGATGCTCAACAACACTCATTATCAGAGAAATGCAAATCAAAACCACAATGAGGTACCATTTCATGCCAATCAGAATGGCTGCTATCCAAAAGTCTACAAGCAATAAATGCTGGAGAGGGTGTGGAGAAAAGGGAACCCTCTTAGACTGTTGGTGGGAATGCAAACTAGTAAAGCCACTATGGAGAACAGTGTGGAGATTCCTTAAAAAACTGGAAATAGAACTGCCGTATGACCCAGCAATCCCACTGCTGGGCATACACACCAAGGAAACCAGAATTGAAAGAGACACATGTACCCCAATGTTCATTGCAGCACTGTTTATAATAGCCAGGACATGGAAGCAACCTAGTTGTCCATCAGGAGATGAATGGATAAGAAAGCTGTGGTACATATACACAATGGAGTATTACTCAGCCATTAAAAAGAATACATTTGAATCAGTTCTAATGAGGTGGATGAAACTGGAGTCGATTATACAGAGTGAAGCAAGCCAGAAAGGAAAATACCAATACAGTATACTAATGCATAGATATGGACTTTAGAAAGATGGTAATGATAACCCTGTATGCGAGACTGCAAAAGAGACACAGATGTGTAGAACAGTCTTTTGGACTCTGTGGGAGAGGGAGAAGGTGGGATGATTTGGGAGAATGGTATTGAAACATGTATAATATCATATATGAACCGAATCATCAGTCCAGGTTCGATGCAGGATACAGGATGCTTAGAGCTGGTGCACTGGGATGACTGAGAGGGATGGTACAGGGAAGGAGGAGGGAAAGGGGTTCAGGATGGGGAACATGTGTATACCTGTGGCAGATTCATGTTCATTAATGGCAAAACCAATACAATATTGTAAAGTAATTAGCCTCCAAATAAAATAAATACATTTATAATAAAAATAAAATAATTTGGATCAACAACAACAAATAAATAAATAAATAAGGTGGTGCAAAGAGGCAAGAAGGATGGAGCATATTTAGGGTAATCCGCATAGCCTGGATAAAGCATGAGAGGTGATCAGAGAGAAGGAAAGATACATTAAAGCCAGTTTATGGAGGACTTTAAATGTCAAGTTCGAAAAGTTGAACTTTATTTTGTAGACAGTGAGTAGAGATGGAAAACTTCCAAGCAAGGAAGTGATAAGGACAGAACATAGGTTTCTCTCACAACAGTATGTTGTAGAGGTATAGCAGGAAAAAGACTGAGACAGAGAAACCAAGGAAAAAGCCACAGCAGTAGTCCACCTAAGAGACAATGAAAACCTGAACCAGTTTGATGGCATGAGAAATAGAAAAGAAACAGCAGACTTGAGAGACATTGTGAAATCAAAACAACTGTCAACTTATGAGCATTGGAGGATGAGGGGAGGAAAGGTTTAAAGGTGAGTCTGAAATTCCATTCCGGGAAGCCTGAATTAATCTTGTGGTCAGAAGGTGAAGTTTCTGGGCAGGAAATGAGAAATTCTTCCTTGTTGTGAATAAAGGTGCTTATAAGATTTCTAATGGGCAATAAAAAATGTCAGCTTGAGTTTCAAAGAGAAATGAAAGATAAAGGTGTATTATGGGGCAGTCTCTACAGGGAACAGTTAAAGCCATGAGAACAGGTAAGATAAAAAGATGTAAAGAGAAACATTTTAAAAAGAAGAACTTGGGATGTATCTGCATTTGGGGTTGAAAAGTAGGAAGAGAAGGTAATAACAAACAAGAAAAGACAGGAAAATTTAGGGTTATGGCAGTCGAAGGAGAAGCTTCAGAAAGGAGGTGATCCACAATTGTTAGAGGCTGCTGAGAAGCCAAAATTGATGAGTTAAAAAAAAATTTGGATTTGGAGACAAGGGCATATGTCACAGAGGTATGTCAGTAGAGTGGGAGGAAGCCAGATTGAAGACCACAATGGGAGGGATGAAGAGTGACTATAGAGAAAAAGTGGGCTTGAAACATAGGAGATTCTTTTGAGAAGTTCAACATCTCACAACAGAAGAAAACTTGAATTTGAGGTTTGGTAAGACTGAGGGAACATTTCAGGATGACATACATTGAAAATAAGTAAGGAAAGAAAATAAATCTCTTCTGACACAAGAGTAAATAGGGAAGACAATTGGAAGAAGAGAGAACTAATGTGGAATGATTTCTTAGTAAAGTAGGAGGCAAGATTATTTACTGAGAGTAAGAGTTTGGTGAACTGGAGAGAAAAATTTGGAACAGTCACTATGGAAAGTAAAGAAAAGGACTCAGACTGAGAAATGGAATTTGATGACCCAGCTTTAAAGGTTATATTTCCTCTAACTTCATTGTCAAGACTGCATAATTTTGGATCCTCTTTTATTCTCAGTTCAGATCAGTCACTCAGTTGTGGCTGACTCTTTGCGATCCCGTGGGCTACAGTATGCCAGGCTCATTTTTGTTAAATTCCCAAATCAGCTTCACTTTTGTGACTTGGCCCATGTTCTCGCTCTCTCTTTCTTTTTTTGGCCCCACCACATGGCTTGCAGGATCTTAGTTCTCTGAAAAAAAAAGATTGAACCTGGGCCCTGGCAGTGGAAGTGTTGAGTCCTAACCTCTGGTTGTTGTTATTCAGTCACCCAGTTGTGTCTGACTCTTTGCAACCTCATGGACTGCAACCTCCCTATCCCTCAGGCTTCCCTGTCCCTCTCTGGGAGTTTGCCCAAGTTCATGTTCATTGCATCGGTGATGCCGCCCAGCTATCTCATCCTCTGATGCCCTCTTCTCCTTCCTCCCTCAATCTTTCCCAGCATCAGGGACTTTTCCAATGAATCATCTATTCACATCCAATGACCAAAATACTGGAGCTTCAGCTTCAGCTTCAGCATTAGTCTTTCCAGTGAATATTCAGGGTTGATCTTCCATCAGATTGACTGTTTCAATCTCCTTGCTGTCCAGGAGTCTTTCAGAAATCTTCTCCAGCACCATAGTTCAAAGGCATCAATTCTTTGGTGCTCTGCCTTCTTTATGGTCCAACTCTCACAACCATACATGACCACTGGAAAGACCATAGCCTTGACTATATGGACCTTTGTCAGCAATGTCTCTGCTTTTCAACACACTGTCTAGGTTTATCATCATTTTCCTGCCAAGAAGCAATTGTCTTCTGCTTTCATGGCTGCCAGTCACCATCCACAGTGGTTTTGGAGACAAGGAAGAGGAAATCTGTCACTACTTCCAACTTTCCCCTTCTATTTGCCATGCAGTAATGGGGCTGAATGCTATGATCTTAGGTTTTTTTTTTTTAATATTTAGTCTTAAGTCGGCTCTTTCACTCTCCTTCACCCTCATCAGGAGGTTCTTTAGTTCCTCTTTGCTTTCTGCCATTACAGTGATAACATCCACATATCTGAGGTTGTTTATGATTCTCCCACCTATCTTAATTCTGGCTTGTAACTCACCCAGTGTGCATTTCTCCTGATGTGCTCAGTGTATAGATTAAACCAACAGGTTGATAGCAGACAGCCCTGTCCTACTCCTTTCTTGATCTTAAATCAATCAGTTGTTCCACACAGTGTTCTAACTGTTGCTTCTTGACCCATAAACAGGTTTCTCAGGAGACAGGTAAGATGGTCTGGTATTCCCACCTCTCTAAGAGCTTTCTGCAGTTTGTCATGATCCACACAGTCAAAGGATTTGACATAGTCGATGAAACAGAGATAGATGTTCTTCTGAAAGTCCCTTGCTTTCTCTATAATCCAACAAATGTTGGCAACTTGGTCTCTGGTTCCTCTTCCTTTTCTAAACCCAGCTTGGACATCTGGAAGGTCTTGATTCACATAATGCTGAAGCTTAGCATGCAAGATTTTAAGCATGACCTTACTAGCATGGGAGATGAGAGCAACTGTCCAATGGCTAGCACATTCTTTAGTACTTCCCTTCTTGGGAATTGGGATGAGGATTGACCTTTTCCAGTCCTGCTGCTACTGCTGCTGAGCCCTGGACCACCAGGTAATTCCTCATTTATGTTCTTTTTACTTCTAGTATCTTTCTTATTTTCATCTAATAATTTCTACTTTTTCATTCAATGCCATGCTCAGATTTCCTATATTTTGTCAAAACCTCTTCTGTGGTTCAACTCTTTTTCTGAAAATTTTATGAGATTTTGGGCACTAGTGGTAAAGAACCTGCCTGCCAATGCAGGAGGCCTAAGAGACCCACGTTCAGATCCCTGTGTCTGGAAGCTCCCCTGGAGGAGAAAATGGCATCTCACTCCAGTATTGTTGCCTGGTGAATCCCACAGACAGAAAAGCATGGGGGTTATAGTCCATAGGGTTGCAAAGAGTCAGACATGACTGAAGTGACTTAGCATGCACGCATGCACAGAAAAAGTGAAATGGTCACGAGAAATTTCTCTTTAGTAGCAGTCCCCTGAGCACAAAACCTTAATCCTGAGGATTAAGAGCTTAACCGGATAAGGTTGGAGTGCATTCTTAGGACCACATGTGATGACAAACATGGCTGACCCTTCATTGCATCCTTCTGAGCAGTGCTCAATGGTAGACCAATTTCTGGAGGTCACGCAATTTTGAAGTACTAATTATGTTCCAAGCAACTCTGCACATTGCCAGGAACTCAGTAAGTGTGTTAAGCTCCTCACCTTCTGTAATTTTTGGAGTGGGTTGGAGACTAGTGCAGGGGAAGGTCAGCCATCCCATGAGCCCCAGGAAAGCCTGTTGGACCTAGAATCTTGGAAAGTGTATCACTTTTGTGGACCTAGTTTGAACCCTGCACTATCCAAAGTTTCCAGGATAGCTGGTTTGCATGTTGTATAACCCTCTTTTGTTTATGGGGAAAATAAAAAAGAATTCTGGCATCAAATTTATATTACCCTTCTACTTAGGGGAAATGGTTGGCAGAGAAGAAAATAAACAATTGCAACATATTATCAAGAAAGGGCTAGTGAAGAAGAAGGAGATTAGATAAACACTACTGCTTTATTTATGCTGTTAATCATTCACTGGGTAATGATTCACTGGGTATAGAGAGTGTCTGCCCATCCATTTCTATCTGGCCGTCCCTGAACAGCCAACCACATGACTGGAAGTGAGGGACTTTTTGGTAGGGTCAACTTCAGGGTATTCTTTTAAACTCTTATCTGGGGAGGAACTAAAGCTATTTCAGATCAAAGCAGTCTTCCTCCTTAAGAAACTACCCAAGGAACAATGATAGAGTCTTCTTCCTCAGCTGTCTGCAGGTCAGTGGATTATTTGGGGTACTTTGGGGGAAAGGCTGGTTGTTTGGCCCTTTAAAGAGAACATGATTATAAGGATAATACAGAGACAAAACTTGGAGTGTTTTCAACAGAAATCTTTTTAGGGATACTGCATTAGGAGACAATGTGACTTGAAAAGTACTTGTAATCCCTACTGAGCCTCGATTTTCTATTATAAGTGGGGGAAGAATAATGCATACTAATAAACTGAAGAGAGAAAGAAGTAAGAAGTTATTCTTATTATTGCACCTAAAAGTTGAGAGTGTTGGTTTATAAATCCTTTACCATCTCACCACATGGGGAAGTTGAGACAGGAGGTAAGCCAGATGTCCCAAAGAGAGACACAGGAGACCAGTTTCCAAAGTCTACATTCTGAAAATTGGTGCAATTTCCTTTAAAGATTTTATGAACCCCTTATCTCCTCCATCACTGACAGCAAAGACCTTTAGATTTACTCGGAAGGAGGATATTGGTCAGTGTCCAGTTAGTATCTGAAGCTAGAGGTCTGAATTGTTCTGATTTCTTTTCTCTCCCTCAGTTTTTGAATCTGGTTGTTGATTAGCTTTCCTTCTTGAAATCACCTTCTCTTTTCACTGGGCAAGACATAGTACTCCTCTGGTTTGAGTTTTAATTCTTCAACCACCCTTCTGTTTGCTGACTCTTGTTCTGTCCCTAAATGTAGTAGTAAAGGAGAATACAAAGTAGAGTGCCCAGAAGGGGAAGAAACATCAAAGCATGTTTATATTAATTTTAGAGATACATTATAATATGGCTCAGAAAGAAGGAGCTGATGAGATTTAAAGAAATTCTAGGAAAGAGAAAACTGTGGAAGCAAGTTCTTTCTGGAGTCTGCAAGGAATGTGATTGAGAGTACAGGTGTGAGCCAGGAGACACTCACTTGAAACTTGAGAAAAAAAGTTATTTTTTTCCAGAGGTATCTGAATTTTTAAAAAGGGAATTTTAAAGAAATAAATTTTAATATTTAATAATTAAATAAATTATAATTAATAAATAAATTAGTTTAAAAAGTAATCTCTAATGAGAGGGGAAATTTGGAGGCTGAGGGTTTTCCCAGAGCCTCTCAAATTGTACTGCTTTGCAAATGCCAATGGTATTTTTCACAAGAGATCCTCAATAGTGACTATAGTTCTTGAGTTGGTTTCATTTCTGTAGGAATTTAAAAGGTGATAGTGAAATATTAGGGCATTTGCTAAGAAAGTCTTAGCTTTTCAGTGGGTAATTCCATAATCCTAGGGTTTGTAGGGAATAGAAGGATAATCTAAGTTTAATGTCATCATTTTAAGGATGAGAAACTGATACTGGGGAGCTGATATAGCTTCTTCAAGATCACAGAAATTGACTGGCATTGCTGGGACTAAAATCAGGTCTCCTCAGCTCATAAGTCGGAGCCTCCATCTCCATACTCTGTGGTTTGCTGAGTCCTGTGCAGGCTCTGCTGCGGGACCACAATGAGTCATGGTGATGAACTGGAAATGCTCCGCTGGCCCAGTGAGTCACCACACACCCTGGGAACCAGCAAGGGGAAATGAATCACTGAATCATCTCTTCAAAATTTACAAAGCACTTCCCACAGATTATTTCATTTGGTCCTCAGTAGGTGTTTAGTCATTCTCACTCTGAGGACAAAATTAATTTGCATTTCATTTGTTTCACATTTATTAGATAACTATTATTATGCCAGTTAATATTAGGTTAGAAACTGGAAGGTTGGATAAACACCTTTTTTGCCTTCAAGGGTCCTACACTCAAGGGGCAAAAGTGAATAGATAGTTACAATACAATGTGGTGTTACAATTAAGATGTCAGCAAGGTAATTAGGGAAGTATAGTAAAGACTGATATTTCTTGGGTGTAGGGGTTGGGTAATTCTTCACCAATGAGGTGGCATTCGATCTGGATAAGTGCATCATGGAGAGGCTGGGAGTTAAGAACGTTCATACACTAAGAGACATCATATGAAAGTGCTTGCAGGTGTTTAGAAAGTTCTAGGATACATTTTGGGAAAGATAAGCACATGTGTGTGGTTGAAGCACAGTGTTTTAAGTGAGCAGAAGTAGAGGGAGAGTTGCGCGACTTATGGGAACCTGGAGAACTGGGAACCGTGGGTGTTTTTAAATTGCTAACAGTTTAGTAATTTATAAATTGCTTCTTAGGAATATAACAGCATCATTGTGAAAGCTGGCTTGCAGTTGTTTGGAGGCTTTTGCTGTGATGTAGGGTGGGTGGTGTAGGGCTTCCCAGGTGGTGCTAGTGGTAAAGAATCCACCTGCCAATGCAGGAGACCTGAGAGACTTGGGTTTGATCCCTGGGTCAGGAAGATCCCCTGGAGGATGGCCTGGCAACCCACTCCAGTATTCTTGCCTGGAGAATCCCATGGATAGAGGAGCGTGGAGGGCTACAGTCCATAGCGTCACAAAGAGTCAGACACGACTGAAGCAACTTAACAATCACACAGGGTGGAGTGAAGGAAACTCTGAGAACATAAACCTTGACCACCACGGTAGTAGGTAGAAGAGAGAATGACAGATTCTTAGTGTTTCTGCAGCCAACGTGACAAGACTTGGTAACTTTGCATATGGAAAGGTGACAAAAGAGAGGAAGCTAGGTTTCGTAGGTTTCTAGTCTGGAAAACCGAGTGGTGATTATTATCTTAGTTGAGACAGAAAGCCAAGGTCAAGGAGTGTTAGAAAGAAGATGGTATGTTTAGTTTTGGATCTGTTAGATTCAAGATATCTGGGAGATACAAATAAAGCAGTTGGAAATACTGAGCTGAACCTTGAGATTTATTACAACAAATATTAAAAACATTTTTTTTTTCTTAAGAAATCTAAGAAGTGGTTGCCAGGGGCTGGGGGATGGGAAAAACAAGGAGAGGTTGGTAAAAGGGTATAAATTTTCAGCTATAAGATGAAGGTTTAAGGATTTAATGTAAAACACAGTGGTAATACTGTAATGTACAACTGAAATTTGCCAAGACAATAGAACTTAAATGTCATTCCTACAAAGAAAAGGTATACTTCTTTGTGGAATCTAAAACAAAACAAAAAACCAAAACCGTCCAAAACAAATTTATAGAAAAAGAGATTAGACTTGTGGTTACCAGAGGTGGAGGGCATGAGTTGGATTGGGGGGGGAGTTGGAAGAATGTGATTAAAAGGTGTGAACTTCTATTTATGAGATAAATAAGTGCTAGGCATGTAATGTACAGTACAACAACCATGATTAACTGCTTCATGATATACTGGGAAGTTGTTGAAGATTCATCATGAGTTCTCACCATTAGGAAAAATTTTGTCTTCTTTTGTTTGTTTTCTATTTATTGTATCTATATGAGAAGATGAATGTTACCTGGACCTATTATGGTAATTATTTCACAATTTGTATAAATCAAATCATCATGCTATATACCTTAAACTTATGCAACGATGTATGTCACTTATTTTTTAATTACACTGTGGGGAAAAGTCAAATATGTGATATAATGGATGTGTTACTTAATTAGAAGGGGAGCAGGGAGAAATACTTTCATAACGTATACCTCTGTCAAATCATCATGATGTACACTTTAAGTATCTTGCAATTTAGTCACCTATGCCTCAATAAAGCTGAAATTTAAAGAAAAGAAATCCAACAGTCAAAAGTGTTAATTTATGTTCAGGACTGCAAGTGAAGAAAGTGTAACAATTTATTTTTGGACTTGCTAAGAAGTTCACAAGGCTTCCCTGGAGCTCAGAGGTTAAAGCATCTGCCCCCAATGCAGGAGATCCAGGTTCGATCCCTGGGTCAGGAAGATCCCCTGGAGAAGGAAATGGCAATCCGCTCCAGTATTCTTGCCTGGAGAATCCCATGGACAGAGAAGCCTAGTAGGTTACAGTCCACAGGGTCGCAAAGAGTCGGACACGACTGAGCGACTTCACCTCACCTCACAAATATTATCTAAGACAAAAAATAATTTTCTAAGATAACCAGTTAGAATTTTAGACTTTCAAAAGTTACAAGTTATGGTCAAGTGTTGGAAACCATCCCTTTGTTAGATATAACATTTGCAGGTCAATTTATGATGTAGGTATCTGCTATTCTGTAATTTCAAGGGAAGAGAAAGTTATTCCTCCTTATTTTGCAGAGATTTTTTTCACAGTCTTTTGTAAAACTCCGGTCATAAGGCTCAGCACAGGAATTTTCTAGTTAGCAACAAGAGTAAAGGAGGCAGGCCGGAAAGGCTCAAAATTGACATGTGGTGAGTAACAGCACAGAGTAAGATTGTTTATTAATAATTGAGTTTATGGCACATATAAGTTTTTGTACCCGCAGGAGACAGTTGGGCCCAGAGGTCTGTGAATGATTCATAGGTGATGGTCATAGAGCGAATGAGTTCCTTCCAAGAAGAGAGTTAAGATGAGGGAAGCAGAAGTCTAGGAGGGACCCCTGGGGGTGCCATTGTTATTGCTATGGGTATGGTCCTGGGTCTCACTTCCCAGGTGACTCTAGGGGTAAAGAAACCACCAGCCAATGCAGGAAATAAAAGAGACAAAAGTTCGATCCCTGGGTGGGGAAGATCCCCTGGAGAAGGAAATGCCAACACACTCCAGTATTCTTGGCTGGAGAATCCCATGGACACAGAAGCCTGGTGGGCTATGGTCCACAGTGTTGCAGAGTCGGGCAGGACTGAAGCGACTTAGCATGCAGCATGCACTGGGCCTCACTATTACCATGGGCCACAGTGGAAACCTGCCTAAGACTTCTGACCCAAGTCCAGAGTGTTTTCCTCTTTATCAGGGCTTAGCTAAAGTCTCCTGGAATTGTAGCCATTATGATTTTATGTCATTTTCATGATGATGTTTTGACTCTAGGAGTTCTGGTTCTGTTAGAATCACATTCCAACACAAATGATGTTATCCTCTTCCTTAACATTTCTCATGGATATTTACTATGTGCTGTCCATGCACCAAACCAAACCCTCTCAGCAATTTTGGGAGACATGTATAGTTATTTTCAGTTTATAAATATGGAAATTGAGAGCTTAGAGAGCTGTCTCTCTTGCCCATGGGCACACAGTTTCTGTGTGGGGGAACCAGGACTGAATCCACATGGCCTAGGTCTGATTCCAGCGTTCATATCCCAGGGTCTGGCCACATGGTGTCCTGCTGTGTCACAGTCCCCAGCCCTGTGTCTGTGGCCATGCCATTAATCTCACCACAGTATGGGATCTGTACGTGTGTGGCTGCCTTTTAGCTCTGTCATAGACTGTGGTGTTTATTTATTCTTTCGTTCACTACTATCCTATGTTTTATAGTTGATGTTATGGTAACTTTGGGTTAAGGATGGGGAACAGCCTAGAGTAAAATCACTAGGATCTGTTCTCATTAAGATAGCAGATGTGCCTTGTTTTAAAATCAGCTAAAATCTGACCTTGACAAAGCAAGCAGTGTAACAGTAGACATGGAATGGTATTATTTTTCTTGAAAACATACTTTTAGCACTAGGTACACTTGAAAGTAAATTCAACAAACATTTTTTGAGCACTTTGAGTGAGGTATACAGGGCTAGGTATCTTGGAGGAAAAAGATGACTAACAGCCCACCTTCTGACTTCAAGGAACTTGTGGTCCAATAGGGAAGACAGACCTCAGCTGTCAGTTAAGCTGAGTCAGAATCAGAATTATAAACACTCAGTTGTAACTGGAAGCTGGAGACTGGTCTGGACCACAGGAGGGGACCCTGGAGAAGGGACCGCTGAAATGAGTAGGAACGAAAGAGGAAATGATGAGAGGGAAGATGACATGGGCAGGCATAGAAGGTAAGAACATGTTTAGAAATGTCAGGGATCTGGGTTGTCCAGATCAGCTGGTTTATGACTAAAAAGTTAGTCATCAGAAACCAGTTTGATGAATGCCCATTCCTGAAGGATCAGTTCACTGAAATCAATTTGCTGAACTTATCACATTATCAGTTTAGTTAATATCATTCTAAGAAGTATTCATTTTGAATGTATTCAATGGTTATAAATATTTTTTTTGAACACAACTAATGAATATTATCTTTGAAATAATATTTTAAGTATTGCTCAATTTCCTGAAACTAAGGATTCAATCTATGGCTGTATCTTTATAAATATACTCACAAATATTTTTCTGATTATGTTATGTGTGTACATTTTTCTTGTGAATATTGTAACAACTACAGCAATTCATGTGGGAAAAATTTTACTCTATACTCTTATCCTCTTGATTACAGTCAAATTCTATTTTGCCAACACATTGATATTCTTAAATCTCTTTAATTTCACTGAAATTCAATAAACATGACACATTTACTGACATCAAAAATGAAAGAAACTGATTCTTATGGTTTTTAAAGTTTATAACAGCTTTAATTGGGTGGGAGAAATTTGTGATATTTTGTAAAATTTGCAGATGATTTAGGGGACTGTTTTTCATCATGTTGAAAGGTTGGTGTTGAATCACGCCATTGGGATTCTTGGCCCCCGGAGGCAAAGAATTTAATCCAGGGCCAGAGATGAGGCTTGATCGCTCAGAGCTTTTGTGTGATTGGGGCCATGGATACTGCTGAAGCCTCAATTGCCTCACTTTGAGAGACGTTAACTGATTCCCCATGGTGGACAACTATCTTAATTACAATAATTCTTATTGTTTTGTTTTTACTGTTTGCTCCCTGCATCTGTAATTGCATAACTGGATTTGTTTCTAGCCGCATGAAAACTTTTAAGTTACAAATGGTTGCTCAAACTCTTGCTACTGCTGCAACTTCCTCCAACTACTATTTGGGGCCCCTAGATCAGATATCCTCAATGTGACGATTAGGAGAATATGTTGCCTCGCCAATTTAGGGACAACGCCCCTTCTCAGCTCGGAAGCAGTTATGGAACGAAAACGATGCCCCTTTCTCCTAGGCAACATAATTCTCCTAAAAGAAAAGGGGGGAATGAGAGGGTAACAGGCAGGAAGGCCAGGGGTCTCCAAACGGAGGAAATAGCCTTCAAGTGTCAGACATTTTTCTCTCTCTTAAGTGGCAGGAGGAAACAAACTAGCAATATTTTTTCCTTTACTATACAAATTTAAAAGGAGGTTTCTCTTAAAATTCTGTGTTGCCATAGTGACACCTGGTTTCACCGGAAGTTTACCAATGCCTTTTTCTTATGGAAATGTTTCTCTTAAGCTATGCTAATATACTATACATTTACCCAAACTCTGTCTTCAAGTCGGTTCCGCCTTTTGGCTCAGAACCTATTTGACAAACCAGTAAGTTATACTCAGATATTGTTCCTCTAATCTATGTAAATGAAACTATTTGTTTGGTGATCTGCCCTTCTTCAAGATTCAAGTTAATCATTTCACAGCCCAAGATGAACCATTTGGTGCCAAGATTATCACAGAATGCATCTTACGGGTGAGGGGTCTGGTGCCATTCTTAGTTTTAAGACATTCCTTTTTTTCATTAACAGACTGCTAGTGACTATATAACATCTAGCTGAAGACTAGCAGGGGGGTACTCTTTCTGCCTGCTTGTGATGCCTATGTCAGAAGCTTTCTCTATCTCCTTTAAACTTTAATAAAACTTTATTACACAAAAGCTCTGAGCGATCAAGCCTCGTCTCTGGCCCCGGATTGAATTCTTCTCCTCTGGGGGTCATCATTCAACAACATTTCAGTGTGGAGCCTGCTGTACCCGCAACTGTCTCCAGTCTCATCAGATTGCTAGGAGTAGAGACTAGAGATCAGAAGGGAGGTATTAAGAAAACAGGGAAGGGAAAACAAGAAAAACAGGGGCTCAGAATTCTGGTCCTGACTCTTCAACTTTTACAGTACAAATTCTGCAAGCACATTTTAAATAACTAAAGATATTTGATAAATTCTTCAACAGGTGTTTTTTTTTTTTGCAGAATTTTCCTAGTGGCCAAGTCCAGACTCATGGGGTAGGGGTGGAGTTACCCACAGCTGATAGCAGGTGGGAGGCCTGAGTGTCAGAACTGAGTTTTGCAAAGGTAAGATTAGACGAGTCTTTGCTCAGTGAAGAAGTTGGAGCCCTCCGTGTTGTGTGAAGGGCCACTATGAACTTTTTTCCCCTAAATGTGGGACAGAAACATCTTTGAGGCAAATATTGAGGGGACCTCTTTTACCTAAATGGATATGCAATTAATATGAATTATGGACACATGGGGAGAGTAGAATCCTGTGGATCTAACAAGTATCAGAATAAAAGATGAAATTCAGTATTTCATTGGAGCTTAACTTCATGTGTTCCTTTGAAGACAAAGACTAATTCTAATGTAAATTTAAGATACACTGTTTTTTTTGTTTTTTTTTTTTCCCTAGTGGAAACAGGAGTATGGTGAAGAGAAAATGTTCTTCACGATTTAGCTTTAAATAAATCTTTAAATAATCTAATTAAATAATGAAAGTACATTTGTCACATATATTTTTATTTATATACCTATATGTAAGTGATAGTGATTTCGCTCAGTCGTGTCCGACTCTTTGCGACCCCATGGACAGTAGCCTGCACCAGGCTCCTCCATCCATGGGATATTCTAGGCAAGAGTACTGGAGTGGGTTGCCATTTCCTTCTCCAGGGAATCTTCCCAACCCAGGGATCGAACCCAGGTCTCCTGCGTTGTAGACAGACACTTTACCGTCTGAGCCACCTATACACACACACACACACACACACACACACATCTATGTTGTTATTGTTTAGTTGTTAAGTCATGTCCAATTCTTTGCGACGCCATGGACTGTAGCCTGCCAGGCTTCTCTACCCATGGGATTTTCCAGGCAAGAATACTGGAGTGGGTTACCATTTCCTTCTCCAGGGGATCTTCCTGACCCAGAGATGGAACCTGTGTCTCCTGCTTGTCATGTGGATTCTTTACCGCTGAGCCACCTGGAAAGCCCCTACATATATCTATAGATAAAACCATCTTTTCCCTCTAAAACTGCAAATTGCTTGGTTTATTGTTTCAGTTGATAGTTGTCATGAGGAACTGCATTATACATGATGATCCAACTCTTTTTTCTCTATCTTATAATCTTCCTGCTTTTTGCTTTGTTTTAAGTTTATTTCATTTTCTCTAACTCCTTTGCCATTTCCTTGGTCTGATCATCTCTGTGGCTCACCCGGCCAACTACAATAGCTTTCTTAATCAATCTCCTTGTTTCTCCTCTGTTCACTTCAATCTATCATGTATAGTTAATACGTCCACTCTAGTGATATTAAGGTACAATGATGTATCACTCTAAGGACATATTAAAAACAAACACACCTAAAACAAAACCAAATCAAAACAAAACTGAGAAACAATGGCTCTTTACTCTCTAAAGAGTAGTGTCCATAAATTCCTAACCTTGGCTCTTATGTCCCATTGAGACATAAGCTGAATGTGAGCTGCCTCCACCATCTGCAACACCTTACTTTCCAGCCAAACTGTAGTGCTATGTATTGTTCCCCTGTATGCCCTGCCTACATTGTCTAACTTTTGCAGAATACCTAACTCAGATTAAGCTACCTCCCATCTCTCCATTTGGAATGAATCTCTTTCACGAGCAGAGTGCTTCTTCAGAGGCTAACACCTACTGTTTTGTGTTGCAACATTTGTGCACCTGTCTTTTCTTCCAACTCTAGGCTGTAATTTCTTCAAAACATGGATCCCATAGCATGATCCTAGTGCTTTATGACAAGTAGGAATTCAATGATTGTTTTTTAAATTGAGTTCTTTCAGCAGAAAAGTGTCAATGAAGCATCAGAGAGTTCCAGTTATGATCCTTCATAGCAAGGGGACAATGGCATCCTGGCCCTTCTCTAGGCTGTGGAGTATCTCTGATCCAATTCTGTTCCAAGTAACCTTGGTTGCTACTCTGTTGGCTACTGTTCTTGGTGAGTAATAGGGAGAGAAGTTCAAATTGTCAGCAAAGTTTCACGATCATTTGCTCCTTCCCTTTCAAGACTAACAAAGAGCTGATTAAGCTTTTAGCAGAAATTCAGCTTTAGCAACAAAGGGTTTATTTGGCGAAATTGGGAATTTATGTGGAATTTGGAACTTAAGGGGATTTGGAATAATTTGGAAGGTAGGGGTCATTTGCTTTACACATAGTCAATTTTATAGACATTTCCTCCTAGAATTTCTTCTTCAGGGATTTCCAAAACAATCTCTCCCAACCATGACTTGAAACAAATCTGTATTGTCTATCAGCCTGACCAAACAATCTTCACTGCCTGTGGGTTTATCCAGAATGGACAGGAAAAGTGTAAACTTCTAGTGTGGCTCCTAAAAGATAAATCAGCCCTACATTTTGTTCTTGCAAGTAAAGCAGGATTAAGATTGTTATGCTTCAAGGGCTCCATGTTTCTTCCTTCAGACCACACAAAATTCAAAGGGTGCAAAAAGGACAAATTAGAAATGTTATAGTCATCCTTCTCCTAGCCACCGAGTTTCTGTTCTCTGAAACAACCAATGTTATGCAATGTTCAGTTCAGTTCAGTTCAGTCGCTCAGTCGTGTCCGACTCTTTGCGACCCCATGAATTGCAGCATGCCAGGCCTCCCTGTCCATCACCAACTCCCGGAATTCACCCAAACTCATGTAATGTTACTATCAATTAAATGGTAAGTTTCTGTTATTATTAATGAAATGATATACTTCTGTTGAAGAAAACTGTTGGACTTCTGGATTTGCATGGATGCATATGAGTCAGCAGATATGGGCAATCTGATAGGCTGATGAAATCTTGTCTGCCATCCTTTTAAGATAAATCATTTATAGGAGAAAAGAAATGAAAAATTTATGCCTTTTATCTTTATCATTGTCATTAATCAACAAACATGTATTACTAATTACTCTCTGGATTCATTGAACAGTGGGGATAATAGGAGTTATTATTTTTCTTGATTAGAGGAGAAAAGAATGGTTCCTGCCCTAAAGTAATGCTACTGAAACTTTAGGATGCTGTGTCTCAAGCTCTAACTTGAGTGTTTTGTCATTTTGGTATTCAGGAAGTTGTGGTATTCCACCCTATTTAGACTTTGCTTATCCAATAAATGAGTTGAATGAGACAACGTTTGAAACTGGAACTACTCTGAGATACAAATGTCGTCCTGGCTACGGGATAAGTTCAAAAAGTTACTTTCTTAACTGTAAGGCAACAGGCGATTGGAATTACAAAGAGTTTTGTGTCAGTAAGTATGAGCATTCATTTCTCTTATTTGTGCTTTGTCCTTCTTCGCAAAGTGGCCTCAGGAACTAAGCTTTAGAAATGCAAATGAATATCTCTGATCACTAAGGAACAATCCAGTTGGTCAGTTACTGATTTCAATGTACACATGTGTGCCACTTTTGGAAAAAAACAAACAAATGAATAAAGCAAACAAATTAGGAGCCACCTAGTTGCACTGAAAAATAAATCTATCATTTACAATCTATTCATTAAGTACTTTTTTCAGAAGTGAACTGCAAATTCATTTTAATATACTGAAAACTAGATTCATTGTATAAAATTATGAAAATTATGTGTCTAGAAAATGCCAATACAAAAGAAAACTCATCCCAAATACTGTGTTTGGAAGAAGATGCTGTTATTCACTCTTAATTGAGAATAAATTCTGTGATTTTTTCTAGTAGTATGGATATACACAAAAGTTCTATACTTTTGTTACCTTTTGTGACCAAGGACATGTATTTTGAGTGGCTTAAGTTCCAAGTACACACTGGAGATGTAGAATAGAGCTTAGTTCCCTGGTCAGTATGTTAAATTCTGGACCATAGACTTCATTACCACAATGATCCATCAGCTCTCTTTTCTAATGCCATATCCTTGAGTACATGGAATCACTAATTATCATTTTAATTTTTCTCGCAGAAAAACGATGTGGAAACCCAGGAGAATTACTTAATGGGCAAGTGATAGTTAAGACAGATTACTCTTTTGGATCAGAAATAGAATTCAGCTGTTCAGAAGGGTGAGTGTGAGGCAATTTAGAGATACTTTTCTTTTAAATTAAAATTTTAAAATAGCTAATGTATAATATAATATATATTTCAAAACCAAACATGATATAAAAGGTATCCACTGAGAATTTTCACTTTCATTCTATTGCCATCACCATATTCCTTTCCATCTTTAAACAGGGATAAACTTATATTTGCATCTCATGTATTTTTCTAGTGTTTACTTTTACAAATACAAGTTAAGAAATTAGTATGTATTCTTATTTGACAACTTTCCAATAGGAAAATTAGTCTTAAATCTCTTAAATCTTGCTTTATATTTTATTTATCAATATAAACAGAAGATGTCTCTGTGTTTGTGCATAGACAGGTTTCTCATTAATTCCCTTTTATACCTGCACAGGATTTTAATGTGTGATGTAGTGTGGGCTGATAATCTCTTTGATGAATCCATGAATTTTCCAATCTTTTTCTGTTCTGAACTATGCACTAATGCATTACCTTGTATATATAAATTATATCTGTAGGATATATAAATTTCCATGGTAGGAATCCTGGGTCAAAGAGTACATGTATTTGAAAATTTGAAAACTATTTCCAAATTGCTGTCTGTAAGAGTTACATGGTTTTGCAGAGTATACAAATGTCTATCTCACCATAAATTTTCCAACTAAGTTTGCTGTCAAAGCTTCAATGCTTGTAAAAATGTTGAAAAATTTCTAATTTAAGAGGTAAAAATGAAATCTTACTATAGTTTAAATGTATATTTCTCTTATTCTGAGTAAAATTCAGCATGTTTTAATAAGAGATGTTTGTATTTACTCAATATTTGTGAATTATTTGGTATATCCTTTGCCTATTTTTACTATTAACTAGTTGGGCATTTTATTCTTAATTTTTAAGGTATATGGACATACATATTCACATGGATTTGTGTCTGTTAGGGTTCACACCTTGTTTCAGATGTGAGCTGCAACTTTGCCTTCAAAGTTTTTCTTTAGACTTGGCTTTGGTGCATGAACACATGTGTGCTAAGTTGCTTCAGTCATGTTTGACTCTTTTTGACACTATGCACTGTAGCCCACCAGGTTCTTCTGTCCATGGGATTCTCCAGGCAAGAATACTGAGTGGATCTCCTCTTCCAGGGAATCTTCCTGACCCAGGGATTGAACCCACGTCTTTTGTATCTCGTGCACTGCAGGCAAACTGTTTACCCACTGAGCCACCTGGGAAGCATATATGTTGTCAAATTTATCAGTCTTCCTTTTAAAATGGCGTCTGAATTTAAGTCTTAATTTAAAAGGCCTTCCCAAATACAAGGTTTTGAACTATTTGCCTAGCTTTCTTCTACACTTTTATGTTTTCATATTTTTTAATGTTAAAAGCTTTGATCCGTTTGGAGTCAATATATACTATACAGTATGAGGTACATATCCCAGTCTATATTTTTCCATATGACTTTCCTGTTATCTCAACACCATTTATTAAAAAGTCCATCTTCAACTTACTGATTTGAGATTGTTTTTGGATACTATATGGAATTCTCATATATATCTGGGTCTGTTTGTAGACTTTCTATTCAATCATTGTTTTGTCTATATATTTATATACACATTGCACAGTCTTCTACTTACTAATGTTTTATAATATGTTTTAATAGTAATATGGGTAGTCCTATCTAATTACTTTTCTTTTTTAAGATTTTCCTAATAATACTTGTTTATCTTTCTACATAAACTTTAAAGTTAGGCATATTTTAATATCATGTTGGATTAGCTTTTAACTTTATTTTAGGAGAATGGATTTTTTCTTTTTCTTTTTTTTTTTTTTAACGCTGAGTCTCTCTAGACACGAATATGTTATTGTAGGGAAGACAAAACTTTACTTTTACCCTCTTAGGATCTCTGACTGGGCCTGGGAATTAAGTTGACATAACACAGATTAATAGGAGAAAACTATACCAATCTTATTTTTGCATGTACATGGGAGCCTTCACAGGAAAGTGAAGACCTTCAAAATGATTAGACCTATGTGCTATATGTTAATTTTTTTTTTTTTTTTTTTTGCTGGAATATAATTGCTTTCCTATGGCTTCCCTGGTGGCTTAGATGGTAAAAAATCTACTTGTAATGCAATGCGGGAGACCCAGGTTTGATCCTTGGGTCGGGAAGATCCCCTGGAGAAGGAAATGACAACACACTCCAGTGTTCTTGCCTGGAGAATTCCATGGATAAAGGAGCCTGGCAGGCTAATATCCATGGGGTTGCAAAGAGTTGGACATGACTGAGCAACTAATGCATGTGTTAGTTTCTGCTGTACAAAAAGGGAACCAGTTATATGTATACATCTATTGCCTCCTTTTTAGATCTCTCCCTACCATCCCATCCGTCTAGGTTATCCCAGAGCACGGAGCTGAGTCCCCTGTGCTTTACTATAGGTTCCCACTAGCTATCTATTTTACACATGGTAGTGTATATATGTCAAACCTAGTCTCCTGATCATTCCACTCTCCTTTTCCTGCTGTGTTATATGCCCATTCTCTATGTCTGTGTCTCTATTCCTGCCCTGAAACTAGGTTCATCTGTACCTTTTTTCTAGATTCCACATACATGCATTAATATACCATATTCATTTTTTTCTTTCTGACTTACTTCACTCTGTATGACAGATTATAGGTCCATCCACATGGGCCAATTTTGTTCCCTTATATGGTGAATAATATTCCATTGTATATATGTACTACATCTTCTTTATCTATTCATCTGTTAATGGACACTAAGTTGTTTCCATGTCCTGGCTACTGTAAACAGTGCTACAGTGAACATTGGGGTACCTGTGTCTTTTTGAATTATGGTTTTCTCAGGATATATGCCCAGCAGTGGGATTGCTGGGCCATAGGTAGTTCTATGTTTACTTTTTCAAGGAACCTCCACACAGTTCGCCATAGTGGCTGTATCAATTTACATTCCCAGCAACAGTGCAAGAGGGTTCCCATTTCCCCACACCCTCTCCAGCATTTATTGCTTGTAGATTTTTGATGATGTCCACTATCATCAGAGTGAGGTCATACCTCATTGTAATTTTGATTAACATTTCTCTAATAATTAGTGATGTTGAGTATATTTTCGTGTGCCTTTTGGCCATCTGTATGTCTTCCTTGAAGAAATGTTTATTTAGGTCTTCTGCCCATTTTCTTTTGGGTTTTTTCTTTGATATTGAGCTCTGTGGGCTGTTTATATAATTTGAAGATTAATCTTTTGTCTGTTGCTTTGTTTGCAAATATTTTTCTCATTCTAAGGGTTGTCTTTTTGTCTTGTTTATGGTTTCCTTTGCTATGAAAAAGTTTTCTAAGTTTAATTAAATTCCATTTGTTTATTTTTGTTTTTATTTTCATTACTTTAAGGGGTGTGTCCAAAAAGATCTTGCTGTGATTTCTGTCAAAAAAAAAGTGTTTTTCCTGTGTTTTCCTCCAAGAATAAGTGTCCAGTCTTGCAGTAGGTCTTTAATCCATTTTGAGTTTATTTTTGTGTATGGAGTTAGGTAGTGTTCTAATTTCATTCTTTAGCACATATCAATAGCTGTCCAGTTCTCCTAGTACCACTTATTGAAGTTACTGTCTTTACTCCTGTGTATGTTCTTACCTCCTTTACCATAGATTTGGTGACTATATGGGTTTATCTCTGGGCTTTCTATCCTGTTCTGTTGATCTATATTTCTGTTTTTGTGACAATAGTATACTATCTTGATTACTGTAACTTTGTAATATAGTCAGGGAGCCTGAATCTTCCAGCTCTCTTTCTTTTTCAAGATTGCTTTGACTATTCAGGATATTTTGTATTTCCATACAAATTATAAATTTTTTTGTTCTAATTGTGTGAGAAATGCCATTGTTAATTTGATAGGGATTGCATTGAATCTGTAGATTGCTTTGGGTAACATATTCATTTTCATGATATTGATTCTTCTCTATCAAGAACATGGTCTATCTCTCCAACTGTTTGTGTTATCTTTGACTTTTTTCATCAGTGTTTTATAGTTTTCTGAGTATACCCCTTTTGTCCCCTTAGGTAGGTTTATTCCTAGGTATTTTATTCTTTTTTGTTGTAAATGGGATTGTTTCCTTAATT
This sequence comes from Budorcas taxicolor, assembly GCF_023091745.1. Classification (NCBI taxonomy): domain Eukaryota; kingdom Metazoa; phylum Chordata; class Mammalia; order Artiodactyla; family Bovidae; genus Budorcas; species Budorcas taxicolor. Next base: position 6,732,485 of record NC_068925.1, read on the forward strand.
TCTCTTTCTAATCTTTTACTGTTAGTGTATAGGAATGCAAGAGAGTTCTTTGCATTAATATTGTATCCTGAAGCTTTATCAAGTTCATTGGTTAACTCTAGTGTTTTTCTGGTGGCATCTTTAGGTTTTTCTATGTATAGTATCATGTCATCTGCAAACAATGATAACCTGGGTTCCTTTTTTTGTTTTTTCGTTTTTCTTCTCTGGGTTCTTTTTCTAACCTGGACTCCACTTTTTTTTTTTTTTTTTCTTTTTCTTCTCTGATTGCCATGACTAGGACTTCCAAACTATGTTGAACAATAGTGGTGAGAGTGTTTCCAGTTTTTTGCCACTGAGAATGATGTTTGCCATGGGTTTGTCATATATAGCCTTTATTATGTTGAGGTAGATTCCCTCTATGTCCACTTTCTGGAGAGGTTTTTTTTTTTTTTTTTTCCACAAATGGGTGTTGAATTTTGTCAAAAACTTTTTCTGCATCTACTGAGATGACCATACTGTTTACATTCTTCATTTTGTTAATGTAGTGTATCACATAAGTTGATTTGTATGTATAGAAGAATCCTTGTATCCTTGGGATAAATCTCACTTGGCCATGGTTTATGAGCCTTTTTGCATATTATTGGATTCTATTTGCTAATATTTTGTTGAAGATTTTTGAGTCTATTTTTATCAGTGATATTGGTGCACAATCTTTTTTGTGCTATCTTTGTCTGATTTTGATATCAGGGTGATGGTAGCCTCATAGAACCAGTTTGGCAGTGTTCCTCCTTCTGCATTTTTCTGGGGGAGGTTTGAGGTTAGGCATTAGATGCTTTCTAAATATTTGATAAAATTTGCCTGTGAAGCCATCTGATCTTAGAAGATTTTTAATTACAGTTTCTATCTGGTTACTTGTGATTGGTCTGTTTATATTCTCTAATTCCTCCTGGTTCAGTCTTGGAAAATTGTCCTTTTCTTCCAGGTTGTCTATTTTGTTGGCATATAATTGCTTCTAGCAGTCACTTATAGTCCTTTGTATTTCTATGGTATCAATTATAATTTCTCCTTTTTCATTTCTAATGTTATTGATTTGAGTCCTCTCTCTTTTTTTCTTGATGATTCTGGATAAAGGTTTATATATTTTATTTATCTTCTCCAAGAACCAACTTTTAGTTATATTGATTTTTGTTACTGTTTTATTCATTTCTATTTCATTTATTTCTTCTCTGACCTCTTCTTTCCTTTTACTAACTTTGGGGTTTTTGTTGTTGTTGTTGTTGTTCTTTCTTTAGTTTCTTTAGATGTAAGGTTAGATTGCTTATTTGAGACTATTCTTGTTTCTTCAGTTGAGGCTGAATCGCTATAACTTTCCTTTTAGAATTACTTTTGCTGTACCCCATAGGTTTTGAATTGTCCTGTTTTTGTTGTCATTTGTTTCTGCATATAAATTTTTTTTTCCCCTTTGATTTCTTCAATGATCTCTTGGTTATTAAGCAGGGCACTGTTTAGTTTCCATGTGTTTACATTTTAATTTTTTTCCTTGTAATTAATTTCTAATCTCGATCTGTTGTGGTCAGAAAAGATGCTTGATACAATTTCAATTTTCTTAAATGTTTCAAGGCTTGGTTTGTGACCAAAGATGTGATCTATCCTGGAGAATATTCCATGTGCACGTGAGAAGAAATTGTATCTTGCAACTTTCAAGTGAATGTCCTATCAATATCCATCAAATATATCTAGTCTATGATGTCATTTAAAGCTGTATTTCTTTATTTATTTTCTGTCTGGATGATATGCCTGTTGGTGTAAGTGGGGTGTTAATGTCCCCCACTATTATTGTGCTACTATCAATTTTCCCTTTTATGGCAGTTAGCATTTGCCTTATATATTGAGGGGCTCCTATGCTGGGTGCATAAATACTTATAATTGTTACATTTTCTTCTTGGATTGATCCCATGATCAATATGTAGTGTCCTCCCTTATCTCTTGTAACTCTATTTATTTTAAAATCTATTTTGTCTGATATGAGAATTGTTACTCCCACTTTCTTTTTATTTCCATTTGCATGGAATATCTTTTTCCATCCTCTCACTTTATGTCTGTATATGTCCCTAAGTCTGAAGTGGGTTTCTTGTGAAGAGAAGAAGTAAAGTGAAGTCACTCAGTAGTGTCCGACTCTTTGCGACCCCGTGGACTGTAGCCCACCAGGCTCCCCCATCCGTGGAATTCTCCAGGCAAGAACACTGGAGTGGGTTGCAATTTCCTTCTCCAGGGGATCTTCCTGACCCAGGGATCAAACCCAGTCTCTCACATTGCAGGCAGACGCTTTAACCTCTGAGCCACCAGGGAAGCCCTTGGGTTTCTTGTAGGCAGCATATATATGGGTCTTATTTTTGTATTCATTCAGCCAGTATGTGCCTTTTGATTGGAGCACTTAATCCATTTACTTTCAAGGTAATTATTGACCTGTATGTTCCTATTACCATTTTCTTAATTGTTTTTGCTTGTTTTTGTTGTTCTTCCTTTTCTCTTGTGTTTCATACCTAGAGAATTTTTTGTAAAGCTAGTTTGGTGATGCTGAATTCTTTTAGTTTTGCTTTTCTCCACCAAATCTGAATGAGATCCTTGCTGGGTAATCTTGGTTGTAGGTTTTTCCCTTTCATCACTTTATATCCTGCCGTTCCCTTCTGGCTTGAAGAGTTTCTGCTGAAAAATCAGCTGACAACTTTATGGGGATTCCCTTGTATGTTATTTCTTACTTTTCCCTTCCTGCTTTTAACATCTTTTCTTTGAATTTACTTTTTGTTCATTTGACTGATATGTGTTTTTTCTTGGGTTTATCTTATATGAGACTCTCTGTGCTTCATGGACATCAGTGGATATTTACTTTCCCATGGGGAAAGTTTTCAACTATAATCTCTTCAAATATTTTCTCAAACCCTTTCTCTTTCTCTTCTTCTGGACTCCTACAATTTGAATTGTTGGTGCATTTAGTGTCCCAGAAGTCTCTGAGACTGCCCTCAATTCCTTTCTTTCTTTTTTCTTCATTCTGTTCCATGGCAGTTATTTTCACTCTTCTATTTTCCAGCTCACAAATTGATTTTTCTGGTTCTGTTATTGCTATTATTCCTTCTAATGTATTTTTCATTTCATTTATTGTATTGTTCACCACTGTTTGTTCAGTCCTTTAGTTTTTCGAGGTCCTTGTTAAATATTTGTTGTATTTTCTGGATCTACGCCTCCATTCTTTTCCCAAGATTTTGGGACATTTCTACTGTCATTACTTTGAACTCCTTTTCAGATAGGTTGCCTATTTCCTCTTCATTTATTTGGTCTTGTAGGTTTTTAACCTTGTAATATATGTTTTTGTGGTCTATTTTTTTTTTTTTTTTCTGATAGGTGAGGCTGTGTCCCTGTCTTACTTGTTTAGCCTGAGGTTTCCAGCACTGGAGTTGCTGGCAGTTGGGCAGAGCCAGGTTTTGGTGCTGAGATGAGGCCCTCCAGGATAACTCACTCTGATTAATATTCCCTTTGGTCTGAGGTTCTCTGTTAGTCCAGTAGTTTGGATGCAACTCTCTCACTACAGGAGCTCACTCCTGACCTCCATGGCAAAAAGAAAGAAAAAAAAATAATAACAAAGAACAAAAGGTAAAATTAGAAAATTAAAAATATATTAGAAAAAATAAAAACATAAATGAAACAAAAACATAAATGAAACAAAAACATAGGAAAACAGAAGCAAAACAGCAAAAATGAAAAGAGAAGAAAAAGGGTGTGGAAAAAGGCCTTGACTGTAGGGGGGCAGGTCTTAGGAGAGAGTGGGGCTTAGGCAGGTGTGGGGCGTAGGCTCAGGACCAGTCCTGGGAGGTGATGGAGGCAGGAGTTAGGGCTCAGCAGAGCTGGAGGGTACCTCAATGGTCCAAGGTCAGGCAACAGGACCCCAACAGGCTCTCTGGGGTCCAAGTTGGAGGGGGAAACAATGGTTCCATTCCCTTCCAATCCAATCCCTGGAATGTTTCTCCTCATCTCTGCTGAGCCCCTCACTGGATGGTCCTCAGCTGAGTGTGGGAACCCATCTCCTCCCCCAGATGCATCTCAGGAGCACTGGGTCTGCTGGCATCTACTTTTCCTCCCTCCTTCCCTCCCTCACTCTCTTGCCCACAGGAACCCTGCAGCTAGAGGGGGCCTCAGAGGGTGAAGGTTCAGGTCTGAGATCCCAGTAGGCTTCCTAGGGTTTGGGTGGGCAGGGGAAATGCTGGCTGTGTTGACTTTTGATCCTGTGATTCCCCCAAGGTCTCTCCACATCCCCACTGTGGGTGGCCCTCTCCCAGCTTGGGAATCCCTTTTCTCCCCCCAGCTGTGCCTCAGGGGTGCCAGTTCCTCCCGCTTCCACTTCTCCTCCCCCTTCCCTTCCCCCCACATCCTACCTGGTAACACAGGAGTTCCTCCCATCCTTACGTGTCTGAGGTCCACCACCAGTGCCTGGTAGATGCCCTAGCTGTGAGGAGATGTGAACTCCATGTCCTCCTACTCTGCCACATTTACCCCACCCTTTATATATTAGATTGAGCAAAGAATATTATTTGTGGATCACCTGGAGAAAGAAATGGTAACCCACTCCAGTATTCCTGCCTGGAAAATCCCATGGACAGAGGAGCCTGGTGGGCTACTGTCCACGGGGTCACAAAGAGTTGGACACAACTTAGTGACTAAACAGCAATGACAGCAATGAAAATATATATGGTATAAACGTTATTTTTAACATGATCTTTTAGTACAGATTTCTCTTGGCCTCAATACTCTTATTTTAGGTGATAAAAATGTTCTTTCCTCCTGGTATAGAAAAGTCATCTTTCACATGGGAATTTGGTCTGCTTTCTTGAAGAAAAGGGGAGGTCAGAAGTTTCTTGCATCTGCTAATTTTTGGGTAACTTTAGCTGAAAATAATACTGATGCCAAAATGGTCTGTTTTGGGGTGCTATACCCTATTCATTTTAGTGTTTTTCTCTTGTTTCTCTAAAAGTGTTTCAATGTTTTCTTTCTGCATTTCTTGAAGTGATTAAACCTAGGTATTTTAGTTTTGCTATTTTATTTATTTATTTTTAATTTTTTACTTATTTTGTTTAATTTTTGGCTGTGGTGGATCTTTGTTACTGCAAGGGGTTTAGTCTAGTGGCAAGTGGTGCTACTCTCTAATTGTGGTTCTCTGGCTTCTCATTGTGGTGGCTTCTCTTGTTGCAGAGCACAGGGTGTGTGGGCTTTGATATTTGTGATGCATGGGCTCAGTAGTTGTGGCCCCTGGGCTCTAGAGTACAGGCTCAATTGTGGTGTACAGGCTTAGTTGCTCTGCAGTATGTGGAATCTTCCTGGACCAGGGATCAAACTCATATCTCCTGCATTAGCAGGTGGATTCTTTACCACTGAGCCACCAAGGAAGCCCCTATTTTTGCTACTTTAAATGGATCATTTCTTCCATTAAATACTGTAACATTATATGTGTATTTATACATAAATATGCTTGATTTCTGCATGTAAACTTGATACCTAAACTAACTTTCTAAATTATTTTATTATTTATATTAGTTTTTCAGTTTAATTCTCTTGGGATTACCCAGTTTGCAATCATATCCTCTGCAAAGAATGATTATTTCCATTTTCATACTTTTTTTAATTGTATTTTTTTTGCTCTATATCAGTTATATTAGTTAGAACTAACTCAGGTATATATATATATATGGATTTGATATAGGAATCTGTCTTGATAACAGTCTGACAGCTGGCAAAAATGTACAGGTGACTGTTTCTTCTATGTTTGCTACTGTGACCTGAGGTCAGCAGGGCAGGCAGTCACAAAAGGAATGTGGATTTGAAGTGGGAGATGCAAAACCAAAAGAGGAACCACATGGCTGAGTGGAGTATAGAGTGGAAGTCATAGTATGCACTAGAGTATACCCATGAGTATAGACTGGGATTCATATTGTTCTTTCATTACCTCTTAGCCTTTGACTTCAAAGATGAGAATGTCTTGTAGAAGTGGTTGCCCTTCTCTACAGTGCTAATGTACTTGGATCAGAAGTTGGACTATGTGAAGGAGGTCATCCTCCAGGAGCTGGATTTGCTGTAATTCTGGCTGTGTGTTATGGCACCCAGGTGATGGAGCAAAGAAGCAAAAATACGTGTTAACTGTAGGCACATCTTATGCTGTGATTTGATCTTTTAAGCATATACAGAACTTGGCTATTAATTCACTCACAGAGCACAATAACTTGGCATTTTGCATGAATGAAAATCCTGGAAAAATTTCTCCTTAGGTTAAGTTGATGCAGTTCAAATCTATCAGGGTCCACCCCTTGTCAAAATTGGCATTTATATGCACTTGTTTTAACCATATTTAGTTTAACTTCCAGATCAAGGCAATAGCAAAATTATGCTTCCAACTTACATAATGCAACTATCTCTTATACAACTGAAAACATGCTAACTTCCTCTCCCAAAGACCATCCTCTTTAAGCAAAATCATACTTCTCCTTTGATATCCTGTAATTTAAATACTGAGCTATATAAGATAAACTACTATTAATATGTCTCGTTTAGATGGTAGAGGGATGGAAAAAGAAAAGAGAAAAATTTAATTTAGACCAAATTTATTAACATGTAAAGAAGAAAGAAATATTTATAACTACTATGGTTCTTATTTCTACAATGATCACGTGATTGTAGTTGGTGCTTGTAACTACTTGCTTCTATTATCCTTTCCATATTCTCTTTGTCCTCAGAAAACACTTCATCTGATCCTGAATCCTTGCCTAGGGGATCACCTGAACATTTATTCTTGTATTTTAAAATTAAATTTATTTATTTTTATTTGAAGGATAATTGCTTTACAATATTGTGTTGTTTTCTGCCAAACATCAACATGAATCAGTCACAGGTATACTATATCCCTTCCCTCTTGAAAATCCCTTTCACCTCCCTCCCCATCCCACCCCTCTAGATTGTTAACAGAGCCCCAGTTTGAGTTCCCTGAGTCATACAGCAAATTCCTATTGGCTATATATTTTACATATGATAGTATATATGTTTCCATGTTACTCTCTCCATATATCCCACCCTCTCCTTCCTCCCCCCACCATGTTATAAGTCTGTTCTCTATGTCTGCATCTCCCATGCTGCCCTGCAAATAGGTTCATCAATACTGTCTTTCTGTATTCCATACATACATGCATTAATATATGATACTTGTTTTTCTCTTTCTGATTTACTTCACTCTGTTTAATAGGCTCTACATTCATTCACTTCATTAGAACTTGACTCAAACACATTCCTTTTTTTGTGACTGAGCAATATTCCATTGTATATACATAACATAGCTTCTCTATCCATTCATCTGTCAATGGACATTTAGGTTGTTTCCATGTCGTAGCTATTGTAAATTGTGTTGCAATGAACATTGGGGTACATGTAACTATTTCAATTTTGGTTTCCTCAGGGTATATGCCTAGGAGTGGGATTGCTGGGTTATATGGTGGTTTTATTCCTAGTTTCTTTTTGTATTAGTTAATTTATTTTAATTGGAGCATAATTACTTTAGAATATCATGGTGGTTTTTGCCATACATCGACATGAATCAGCCATGGGTGCACACGTGTCCCTTGCATACCGACCCGCTCCTCCCAGTTTCTTCCCAACCCCATCCCTCTGGGTTGTCCCAGAGCACTGGCTTTGAGTGCCCTGCTTCATGCATCAAACTTTCACTGGTCATCTGTTTCATATATGGTAATATACATGCTTCAATGCTATTATTTCATATCATTCCATCTTGCCTTCTCTCACATGTTCCAAAAGTCTGTTCTTTACATCTGTGTCTCTTATGCTGCCTTGCATATAGGATTGCCATTACTATCTTTTAAAATTCCATATATATGTAATAATACACTGTATCGGTGTTTCTCTTTCTGACTTCACTCTGTATAATAGGCTTCAGTTTCATCTACCTCATTAGGACTGACTCAGATGTGTTCTTTTTTATAGCTGAGTCATAGTCCATCAAGTATATGTACCACAACTCTTCACGTGTTTATTATTCATTTGTATGTCTTCTTTGGAAGAATGTCTGTTTAGATCTTTTGCCCACTTTTTTGATTGGGTTGTTTGCTTTTCTGGTATTGAGTGTATGAGTTGCTAGTATATTTTGGAGATTAATCCTTTGTCAGTTGTTTCATTTACTATTATTTTCTCCCATTCTGAGGGTTGTCTTTTCACTATGTTTATAGTTTCCTTTGCTATGCAAAAGTTCTTAAGTTTATTAGGTCCCACTTATTTATTTTTCTTTTTCATTACTCTAGGAGGTGGGTCATAGAGGATCTTGCTATGATTTATGTCATACAGTGTTCTGCCTATGTTTCCTCTATGAGTTTTATAGTTTCTGGCCTTAAATTTAAATCTTTATTCCATTTTGAGTTTATCTTTGTGTATGGTGTTAGGATGTGTTCTAATTTCTTTCTTTGTCCAGTTTTCCCAGCACAACTTATTGAAGAGACTATCTTTGCCCCACTGTATATTCTTGCCTCCTTTGTCAAATATAAGTTGCCCATAGGTGGGTGGGTTTATCTCTGGCTTTCTATCTTGTTCCATTGGTCTATATTTCTATTTTTGTGCCAATGCCATACCTTCATGATGACTGTAATTTTGTAGTGTAGTCTGAAGTCAGGGTGGTTGATTCCTCCAGCTCTCTTCTTTCTCAAGATTGCTTTGCCACTTCTTGGCCTTTTGTGTTTCCATATGAATTGTGAGGGTTTTTGTTCTAGTTCTGTGAAAAATGACATTGTTCATTTGATAGGGATCACATTGAATCTGTAGATTGCATTTGGTAGTATGGTCATTTTCACAATATTGATTCTTCCAATCTAAGAACATGGAAAATCTCTCCATCTGATTATGTCATCTTTGATTTCTTTCATCATTGTTTTATAGTTTTCTGTATGCACTTCTTCAGTCCTTAGGTAGGTTTATTTCCAGGTATTTTATTCTTTGTGTTGCGATGGTAAGTGAAATTTATTCCTTAATTTCTCTTTCTGATTTTTCTTTGCTTTAGTGTATAGGAATATAAGTGATTTCTGTGTATTGATTTTGTATCCTGTAACTTTACTAAATTCAACTGATTAGCTCTAGTAACTTTGTAATAGTATCCTTAGGGTTTTCTATATATAGTATCATGTTGTCTGCAGACAGTGAGAGTTTTATTTCTTCTTTGCTAGTCTGTAGTCCTTTTATTTCTTTTTATTCTCTGCCATAGCTAGGACTTACAAAACTATGTTGAATAACAGTGGTGTGAATGGGTACCCTTGTTCTTGATCTTAGAGGGAATGCTTTCAGTTTTTCACCATTGAGAATAATGTTTTGGTGGGTTTATCATATATGCCCTTTATTATGTTGAGGTAGATTCCTTCTATACCCATTTTTTGAAGAGTCTTTATCATAAATGGGTGCTGAATTTTGTCAAACATTTTCCTGCATCTATTGAGATTATCATATCATTTTTATCTTTCAATTTATTAATATGGTGTATCACATTGATTGAGTTGCGTATATTGAAGAATCTTTGCATCCTTGAAATAAACATGACTTGTTCATGGTGAATAATCTTAATGTGTTGTTGAATTGTTTACTGGAATTTTCTTGAGGATTTTTACATCTATATTCACCAATGATATTAGCCTGCAATTTTCCTTTTTGTGTTTTGTCTTTGTCTGGTTTTGGTATCGGGGTGATTGTGCCCTTGTAGCATGAGTTTGGGAGTGTTCCTTCTGCTGCAATGTTTTAAAAGAGTTTTAGAAGTGTTGGCATTAATCTTTCTAATGTTTGATAGAATTCAGCTGTGAAGCCATCTGGCCCTGGGTTTCTGTTTTTTGGGAGGTTTTTTTTTTTTTTTTAATCACGTTTTTAATTTCAGTGCTTGTAATTGGTTTGTTCATATATTCTATTGCTTCCTGGTTCAGTCTTGGAAGTTTGAACTTTTCTAAAAATCTGTCCATTTCTTCTAGGTTGTCTGTTTTATTTACACATAGTTGCTCATAATAGTCTCTTATAATCCTTTGTATTTTTGCATTGTCTTTTGTAACTTATCCTTTTTCATTCCTAATTTTGTTGATTTGATTCTTTTCCATTTTTTCTTGATGAGTCTGACTAATGTTTTGTTAATTTTGTTTATCTTCTTGAAGAACCATCTTTTAGTTGTATTAATCTTTATTATCGTTCAATTTATTTCTTTTTCATTTATTTCTGCTTCATGATATCTTTCCTTTTAGTGACTTTGGGATCTTTTCGTTCTTTCCAGTTATTTTAGTTGTAAAGTTAGGTGTCAGGTGAGTGCATGCTCCTCGGTTCTGTCTCATCACAACAAAGATTTGGAGTGACGGGTATTAGAGCCCTCGGTGCTTCACAGCTCTTGGGTCTTGGACAAACCGTGTTATAGCTCTTAGACAATCAGTGTTATAGTTCTATTTTATTTAGAAGATAACAGGAGAATCCATCCTTGAAGCGTGAAGGCATGCCAACCCAAAGACGCGAAGAGAAGAGAGTGCAGGAGCGCCCCAGTGTGCGGAGAAGAGAGAGAGAGAGAGAGAAAGTGCTTTAGCTCCTCCTTTTATATGTTTTTTTCCTCCCCCTGGGCCTGCCCTATGCAAATTGGGCTTAGCTAGGAGTGCTGCCATGAAATTAAAAGATGCTTACTCCTTGGAAGAAAAGTTATGACCAACCTAGATAACATATTCAAAAGCAGAGACATTACTTTGCCAACTAAAGTCAGTTTAGTCAAGGCTATGGTTTTTCCAGTTGTCATGTATGGATGTGAGAGTTGGACTGTGAAGAAGGCTGAGCGCTGAAGAATTGATGGTTTTGAACTGTAGTGTTGGAGAAGACTCTTGAGAGTCCCTTGGACTGCAAGGAGATCCAACCAGTCCATTTTGAAGGAGATCAGCCCTGGGATTTCTTTGGAAGGAATGATGCTAAAGCTGAAACTCCAGTACTTTGGCGACCTCATGTGAAGAGTTGACTCATTGGAAAAGACTTTGATGCTGGGAGGGATTGGGGGCAGGAGGAGAAGGGGCCGACAGAGGATGAGATGGCTGGATGGCATCATGGACTCAATGGACGTGAGTCTGAGTGAACTCTGGGAGATGGTGATGGACAGGGAGGCCTGGCGTACTGCAATTCATGGGGTCGCAAAGAGTCGGACACGACTGAGCGACTGAACTGAACTGAGGAGTGCTGTTCGTTTTTCATGAAGTCTGCACTCCTGTCCTTGGACCTTCCTTTGGCCTTCCTTTGTTCTATTTTCGCAGGCTTTCCCCTTCCTTGTCTTTTAGCCACTACCATTTTGGACTCCTGTTTTCTCTTCTAACTACCTAACATAGGTTTTCCATTCGATTTTTTCTTATTTCCTGTGGTAGGATTGTATTGCTATAAACTTCCCTTTTAGAACTGCTTTTGATGCATCCCATAGGTTTTGGGTTGTTGTGTTTTCATTGTCATTTGTTTCTAAAGATTTTTTTCATTTCCCTTTTTATTTCTTCAGTAACCTGTTCATTACTTAGAATGTATTGTTTAATCTCTGTTTGTTTATTTATTTATTTATTTTATAGTTTTTTCCCCCCATAATCGATATCTAGTCTCATAGTATTGTGGCTGGAAAAGATGCTTGATATGATTTCAATTTTCTTAAATTTACTGAGACTTGATTTCTGACTCAAGATGTGTGAACCTTTATTCTTTAAGGACAATTGGCAGTCCTGCATGTATTGGGTTGTTATAGTTTTCACTGACTTTAATTAGAGGGCATGGAAGTAGTACAAGGTGGTGCCCAGGAAATCTCCCTACTTTTAAGATATAAACACCATCACCACTGTTGCTTTTAAGCAATCCAATTTCCCATGGCTAATCAGGATTAATCATTTCACTTAGGAAAGTAACATGCTTCTTTGTCTGTTTATTTGTTTACTTGAGTACCCAGATTTGATGAGATCAAGTTTCAAGTTTAATTTTCCAGGACAGTAATAAATTATAGAATAAAAGAACAAATGAACAGATATACATCTGATTGCAGTGATAAAATTTTACAGAATGGCATTCCTAATGGAAAGTATTATCTGATAAAATATTATTTCTTCATTTTTAATATAGAATAATAAGTCTATTTGTTCAGACTTCTTTATTCAACTTAATTTACATTAGGAATAATTTCATTAAAATCTTCAATCCTGTCTTATTCAGGTATATCTTAATTGGCTCAGCCAACAGTTATTGTGAGATACAAGATAAAGGAGTTGGCTGGAGTGATCCTCTCCCACAATGTTTAAGTAAGCAAAGACTCTTTTTGACTTGACTATGAACTTAAACTTTATTACATGTTAGGTAATAATAAAATTCATGTCCCTCATTGTTCCTTCTTATACACTTCATTAGAATTTGCATCATGAATATTAGATTTTAAGGATGACTTCCCTCATTTTCTTCCTCTTCACTCATCTCAGTTGCCAAGTGTAAACCTCCTCCAACCATTAGTAATGGGAGACACAATGGTGGAGATGAAGACTTCTACACATTTGGCTCTTCTGTCACCTACAGCTGTGACCCTGACTTCTCAATGTTAGGCAAAGCCTCCATTTCTTGCAGAGTGCAAAATAAGACAATAGGTGTCTGGAGTCCAAGTCCTCCTTCTTGTAAAAGTAAGTCATAATGATGAATTTTGGTTTGAATTCTTAGTTTAAAAGAAAAAGGAAGGTAAAGGTATTGGGGGAGGTGAAATTATTCAAAGAAAAACTAATTATTTTAATGATGTAGTCATTAATTTGGCAAACTGATACTTACCCTGTACCAGTATGTGGTAACAAATAGCACTGATATGATGGAATCTCACTTTACTGAAGCTTTTAAAAGTTGAAATTTGTCTTTTCTTGTGGATTTTTAGAAGTCATTTGTGTTCAACCAGTAGTTAAAGATGGAAAAATAACCTCTGGGTTTGGACCCATCTATACTTATCAACAGTCTATTGTATATGCCTGTAATGAAGGTTTTCGGCTTGAAGGCAGTAATTTAATCCGTTGTGAAGCTGATAATAGCTGGAATCCTCCTCCTCCCACTTGTGAACTCAGTAAGTATGGACCATGAAAGAGTTTCAATGTTTGGCATCTAAAGATATCCAGAAATATTATTGGGAGCACACTTACATGCCTAAGCACATTTGAATCACACTCTGATGCTGGGAGGGACTGGGGGCAGGAGGAGAAGGGGACGACAGAGGATGAGATGGCTGGATGGTATCACTGACTCTATGGGCGTGAGTCTGAGTGAACTCCGGGAGTTGGTGATGGACAGGGAGGCCTGGTGTGCTGCGATTTATGGGGTTGCAAAGAGTCGGACACGACTGAGCGACTGAACTGAACTGAACTGAACTGAGAAGTTTAAATTTAGATCAATCCCTCTTTTTTTTCTTGTTGAAAAAAAGGATTACAGTATACTGTGGAAGATCATATAACATCACAAAAAGCTGTCACACACAGTTGTAAACGTTGTGCATACTCCACCCCTAAAGATAGAGGTTAGCATTGTAGAGGTTGCTCTACAATAAACTGTTTATTGTATGTTTATTTCAACAATTTTCTTGCACTGATAGAAAATTGCTTTGTTCTAACAGAGATCATATGAATTGTTTTAAAGATAAACAGTAAAGAATCCTGAGGGAAAAATATCTTTTTCTAACTTACACAAAATTTTATATGGATTAACTATCAATGTAATCCTCATACTCTGAAATTATAAACTCATGTGGATCCCTGAAAATTATCTAAATAGTAATAATAATAACTTGATGCTAATATAGGTTTATAGCAAGAGTTAATTCAATGGATTCTGTCCAGAATTGTGGGCACTAGTATTATCCTTATTTTAAGAATCAGATACCCATTATTTGAAATGTCCAGGTTAGGCAAATCCATAGACAGAGAAAGTCTTTTAGTAGTCTCTAGGACCTGGGAGAAGACAAGACTAGGGGGTAACTGCTAACAAGTACTGAGTTTATTTTGAGGTTGGTAAAAATATCCAAAAATTGGATAGTGGTGATGGTTGGAAAACTGTGAATATACTGAAAACCACTGGATTGCATACTTTAAATTGATGAATTTTATGTTATGTGACTTGTCTCTCAATAAAACCATTTAAAAAGACATTTACCCTTGAAGATGAAAATATAATAAATGTCCAAATCGATGTGTTTGTATTATATTTCCATATTGTGAACCTGTATTATCAGGAAAGAGTAAAGATGACAAGACACAGATTTAGGCTCACAAGTCACTTGGTATTTGATTTGTTCTTGACAAACCCTTCAATGATAAAGCTCCTGATGTCATCTGAATAAGAGGAATGGCTCTTGTTTATTTTCTTCAGTCAGTCAGGAAACAAGAAAGTTCGATGTGATTGCCCGGAACATTTCTCCAGCCATACCTACCTAGCAAGCCCAATGCTTCAATTCAGAGACTAAAGTTTGTGATATAAAGTGAAGATGAAAAAGAATTCACATTTTAAAAAGTTGACACAACACACAGGAATCACTTGTCAGTGCCCCTAGTAAGAACTTCTCTGATGCCTTGCACATTTGGATGCCTGTCCTTGTGTGTTTCTGGTATGGCTGATTCATCAGCCATGGTAAGCTGGCTCCTGGCTGAACGAGGACTTGTCACCCTTTTACATGACAGGCTCATTGATCACTGTTGCATCCCTATTGAGAGTGTACTTTTCCCTTTTTGTTTCTTTATGAGCAGATGGTTGTGTTGGCTTACCACACATCCCTCATGCCTCGTGGGGAAGATATGACTACCAGACACAAACAGAACACCAAGTGTATGATATTGGGACTGTAAAGAGCTACAACTGCCATTTTGGCTATAAGCCAGAGGCAGATGGACCTAGAACTGTGACTTGTCAGAGCAATTTGAAGTGGAGCCCATACATAGCATGTAAGGGTGAGTTTCTTTTTTTGTAAATCTTTTTGTATATTAAATATTCAGTATGAGCTTGATTTTTCATCTTAAATGGATATAATTTTTTCCTCAAGATAAATTTAAACTTATATTAATTGAACTGTATATGAACTATTGTTGCCAGAGGGACCATAAATTTCTTGGAGTTTGAGCTGAGACATTATAATCTTATCCTGATTCAGAATCAAATGAGATATAAGCACAGAAGTCAAATACTATACAGATTAAGTATTAGCTCCAATATTGGTAAAGGTAGAAAGTAGAATACAACTCAACCATTGCTTGAGTCAGACCTCCATCACAGCCCTTTCCTCCCCAGTGTAGACTCTGAGGTGCTTTGCAGAGGAAAGTCTGTGAAGCAGTCATGAACTCAACCAACTGCAGCGTGACTTGTGTCTAATGTCTCTTGAATGATGGGACTGTGGGCTGAATGATCTGCCTTTAAAAGACAGACTCTGATCCCTGACTCAGTGTTTTTCCCCCAATAGAACAGGAAGGAGACTGTCTCTAGTCTCACTTGAGAGTAAGTGAGGGACTGAGAGACATATGGATGCAATTTTATGGGATTCTGCAATTGACAATATGCATTTTTATACCTATCTATGAGATAAAGGACAGAAATGGTATGGACCTAACAGAAGCAGAAGATATTGAGAAGAGGTGGCAAGAATACACAGAAGAACTGTACAAAAAAGATCTTCATGACCCAGATAATCGCGATGATGTGATCACTCATCTAGAGCCAGACATCCTGGAATGTAAAGTCAAGTGGGCCTTAGAAAGCATCACTACGAACGAGCTACTGGAGGTGATGGAATTGCAGTTGACCTATTTCAAATCCTGAAAGATGATGTTGTGAAAGTGCTGCACACAATATGCCAGCAAAAACTCAGCAGTGGCCACAGGACTGGAAAAGGTCACTTTTCATTCCAATTCCAAAGAAAGGCAATGCCAAAGAATGCTCAAACTACCGCACAATTGCACTCATCTCACACACTAGTAAAGTAATGCTCAAAATTCTCCAAGCCAGGCTTCAGCAATACGTGAACCGTGAACTTCCTGATGTTCAAGCTGATTTTAGAAAAGGCAGAGGAACCAGAGATCAAATTGCCAACATCCACTGGATCATGGAAAAAGCAGGAGAGTTCCAGAAAAACATCTATTTCTACTTTATTGACTATGCCAAAGCCTTTGGCTGTGTGGATCACAATAAACTGTGGAAAATTCTGAAAGAGAT
Source organism: Budorcas taxicolor (assembly GCF_023091745.1). Taxonomy (NCBI): domain Eukaryota; kingdom Metazoa; phylum Chordata; class Mammalia; order Artiodactyla; family Bovidae; genus Budorcas; species Budorcas taxicolor. The sequence goes on from NC_068925.1 coordinate 6,748,739, forward strand.
GAGAATACCAGACCACCTGACCTGCCTCTTGAGAAATCTGTATGCAGGTCAGGAAGCATCAGTTAGAACTGGACGTGGAACAACAGACTGGTTTCAAATAGGAAAAGGAGTCCATCAAGGCTGTATATTGTCACCCTGCTTATTTAACTTCTATGCAGAGTACATTATGAGAAATGCTGGACTGGAAGAAACACAGGCTGGAATCAAGATTGCCGGGAGAAATATCAATCACCTCAGATATGCAGATGACACCACCCTTATGGCAGAAAGTGAAGAGGAACTAAAAAGCCTCTTGAAAAGTTGGCTTAAAGCTCAACATTCAGAAAACTGAGATCATGGCATCTGGTCCCATCACTTCATGGAAATAGATGGGGAAACAGTGGAAACAGTGTCAGACTTTATTTTTGGGGGCTCCAAAATCATTGCAGATAGTGATTGCAGCCATGAAATTAAAAGATGCTTACTCCTTGGAAGAAAAGTTAGGACCAACCTAGATAGTATATTCAAAAGCAGAGACATTACTTTGCCGACTAAGTAAGGTCCGTCTAGTCAAAGCTGTGGTTTTTCCTGTGGTCATGTATGGATATTAGAGTTGGACTGTGAAGAAGGTTGAGCGCCAAAGAATTGATGCTTTTGAACTGTGGTGTTGGAGAAGACTCTTGAGAGTCCCTTGAACTGCAAGGAGATCCAACCAGTCCACTCTGAAGGAGATCAGCCCTGGGATTTCTTTGGAAGGAATGATGCTAAAGCTGAAACTCCAGTACTTTGGCCACCTCATGCAAAGAGTTGACTCATTGGAAAAGACTCTGATGCTGGGGGGGATTGGGGGCAGGAGGAGAAGGGGACAACAGAGGATGAGATGGCTGGATGGCATCACTGACTCAGTGGACGTGGGTCTGAGTGAACTCCGGGAGTTGGTGATGGACAGGGAGGCCTGGCGTGCTACAATTCATGGGGTCGCAAAGAGCTGGACACGACTGAGTGACTGAACTGAACTGAACTGATAAGAGTCTTTCCATTTTAGAGGTGAAGACAATGAGGCACAGAATACAGGGAACTTTATTCTGTATACTGGAATTGAAAAAATATGTGAAATGCGCAAATAATGATAGCTCAGTTGGTAAAGAATACACCTGCAATTCAGGAGACCCCAGTTCAATTCTTAATCTGGGAAGATTTGCTGGAGAAGGGATGGACTACCCACTCCAATATTCTTGGGCTTCCCTTGTGGCTCAGCTGGTAAAGAATCCGCCTGCAATGCAGGACACCTGGATTTGATCCCTGGGTTGGGAGTGATTCCCTGGAGAAAGGAAAGGTTACCCACTTCAGTATTCTGGCTTAGAGAATTCCATGGACTATATAGTCCATGGGATCACAAAGAGTTGGACATGACTAAGTGACTTTCCTTTTCACAAATAATGAAAAATGGTAGTTCACTTATTGAAAGATTATTTGTTTCACATTAGGAGTTAAAGTTTAATTGCAGTCATTCAAACTCATTTTGTGGAAATAGAAAGACTTTAATATCACTAAATTAAAATATCATTAATAAAATCCTTTAAGTGAGTGAAGTTGCTCAGTTGTGTCCGACTCTTTGCGACCCCATGAACTTTAGCCCACCAGGCTCCTCCATCCTTGAAATTTTCTAGGCAAGAGTACTGGAGTGGGTTGCCATTTCCTTCTCCAGGGGATCTTCCCAACCCAGGGATCAAACCCAGGTCTCCCGCATTGTGGGCAGACGCTTTACTGTCTGAGCCACCATAAAATCTTTTACCACCACTTAAATAAAGTATTGGAAACAAATGAGCTGGAGTGCTTTAGCAAATCAGGGACTTGGAAATCAAACTTGGTGTCCCTGTTATCCCAATCTCTCTTCAGTGATGAGATCTTCTAAAGGCAGAAATGGGATTTAGCCATGGGAGCCTCCTCATAGTGATTTTACTATTAGCCTTCTTTTATATTTTTTAGAGGTATGTTGCCCAGTACCAAACCTGAATAATGATGGAAGCATCACTCTACGGAGAAGACTTAGCAATAGTACTCACTGTATCTATTTCAGTGGAGATGAGATTTCATATGAATGTCATAATAAATATAGGCTTGATGCTACATGCACAAAATATGGCACTTGGAGTCCTAGAACACCAGAATGCAGCCCAGGTAAGACCTTATGGAAACACATTTTTTTAAAAGAAGTTTTTCATATCATATTGATGGAGATTATAATTTTTGCATTTTATTTACCAACTTTTTAGTGAATATATTTAAGTTTTTCTATCTATATTAAAATCAATTTTTTGGGAAACTTTTATTTTGTTAACTGTGTAACCAATTAACAATGTGGTGATAGTTTCAGGTGAACAGCAAAGGAACTCATCCATTCTCCCCAAACACACTTCCCATCCAGGCTGCCACATAACATTAAGCAGAGTTCCATGTGCTATACAGTAGGTCCTTGTTGGTTATCCATTATGAATATAGTAGTGTGTATGTGTCCATCCCAAAGTACTTAACTATCTCTTTCCCCATGATTCGCCCTGGCAACCACAAGATCATTCTCTAAGTCTGTTGGTCTGTTTCTGTTTTGTAAGTTCATTTGTATCATTTCCTTTTAGATTTCACATGTAGGTGATATTATGTGATATTTCTTGTTCTCTGTGTGACTTACTTCACTCAGCATGACAATCTCTAGGTCCTTCCATGTTGCTGCAAATGACATTATTTCATTCTTTGTAATGGCTGAGTATTATTTCATTGTATTTATGTACCACATCTTCTTTATCCATTCATATGTCTATAGGCATTTAGGTTGCTTCCATTTCTTGGCTACTGTAAACAGTGCTGCAATGAACACTGAGGTGCATGCATCCTTTCACTCCATGTTTTTCTCCAGATATATGCACAGGAATGGGATAGCAGGGTTATATAGTAGTTCTATTCTTAGTTTTTAAAGGAACCTCCATACTGTTCTTCATAGTGGCTGTACTAGTTTATATTCTCACAACAGTGTGGGAAGGTTCCCTTCTCTCCACATCCTCTACAGCATTCACTGTTTGTGGAGTTTTTGATAATGGCCATTGTGATTGCTGTAAGGTGATATCTTATTGTAGTTTTGATGTGCATTTCTTTAATAATTAGTGATTCTGAGCATCTTTTCATGTGCCTCTTGTCCATCTATATGTCTTCTTTGGAGAAATGTCAATATTTAGGATTTCTGCCCATTTTTGGTTAGGCTGTATGTTTTGATACTGCTAAACATCATGGGCTTTTCATGAATTTTGGAGACTAATCCCTTTTCAGTTACATCATTAACAAATATCCCAAGCTATGGGTTGTCTTTCATTGTCGTTGTCTTTTATTTGTTTACTGTTTCTTTTGCTGTGGAAAACCTTTTGAGTTTAAGTAGATATCATTTGTTTATTTTTGTTTTTATTTCCATTATTCTGGGAGATGAATTGAAAAAGATATTGGTGGAATTTATGTCAGAGAGTGTTCTGCCTATGTTTTCCTCTAGGAGCTTTATAGAGTCTGGTCTCACATTTAGGTTTTTAATCCATTTTGAGCTTATTTTTTGTCTTTGGTGTTAAAGAATGATCTAATTTTATTTTTTTAATATGTAGCTGTATATGATTTTCCCTGCATCATTTGAAGAGACTGTCTTTCCAACATTGTGTAGTCTTGCCTCCTTTGTGCATGTGTTTTATCTGTTTTTTTTTTTTTTAAATCCTGTTCCATTGATCTATATTTCTACTTTTGTATGAATATCATACTTTCTTGATGACTGTAGCTTTGCAGTATAGTCAGGGAGGCTAATTCCTCCAGCTTTGTTTTTTTTCTTAAGATTACTTTGGCTAATCAGGATCGTTGTGTCTCCATTACAAATTTTAAGACTTTTTGCTCAAGTTCTGTGAAAAATTCGATTGGTAGTTTGATAGGGATTGCATTGAATCTGCCTTGGGTAGTATAGTCATTTTAGCCATATTGATTCTTTTAATATACAAACATGGTATTTTTTCATCTGTTTGTGTCTTCTTTGATTTCTGTCATCAGAGTTGCATGGTTTTGGGGGTGGAGGTCTTTTGTCTCATTGTTGCTTAGTTGCTCAGTCATGTCTGGCTCTTTGCGACCCCAGAGACTGCAGCATGCAAGACTTCCCCATCCTTCACTATCTCTCAGAGTTTGAGCAAACTCATGTCAGTGATGCCATCCAACCATCTCATCTTCTGTTTCCCCCTTCTCCCCCTGACCTCAATCTTTCCCAGCATCAGGGTCTTTTCCATTGAGTGAGCTCTTTGAATCAGGTGTCCAGAGTATTGGAGTTTCACCTTCAGCATCAGTCCTTCCAATGAATATTCAGGGTTGATTTCCATTAGGAATGATCTCCTTGCTGTCCAAATGGCTCTCAAAAGTCTTCTCTAGCACCACAGTTTGAAAGCATCAGTTCTTCAGAACTCAGCCTTCTTCATGGTCCAAATCTCACATCTGTACATGACTACTGGAAAAACCATAGCTTTGACTAGATAGACCTTTGTTGACAAAGTAATGTCTCTGCTTTTTATTTTTTTCCTATTCTGAATTATTTATTTGTTTATTTTTAAATATAAATTTATTTATTTTAATTGGAGGCTAATTACTTTACAATATTGTATTGGTTTTGCCATTAATCAACATGAATCTACCATGGGTGTACGCGTGTTCCCTATCCTGAACCCCCCTCCCATCTCCCTCCCCATACCATCCCTCTGGGTCATCCCAGTGCACCAGCCCCTAGCATCCTGTATCCTGCATTGAATCTGGGCTGGCGATTCGGTTCATATATGATATTATACATGTTTCAATGCCATTCTCCCAAATCAAGCCACCTTCTCCCTCTCCCACAGAGTCCAAAAGACTGTTCTATACATCTGTGTCTCATTTGCTGTCTCGCATACAGGGTTATCATTACCATCTTTCTAAAGTCCATATCTATGCATTAGTATACTGTATTGGTATTTTCCTTTCTGGCTTGCTTCACTCTGTATAATCGACTCCAGTTTCATCCACCTCATTAGAACTGATTCAAATGTATTCTTTTTAATGGCTGAGTAATGCTCCATTGTGTCTATGTACCTCAGCTTTCTTATCCATTCATCTGCTGATGGACATCTAGGTTGCTTCCATGTCCTGGCTATTATAAACAGTGCTGCAATGAACATTGGGGTACACGTGTCTCTTTCAATTCTGGTTTCCTCAGGGTGTATGCCCGGCAGTGGGATTACTGGGTCATAAGGCAGTTCTATTTCCAGTTTTTAAAGGAATCTCCACACTGTTCTCCATAGTGGCTTTACTAGTTTGCATTCCCACCAACAGTCTAAGAGGGTTCCCTTTTCTCCACACCCTCTCCAGCATTTATTGCTTGTAGACTTTTGGATAGCAGCCATTCTGATTGGCGTGAAATGGTACCTCATTGTGGTTTTGATTTGCATTTCTCTGATAATGAGTGCTGTTGAGCATCTTTTCATGCATTTGTTAGCCATCTGTATGTCTTCTTTGGAAAAATGTCTGTTTAGTTCTTTGGCCCATTTTGTGATCGGGTTGTTTATTTTTCTGGAATTGAGCTGCAGGAGTTGCTTGTATATTTTTGAGATTAGTTGTTTGTCAGTTGCTTCATTTGGTATTATTTTCTCCCATTCTGAAGGCTGTCTTTTCACCTTGCTTATAGTTTCCTTTGTTGTGCAGAAGGTTTTGATTTTAATTAGGTCCCATTTGTTTATTTTTGCTTTTATTTCCAGTATTCTGGGAGGTGGGTCATGGAGGATCCTGCTGTGATTTATGCCGGAAAGTGTTTTGCCTATGTTCTCCTCTAGGAGTTTTATAGTTTCTGGTCTTACATTTAGATCTTTAATCCATTTTGAGTTTATTTTTGTGTGTGGTGTTAGAAAGTGATCTAGTTTCATTCTTTTACAAGTGGTTGACTAGTTTCCCCAGCACCACTTGTTAAAGAGATTATCTTTTCTCCATTGTATATTCTTGCCTCCTTTATCAAAGATAAGGTGTCCATAGGTGTGTGGATTTATCTCTGGGCTTTCTATTTTGTTCCATTGATCTCTATTTCTGTCTTTGTACCAGTACCATACTGTCTTGATGACTGTGGCTTTGTAGTAGAGCCTGAAGTCAGGCAGGTTGATTCCTCCAGTTCCATTCTTTTTTCTCAAGATTGCTTTGGCTATTTGAGGTTTTCTGTATTTGCATACAAATTGTGAAATTATTTGTTCTAGCTCTGTGAAAAATATCATTTGTAGCTTGATAGGGATTGATTTGAATCTATAGATTGCTTTGGGTAGTATACTCATGTTCACTATATTGATTCTTCCGATCCATGAACATGGCATGTTTCGCCATCTATTAGTGTACTCTTTGATTTCTTTCATCAGTGTTTTAGAGTTTTCGATATATAGGTCTTTAGTTTCTTTAGGTAGGTATATTCCTAAGTATTTTATTCTTTTCGTTGCAATGGTGAATGGAATTGTTCCCTTACTTTCTTTTTCTACTTTCTCATTATTAGTGTATAGGAATGCAAGGGATTTCTGTGTGTTGATTTTATATCCTGCAACTTTACTATAGTCATTGATTAGCTCTAGTAATTTTCTGGTGGAGTCTTTAGGGTTTTTTATGTAGAGGATCATGTCATCTGCAAACAATGAGCGTTTTACTTCTTCTTTTCCAATTTGGATTCCTTTTATTTCTTTTTCTGCTCTAATTGCTGTGGCCCAAACTTCCAGAACTATGTTGAATAGTAGTGGTGAAAGTGGGCACCCTTGTCTTGTTCCTGACTTTAGGGGAAATGCTTTCAATTTTTCACCATTGATGATAATGTTTGCTGTGGGTTTGTCATATATAGCTTTTATTATGTTGAGGTATGTTCCCTCTATTCCTGCTTTCTGGAGAGTTTTTATCATAAATGGATGTTGGATTTTGTCAAAGGCTTTCTCTGCATCTGTTGAGATGATCATATGGCTTTTATTTTCCAGTTTGTTAATGTGGTGTATTACATTGATTGATTTGTGGATATTGAAGAATCCTTGCATCCCTGGGCTAAAGCCCACTTGGTCATGGTGTATGATCTTTTTAATGTGTTGTTGGATTCTGATTGCTAGAATTTTGTTAAGGATTTTGCATCTATGTTCATCAGTGATATTGGCCTGTAGTTTTCTTTTTTTATAGTATCTTTGTCAGGTTTGGGTATTAGGGTGATGGTGGCCTCATAGAATGAGTTTGGAAGTTTACCTTCCTCTGCAATTTTCTGGAAGAGTTTGAGTAGGATAGATGTTAGCTCTTCTCTAAATTTTTGGTAGAATTCAGCTGTGAAGCCATCTGGACCTGGGCTTTTGTTTGCTGGAAGATTTCTGATTACAGTTTCAATTTCTGTGCTTGTGATGGGTCTGTTAAGGTTTTCTATTTCTTCTTGGTTCAGTTTTGGAAAGTTGTGCTTTTCTAAGAATTTGTCCATTTCGTCCACATTGTCCATTTTATTGGCATATAATTGCTGATAGTAGTCTCTTATGATCCTTTGTATTTCTGTGTTGTCTCTTGTGATCTCTCCAATTTCATTTCTAATTTTATTAGAATTGATTTTTCTCCCTTTGTTTCTTGATGAGTCTGGCTAATGGTTTGTCAATTTTATTTATCCTTTCAAAGAACCAGCGTTTGGCTTTTTGATTTTTACTATGGCCTCTTTTGTTTCTTTTTCATTTATTTCTGCCCTAATTTTTAAGATTTCTTTCCTTCTACTAACTCTGGGGTTCTCCATTTCTTCCTTTTCTAGTTGCTTTAGGCATAGAGTTAGGTTATTTATTTGACTTTTTTCTTGTTTCTTGAGGTATGCCTGTATTGCTATGAACCTTCCCCTTAGCACTGCCTTTACAGTGTCCCACAGGTTTTGGATTGTTATGTTTTCATTTTCTTTCATTTCTATGCATATTTTGATTTCTTTTTTGATTTCTTCTGTGATTTGTTGGTTATTCAGCAGTGTGTTGTTCAGCCTCCATATGTTGGAATTTGTAATAGTTTTTCTCCTGTAATTGAGATGTAATCTTACTGCATTGTGGTCAGAAAAGATGCTTGGAATGGTTTCAGTTTTTTGAATTTACCAAAGCTAGATTTATGGCCCAGGATGTGATCTATCCTGGAGAAGGTTCCACATGCTCTTGAGAAAAAGGTGAAATTCATTGTCTTGGGGTGAAATGTCCTATAGATATCAATTAGGTTTAACTGGTTTATTGTATCATTTCAAGTTTGTGTTTCCTTGTTAATTTTCTGTTTAGTTGATCTGTCCATAGGTGTGAGTGGGGTATTAAAGTCTCCCACTATTATTGTGTTATTGTTAATTTCCCCTTTCATACTTGTTAGCATTTGTCTTACATATTGCGGTGCTCCTATATTGGGTGCATATATATTTATAATTGTTATATCTTCTTCTTGAATTGATCCTTTGATCCTTATGTAGTGTCCTTCTTTGTCTCTTTTCACAGCCTTTGTTTTAAAGTCTATTTTATCTGATATGAGTATTGCTGCTCCTGCTTTCTTTTGGTCTCTATTTGCGTGGAATATCTTTTTCCATCCCTTCACTTTCAGTCTGTATGTGTCCCCTGTTTTGAGGTGGGTCTCTTGTAGACAACATATATAGGGGTCTTGTTTTTGTATCCATTCAGCCAGTCTTTGTCTTTTGGTTGGGGCATTCAACCCATTTACATTTAAGGTAATTATTGATAAGTATGATCCCTTTGCCATTTCCTTTATTGTTTTGGGTTCAAGTTTATACACCCTTTTTGTGTTTCCTGTCTAGAGAAGATCCTTTAGCATTTGTTGGAGAGCTGGTTTGGTGGTGCTGAATTCTCTCAGCTTTTGCTTGTCTGTAAGCAAGAATGAGATCCTTGCTGGGTACAGTAATCTGGGCTGTAGGTTATTTTCTTTCATCACTTTAAGTATGTCCTGCCATTCCTTCCTGGCCTGCAGTGTTTCTATTGAAAGATCAGCTGTTATCCTTATGGGAACCCCCTTGTATGTTATTTGTTGTTTTTCCCTTGTTGCTTTTAATATTTGTTCTTTGTGTTTGATCTTTCTTAATTTGATTAACATGTGTCTTGGGGTGTTTCGCCTTGGGTTTATCCTGTTTGGGACTCTCTGGGTTTCTTGGACTTGGGTGATTATTTCCTTCTCCATTTTAGGGAAGTTTTCAACTATTATCTCCTCAAGTATTTTCTCATGGTCTTTTTTTGTCTTCTTCTTCTGGGACTCCTATAATTCGAATGTTGGAGCGTTTCATATTGTCCTGGAGGTCTCTGAGATTGTCCTCATTTCTTTTAATTCGTTTTTCTTTTTTCCTCTCTGATTCATTTATTTCTGCCATTCTGTCTTCTACTTCACTAATCCTATCTTCCGCCTCCTCTTATTCTACTATTTGTTGCCTCCAGTGTGTTTTTGATCTCATTTATTGCATTATTCATTATATATTGACTCTTTTTTATTTCTTCTAGGTCCTTGTTAAACCTTTCTTGCATCTTCTCAATCCTTGTCTCCAGGTTATTTATCTGTGATTCTATTTTTATTTCAAGATTTTGGATCATTTTCACTATCATTATTCAGAATTCTTTATCAGGTAGATTCCCTATCTCTTCCTCTTTTGTTTGGTTTGGTGGACATTTCTCCTGTTCCTTTACCTGCTGGGTATTCTTCTGTCTCTTCATCTTGTTTGTATTGCTGTGTTTGGGGTGGCCTTTCTGTATTCTGGCAGTTTGTGGAGCTCTATTGTGGAGTTTTCTCACTGTGGGTGGAGTTGTTGGGGTGGCTTGTCAAGGTTTCCTGGTTAGGGAAGTTTGTGCTGGAGTTTTGGTGCGTGGAGCTGGATTTCTTCTCTCTGGAGTTCAGTGAAGTGTCCAGTAATGAATTATGAGATGTCAATGGGTTTGGAGTGACTTTGGGCAGCCTGCATATTGAAGCTCAGGGCTGTGTTCCTGTGTTGCTGGAGAATTTGCATGGTGTGTCTTGCTCTGGAACTTGCTGGCCCTTGGGTGGTTCTTGGTTTCACTGTAGGTATGGAGACATTTGATGAGCTCCTGTGGATTAATGTTCCCTGGAGTCAGGAGTTCTCTGGTGTTCTCAGGACTTGGACTTAAGCCTCCTGTTTCTGGTTTTCAGTCTTATTTTTGCAGTAGCCTCAAGACTTCTCCATCTATATAGCACCATAGGTAAAACATCTAGGTTAAAGATGAAAAGTTTCTCCACAGTGAGGGACACCCAGAGAGGTTCACAGAGATACATGGAGAAGAGAAGAGTGAGGAGAGAGTTAGAGGTGACCCAAATGAGATGAGGTGGAATCAAAAGAGGAGAGAGCAAGCTAGCCAGTAATCACTTCCTTACGTGCACTCCACAGTCTGGACTGCTCAGAGATGTTCACAGAGTTATACAGAGAAGAGAAGAGGGAGGAAGGAGACAAAGGTGGCCAGGAGGATAAAGGGGGGAATCAAAAGGAGAGAGACAGATCCAGCCAGTAATCAGTTCCCTAAGTGTTCTCCACCGTCTGGAACACACAAAGAGATTCACGGAATTGGGTAGAGAAGAGAAAGGGGAGGGAGGAGACAGAGGCGACCTGGTGGAGAAAAAGGAGAGTCCAAAGAGGGAGAGAGCAGTCAAGCCAGTAATCTCACTCCCAGGTAAAAATGGGTACTGAAGAATGGGTTCTTAAAGGTACAAAATTGATAACAAATACCAAAAATCAAAGATTAAAAATCTAGAGTAGAGGTTGGATTTTCAAAAATACTATATTAAATAAAATAAAGGAAAAAAGAAGTCACAAAAATTATAAAAAAATATATATATGAAGTTGCTTTAAAAATAGTCTTTTTTTTTTTGCAAAGTAATAGTAGGTTATAAAAATGAAAATTAAAGGAGTAATAGAGGACTTAAAAATTAAAAAAAAAGAATGATGGTAAAAATAGCAAAAATATATCTAGGACTTTCTCTGGTGTTGTTGTGGGCAGTGTGGGGTCAGTTCATTTTTGGATAGTTCCTTGGTCTGGCTTATATTTCTCAAGATCTCTAGGCCCCTACCTATGTAGTTGGTACTAACTACAGGGTTTTAATCTATTGCACCTGTCACTTCCAAGGCGGGTCCCTCTGTTTTAGCTTCTGTTTGCTGGTCTCTTCAGAGTCTGATTTCCGCCCTGACACAAGGGGGCAGTGGTGGACACTTTTTTAGGCTCACTTGTTCATTTGCGCTGTGGGGAGGGAGGGACGCTGCAAACAAATAACACTGGCATGTGTTTGCAGTGTCTCAGCCAAACTGGGCCTGCCCCTGCTCATGGCACGTGTGCCCTCCCTGCCCACACTGCTCAGGCTCTAGGTTGCTCTGCTGGGAACCGTCTGAGGCTGGCCCTGGGCTCCATGCACCTCCCAGGTCTAAGCCGCTCAGGTTCAGGCACTCGGGTAGTCCTCAGAGGCGCAGACTCAGTTGGGCCTGTGTTTTGTGCACTTTCCAGGTTCGAGCAGCTCAGGTGATGAGGTGTTTGGTGAGCGTGGTTGCTGAGACTTATCGCCTCCCCTGTCCCTGCTGCTCAGTTTTCTGGGTGTACAACCAGTGCACCTTCTCAGGCGGATGTTGACTATTCAGAATCCCAAGAAGCCTTGGTTATCAATGAAGCCTGCTTGCAGTTTCTTAGATAATGCCTCTCTGGGGCTGCAATTGCCCCCTTCCAGCTCTGGCTGCCTGTCACCGGAGTGGGATGGTCTGCTGCCAGCTAGTTCTGTTCAGTCCTTCATTCTGAAAGCAGGCCTGGCTGTGTCTTAGGTTAAGGCTTTTCATGTGGTAACTATCCCACAGTCTGGTTTGCTAGCCCGTTAGTTCCCTCAGATTGCCCTCAGGGCATTCAGGCCCGGTCCTTACTCTAAGAAATGCAGCCCACGCCTCCCTGCCCAGCCCCCACTTGCTAGTGGTGGATGCAGGTGTCTGCGCTGCTTCTCCACTGGGGGAGGTACCGTTGGGCACATAATCTGCAGGTTTTAATTATTTTTTTATTTTCCCTCCCAGTTATGTTGCCCTCTGTGGTTCCAAGGCTCGCCACAGACTTAGCAGTGAGAGTGTTTCCTGGTGTTTAGAAACTTCTCTCTTTCTAAGACTCGCTTCCTGGGACAGAGCTCTGTCCCTACCTTTTTTGTCTCTCTTTCTTGTCTTTTATATTTTTTCCTACCTCCTTTTGAAGACAATGGGCTGCTTTTCTGGGTGCCTGATGTCTTCTGCCAGCATTCAGAAGTTGTTTTGTGGAATTTACTCAGTGTTTAAATGTTCTTTTGATGAATTTATGGGGAAGAAAGTGGTCTCCCCATCCTATTCCTCCACCATCTTAGTACTGCCCTCTGTTTTCTGCTTTTTAATATGCTATCTAGGTTGGTCATAGCTTTCCTTCCAAGGAAGAAGCATCTTTTAATTTCATTGCTGCAATCACCATCTGCAGTGATTTTGGAGCGCTTCCCACCCCCCCAATAAAATCTCTGTTTCCATTGTTTCTCCATCTATTTGCCATGAAGGGAGGGGACCAGATGCGATGATACTCATTTTTTGAATGCAGAATTTTAAGCCATCTTTTTCACTCTCTTCTTTAATTTTTCAAGAGGTTCTTTAGATCCTCTTCACTTTCTGCCATTATGGTGGTGTCATCTGTACATCTGAGGTTATTGATATATCTCCCCACAAACTTGTTTATAGCTTGTGAGTCATCCAGCTCAGCATTTCACATGATGCACTCTGCATAAAAATTAAATAATCAGGGTGACAGCCTTGACATACTCCTTTCCCAATTTGGAACGAGTCTGTTGTTCCATGTCCAGTTCTAACTGTTGCTTCTTGACCTGCATGCAGGTTTCTCAGGAGACAGGTAAGGTGGTCTGGTATTCCCATCTGTTTAAGAATTTTCCACAGTTTTTTTGTGATCCACAGAGTCAAAAGCTTTAGTGTAGTGAGTGAAGCAGAAGTATATGTTTTTTTGGAATTCCCTTCTCTTTCTATGATCCAGTGGATGTTGGCAATTTGATCTCTGGTTCCTCTGCCTTTTCTAAATCCAGCTTGAACATCTGGAAGTTCTCAGTTCATGTACTGTTGAATCCTAGCTTGAAGGATTTTGAGCATTACTTTGCTGCCATGTGAGATGAGTGCAATTGTGTGGTAGCTTGAACATTCTTTGGCATTGTCCCTCTTTGGGACTGAAATGAAAACTGACCTTTTCCAGCCCTGTGGCCAGTGTTGAATTTTTCAAATTTGCTGACATACTGAGTGCAGCACTGTCACCGCATCATCTTTTAGGATTTGAAATAGCTCTGCTGGGATTCCATCACCTCCACTAGCTTTGTTTATAGTAATGCTTCCTAAGCCCACTTGACTTTACACTCCAGGACGTCTTCTTAGGTAGGTTTATTCCTATATATTTTATCCTTTTTGATGCAATGGTAATGAATTGTTTTTTGAATTTCTCTTTCTGTTCTTTTGTTGTTAATGTATAGTGAAAACAGAGTATTTGTCTGTCTCTGTTTGCCTTATTTGAGTCAGCTTACTACTCTCCAGGTTCATCCAGGTTGTTTCAAATAGCAAAACAATTTTTTATGCCTGAATAATATATATATATAATATTAATATCATAGTTGTATTGTAATATAGTGATATTGTATATATATGTATCTATCTTCCTATCTTCTTTTTCCATTCATCTGTTTATTGACTGCTTGCTTCTATCTTGGCTATTGTAAATAAGACTGCCATGAGCATCCAAATGATGGAGATTATTAAGGGAAGGTTTCAAATTAGGTAAAAAGCCTTGGGCTGGTTGGCCTTGAGGACATGGTAAGCCCTCACCTGGAGTCCTGGAGAAACTGGTTGCTGGGGAAATCAGCCCAGGATCCTTTCTTTTTTCAAGCAATGGGGATTCTGAGATGGTGGAGTCTGTGAGGGTCAAATATAGCTATCTTGAGCTAAGGTCATATTCAAGGTAGAGCAAAGAGCTTTCATTCTTTTAACCTCTCTATGGAATGGAAAAAAAAAAAAAAAACCCTCAGTAAATTTGCCTCTAGCCTTGGGAACAGAATGACAGTTTGGGTGTGAAACCACTGTTCTAGTTCAACTTGGAGAAGATTGTTGACACACAAGTTGGAATGGTTCCAATAGCTTACGTTGCAAAAAAAAAAAAAAAATCTTCAGATTTATAGTTTCCTTTGTAAAAACAAGGGAGGTATTGGAGTTTACCTCAAGACCAATTAAGCTTTGGCTAGACACACAGGAGGCACACTGGAGCATTACCTTTAGAAGTAGGGAGAGGAGCGCAAGCCTGTGAATGCTTAGAAAGGTGCAGAGATGTTTCTGATGCCTGCAAGAGGCAGAGAGCCTCTGCCTTACTTTGTATAATATACATCTTTTTAGAATTCCACTGTAGCTTGTGTTCTATCTGTGACCATTTGTCATCTTTTTATCTTCAGACACAACTTCAGAGATGACATCATGATACCTAGAGCAGAGAGAACCGTAGAGAATGAAAGATCTCATTTAAGAATTTTAAGAAGTATGAGTGCTATTAGCTTTTACTGATGGCTTAATAATCAATAAAAATGCCATACCCAGTTAGACCAGCAGTTTATTCAGCTCAGAGGTTTGAACACTGATGAATGGATTGTGGAAGAACTCTGTGATTTCAATCTAACTCTCTTTAGTTTCTGTAAAACTTTGCTGTTTCTATTTCAACCCACTGTGCATCAGCCATTTGTGAATTCAAGCAGAAAAATTGTCTGTTTTCTTATACTTTTTCCCATTTTGTTATTCTGTACAGACTTTCACAAAGTAGAATTCTCAAATAATAATCAAAGTCATAGTTTCATGTTAAAAACACAAGTTATTATATGGTTTGTTATTGATTAAATTTTTGTGGAAGTTTTATTAATTGGTAATGCAAAAAGAACAGAAGTGGCTTTCTATAGACCACTTTTAGGCTTCATGAAACCATTATGTGGTAAAAATAGGACTATGGTTAAAGTTTGAATGAAAATAGGACAGTTTCCCTTTTTTTTTGCTATTTGTATTTCATATCTCCACCACTCCAGATAAAGGATTTAAAACTCTGAATGATGCCAAAATTTGGCATCTCTCTGAGCTGTTGCCAAATTGGATCTTGGAGACAGAGTGTTGGGTGAAGTAAAAAAGAAAAAAATTCATTACTTTGCCAGGTAAAGGGGGACACAGCAGGTTCATGCCTCTCAAAATTGTGTCTCCCAACCTGAAAGGATTTGAGGAGGAGTTTTATAGCAATGGTTCAAGGTTGTGCTTGCTGATAAGATTATGGTGAATTCAGGGCCTCTACTCCCTCATCTGATCTCAGGTGATCTTTTTTACTAACTTTTTATTTTATTTGTGGGTTTGACCAATTAACAACATTGTGATAATTTCAGATGAAAAGAAAGGAACTCAGCCATACATATACATGTTTTCATTCTCCCCCAAACTCCATTCCCATCCAGGCTGCCATATAATATTGAGCAGATATCCATGTGCTATAAAGTCAGTCCTTATAGGTTATCCATTTGAATATAGCAGCATATACATGTCCATCCCAAACCTCCTAACTATCCTCCCACACCTAGCTTGATGAACTTCTCTGGTTCCTTTAATGTAGCACCTGGTGGTCTTTCTCTGGAAAGAAGAATGCTATCATCTTGTCCTCGTTGTTCAGTAATCAAGTCATGTCCAATTCTTCCCAACCTCATGGACTACAGCATGCCAGACTTCTTCCCTGTCCTTCGGCATCTCCTGGAATTTGGCCAAGTTTGTATCCGTTGAATCGGTGATGCCATTCAATCATCTGTTCCCCTCTTCTCCTTCTGCCTTTAGTCTTCTTTTCCAATGAGGCAGCTCTGTGCATCAAATATCCAGAGTGTTGGAGTTTCAGCTTCAGTCTTTACAGAGTATTCAGGGTTGATTTCTTTTAAGATTGACTGATTTGATCTCCTTGCTGTCCAAAGGACTCTCTAGAGTCTTCTCCAGGACCACAGTGCAAAAGCATAAATTCTTCAGTGCTCTGCCTTCTTTATTGTCCAGCTCTCACATCCATACATGACTACTGTAAAGACCATAGCCTTGACTATATGGGCCTTTGTTGGCAAAGTGATATCTTTGCTTTTTTTAAAATTTAAATTTATTTATTTTAATTGGAGGCTAATTACTTTACAATATTGTATTGGTTTTGCCATACATCAACATGAATCTGCCATGAGTGTACATGTGTTCCCAATCCTGAATCCCCCTCCCTCCCCCTCCCCATACCATCCCTCTGGGTCATCCCAGCGCACCAGCCCTAAGCATCCTGTATCCTGCATTGAACCTAGACTGGCGATTCATTTCTTGTATGATATTATACCTGTTTCAATGCCATTCTCCCAAATCATCCCACACTCTCCCTCTCCCACAGAGTCCAAAAGACTGTTCTATACATCTGTGCCTCTTTTGTGGTCTAGCATACAGGGTTATCATTACCATCTTTCTAAATTCCATATATATGTGTTAGTATACTGTATTGGTGTTTTTCTTTCTGGCTTACTTCACTCTGTATAATCGGCTCCAGTTTCATCCACCTCATTAGAACAGATTCAAATGTATTCTTTTTAATGGCTGAGTAATACTCCATTGTGTATATCTTTGCTTTTTAACACACTGTCTAGGTTTGTCATAGATTTCCTGCCAAGAAGCAATCATCTTCTGATGTCATGGCTGCAGTCCCCATTCACAGTGATTTTAGGGCCTGAGAAGGGAAATCTGTCACTGCTTCCATATTTTCCCCTTCTATTTGCCATGAGGTGATGGGACCAGGTATCATGATCTTAGTTTTTCAATACTGAGTTTTAAGCTGACTTTTTCACTCTCCTCCTTCACCCTTATCAGGAGGTGCTTTAGTTTCTATTCTCTTTCTTCCTTTAGGGTGGTTCATGCACATATTTGAGGTTGTTGATATTTTACCTGGTAATCTTGATTCCAGCTTGTAACTCATCCAGTCTGGCATTTCACCTGATGTGTTCTGTGTATAAGTTAATAAATACGGAGACAATAAACAGCCTCATCACACTCCTTTCTCAATTCTGAACCAGTCAGTTGTTCCATATGGGGTTCTAACTGTTGCTTCTTGACCCGCATACAGGTTTCACAGGAGACAGATAACATGGTCTGGTATCCCATCTCTTTAAGAGTTTCCTACAGTTTTTTATGATACACACGGTCAAGGGTTTAATGCAGTCAGTGAAATAGAGGTAGACGTTTTCTGGAATTTCCCATGCCTTCTTTATGATCCAGCAAATAAGGGCAATTTGATCTCTGGTTCCTCTGCCTTTTCTAAACCCAACTTGAAATCTAGAAGTTCTCAGTTCACAAATGCTGAAGCCTAGCTTGGAGGATTTTGAGCAAAACCTTACTAACATGGGAGATGAGTGCAATTGTCTGGTGATTTGAACATTCTTTAGTACTGCCCTTCTTAGGAAGTGGGAAGATATTGACCTTTTCTAGTCCTGTGGCCACTGCTAGGTTTTCCAAATTTGCTGACATATTGAGCACAGCACTTTAATAACATCATCTTTTAGGATTTTAAATATCTGCTGGAATTCCATCACCTCTGCTAGCTTTATTAGCAGTAATGCTTCCTAAGACCCACTAGACTTCATATTCCAGGATATCTGGTTCTAGGTGAGTGATCACACTATTTTGGTTATCTGGGTCCTGAAGATCTTTTATGCACAGTTCTGTGTACTCTTGCCACAGCTTCTTAATATCTTCTGCTTCTATTAGATGTCAGTGGGAAGATGACATCTTAAATAGTTTAAAGACATTGTTATGTATCCTTGAGGCAGACCAAGACTGCCTCAAGGCTCTATTGTTTCTTGGCTGCCCCTCCCTTGTCTTTTCATCCCCTCCTTTGCCAAATTAATACTTGTTAGAATCTGCCCTTTGGAATTCGGGGAATGTCATGGAGGTTGGACGTGTGTTCCTTACAAGAAGCCAGGGACAGAAGGGCTCCTGTGCCCAGGAGCCCCACAGGATCCTGATCAATTTCATGCAGAAGAAAAAAATGCTTATAACTGTGCATTCTTATGGTCAGATCTGAGTCCACACTTTAAAAAAGAAAATGTTGAATAAAGCTGGCACAAATTCTATAGCTTCTGACTTATTCTCACTAAAGCCAACTGCTGACTTCTTAAAGACAGGGAGGGGTGCAAAGCTCAGCACCCAGTAGCTTTCAGTCTCTATCTGCTAAATGAATGAAAGGATAAAAAATCAGATCTTGAGATGAGTGTCATTCTTCCCCTCATTACATTTTTTCAGTTTAAGTGTTGGAACATTACTAAAGAAGAACACTCTAGAGGCAGATGAAGTTATTAAATTTAATTTTGATTTCTCCTCTTGAAAATCTACTTAGTTCTTCTGAAGTGTGTGTGAACCGAGAAAAGTTTCCAATACTAGAAATTTCTCTCATACTTTGGCACTTTTTAACCTAGAAGTTCCCATACACTGCTCAGTTGTGAGTATGTTGATCTCAGGAGCTCCTGGTTGAAACATTTGGGCACCCTCCCAGGACACCTGGTACTAGTGGAATGACCCTATTATTGTGCTGCTTATGGATCAATCACTTGATCAGAGAACAAGCTTGGCTTTTGTCCTAATATCAAGGGTGCTTCTAATATCATAGCATAATAGGGTTTTCGATATCCTCAAGGACAGATTTCCTCAAGGACAGATTTCCTCCTTGGATAATGGAAATTAGAACAATGAACTTCACAAGGGGATAAATATTAGTAACTTGTTGTGACTTCCATCAAGAAAGAGGAACTATACCATTGTTCATTCCCTACCATGCATGCCTTTTTCATAATTTGCTTTTACAGTGTAAGTTTAGAATTTAAGAAATGTGTAATGGTAGTGATTTGTCTGATCTGATGTTTTTATGTGTTGCATTTTTTTACCTAGCTTCGTTTGTACAATTTGAACACAGGAAATGAACTTGCAGTGAAAATCGTTTCCTGCAGCATCATTCAGTTGGAAAAATGAAACAAAACACACACACACCAACAAAAAACAAATTAGGTTAAAAGCTTGTATATACTGAATGTTTTTTAAGTGGATAAGTTTGTTAAAAAATACTGCTCTTTAGTCCAACTTTCTCTTTATTCCCCATTATTTGTTCCCATTCTTTGACTTTGCTGGTTTCCCTCCTTTTTCTGAATCAATGAAAAAGGGCCACATCTAATAGATAAGCTGCTGCTGCTAAGTCGCTTCAGTCGTGTCCGACTCTGTGCGACCCCATAGATGGTAGCCCACCAGGCTCCCCCGTCCCTGGGATTCTCCAGGCAAGAACAATGGAGTGGGTTGTCATTTCCTTCTCCAATGCATCAAAGTGAAAAGTGAAAGTGAAGTCACTCAGTTGTGTCCGACTAGCAGCGACCCCCTGGACTGCAGCCTACCAGGCTCCTCTGTCCATGGGATCTTCCAGGCAAGAACACTGGAGTGGGGTGCCATTGCCTTATCCGAATAGATAAGCTAGACATTTCAATTATTACCTTTTGTTTCTTGGTATTTATTCATTTTTCTTCCTTTCTTTCTGGTCCATGTGCCTTCACCTACCATATTATAAAACCTGCTCAAATCTATTTGAACCTGCTTTTCAGAGTTTACATCTTTCCTTCCTTCCCTACCTTCCTTACTCTGGAACATCATCATGCCATCTAGTCTTGCTTATTCAGTAGAATTAACATGATGCCATTGATGTTCTCTATCAAAGTGCTATTCTATGGATGTCTGCATGGTCATATCTTCAGACTCTATTATGACAGGGACAGAAGTGTTATCACAGCCAAGGACTAAAAATGCAGATGGATGATCTTGACCTTTCCATATGTATGCAAACTGCTTGTGATGCTCTTTTCTGACAGGGCTGGAAAAGAAGGCCTGTGCTGAATCAGTGGCCTCACCTACCAGAAGACAGGTTAATCTGCTCTAGCAAAGATACCACATGTGGTACAGTGGCTGCAATGCTGTTGTGTTGCTAGTAGTCTACTGTAATTCTCCAGAATCCTAATTTTTTGTAGTAGGCAGACTTATGAAGTACAGGGGGATATGATGACCACTTTTGCATCTTTAATTCTTTAAGAGTGGCACATATTTCTCCATTTCCTCTACACATTGGTAAATGATAGTTAAAAGAACTTATCTTCTTTGTCTCTAAGGGGAGAGTATAGGTCATATCAATGACTTCTACTTGGTTTTCTTGGATAGGACAGTCTTACCCCATAGGCCAAGGACCAATATGGGGATTATGCCAATGACCAATTTTGTCTATCTGGCCCACACTTTCAAAAATAATGGAAATGCCCACCAAGTGGTTTAATAAGGGAGCCTTGATGGTTCCAGGTATCTATGTCAACTCAAACTCTATGTCCAATAATACTTGGATTATTGTGCACTTCTCATCTGTGTGTAGTTGCTTATGTAAATGGACACAGGTCCTCTTGGAAGACTGGGAAACTCATTACTGTGCATATGTTTCAAGCTGTTGTAGTCTCCTTAGTCTTGGAAACATTTTTCTTCAGTTAGTGATCTCCAGACCTGAGATTATTAATAGCACAAGTCCAGAAACTAAGCAACACATTATAACTTTTTAATGGACCAAATGCCATCAGCCTCCTGATCATCCATCCTTTATTTCTTTCCATGGTACAGATTGAGTAGTATCTAGTTGGCTGCTCGTCTGTTTTCACCCTTAGGAATGTCATGTTCTATTAATTATCTTCCTAATCTCAGTCTGGTTGTATCTCCAACTTGCCACTCCTTATGATGATTGCATTTATTTAGCTTCTAAAGCCTATGAGCACCTCTCAGACTGTGACTGCTAAGAGTGAAACTTGTTCTTTAACAGTCTTCCCATCATCAGCTCTGGTCTCTGATACAGTGCTCCTTTCATGATATTCCTTCTGTCCTTGGTAAATGTATCCTCCAGGTCTTCCCAGACAACACAATCACTTGGTGGAGTTTCCTGCATGTGTGTGGCGCATCTCCTCCAGCTTACTCACTCTTCTGAATCACTTAATCACTCTCTCTACCACTTGCCACAGCAGCTCCAGCATTCGAACCTCATTGTTGGCATCACATTTTCCATGCCTCAAGGAGGCATCTTAGGATAGTACTGTAGATACCATCATCCATCATTTTAATATTTTACTGAAATTTCCAAAAGTGTCAGGTGTTAGTTGCTCAGTCGTGACTGACTCTCTGAGACCCCACCAGGAAGCCCACCAGGCTTCTTTATCCATGGATTCTCCAGGCAACAATACTGGGGTGGGTTGCCATTCCCTTCCCCAGAGGATTTTCCTGACCCAGGGATCAAACCCAGGTCTCCCTCACTGCAGGCAGATTCTTTACGGTCTGAACCACCGGGGAAGGTATTTCCAATGACCTGTTTTATTTAAACTTCTCATGCAGTGTTTCTGGGTCCTGACAGTGTTCCCTTTCACACAGGTGCGCAGCACCGTGTCACATCTCTTGTTCCAGCATGCAAGCCATCGTTTTTATTCTTTCTATAAGCTCTTTCTGAACTGTTTTAGAGGACAGTGAGTATACTCTTGGGAGGATAGATGGACTGGTTTTGTTGGGAGAAATGAGTCAGAGCTTGCAGACTGATCTTGCATCGTTAGTTTCTCCCAGATATACTTCTCTGCATTTAGCACAACAGCAGTGGAGTGTGACACCAGTACAGGGTGACTTTGACTGAATTCCTTCTTCCTGCCAAAATGGCTCCTAAATAGTGTCAAGTTTAGTGAATTTTCAAAAAAATGAAGCAAATCCTAAGTGCTTGTCAGTCCATTGTAACCTTTCTATGGTTCCCCAGCCTCAGGCCTTCATGAAGGCAGCTCGAGTTCTGTGTTTGGCTAAGTGACTGAATGGGTAGAGAAGACAGAAGGACAGATGGAAGCCTCCTTTGAACCAGACAGATTCTAGGAAGTGTTATTATATGCATTCTACATGCTGACCTTCTTTCACTTTTATGTCTCACCTCAAGATTGTGAATCCCCTCCTGTCATTGCACATGGACGACATAAAATAGTCTCTAAAGGCTTGTGGTATCAACATGAGGAAATTGAATATGAATGTGATGAAGGGTACATCCTGGATGGAGCAAAAAGGCTCTCCTGCACTTCTTCAGGCTGGTCACCTGCAGTCCCTCAGTGTAAAGGTAATTCTGGCTCCCTCTTCATTTTAGGTGGCAGGGGTAGGGCTATCATCAAAGGATTGAGAGCACAGCTTCTTCCCTGTGAGAGGCAGGAAAAAACATTTGATTTGATTTATTGAAAATAATTACTATGGTCTGATGGTATCCAAAGCAAAAAGCACAGAAGGCACACAGAATGTTAATCTCCCCTTCTTTTTCCCAGGCACAAAATTCAGTTTGTGAGGCATCTCCATTTCCCAGTTTCTTATATAATTCCAGAAATAGTCTACAGATGGTACATTCTATCTGAGTGTAGCTGTGGTCTGCAGCAAAATTTTCATGAAAAGTTGGTCTAGAATGTAAGCCCTAGTGGACTAATGCCAAACATTGTGAAATCACAAGTATATCCATCAGTGCCAGTGCAGGGCATCAGTTGCTCACCATGTAGCTGTGTGGTGAGGGACTCCTAATTTTCCAGCTGTTATGGGGACAAGAGGTCAAAATGAGGTCTGATTATTGCATGCACACAGGTTTACTATCATTTCATCATCAACAGCTTCAGGGATGATTTGCCACCATCATTTCCTTTGCACACAGGAGAATAATAAGCAAGAGGGAAAATTTTTCATCTATTGTCTTACAGGAATCAAGATACAAGAGACAGCTGATCTGATAGTTGAAGATTTGGGGTCACATGCCCTTTTTATCGGAGAAGGCAATGGCAACCCACTCCGGTACTCTTGCCTGGAAAATCCCATGGACTGAGGAGCCTGGTAGGCTGCAGTCCATGGGGTCTCTAAGAGTCGGGCACAACTGAACGACTCCACTTTCACTTTCCTGCATTGGAGAAGGAAATGGCAACCCACTCCAGTGTTCTTGCCTGGAGAATCCCAGGGATGGGGGAGCCTGGTGGGCTGCCATCTATGGGGTCGCACAGAGTCGGACACGACTGAAGAGACTTAGCAGTAGCAGCCCTTTTTATATTCTGTCAGGCTATTTGAAATTGTTATATATCCTTAAGCCAGTCACTTAACCTCTCTGTATCTCACTTTCTCTTAGATAAAACAGTGAGACTTAAATAAGATGATCACATAAAGATCTACCCCAAAGTCTGATAAAGTGCTATTCCAATGTTCAATAAATATGCTAATGAATATTATTTTTCTTCTCAAGATTAAAAAAAGGTAAAACAATTAGCAACACTTAAATACAGTTCATTCTTACTACCCTAGGCTGGCATGTTTCTTCTCAGATCTGTGGATTGCTTCAAATTATGTTTCCATTGCAGCATGGTGTGTGAAACCAGAGATAGAACATGGAAGGTTATCTGTGGAGACGGTTAGATATGTTGAACCTGAAAGAATTACTATCCAGTGCGAGTCTGGCTATAGTTTGGTTGGTTCTGAAAAGATCAGTTGCTCAGAGGACAGAACCTGGCACCCGGAGGTGCCCAAGTGTGAGTGGGTAAGTCACGCAACTTGAGGTAATTTTTGTTTTATTAAACCCCAAAGCACTGTCCTGCCAGCAAAGATGATACCTGACTTGTTAAGATTCATTCATTCAAAGGAACTCTCATTTTTGCTTTGGAGCCTTCTGTCAGATAGGAGATGCAAAATTTGTCTGCTCTCACTTGTCATCAGGGAAAACGGAGCCCCTTTGAAGTGGAGGGTCTCAGACCTGGTAGTACTGGCAGACCTGGTAGTACTGACTGGCAACTTTTCTAGAGGATTTGATATACTCTTGTCCCATTTCTGGATGGTCAGAAGTAGTGTCTGTTCCCACAGAAGCTTTCTGGGAGGCTGTCTCAGAGCAGAGTTATATTCCTCTCAGGAAGATGATGGTGGGAAACAAGGTGTTTCTGGTTTTCCTGCTCCCCCAGGAGCCCTGGAGTGTGTCTTGGTCCTGAATCTGTAACCCTGCTTGTTTCTACATGAACTGTGCCCCCTAACAATTGAGAGAGAAGTCTTTCAAGCATACTCATCATGTGTTTCTTTTTTAGGAGTATCCTGAAGGCTGTGAGCAAGTAGTCACAGGCAGGAAACTCTTGCAGTGCCTCCCACAGCCAGAGGAGGTGAAACTGGCCCTGGAAGTGTACAAGCTGTCCCTGGAAATTGAACTCCTTCATACAGAAAAACTAAAGAATTCCTCTGAGGAAGAATTTCTCTAAAGAGAGAGGGAGAAAAATGTACCTTGTGCCTTTAATCCAAAATAGATCAGTTAATCACCTTTACCATCTCTTTATGCCATTGATTGTGGTAATAGTTATCTAGAAAGAATAATTTGTTAACATTTAGTTATTTGAGATTGTAGAATTGTTGATCATTTTCTGACTCATTGTTTTTGCTTTTCTGTCTACATTGTACATATTTTTTTTCCCATTAAAATTAACATATCCAACAATATTTTGTCTTCACGGTCATCAGGGCTCTGTGAAATGAGCTCTGAGAATAAACCCATGCAGAAAGTTGATACATTTATTTTACTGTAGAGACCCTGGACATAGGGACTTGGGTTTACACCAATACATTTTTCTGCATTGCCTTTACTCAACAGTTCTGCATATAGGTCACTCAGGCGCTCAGTATTTAGATTAAACATCAACACACCCCCAACGCCTTGTTCACTGTTGCCCATTTTTAGCAGTCATGCCCTTTTCTAAGTACCATGCACTTGGCCTCTGCCCCATTAATGCACGAGCATTGCCTTACGAGAAGGGGATTCTTGTCTGTGTCAGTCTCCTGATTCTGTCCTGAGCAACAAGCTCTGAAAGTTTGACGAGTGGAAGCCAACCCGGCAGCCACCTTTGTGCTCCTAAGTCCTTGATCTGGTTTAATCCTTATTTTCCTCAATAGAAAGAAAAATGACTTGAGCAATTGTTTTCCATCTGAAGAGAAACCTCATATCAATCACTTTTATGTCTCAGGGTGTTTGGAGACTTTTATCCTTTGCACTAACCACTTCCTCCAACTCTTGCATCCTCTGAAATCTCTCTCTTACTCATACCTTGGTTTTTTGGTTATTCCATCTATTTTGTACATGGAACTCTATGTGGGAACAGGGGCTTCTTTAACTCCTCTCAACATACTCCAATGAGACAATGTTATATAACAGGCTTTCACTAAACCTTCAATAAGTTTGAATTCGCTATAGTTACCTACTTAACACAGAAGGTATCTATTCATGGTCTTAAAAGCCATTTGTCTGATCCTTTTACTCAGAATTTCTTTTGGTTGGTATTTGTTTTGGTTTCTCCTGAGACAAGTGAGGAACTACTTTCCTTGGGAGGTGCCCCAGAAAGTGCTGTGATTGAGTGGAAGAAGTGGGAAAGGGAGGATTGCCTCAAGAGGCCATTGCTGTTGCAAGCAGAAGCTCAGTTATGCTGATGGCTTTCTAGGAGCATGTGGAACACAATACTAAGTTGTCTTTCCAAGGAGGAGGACCCAGGGTATTTATCGCCACTTCTCTCCTTTCATTGGTAAAGACTTGCTCTGGTAGGACTGACACTCAGTCACATCTGACCTGCACTGTGGGCCAGTGGGGGCAGCAATGAGACATCAAGGCAGAGAGACACGTGTAGCTGATGGTCCCGTGGGGGCTGCTCGTGGTAATCTCCAGAGCAGGAATGTGGGCAGAGCACAAGTCACGTCTTCTCTAGTTGCTTTTTCTCTGTTGAAGTGCTATTCCAGTCTATCCATTTTTCCCCTAATCAAATCTCTTGTGCTTATGCTCAGCCATTTCAGTTGTGTCCAATTCTATGATCCTATGGACTGTAGCCTGCTAGGCTCCTCTGTCCGTGGGATTCCCCAGGTAAGAGTACTGGAGTGGGTTGCCATTTCCTTCTCCTGGGGATCTTCCTGACCCAGGGATCCAACCTGTGTCTCTTGTGTCTCCTGCATTGGCAGGTGAATTCTTTTACCACTGGGCCACCTGCGGAGCCCCACACACACTGTGTACAAAACAGTTACAATTCATCAATTTGCTATAACAGATATTGATTCCTCCTCTTTGGTTTGGGATATGAGGATGAAGCATGAGCCTCAGTGGTCCTTTAGACACTCTGTGAAAAGGATTTCACCATCATCTTCTATAATTGTCCAAATTTCTAGTGTATTATAACTATCTTCACATTCATCATCAAAAATAAAATCTAAGAAAGTAGAATATCCTGTTAGGTATGTACATGAGCTAAGAAAGCTTAGGAAAGCTTTATTAGAAGAATTTGCAAGGGATTAATTTGTTCAACTTGGTGCTTCCTGAAGGTTTGTGTGAGAGGGAGAAAAGGGACTTGGATATTTTATCTCAAAAATTTAAAGTTTAGAGCAGAAGAAGATCATGGAGAAGTAAGATGGGGAGATCACCTGCCTTCCCAGAAACATCAAAAATTCATCAAGATATGAAACAACTACAAAGCAACCTCTAAATGACAGCTGAAGACCTGAGATCTCCAAAGGGGCAAGCTAAGCTCCCTGGAATCAGGTAGGACAAAAAATAAAGACATTAAAAGAGAGAGAGAGAAAGAGAGAGAGAAGGAGAGAGAGAGAGAGAGAACTTTAGGACAGGAGCCTGTGCCCCAAGGGAGGGAGGGGGTCATGAAGGAGGAAAAGTTTCCATGCACTGGGAAACTCCCTCACAGGTGGGACCAAGAGGGAGCTGTGGAACCTCAGAGAGCCATGCAAAAGTGGGAGCCCAGAAGGCAAAATACAGAGAAAGTTGCACTTCTCAGCCCATAAGCAGCTCACAAGTCTTAGCTCTGACCAGAGGGTGGAGGTGGGGAGCCAAGAGAAGTAGCTAACAAGCCCCAGCTCTGCCCAGAAGGAGGGGGCAAGAAGCCGAGAAAAGCACCGCATGAGCCTCCCCCTAGCAAGCTCCACCTGCAACACAGGGTAGGACCTGGATCGGAAGCTCTGGCAAAGATCCCAGGGAGAGGTAGTGGTCTAGTGGCAGTGAGAATTCGCTGAGATAATTTAATGTGGCAGTGGAAATAGACTTGTCTATTACTGCCAAAACCAGGAGGGGTGCCAGAGACAGTGGACAAAACACCACCGATCTGGTCCTGATCCCATAGGTTGCAGCTACCATGAGGCAGTGAGCAGGCACAGGTTACTGCTTGCACCTTGCTGGGAACTTAAACAGCTGAGCTCTTTCTAGGAACCCTTTTCCACTGGAAGAATTTACGACCTACCTCAGATTGTATCAACTCCAATAGGTCACTACTGCCACAGGCACTCCCCGGTACAACCCATAAATGGTGGCCATATCCTCCCCTTTCCCCAGCCTAAGAGAGCAAGTGAACCCCAATGAGACTTGGCCTTTGCCCCCTCATGTCCAGGGTAGGAACAGACAGTGGACCCAAGTGGCAAGTCTAAACACTGGGAGCAACTACAAGCTGTAATAAGGCCAGATTTGACACTGAAGTCACCCTATGCTGCCCACAACAGATCCAGAGACTTTTCTAGAAATATTAGAAGTCTTTGGTGTAAGCCTCACTGGATGTTCTGGGCTGCTGAGTGTTGCCTTCACCAAGAGTATTGGTAATTTGTCTTTTGTGCTGTGTGGCTTGTGAGGTCTTGGAACTTCAATAGGCATCGAGCCTGAATCCCTGAGGTGAGAGACTCAAGCCCAGGACTTTGAACCACCGGAGAACTCCTGACACCAGGGAACATTAATAGATGAGACCCTTCCCAAAGGCCTCCATCTCAACACCAAAACCAAGCCCACCCCAAAGCCAGCAAGCACCAGTACCCAGATACCCCACACCAATTATTTAATGAGACAGGAACGCAATGCTGCACATTAGCAGACAGGCTGCCCAAAACCATACTGAACCCATAGACACGTCAAAACCTACTACTGGACATGGTGCTACCTTCAGAGAGATAAGATATAACTCCAGACCAGAACACAGGCACAAGTCCTCTCAACCAGGAAGCCATCACAGGACACTTGTCCAACTACACCACAGGGAGCAGAGTCCACAACTAGGAAGAACTGTGACCTTGAGAACTTTTTTCAGTTTCTTCTTTTAAATCACAATTTTTATTCTTCCTATATACTTCTACTTCTACATTGACCTTTTGCAGTGCTGTGGATTTTTCCTTTTTAAAATCTTTTAAAAGACTGTTTCTTCCTCTTTTGGGATTTGTTGTTGTTGTTCTGTTTTACTGTTTTTCTTATTGTTTTTCCGGCTGTAGCTATTCCTTAATAAATACAAATCTTTTTCACATACATCTTTTTATCTTGGCTTTTCTATTTTTCTTTTATCTTTCCTTCTGCCCACTCCTTTTCTCTTTTATTTCCCTTCTTCTCTTTTTTCTTCCTTCACTCTTTCTTTTTTTTCACCAGGTATGTTAATTTACGTTTTCTTTGCTATGTTCCCCAGCTGACACTGCTCTGACTCAGTTTTCCAGTCTGAGTTTTAGTTAACCCTGTTTTTAATTTTCAATATCATTTTTGGTTTCTTTTGCTCATCAAGTCAATCATCTCTTGTACTTTCTTTTCTTTGGAATACTTTGGTTATATTTGTGTGTGTGTAAGGGTGTGTATTGGAGAAGGCAATGGCACCCCACTCCAGTACTCTTGCCTGGAGAATCCCATGGATGGAGGAGCCTGGTAGGCTGCAGTCCATGGGGTCATGAAGAATCGGACATGACTGAGTGACTTCACTTTCACTTTTCACTTTCCTGCATTGCAGAAGGAAATGGCAACCCACTCCAGTGGTCTTGCCTGGAGAATCCCAGGGATGGGGGAACCTGGTGGGCTGCCGTCTAGGGGGTCGCACAGAGTCGGACACGACTGAAGTGACAGCAGCAGCAGCAAGGGTGTGTATATGTCCCATTGTTTTTGTAATTATCTGCCTGACCTTGTATTTACCATTTATGTAGGTTCATCTTTTATCTCTTGTTATGTTTTGCTTTTGTATTGATACGTTTGTTTTAATACCCTTTAATCTCATAAAAAAAATGACTTATGGAGTCTCCCATCCAGGGAATTGGCCTAAACCATTGAAGTGGGAACCCTCAGCCCAGGAATGCAGACTGCCAGAGAATTTCTAACCCCAGGGGATATTAATTATTGAGAACTTCCATGAAGGCCTACACCTGTACACCAAGCCTGGTATCATACCCAGTTGCCAAGGCACCCAGTGCAGGACATCTCACCCAAACAACAAGCAAGACAAAAACAAAAACAATCATCGCTGACAAGATTCCCACAGACACTCCAAAATGTCTCCTTACACTGTCCTGCCTATCAGAAGGAAAAAAAAAACACACAAAACCAACAACAAAAAAATCCCAACTCACCTCCTCCCACTAGAATGCAGGCACAAGTCACCCCTAACAAGAAGTCAACACAGACAACTGAACCAACCTTAACCACTGAGGGCAAAAACCAAAAGGAAGAAGGAATATGACCCTAAAGCCTGGGAAAAGGAGATCTCAAATGGAGTCAGTTGGGGAGAAAAAATGAAAAGACAGAAATATAGCACAAAGGAATAAACAAAGTAGCAACTCACAAGATCAAATAAACAAAGAGGAAATAGGAAAACTACCTGAAAAAGAATTCATAATAATGATAGTGAAGATGTTCCAAAGCCTCTAAAATAGAATGGAGTAAATATAAGAAGCAATCAATACAATTAATAATGACATAAGAGAAGTAAAGAATAAACAGAGATGAATAACACAATTACTGAAATTAAAAATACTCTAGAACGAACCAAGAGTAGAATAACTGAGGCAGAAGAACAGATAGGTGAGCTGAAGATAGAACGGTGAATTCTGCTAAAGAGCAGAGTAAGGGGAAAAGAATGAAAAGTATTGAGGACAGCCTCAGAGACTTCTGGGACAATATTAAATGCACCAACATTAGAGTTATAGGAGTCCTAGAGGGAAAAGAGAAAAAGAAAGGCCCTGAGAAAATTTTTGAAGAGATTATAGTCGAAAATTTCCCCAACATGGGAAAGGAAATAGTCAATCAAGTCCAAGAAGTGCAGTCCCACACAGGATAAACCCAAGGATAAACTCGTTGAAACACATACTAATCAAGCTAACAGAGATTAAACACAAAGAAAGAGAGCAGCAAGGGAAACAGTGATACAGTATATTGACGCATATATATGGAATTTAGAAATATGGTAACGATGATCCGATATACAAGGCAGCAAAAGTGGCACAGATATAAAGAACAGACTTTTGAACTATGTGGGAGAAGATGAGGGTGGGATGATTTGAGAAAATAGCATTGCAACACATATGTTACCATATGTAAAACAGATCACCAGTGCAAATTCAATGCATGAAGCAGGTCACTCAAAACCAGTGTTCTGCGACAACACGGAGGGATGGGGTTGGGAGGAAGGTGGGAGTGGGGGTTGGGATGGGGGGAAACATGTGCACCCATGGCTGATTCATGTTGATGCGTGGTGGAAATCACCACAATATTGTAAAATGATTATCTTCCAATTAAAAAAAAAAGCAGCAAAGGAAAAGCAACAAGTAACATACAAGGAAAAACCCATATGATTAACAGCTAATCTTTTGGCAGAAACTCTGCAGGCCAAAAGGGACTGGCAGGATATATTTAAAGTACTGAAGTAGAAAATCTACAACCATGCTTACTCTACCCAGCAAGGATCACATTCAAAATTGATGGAGAAATCAAAAGTTTTACAGACAAGCAAAAGTTAAGGGAATTTAGCACCACCAAACCAGCTTTACAACAAATATTAAAGGACTTATATAGGCAGTAAACACAAGAGAAAGGAAAGACCTACAAAAACGAACCCCAAACAATTAAGAAAATGCCAATAGAAACATATATATCAACAATTATTTTTAATGTAAGTGGATTAAATGCTCCAACCAAAAGACACAGACTGGCTGAATTGATACACACACACACAAAAGACCCATATATATGCTGTCTACAAGAGACCTACTTCAGATCTAGAGACATAAACAGAATGAAAGTAAAAGGATGGAAAATGATATTGTGTTCAAATGGAAATCAAAAGAAAGCTGGAGTGGCAACTCTCATTTCAGATAAAATACACTAAAAATAAAGATTGTAAGATGTAAAGAAGGACACTACATAATGATCAAGGGATCAATTCAAGAAGAAGACATAATCCTTGTAAATATTTAAACACCCAACACAGGAGCATCTCAGTACATAAGCAAACATTAACAGACATAAAGGAAGAAATTGACAGTAACACAATAATAGTAGGGATTTAAACACTCCACTTACAGCAATGGACAGATCATCAAAACAGAAAATCAATAGAGAAACACAAACGTTAAATGAAATATTAGAACATTAGTACTTTCCATCAAATGCAGAAGAATACACTTTCTCCTCAAGTGCACATGGAACATTCTCCAGGAGAGACCACATCTTGGGTCACAAATCAAACCTCAGTAAATTTAAGATTTAAAATTGTATAAAGCATCCTTTCTGACTACAACACTATGAGACTAGATATCAGTTATAGGTAAATAGTATTGTAAAAACAACCACAATTACATGGAGATTAAAGAATACGTTTCTAAGTAACAAACAGGTTACTGAAGACATACGAAGGGAAACAAAAATAAAGATTCCTAGAAACAAATGACAATGAAAACACAATGACCCCAAACCTATGGGATGCAGCAAAATCAATTCTAAGAAGGAAGTTTGTAGCAATACAATCCTACCTCAGGAAACAAGAAAACCATTGAATAGACAACCTAACTCTACATCTAAAGCAGCTGGAAAAAGAAGAACAGAATAAACCTCAAAGTTAGTGGAAGGAAAGAAATCATAAAGGTCAGAGCAGAAATAACTGGAAAAGAAACAAAGGAAGCAATAGTAAAGATTAATAAAACTAAAAGCTGGTTCTTTGAAAAGATAAGCAAAATTGACAGACCATTAGCCAGAGTCATCCAAAGGAAAAGGGGAAAAAAATCAAATCAAAAAAATCAAGAATGAGAAAGGAGAGGCTGCAACAGACAATGTAAAAATACAAAGGATCTTGAGAAACTGTTAAAAGCAACTAAATGCTAATAAAACAAACAACAAAATAGACAACATAGAGGAAATGGACAACATTAAGGAAATAGACAACGTAGAGGAAATGGACAGATTCTTAAAAAGTTTAACCTTCTAAGACTGAGCAAGGAAGAAATAGAAATTATGAACAAGCCAACTGCCAACTCTGAAATCAAAACTGTGATAAACAAAAATCTCCCCCAAAACAAAAGTCCAGTGTAAGATGGCTTCACAGGTAAATTCTATCAAACATTTAGAGAAGAGCTAATGCATATCCTGAAACTCTACCAAAAAACTGCAGAGGAAAGAACACTTCCAAGCTCATTCTATGAGGCCACAATCATCCTGATACCAGAGCCAGACAAAGACATCACAAAAAAGAAAATTACAGGCCAGTATCACTGATGAACATAGATTCAAAAATCCTCAACAAAATTCTAGCAAACAGAATTCAACAACACATTAAAAAGATCATACACCATGATCGATTTTATGCCAGTGACACAAGGATTGCTCAATATACACAAAACAATCAATGTGATACACCATATTAGCAAGTTGAAAGATAAAAACCATATAATAATCTCAATAGATGCAGAAAAAGCTTTTGACAAAATTTAGCACCCATATATGATAAAAACTCTTCAAAAATTGGCCTAGAAGAAACATACCCTAACATAATAAAGGCCATATACAACAAACCCACAGCAAATATTCTCAATGCTGAGAAACTGAAAGCATCCTCTCTAAGGTCAGTAACAAGACAAGGTGCCCACTCTTGCTACTATTATTCCACAAATTTTGGAAACCCTAGTTATGGCAATCAGAGAAGAAAAAGGAATAAAAGGAATCTGGATTTGAAAGGAAGAAGTAAAATTCTCACTATTTGCAGATGACATGATACTGTACATAGTATCATGTACTATCATGTACCTAAAGATACTATCAGAAAATCACTAGAGCTAGTCAGTGAATTTAGTAAAGTCACAGGACACAAAATCAATATGTAGAAATCTCGTGCATTTCTATATACTAAGAAATAAATTATAAAGAGAAATTAAGCAATCAATCCCATTTACCATTCCAAAAAAACACTAAATACCTAGGAATAAACCTAACTAGGAAGACAAAAGAACTACATACAGAAAACTATAAGACACTGATGAAAGTAGTCAAAGAGGACATAAACAGATGGAGGGATATTCCATGTTCCTGGGATGGAAGAATCAATGTCGTAAAAATGACTATACTACCAAATGCAATTCGGAGAAGGCAATGGCAACCCACTCCAGTACTCTTGCCTGGAAAATCCCATGGACAGAGGAGCCTGGAAGGCTGCAGTCCATGGGATCACTGAGGGTCGGACATGACTGAGCGACTTCACTTTCACTTTTCACTTTCCTGCATTGGAGAAGGAAATGGCAACCCAGTCCAGTGTTCTTGCCTGGAGAATCCCAGGGACAGGGGAGCCTGGTGGGCTGCTGTCTCTGGGGTCGCACAGAGTCAGGCATGACTGAAGTGACTTAGCAGCAGCAACCAAATGCAATCTACAGATTCAATGCAGTCCCTGTCATTACCCATGGCAGTTTTCACAGAATTAGAAGAAAAATTTCACAATTTATATGGAAACACAAAGGACCCCAAATATTCAAAGCAATCTTGAGAAAGAAGAATGGAGCTAGAGGAATCAACTTACCTAATTTCAGACTGTACTACAAAGCTACAGTCAAGACAGTATGGTATTAGCACAAAAAGAGAAGTATAGACCAATGGAATAAAATAGAAAGCCCAGAGATAAACCCTGGGATTTATAAGCCCAGAGACAAACCCACACACCTATGGGCACCTTATCTTTGATGAAGGAGTCAAGAATATACAATGGGATAAAGGTAGTCTTTAACTATAGGTGGTGCTGGGAGAACTGGACAACTACACGTAAAAGAATGAAATTAGAACACTTCCTAACACCGTACTACGCTGTACTGTGCCGTGATTAGTCGCTCAGTCATGCCTGACTCTTTGTGACCCCATGGACTGTAACCTGCCAGGCTCCTCTGTCCATGGGGATTTTCCAGGCAAAAATACTGGAGTGGGTTGCCAGGCCCTGGATCTTCCCAACCCAGGAATCAAACCCAGGTGTCCCACATTGCAGGTGGATTCTTTACTGTCTGAACCACCAGGGAAGCCCTTTTAACACCATATATCAAGATGAATTTGAAATAGATTAAAGACCTAAATGTAAGACCAGAAACCATAAAAGTCTTAGAAGAAAATATAGACACAACACTGTATGACAAAAATCATAGCAAGGTCCTCTCTGACCTACCTTCTAGAATAATGGAAATAAAACCAAAAATAAACAAGTGGGACCTTAATTAAAGAGTTTTTGCACAGCAAAGGAAACTAAAACAAGGTGAAAAGGCAACCATCAGAATGGGACAAAATAGTAGTAAATGAAACAACTGACAAAGGATTGATCTCTAAAATACACAAGCAGCTCATACAACTCAAAACCAGAAAAACAAACAATTCAATCAAACAGCGGGCAAAAGACCTAAACAGACCTTCTTCCAAAGAAGACATATGGATGGCTAATAACCACATGAAGAGAAGCTCAACATCGCTCATTATTAGAGAAATGCAAATCAAAACTACAATGATATATCACCTCACAGTGATCAGAATGGCCATCATCAAAAAATCCACTAACAGTAAGTGCTGGAAAGCTGTGGAGCAAAGGGAACAATCTTGCAAACCTGGTGGGAATGTAAATTGGTATAGCCACTATGGAAGACAGTGTGGAGATTCCTTTAAAAACTGGGAATAAAACCACCATACAATCTAGCAATACCACTTCTAGGCATATACCTTGAGGAAACCAAAACTGAAAAAGACACATTTATCCCATTGTTCATTGCAGTACTATTTATAATGGCTAGGACACGAAGTAACCTAGATGCCCATCAACAAATGAATGGATAAAGAAACTGTGGTACATATATACAATGGAATACTACTCAGCCATAAAAGGAACACATTTGAGTCAGTTCTAATGAAGTGGATGAACCTAGACCCTATTACACAGAGTGAAGTAAGTCAGAAGTGACAGTCACTCAGTTATATCTGACTCTTTGCAACCTCATGGACTGTACAGTCCATGGAATTCTCAGGCCAGAATCCTGGAGTGGGTAGCCTTTCCATTCTCCAAGGGATCTTCCCAACCCAGGGATCGAACCCAGGTCTCCCACACTGCAGACAGTCTTCACCAGCTGAGCCACCTGGGAAGCTCCATATATATAAATGCATATATATGGAATCGAGAAAGGTGGTACTGATGAGCCTATTTTCAGGGCAGCAATGGAGGCACAGACATTAGAAAACAGACTCATGGACCAGGGTTGGGGAGAGGAAGGAGAGGGTGAGATGTACGGAGGTGGTAGCATGGAAGCATATACACTAACATATGTAAAATAGGTAGCCAGTGGAAATTTTCTGTATGACTCAGGGAGCTCAAACTGGGGCTCTGTAATAACCTGGATGGGTAGGAAAGGGTGGGAGGTGGAAGGGAGTTTCAAGAGGGAGGTGACATATGTATCAGTTCAGTTCAGTTCAGTTCAGTTCAGTAGCTCAGTCATGTCCAACTCTTTGCAACCCTGTGAATTGCAGCATGCCAGGCCTCCCTGTCCATCACCAACTCCCAGAGTTCACTCAAACTCGCGTCCATCGAGTCAGTGATGCCATCCAGCCATCTCATCCTCGGTCGTCCCCTTCTCCTCCTGCCCCCAATCCCTCCCAGCATCAGAGTCTTTTCCAATGAGTCAACTCTTCACATGAGGTGGCCAAAGTACTGGAGTTTCAGCTTTAGCATCATTCCTTCCAAAGAAATCCCAGGGCTGATCTCCTTCAGAATGGAGTGGTTGGATCTCCTTGCAGTCCAAGGGACTCTCAAGAGTCTTCTCCAACACCACAGTTCAAAACCATCAATTCTTTGGTGCTCAGCCCTCTTCACAGTCCAACTCTCACATCCATACATGACCACTGGAAAAACCATAGCCTTGACTAGACAGACCTTAGTTGTCAAAGTAATGTCTCTGCTTTTGAATATGCTATCTAGGTTGGTCATAACTTTCCTTCCAAGGAGTAAGCGTCTTTTAATTTCATGGCTGCAGTCACCATCTGCAGTGATTTTGGAGCCCCCCAAAATAAAATCCGCCACCGTTTCCCCATCTATTTCCCATGAAGTGATGGGACTAGATGCCATGATCTTCATTTTCTGAATGTTGAGCTTTAAGCCAACTTTTTCACTCTCCTCTTTCACTTTCATCAAGAAGCTCTTTAGTTCTTCTTCACTTTCTGCTGTAAGGGTGGTGTCATCTGCATATCTGAGGTTATTGATATTTCTCCCGGCAATCTTGATTCCGGGAGATTCTGGGAGGTGTTACTTACCTCCATTTTTCCTGAAAATCAGAGTGGCTTTAAACAGTCCTGGAAAAGACTGGGCTTAAGGAAGCAGACTGACAGGTGGAAGCTGTCCAGGCTGAACTGAAGTGGTAAGGCCCTAGTGATAGGACAGCATACTTACTGGTCTGCTACACACTTCAGCGCATGGTGGATGCTCTCACACCTGCTTTTGTTACTTTCTCTGGTTCTTGGATCCATGTTTTCCTCTCTCTTGAATTTTCATTTTACAAAAGCCCATCCTTTGGAAACTGCATGAGAAATGATGCATAGAAAGTAAAACTTTGGATCTTTGCATGTTTGAAACTGTCTTCACTGTCACATGTGATTTAGTTTGATTGTGTGTAGAAGGCTGGCCTAAAAATAATTTTTGCTCACATTTTAAAGGAATTTTTCCTCTCATTTTAAATGAATTTCTCCTAATACTTGCATTGTAGCTATTGAGAGTCAGAGAACCTCCTGACTTCTGACCTGATTTTCTCTCCTCTGGACTTTTTTAGGATAGTTTCTTGTCACCCACGATGTTCTAAAATACCATGTTGCTGCACTTTGCTATATTTTGTCTCTTTATTCATTTTTCTAGGATTTGACTAATCTTTCCAGTCTATAAACTCATGTCCTTCTGGTCTGAGAAATTTTGTTATATGATTTCTTCTATAATATTTCTTCGCTCTTATCTCTTATTGAAGTCCATTTTGTCTGATAATTGGATTTCTTTGTTGATTGGTTGATTTGCCATATTTTCTGTCTTCATTCTTACACCCAACACTTTACACACTTCTTAGGAGATTTCCTTGGCTTTGTATTCCAAACCTTTTGTTGATTTTCAGTTTCTTTTAAGAACATATAATAACGTTTTTCAAAAGATTTCTATTCTCTTTAAAAAAAAGTACTGCCTGTGTTTTCCTACCTAGATTAATTCTGTCTTCATGCAGCTATTTGTGATAGAGAAGTGTTATTTTTCTCCCTGCAAACTTTTATTAATGAACATGGTCTTTGAAGACTGATGCTTGAATAATCTTGTTTAAAGTTCTGTGTATATGAACAAGTTTTGCTGACTGTAATCTTGCTTGCAGTCTGATGGTACAGGTGAGGTATTTACAATTAAATTGTTGTCATAACAGAAATTACTAAATTTTTTCTATTTTAACCACCCCCCCCCTTTGATTTTAAGAAACAGAACCACTTCTGGTTTATCATTTTAAATATCAGCTGGACACATCACTTTTCACTAGAGCCTACCTGTCTTGGAGCAACTTTCGAATGAATGCAACTTCCTGATCAGTCACTTAGAAAAGAAACTGCTTGACAAAGTCATAGATACAGAGAATAAATAGGTGGTTACCAGAGGGGAGAGGGGTAGGGGAAGGAAATAAACAGATGTGGGGGGGATTAAAAGGTACAAGGGTTTCCCTGGTGGCTCAGTTGGTAAAGAATCCTGCTGCAGTGTGGGAGACCTGGGTTCGATCCCTGTGGTGGGACAATCCCCTGGAGATGGGAACGGCTACCCACTCCAGTTTTCTGGCCTGGAAAATTCCATGGATAGTATAGTCCAGAGGGTCGCAAAGAGTTGGACACGGCTGAGTGACTTTCACTTTCACTTTTAAAAGGTACAAATTTCCAGTTGTAGAATAAATTAGCCATCTGTATGAAATGTATAGTGTGGGGAATACAGTAACTATGTTATATTTTTGTATAATGAGGTTTCCTAACTGTACTTATCATGGTGATCATTTTGAAATGCTTAGAAATACAAATTATCATGTGTAACAGGAACACTAAATTATCATGTGTACCATAGTGTTGTTGTAAATCAATATACTTCAGAAACAAACCAACAAAGAAAAAGAGATCAGATTGAGATGATTGGATGAAAGCAGTCAAGAGGTACACATTTCTAGTAAAAAGATAAATCTGTACTAGCGATGTGATGTGGGCTTGCCAGTTGGATCAGTGTAAAGAATCTGCAGAAGACTCAAGAGCCACAGGTTCAATCGCTGGGTCAGGAGGAGGAAATGGCAACCTGCACCAGTATTCTTGCCTGGAAAATTCCGTGGACAGAGGAGCCTGGCAGGCTACAGTCCATGGGGTCACAAGGAGTTGGACACGACTGAGCACATTCACACACAGGGATGTAATGTACTACATGATAAATGTAATGTACGTTATATGAAACATTTGTTACATTGAAAATGTTATGTGCTATCACACATGCTGTATGTTATATATGAAAGTGTTAAGAGAGTAAATCTTAAGGGTTTTATCACAAGAAAAAATTTTTTCTATTACTTTAATTTTGTATCTATATGAGATGATAGATGTTCATTAAACTTAATGTGATAATCATTTGGTGATGTATATAAATCAAATCATTATGCTGTACACTTTAAACCTACACAGTAGTATGTGTTAATTATATCTCTGTAAACGATGTGAGAGTTGGACTGTGAAGAAAGCTGAGCACCGAAGAATCGATGCTTTGGAACTGTGGTGTTGGAGAAGACTCTTGAGAGTCCGCTTGGACTGCAAAGAGATCCAACCAGTCCATCCTAAAAGAGATCAGTCCTGGGTGTTCTTTGGAAGGACTGATGCTGAAGCTGAAACTCCAATACTTTGGCCACCTCAGGTGAAGAGTTGACTCATTGGAAAAAACCCTGATGCTGGGAGGGATTGGGGGCAGGAGAAGAAGGGGACCATAGAGGATGAGATAGTTGGATGGCATCACCGACTTGACGGACATGAGTTTGAGTGAACTCCAGGAGTTGATGATGGACAGGGAGGCCTGGCGTGCTGTGATTTATAGGGTCGCAAAGAGTTGGACACGACTGAGCGACTGAAATGAACTGAACT
The DNA here is from genome assembly GCF_023091745.1 of Budorcas taxicolor. Lineage (NCBI taxonomy): Eukaryota > Metazoa > Chordata > Mammalia > Artiodactyla > Bovidae > Budorcas > Budorcas taxicolor. Next base: position 6,788,329 of record NC_068925.1, read on the forward strand.
GAAATGAAACATGGGAAGGGGTTGGGAGTAAGAAGCTGCTTGCTCTTTGCTTCCTTTATCCCCAGAGTCAGGGCTGAAATGCAGACATAGTGCTGGTGAGCCAATTTCCGCCGTGCTTAATTGCAGCCATGAAATTAAAAGACGCTTACTCCTTGGAAGGAAAGTTATGACCAACCTAGATAGCATATTCAAAAGCAGAGACATTACTTTGCCGACTAAGGTCCGTCTAATCAAGGCTATGGTTTTTCCTGTGGTCATGTATGGATGTGAGATTTGGACTGTGAGGAAAGCTGAGCACCGAAGAATTGATGCTTTGGAACTGTGGTGTTGGAGAAGACTCTTGAGAGTCCCTTGGACTGCAAGGAGATCCAACCAGTCCATTCTGAAGGAGATCAGCCCTGGGATTTCTTTGGAAGGAATGATGCTAAAGCTGAAACTCCAGTACTTTGGCCACCTCATGTGAAGAATTGACTCATTGGAAAAGACTCTGATGCTGGGAGGGATTGGAGGCAGGAGGAGAAGGGGACGACCGAAGTTGAGATGGCTGGATGGCATCACTGACTCGATGGACGCGAGTCTGAGTGAACTCCGGGAGTTGGTGATGGACAGGGAGGCCTGGCGTGCTGCAATTCATGGGGTCGCAAAGAGTTGGACATGACTGAGCGACTGAACTGAACTGAACTAGGAGGATAGCATCCTGTGGGATGCTGAAGCAACAAGGAAGAAGGAATCTGGTCTTTGGTTGAAGTACTGCTCTTCATCCTGTTCAAAGTGCCAGATGTCTTGCTGCTCACACCGTCTGCACTGTTTGCTGAACCCAGGGTGGGCAAGGTGTGAGCTGGGAGGATGAAAGAAGATGCGAGAACCGCAGGGACTGCAGAGGTGTTTATTCTCTTTTGGCTGGCACGGCAGCTGTAGCAGCAGACATAACATAACACAGCCGCTCTCCTGGCTGACACAACAGCCATAACACAGTATTCTCTCCTGGCTGATGCAGCAGCCCTGGAAGTATTCACATTATATTCTCTCTGCTTGTGGCTGACCTAACAGATGCAGCAGTAATTCCTGCCACTGTATTGGTGGAGCTCATATATCTGCGCAGCACAAGGCAGTCGTGTGCAGGGCTACAAATGATCTCACCTGTTACATAGCCATTATTTACAAAACTTTGGGCGAGAGAGCCTGAACACGCCATCTTGGCTAATTTCCCCACTGTTGATCATGTGGTCAGAACAGCTGACTGTCCTAAATGCCTTTAATGACTCCTCTTTCGTGAAAGACAAATAAATTTCTGTCTACTTTGAGCCACTGAGCTTTTGGATGGCCTATTTCCTGACAAGTAGACGGTGAAGGTGAAAGTGGAAGTTGCTCCATCGTGTCCGGTTCTTTGGGACCCCATGGACGGTAAAGTCCATAGAATTCTCCAGGCCAGAATACTGGAGTGGGTAGTCTTTCCCTTCTCCAAGGGATCTTCCCAACCCAGGGATCGAACCCAGGTCTCCCGCATTGTGGGCAGATTCTTTTCCACCTGAGCCACAAGAGAAGCCCAAGTACAGGGTAGGGACTCCCCAGATATCAGTGTATTAGTGTTTTCTCTGTTGCTGTCCCAGGTCTCCAGAGAAACGGTTTCTGGTCTTCTGCCTGCTTGTTTACTTGAACTTCTATCATGCAAGATGGAAAGGTTACTGCTTCTATATTCTCTTTGAATTCTGTTTTCTCCCTCCACCTCCTGGTCTATTTCCATCACATTACTTCTGCACTATCAACTCTGAGAGAACTTTCAGTCTTTCCTGAGATAATTGCTCCCTTTCTTAGAATGCAGAGGATTTGCATTTATCTCTTTGTTTTAACAGCGTTTTCCCTTCCACTATGATTAGTTCATCTTTGTATTTCACTCAGAGGTTTGCTCATAGTGGTGCTGAATAATTATATTGGGAGTAAAAGTGTATGCAGTTATGTGAAATGTTAATTTGGTGCTAAAGTTTAGTTCGGCCTAAGAGAAGTCAATTACAAAGCCTCTGCTGCCAAATATTTTCTGACCACAGGAAAATGAATTACAATGAAGTGAATTATTTCTATTTTAGATTTAATAACCTTGGGGAGAAGTAAATTGGTAAATCATAGGTTCTGTCAAGAAAAATTTTAGCTAAAGGGAGGCTATATTGATTGTACTGCCATTTTGTATTTATGGGAACCAAAAACAGGGCATGCTATTTTCTAAAATTCATCTGAATTCAGGAATTATTCTTCCTAGTTCTTTCACCAATTTTAGGCAAATAATAAATTTTCTGGTACGATAATGAGTCTATTTGCATATTTAAAAATTTGATGAGTCCTCCTTCCTATGTTCAAAGTATACTGAAATAGTCTACATGAGTTTACGTAATTTAAAATTTTTATTTCTGAAAATATTTGTTTTTCTTAAAACCATTAGATGTCATCTAGCTCACCTGACAGGAGCTTGGGTATTATAAGTTTTAAATTATATCCATTTTTAATGTGTACCAAAATGTACATGTATCCATCTGGGTTTGATCTGGAAAGAAAGAAATGACACAGTGATTTAAATGGGGAAAGTTTAATATAAGGAATGGTGAAATTTTGATATAAGAGAAACTTTAGGCTTTAAGAAAACTCCATATGTTTCACTAGGGCAGCAGGAAGGTACTCAAGCAGGACAAACTTCAAAGGGGGTCCTTTTCTGATGTTTGGGTTTAGATCTTGTTGGAAAAGGCATAATTGTAACCTATTAGATGCCAGAGAAGTTCAGTAAGTTGCCTGAACCGGAGCTGGTCCTTAGAAACCAGCCCTTGGGCGTGCAGGCAGAGTAACAGAGCTGCAGCTGGTGACTGCTTGTGGGCCTGCAGCTGGCCTGGGGCACTAGAGCATTCTTTGTTTGTGCAGTGGCTGCCCGTGGTAGCCAGGAGCATAGGTGTGCAGAGTGACAGGGAACCCAGTTGCAAGCCTACAAGACAGAGATGGGTGTAGGCACATGGCAACTGGCAGCCAGGTGTGCAGACATCCAGACAGAGTGCTGGTATGGCAGAAGGGCTGGCATAGCATCCCTGACAGGAGAACCTATAGGAAGTTGGTGGCCAGGCCAGTTCACGGCTGCAAAATAACCATGAAATTCTGCATTCTGGGCAAGGACTGGGGCTGACTGCTGCTAGATAACCTCACACTCACAATGCTAACCTACTGTGAAGCAGCAGGAAACAGCAGGAGATACCTTCTTCCTACAATGTTCCCTTAGCACTCTCTGCTGAGAAAGCTTAGCATCATGTTCACTGCAAAGGGGAAATGTTCATTATCACAGTTGTCTGTAATTGGAGCCAAAGGGCAATATAGTGATAATGGGCAGAGAATTTATACCTTAAAGTTGCTAAAACAGAAATGTGAAGTCAAGACACTCCATGATTGCTTCAGAATTAAATCTATAAAGAAGGAAATACTGGAAGAGAAGCAGAAAATTCATTAAAACTTAAGTTTATTTACTTACTTTAATTTTTGACTGCACCACATGGCATGTGGGATTGTAGTTCCCCAACCAGGGACTGAACCCATGCTCCCAGCAGTGGAAGTGAGGCGTCTGAACCGCTGGACTGCCAGGGAAGTCCCAAAACTTAGATTCATAATCTAAACATTCCATCAAGGAAAAAATGAGAAATGGTTATATATTTCCTGTTGGTTGATAAAACTAAACATATTTCTGACAGAGGGCCATATTTGCTCTTACTAAAACATGTAATATTAAATAGAAAATTATAATTGATCTCAGGTTACTTTATAAGAAATGAATAACATCATGGACAACACCATCACCAACTGCAAAGCTCTTCTTTCAATAGCCAAAGGTATAGCCTTTTATAAGAACTGAGTTGGTTGATCTATTAAAGCATAAGTTGAGATTGATGCATTTGAAAGGAGGTAAGCTCCATCACTTCATGGGAAATAGATGGGGAAACAGTGGAAACAGTGTCAGACTTTATTTTTTTGGGCTCCAAAATCACTGCAGATGGTGACTGCAGCCATGAAATTGAAAGACGCTTACTCCTTGGAAGGAAAGTTATGACCAACCTAGATAGCATATTCAAAAGCAGAGACATTACTTTGCCGACTAAGGTCCGTCTAGTCAAGGCTATGGTTTTTCCTGTGGTCATGTATGGATGTGAGGGTTGGACTGTGAAGAAGGCTGAGCACCGAATAATTGATGCTTTGGAACTGTGGTGTTGGAGAGGACTCTTGAGAGTCCCTTGGACTGCAAGGACATCCAACCAGTCCATTCTGAAGGAGATCAGCCCTGGGATTTCTTTGGAAGGAATGATGCTAAAGCTGAAGCTCCAGTACTTTGGCCACCTCATGCGAAGAATTGACTCATTGGAAAAGACTCTGATGCTGGGAGGGATTGAGGGCAGGAGGAGAAGGGGCCGACCGAGGATGAGATGGCTGGATGGCATCAAGGACTTGATGGACGTGAGTCTAAGTGAACTCTGGGAGATGGTGATGACAGGGAGGCCTGGCGTGCTGTGATTCATGGGGTCGCTAAGAGTAGGACACGACTGAGCGACTGAACTGAAGCTACTGATATTCAGATAAATAGCTACTAAAGCTCTACTTTGAAACAAAGATAGACCATGGAATACATAGAGAAATGAATAAATAGCATCTCCATTAGATTTGTGGTTCTCCAATTTGTTGCATATGAGAATCACTAGGGCCATTTCAGGAATATTTCAGATCCTCGAAGCCTTACCAGGTGTATTTCTTTAGGGGACAGAGCCTGAGAATCTGGATTTTTAACCACCATAAGGCATTTTGGGGGAACTACCTCACCTAAATTTGCAATCTCTCCGTGTCGGCATCTGATAATTATTCACAAGTTGATACAGTGTTTCAAAGGCTCACCTCCCTTGACCTTGATCTTCCATCTTTTGCGTGCCTGGGGGATCTGCTGTAACTTCTGATGCCACTGCGTCCCAGGTCAGCTTGTCCCTCCACCCAGTCCTGGCCCCGTCATGCCTTTAAGGCATTGTTCCTGAAAGGACTCCTGAATGACCCATCTGCGTGCAGCCTCCACCTTTGAATCTATTTCTCAGGAAATGGAATGTATGAACTATTCATCAGTTAACCCAACCTATGAAATATCTCCTTTTTTGATTTACTTGTTCTTTGTCCACATTTTTATGTGCTAGTTCTATTTTTGGAATGATTTGTAAAAAAGTCTTTTCTCTTTATAGCATTGTCTTAATTTGTTATATATGTTTTAATTATTTTGTTATCTTTTCTACTGTTTAAGGTGTAAGTGGTGTAAAAATTATACTTGAGTTAAGCATTTTCCTCTTTGTTTTCACCTTTGATATTGTGTTTAAAACTTTATACCCCCAAAATATGTGGTTCTACATGGACATTGAGAATGCTCTCCAAAGACAAAAAATCCATAGACAAAAGAAAAAACAAAAAATTCATGGATAAAAACAATCTTCAAGGATTGCCTGCAATTAGATCCATAAGAAGAGGACATGTCAGAAAAGTAAATCGTGAACAAAATGACAAAGGGACAGAGTGAGAATCAGAAGGAACAGACTGGGGATTCTAACCGTTACTTCTGAAGTTTTGCTATAAAGAAGAAAATATTAAAGATCTCATCAGCAAATGCATAAATGCCCTCACACTGAAATTACAAAGCCCTGAGAGGATCTGGCTCCAGCAAGAGGGCACATATAGTCAGAACACCTTTGTCATGGGTAATATTTGAGGATACAGATGTTTAATGATGACATTTGTATCACACTTTAAGGTCTAACAATCGATGTACCTATGTGATGGTTTTAATCAAGTCCTCACTTTTGAATCCAAATCTTTCAAGAGTGTTTGGAAACTAAGACAGTATAGATGCTCCTACTCAGCATGTGGGAGACTCTGGTTCAATATCATAGTATTTCTTACCTATTCAGTTTCTATCCACCTCTGAAACATATCTCCAATTTACTTCAGAAAGGCTCCAATTCTGTCTGCCACAACTTTGTCTTACATGATTATGTCATGCCTCCATTATTATCCTTCTTGATGTGTAGTGGTCACTTCCTTTATGTTATTTATAGTTTCATGAAATAAGTGTGCATCCTTAATTACTAGCTTGCATGCTCAGTCACTTGAGTCATGTCCGACTATTTGCAACCCCACAGACTGTAGCCCACCAGGTTCCTTTGTCCAGGGAATTTTCCAGGCAAAAATACTGGAGTGTGTTGCCTTTTCCTTCTCCAGGGGATCTTGCCAACCCAGGGTTCGAATCTTCATCTCCTACATTGGCAAGTGGACCTTGAACCACTGAGTCACCCAGGAAGTCCAATTACAAGCTTGGGGTTGATTTATTTCTTTTTATAATTGGGATCATGTAATATGTATTATGGGCTTCCCAGGTGGCTCAGTGGTAAAAGAACCCACCTGCCAATGCAGGAGACACAAGAGACACAGGTTGGACTCTTGGGTCAAGAAGGTCCCCTAGAGAAAGGCATGGCAACCCACTCCAGTATTCTTGCCTGGAGAAATACATAGACAGAGGAGCCTGGCGGGCTACAGTCCATGGGGTCACAAAGAGTTGGACAAAACTGAAGCGACTTAGCACACACATTCATGCACTGTCTCAATTGCTGCTGGTGAGATGAGCTTAAAGTGGATTTTATTTATGCATTGTTTAAACTTAATTATAGGAGCTAGTTCTTCGTCTAACACTCTGAGTTAGGAATAGCAGGTTTTAATGCTTTCATTTTTCAGCAAATAAAATCCAGTCCCCAGGACAGGAAGATATCATAGAACCAGCTTTCCTAGCCTCTAGTTCTACATTTTCTTTCCCAGTGAACACTGTTCCTTTTTTGGTTAGGTCATGGGAATCATCCTTCTAATTATCCCTCATGAATAAGGTAAGCAAAGGGAACAATGAACTATTATGACATGTTATCAATTTGAAGACTTGTTAAGGGGAAGGAGGAAATTAAATATCCACTGCCACTTTTCTCTGCAGTTAATTATTTGCAAGGACAATTAACGGTTACTTCTTATCTACACCAACCGCTCATTTTTACCTGACCAGCCAGCCACCAATCACATTGCTGGAACTCAGGATTTTCAGCTGAGCACTTGCTTGAAAGGCAAGGATGCTGTGATAAATTCTGTTATAGAGAGGGCTAAGAATATCTGAGATCAAAGGTAACTCATTCTGAGAGAAAGAAATCAAGGCAACACTGTGGAGTCTGTTTCTCGTTCAGAAACCTACAGGTAAGTAATTTACTAAGCACTCAGATTACCTTAAGGAAGAGACCGATGTTTTTGTCTGAGGAGTGAAGGCTTCAAAGGATAAGGCAGAGAGAAATAATCAAGTGTCTGTTCATCAGAAATCTTTTCAGGATTCCTGTGTTTTGTGGTAGAAAGAAAACGGTTTGTGGGACTTGAAAAATATTTAAAAAATTTTGAAGACTTGATTATTTGCTTATAGATGGGGAGAAAATAATGCCTACCAATGAAATAAATTGGAAAGTAAATCAGGAGTGTAAGATGCTATTTTTACTGATTCTAAAATATGTGTGTTTGTTGGTTTTCTGCCTATGTCTCACGTCTGGGAGAAGAAGCTGAAAGTAACTCAAATTTGCTGGAAAGACAAGGGTGGTCCAGTGAGGAAGTAGGGCATAGAAGGTCTGGTTTTCAGAACCTACATTCAGCAAATGTGTTAGGTTTCTCTTTGGAGATTTCATCTACCTGTCACCAGTCTTTGAAAGCAAAGATTTGTAGATAATAAGTGGATACTGGTAACCCTCTATTCAGTCTTTTAAGCATGAAATCATAGTCTTCCTCACCTCTTTTCTCTCCCTCACTTTCTGTAATTGGCATTGTTCTCTTCTGCCTTGAAATTCTCTTCTACCTTGGTTGAGCATGGCATACTTGCATTTTGGTTGTGAATTCATTCATTTCACCCACTCCTTTCCTTGGCTGCATCTGTTCTGACTTAAATTGGTAGTAAAAGGAGAGTGAAAGTAAAGTAGCTAGAATAAGCAGAAGCATTAAAAAAAAAACAAAAAACCCCAAAACTCAGAATGGATCTCAGACAAGCAGAAGAACTAAAATGGTGAAACACTTAGAAGTGTTTAACGCTTTTATTCCTAAACACATAGGAATAAAATCTTCACAATTGAGTTAGGCAATGGTTTCTTTGATAGTCAACAAAATTAAAAAATAAATTACAAATTCATCTAAATTAAAAACATTTGTGATTCAAAAGATACTATCAAGAATAAATAGAAATCCCACAGGATGACAAGTAACTTGTATCTGGAATATATAAAGACCTCATATAACTTAGAAACCAAAAGACAATTAACCCAATCAGAAATGAGCAAATGATTTTTAATAGAGATTTCTTATAAAGAAGGTATCCATATAATAATAAGCACATAAAAATAATCAACATCATTAGACATTAGAGAAATATAAATCAAACCCACAATGAGGTACCACTTCACACATACTAAGGTGGCTGAATTAAAAAAGACAACCAATTGCAAGTGTTGAGGGATAATGCAGAAAAACTGAAGCCCTCGTTCACTGCTGCTGGGAATGTAAAATGATGCAGTCACTTTGGAAAATTATTTGGCAGTTCATCAGTATATTAAACCTAGAGTCACTGTATGATCCAGCAATTCTAGTCCTAGAAGAAAGGAAATACACCCAAGGAAAAATGAAAACAAGTGTCTATGCACAAAAATGTACATGAATGTTCATAGCAGAATTATTCCTAATAGCTCAAAAGTGGAAACAACTCAAATGTCCATTAGCTAAAGGATGGATAAACAAGAGGTGGAATAGTCATAGAGCAGAATACTATTCAGTTATAAAAAGGAATGAAGTACTAAAGTTGTGATATCAATGAACCCTGAAACATTATACTAAGTGAAGGAACCAGTCACAAAAACCCACATACTGTATGATTCTGTTTATATGAAAAGTCTGGAATAGACAGATCCACAGAGATGGAAAGTAAGTTAGTGGTTGCCAGGGCCTGGGAGGGAGATAGACGTGGGGAGTGACTGCTAATGGGTATAGCATTTCTTTGGGAGTGATAAAAATATTCAAAAATCAGACGGTGGTAATGGTTATACAACTCTCTGAATGTACTAAGAGCCACAGATTTTATGCTTGAAGTAGGTGAAATTTGTGGTTTGTGAATTATTTCTCAGTAAAGCTTTTTATAAAATGATTACATGTGGGATGAAAGAGGGTAGAATAAGGTTTTTATTTTATAAGATTTTTATTAACATACATGCTCCATAAAAACCAGAGATAGCTGGGCACGGAGATCTGTGAATGATTCATGGATGATGGTCAGAGTCAGGGAGCTGATGAGTTCCTCCCAGAAAGACAGTTAAGGTGAGGGAAGAAGCAGCCCAGGATAGAGCTTCACGGGTGCCCCATGCTCTGGGTATGTGACTGGGTTTCTCTATTACCACGAGCCATAGTGAAGGCCAGACCAAGGCTTCTGGCTGAAGTCCAGTGTGCCTTCCTCTGCACCAGGGCTGAGTTAAAGACTCCTGGAATTGCAGCCACCGGTCGTTATAAGTTTAGATCATTATTGTGATGATGTTTTGTCTTCTAGGAGTTCACCTTCTAGCAAAGTCACATGCTAATTCCAGTTCTGTTCCTTTCTTCCCTAGGTTTAACAACTGCCAGCACCGCGGCAGTTTCAGTGACTATGCCAAGCCCTTTACAGAAAATATTTTTATTTAATTTTCTCAACAATTCTGAGAGAATTGTGTAGTTTTTTATAGAGGAAATTTGAGCTTAGAGAGCTGAGTATCTTGCCATGGGAACACATTTCCTATGTGGTAGAACCAGGAGTAAAACCCACATGGCCTGGGCCTGATTCTAGAGCTCACACGTGGCTACTGGCCACACACTGTCCTCCTCTGTAGATAGCACTTTGGCTGTGGCCTAAATAGGTTGAGATAAAATGAGCGAAATAATTTCCCATCACTTTCCATTCGCTATCATTGCCTAACTTGGCAGTGAGCTGCAGAGAAAGAAGAAACATTTTTTATTCCTCTCTCATTCTCTGTTTACTGGTCTTATGCCGTTGCTTTCCATTAACTGGTTGATGACATTGACTCAGGTTAAAGATGGGAAAGGGGAACCTTGGAACCTACAATAAAATCACCTGGTAGTATCTTATTAAAATAAAGAGATGCTGGTTCAATCCATTGGTCAGGAAGAGCTCCTGGAGAAGGAAATAACAACCCATTCTTGACTGGGAAATCCCATCTGTCCATGGAGTCGCAAAAGAGTCGAACACACCTTAGTGACTAAACAACATCTTTAAGATAAATGCAATCTGACCAAACACACACACACACACACACACACACACACACACACACACACACACGGATAGAAATGGACATGAAGCATTTTTTCATTTTTCCTCTTTAAAGCATATTTTGTCACTGTATACTTTTGAAATTAAATTTAGAAAATATTTGTTCAGCACCTTTTCTGTGCAGGGCGGTGATAAATGAGAGGGTTTTCACCCTCTCACTTCAAAGAGTTTATGGTTTAGCTGAAAGACAGACTTTTGATGTTAGCTGTAATCCAAGTCGCAATTAGAATTATGAGCACTAAATTGTAACTGGAATATGGAGGCTGAAATTTCGGATAGGACCAATGTTTGAGATGTGTCTAGAAAATGAGTGGGATTTAATGGAGGAAAGGGTGAAAGAGCTGATGATGTAGATAGGTAAGATGTGAACTAGTAAGACAGTGGAAAAGTGTTTGAAAATTTCAGAATATATTGAAGAATTCAAATATTTTTCAATTGAAGATAGTCATGAGAATATACTTTTTAACATCATTTTATGACTGTCCAATGCACTGATCACATGGCAGAGCTATTATTTATAATGAGTGCATTCAATGCATACATTTTTCTTATAAATTTAAGTATAAATACGGAGTTATTTAGAAGGCATTTTCACTTAAAGTGTCATTACAAAAATTTAAAGCCATTTACTTTTTTTGCCAACATTTTAGTATTTTAAGACTTTTTATTCCTTTCATTAAATGACCAGTTTACTATAACTAGCAAATTACTGGCTTACTGACAAACTACAGTTTTTTCTTTTTCCTTGGGAAGATTTTAATACTTCTGAATACTTCTGTGAGCTTGGAGTTTGGTTTTCATCATGTACAAATTGTCTTGTGACAGCTCCCTCTGCCTTAGAGGAAGGTGGTAAGGAGACAGCCCAGATGGGGACTAGACAAAGGCGGTCAGTGGTCCCGCCTCTCCTGGGGCTGTCCCAGTTTTAGTACTGAAAGCCTCACATCCTAGAAGACCCCCTCAGTCTCAAGCAAACAGATGGTGACCCTGTGCCGCAGAAGTGGAGTGATGTGAATGCCGCAGAGATTTAGATTTCTATTTCTGCATGCTTGTAGAACAGGCTGACTCATTCCGTATATACTCAACATTACTTGTTATAGACAAATTTGCTATTGTGTTGATTGAATTTTTGGCAGAATTGAAGTCATGAACAGAGCATGTGGAATGAGGCGGGAGGATTGGGTGAACATGCAGGAGATAAGTTTGGAGGAGTGGTGTGATTGCAAGATTTAGAAAGTTAGTGTGACTTGAGTCTTCACTCAATCAAAGAGCTAAGCTGCTGCTAAAATAGATAGCTAGTGGAAAGTTACTCTATATCACTGGCGGCTCAACCTGGTGCTCTGTGACAACCTAGATGAATGGGATGGGGTGTTCAAGAGGGTGGAGGCATATGTATACTTATGGCTGATTCACGTTGTTGTATGGCAGAAACCAACACAACATTGTAAAGCAATTATCCTCCAATTAAAAATTTAAAAAATGAGCAAAGCATGTGAATAGATATTTCACCAAGGAAGAGATACAGATGGCCAATGAGCACATGAAAAGTTGTACAGCATAATTAATCACAGGGGGACACAAATCAAAACCACAGTGAGATCCCACTGCACATCCGTGAGGATGACTGTCATCCATAGACCAACAGTGACAGGTCTTGGTGAGGATGCAGAGAAATTGGAATCCCTCAAGCTGCTGGTGGGAATGTGACATGGTGCAGCTGTCATGGAGAACACTTGGGCAGTTCCCTTCAGCAGTCAAACAACTTACCACATGACCTAGCCATTCCATTCCTAGGCATCCTCTAGAAGAACTGCAAACACCTGTCCTCACAATGACTTGCACACCATGTGCACAGTAGCTCTAGCTTCAACCCCACATAGAAAAATACCCAAATGCCTATTTATGGATGAATGGATAAGCACATACTGATGCAGTTGTAGTGTATTATTCAGGAATACAAAGGAAGCACCAATATAGCACGAACACACACAACAATATGGATATATCTCATAATAATTCTATGAGAGTGAGAAACCAGACAAATAAGAGTATACCTGTATGTTTCTGGTCACACAGCTTTCTAGAAAATGCAAACTATCCTTCAGTGACAGACAGCAGGCCAGAGGTTGCTGGGGAAGGGTGTGGAGGGAACTGGAAGAGGCTGGAGGGCTGGATGACGAGGGAAAGACTGTGGTTGATGAAGGTGAACTGTCTTCACTGGAGCAGTGGCTTCACAGGTGCCACAAGGATTAAACCACCAGATTGCACATTTGAACATAGGTTTATTGCATACAAAATACACCTAAACAAAATATTCAAAGGAGGGAGGAAATCATGTAGTAGCAATCTTTTCTTTTATGGATTCAGGATCTCATGACATTTTTCTCCTAGTATATTTTTGAAAGACTGGGCAAAGATTTCTTATGAACAACATCTCAGATAGTTTCATTTTTCATGTGCATATAACTCCATTAGGAATTTGTTTGAAATACTGTGAGGTAGAAATCCAGCTATTTCCCCCAATTAGGTCAACACTATTCATTGTAAAAATTCATCTTTCTACCCTTACTTGAAATGCTACCTTTATCACATAACAAACTGTGTATACATTTGGAAAAAAAGAGAGTTAAGCTGCTGCGTACAATGTGAGAGGTACCATAAGCTTCCCCGCCCAGCAAGGAGCACAGTGACAGCTTTGGGAAAAATAGAAAACTGCTTTGACTTAAGTGGGCATCTGCTGACAATTAGTATAATTCAGGGTTAATGGTAATATGAAACCATCTCAATCTATGTCAGTTTTTAGAGTAAAAAGTGAAATTTTGTATTTTACTAAAAGTTAATTTCATATATCAGGCTTCCCAGGTGACTCAGTGGTAAAGAGTGATAAACAAGCAGGAGATGCAGGTTCAGTCCCTGGGTTGGGACAATCCTCTAGAGAAGGAAATGGTAACCCACTCCAGTATTCTTGCCTGGGAAATGCCACTGACAGAGGAGCCTGGCAGGCTACAGTCTGTGTGATTGCAAAGAGTTGGACGTGACTTAGTGATTAAACAACAACAATTGTATATATCACTTTAGATATAAAGACTATTTCTTAAGTAAACTAAGATATGTGAGGTTTTATCCCCCAATTAAGGGGTAAAAACGGCCCAATAGGGCCAGCCATTAAAGAGGTCTCTGATTAATGAATGACCAGAACCAAGAAAAACACCAGGTATGCCTCTCCCCTTTCCTCCTTCCTTCCTTTCTCCCCCTCTCTTCTCTTTCCCTCCCTCTCTCTTTCCTTTCTTTTTGGTGGCAAAACCGATGCTTTGAAAAGTTTGAATTGACCCGAAGGATTACTGTTCTTGTTGATAGCTGCCATAAGAAACGTACATAGCTATAGATAGATATATAAGTTGGTAAATAATAGATAGATCAGTAGGTGTAACTCCTTTCCTCTGTCTCATCATTTCTCACTTTTCTTTCATTTGCTTCCACTTCCCTGATTCCTGTGCCATTTCCTTGTTCAGAGCATCTCCATTGGTTTATCTGGCCAACTGCAATAATTTTCTTAATCTCCCTGTCTCCTCTCTCTGCCTCTTTCAATCTATCTTGTTCACAGCTGTCATAGTGATCCCCAGAGCACAGTAATCACGTCACTTAAAAAAATCAATGGCTGTCCATTACCTATCCAAACTCCTAACCTTGGCACTGAAAACTCAATAAATCCCAGTTCTAATCAGTCCTATCCTTCACCATTTTGTCTCTACCACACATTCCTTACCTGCCAAAGAAATGGAAGCACTAATTAATATTGCCCAGAAATAATCTTTATCTTATATACCTCACTGTTATGTTTTTCTATATCTTCATTTTTGACATAAAATGTCTTGCATCCAATGCTCCAATTTCATAGCAGTGTCTGCCACCTCAGATGCAGCCATGTCCATAAAGCCCACTCCCATTTCTTTACCTGGAATTAGCTATCCTCCTGAGGATGCTCCTGAAACAGATATATGCTATCTTTTATTGCAAATATTCGTGCTTAATGTTTTATCTTCTGCACTCAATTGTAATCTCCTTGAAGGGATGGTTCCCATGAGATTTTTTGTAGCCCTTTACAAGGAGAAATTCAATAACTATTTATTAAGATGAGTTCTTCCAATAGAGAGATATTGAGGAAACATCAGATCATGCATCCTCTAAGAGTTCCACATGGGGTCCTTGACACAAAAAGGAAAATGGCAGCCAGGCCCTTCTCTGGGCTGTGGAAAGTCTCTGATCCAACTCTATTACAAATGACCTTGGTCGCTGGTCTGTTGGCTTCTGTTTTTGGTGAGTAATGGGAAAATGAGGTCAGATTGTCACCATACAACTGAGTTCATCAGCACATCCTATTGTAAGGGTTGTCTAAAAAATACCCATCCTTAACATTGTGGAGTGTATTTGACCACTTGAAATTTAGGGAAATTTATTATAACCCACTGCCTTCCCCCAGCACTAAAGGTTTATTATGGTCACTTTTAATACTCCTTTTTAGAGCTTTCTCTCCAGGGACCTTTCAAAAGATCTAACCACAAAGCAAATCATGATTTGGAATAAACACATATTATCTGCCACCTGACCATGAAGAGTTTTCATTGCCTGTGTGGTTCTTTAGAAAGTAGTGAATTGGGTGTAATTATGCTGGGGCTCCCATCCCTTTATTTAATTATTCCAAGGGAGGTAGAATTAAGGCTTTACTTTTTAAGGATTTAATGACTCTCTACCTTGTGATGCTTTTTGAAAAACATTTTATTTTCAGATACATAGTCTATTTAAAATCATGTGTAAAATAGCTAGCTGGTGAGAAGTTGCTACATAACCCAGGGAGACAAGCCTGGCATTCTGCGATGACCTGGAAGGGTGGGATGGGGGGAAGGGACACATATATAACTACGGCTGATCGCATTGTTGTATGGCAGAAACCAACACGACATCATGAACAATTTTCCTCCAATTAAAAAACAAGTTTAAAAAAGAACTAGTAGAGGGAAAAAAAGAAAAAAAAAACCACAAAATCCCAAAGGTCCAAAAGGACATAAGGAAATGTCTCCTCATTTTTGACTCCTGAGCCGACTAATCTTATATATTGCTATTATTGCTAAAATATATATTATTTCTCAGGCAAGAAGATAGGATTACATGGCAAGGTATAAATGCCAGTGTTCTGAATATGTAGATTAGGGAATCTAATAGAATGATGAAATTCATGTCTGTTCATCCATTTTCTGACAGATTATCACATATATGGGAGAGGAAGGATGAATTTTTCTGCCTTTTTCCATTATTATTTTCATTGTTATCAAACAACAAACATGCATTATAGATTGTTTACTATGTTTTCACTGAACAGCAGAGTAGCAGGAGTCATGATAAAGAGGAGCATGATCTCTGCTCTAAAAGTCCTATTACTGAATGATTGAGGTGCTATGTCCTAATCTATAACTTGATTCTCCTTGTCATTTTGGTATCCAGGAGACTGTGGTCCTCCACCTAATTTACAGTTTGCTTCTCCAAACAAGTTGAATAACAAAGACTTGAAAACTGGAACTACACTGAAGTACACCTGCCTTCCTGGTTATAGCAGAATCAGTTCAAGTTCAGTTACTTGTAATGATAGAGGCTCATGGTACTATCATGTTTTTTTGTGCTAGTAGGTATCAAAGTTTATTTTTCTCACCTGTCAGTTCAGTCGCTCAATCATGTCTGACTCTGCGACCCCATGGACTGCAGAACCCCAGGCTTCCCTGTCCATCACCAGTGCTCGGAGCTTGCTCAAGCTCATGTCCATCCAGTCGGTGATGCCATCCAATCATCTAGTTCTCTGTCATCCCTTTCTCCTCCTGCCTTCAACCTTTCCTGTCCATCCAGTCAGTGATGCCATCCAATCATCTAGTTCACTGTCATTCCCTTCTCCTCCTGCCTTCAACCTTTCCCAGCATCAGGTCTTTTCTAATGAGTCAGTTCCTCCAACAGGTGGCCAAAGTGTTGGATTTTCAGCGTTAGTATCAGTCTTTCCAATGAATATTCAGGGATGATTTCCTTTAGGATTGACTGGTTGGATCTCCTTGCAGTCCAAGGGACTCTCAAGAGTCTTCTCCAACACCACAGTTCAAAAGCATCAATTCTTTGGCTCTCAGCTTTCCTTATAGTCCAAGCTGTATATCCATTGTACTTTTGTGTTTATTTGGGGGGGAAAGTTCTCTTAGGAACTTAATAAATTCTTTAATTCAAAGACTACTTTGATGAAAGTAGTCTTCAAAATTAACATCACCTATAGTAATTGAAGCCAGTATTTGGAGCCAGTCAGTTGGGAATATACACAGATATTTTGCTAACAGTAAAAATAAAGAATCTTTTCCCTTCTCTTGTTTCCCTGTGACCAAGGACAGATATTTTTAGAACATACTTTACATAACTTGTCCATCCTTTATTATCACAATGATCTAACTGAGGCACCAAATATAAGCATATTTTTTCTTCTTTTTAAAATTTTTAAAATATTCAAAAAATGGGATAAATGTTTACTTTTATTTTTCCTCAAAATATAAAGTTCAGTAAGTCAGGGTGATGTATGGCAAAACCCACAATACTGTAAAGTAATTAGCCTCCAATTAAAATAAATAAATTTATATTAAAAATTATTAAAAAAGAAGTTTTGAAAAAATTTTCTGTGTTTATGTGGAAGTAGCAGTTAAAGCTGATCAATCAGACTTTCCCCCCCAATTACTGCCGTTCAGTAATTGTAATCAGTCATTAATTTCATTTTCTTCCTAGAGAAGCAATGCAGAAACCTAGCAGACTTACCCAGTGGGAAAGTGGAAGTTAAGACAGATTTTCTTTTTGGTTCAACTGTAGAATTCAGCTGCTCAGAGGGGTAAGTATAAGGTAATCCAGAAGCAATACTTTTCCTTGCTAATTTTTTATATGTAGAGAATGCATTCACATATTTCAAAAATAAAATGATATAAAAAGGTATCATCCAGAATTCTTACTTCCTGTCCATCTCATTCCTCTCTGCCCTCTGACAAGCAGTGACTTTAGTTTCTGATTTATCTTCTTAGTTTTTATGTATGTAAATACAGATGAGTACTTTATCACACAGAAGACAGATGACTACCCATGTTAGTTTGAACCTTACTTTTATTTTGTTCACTTAACAATATTGCCATGGGTTGAACATTTGTATTCTTCCCAAATTTATATGTTGAACCCTGATTTTCAGTGTGATAGTATTTGGAGATAAGGCCTTTGGAAGTTAATTAAGTCATAAGAGTGGAGCCCACATGATGGGATTAGGGCCAATATAAGATGAAACACAGAGCTAGTTTCCTTTCTGTCTGTCTGCACCATGTGAGGACACAGCAAAATGACTGCCACTTACAATCCAGGAGGAGGGTTCTTGCTGGAACATGGTCATGCTGGTGTCCTGATCTCCAACTTCCAGAACTGTGAGAAATAAATTTCTGTTGTTTAAACCATTAATCTATGGTATTCCATTATAGCACCTTGGACTAAGATACATATGTACTGGAGATCTTTGATATTCATGTGCTGTTTCCTCATTCTGTGCCTATATGTTTACAGCTGTATAGTTTTTCAGTGGATGAATCATAGCTTATCATAGTTTGTTTAATGGTTCTTATTGATAGAATTTGTGAGTTTCTATTCTTGTGTTATTACTTCCAATGCCCTGATGCATAATTTTCTGTACATGATATTTTGCATGCATGCGGTTATGTCTGTAGGAAAAATTCCCAGAAGTAAGATTACTGGATCACAGAGACAACACTTTAAAATATTGATAAATATTGCTAAATTTCTCTTCACAGACTTTGTACAATTTTGTAATGCAAACAAACATCTATTTTCTCACCATCTCTTCAATTGAGGATTGCCCATTTAGATAAGAAAATAAAACTTCCTTGTAGTTTTTAAAAACTTATTAATTTGATATGTATAGGTTGATATGCAGTCATAAGAAACAGCAAAGAGAGATTCTGTACATTATTGTTCCAGTTTGTCCCAGTGGTACTGTCTTCCATGACTGTAGTACAGTATCACAATCAAGAAATTGACACTGATATAATTCATTAACCTTATTCAGATTTCATTTCTCTCTCTCTCTGTGTGAGACTTTATTGCTGAGACCATATTCCATGATATGAAATTTGTTTAGCCATTCACTTGTTGAAAACATTTGCATATAGGTTTTGTGTGTGTGTATATGTGAACTTAAGTCTTCATTTTTTTCTGGGATAGATATGTAGGTGGGTCATATAATAGTCACACATTTAATTTTTAAAGGAAATTGCCTGTTTTCCAGAGAGGTCAAACCATTTTATGTTTCCATCAGCAATGTCAGACTAATCCGTATCATCCACATCAGCATTTGATGTTGCCAAATATTTTCGCCACTTTGATAGATGTGGTGATATCTCACTGTGGTTTTAATTTGTATTTCTGTCATAGACATTGATGCTGAACTTCCTTTTATGTGCTTATTTGCCATTTGTATCCTCCTCCGTGATTGTTGTTCAGTCATTCAGTTGTGTCTGACTCTTTGCAACCCCATGGAGTGCAGCACACCAGGCTTCCCTGTCCTTCACCATCTGTGGGAGTTTGCTTAAACTTATGTCCATTGAGTCGGTGATGCCATACAACCATCTGATTCTCTGTTGTCCCTTTCTATCTCTGTTCATATCTTTTGCCCATTTTCTAACTGGATTATTTAGCTTTTTATCATTGAGTTTTGAGATTTTTTAAAAAATATATTCTGTATACTAGTTCTTTGTTGGATATATGATTTGCTAATGTTTTCCTCTTGAAGAGATCTCTAGTCTTTCCCATTCTGTTCTTTTCCTCTATTTCTTTGCATTGATTGCTGAAGAAGGCTTTCTTATCTCTTCTTGCTATTCTTTGGAACTCTGCATTCAGATGCTTATATCTTTCCTTTTCTCCTTTGCTTTTTGCCTCTCTTCTGTTCACAGCTATTTGTAAGGCCTCCCCAGACAGCCATTTTGCTTTTTTGCATTTCTTTTCTGTGTGGATGGTCTTGATCCCTGTCTCCTCTACCATGTCACGAACCGCATTCCATAGTTCATTGGGCACTCTATCTATCAGATCTAGACCCTTAAATCTATTTCTCACTTCCACTGTATAATCATAAGGGATTTGATTTAGGCCGTACCTAAATGGTCTAGCGGTTTTCCCTACTTTCTTCAATTTAAGTCTGAATTTGGCAGTAATGAGTTCATGATCTGAGCCACGGTCAGCTCCCTCCTGGTCTTGTTTTTGTTGACTGTATAGAGCTTCTCCATCTTTGGTTGCATAGAATACAATCAATCTGATTTCAGTGTTGACCATCTGGTGATGTCCATGTGTAGAGTCTTCTCTTGTGTTGTTGGAAGAGGGTGTTTGCTATGACCAGTGCATTTTCTTGGCAAAACTCTATTAGTCTTTGCCCTGCTTCATTCTGCATTCCAAGGCCAAATTTGCCTGTTACTCCAGGTGTTTCTTGGCTTCCTACTTTTGCATTCCAGTCCCCTATAATGAAAAGGACATCTTTTTTGGGTGTTAGTTCTAAAAGATCTTGTAGGTCTTCATAAAACCGTTCAGCTTCAGTTTCTTCAGTGTTACTCATTGGGGCATAGACTTGGATAACTGTGATATTGAATGGTTTGCCTTGGAGATGAACGGAGGTCATTCTGTCGTTTTTGAGATTGCATCCAAGTACTGCATTTTGGACTCTTTTGTTGACCATGATGGCTACCCCATTTCTTCTGAGAGATTCCTGCCTGCAGTAGTAGATGTAATGGTCATCTGAGTTAAATTCACCCATTCCAGTCCATTTTAGTTTGCTGATTCCTAGAATGTAGACGTTCACCCTTGCCATCTCTTGTTTGACCACTTCCAATTTGCCTTGATTCATGGACCTGACATTCCAGGTTCCTATGCAATATTGCTCTTTACAGCATCAAATCTTGCTTCTATCACCAGTCACATCCACACCTGGGTATTGTTTTTGCTTCGGCTCCATCCCTTCATTCTTTCTGGAGTTATTTCTCCACTGATCTCCAGTAGCATATTGGGCACCTAATGACCTGGGGAGTTCCTCTTTTGGTATCCTATCATTTTGCCTTTTCCTACTGTTCATGGGGTTCTCAAGGCAAGAATACTGAAGTGGCTTGCCTTTCCCTTCTCCAGTGGACCACATTCTGTCAGGCCTCTCCACCATGACCCGCCTTGTCATTCCTTCTTCAAGAAAATTAGAGATACCAAGGGAACATTTCATGCAAAGATGGGCTCGATAAAGGACAGAAATGGTCTGGACCTGACAGAAGCAGAAGATATTAAGAAGAAGTGGCAAGAATACATGGAAGAACTGTACAAAAAAGATCTTCATGACCCAGATAATCATGATGATGTGATCACTAATCTAGAGCCAGACATCTTGGAATGTGAAGACAAGCGGGCCTTAGAAAGCATCACTATGAACAAAGTTAGTGGAGGTGATGGAATTCCAGTTTACCTGTTTCAAATCCTGAAAGATGATGCTGTGAAAGTGCTGCACTCAATATGCCAGCAAGTTTGGAAAAGTCAGCAGTGGCCACAGGACTGGAAAAGGTCAGTTTTCATTCCAATTCCAAAGAAAGGCAATGCCAAAGAATGCTCAAACTACCCCACAATTGCACTCATCTCACATGCTAGTAAAGTAATGCTCAAAATTCTCCAAGCCAGACTTCAGCAATACGTGATCCATGAACTCCCTGATGTCCAAACTGGTTTTAGAAAAGGCAGAGGAACCAGAGATCAAATTGCCAACATCTGCTGGATCATGGAAAAAGCAAGAGAGTTCCAGAAGAACATCTATTTCTGCTTTATTGACTATGCCAAAGCCTTTGACTGTGTGGATCACAATAAACTGTGGAAAATTCTGAAAGAGATGGGAATACCAGACCACCTAACCTGCCTCTTGAGAAATCTGTATGCAGGTCAGGAAGCAACAGTTAGAACTGGACATGGAACAACAGACTGGTTCCAAATAGGAAAATGAGTACATCAAGGCTGTATATTGTCACCCTGCTTATTTAACATCTATGCAGAGTACATCATGAGAAATGCTGGACTGGAAGAAACACAAGCTGGAATCAAGACTGCCAGGAGAAATCTCAATAACCTCAGATATGCAGATGACACCACCGTTATGGCAGAAAGTGAAGAGGAGCTAAAAAGCCTCTTGATGAAAGTGAAAGAGGAGAGTGAAAAAGTTGGCTTAAAGCTCAACATTCAGAAAACGAAGATCATGGCATCTGGTCCTATCACTTCATGGGAAATAGATGGGGAAACAGTAGAAACAGTGTCAGACTTTATTTTTTTGGGCTTCAAAATCACTGCAGATGGTGACTGCAGCCATGAAATTGAAAGACGCTTACTCCTTGGAAGAAAAGTTATGAGCAACCTAGACAGCATATTCAAAAGCAGAGACATTACTTTGCCGACTAAGGTCTGTCTAGTCAAGGCTATGTTTTTTCCTGTGGTCATGTATGGATGTGAGAGTTGGACTTGAAGAAGGCTGAGTGCCGAAGAACTGATGCTTTTGAACTGTGGTGTTGGAGAAGACTCTTGAGAGTCCCTTGGACTGCAAGGAGATCCAACCAGTCCATTCTGAAGGAGATCAACCCTGGGATTTCTTTGGAAGGAATGATGCTAAAGCTGAAGCTCCAGTACTTTGGCCACCTCATGCAAAGAGTTGACTCATTGGAAAAGACTCTGATGCTGGGAGGGATTGGGGGCAGGAGGAGAAGGGGACGACAGAGGATGAGATGGCTGGATGGCATCAAGGACTTGATGGACGTGAGTCTGAGTGAACTCCGGGAGCTGGTGATGGACAGGGAGGCCTGGCGTGCTGCAATTCATGGGGTTGCAACGAGTTGGACACGACTGAGCGACTGAACTGAAACTGAATTGAACTGAATGTTTTCCTCTAGTTTGTAGCTTGATTTTTCATCCTTTTCACAGATCTTTCACAGAGTTAAGGTTTTTAATTTGGTGAGGCGCAACTTTTCAATTTTCTTTTAGGGATCATTTTATTGGTGTTAAGTCTAAGAATTTATCACTTAGTCTTTGATACTGTGTGCTTGTGTGGGTCTATTTCTGGGTTTTCATTTTGTTCCACTGGGTCTATTTTTCTGCCAACACCACACTGTCTTAATTACTATAGCTACATAGGAAGTCAGCTTTGGGTAGAGAAATTCCTTTCACCCCCTTTAGGTTTTCCAAAATTGTTTTAGGTATTCTAGGTTCTGTGTATTTCCACATAGCTTTTAGAATAAACTGCTCTATGTACACAACAAACTTTGCTAGAATTTTGATAAGATTTGCATTCTGTATAGAATTTGACATCTTTAAAATGTCTAGTCTCCCAGTTCATGAATACAATACTCTTTTCCATTTACTTAAGTCTTTTAAAATTTTTTTCAAAATTTTGTAACTTTTAGTGCATGTTTTATATGCACATTTTATTATATCTATATTTGTATCATTTTCTTTGGAGCAATGGTAAATGGCATTGTTTCTTAAAGTTTGATTTTCTCATCTCTGTTCTTGGTATATAGTAATATGATTGATCCTATGTGTTGATTTTTGTCCTGCTGTCTTACTGAACCCACTAAACTAGTTCTGAAAGATTTTTGTTTTGTATTTATAGGTTGCTTGCGATTTTCTACTTACACATTAATGTCATCTACAGATAGAAACAGTTTTTTTTCCCCCTGCATTCACAATGTGTATGTCTTTTATTTCTTTTTCTTTCCTTATTGTGCTAGCTAGAACTTCTAATTCTATGTTGAACAACCATGGTGATTGTGGATACCCTTGCCTTACTCCCAATCTTGGAGAAAAGCTTCCTTCTTCCACCATTAAGTATGTTAGTACAGGCTTTTTTTTTTTTTTTTTTTAAAATAGATGCTCTTTATTGAGAAGTGCTCCTCTATTCTTAGTTTACTGAGAGATTTTATCATGAAAGGTTCTGGATTTTTTAAAATGTTTTTTATTCATCACTGTGCATACAATCTCATAATTTTTCTTTCTTCTTTTTTTTTAATCCTGTTGGTATGATGGACTACATTGACTAGTTTTCAAGTTTTAAAACTGTTTACCTCAGATAAGTTTCATCTTGACATGATGCATCATTGTTTTTTACAAATTCTTTGGTTGATTTTCTAATATTTTGCTGAGGATTTTTGTGGATACTTTTAAGAGAAATAAATTGGTCTATATTTTTCTTTTTTTTTGTACTATGTCTGAATTTGATATATGAGTCATGATAAGCATTATAAAGTGAGTTAAGAAGTGTTCCTTTCTCCTCAGTTTTCCAGAAGAGATTGTGGAAAATAATTTTTAAAAAATATCTGATAGAATTCTCCTATAAAACTATCTGGGCCTAGACATTTCTTTTTCTGTACTCTTAATTATGAAGTCAATTTCTTTAATAGTTCTAGGATTACTCAAATTGTTTACTTTGACTTTGTTGCATTTTGTACTTTTCAAAGAATTATTCTTTTTCTTTTAAGATCTTGAATTTATGAGAATAAAATTGTTCATTCCTTTATTCCTGCTTCAGTGGCTGCAGGATCTGTAGTGAAATTCTCTGTTTCATTTCACGATATTCACAATATTGCTGACTTCTGTCTTCTACCTTTATCAATCTTACAAGAGATTTACCAATTTTATCTTTTTTTTTTTAGAGTCAGCTTTTTGTTTAATTATTTTCTTATTGTTTTCCTGTTTTAAATTTACTGATTTCTGCTTTTGTTTCCTTTTTCCTTCTTGCTTTGGGTTTATGGCTTCTTCTTTTTTTATGTTTCTTGAAGTAGGAATTTCAATTCCTGATTTAAGAACTTTTCTATTTTCCTATGTAAGCATTTATTGCTATGAATTTCCATTTCAGCACTGATATATCTGTGTTCTACACATTCTCTTATGTCATAGTTTCATTTTTATTCTGTGTATTTAATTTCCTTTGTGACTTCCCTTTGACCATGGATTATTTAGAACTGTGCTATTTAATTTTCAATTGTTTTGAGACTTTTCTCTTGTCTTTCTGTTATTTGTTTCTAGTTTAATTTCATTACAGTCAGAAAATATACATTGCATGATTTAAATTTCTATATGTCTGCTGAGATTTATTTCATGGTCCAGGATATTATTTTTCCTGGTGAATTTCTCTGGGTGCTTGGGAAAAATGTGTATTCTGCTGCTGTTGAATGGCTTACCTGTAGTCTTAATGTGCATTTTTCTATTTACAAGTGATGTTGAGCATATTTCATATATCTAAAAGATATTCAGCTGATGCTGAAGCTGAAGCTCCAGTACTTTAACCATGTGATGAGAACAAATGACACGTTGGAAAAGACCCTGATGCTGGGAAAGATTGAGAACAGAAGGAAAAGAGGGTGACAGAGGATGAGATGGTTGGATGGCGTCACCGATTCAATGGATATGAACTTGGGCAAACTCTGGGAGATGGGGAGGGACAGGGACCTGGTGTACTACAGTCCATGGAGTTGTGAAGAGTTAGACACAACTTGGCTACTGAACAACAACAAAAAGATATATATATATATTTTCTTTTTAAACGTCAATGAATTACAGTATTTTTTCTCACTGTGTCATCTTTCCTTTGACTTGGCTTATAGTATTTCTTTCTTACCAAGCAAAATGTATGTGCCATATATGTTGAACTTATCAATCTTTTTTTTTTAAAAGGTTTTTGGATTTGAGTTATAGTCAAAAGGCCTTCCTTGCTTGAAGATTGTAATTACCCACAATTATTCAACTACGTTTATGGTTTAATGTTATTTAATTCAGAGAGTTCAGAGGCACTAGCCAATTTTATCTTTCCCTAGATGGATTTTATATTGTCTTGCCACCATTTATTAAAGTCCATGATTAATTCAGTAATTTGTGATAACACTTTTAAAAACTATATTTAATTTCCATATGAATATAGTCTATTTTTGGACTTAAATTGAATGCTTTTAGTTTATCTATATATTCATACAACCATTTCCTCTGTGTTTTAATTACTGAGTTTTCATATTGTGTAACATTGCTTTGAAGTATCTCCCTTACTCCTATGCTTTTCCAGGGTTTTTCTGACTATGTTTGCTTATTTGCATTTCTGTATGAACTTTAAAATTAGTTGATTTTAAATTTCTAATAAATTAAATTGATTTTTTAAACTAACTTTAGGTGCACAGACATTATATGATGTTGAGCCTTCCTAGCCCAGAATTTGTTGTGTCTTTCCATTTGTCCTAGTCTTGTGTGTGTGTGTGTGTGTGTTTCAGGATTGTTTTAAAGATTTCCTCCATTTAGATTTTATTATGTTTATTCTTTGATTTCATGTTTTATTTTTGACATTTGGAATGGTTTGTTTTATTCCATTATACCTTCAAAGATTTTTTATCTCTATATATGGAAACTATGGATTTCTATATATTAATTTTGTATCTCATCTAATATACTGAATTCACTCCTTACTTTTAATAGCATTTCAGTTGTATTCTCTTGGAATTTCCTGGCAAGAAATTATGTCATCTGAAAATAATGATACTATTATTTTTCCTTTCTAATTTCTTTCACCATTTTTAAAGCATATATATATTTTTGAGCTGTTTTAGATTTATAGAAAAATTATGAGGATAGTGCAGCTACCTCCCATATGCCTTATACCAAGTTTCCTCTAGTGTTAACATTTAACATGAGTGTGGCACCCTTGTTATAACTCTTGAAGCAGTATTGAGACATAATCATTAGCTGAAGGCTGGCCTTTATTCAGATTTCCTTAGTTTTTACCTATTAGTACCCCTTTTCAGTTTCAGGATTCTATCCAGGAAAACATGTTACTTTTAGTTGTCACATTCCCTTAGACTCTTGGCTGTGACAAGTTCTGAGTGTTTCATTGTTTTGGGTGACCTTGTCAGTTTTCAGGACTACTGGTACTTTGAGGATGCCTCTCTGTTGGAATTAGTCTTATGTTTTTCTTATGGTTAGACTAGAGCTGAACACAGAAGTTGGCACTCATTTGATCAGGGTTAGCTACTACAGTTTGCTCTTAGACTCAGCATCCTTTTTCTCATAATTATGCTAGCAGTTTTATCTCAAATAAAATACTAATACTGGCCTTTGATTTCTTCTTCTTGACTTTAGCAGAAACAACTCTAGTATTTCCCCCCTAAGTTTGGTAGGGCTCTGTCTCCACTGTTTCCTATTATATTGGACACTTTTGCTAAGAATGTTTAATTTTTTTCAAGTGTCATTTTCTTCTTAGATTTATTACATCATATATATATATTAATCTGATCAGGCTGTCACAGCAACAGAAATTTATTTTGACAGTTCTGAAGCCTGGAAGTCCTAGATTTAGGTCTGACAGCATTCAGTCACATGGCCTTCCCTCTGCACATGCACGTGGAAAGAGAAAGCGGTTGAGAGAGAGAGGTTGAGAAAGAGAGAGCTCTGTGAGCTCTGTGATGCCTCTTCTTATAAGAACTCTAATCCTAGTGAATCAGGGCCCCACCCTTATCACTTAATTTAGCCTTAATTACTTCCTTACTCCAGATACAGCCATACTGGGGATAAGAGTGTCATATGAATTTTGGGAGGACACATATATTCAGTTCATAACAATATATTGTATATTGATATGTTTCCTAATTTTGAAGATTCCTTTCATTTTTTGTATAAACCTACTTGATTATGGTATGTTTCTCTTTTGAAGTGTTTTTAAATTTTGTTTATTTTATTCAGGAACTTTTTATTGATATTCAGGATATATTGATATATAATTTTTTTTTTTTTTTAAGTAACAAGTTCTGGAAGAATTACTGAGACTTGTTTCAAGGGCAAGAATAACAAGATGATAATCAGGAAGTTAGTGGTTTATGAGAGTAAGCCAAACTCTAGTGCCAGAAGAATGATTCAAATTAGAGGTCAAAATTGTTTTGTTAATCAGCAATTTATCTGGATCTTCCATTCAAATGAAACTATATAGGAAACTCAAGTATATTTTTATTCTTTTGCACTGTTTTATTTGTAGCTTGCTAGATAAAGAGTTTAAGTGGAGTTCTAAGATTCTGAATGCAAAACTTGACATTTTTTTTTATTAGTGATGAATATATGCCCTGTAGAAAAATAAAAATAATATGGTTTAAAAAATGAGTAAATAAAAGAAAAATGGAAACTTAAGGCTTTCTCCTTGATATGATGAAATATAACTCCACATTGGCCTAAATGGTATTAATAATCAAGAAATCATTATTTTTTCATTTTTAAATGTTGAATAAAATTTCTTTTCATCCAGATCTTATTAACTGGCAATTTACATTTAGAATAAGACAAATTCCACTAAAATCTCTGGCCTGTCTTATTCAGGTATATCTTAGTTGGCTCAGCTACTAGTCATTGTGAGATCCAAGATAAAGGAGTTGACTGGAGTGATCCTCTCCCTCAGTGTATAAGTAAGTAAAGACTTCTTATGACTTGACTATAAACCTAAACCATGTTAGGTAATAAAACACCTGTGCCTCTTTGTTGCTTATTGTACACTCCATTAGAATTTGCATCATGAGTGTTAGATTTGTAAGTATGCTTTCCCTCATTATTTCCTCCTCTTCATTCATCTCAGTTGTCAAGTGCGAGCCTCTTCCAACCATCAGCAATGGGAGGCATAATGGTGGAGATGAAGATATCTACACATATGGCTCTTCTGTCACATACAGCTGTGACCCTGACTTCTCAATGTTAGGCAAAGCCTCCATTTCTTGCACAGTGGAAAATAAAACGATAGGTGTCTGGTATCCAAGCCCTTCCTACTTGTAAAAGTAAGTGA
Source organism: Budorcas taxicolor (assembly GCF_023091745.1). Lineage (NCBI taxonomy): Eukaryota > Metazoa > Chordata > Mammalia > Artiodactyla > Bovidae > Budorcas > Budorcas taxicolor. Next base: position 6,816,666 of record NC_068925.1, read on the forward strand.
CAATGCTGAATATATTAAGAGAAATGGAATGATTCAAAGACAAACTAATCAAGGCAAAGTTGAATTCATTCACTTGTTCAGCTGCTGCCGCCGCCAAGTCGCTTCAGTCGTGTCCGACTCTGTGTGACCCCATAGACAGCAGCCCACCAGGCTCCCCCGTCCCTGGGATTCTCCAGGCAAGAACATCGGAGTGGGTTGCCATTTCCTGCTCGAATTCATGAAAGAGAAAAGTGAAAGTGAAGTCGCTCAGTCATATCCGACTCTTAGCGAACCCATGGACTGCAGCCTACCAGGCTCCACTTGTTCAGCTACTCATATGCTATTATTAGTCAGAAAGCATAGGCTATAAAATCCCCAGATTTTTTAACAGTAAAAACTTTGTTCTTTGTTTGATTTTTGTTTGTGTGTGTGTCTATATATATACATACATATATCAGTCAGTCAGTTCAATCACTCAGTCGTGTCTGACTCTTTGCAATCCCATGGACTGCAGCACGCCCCATCACCAACACGTAAATGTATGAAAGTGAAAGTGAAGTCGCTCAGTCGTGTCCGACTCTTTGCGGCCCCATGGACTGCAGCCTACCAGGCTCCTCTGTCCATGGGATTTTCCAGGCAAGAGTACTGGAGTGGGTTGCTATTTCCTTCTCCAATGTAAATGCATACATATATATACATTTTTATTTTTTTTAGGCTCCTTGTTAGTGCACAGCTCACCTGGGAAATCCTCTAGGGGCAGTCATTTACATGGTAATCCAGATTGTTTATATCCTCTGACAACTCCCTCACAAAACATCCAAAATCACGTCTGTTCTGTACATCTGCATCTCCATTCCTGTTCTGCAAACAGGCTCACCTGTACCATCTTTCTTGATTCTATACATATGCCTTAATATACAATATTTGTTTTTCTCTAACTTTTTCACTCTGTATGACAGACTTTAGGTTCATCCACAGCACTACAAATGACCCAATTTTCTTCCTCTTTTTTTTTTTTGACTGCAGAAAATAGCACAACATTGTAAAGCAACTATACACCAACAAATAAGGTAAGAAAACCCACAAAACTTCCACAATCAGTTCATCAGGGGACGTGAACAAGTAGACAGTCCTGGGCTCATATGTTCTTTGACTTGGAAGTGATATATCTTGCTTTTCATTAAAAATTTTGGCCAAACTAGTCCCTTGTTTCTGCCTAGTATAATTGAAATAGGAAATGTAGTCTTCTGTTTCCCTGGAACAACTAGAAATATGGGTGGACACCACACTTGTAATGTTAACCACATATGTATACAGGGCACACAAAGTCATACCAACGTTAGCAGATCAAAAGTAAAAGATAAGCATAGAAGATATTTTACTTTTCATTTCTAAAAGCCATCCAGGATCAGGAGTGACTTATCTTACTGGTATAAAACACCTCTAATTGTGGCAATTAACGGACTTTAACAACACAGTGTCATTTACTGTTTTGATTTAGTACAACGCTGGGGCTAGAGAGATAATTGTCAAGAGTTCAAAATGCCTAGAGTCTCGCTGCAAGAGCTGGAACTGGCAGGACCTGAGGCTGGAAAGGTTGCAGGGCTAGGTTATGAAGCACCTCGTGTGTCTTCAGGAGTTCAGAACAAATGTGAAGGGCAGACATTGAAAGGCTTTAACCAGGGGAGTAAATGTGCTGCATTTTAGAAAGAGAAGTCTGGCTGTGGAGTGAGCAACAGTTTGAAGTGGGACAGAACTTAACCCATAGACAGCTGCTGCAGCTATCCAGCCAAGCAGTGAGGCTGGTTTCAGCTGAGGCAATGGCAGTTGGCCTGAAGAGAAGTTGAGAAATCCTGAAGGAATTTAAAGTGGCAGGACTGACAGGAGTCGATGACTGACGGCTGTAGAGTGGCGAGGGAGGGGGGGTTCCTTCCGTGCTTGTGATCTGGGATGCCCTGGCTGCCTCTACATCACAACTATCACATCAGTACTATCGGCCACTGAACGTGAAAGTGAAAGCTACTCAGTCGTGTCTGACTCTTTGCAGTAACTGTATAGTCCATGGAATTCTCCATCCAGAATACTGGAGCGGGTAGCCTTTCCCAATTGGCCACTGACCCACCACCAAAATCATCCAGGAGCCTAAACCGTTAGAAGAGGAAGATTTTGGGGTCTTTAGAATTTGGACTTTGAGTTTTAGATATTGATTAGGGGTTTTTGAGATATAACTGACAGATAATATTAATTTCAGATGTACATCATAGTGATATGATATTTGTGTATATACAGCGGAATTGATCATAATGTCTAGTTGACATCTTGCACCATACATAGTTACAAAATAATTTCTCTCGTGATGATACTGTTAAGACTCTACTCTCTTGGCAATTCTCAAATATATATTGCAGTGTTATTAACTATAGGCACCAGACTGTACATCACATTCCCATGACTCATTTATATCTGGAAGTTTTAACCCACATCACTCATTTTGCCCATTGCACATTCTCACCTCTGGCAACCACCAATCTATTCTTTGTAATGATGAAATGGGTTTTTCAAATACTTTTTTCTTTGATGAGAAATATTAGGATCTTATCCACATTGACTAATATGACAGGACCTCATTTTGCTGAGATTCCTAGGAATTAAAAGCACATACATAAAACTTTGAAATATTTTCTTTGTATGTACTTGATGTAGGCTTGTATCAGGTCTCCCCGAGACCCATATATCAGTAGTAATCACATCATTATTGCCATTTCTCTTTTATAACTCAGATGTCCTTTTTATGCTTCTTTAGATATAGTCTGTCACGGACCACGAGTTCGAAATGGAATCATTCTGTCTGGATTTGGACCCATCTAGCACTATGGAGACTCTATTCTGTTCAGCTGCAAGAAAGGTTATATCCTCAATGGAAACAATTTAATCCGTTGTGATGCTAATAATGAGTGGCATCCTTCTCCTCCCACTTGTGAACTCAGTGAGTATGCGCCAAAGGGATTTTCATAATTGGCATCTAAAATTATGCAGGAATATGGGTGTAGCATGCTCACAGGCACAAGCCCACTTAAATCCCAAGAGTCATTTTACATTAAATTAGTACTTTTCTCTAGTTTTCTCATGTCGGGAGGAAGTTTTTCTTTAATTTTGTTTTTCCTTTTCCTGCCAGTAATCTCTTTGTGTTATCTGAGGATTTTCTATACATATATATCATACAGTTTTGATCCCAGTGACATCACAGACATAGCAGATTTATTTATTCCTTACAAAAATATTTCAGTAGACACTAGACATCCTAACAAAATAAACATATTCTGAGAATTTTTTGAAAGATGGAGGTAAAATTCCTTCAAGATATTCCATTTTAAAATTTGCACAGAGATGCTCTATGGGCTAATGTTGGCCTTGATACCTTGAAGCTGTAAATACATACAGATCAGTCATAAGGTTAATGATACTTATTGCTAAGAATTATTAAGCACTTTATATCAAGCATTGCTTTAAGTACATGGCAACAATTAATTCCTTTAGTATTTACCATGATCCTAAGTGGTGGATATTACTTTTTTAAAAATCACATTTTAATGATGACAGAACAGAATGATTAAGTAACTAGCACAGGCTTACATAGTTATTTGGCAATGGAAGCCACTGCTACATTGTGATATATTCATTTCCTTCTGCCATTAGGAGAAATAGGTGATGATTTACACATATAGTGACGAAATTTGATAAATATGTGATTTGATGGATCTGCACCCCTTCTTCAATCCATATATACCTTTGGCATCATACCCATTAGGGAGTAAAAGCAGAATCCAATATTATGTGAAACAAGGTTTAAGCTCAAATAAGAAGTTCCTGGTGACAGTGTTATAGTATCTGGGGAACACAACAACTCTTATTCTAATTCCCTTTAGCCAAGGAGAATCAGGCGAACATTTCATTTATTTAGCAGCAAACTTGTGCTGTGTATCCTCAGTGATCTCTGATGCTCCTATGCTGAAGTGCTTTGACATGGAAGGAGAACTAAGCTCCTGGAAGTTGACCCAGTAATCTAGATATTGCCCCTTTCTGCACCATGGTGTGTCACCTCAATAACATCCTCTGGGTTGCTGTGTGCTTTGAGTGCTTGGCAATAGTCTATCAGATGTTGATGCTGCCAAGTCTCTTCCTGCAATTCCCATTTAACATTTGCCATCTTTTTCTCCCTCAGTTAATATGAGCTACCTTTTCTGGGAACGGGGGCTGGTGTGTGCCAGGCTTATTGGGTCAGTCTGCCAACCCCCCAAACAGCTTTCTTTCATCCTTGCACTTTTTTTATGATCAGATAGTTGTATTGGGTTACCAGACATTCCTCATGCTGTCTGGGATAGAAGAGACAACAAGCTAAGCAATCACGAAGTATTTGAAGTTGGGACTGAGTTGAAATATCAATGCAAATTTGGCTACAGACCTATTCCAGATGAACCTCTGACTTTGACTTGTCAGGAAAATTTCACGTGGACAGCATCTAAAGGGTGTGAATGTAAGTAAACTTTGTTTTGCGTACTCTTATGTGTGTGTATTCTTTTCCATTGAAAATGTTGAGCATGTGCTTGGATTTTGTACTTTACTGGTTACAATTGATTTCTTAAAATGTATGCTTTGAAATATTTCTAGAGTTAATTTATTGGATCTTTGCAAATTAGTAGAGGAGCTATTTTAAAGGTCATCCTGAAGACTGGGAGAGCTGAAAAATCATGTCCTTCATACTCTGCCCCTTTGAATTCAGCATCAAATGAAAAATCAACTTGCGTATCAAAGATGGGTATCACCTTTATCATTGGTAACCCTCTAGGGCAGCTGTCATTTATATGGTAATCCAGATTGTTTAGATCTGTAACAACTCCATATAAAACCTCAGTGGTCAGTTTTGCAGGCAAAATGAACAAGGAATCTAAAATCTTTGAAGTGGAAATGATATATCTTACTTTTCATTAAAGCCTTTTGGCTAGTCTGGTCCCTTGTTGGGGCTTCCCAGATGGTGCTAGTGGTAAAGAATCCATCTGCCAATGCAGGAGATATAAGAGATGTGGGTTCAATCACAGGGTGGAGGAGAGCATGACAACCCACTTCAGTGTTCTTGTCTGGAGAATCCCACGGACAGAGAAGCCTTGTGAACTTCATGGGGTGTGTCTATAGGATCACAAAGGCACACAACTGAAACCACTCAGCGCGCGCACACACACACACACACACACACACACAGAATACCTTGTTGCTGCCTAGTGAAAAAGAAATAAAAAATATAGTATTCTGCTTCTTCTGAAGCAACTGAAAATATCGGTGGACTCCACACTAGTGATGTCAGCAGGCCTACAGGATGAAAATAAAATCATACCAACATTTGTAGGTTAATAGTAAAAGGCAAGCAGAGATATCATGTTCACCTTCTCTGGAAAAGCCAAAAGGGATGTTATATCAGTATCAGTAATGACTCGGCTTCCTGGTCTAATACACATCTTTCACAGCAGTTAAAAATGCAGTGTCATTTACTGTTTTGATTCAGTACAATGCCGAGGCAAACGAGCATTTTTGCTGTTCAGTCACTAAGTCAGGTGTGACTCTTTGGGACCCCATAGAGTATAGCTTGTTGGGCTTCCCTGTTCTTCAGTATGTCCCTGAGTCCACTCAGACTCATGTCCATTGAGTCAGTGATGCCACCCAACCATCTCATCCTTTGTCATCCCCTTCTCTCAACCTCAATCTTTCTCTGCACCAGAGTCTTTTCCAATGAGTTGGCTTTTCCCATCAGGTGGCCAAATTATTGGAGCTTCAGCTTCAGCATCAGTCCTTCCAATGAATATTCAGGGTTGATTTCTTTCAGGATTGACTGGTTTGATCTCCTTGCAGTCCAAGGGACTCTCATGTGTCTTCTTCTAGCCCACAAAAGCTGGAATTGACTGGACCTGAGGCTGGAAAGTTAGCAGGACTAGGTTATGAAGGACCTCGTGTGTCTTCAGGAGTTAAGAATGTATGTGAAGGGCAGACATTGAAAGGCTTTAACCAGAGGAGTAAATGTGCTGCATTTTAGAAAGAGAAGTCTGGCTGTGGAGTGAGCAACAGTTTGCAGTGGGACAGAACTTAACCCATAGACAGCTGCTGCAGCTATCCAGCCAAGCAGCGAGGCTGGTTTCAGCTGAGGCAATGGCAGTTGGCCTGAAGAGAAGTTGAGAAATCCTGAAGGAATTAAAAGTGGCAGGACTGACAGGACTCGATGACTGACGGCTGAGGGGTGACGGGGGAGGGGGGGTTCCTTCCGTGCTTGTGATCTGGGATGCCCTGGCTGCCTCTACATCACAACCATCACATCAGTACTATCGGCCACTGACCCACCACCACAATCATCCAGGAGCGTAGGCCATTAGAAGAGGAGGATTTGGGGTCTTTGGAATTTAGATTTCAGGCTTCAGATTTTGCTAAGGTTTTTTTTTTTTTTTTAAGATATAATTGATTTATAATACTAATTTCAGGTGTCCACCAGTGATTTGCTATTTATTTAAAGACAGTGAAATGATCATAATAACTTTAGTGAACCTCTATCACCATACAAAGTTACAAAATAATTTTTCTTATGATGAAACATTTTAAGTTCATTCTCCAAACAACTGTCAAACATATATTACAGAGTTATTAACTTCAGGCACCATGCTGTACACTACACCTCCATGATTTATTTATAACTGGAAGTTTGTGCCTTTTGACCCACTTCATTCCTTTTGTCCACTCTGCATCCCCCCCTCTGGCAACCACCAACCTATTATCTGGAACTAAGAAGTTGTTTTTTCAATTTTTTTCCCCCCATTGAATAACATGATGGGACCTCATTTCACTGAGGAACTAGGAACTAGAAAGATCATCCATTCTTAGTTGCTAAGTTGTTTCTGACCCTTTGCAACCCCTTGGTCCATAGCCTGCCAGACTCCTCTATCAATTCTTGATTTCCCAGACAACAATTTTGGCGTGGGTTGTTATTTCCTTCTCCAGGGGATCTTCCAGACCCTGGGGTTGAATCCCTGTCTCTTTCATTGGCAGGTGGTTTCTTTACCACTGAGCCACTTGGGAAGCCCCCTAAAAGGATATACATGCGACTTCAAAACATTTTCTTTGTGTGTTCTTGATGTAGGCTTGTATCAGGTCTCCCTGAGACCCATATATCAATTGTAGTCACATCATTATCACCATTTCTCTTTTATAACTCAGATGTTCTTTTTATGCTTCTTTAGATATTGTCTGTCATCCACCTCAAGTTCCAAATGGAAACATTCTCTCTGGATTTGGACCCGTGTATAATTACAACGACTCTGTTCTGTTCAGTTGCAAGAAAGGCTATATCCTCAATGGCAGCAATTTAATCCATTGTGGTGCTGATGACGAGTGGCCCCCTTCTCCTCCCACTTGTGAACTCAGTGGGTATGCACCAAAAGGATTTTCATAATTGGCATCTAAAGTTATCCAGGAATATGGGTGTAACATGCTCACAGGCACAAGCCCACTTTAATCTCGAGTCATTTTACATTAAATTAGTAATTTTTTCTAATTTTCTCATGTCAGGAGAAAGGTTTATTATTTTTTTCTGCTGGTTATTTCTTCATGTTATCTGTCTGAGGATTTTGTGTACCTATAACATGATTTTGACAAATGACATCATAGATATTGCAGATTTATTAATTCCTAACAAAAATATTTCAGTAAACATTAGTGAGGTGTCTCATCCTCACGAAATAAACATATCCGGAAAGGTTTTTAAAAGATGAAGGTAAAATTGCTTCAAGATTTTTCTTTTTAAAGTTTGCACATAGATGCTCTATGGGCTGATGTTGGCCTTGATACCTTGAAGCTGTAAATAGATACAGATAGGTCATCATATATAATGATACTTGTTGTTAACATTCATAAAATACTTTCTGTATATCAAGAACTGCTCTAAATATATAACTTTCAATTAATTCAGTTACTTAATACTTACTGCATATTCAGTCTCAGGTTAGGAAGATCATTGGAGGAGGAAATGGCAACTGACTTCAGTATTCTTGCTTGAAAAATCCCAAGGACAGGGAAGCCTGGTGGGTAGAGTCCAAAGGATTGCAGAGTTGGACACAACTGATTGACTAGACACACACACATGATCCTAAGAGGTAGTTACTACCTCTTTTTAAAATTTTAAAATTCCGTTTTAATGATGGGAAAAGAAATGAGTAAGTAACCAGCATAAGCTGAGTTAGTTAGGGGTGGAAGCCACTGCTACATTGTGGTTTATTCAATCCCTTCTGCCATCACAAGAAATTAGGTTACATTTTACATATGTAGTGAAAAAGTTTGATAAGTATGCAAATTGACAGACGTGTTGCTGTTCCATTCATAAGTCATGTCCGACTCTTTGCAACCCCATAGACTGCAGCATGCCAGGGTCTTCTGTCCTCTACTATCTCTGGGAATTTGCTCAAATTCAGTCAGTGGTGCTATCTAACCATCTCATCCTCTGCCAGCCAATTCTCCTTTTGCCTTCAATCTTTCCCAGTGTCATGGTCTTTTCTAATGAACCAGCTCTTAACATAGGTGGCCAAAGTATTGGAGCTTCAGCTTCAGCCACAGCCCTGCCAATGAATATTCTCTTGAGTCTTCTCTAGCACCACAATTCGAAAGCATCAAATTTTGAATAGAAGGAGCAAACAGCCTTCTCTATGGACCAACTCTCACATCCACATATGACTACTGGAAAAACCATAGCTTTGACTATGTGGACCTTTGTTGGCAAAGCAATGTCTCTGGTTTTTAACATGCTGTCTACATTTATGATAGCTTTTCTTCCAAGCAGCAGGCATCTTTTAATTTCATGGCTGTAGTCCCTGACCACAGTGATTTTGGAGCCCAAGAAAATAAAGTCTGTCACTGTTTCCATTGTTTCTCCATCTAGTTGCCCATGAAGTGATGGGACCAGATGCTGTAATCTTAGTTATTTGAATGTTAAGTTTAAAGTCAGCTTTTTCACACTCTTCTTTCAGCGTCATCAAGAGGCTCTTTAGTTCCTCTTCACTTTTGCCATTAGAGTGGTATCATCTGCATATCTGAGGTTGTTTTGATTTCAGCTTGTGATTCATTCAGCCTGACATTTTGTATTATGTACTCTGCATATAAGTTAAATAAGCAGGGTGACAATATACAGCCTTGTCATTCTCCTTTCCCAATTTTTAACCATTCCATTGTTCCTTGTCTGGTTGTAACTGTCGCATCTTGACCCACATACAGGATTCTCAGGAGACAGGTGAGGTGGTTTGATATTCCCATCTTTTTAAGAATTTTCCACAGTTTGTTGTGATCTACACACTCAAAGGCTTTCACATAGACTATGAAGCAGATGTTTTTCTGGAACTCCCTTGTTTTCTCTATGATGTACTGAATTCTGTCAATTTGATCTCTGGTTCCTCTTGCCCTTTCAAAACCCAGCCAGTAAATCTGGAGGTTCTCAGTTCACATACTTCTGAAGCCTAGCTTGAAGGATTTTGAGCATAACCTTGCTAGCATGTGAAATGAGCACAGTTGTTTGGTAGTTTGAACATTCTTTGGCACTGCCCTTCTTTGGGATTAGAATGAGAACTGAGCTTTTCCAGTCCTATAGCCACTGCTGAAGTTTTCAAATTTGCTGGCATATTGAGTGCAGCACTTTAACAGCATCATCTTTTAGGATATGAAATAGCTCAGTTGGGATTCCATCACATGCACCGAGCCTTGTTCATAGTAATGCTTCTTAAGTCCTAAGGCCCACTTGACTTCACACTCCAGTATATCTGACTCTAGATGAGTGACCATGCCATCATGGTTATCAGGGTTGTTAAGACCATTTTCATATAGTTCTTCTGTGTATTTTTGCCATCTCTTCTTAATCTCTTCTGCTTTTGTTAGGTCCTTACCATTATTGTCCTTTATTACACCTATCATTGCATATATTCCCTTGGTATCTCCAATTTTCTTGACAAGATCTCTCATCTTTCCCATTCTATGCTTTCCTTGATTTCTTTGCATTTTTCATTTCGGAAGGCTTTCTTATCTCTCCTTGCTCTTCTCTGGAACTCTGCATTCAGTTGGGTATGTCTTTCACTTTCTCCTTTGCGTTTTACTTCACTTCTTTCCTCAGCTGTTTGTAAGGCCTCCTCAGACAACCACTTTGCTTTTTTGCATTTATTTTTCTTTGGGATGGTTTTGGTCACTGCCTCCTGTACAATGTTATGAACTTCTGTGTGTAGTTCTTCAGGCATTCTTTCTACCAGAGCTAACCCCTTGGATCTATTCATCACCTCTACTGTGTAATCATAAGGGGTTTGATTTAGGTTGTACCTGAATGACTTAGTGGTTTCTCCTACTTTCTTCAATTTAAGCCTGAATTTTACAACAAGGAATTCATGCTCTGAACCACAGTCAGCTCCAGGTCTTTTTTTTTTTTTTTTTTTTTACTGTCTGTATAGAGATTCTCCATCTTTGTCTGCAAAGAATATAATCAACCTGATTTTGGTATTGACCATCAGGTGATGTCCATGTGCAGAGTCATCTTTTGGGTTGTTGGAAAAGCTGTTTGCTATGACCAGTGTGTTCTCTTGACAAAACTTGTTAGCTTTTCCCCTGCTTCATTCTGTACTCTAAGGCCAAACTCACCTGTTATTCCAGGTATCTCTGGACTCCCTCCTTTTGCATTTGATGAAGAAAAGAACATCATTTTTTAATGTTAGTTCTAGAAGGTCTTCATAGAACCTGTCAGCTTCAGCTTCTTCAGCATTGGTAGTTGGGGCATAGATTTGGATTACTGTGAAACTGAATGGTTTGCCTTGGAAACAAACTGAGATCATTCTGTTGCTTTTGAGATTGCACCCACGTCCTGCATTTCATACTCTTTTGTTTGGCTATGAGGGCTACTCCATTTCTTCTAAAAGATTCTTGCCCACAGTAGCAGATAGAATAGTCATCTGAATTAAAGTCTTCCCTTGAGGATCAGCTGGTAAAGAATCTGCCTGCAATGTGGGAGACCTGGGTCCTGTCCCTGGGTTTGGAAGATCCCCTGGAGAAGGGAAAGGCCATCCACACCAGTATTCTGGCCTGGAGAATTGAATGGACTGTATAGTCTATGGGGTCGTGAAGAGTAGGACACAACTGAGTGACTTTCACTTTCTGAATTAAATTCGCCCATTGCCGTCCATTTTAGTTCACTGATTCCTCAGATATCGATGTTCACTCTTCCATCTCCTGTTTGACCACGTCCAATTTACCTTGATTCATGGACCTAACGCTCCAGGTTCCTATGCAATAGGTCCTTTATGGCATTGGATGCTACTTTCATCTCCAGACACATCCACAGTGGAGTGTCATTTCTGCCTTGGCCCTTCATTCTTTCTAGAGCTGTTAGTAACTGCCCTTCACTCCTCCCTAGTAACATACTGAAAAGCGTTCACCCTAGAGGGCTCATATCTTTTTGCTTTTTCATACTGTTCCTGGAGTTCTCATGGCAAGAATACTGGAATGGATTGTCACTTCCTTCTCCACTAGTCCACTTTTGTCATAACTCTTCACTAGATGCCCATTTTGGGTGGCCCTGCATGGCACGGCTTATCATTTCATTAAGTTAGGCAAAGCTTTTCACCAGGAGAACAAGGCTGTGTTCTCTGAAGGGGCTATGTGACAGACATGTATCCTCTCTTCATCCATGTGTATCTTTGGCTTCATATTCAGTAGGGGAGAAAAGCAAAATCCAAGAGCTAAGTGGAGGCAAAGTTCAAGCTCAAATCATGAAGTTCCTGGTGACAGTGTTATAGTATCTGGGGGACACTACAACTTCTATTGTAATTCCCCTTTAGGCAAGATCTGGGCCTCCTTCTCTGGTCTAGGGAACATAGTCTCAGGAGCTAGGTCCTGCCCTAGAAGGAAGAATGCCTTGACCAGAAATGTAGAGACTTTTTCATAGATGAGACACTCCCGCTGTCTCTTCCTCCACCTCCTTTTCCTTTGGGAAAAGCGAGCAAGGAGGGGAGGGATTGGTGGATGCTCTTCTGGCCTTAGATAGGAATGCTGGGAAATGAGGAAAATTACTCCATTCAGACTACAAGAATTCTGTCATTTTGTAAGTGACATCACGGAGGCCCAGACTACATGGATTCCATACAGTTAGATTTTACTATATTATGTGGAGACAAATAATGAGCAGTCCTGGTTTAGATCAACCTATTGAGAAATCAATATTCAAAATCAGGAATTAACTAAATACGTTTGAAAAGAATGATATTCATAATATGACTATGATTCTATTGGGAAAAATAGGGCATATTTTATTAATAAAAAGACAAAATTAAAAGCATATTTAAAGAAGGATAGGAGGGTGAGTAAATAGCATCTTTGGAGGAATCTACCCTAATGAATAGAAAAAACAGCTAATATATTAGGTTCTCATATATAAATAGATGCTTACAGATGCTTAAAAATCTACCTGTTTTCTAAGTTAGGTTTAAAGTTTCATTGACTGCTATGTTATATTGTAAAGTAATTAACCTCCAATTAAAAGAAATAAATTTATATTTAAAAAAAACAAAAACTTTTTACCATCTATAAATAATAAAATGAGAAGTTGTATATCCAAGTTGTCACAAATGTGCTATATCCATATATTTGTAATTGATGATATTTATGGATAAGTTATAACCTGATATAAATGTCAGGTATTACTATGACATTTTAAGGCTTATTTTGAAAAATTAAGAAGTTTGACAGATACAGAGATAATTCTAGATTTATTTGCGATTAGAGAGCTAGTGTATTTTATTCTAAATTATTTAAAAAGAAATCTAGTGTGAAAAAGGGTTATCTGAGAGAAAATTACTACAGCTGTAAAAAGTATATTTATTTGATGCATATTAATATATGTACATTTGTGTCTGTGTGTATTTGTATAACTAAATGACTATATTGTATACCTGAAACTAACATAACATTGTAAATCAAATACATTTCAATTAAAGTAAAATAAAAAATATATTTATTATATTTCCCTTATGTCAGCTTTTTAGAACATTTCAAATTAGGTATTTTTTTTACAGCTTTATTTTTTTATTGACATGCAATAAAATACATACATGTAGAGTATGTAAGTCTATCAATTTGACATACGTGTGCACTTTTGAAATTATCAGTACAATCAAGATAATGAATATATCAATCTGTCTGAAAAGTTTTCTCATGCTTCTTCCTCAAGCTCTTCCCTCACTGTCCCCAGAAAACCACTGCTCTGCTCACATTGGCTCATATTGGCTCATAGATTGGTTCACATTTTCTAGAATTTTATACAGATGAAATAATATGCTTTTTTATAAGGCTTTTTTCATTCGCCACAATTATTTTCAAATTGATAGATGTGATTATGTACATCAATAATTTATTCCCTTTTATTGCTGAATAGTATTCCATGGTATAAGTATCTTATAGATGTTCAGCTATTTCCTGACTGAAGGACACGTCAAGGGAAAACTTTCCACTTATTTACGTATTTACCATTTCTGATGCTCTTCATCCTTTGTGTAGACACAGATTTCTATCTGGTATCATCTTCCTCTTGCTTGAATTATGTCCACCAATATTTCCTATAATTTAGACATGCTGGTAATGAATTGTTTTAGGTTTAAACATTTGAAAAAAATTTAGTTTTCTTTTTGTTTGAAAGATATTTTTTCTGAATAGAGTATTCTAGATTGATTGTTTTTTTCTTTTGCTACTTTAAAAATATTGCTTCTATTGTCTTCTTTTTGAAAAATACTTATTTATTTTGCTGTATCGGGTCTTAGTTGCAGCAAGTGGGACCTTTGCTTTGGCATGTGGGATCTTTTTGTTGTGGTGGTCAGGTTTCTCTCTTGATATTGTATGTGGGCTCCCAAGTGTGCAGGCTCAGTAGTTGTGGGGTGTGTGTGGGGAGCTTACTTGCCCCATTGCACGTGGGATATTATTTCCCCAAACAGGGACTGAACCTGAGTCCTCTGCATTGAAAGGCAGATTCTTAACCACTGGATCATTGGGGAAGTCCCTATTGCCTTTTTTTTTTTTTTTTAAACTTTTGTTGAAGTACCATTGGTTTATAGCAGTCTATGTTTGATGTATGCAATAGTATATTTCAAATTTGGCATATACTACAGCATGCTCACCATCAGAATTCGAGTTTACATTCATCACCATACAGTTAATTTCTTTCCCAGTTTTGCCCTCTCCCAACCTCTTTTCCTCTGGTAGCCACTACTCTGTTCTCTGCATCCACATGTTTGTTTTGTTCATATAGTTTTGATTGATTTTCATATTTCACATATAAGTGAAACCATACAATACTTTTTTCCAACAAGATGTTTGTTGTCAGCCTTGTTCTTTGCTCCTCTGTATTTAGGGTGTCTTTTTTCTTTCAGTTCAGTTCAGTTCAGTTGCTCAGTCATGTCTGACTCTTTGCGACCCCCATGAATCACAGCACGCCAGGCCTCCCTGTCCATCACCAATTCCCAGAGTCCACCCAGGCTCATGTCCATCGAGTCAGTGATGCCATCCAGCCATCTCATCCTCTGTCATCCCCTTCTCCTCCTGCCCCCAATCCCTCCCAGCATCAGAGTCTTTTCCAATGAGTTAACTCTTTGCATGAGGTGGCCAAAGTACTGGAGTTTCAGGCTCAGCATCAGTCCTTCCAATGAACACCCAGGACTGGTCTCCTTTAGAATGGACTAGTTGGACCTCCTTGCAGTCCAAGGGACTCTCAAGAGTCTCCTCCAACACCACAGTTTAAAAGAATCAATTCTTCAGCTTTCTTCACAGTCCAACTCTCACATCCATACATGGCCACTGGAATTAGAAAGATTAAAAAAAATTTTTTTTATCTTTGATTTTAGGAAATTTGATTATGATATGTTATATCTTCATTCAGTTTTCTTTTTGTTTATTGTCACTGGGGTTTGTTGAGTTTATTTAATCTATGGTTAATAATTTTCACAAAACTTGATAAGTTATAACCATTATTTACTCAAATATTTTCCACCTCTCTTCCCTTCTTTCTTTCAGGATCTCTGCTTATGCATATATGAAACCACCTGAAATTGCTTCACAATTGATTGTAGCTCTGATTCTTTTTTTCCCAGTCTTTTGACTTTTGGTATTTCATCTTTTATAATTGCTATGTGTTCAAATTTCTTAATCTTTTCCTTTGGAGTGTTTAATATAATGTAAATCTGACTAAAGTTTTTCTTTTTTTACTTTTAAATACTCATCTGTTAAGTGAGACCTCTCAACTACAAGTTTTTATTTCTAAGTTTAAGTTGGGGCTTTTAAAATATTTTTAATGTCTCCACTTATCATGCTCAATCTCTCATTTATATACTTAAATATATGAAATATAGTTATAATAATCATTTTAGTGTCTTTATTTTCTAATTACATTATGTGTCACTTTAGGGTTTGTTTCTATTGATTGAGTTGTCTCTTCATTATGTGTTATATTTTCTTTGGTTCTTTGTATTTGTAGTAGTTTTAAAGTTTAATGCTAGACATTTTGAATGTGGTGTTTTGGTGCTGGATATTTTTGCATTTGTTGAAAATATCTTTGAGTTTAGTCTGGGATGCAGTTAACTTATTTGGAAGCTGATTATCTTCAGTCTTGCTTTTTAGCTTTGTCTAGAGGGATCAGAGAAGCCCCCCGCAGAGACAATATTATTCTGATTATTTTATCAATTCCCCACAAAATATGAGGCTTTCCAGTCTATGCGGTGGTAAAATGAGCTATATTCAGGCCTGAGTGAATATAGATATTGTTCTCCCTGCTCTTTGGGGTTCTTGTTGGTTATTTGCTTACATGCAACTGAAACTTAACATGTAGCTGAAAACTTGGAGGGGATCCTCTGCAGATCTGCAATGCTCTGTCTCTGACCAGACCTTTTCTCTTCGTCACTCTGCCCTGTGAACACTGACTTCTCTGGACTTGCATCTCTGTCTCCTTAACTCCTTAATAACCTTCAGGGAGAGGCGGAGTTTCTGCCTTGGTTCTCCCCTCTCTGTGCTAAAGCCTGAAAACTCTCAGACTGTGACCATCAAAGAGCTTTTCTCATTTGCTTCCTCACTACTGGGGACTAATGTCTTGTTACTGCTTGATACTTAATGTCAAAAAACATGATTTCACTTAGTTTGTCTTTTCCCCCTTTGCCCTTTTTAAATTGTTCCAGGCTGAGAGTGAATCCTATCCTTGTTATTCCATCTTGACCAGAAGCAGACATCCAAATAAAGGTTCTAAAGTATTCTTTCTCTTCAATTTTACAACAAAAGAAGAAAAAACCCTTGCCTCAGGCAATGACTAAATTTCTCCCTGCGTATTACCACTAAAGCTGATATAAAACTCTGAAAATATTTATTTCTTCATCCTTGAGAATAGAGAGAGAGGTGTATATGAGTCAGTAAAGATTTGCCAAGAGGTGTATGTTAATAGGCAGTTCCAATCATTCTGGATGTGGTAACCCCAAGGAAGATCACAAAAAGATGAATTAAGAATTTATTATTATTCATGAAAAAATGTTGAAAATTAAAATTTTATACAGCCTTCCTTTAGCACCTAAGTTTTCAACATTTTTGTTGAAGAGTAACACACAGACAAGAGCACAGCAAACACACCCGTGTAACCACTGAGAGGTATCCTCATGGCATTGGCCAGTTGTCAGTCACTTTCCTATCCAAAGGTAAATGTTCGGCTGACTTACAACCTATATTTTAGAGCTTTATATAAGCCGAATGATTTGGTGTTTGTACTTTGCTTCTTTCGATCACATTATATTTGTGATATTCATATTCTGGATTGAAGCTCTGGTATGTTTCTTTATATACCTGTTTATTACTCCCTTGTAACATATGTATATAATTGAGTTATTCATTCTCTTCTTGATGGGCATTTGGATTGTTTCCAGTTTAGAGTTATTAAGAATAATGCTGCTTTTAGTATTCTTGTATGTCTTTGGGTGCACAGATGTATGCCAGATAAACATGCAAGAGCGAAACTGCTATGGCATAAATAAGTATCAGTTCAGTTCAGTTCAGTTGCTCAGTCATGTCTGACTCTTTGTGACCTCATGAATCGCAGCATGCCAGGCCTCCCTGTCCATCACCAACTCCCGGAGTTAACTCAGATTCACGTCCATCGAGTCAGTGATGCCATCCAGCCATCTCATCCTCTGTTGTCCCCTTCTCCTCCTGCCCCCAATCCCTCCCAGCATCAGAGTCTTTTCCAATGAGTCAAATTTTCACATGAGGTGGCCAAAGGACTGGAGTTTCAGCTGTAGCATCATTCCTTCCAAAGAAATCCCAGGGTTGATCTCCTTCAGAATGGACTGGTTGGATTTCCTTGCAGTCCAAGGGACTCTCAAGAGTCTTCTCCAACACCACAGTTCAAAAGCATCAGTTCTTCGGCACTCAGCCTTCTTCACAGTCCAACTCTCACATCCATACATGACTACTGGAAAAACCATAGCCTTGACTAGACGGACCTTTGTTGGCAAAGTCAAATGTTCATAAATAGTAGATACTGTCAAAGTTTTAAAAATAGTAGTCTATATGATATCAGTCCCTTAAATTTAGTGAGACTTCTTTTATTGCAAAGCATGAGGTAATTTTTTGCAAATGTTTAGCATGTACTTGAAAAGAAGTGTATTTTGGAATTTGGGGGTACAAATTTGAAAGTTTTGAATTTGCTAATGGTGCTATTCAAATATGCATCCATTTACATGCTGAGTTCTTGTCAATTTTATTAGTTCCTGAGGCAGGTTTGCATGTCTCCCTGATGATTTTCTTAAACATGAGCATCATTTTTTATTTATCAGAGGTATACTGCTCAACACAAGGGATGGAGACTATTAGAATCACAAGTGAAAAGAGAGGTTTTCCTGATAGGAGTGAGTATACCAATGAGGACCATATTTTATATACATGTGATGGAGGCTATTACCCTGTTTCTCCTGATGGAACAAGTGTATGCCAAGAAGATGGCACATGGAAGCCTGAAATGCCAGCATGTAAAAAAGTGAAGAATAGTGAGAGAACTTCTCACAAGTATTCTACAGATTTCTCAAATGGTCCCACTTGGTTCCACAAATGATCATAGTACTTAATACCAGGTGACTTTGGGGTTGTTCTTTTCAGAAATATTGTGCAAAGGTGGTTGCAGATACTATACATATCACTAGGCACCCCACTCCAGTACTCTTTCCTGGAAAATCCCATGGATGCAGGAGCCTGGTAGGCTGCAGTCCATGGGGTCGCTAAGAGTCGGACACGACTGAGTGACTTCACTTTCACTTTTCACTTTCATGCATTGGAGAAGGAAATGGCAAGCCACTCCAGTATTCTTGCCTGGAGAATCCCAGGGACAGAGGAACCTAGTGGGCTGCCGTCTATGGGGTCGCACAGAGTCGGACACGACTGAAGCGACTTAGCAGCAGCAGCAGTGCCATGCAAGAAGCTATAGAACAAAGTTTATCAGCTGGAAAACATAAACAAACAAAAAGTCTTACAAGAGAAGTTTTCTTGCAAGAGAAAATAGCAGAGTTGATAAAATCCCCCTCAAAGTCTCATTGTCTCGTTTTTCCTGCATATATAGTGTATAAGCCGGAGAAGGCAATGGCACCCCACTCCAGTACTTTTGCCTGGAAAATCCCATGGACAGAGGAGCCTGGTAGGCTGCAGTCCATGGGGTCGCGAAGAGTCAGACACAACTGAGCGACTTCCCTTTCACTTTTCACTTTCATGCTTTGGAGAAGGAAATGGCAACCCACTCCAGTGTTCTTGCCTGGAGAATCCTGGGGACGGGGGAGCCTGGTGGGCTGCTGTCTATGGGGTTACACAGAGTTGGACACAACTGAAGTGACTTAGCAGCAGCATCGTGTATAAGTACTGTGGCCGATGTTCCAGTAAAGAGAGACACCACCCTATAAAGCTCTGTATTTATAAGTCAAGAGGGCAAGAAGCATTTATAAACTTATGTAACAATGGAAGCTCCCATTGAGAAATTGACTTAGAAAGGGGAGCCTTTGAGGTCTAGTGACATTTCTTGCTCTAACTCAGTCTTGCTGATTCATCTGATTGTTTAAATGTCAGAAAGGAGAAGAAATGAGTACCTAGGGCTATAAAGATCTGTCTCTAATCAGGTTAAGAAACAAAATGTCATCATTGTGAAAGATTCTTCACACCAATATGATAGAGATTATTGGGTAATAATAATAATAATTATTATTAAGCTTGACAAAATGACTGGAGTACCAGTGGTTCATTTTGGATGTGCTCAGCTCCAAAAGGGAACTAGGATCTTGGGGAACAGGTGTGCAGGATGACATCGAGACAGGGAAAAAAGGAAAAGATAAGTATTGTAAACAGTAGGTGCTCAATTCTTTGAGACCACTAAGTATAAGGAATGCCTTTCAAAATTGTCTGTCTGAAGGATGGGAGACTGGGGTGTTTATCCACTGCTTTCTGTCTCCCATCAGTTTAGGGTTGCCCTAAGGGCAGTAACTGCTTCCTCTTCAATTCCAACTATAGCTCTCCAGCTTCAGAGAAGGCCCAACGCAGGAAAACTGAGGTTTACTGTGAATGCTTTCTGCAGAATACCATCCATATAAACATAAGCTTGTATAAACTGTGTACCCTGGCTGAGACGATAATAAGTGGACCAAGGACGTCACATGGGTGCATAAGCATTTATGCCACTCCAACCCATTTATGCCCCCATTTACTTGTACTCTGTCACTAACTCTTTAAAGAACCAGCTGGCTGCAGTCTCTCAAAAATCTTTCTAAGGGAGGGATGGTGGCATGTTACCTCTCATCTTGAGGCTATAGTTGATATAAATCATCTTCCTTTGCTACCACCCATGCTACATTTTTCTCACCTTTAGCTAGCACTTGAGCTGGCTTAGGTTGCTTGCTAGATGGGATAACCAACTTTTATATCTGAAGAATGAGATTTCTTGATGTCTATGGGTTGTTACATGTGCTAGTTATTTTATTTTTAGAAAACAGAGCAATCCCAAATCCCTTTCACTTAGTTTTAACCTTAGGAAGAAATTATACTTCAACATAGGCTTTCCTCTGGCATGCCCATGCCTCTAAATTTATTGCAATTTTTCATATAAAATTGTGAAACTGCAGACAATTCCCTTCAAGTGTTTTTACCCAAACATTTCTTTTCCTTGTTTCAACAGGTAAGTGACTAAGTTGTAAAATATAATAATTACACTCTTATGGCGGTATTGCAGTTGTGAAAAAGTTAGGGCTTGTTTGGAAATCCTGCATTTATTCAGTCTGTATAATTTTTCACAGTTGAATATTTTCTTTTTTCAGCCTGATGTCTATTGAGAACAATTCTAGTTTAACATGGCTCTCTGTGAATAATTTATGCTTTCATGCCAAGTGGGAGAATTCCCTCAGCCTACATTGCGTATATTCACACACATTTTCTTCCAGCTTCTCAGCTTAAAGGCAGTAGATATTTTTGAGCTGTGGCAAGTTATCCTGAGAAAAGGATATGAATGGGAAGATTGAAACCTCTTATAAGTCACCTGGATTTAGGAGAGTCCTGTTAATCTGAAACTAGGAACTCATACTCTTCCCTCTCTCTCACCATCCCAGTTTGCAGTTCACCTCCAGAAGTGGCCATGGACACTACAAGGGAGATATTTTATGTATACGTTTTATTTCTATTAGACTTAAAAGCTGAAGATTTTGCATTGCTTTTCAAGTTTTCTTCTTATGTCCAGTTAAATCTCTCCATCCCTTAAATTCTCATCCATCCTCTAAAACCCAGTTTTCAGTTCTGTTTTCAAGATAATTTCAGAGAGTTGTACAGTGTTCACTGATCTCCCACATCTTGTATCATCTCACAATTTTTTCATTTTGAGATAATTGCAGACTTAGAAAAATTGCCAAACCAGCACAGAATATTTTCATATGCTCTTCATTCAGATTCCTCAAATATTAACATCTAGCAATGTGATGATCAAAATAAGGAAATCAATATTGAAATAATACTACATATCTTATTCAAAGTTTTCATTTTGTTCCACTAATGCTCTTGATTTGTTGTAAGAGTAAGCATTCCATTTAGGGGTTTTTTTGGTAACTGTAGTTTTTTAATTTTTTTTCAAAGCTTTATCATTTTATAGGAGTTTAAGTTTCCAAAAAAATTGAGGGGACTATACGGAGGCCTCCTCTCAGAAGTTTCTCACATGCATGCCTGCCTCTACACACGCATGCCCCCCCTCCCCGTGATTCTCATCTCACTTGCCAGAACTAGCGAGAGATTTTAACACCTTCTCATCCTAAAGCTCCTGCCTGGTCAACTTGTAGTAACAAGATGTGTCAAGAATGGGCTTGCCTTCAATGTCCATGGTATTTACATCATTTTGCTAACAATTTCATTTAGCTCAGGAAGATTATGAGGCCTGAACAATGCAAAGTACATACCTAAGACCATATGTAGATCAAGGCTGGGCGGGGGCGGGGGTGGGGGTGCAGTGTAGCAACGAAGAGCAAAGTTTCTGCTGCCTAAAAGTGATGTGGCACTGAGGAAATCATTTTACAGTTTCTTTGTAGTATGGGATCAGAGTTGTAGTGGGAATTAAATGAGATAAGGCATGTAAAGGATTTAGCACATTACTGACAAAAGGACTTGCTCAACAAATGTTAATTATTACTACTGTAACTTGTATTATTGCTATTATAATACTATTGTATTATGAAAATGAAAGATAATATAGAACAACTTGCAAGCCCTGAGTATAACTTATGAACAGACTTTCTCGTCATTCTGATTGTTAAATGCTGTTATATTGCCTTTTATTGAGAAACAGTGTGCTCAAAAATATGTTTCCCTTACGGTTACGTGTTTGAAACCAGAGGTAGAAAATGGAATGCTGTTCATGGATAAGGAAAAGTATGTTGCATCTGAGCGTGTCACCGTCCAGTGTAACTCTGGGTTTAGTTTGGTCGGTCCCCAGAGTATCACTTTCTCAGAGAATACCACCTGGCACCCAACTGTGCCCACATGTCACTGGCTAAATTGCACCCATGTATGTTCCTGTGCTTTCAAACCTTAAAACTTGTGCCTCTGCCAAAGCACTTATCCCAGCCAGCACAGGTGAGATCTGACTTTGTCAAGATGTATATAAACAACTCACTAAAAGTACCACCACTTTCCACCTTGAAGCACTGTGGTAAGTTGGCAGAGGCAACTTTCCCACTAGATTAGGTGGGTTCCCATAGTCCCAGGTATCCTTACCCTTGGCTCTACATTTTATATAATAAATGCTGCTTGCTCCATTCCTTATTGGTCATTAGAATTTTTCCTCAGTTATCCTTTCAGGGGTGCTCTAGGCCTCCTTTGCATCTCTGCATCTTTTTTGCTTCACCTGTGCTTGGCTGCTGCTCAGAACAGGTTTGGGCTTGGCCTGAATGGTCACCTTTGCTAGGATGCAATCTTTCTTGATATTCTACTCATCTATCCATCCACTGGACAAGCTTGCATTTGTCAGTAATGCCTCTTAAATCCTCCTGACCCCTTTGCCTCCTCTTTTCTTTAAATCACTTTTAGGAAGTCTATGAGCAAGTGCACAGAGGCAGACACTTCAGGCAGTGTCTCCAAGCCTGCAGGATATGAAAACGACTCTAGAGTTGTATAAACTGTCTTTAAGGACCAGACGTTTTTTATTGAAGGATACCCTGGCCAGTCCACCAATTCTTCCAGCCATTTCAGTAGAATGTGCATATCTGTGTAGATCAAGGCTTGGAATTAGGCAGATGCCCTGTACCTTTACTTCCCTCGTAGCCCAGTTGATAAAGACTCTGCCTGCAGTGCAGGAGACCCAGGTTCAATCCCTGGGTCGGGAAGATCCCCTTGGAGAAGGAAATGGCAACCCACTCCAGTATTCTTGCCTGGAGAATCCCATGGACAGAGGAGCCTGGTGGGCTACAGTCCATGGGGTTGCAAGAGTCGGACACGACTTAGCGACTAAACCCCTTTCCCCTCAACCTCCAGTACCTTCAAAAGCCGTCTCCTGGACTGGGCCTTTCCCTGACAGCAGCAGCACTCTAGGTGCTTGGCTATCCTCAGCTGTGTGGCCCCCATGCTCAGTGTGCCCCTCTTCTGCAGGCCTTCAGCAGCGGGAGACCTCCGGGCCCTGGAGCTAGAGCTAATCCCAGTCACCTGCAAAGCCTTCAGGGTGGAGGGAAGCTTTTTTGAAAATCATCCTGAGGTGGCATCTTTAAACTAGTGACAATCAGCCCCCATTTGCACTTGCTGCCTGATAGGAGCTCCTCTTAAACAATTGGAAGGAGAGAGTCAAGTTTAAGAACATCACTAAGACATTTCCTTAAAAAGAGGAAGTGAGTGAAGTTGCTCAGTTGTGTCCAACTCTTTGCAACCCCACAGACTGTAGCTTACCAGGCTCCTCCATCCATGGGATTTTCCAGGCAAGAGTACTGGAATGGATTGCCATTTCCTTCTCCAGAGGATCTTCCCGACCCAGGGATCAAACTCAGGTCTCCCACATTGTAGGCAGATGCTTTACCATCTGAGCCATCAGGGAAGTCAAAACAAAAGAGGAAAGAAGGGTTATTTTTGCCTTTAGATCAATGTACAGAGTCTCTGGTCAAGAAACGTGCTGTTCCTTAAGCACCATCACTCGTAATAAGTGTCTTGGCTTGGAGAGCTGGGATTATGATGATTGCTACTGCAAATGTGTAATTTTTGATTATTTAGACTTTTCTGATACAAATATTTAATCTTCTGGACTTGAAGCTCTGGTTAATTAAATAAGCATTTTTCAAATATCACAATGTCTCTGTTGTTGTTATTGTGCCATGTCCGTTGTTCCATGCACAGCAAACCAAAGCTTACAAGGAGAACAAATCTCAAATCCACTTCCCTGAAGGCATAGGGCTTGGGTATTTATGAAATAAAGAATGAAGAAGCTGGGAGGTATGAGGCACAAGGAGCATGTGGAGTATGGGGAAAGGTGATTGGGAAAAGGCATAGTAATTGTCATTTACACAGGTATACCTAAGCTATGGGCCTCTGCAAGTTCAAAATGTCATCAAGTGGACACTGGTGCATCCCCAGTTGGAGGGTCAGTGGTCCTATCCAGTGTCAGCCAGCTTAAGTCCAACCAGATGCAACTGACTCCGCGTCCCTGGAAAACAATGGGCAAACATCTGATTGTTTTGGCTACATGCTGCCTGAAGGACATGCAAGTCTTTTGTTGTAACAGTTAAAATGACCTCCTTTATACCTATGGCTGATTCATGTTGATGTATGGCAGGAACCAACACAATATTGTGATTATCCGTCTATGTCTGACGCAGGATACAGCATGCTTGGGGCTGGTGCATGGGGATGACCCACAGAGATGTTATGGGGAGGGCGGTGGGAGGGGGGTTCATGTTTGGGAACACATGTAAGAATTAAAGATTTTAAAATTAAAAAAATAAAAAATAAAAAAAAATAAAAATAAAAAAAATAAAAATAATAAATTAAATTTAAAAAATGACCTTGATTAGATGAAATGGATTTAACTAATGACTACTCATGGGTTCACAAGTCATCTTGGTTAGTATGTCACATAGAATATGACACATTTCTAGTACAAAAATCCACAAATGTCTGCAAGTAAGTTCATTTTTTTTTGGTACCTCAGAAAGAATGAAAGCCAGGAAATTCAAAAGGTATTTATAAGTTACCTTTGCTTGAATGCTTTTACTCCACATCTCAACATATCCAAATGCTACCTACTCTATGTCAACAGAATAGGGCACGACATTTTGGATTCTCAAAGTAAAACATTTCTGTAACTAGAAACCAAAGCAATAAAACAACAACAACAACAACGCTGAAAGTGCAGAAGTCCTTTGTTGCTCGCTTGTTAGTTACTAACTCACCACTCTGTCCCTGCAGAGGATTCCACTATTCTCACTTTTAAAAGCACAAATTGGTTTTATGTTATTTAAATTTACAGAAATGGAATAATACATTGTGTATTCTTTCTTTCATGACTTTTCCTACTAAATATTGTATTTGTGAGATTCATCTGTGTTGTCTATAGTTAAGGTTCATTCATTTCCATTTCTATTAAGTATTTCATTGTATGATTATATCACAGTTTACATATTCTATTTTTAATGGACATTTATTTTCAATTTTCTTGGCTATGAACATTTTTTCATGTGTCTTTTGCTGAACATATGTATTCTTGTTGCACAAATACCTAAAGATGGAATTTCTGGATCATAAGAGGTATGTATGTTGGAGAAGGCGATAGCACCCCACTTCAGTACACTTGCCTGGAAAATCCCATGGACAGAGGAGCCTCATAGGCTGCAGTTCATGAGGTCGAGAAGAGTTGGACACGACTGAGTGACTTCACTTTCACTTTTCACTTTCATGCACTGGAGAAGGAGATGGCAACCCACTCCAGTGTTGTTACCTGGAGAATCCCAGGGATGGGGGAGCCTGGTGGGCTGCTGTTTATGGGGTCACACAGAGTTGGACACGACTGAAGTGATTTAGCAGCAGCAAGAGGTATGTATGTATTTGTTCAGCAGTTTTCCAAAGTGGCTATACCAAATTGCATCCCTCCATACACTCCCTACTCCCTACTTCAATCCTTGCCAGAACCTGCCTGCTCACCAATGCCAGCTGTGTTCCTTTTCTTCCCTTCCATTTTTACATCTCTGTTCCTTTAATGATGCTTTCTAGAATTACCTATCAGATAGATTTCTTGCACTCAAATCTGGTCTCAAGAACTACTTGTTGTCAGACTAAGGCAAACAGCAAATTCTTATTCATTCATATAGTTTGTTTATTCAGCAGGTGTTGAGGTGATCTTTTCATGGAGAGTTGGGCTTAAAATTTTTTTTTAAGACCTATTCCTGTCCTTTCTACCCTTTATTTAAGAAAATAAACACGTATTTTCTTCATCCTTTTGCATAAACTTAGAATTTCTGAACTGAAAATATTAGATCCCATTCTACTTCCAAACCCTTCTTTAAACATATGTGGAGACTGAGGCCTGCAGTTTGTTGTTTAGTTGCTGTGGGGAGAGAGAAAATTAGACAAGATGGCATGGTCAGGCTGTCTCGCCTCTCCTTTTGTAAATAACCACTATGGAGGCACTTGCTACAGCTACTTTGTGCTATAAGCATACGTGAGCTCCACCTAGAGAGTGGCGGCATTACTGCTGCATCACCGCTGTGTCCATTGGGTCAGCCACGAGAGGGGAGAATAAAGCGAGTCTACTGCTGTGGCTGCTGCATCAGCCGGGAGAGAATACTGTTACGGCTGCTGTGCCAGCAGGAGAGAGGTTGTGCTGTGTTAGGTTATGCTATGACTGTTGCTTGTAGGGAATAAACTTGTCTGCAGTTCCTGCCAACTCCCCCAATCTTCTTCCAGCCTCTTAGCTGGAGTCTTGCCTACCCTGGTTTCAGTGAACAGTGTGGGCAGTGTGAACAGCAATATAACTGGCACTGTGAACAGGATGAAGAGAGCAATACAATTGGCATGATCTGCAGGATACCCAGTGGATAGAGGAGCCTGATGCTCCTCAGAAGAGTTGGCAGGATACACAGTTGGTAGGGGAGCCTGAGGTTCCCCTGAAAGGAGGAAGTGGCCGCCGTATAGAATGTGGTACTTTGTGACGGTGATTCTCCGGGCTTCCGCTCCGGTGGAAAACTGGGAAGCGGTGAATGGGTCACCAGATAGCACTGGAAAGGTGTTACAGGCGGTGAGTTCCTGATTGCTGAACAAGGTGTCTCAGATCACTGCTGGCACTGTGGGGTGGATTTTCCTGACTATCCTGAAGGAGAATATGGATTGTGCCATAGGCGATGCTGCACCAGGGCTCAAAGTGCAGAGACTCTTGGAAGAACTAGAGCAATGCATATTGGTGTCACCCTGTGGCCTTGAAGAACCCAGCATCTCTGACTGCGAGACGGTAAGTGATGGTGATGATGAACGTTATAACACTATGGGCCCCCACTTGGCAGCTAGGGCTGTGGTACAGCAGAAAGTGAAGTGTGAGCAGCCTATGGCCCAGGGAGGACATCCTTAAGGGGCCCCCAAAGCAACTGAGTTCACCATGTATCGACCATATACTCAGGAGGAGTTGGTCAACTCGGGTAAGAAGTTTCAGCGAATGCACAGGGAACCCTCGGTAGCACGGCTTTTGTGACTTTGGGAGGCAGGGGTGGGCCCAGCACCTGTGGGGGTTTTTGCAGGTCCTAACTGAGAGAAGTAGAGGGATGGAATGCGAGATACCATTTTGAAAGTGAAAACCCCAAAGGGGGCCCGAACTTGCAGTGGTCCCACCTGGGTGATGTGTTTGTGCATGTGGGTGGATTTGTGCAGAGGTGTACTGTAAACGCTGTGTCCTCAGATTTAGAAAAGTATACTCATGTGGGTGGGCTGTGAATGCCACAAAAATCCCCTCCTTGAAGGGGTGGGCCTGGTGCCTGTAGGGGGTTTTGTAGGTCCTTAATGAGAAATCCTGCAGGGATGGAGTTGTCCCCGCGGAGGCTTTTATGCAATCTCACAGGGCGAGATGGTGGATTGGACTTGGCTATGGAAGACGGAGGCACTCCACATGCAGTGAGTG
Organism: Budorcas taxicolor; assembly: GCF_023091745.1. Lineage (NCBI taxonomy): Eukaryota > Metazoa > Chordata > Mammalia > Artiodactyla > Bovidae > Budorcas > Budorcas taxicolor. Next base: position 6,844,363 of record NC_068925.1, read on the forward strand.
GCTCCTCTAGCCCCACGAGGGCAAGGACTGCAGCATGAGTTCCAGGTGACTGGGCTTTGTTTTGTATTGGGGATGTAACTGTTCAGTGTTGTTGCTAATGCTGTTGCAAGATGTGAATCCAAGGGTCAGTGTTACTTGCCAAGGGAATATCACAGAAGATGGACTGCACGTAGAATGTGAGGTGAGAGACCCTGAAGGATTGGAGTATGGGGAGAGAGCAAGTTAGCCAAGATGGCAGTGGTCAGGCTCTCTCACGCTTTGTTTTGTAAATAATGACTATGTTACAGCTAGGCTCACTTACAATACTGTGCGTGAGCATCATGAGGTACTCGCTTGGTCAGGAGCTACTCTGTGCTTTAGGGATATGTGAGCTCCACCTAGAAAGTGGCAGTGTTACTGTCAGCCACCAGAAGAGAGAATATAGTGAATCTACTTCTACGGCTGCTGTGTCAGCCAGGAGAGAATACTGTTATGGCCACTGTGCCATCAGGAGAGAGGTTGTGTTGTGTTAGGCTTTGCTATAGCTGTTGCCAGGAGAGAATAAATGCGTCTGCAGTTCCTATTGGCCCCTCCAGTCTTCTTCCAGCCTCTTAGCTGGAGCCTTGCCTACCCTGGGTTCAGCAAACAGAATGCCCAGTGAAATGCAGAGAGACAATTGGTGTCATGAACAGGATCAGAGATACAGTTGCTAAGTTGTGTCTGACTCTTTTGTATCCATGGACTACAGACCTCCAGGCTCCTCTGTCCATGGGATTCTCCTGGCAAGAATACTGAGGTGGGTTGCCATTTCCCAGATCAGTACTTGTTTGAATCTGCCCTTTGGAACTCAGGGAAGGTCATGGTGGTTGGAGGTGTGTTCCTTATAAGAAACCAGGGACAAAAGGGCTTCCTTGCCCAGAAGCCCCACAAGATCCTGATCAATTTCATGCAGAAGAAAAAATGCTTATAACTGTGCAATTGTATGGTCAGATCTGAATCCACAGTTCAAAAAAGGAAAATGTTAAATAAAGCTGGCACAAATTCTGTAACTCCTGTCTTACTCTCACTAAAGTGAACTGCTGACTTATTAAAGACAGGGAGAGGTGCACAGCCCAGCACCCAGTAGCTTTCAGTCTCTATCTGCTAAATGAACGAAAGGATAGAAAATCAGATCTTGAGATGAGTGTCATTCTTCCTCTCCTCATGTTTTTGCAGTTTAAGTGTTGGAGCAGTAGGAAAGAGGAGCAATCTAGAAGCAGATGAAATTATCAAATTTAGATTTGATTTCTTCTCTTAGAAAGAAAGAAAGTGAACTCACTCAGCTGTGCCCGACTCTTTGCAATCCCATGGATAGTAGCCTGCACCAAGCTCCTCTGTCCATGGGGTTTTCAAGGCAAGAAGTACGGGAGTGGGTTGCCATTTCCTTCTCCAGGGAATCTTCCCAACCCAGGGATTGAACCCAGGTCTCTCACATTGTAGACAGACGCTTTACCGTCTGAGCCACCAGGGAAGTCCAAAATGTCCCTTAGAAATCTACTCTTAATTCATCTAAAGTGTGTGTGGACTGCAGAAAGGTCCAATACTAGAAATTTTTCTTATACTTTGGTACCTTTTTACCTAGAAGTTCCCATACCCTGCTCAGTTGTGAGTATATTGATCTTAGGACCCACTGGTTGAAACATGTGGGCACCCTCCCAGGACACCTGGTGATAATGTAATGACCCTATTATTGTGTGTTTATGGATTAATGACCTGAACACAGAAAAAGCTTGGCTTTTGTCCCAGTGTCAAGGATACTGCTAATACCATAGCATAATAGGGTTTTGAATATCCTCAAGGACAGAATTTCTCCTTGGATAATGGAAATTAGGACAATGAACTTCACAGGGGATACATACTATTAACATATTTTCCATCAAGAAAAAGACAATGTGTCATTCTTCATTCCCTTCCATGCTTTTTTCATAATTTGATTTTAAAATGTAAGTTTAGAATGTGAGTTTACTGTGTTCTACTCTTTACCCCTAAATTCTTTGTATCATTTGAACACAGCAAATGAACTTGCAGTGAAAATCCTTTACTGCAGCATCATTCAGTTGGAAAAAGGAAACAAAACAAAACAAAACAAAACAAAAAACACGCTAGGTTAAAAGGTTGTATTTACTGAATGCTTTTTAAGTGGATAAGTTTGTTAAAAAATACTGTCCTTTTAGTCTAATTTTCTCTTTCCCCCCCATTGTTTGTTCCCATTCTTTTGACCTTGCTAGTTTCCTTTCCTTTTCTGAATCAATGAAAATAGGCCACATCTAATAGATAAGCTAGACATTTCAATTGTTACCTTTTGTTTCTTGATATTTATTCTTTTCCCTTCCTTTCTTTCTGGTTTCACCTACTGGTGGCTCGGATGGTAAAGTGTCTGCCTGCAGTGCGGGAGGCCTGGGCTTAATCCCTGGGTCAGGAAGATCCCCTGGAGAAGGAAATGCCAACCCACTCCAGTATTCCCGCCTGGAAAATCCCAAGGATAGAGGAATCTGGCAGGCTGCAGTCTATGGGGCGGCAAAGAGTCGGACACGACTGAGCAACTTCACTACAGTATAAAACTTGCTGAAATCTATTTGAACCTGCCTTTCAGAGTTTACATCTTTTCTTCCTTCCCTACCTTTCATACTCTGGAACATCATCATGCCATCTAATCTTGCTTATTCAGTAGAATTAGCACGATGTCATTGATGTTCTGTATCAAAGTGCTGTTCTTTGAGTGCCTGCGTGGCCATGATATTTTCAGAGTCTGTTATGACAGGGACAGAAGTGTTATCACAGCCAAGTACTAAAAATGCAGATGGATGATCTTGACCTTTCCATATGTATGCAAACTGCTTGTGATGCTCTTTTCTGACAGGGCTGGAAAAGAAGGCCTATGCTGAATCAGTGGCCTCACTTATCAAAAAACATGTTAATCTGCTCCAGCAAAGAGACCACGTGTGGCTGCAATGCTGTTGCGTTTTTAGAAGTCTACTGTAATTCTCCAGAATCCTAATTTTTCATAGTAAACAGACTTATGAAGTACAGGGGGATATGATGACCACTTTTGCATCTTTAATTCTTTAAGAGAGGCACATATTTCCCCTTTCCCCCAACTATTAGTACATGATATTTAAAAGAACTTATCTTCTTTGCCTCCAAGGGGAGGGTTTAGGTCATATCAATGACTTCTACTTGTCGTCTTGGATAGAATGGTCTAGCCCATAGGCCAAGGACCCATATGGGATTGTGCCAATGATCAATTTTGTCTATCCAGCTTACACTTTCAAAGATAATGGAGGGGGTGGTCCTAAGATGGCAGAAGAATAGGATGGGAAGACCACTTGCTCCCTCACAAATTCATCAAAAGAACATTTCAATGCTGAGTAAATTCCACAAAAAAACTTCTGAATGCTGGCAGAGGATATCAGGCACCCAGAAAAGCAGCCCATTGTCTTCGAAAACAGGCAGGAAAAAATATAAAAGATGAAAAAAGAGACAAAGGAGTTAGGGAGGGAGCTCCATCACAGGAAGGGAGTTCCGTCCCGGGAAGGGAGTCTCAAGAAGAGAGAAGTTTCCAAACACCAGGAAACACTCTCGCTGCTGAGTCTGTGGTGAGCCTTGGAAGCACAGAGGGCAACATAACAGGGAAGAAAAATAAATAAATAATTAAACCCCACAGATTACAAGCCCAACGGTAACTCCCCCAGCGGAGAAGCAGCACAGATGCCTGCATCCGCCACTAGCAAGTGGGGGCTGGGCAGGGAGGCACAGGCTGCAGTGCTTTTTAAGAATCGGGCCAGAACACTCCGAGTGTAACCAGAGCGAACTAACTTGGGCTAGCATATCAGACTGTGGGATAGCTACCACGTGAAAAGCTCTAACATAAGACACTGCCTGGACCGCACACAGAACAAAGGATGGAACAGAAATAGCTGGCTGCAGACCATCGCCCTCCGGTGACAGGCAGCCAGAGCCGTAAGGGCTGGAAGGGGGCAATCGCAGCCCAAGAGAGACATTACCTACCAAACTGCAAGCAGGCTTCTTTGCTAACTAAGACTTCTTGGGGTTCTGGACAGTCATCATCCGCCTGAGAAGGGACGCCAGCGGTACACCCAGAAAACTGAGCAGCAGGGATGGGAACGGTGATAAGTCGCAGTGATTGCGCTTGCCAAACACCTGAGCTACTTGGACCTGGGAAGGGCACAAAACGCAGGCCCAACTGAATCTGAGCCTTTGAGGGCTACCTGAGTGCCGAGCCTGAGTGGCTTAGACCAGGGAGGTGCATGCTGCCTAGGCCTGGCCTCAGATGGTTCCCGGTGGAGCAACGTAGAGCCTGAGTGGTGTGCGCTGTGAGCAGGGGCCGGCCCAGCGTGGCTGAGACACTGCGAGCACACGCCAGTGTTATTTGTTTGCAGCATCCCTCCCTCCCCACAGTGCGACTGAACAAGTGAGCCTAAAAAAATAAAAGTGTCCACCACCGCCCCCCTTGTGTCAGGGAGGAAATCAGACACTGAAGAGACTAGCAAACAGAAGAAGCTAAACAGAGGGAACCACCTTGGAAGTGACCCCACACTGCCCACAACACCAGAGAAAGTCCCAGATATATCTTTACTATTTTTACGATCATTTTTTTGTTGATGTTGTTGTGTGATTGTTTTTTCTTCTTTTCTTTTTCTTCTTTTTTTAACTTAAAAAAATTTAAGTCCTCCATTTCTCCTTTAATTTTAATTTTTATAACCTACTATTATTTAAAAAAAAACATCCTATTTTTAAAGCAAATGCCATATATATATATATATAAATATATGGTTGTTGTTGTGTTTTAATAATTCTTGTGGCTTTGTTTTTTTTTTCTTCTTCTTCTTTTCTTTAATATTGTATTTTTGAAAATCCAACCTCTACTCTAGATTTTTAATCTTTGCTTTCTTGGTAGTTGTTGTCAATTTTGTACATTTAAAACCCCAATCTTCAGTACTCAATTTTACCTGAGAGTGAGATTACTGGCTTGACCACTCTCTCCTCCTTTGGACTCTCCTTTTTCTCCACCAGGTGGCCTCTGTCTCTTCCCTCCTCCTTCTCTTCTCTACCCAGCACTGAATCTCTGTGTGTTCCAGATGGTGGAGAAACGTAGGGAACTTGTTACTGGCTGGATCTGTCTCTCTCCTTTTCATTTCCCTCTTTTAACCTCCTGGCCATCTCTGTCTACTTCCTCCCTCTCCTCTTCCCTGTATAACTCTGTGAACATCTCTGAGCAGTCCAGACTGTGGAGTGCACATAAGGAAGTGATTACTGGCTAGCTTGCTCTCTCCTCTTTTGATCCCACCTCATCTCATTCCAGTCACCTCTAACTACCCCCTCCCTCTTCTCTTCTCCATGTAACTCAGTGACCCTCTCTGGGTGTCCCTCAATGTGGAGAAACTTTTCATCTTTAACCTAGATGTTTTATCATCAGTGCTGTATAGATGGAGAAGTCTTGAGGCTATTGTAAAAATAAAACTGAAAACCAGAAACAGGAGGCTTAAGTCCAAATCCTGAGAACATCAGAGAACTCCTGAATCCAGGGAACATTAATCGATAGAAGCTCATCAAATACCTCCATACCTACACTGAAACCAAGCACCACCCAAGGGCCAACAAGTTCCAGAGCAAGACATACCACATAAATTCTCCAGCAATACAGGAACACACCCCTGAGCTTCAATATACAGGCAGCTCAAACTTACTCCAAAACCATTGATGTCTCATAACTCATTACTGGACACTTCATTGCACTCCAGAGAGAAGAAATCCAGCTCCACCCACCAGAACTCCTACACAAGCTTCCCTAACCAAGAAACCTTGACAAGCCACTGATACAACCCCACCCACAGTGAGGAAGCTCCATAATAAAGAGACTCCACAAACTGCCAGAATACAGAAAGGCCACCCCAAATGCAGCAATATAACCAAGATGAAGAGACAGAGGAATACCCAGCAGGTAAAGGAACAGGAGAAATGCCCACCAAACCAAACAAAAGAGGAAGACATAGGGAATCTACCTAAGAAAGAATTCCAGATATTGATAGTGAAAATGATCCAAAATCTTGAAATCAAAATGGAATCACAGATAAATAGCCTGGAGACAAGGATTGAGAAGATGCAAGAAAGGTTTAACAAGGACCTAGAAGAAATAAAAAAGAGTCAAAATATAATTAATAATGCAATAAATGAGATCAGAAACACTCTGGAGGCAACAAATAGTAGAATAATGGAGGCAGAAGATAGGATTAGTGAAATAGAAGATAGAATGGTAGAAATACATGAATCAGAGAGGAAAAAAAAAACGAATTAAAAGAAATGAGGACAATCTCAGAGACCTCCAGGACTATATGAAACACTCCAACATTTGAATTATAGGAGTCCCAGAAGAAGAAGACAAAAAGAAAGACCATGAGAAAATACTTGAGGAGATAATAGTTGAAAACTTCCCTAAAATGGGGAAGGAAATAATCACCCAAGTCCAAGAAACCCAGAGAGTTCCAAACAGGATAAACCCAAGGTGAAACACCCCATATTAATCAAATTAAACACACTAATCAAATTAACCAAGATCAAATACAAAGAACAAATATTAAAAGCAGCAAGGGAAAAACAACAAATAACACACAAGGGGATTCCCATAAGGATAACTGCAGATCTTTCAATAGAAACTCTTCAGGCCAGGAAGGAATGGCAAGACATACTTAAAGTGATGAAAGAAAACAACCTACAGCCCAGATTACTGTACCCAGAAAGGATCTCATTCAAATATGAAGGAGAAATCAAAAGCTTTACAGACAAGCAAAAGGTGAGAGAATTCAGCACCACCAAACCAGCTCTCCAACAAATGCTAAAGGATATTCTCTAGACAGGAAACACAAAAAGGACATATAAACCCGAACCCCAAACAATAAAGTGAATGGCAACGGGATCATACTTATCAATAATTACCTTAAACGTAAATGGGTTGAATGCCCCAACCAAAAGGCAAAGACTGGCTGAGTGGATACAAAAACAAGATCCCTATATATGTTGTCTACAAGAGACCCACCTGAAAACAAGGGACACATACAGACTGAAAGTGAAGGGATGGAAAAAGATATTCCTTGCAAATAGAGACCAAAAGAAAGTAGGAGTAGCAATACTCATATCCGTAAAATAGACTTTAAAACAAAGGCTGTGAAAAGAGACAAAGAAGGCCACTACATAATGATTAAAGGATCAATCCAAGAAGAAGATACAACAATTAAAATATATACACACCCAACATTAGAAGCACCACAATATGTAAGACAAATGCTAACAAGTATGAAAGGGGAAATTAACAATAACACAATAATAATGGGAGACTTTAATACCCCACTTACACAGAAAATTAACAAAGAAACACAAACTTTAAATGATACAATAGACCAGTTAGACCTAATTGATATCCATAGGACATTTCACCCCAAAACAATGAATTTCACCTTTTTCTCAAGTGCTCAAGGAACCTTCTCCAGGATAGATCACATCCTGGGCCATAAATCTAGCCTTGATAAATTCAAAAAAATTGAAATCATTCCAAGCATCTTCTCTGACCATAATGCATTAAGATTACTTCTCAGTTACAGGAGAAAAACTATTAAAAGCTCCAACATATGGAGGCTGAACAACACGCTTCTGAATAACCAACAAATCACAGAAGAAATCGAGAAAGAAATCAAAATATGCATAGAAACAAGTGAAAATGAAAACATAACAACCCAAAACCTGTGGGACATTATAAAAGCAGTGCTAAGAGGAAAATTCATAGCAATACAGGCATACCTCAAGAAACAAGAAAAAAGTCAAATAAATAACCTAACTCTACGTCTAAAGCAACTAGAAAAGGAAGAAATGGAGAACCCCAGAGTTAGTAGAAGGAAAGAAATCTTAAAAATTAGGGCAGAAATGAATGCTAAAGAAACAAAAGAGACCATAGCAAAAATCAACAAAGCCAAAAGCTGGTTCTCTGAAAGGATAAATAAAATTGACAAACCATTAGCCAGACTCATCAAGAAACAAAGAGAGAAAAATCAAATCAATAAAATTAGAAATGAAAATGGAGAGATCACAATAGACAACACAGAAATACAGAGGATCATAAGAGACTACTATCAGCAATTATATGCCAATAAAATGGACAACATGGAAGAAATGGAGAAATTAACTGAACCAGGAAGAAATAGAAAACCTAACAGACCCATCACAAGCATGGAAATTGAAACTGTAATCAGAAATCTTCCAGCAAACAAAAGCCCAGGTCCAGACGGCTTCACAGCTGAATTCTACCAAAAATTTAGAGAAGAGCTAACACCTATCCTACTCAAACTCTTCCAGAAAATTGCAGAGGAAGGTAAACTTCCAAATTCATTCTATGAGGCCACCATCACCCTAATACCAAAACCTGACTAAGATGCCACAAAAAAAGAAAACTACAGGCCAATCTCACTGATGAACATAGATGCAAAAATCCTTAACAAAATTCTAGCAATCGGAATCCAATAACACATCAAAAATATCATACACCATGACCAAGTGGGCTTTATCCCAGGGATGCAAGGATTCTTCAATATCCACAAATCAATCAGTGTAATTCACCACATTAACAAGCTGAAAAATAAAAGCCATATGATTAACTCAATAGATGCAGAGGAGGCCTTTGACAAAATTCAACATCCATTTATGATAAAAACTCTCCAGAAAGCAGGAATAGAAGGAACATACCTCAACATAATAAAAGCTATATATGACAAACACACAGCAAACATTATCCTCAATGGAGAAAAATTGAAAGCATTTCCCCTAAAGTCAGGAACAAGACAAGGGCACCCACTTTCACCACTACTATTCAACATAGTTCTGGAAGTTGTGGCCACAGCAATTAGAGCAGAAAAAGAAATAAAAGGAATCCAAACTGGAAAAGAAGAAGTAAAACTCTCACTGTTTGCAGATGACATGATCCTCTACATAGAAAACCCTAAAGACTCCACCAGAAAATTACTAGAGCTAATCAATGACTATAGTAAAGTTGCAGGATATAAAATCAATAATAATGAGAAAGTAGAAAAAGAAATTAAGGAAGCAATTCCATTCACCATTGCAACGAAAAGAATAAAATACTTAGGAATATATCTACCTAAAGAAACTTAAGACCTATATATAGAAAACTATAAAACACTGGTGAAAGAAATCAAACAAGACACTAATAGGTGGAGAAATATACCATGTTCATGGATCGGAAGAATCAATATAGTGAAAATGAGTATAGTACCCAAAGCAATCTATAGATTCAATGCAATCCCTATCAAGCTACCAGCGGTATTTTTCACAGAGCTAGAACAAATAATTTCACAATTTGTATGGAAATATAAAAAACCTAGAATAGCCAAAGTAATCTTGAGAAAGAAGAATGGAACTGGAGGAATCAACCTGCCTGACTTCAGGCTCTACTACAAAGCCACAGTCATCAAGACAGTATGGTACTGGTACAAAGACAGAAATATAGATCAATGGAACAAAATAGAAAGCCCAGAGATAAATCCACACACATATGGACACCTTATCTTCGACAAAGGAGGCAAGAATATACAATGGAGTAAAGACAATCTCTTTAACAAGTGGTGCTGGGAAAACTGGTCAACCACTTGTAAAAGAATGAAACTAGATCACTTTCTAACACCATACACAAAAATAAACTCGAAAATGGATTAACGATCTAAACATAAGACCAGAAACTATAAAACTCCTAGAGGAGAACATAGGCAAAACACTCTCCGACATAAATCACAGCAGGATCCTCTATGATCCACCTCCTAGAATATTGGAAATAAAAGCAAGAATAAACAAGTGGGATCTAATTAAAATTAAAAGCTTCTACACAACAAAGGAAACTATAAGCAAGGTGAAAAGACAGCCTTCTGAAGGGGAGAAAATAATAGCAAATGAAGCAACTGATAAACAACTAATCTCAAAAATATACAAGCAACATATGCAGCTCGATTCCAGAAAAATAAATGACCCAATCAAAAAATGGGCCAAAGAACTAAATAGACATTTCTCCAAAGAAGACATACAGATGGTTAACGAACACATGAACAGATGCTCAACATCACTCATTATCAGAGAAATGCAAATAAAGACCACAATGAGGTACCATTTCACACCAGTCGGAATGGCTGTGATCCAAAAGTCTACAAGCAACAAATGCTGGAGAGGGTGTGGAGCAAAGGGAACCCTCTTGCACTGTTGGTGGGAATGCAAACTAGTACAGCCACTATGGAGAACAGTGTGGAGATTCCTTAAAAAATTGCAAATAGAACTGCTTTATGACCCAGCAATCCCACTGCTGGGCATACACATCGAGGAAACCAGACTTGAAAGAGACACATGTACCCTAATGTTCATCGTGGCACTGTTTATAATAGCCAGAACATGGAAACAACCTAGATGTCCATCAGCAGATGAATGGATAAGAAAGCTGTGGTACATATAAGAATACATTTGAATCAGTTCTAATGAAGTGGATGAAACTGGAGCCTATTATACAGAGTGAAGTAAGCCAGAAAGAAAAACACCAATGCAGCATACTAACACATATATATGGAATTTAGAAAGACGGTAATGATAACCGTGTGTGAGAGACAGCAAAAGAGATACAGATGCATAGAACGGACTTTTGGACTCTGTGGGAGAGGGAGAGGGTGGGATGATTTGGGAGAATGGCATTGAAACATGTATACTATCAGGTAAGAAACGAATTGCCAGTCTATGTTTGATGCAGGATACAGGATGCTTGGGGCTGGTGCACGGGGATGATCCAGAGAGATGATATGGGGTGGGATGTGGAAGGGGGCTTCAGGATTGGGAGCTCATGTACACCCGTGGTGGATTCATGTCAATATATGGCAAAACCAATACAGTATTGTAAAGTAAAATAAAGTAAAAATAAAAATTAAAAAAACAACAACAACAAAGATAATGGAAATGCCCAGCAAGTGGTTTAATAAGGGAACCTTGATGGTTCCAGATATCTATATTAACTCAAGCTCTATTTTCAGTAATTCTTGGATTATTTTGCACCTCTCATCTGTGTACAGTTACCTATGAAAATAGATACAGGTCCTCTTGGAAGACTGGGAAATATTACTGTGCATATGTCTCAAGGTATTGTATCCTTACTCTTGGAAATTTTTTCTTCACTTAGTGATCTCCAGACCCGACAATATCAATAGCACAGGTACAAAAACTCAGCGGGCTTCCCTGGTGTCTCAGATGGTAAAGAATCTTCCTGCAATGTAGAGACCTTGGTTCGATCCCTGGGTTGGAAAGATCCCTTGGAGGAAGGCATGGCAACCCACTCCAGTATTCTTGCTTAGCCCTGGTGGGCTACAGTCCATGGAGTTTCAGAGAGTCAGACATGACTGAGTAACTAACCACAGCATAGAAACTGAGCAACATATTACAACTTTTTAATGGACCAAAGGCCATCAGCCTCCTGATCATCCATCCTTTATTTCTTTCCATGGTACAGATTGAGTAGTATCTAGTTGGCTGCTCATCTGTTTTCACCCTTAGGAATGTCATGTTCTATTAATCATCTTCCTAATCTCAGTCTGGTTGTATCTCCAACTTGCCACTCCTTATGATGATTGCATTTATTTAGCTTCTAAAGCCTATGAGCACCTCTCAGACTGTGACTGCTAAGAGTGAAACTTGTTCTTTAACAGTCTTCCCATCATCAGCTCTGGTCTCTGATACAGTGCTCCTTTCATGATATTCCTTCTGTCCTTGGTAAATGTATCCTCCAGGTCTTCCCAGACAACACAATCACTTGGTGGAGTTTCCTGCATGTGTGTGGCACATCTCCTCCAGCTTACTCACTCTTCTGAATCACTTAATCACTCTCTCTACCACTTGCCACAGCAACTCCAGCATTCGAACCTCATTGTTGGCATCACATTTTCCATGCCTCAAGGAGGCATCTTAGGATAGTACTGTAGATACTATCATCCATCAGTTTAATATTTTACTGAAATTTCCAAAAGTGTCAGGTGTTAGTTGCTCAGTCGTGACTGACTCTCTGAGACCCCACCAGGAAGCCCACCAGGCTTCTTTATCCATGGATTCTCCAGGCAAGAATACTGGGGTGGGTTGCCATTCCCTTCCCCAGAGGATTTTCCTGACTCAGGGATCAAACCCAGGTCTCCCTCACTGCAGGCAGATTCTTTACGGTCTGAACCACCAGGGAAGGCATTTCCAATGACCTGTTTTATTTAAACTTCTCATGCAGTGTTTCTGGGTCCTGACAGTGTTCCCTTTCACACAGGTGCGCAGCACCGTGTCACGTCTCTTGTTCCAGCATGCAAGCCATCGTTTTTATTCTTTCTATAAGCTCTTTCTGAACTGTTTTAGAGGACAGTGAGTATACTCTTGGGAGGATAGATGGACTGGTTTTGTTGGGAGAAATGAGTCAGAGCTTGCAGACTGATCTTGCATCGTTAGTTTCTCCCAGATATACTTCTCTGCATTTAGCACAACAGCAGTGGAGTGTGACACCAGTACAGTGTGACTTTGACTGAATTCCTTCTTCCTGCCAAAATGGCTCCTAAATAGTGTCAAGTTTAGTGAATTTTCAAAAAAAAATGGAGCAATCCTAAGTGCTTGTCAGTCCATTGTAACTTTTCTATGGTTCCCCAGCCTCAGGCCTTTATGAAGGCAGCTCAAGTTCTGTGTTTGGCTAATTGACTGAATGGGTAGAGAAGACAGAAGGACAGACGGAAGCCTCCTTTGAACCGCACAGGTTCTAGGATGTGTTATTATATGCATTCTACACGCTGACCTTCTTTCACTTTTATGTCTCACCTCAAGATTGTGAATTCCCTCCTGTCATTGCCCACGGACAACGTAAAATAGTCTCTAAACTCTTTGCATTTGAACAACAAGCTGTATATGAATGTGATGAAGGGTACATTCTGGTTGGAGCGAACAGACTCTCCTGCGCTTTTTCAGGCTGGTCACCTGGAGCCCCTCAGTGTAAAAGTAACTCTGGCTCCCTCTTCATTTTAGGGGGCGGGGGTGGGGCTATCATCAAAGGATTGAGAGCACAGTTTTTTCCCTGTGAGAGGCAGCATAAAACCATTTGATTTGATTTATTTAAAATAATCACTATAGTCTGATGGTATCCAAAGCATAAAGCACAGAGAAAAGAACATTAATCTCCCCTTCTTTCTCCCAGGTACAAAATTCAGCCTTTGTGAGGCAGCCCAATGTCCCAGTTTCTTGTATAATTCCAGAAACAGTCTACAGATGGTACATTCTATCTGAGTGTAGCTGTGTCCTGCAGCAAAACTTTCATGAAAAGTTGGTCTAGAATGTAAGCCCTAGTGGGCTAATGCCAAGCATTGTGAAATCACAAGTATATCCATCAGTGCCAGTGCAGGGCACCAGTTGCTCACAATGTAGCTGTGTGGTAAGGGACTCCTAATTTTACAGCTGTTATGGGGACAAGAGGTCAAAATGAGGTCTGATTATTGCATGCACACAGGTTTACTATCATTTCATCATCAACAGCTTCAGAGATGATTTGCCACCATCGTTTCCTTTGCACACAGGAGAATAATAAGCAAGAGGGGCAATTTTTTATCTATTGTTTTACAATAGATAAAAACGTCAAGGCTGTATATTGTCACCTTGCTTATTCAACTCATATGCAGAGTACATCATGAGAAATGCTGGGCTGGAAGAAGCACAAGTTGGAATCCAGATTGCCAGGAGAAATATCAATCACCTCAGATATGCAGATGACACCACTCTTATAGCAGAAAGTGAAGAGGAACTAAAAAGCCTCCTGATGAAAGTGAAAGAGGAGAGCGAAAAAGTTGGCTTAAAGCTCCACATTCAGAAAACTAAGATCATGGCATCTGGTCCCATCACTTCATGGGAAATAGATGGGGAAACAGTGGAGACATTGTCAGACTTTATTTTTGGGGGCTCCAAAATCACCGCAGATGGTGATTGCAGCCATGAAATTAAAAGAGGCTAACTCCTTGGAAGGAAAGTTATGACCAAGCTAGATAGCATATTGAAAAGCAGAGACATTACTTTGCCAACAACGGTCCATCTAGCCAAGGCTATGGTTTTTCCAGTGGTCATGTATGGATGTGAGAGTTGGACTGTGGAGAAAGCTGAGTGCTGAAGAATTGATGCTTTAAAAAAAAATTTTATTTTTACTTTATTTTACTTTGCAACACTGTATTGGTTTTGCCATACATTGACATGAATCCACCACGGGTGTGCATGCGTTCCCAAACATGAACCCCCCTCCCACCTTCCTCCCCATAACATCTCTCTGGGTCATCCCCGTGCACCAGCCCCAAGCATCCTTTTGAATTGTGGTGTTGGAGAAGACTCTTGGGATTCTCTTGGACTGCAAGGAGATCCAAGCAGTCCATTTTAAAGGAGATCAGTCCTGGGTGTTCTTTGGAAGGAATGATGCTAAAGCTGAGACTCCAATACTTTGGCCACCTCATGTGGAGATTTGACTCATTGGAAAAGACCCTGATGCTGGGAGGGATTGGGGGCAGGAGGAGAAGGGGATGACAGAGTATGAGATGGCTGGATGGCATCAACGATTCGACGGACATGAGTTTGAGTAAACTCCGGGAATTGGTGATGGGCAGGGAGGCCTGGCATGCTGCGATTCATGGGGTCACAAAGAGTCAGACATGACTGAGTGACTGAACTGAACAGATTGTCTTACAGGAATCAAGATACAAGAGACAGCTGATTTGATAGTTGAAGATTTGAGGTCACATGCCCATTTTATATTCTGTCAAGGTATTTAAAATTGTTATATATCCTTCAGCATGTCACTTATCCTCTTTGTATCTCACTTTCTCTTAGATAAAATAGTGAGACTTAAATAAGATGTTCACATTAAGATCTACCCCAAAGTCTGATAAAGTGCTATTCCAATGCTCAATAAATATGCTAATGAATATTATTTTTCTTCTCAAGATTAAAAAAAGGTAAAACAATTAGCAACACTTAAATACAGTTCATTCTTACTACCCTAGGCTGGCATGTTTTTTTCTTAGACTTGTGGATTGCTTAAAATTATGTTTCCATTGCAGCATGGTGTCTGAAACCAGAGATAGAATATGGAAGGTTATCTGTGGAGAAGGTTAGATATGTTGAACCTGAAAGAATTACTATTCAGTGTGAGTCTGGTATAGTTTGGTTGGTTCTGAAATTATCACTTGCTCAGAGGACAGAACCTGGCACCCGGAGGTGCCCAAGTGTGAGTGGGTAAGTCACACAATTTGAGGTAATTTTTGTTTTATTAAACCCCAAAGCACTGTCCTGCCAGCAAAGGTGATACCTGACTTGTCAAGATTCATTCATTCAAACGAACTCTCATTTTTGCTTTGGAGCCTTCTGTCAGATAGGAGATGCAAAGTTTGTCTGCTCTCACTTGTCATCAGGGAAAACTGAGCCCCCTTGAAGTGGAGGGTCTCAGACCTGGTAGTACTGGCAGACCTGGTAGTACTGACTGGCAACTTTTCTAGAGGATCTGATATACTCTTGTCCCATTTCTGGATGGTCAGAAGTAGTGTCTGTTCCCACAGAAGCTTTCTGGGAGGCTGTTTCAGAGCAGAGTTATATTCCTCTCAGGAAGATGATGGTGGGAAACAAGGTGTTTCTGGTTTTCCTGCTCCCCCAGGAGTCCTGAGGTGTGTCTTGGTCCTGAATCTGTAACCCTGCCTGTTTCTACATGAACTGTGCCCCCTAACAATCGGGAGAGAAGTCTTTCAAGCATACTCATCATGTGTTTCTCCTTTAGGAGTATCCTGAAGGCTGTGAGCAAGTAGTCACAGGCATGAAACTCTTGAAGTGCCTCTCAAGGCCAGTGGAGGTGAAATTGGCCCTGGAAGTGTACAAGCTGTCCCTGGAGACTGCACTCCTGGAGCTTCAGCTAGAGAAGCCAAAGGATGCCTCTTAGTGGTAATCACTGTAATGTTTCTCAAGAGAGAGAGAGGAAAACGTTTCTTGCTGCCTTCATTCTAATATGGATCACCTCAGTTAATCACCTTTACCATCTCTTTTACACCACCAATTGTGGTAATAATTATCTAGAAAGAATAATTTTGTTAATATTTAGTGCTTTGAAATTGTGGGGTTATTGATGATTTTCTGACTCATGTTTCCTCTTTTCTGGACACAGAGTACACATTTTTTAATTAAAAAATTAACATATCCAACATCATTTTGTCTTTGTGTTTAATTTTGTAAAATTAGGTCTGTGAACACACACATACATGAAGTTGATACGTTTATTTTACTGTCGGGATCTTGGACACAGTGACTTGGGTTCACAGCAGTACATTTCCATGGATTGCCTTTACTCCACAGTTCCATATTTATAGGTTACTCAGGAGCTCAATATTTAGATTAAACATCAACACACCCCAAAATTCTTGTCCACTGACTGCACTTTGAAGCAGTCAGGTCCTTTTGTGAGCCCCCATGCACTTGGTCTCTGCCTCAGTCATGCTCCCTCTTGGCTTATGCCTTACAGGAAGGGGATTCCTGTCTGTCTTGGTCTCCTGACCCTTTCCTCAGGAACAGACTCTGAAAGCCTGGTGAGTGGAATCCTGCCTGGCAGCCACCTTTGTGCTCCCAAATCCTCAAAATGATTGATCTCATTTTCCTTATTAGAAGTGTTAAAATGGCTCAAGCAACGCTCCCCCCCCCCCCCCCCCCCCCCGCCAACACACACACACATGGGAAGATGCCTGTGTCAATCACCCTTATATCTTGGGGTGTTTGGAGGCTTTTAGTCTTTGCATTTATCACTTTTCTCAACTCTTGCACCCTCTGATATTTCTCTCCCACTCATATCTTGGCTCCTTGTCCCATCTATTTTGTACATAGAACTCTATGGGGAATGTTGGCCTCATTGGTTTAACTTTCTCTCAAGTTTACTCCAATAAGGCAAAGTTGTGTAGCAGGCTTTCCCTAACCCTTAGATGCTACAGAGGATCTTGAATGGTTAGAGAAACCTACTTAATAGAGAAGGTATTTATTCATTTTCTTAAAAGCTGTCACCTGCTCCTGCTACTAGGAATTATTTTGGCTGATATTTGTTTTGGTTCTCATGAGTCACAGACTTGTGAGTGTCTATTTTCTGATCCAGGAAAACACTGTGAGAGAAAGGTAGTGAAATGGGGAAGGGAGGACAGCCTAAAGAGGCAGCAAGTTTGAGGGGAGGGGATCATTGTTGTTGCTAACAGGACCTACACAATGCTGAGTGCCTTCTGAACGTATGGAACAAAACTGAGAACCTACTCCTGGCGATTGAGATTTCAGGAGTTTTTTAGAAACATGTATAATATCATATATGAAATGAGTCGCCAGCCCAGGTTCAATGCATGATACTGGATGCTTGGGGGTGGTGCACTGACACGACCCAGAGGGATGGTATGGGGAGGGAGGAGAGGGGGGGTTTCAGGATGGGGAACATGTGTATACCTGTGGCAGATACAGGTTGATGTATGGCAAAACCAATACAATATTGTAAAGTAATTAACCTCCAATTAAAATAAATAAATGTATATTAAAAAAAAGGGAAATAAAAGTTAAGTGATAAAAAATTCTAGTTGGAATATAGCTGGTTTACAATGTTTTGTTAATTTCAGGTGTATAGCAAAGTGATTCAGTTATATGTATAGATATATATGTATCTATCTATATCTGTTTCTATCTATACAGATATGTATTTCCCTGTATCAGTTTCTTTTCTTTTATAGGTTGTTAAAAAATACTGAATATAGTTTCCTGTGCTATACAGTATGTCCTTCTTGGTTTTCTATTTTATATATCAGTTTAGTTCAGTCACTCAGTCCTGTTTGACTCTTTGCAACGCCATGGACTGCAGCATGCCAGGCTTCCCTGTCCATCACCAACTCCCAGAGCTTGCTCAAACTCATGTCCATTGAGTCAGTGATACCATTCAATCATCTTATTCTTTCTCATCCCCTTCTCCTCTTGCCTTCAATCTTTCCCAACATCAGGATATTTTCCAATGAGTCACTTCTTGGCATTGTGTGGCTGAAGTATTCGAGCTTCAGCTTCAGCATCAATCCTTCCAATTAATATTCAGGACTGATTTCCTTTAGGATTGACTAGTTTGATCTTGCTGTCCAAGGGACTCTCAAGAGTCTTCTCCAACACCACAGTTCAAAAGCATCAATTCTTCAGCACTCAGCTTTCTTTATAGTCCAACTCTCACATCCATACATGACTACTGGAAAAACCACAGCTTTGACTAGACAGACCTTTGTCTGCAAAGTGATGTCTCTGCTTTTTAATATGCTGTCCAGGTTGGTCATAGCTTTTCTTCCAAGGGGCAAGCGTCTTTTAATTTCATGGCTGCAGTCACCATCTGCACTGACTTTGGAGTCCAGGAAAATAAAGTCTGTCACTGTTTCCATTGTTCCCCCATCTACTTGCTGTGAAGTGATGGGACCAGATGCCATGGTCTTAGCTTTTTGAATGTTGAGCTTTAAACCAGCTTTTTCACTATCCTCTTTCACTTTCGGCAAGAGGCTATTTAGTTCCTCTTCACTTTCTCCCATAAAGGGTGATGTCATTTGCATATCTGAGGTTATTGATATTTCTCCTGGCAATCTTGATTCCAGCTTGTGCTTCATTCAGCCTGGCATTTTGCATGATAGGCTCTGCATAGAAGTTAAATAAGCAAAGTTACAACATATAGCTTTGAAATTCTCCTTTCCCAATTTTGAACCAGTCTGTTGTTCCATGTCTGGTTCTAACTGTTGCTTCTTGACCTACATGCAGATTTTTCAGAAGGCAGGTAAGGTATTCCCATCTCTTGAAGGATTTTCCAGTTTTCTATGATCCACACAGTCAAAGGGTTTGGCGTAGTCAATGAAGCAGAAGTAGATGTTTTTCTGGAATTCTCTTGCTTTTTCTATGATCTGATGGATGTTGGCAATTTGATCTCTGGTTCCTCTGTCTTTCCTAAATCCAGCTTGAACATCTGAAAATTCTCAGTTCTCCTACTGTTGAAACCTTTCTTGGAGAATTTTGAGCATTACTTTGCTAGCATGTGAGATGAGTGCAATTGTGTGGTAGTTTGAGCATTCTTTGGCATTGCCTTTCTTTGGGATTGTAATGAAAAGTGATCCTTTCCAGTCCCATGGCCACTGTTAGTTTTCCAAATTTGCTGGTAGATTGAGTGCAGCCCTTTTACAGCATCATCTTTTAGGACCTGAATAGCTCAGCTGGAATTCCATCACCTCCACTAGCTCTGTTCATAGTGATTCTTCCTAAGGCCCACTTGAATTCACATTCCAGGATGTCTGACTCTAGATGAGTGATCACACCATCGTGGTTATCTGGGTCATTAAGATCTTTTCTGTAAGTTCTGTGTGTTCTTGCAACCTTTTCTTAATGTCTTCTGCTTCTGTTTCTGTCTTTCATTTTGTCCATCTTTGCATGAAATGTTCCCTTGGTATCTCTGATTTTCTTGAAGAGATCTCTAGTCTTTGCCATTCTCTTGTTTTCCTCTATTTCTTTGCACTGATCACTGAGGAAGGCTTTCTTATCTCTCCTTGCTTTTCTCTGGAACTCTGCATTCAGGTGAGTATATCTTTCCTTTTCTCCTTTGCCTTTTGCTTCTCTTCTTTTCTCAGCATTTGTAAGGCCTCCTCATACAACCATTTTGCCTTTTTACATTTCTTTTTCTTGGGGATGGTCTTGATCAAAGCCTCCTGTACAATGTAACAAAATTCCGACCATAATTCTTCAGGCATTCTGTCTATCAGATCTAGTCCCTTGAATCTATTTGTCACTTCCCGTGTGTAATCATATGGATTTGATTTAGGTCATACATGAATGGTCTAGTGGTTTTCCTTACTTTCTTCAATTTAAGTCTGAGTTATATATAGTAGTATGTATATATTAATCTCAGACTCCTAATTTATCCCTCACCCCTCCCTCTCCTTTGGTAACCATAAATTTGCTTTCTATGTCTGTGGATCTCTTTTTGTTCTGCTTATAAGTTAATTTGTATAAATCTTTTTCAGATTCCCCATATAAGTGATATCATATGATATTCGTCTTGTTCTGTCTGGCTTATTTCACTTAGTATTATAATCTCTATGTCCACCCATGTTGCTACAAATGGCACTATTTCATTCTTCTATGGCTGAGTACTATTGCACTATATAAATATACCATATCTTTATCAATTCATCTGTCAATGGATATTTAGTTTGCTTCCACGTCTTGGCTATTGTGAGCAGTGCAACAATGAATATTGGGGTGAATTAGTCTTTTTGAATTATGATTTTCTCTAGACATATGCCCAGGAGTGAGATTGCAGGATTATATACACAGAAATCTGGTGCATCTATATACTAACAATGAAAAATCAGAAAGAGAAAGGAAGAATACAACCTCACTTATTGCATCAAAAAGAATAAAACAACCATGAATAAATCTATCTAAGGAAGGACAAGATCTGTACTCTGAAAACTATCAGACACTGCCAAAAAGAGTCAAAGATGACATAAACTGAAGGAAAGATATATTTTTGGATTGGATGAATCAATATTGATTGTACTACCCAAGGCAGTCTATATATTCTGTGAAATTCAGTTCAGTTCAGTTCAGTCGCTCAGTCATGTCCGACTTTTTGCAACCCCATGAATCACAGCATGCCAGGCCTCCCTGTCCATCACCAACACCCGGTATCTACTCAGACTCACATCCATCGAGTCAGTGATGCCATCCAGCCATCTCATCCTCGGTCGTCCCCTTCTCCTCGTGCCCCCAATCCCTCCCAGCATCAGAGTCTTTTCCAATGAATCAACCCTTCTCATGAGGTGGCCAAAGTAATAAAGTTTCAGCTTTAGCATCATTCCTTCCAAAGAAATCCTAGGGCTTATCTCCTTCAGAATGGACTGGTTGGATCTCCTTGCAGTCCAAGGGACTCTCAAGAGTCTTCTCCAACACCACAGTTCAAACACATCAATTCTTCAGTGCTCAGCCTTCTTCACAGTCCAACTCTCACATCCATACATGACCACAGGAAAAACCATAGCCTTGACTAGCTGGACCTTAGTCGGCAAAGTAATGTCTCTGCTTTTGAATATACTATCTAGGTTGGTCATAACTTCTCTTCGAAGGAGTATGTGTCTTTTAATTTCATGGCTGCAGTCACCATCTGCAGTGACTTTGGAGCCCGCCCACCCCCCCAAAAAAGTCTGACACTATCTCCACTGTTTCCCCATCTATTTTCCATGAAGTGATGGGACCAGATGCCATGATCTTCGTTTTCTGAATGTTGAGCTTTAGGCCAACTTTTTCACTCTCCTCTTTCACTTTCATCAAGAGGCTTTTTAGCTCCTCTTCACTTTCTGCCATGAGGGTGGTGTCATCTGCATATCTGAGGTTATTGATATTTCTCCTGGCAATGTTGATTCCAGCTTGTGTTTCTTCCAGTCCAGCATTTCTCATGATGTACTCTGCATAGAAGTTAAATAAGCAGGGTGACAATATACAGCCTTGACATACTCTTTTTCCTATTTGGAACCAGTCTGTTGTTCCATGTCCAGTTCAAACTACTGCTTCCTGACCTGCATACATATTTCTCAAGAGGCAGGTTAGGTGGTCTGGTATTTCATCTCTTTTCAGAATTTTCCACAGTTTATTGTGATCCACACAGTCAAAGGCTTTGGCATAGTCAATAAAGCAGAAATAGATGTTTTTCTGGAACTCTCCTGCTTTTTCCATGATTCAGTAGATGTTGGCAATTTGATCTCTGGTTCCTCTGCCTTTTCTAAAACCAGCTTGAACATCAGGAAGTTCACAGTTCACGTATTGCTGAAGCCTGGCTTGGAGAATTTTGAGCATTACTCTGCTGGGGTGTGAGATGAGTGCAATTGTGTGGTAGTTTGAGCATTCTTCAGCATTGCCTTTCTTTGGGATTGGAATGAAAACTGACCTTTTCCAGTCCTGTGGCCACTGCTGACTTTTCCAAATTTGCTGGCATATTGTGTGCAGCACTTTCACAGCATCATCTTTCAAGATTTGAAACAGCTCAGCTGGAATTCCATCACCTCCACTAGCTTTGTTCATAGCGATGCATTCCAAGGCCCACTTGACTTCACATTCCAAGATGTCTGGCTCTGGATTAGTGATCACACCATCATGATTATCTGGATCATGAAGATCTTTTTTGTACAGTTCTTCTGTGTATTCTTGTCACCTCTTCTTAATATCTTCTGCTTCTGTTAGGTCCAGACCATTTCTGTCCTTTATCAAGCCCATCTTTGCATGAAATGTTCCCTTGGTATCTCTAATTTTCTTGAAGAGATCTCTAGTCTTTCCCATTCTGTTCTTTCCCTCTATTTCTTTGCATTGATCGCTGAAGAAGGCTTTCTTATCTCTTCTTGCTATTCTCTGGAACTCTGCATTCAGATGCTTATATCTTTCCTTTTCTCCTTTGCTTTTCACCTCTCTTCTTTTCTCAGCTATTTGTAAGGCCTACCTAGACAGCTATTTTGCTTTTTTGCATTTCTTTTCCATGGAGATGGTCTTGATCCTTGTCTCCTGTACAATGTCATGAACCTCATTCCATAGTTCATCAGGCACTCTATCTATCAGTTCTAGGCCCTTAAATCTATTTCTCACTTCCACTATATAATCATAAGGGAAATCCCCATCAAATTACCAGGATCATTTTTCATAAAACTAGAACAAAATATTTTAAAATTTATATGCAAACACAAAAGACCCCAAATAGCCAAAGCAATCTTGAAAAAGGAAAACGTAGTTTGGAGGCTCCCTGATTTCAGACTATGCAACAAAGTTACAGCAGTTAAAAAAGTACTGGCATAAAAACAGACATGTAAGCCAATGGAACAGGATAGATATCTCAGAAATAAACCCATGCACCTATGGTCAATTAATCTACTACAAAGGAGGCAAGAGTATACAACAGAGAAAAGACAGTTTCTTTAAGAAATGGTGCTGGGAAAACTGGATAGTGACGTATGAAAGAATGAAATTAGAACATTCTCTAACAGCACACACAAAACTAAACTCAAAATGGATTAAAGACCTAAACATAAGACTGGATACTATAAAACTCCTAGAGGATACCTAGGCAGAACTTTGACATGAAATGCAGCAGTATCTTTTTGGATTCCTGTCCTAGAGTAAGAGAAATAACAAAAAATAAACAAATGGGACCTAATTAAACTTAAAAGCTGTACACAGCAATGGAAACCGTAGTGAAAATACAACGTACAAAATGCGAGAAAATATTTGAAAATGACTTGCATGATAAGGGATTCATCTCCAAAATATACAAATAGTGCATACAGCTTAATAAAAAAAAGAAACTCAACCCAATAAAAAAAAATATAGCTCACAGTGAACGGTGTCAGATTCGTGGTCTCTGAAAGAGAAGACTTCACTCTGGGACCAAAGACGTGGCCTCAGTCACTCAGAGGTTTATGTAGCAGAGATTTTATTAAAGTGAAAGGATAGAGAAAATCTTCCAGCAAAAGTCACTGGAAGGGGGTAGAAGAGTATCCACCGTCACTAGTTTAGGTGGGGCGTTATACACTTTTTTAGTGGACTCCTAAACATAGATCAAAGAAACACCTCAAAGCTGTGAAAGTTTTACCAGGCTCCTCTCCCACAACATACGTCTTGCAACAACATCAACACAAGATTAACCAAGGAAAACAGTCTCGGGATAAGATGTCTCTGCATGAGATATTTTGTATCCATATAATCAAGGGCATAGGTTTTTGAAGAAGAGTAGGTTTCCAAATAAGATATATTGGTTTGAATTATAATCAGTAACATAAAGCCTAGTAAAAACATTTCCAAGATGTATTGTTTTGCTGAATAATCATTAGCTCTGGGCATAAAGAAAGCTAGTTTCAGGTGAAATAGTTTGTTACCATAGCAACCCAGAGATTAAGACAAACATCCTATGTGATTAAGGTGAAGGAATGTAGAACAAAACGTTTGCCTCCTATTCCTCAAGGGCCCTGGACTTCCTATCAACCAACCTCAGAATAAACTCTCTCATTAGGCAGAAAATCTCAATAGACATTTATTCAAAGAAGAGATACAGATGCCCAAAGCTCAGATGGAAAGATGCTCACCACTGCTAATTATTAGAGAAATGCACCTCAAAACTACAGTGAGATATAAGGGGCCATCAACAAAAAGTCTATAAATGACAAGTGCTGGAAAATGTGTGGAGAAAAGGGAACACTCATATATTGTTGGTGGGATGTAAATTGGTACAGCCACTAGGGAGAACAGTATGGAGGTTCATTAAAACAACTTAAAAATGGACCTGAGGTATTTGTCCAACCCCTCTTCCCTCATTGGAACAGGCTTGCTCCAGCAACACTATCTTCCAGGACATCTGACTTGCACTGTGGGTGCCAGCTGAACACCCTTCTGAAAATGCCAACAGTGGAAGGCATGATATCTAAAGGGCTCTTTGCAGTGACCCCCAGGGTAAGAATATGAGTGGAGCAGAGATGGCCTATTCTACAGCTAGCTGTCTTTTCTATATGGGTTATGTAGATATCATACAGAAAAGTGATGTGATATGTTGTGATGATCCTGTTCATCACTTTTTATCTCTTTTCAAATCTCTCACTTCCCTTTATCAGGCCTCTTCATTGCATGTTTTTGCTGGCTCTAGCACAATTCTTTGAGTTTCCCTTTTTCATTTGGGGCATAAGGATACCGGATGAGTCCCCATAGTGCCTCAGACGATTCTCAATTGATCATCTTTCTGCTCTCACTAAGCGTTTTGTGCATTTCCAATATCATTTCTCTACTTTTTTCATTGAAAATAAAATTGAGAGTGGAAGAGACTATTTAGAATGTAGATGAGACTAAGTGGCCTAGAAAAGCCTCATCAGAACTAACCAGAAGGGTTCAGTGTGATGCTCACTGATAATTGGTGAAAGGGAAGGAAAGGAACATGGATAATTTAATTTAAAACATTAAAAGTAACTTTTAGAACATATGGAGAATAATTCCTATTGCCTTATCAGGAGGTGGGCAGATTTACTACATGAAAAACAAAAGCAAGAAATGAATTGGCAGCATATGTTAGCAGGGTCTGCATAATTGTGAGAAAAAGAAATTCAAACAGATGTCCATTTCATATCTGTGACTTCCTGAGTGGTGTTTTCCATGTACTTACAAAGTGTGCATGGCCTGGAGGAGAGGGTGTTGACTAGTTCCTTAAAGTTAGATATAGATAATTATCAGACACTTACTGTTTCACTCACTGGCTCTCATTAATTCTCACTTCCCACCAAAATGAGTGACTATACCCTCTTCCCAGCCCCCTTCTCTTGCTACCAAGCCTCTGAAAAGTTTTTAATCATTGATAATATTTTTTAAGCAACACTTCCTTGCTTATTTTCTTTTAATTGCTTTTTGAATTAGTTTTATATCTTAAGCAAGGCATTTCATTGCTTATTTACATCAGAATAAACTTTTTAGAGAGGAAGATGAAAAACTATTTCCTATTTTATATTGTAGCATATCAGTGTATTCTGCAGCAAAAACTCACTTGTGAGTTCATCTAGTGATAGATAACTGATCTTTTAGGTGTTATATATTCAGAAATACTTGGTAGATTTTATGTAGGTGCTTAAAGTATGTTTATGAGTATTTAAGAAATTGAGTGCGATAATGAGCAGATGAGAAGGTGGCCAAAAAGAGCTGCATCGTCAAGCCACCTGCCTCTGTGGGTGACTGGAATCTAGACCCATGGGAAAGCTATAAAAGGGTGTCAAACACATACCTGAGGGTTATCTCTCTCAAAGGCAAGGGATGACGTATTGTATTGGTACAATGTCTTCCATCCCTCATAGATGTTAAGGTTTGCCTTTGGGAAGTGCTAATTGCCTTATACTTCTGACCTGTTTTGCAAGCTGTCAGAGTAGCCTTCATAGGCTCTGGAAAAAGCCTGGGCATAACAGAGCAGATACACAGGCTTTAAGAAACTGTTCAGAGTGTGCTGAAGTGGTAGGGCTCTGGTGATGCTGACAGGACTTTGACTCTGTCTCTTATAGTCTTCAGCAGAAGTGGGTACTCTCATGTCTGTATACTTGCCTCCCTACTCTGTCTGAGCTTCTTGGCTTCAGGTTCTCCTCCTTAGTAATTTATTTCCTCATTTTCCTGGAGTACATCTTCAAGGAGCTGCTTAGGAAATGATATATGTGTGCTAAGGCACTTCAGTCATATCCGACTCTGTGACCCCATGGACCACAGCCCACCAGGCTTTTCTGTCCATGGGATCTTCAGGCAAGAATACTGGAGTGGGTTGCCATGCCCTCCTTCAGGGGATCTTCCTGACCCAGGGATTGAACCCACATCTCTTTCGTCTCCTGCATTGGCAGGCGGGTTCTTAACCACTATTGCCATCCTCAAGGAGCTACTTAGGAAAATGACATAAGGTAAGGCACTGAGTTCCTGCATGTTTAAACTCTTTTCATCTGAACAATGTGAGTGATAACTCTGCTGAATGTAGAAAATTAGATTTAAAATAAGTTTCTTTTAGAACTTTTAAAGATAGGATCTTCTTAAGTGTGATAGCTTCCAACACTGCGATGAAAAAGTCAGAAGTCATTTTAACTATTACTTGCATAGGACTTTTTCATATCTAATCTTCTGTAAGGACACTTGTATTATTTTTTTTTCAGGGACATTTTGTATAGCTTCTATATATTTGGTATAGTTTCTTCATATTTCTCTTCATTTTTAAAAAGTTTATGGGTATTCTATTAGTCAGATAACAAACCTCTTTATCAATCCTATAATTTTCTCCTATACCATCATCTCTGACTCATCCCTCACCCATGGTCTTTGGGGATATATCCTTGATGTTATACTTTAATAATTGTGTTGATTTTATAAAATGTTGACAGCATTTTAAAAAGCATTCTGTTCTTTAGATACGTGCAGGTTACTCACATAGTTCAGAGAATACTAATAACAGGTTCTTTGGGATTTCTATTCATCACAAACATCTGTTGATGATAATTTTGGATTGTATGTTCATTTTCAAGGGTGAGGCTCTCAAAAACTGAGTTAGGTTCTAGGTCCATGGGGAAATTAGGCAGTGAGCTATTTTTTTCTTGTTGGGGGCATAATGGAGGTGTTGTTTTGTAGCATTTCCTGCCTCCTGTAAATAACAGAACTACTCTCACCCCTTTAGATATTAGCAGGGCAAATGGCTCCTCAGCCAAACTTCCCTTGGGACCACCTCCCACTGGGTGTGGCTTCCTACTCACTTTCCTGAGAAGGAAGCTGCTTACTTTCCACTTCCTCTTTCACACTCTGAGGGCTGAAATGCTGACAGGGTGCTGGTGAATGAACTTCCACCATGCTCATGGGGACAAGATCCTTGGAGATGTTGGAACAACAGAGGAAGGGGCCTGATAACCTCTTTGGACAAGCTGCTGACCAATCTGAAATACACTTCTGCCTCTGTACTATTGCAGAGAAAAGATATGAACTGCTACCCTTGTTTCAACTGCTTAGTTTTACCATAATACATTCAGCAGACTCTCCAAGCATCCATGTTTATTGGTATCCTCTCTGACACTATTCAGTTTCTTCCAAGAAGGATCCTCCAGTCTCTTGCTGGCTTCTTTATTAAGAAGATGAGATTATTGCTTCTCTGCTTCTCCCTAAGCTCCTCAACTCATTTCCACTGCAGCATTACTTTCCCATATTTAGCACTAAGATTGTTGTCTTTCTTCCTTGAAATGATTGCTCCCATCCCTAGGAAGTAGAGCAGTTGCATTCATCTCCTTGTTTTAAATGGAATTGTTCATCTTAAGTTCATCTTTATATTTCCATTAGAGGTTTGCTGACAGTATGTGCTGAATAATGGATGTCATGAAGAAAGAGTCTATGAAGTTACATGACATGCTACTTTGGTACTAACACAGCTGAACAAAAGATCCATGAAAAAATTCTACCACTGAATATTGTTCTCTGACTATAGGGAAACAAACTGTAAGAATCTGCCATTCTTTCTTCAGGTTTAACAAGAGAGCCTGGGAGAAGAAAGCTGATAAATCAGAGTCTTTCAGATATAACATTATATATGAATGGAAACTGAATTGAGCTGCCATTTTGCTGCCTCTTTAGGGAAGCAAGGGGTCACAAAAGGAGCAAGATTTCCTTAAAATTCCTCTGATCTAATAGTGAATGTGAATAGCTCCTAATCATGTATTCTCATCATTTTTTAGCAAATCATAAACATTCTGATACTGATATTTTTAGGTTTAAAGATAAAATGAAACATCACTCATTATAACACTTATACATAACAAACGATGTGTATTTATATTACTGAAATTTTTTTTTGCTAAAGAGTTTTCTTCAGTAGTTTTCTTTTTTTAAAGTTAAGCACATTATGCAGTAAAAATAATAATTTCAAAATTAAAAAGGAATATATCAGTTTATATTAATAGTAGCTATACATAGTTTAAGCTTGCTAAAATAAAAATGAAAAATGAAAGTCATTAGAGATAGAAGTAAATTTACTAAAATTTAATTTACATAGTAATTTTGATTGAGTTTATTTTCAGTGTCAGCTACAAATTTCCACTTGCCATGGGTACTTGTGGAGGTACTCCAAGGATTAAATCATGTGCTGCTACAGCTGCTGACCTTCAACAACACTGAAAGGAGTTCCGGGTGGAGAGCACAAATGAAGCACTCTGTACTTGGGAAAACTGGCAGGACAGGTCTGCAGATAGGCATTTTCAGGAGCTGATTTTATGAGCCCAATTCTTGTATCATCCCATATCTAGAAAAGCACTAAACTCCTTCATGGTGATGACTATTCCCTGTGACTAGCAAAAGCTTCACGAGACCAGTAGAAACCTGGGAATATATGTGTTTGATTGCATGCACTCCCACTTCACCAAAATCACATATATACTGACCTTTCCCCTGCTTCTTAGGAGCAGTTTCTCAGAGCTGCCTAAGGTGCTGTTTCCTGGGCTGTAGTCCTCATTCACCCAAATAAAACTTAACTTGCAACTCTCATATTGTGAATTTTTTAAAAGTCAACATCATGCAAAAGAGGGAAATATAATGGATCAAATATTTACATTCATTGTTAAAACATTATTGTATAAGAGAACTTTTTTTGGTCTGATATAAAAATAGAAAAGCAGTTTATTGCTTGGGTTATTTTATAAGGAACAGTGAATATCATAATAGATTATGCCTTCAACCTCAGCTCATGAGTTTTTTAAAAAGCTGAACATATCACGCCTTTATAACAGCAGTCCCAAACCTTTTTGGCACTGGGGACCAATTTTGTGGAAAGCAATTTTTCTATGGTGGGGGGTGATGGGAGGCAGGGACAATTCAGGTAACGTGACCAGTGGGGAACAGATGAAGCTTCCCTTGCTTGCCTGCCATTCACCTGTTGCTTACCTCCTGCTGTGTGACCTGGGGGTGGGGTGTGTGGGGAGGGAAGCTAGGGACCACTGCTTTATAAAAGTGAGATGATATATTAAAATCTGAGTTAGCATTAACTCATTGCAAGGAGTTAAGTGACTGTGGTTCAGGCAGGTATGTGTTAGAGATAGAGTTCTATAACAAAGATTAGACCCTGGTATATACATAGAGGAATGAATGCATATTATACTAGCTAGTAATTCTCAAATTAGTTTTATATTTATGTCTATGACCCATTTTGAATTAATATTTGCATATGGTAAAAGTTAAGAGTCAAACTTTCATTTTTTTTTCTTTTTGCATATGAATGGCCAATTGCTCTGGTACCATTTGTTGAAAAGTCTACCCTTCTTCCTGCTTTACCTTGGTACTTTTGCTTACAATCAGTCAACTATACCTGTATTAGTGAATTTCCTGACTTTATTTTTTCCATCGATCTTGTCAACCACAAGCTGGCACTTGCCATAGGTGCTTGCCATCTACCTCTACCAGGATTAAATCGTGTGCTGCTATAGTTGCTGACTTCCAACACCCCTCTGAAGGAGGACAGAGTGGAGAACAGAAATGAAACGAGGCACTCTGTGCTCCCAGAAAACTGGCAGGGCAGGTCTTCAGATTGTGAGATATTCTCAGGAGCTGATTTTGTGGTCCAGTTCTTGTTCAGTTCAGTTCAGTTCAGTCACTCAGTCATGTCTTAACCCTTGTGACCCCATGGAATGCAGCACGCCAGGCTTCCCTGTCCATCACCAATCCCAGAGCTTACTCAAACTCATGTCCATCGAGTGGGTGATGCCATCCAACCATCTCATCCTCTGTCGTTCCCTTCTCTTCCCACCTTCTGTCTTTCCCACACCAGGGTCTTTTCCAATGAGTTAGTTCTTTGCATCAGGTAGCCAGAGTATTGGAGTTTCAGCTTCAGCACCAGTCCTTTCAATGAATATTCAGGACTGCTTTCTTTTAGGATTGACTGGTTGGATCTTCTTGCTGTCCAAGGGACTCTCAAGAGTCTTCTCCAACACCACAGTTCAAAAGCATCAATTTTTCGATGCTCAGCTTTCTTTATAGTCCAACTCTCATATCCGCACATGACTACTGGGAAAACCCAGAAAAGGTGATGGCATCCCACTCCAGTACTCTTGCCTGGAAAATCCCATGGACAGAGGAGCCTGGTGGGCTGCAGCCCATGGGGTCGTGAAGAGTCAGACATGACTGAGTGACTTCCCTTTCATTTTTCACTTTCATGATTGGAGAAGGAAATGGCAACCCACACCAGTGGTCTTGCCTGGAGAATCCCAGGAACAGGGGAACCTGGTGGGCTGCCATCTATGGGGTCGCACAGAGTTGGAGACAACTGAAGTGACTTAACAGCAGCCTTGGGAAAACCATAGCTTTGACTAGACTGACCATTATTGGCAAAGTAATGTCTCTGCTTTTTAATGTGATTTCTAGCTTTGTCATAGCTTTCCTTCCAAGGAGTAAGTGTCTTTTAATTTTATGGTTGCAATCACCAACTGCAGTGATTTTGGACCCCCGCAAAATAAAGTCTCTCACTGTTTGCATTATTTCCGCATCTATTTGCCACGAAGTGATGGGACCAGAAGCCATGATCTTAGTTTTCTGAATGCTGAGTTTTAAGCCAACTTTTTCACTCCCCTCTTTCGCTTTCATCAAGAGGCTCTTTAGTTCTTCTTTGCTTTCTGCCGTAAGGGTGGTGTCATCTGCATATCTGAGGTTATTGATATTTCTCCTGGAAACCTTCATTCTAGCTTGTGCTTCATTCAGCCTGGCATTTTGCATGATACATTTTGCATGTAAGTTAAATAAACAAGTTGACAATATACAGCCTTGAGGTACTCCTTTCCCGATTTGGAAATAGTCTGTTGTTCCACGTCCAGTTTGAACTTTTGTTTCTTGACCTGCATACAGATTTCTCGGGAGGCAGGTCAGGTGGTCTGGTATTCCCATCTTCTGAAGAATTTTCCACAGTTTGTTGTGATTCACACAGTTAAAGGCTTTGGCATAGTCAATAAAGCAGAAGTAGATGTTTTTCTGGAACTCTTGCTTTTTTTGATGATCCAACAAATGTTGGCAGTTTGATTTCTGGTACCTCTGCCTTTTCTAAATCCAGCTTGAACATCTGGAAGTTCATGGTTCGTGTACTGTTGTAGCGTGGCTTAGAAAATGTTGAACATTACTTGGCTAGGATATGAGATGAGTGCAATTGTGTGGTAGTTTGAACATTCTTTGGCATTGCCTTTGTTTGGGATTGGAATGAAAACTGACCCTTTTCAGTCCTGGGGCTGACTTTCCAAATTTGCTGGCATATTGAGTGCAGCCCTTTTACAGCATCATCTTTTAGGACCTGAAATAGCTCAGCTGGAATTCCATCACCTCCACTAGCTTTGTTTGTAGTGATGCTTCCTAGGGCCCACTTGACTTCACATTCCAGGATGTCTGGCTTTAGGTGAGTGATCACACCATCATGATTATCTGGGTCATGAAGATCTTTTTTTGTATAGTTCTTCTGTGTATTCTTGCCACCTCTTAATATCTTCTGCTTTTGTTAGGTCATACCATTTCTGTCCTTTATTGTGTCCATTTTTGATTGAAATTTTATGAGTCGATTTCTTGTATTTCCTCATATCTAGAAAAACAGTAAAATCCTTTATGGTGACTACTGCTTCTCATGACTAGAAGAAGCTTCACAAGACAAGCAGAAACTTTCTTAAAAAACATGCTTGGTTTAATGTACTCCCCCTTTACCAAAATCACATATATACTGTCCTTCCCTCCTACCTCTATGGAACAGTTTCTCAGAGCTATTGGAGGGTCTGTCTCTCAGGCTGCAGTCCTCATATGGCCCCAAAGAAAGCTTAACTCACTACTCTCATATTGTGCATAAAGTCAACAGTTATAATGACTGATGAAGTGACCTGAAGTCTATGAGTAACTGGAGCTTTGGTACCAGCAGCAGCCCCTGGTACCCATCCATCTCCTCAGAGAGTCCAGATGAACTTGGTAAGTCTCTCCTGGTTCTCAGATCTACCATATTTGTTGATGATCCTGAGTTTTATTTGGCAGTGGAGCAGGCTGCCTGCCCCCTCCCAGTTGAAAGGTACTGGGGGGGGGGTGGTGGCAGTTGAAATATACTAGGGCATACCCACTTATGGTCTAGAGATTGAATGGGGATCAGTTGAACGATACAGTGGAATTACCACCCAATTGAAAGACACTTGAGTGGGGGGCTGGCTGAAAGATGCCAGGGAGGCCTGGTTGAAAGATAGTGAGGAATACACAGGGCTCAGTTGAAAGATATCAAGGTTGCTCAGTCATAGAAACTGAGTGGTATGTGCTGAGTAGTTAGGTAAGATGCCTTTCCTGATCTGATGTTATCCCTCAATCCAGCTGCCTTAATAGAGTTTTATGGGATAAAGGTGAAGATATTAATGATAGCTTTGCTCTGAAGAAAAGGGACAAGACTCTTTCTAGCCAGTTATGGTTTTCTCAGGTGACTGAGAAATTGACTGGAGTGGTGGAAGCCAAGTCATCATATCATGCAGTGCTCCTACAGGGAAACCCACTCATTCATTGAAATATTTGCTTGTCCAGGGGTCACAGATAAGAACTGGCCATTCAGATAGGGAAGTTGTTGCACATATACACAATGAATATCGCTGCTGCTGCTAAGTCACTTCAGTCGTCTCCAACTCTTTGTGACATTATGGACCATAACCTGCCAGGCTTTTCTGTCCGTAGGATTCTCCAGGCAAGAATACCGGAGTGGGTTGCCATGCCTCCTCCAGGCAATGGAATATTACTCAGCTATAAAAAGGGAACACATTTCAGACGGTTCAAATGAGGTGGATAAACCTATAGCCTATTATACAGAGTGAAGCAAGTCAGAAAGAAAAAGACAAATGTCATAAATTAACACATATATATGGAATATAGAAAGATAGTACTGATGATCCTACTTGTAGGGCAGCAAAGGTGACACAGACATTTTGAAAACAGTGTGGGAAGGAGAGGGTGGGATGATTTGGGAGAATAGCATTGAAACATATACATTACCATGTGTAAAATAGATAGCCAGTGGGAGTTTGATGTGTGATGCAGGAAGCCCAAAGCTCTGGGACAACCTGGAAGAGTAGGATGGGGCAGGAGGTGGCAGGGAAGGGGGGGTCTGGGGGGGTATGGGTGGCTCAAGAGGGAGGGGACATATGTATACCTAATGCTGATTAATATTGATGTATGGCAAAAACCACCAGAATATTTTAAAGTAATTAGCCTCCAATTAAAATAAATAAATAATAGAAATTAAGTAAAAAAAAAAAAAAAAAAGAATTGGTCATTTGGTGACCTGAGAACCTGTGGTGGTCTTGAACTGCTGAAGGGAGGTACTGAGACACATAAGAGGGCTGAAGCGGCTCTGGGCTGACTCCGAGAGGAGTTAAGCTCACAAACAGCACACTGGCCCACCACACAATCTCACTAGTGAATTTCATCTATGACAAATTCAGCTAAAAATGGGAAATAGAGCCTGTCAAACAGAAACAAGGAGCATGAGAAAGCAGCCTCTAACACTCCATCCAGTGCTACAAGACTTGTGCTTGAAGCTACATGCCAAATTGGGGAAATTATACTAAAGGAGATCTCTATCTAAAATGGCCATACTGGAGGACTGTTAATATTCCAAAATTGTTATTTTGACATGCACAGTTAGAAAAAGCCAGTTGTAACATCAAGCAGACTAAATGGAATGTTTATTTTGGCATCTAGACACTTTTAAAAGAGGAAATAATAATGTAACTTCTTTGCAGGAATTCAACTAGAAATTGCTTGAAACTGGATCAGAACTAAAGAAGGTGGTCAGCACTGACACTGCCTCTCCCTCTGCTCCTTCTGTGTATCATCTTCTATCTCAACTGCCTGGCCCAGATGCCATTTTCTCTTCCAACTCTTCCACTTCCTGCTGCTCCCTTTTGCCCAGCAAAGGAGGATTAAATACAAAAAGGCAGAACTGATTATAGCTTCCTTGAGGGGAAACCATTGCAGGAGAAATGCATCATCTTTGGTTCTAATCTGTATACCCTGGACTCGAACAGCATTTAAGGCCTTAGCCAAGGAATTTCCCGATCGAAGTCAGGATCCTTTTGGATTTACTAAGGAATTTGAATTAACCATCCAGACCTAGAAGTTTGGGTTTTCAGATCGATATAAACTAATACAGCTGTTAGTTTCTGAAAGCAAAGCAAGGGAATGAATATAGAAAGCAGGGTGGAAATGCCCCTTAATGGACTTTGAATCACGTAGTCCAGAGGTTTGTACTGAAGGAAATAGCTCGAAAATTGCTCAAACCTCTCCCAGCATTCTTCAAACACTGTAAAGTGGACAATGATTCAACAATGCAAGCAAGGATTGAATGAATCGATCTAGGCTATTGTGGGAGATTGGGGGGAAAAGAAAGTTTTTGCAATATTCAGGCTTGACTCCTGAATCATTCTCTAACCAGCAAAATGATTTTTGCTTAACTCCACCTTTTTAGAAGGTCTAAATGAGGATTTGGTTACTCTGGTCAAAGGACACAATTTATGTTGTTCTGCTTTACATGCCAACACCCATAAAGTAATGCTCAAAATTCTCCAAGCCAGGCTTCAGCAATACATGAACTGTGAACTTAAATATGCTCAAGCTGATTTTAGGAAAGGCAGAGGAACCAGAGATCAAATTGCCAACATCCGCTGGATCATGGAAAAGAAAGAGAGTTCCAGAAAAACATCTATTTCTGCTTTATTGACTATGCCAAAGCCTTTGACTGTGTGGATCACAATAAACTGTGGAAAATTCTGAATGAGATGGGAATACCACATGACCTGCCTGACCTACCTCTTAAGAAACCTATATGCAGACCA
The DNA here is from genome assembly GCF_023091745.1 of Budorcas taxicolor. Lineage (NCBI taxonomy): Eukaryota > Metazoa > Chordata > Mammalia > Artiodactyla > Bovidae > Budorcas > Budorcas taxicolor. Next base: position 6,879,885 of record NC_068925.1, read on the forward strand.
GGAAGCAACAGTTAGAACTGGACATGGAACAACAGACTGGTTCCAAATAGGACAAGGAGTACGTCAAGGCTATTTATTGTCAGCCTGCTTATTTAACTTAGATGCAGAGTACATCATGAGAAACGCTGGACTGGAGGAAGCACGAGCCGGAATCAAGATGGCAGGGAGAAATATCAATAACCTCAGATATGCAGATGACACCATCCTGATGGCAGAAAGTGAAGAGGAGCTAAAGAGCCTCTTGATGAAAGTGAAAGAGGAGCACGAGAAAGCGGACTTTAAACTAAAATCATGGCATCTGTTCCCATAAATTCATGGCAAAGAGATGGTGGAAAAGTGAAAACAGTAACAGACTTTCTTTTCTTGGGCTCCAGAATCCCTGCAGATGGTGACTGCAGCCATGAAAGGAAAGCTATGACAAACCTAGACAGAATATTAAAAAGCAGAGACATTACTGTGCCAACAAAGGTCCTTCTGGTCAAAGCTGTGGTTTTCCCAGTTATCGTGTATGCATGTTAGAGTTGGACCATAAAGAAGGCTGAGTTCCAAAGAACTGATGCTTTTGAACTGTGGTGTTGGAGAAGACTCTTGAGAGTCCCTTGGGCTGCAAGGAGGTCCAACCAGTCCGTCCTAAAGGAGATCAGTCCTGAGTATTCATTGGAAGGATTGATGTTGAAGAGGAAACTCCAATACTTTGGCCACCTGATGTGAAGAACTGACCCACTGGAAGACCCCGATGCTGGGAAAGGTTGAAGGCAGGAGGGGAAGGGGGTGACAGAGGATGAGATAACATCATTGACTCAATGAACATGAGTTTGAATCAAACTCCAGGAGACAGTGAAAGATAGGGAACCCTGGTTGGTTGCAGTCCATGGAGTTTCAAAGTGTCAGACATGACAGGCGACTAAACAACAACGTGTCCATTGAGTCAGTGATGTCATCTAACCATCTCATCCTCTGTGACCCTCTTCTTTCGCCCTCAATCTTTTTCAGCATTGGGTTTTTTCTTTTTTTTTTTTTTTTCAGTGAGTCAGCTCTTCTCATCTGGTGACAAAAGTATTGGAGCTTCAGCTTCAGCATCAGTCCTTCCAATGACTATTCAGGATTGATTTCCTTTAGAATAGACTGGTTTGATCGCCTTGCTATCCAAGGGACTCTCAAGGGTCTTCTCCAGCACCACAGTTTGAAAGCATCAATTTTTCAATGCTCAACCTTTTTTATGGTCCAGCCCTCATATATGTACATGATAACTGGAAAAACATAGCTTTGAGAGGAGTGGTCCCAAGATGGCAGAGGAATAGGATGGAGAGACAACTTTCTCCCCCACAAATTCATCAAAAGATCATTTGAAAGCTGGTCAACTTTCACAAAACAACTTCTGAATGCTGGCAAAGGACACCAGACACCCAGAAAGGCAGCCCATTCTCTTTGAAAGGAGGTAGGGCAAAATATAAAAGACAAAAGGAGAGACAAAAGCATTAGGGATGGAGACCTGTCCTGGGGAGGGAGTCGTGAAGGAGAAGTTTCCACACAGTAGGAAACCTCTCACAGGCAGGTCTGTAGGGAGTTTTGGAATCTCAGAGGGCAACATAACCAGGAGGAAAAAACAAACAAACAGAAAATAGTGCCTAACTGCAACTGCCAACAGAGAAGTAGCCCAGAGGCTCATGTCCACCAGCAGTGAGCAGGAGCTCGACAGGGAGGCGTGGGCTACATAATCGTTGCTTAAGGTAAGGACCAGGCCTAAATACCCTGAGGACAATCTGAGGGAGCTAACATGAGATAGCAACCCAAACTGTGAGATCACCAGAGAGGGAAAAAAAAAAGAAAGAACTTCTCTGTGAAAGTGCAAGAGGCTCTAATGTGCAGCCTGGCCCAGTCACAGAACAAAGGATTGAGCGAACACCAAAGGAGAGCTAACCAGCTGCATACAGGCCCCTCCTCCCCCAACTCCCCCAAGGCAGAGAGACAGGTGTATGACAGCCAGAGTCGGAAGGCAAGGGGTTGCTGCAATCTTGGCCCCAGAGACAGCATTTTCCCCAAACTGTGAGAAGGCTCTTAGTTGCTAATTGCATCTTCCTGGGATCCTGGATGGCTGACAACTGCCAGAAGGGTCGCAGCCTCAGATCAGCACCCCAGAGGAGACACAAAGCACACTGGAGACGGTGCTCTTGTGGTGCTCCTGCAAACCTGGTGGGGACTGGGGAAGTGTTTAAGACACTCTGCCTACCTGGACAGTGAGCTCGCCAAGCACCTGGTCTCCTGAGCAGCTCGGACCTGGGAAGGGCACAAAACACATGCCCAGCTGAGTCTATGCCCTGGCAGAGTACCTGAGAATCTAAGTGGCTTAGACCTGGGAAGTGCATGAAACGCAGGGCCCACCTGGCGCCTGAGCAGTCTAGACCTGTAAAGCACATGCTGTCGTGAGCTGTGGCAAACCCAGTGTGTCCATACACTGGGAGCACTCCCCACACACGACAGTGATATTTGTTTGCAGTGTTCCTCCCTCCCCACAACACAACTGAACAAATGAGACTAAATAAGTGACCACCTTCGCCCCCCTTGTGTCACGGCAGAAATTATACTCTGAAGAAACTTGCAAAAGGAGGAAGTCAAAATAAACAAAGAAGAGGGAACCGCTCTGGAAGTGACAGGTGTAATATATTAAAACCCTGTAGTTAACATTGACTAAGTATTGGAAGGGGCCGATAGACCTTGAGGACAAGTACAAGCTGGAACAAGGAACTATCTGAAACTGGACTGACCCCACACTGTCCACAACAGCTCCAGAGAAATTCCTAGATATATTTTTACTACTATTACTTTTTAATTTTGTTTTATAAATTTAAGTTATGTTACTTCTTTTCGTTTCTATAACCTACAAAAAAAGTTAGTTTTTATAACCTTGCAAAAAAAGACTCTATTTTAAAGCAACTTTCATATATATATTTTTAAATTTTTGTGACTGATTTTCTTTTGTATTTTTTATATTGCATTTTTAAATTTATTTTTTATATTGTATTTCTGAAAGTCTAACCTCTATTCTAGATGTTTAATCTTTGCTTTATGGTATTTGTTATCAATTTTGTACCTTTATGAATCTAATCTTCAGTATCCATTTTCACTTAGGGATGTGATTATGTGATTACTGGCTTGATTGCTCTCCACCCTTTTGACTCTCCCTTTTCTTCCCCAGGTCACCTTTACCTCCCTCCTCCCTCTTCTCTTCTCTATGTAACTCACCTAACCACCAGTAGCACCCTGTGCAGGATGCCTCATCTAAACAAAAAACAAAACAAAAATACAAACCGAATCATCAGTGGACCGGATTACCATCTCACTCAGCCTTGCCATCAGAGAAAAAACTAACAAACAAACAAGCGAAAAACTCAGCACAAATCTCACCCTATATAAATATTCTTAGAAAAGTTCAATCTTCCCAGACTGAACCAGGAAGAAACAGAAATTATGAACAACCCAATTACAAGCACTGAAATTGAAGCTGTGATCAAAAATCTCCCCCAAAACAAAACCCCAGGACCAGATGGCTTCACAGGAGAATTCTATCAAACATTTAGCAAAGAGCTAATGCCTATCCTCCTAAAACTCTTCCAAAAAATTGCAGAAGAAGGAACACTTCCAAACTCATTCTACGAGACCACCAAATACCTGATACCTGATACCAAAACCGGACAAAGACAATACACACAAAAAAACCTACAAGCCAATATCACTGAGGAACATAGATGTGAAAATCCTCAACACAATTTTGCAAAACAGAATTTAACAACAACATCAAAAAGTTTATATATCATGATCAAGTTGGGTTTATTCCAGGAATGCAAGGATTCTTCAATATATGCAAATTGATCAATGTGATACACTATATTGACAAATTGAAAGATAAAAACCACATGATAATCTCAATAGATGCAGAAAAGCCTTCGACAAAATTCAACATACATTTATGATTAAAGCTCTTCAAAAAATGGGCATAGAAGGAACCTACCTCAACATAGTAAAGGCCATATATGATAAGCCTACAACAAACATTATTCTCAATGGTGAAAAACTGAAACATTCCCCCTAAGATCAGGAACAAGACAAGGGTGTCCACTTTCACCACTATTATTCAACATAGTTGTGGAAGTCCTAGCTGCAGCAATCAGAGAAAAAGAGAAATAAAAGGAATTCAGATAGAAAAGAAGTGAAGCTCTCACTGTTTTAAGATGGTATGATACTGTACAGAGAGAACCCTAAAAATACCACCAGAAAATTGCTAGAGCTAATCAATGAATATAGTAAAGTTGCTGAATATAAAAGTAATACACAGAAATCCCTAGCATTCCTATACACTAACAACGAGAAAACAGAAAGAGAAATTAAGGAAACAGTCCCATTCACCATTGTGATGAAAAGAATAGAATACTTAGGAATAAATTTACCTAAAGAAACAAAAGCCATATATAAAACATTGGTGAAAGAAATCAAAGATGACACAAATAGATGGAGAAATATGCCGTGTTCATGGATAAGAAGAATCAATATAGTGAAAATGAGCATACTACCCAAAGCAATCTATAGATTTAATGCAATCACTATCAAGCTACCAATGGTATTTTTCACATAACCATGAACAAGTTATTTCATGATCTGTTTGGAAACACAGAAAACCTCGAATAGCCAAGGAAATCTGGAGAAAGAGCAATGGAACTGGAGGAATCAATGTGCCTGACTTCAGACTATACTACAAAGCTATGTCCTGGCACAAAGACAGAAATATAGACCAATGGAACATAATAAAAAGCCCAGATATAAATCCACACACCTATGGATATCTTATATTTGAAAAAGGAGACAAAAATATACAGTGGAGAAAAGACAATCTCTATAACAAGTGCTGCTGGGAAAACTGGTTAACCACCTATAGAAGAATGAAACTAGAACACTTTCTAACACCATACACAAAAGTAAACTCAAAATGTAATATAGATCTAAATGGAAGATCAGAAACTAGAAAACTCCTAGAGGAAAACATAGGCAGAACACTCTCTGACATGAATCACAGCAAGATCCTCTATGACCTACCTCCCAGAGTAATGGAAATAAAAGAAAATAAACAAATGGGACCTAATTAAACTTAAAAGCTTTTGCACAGTGAAGGAAACTATAAGCAAGGTGAAAAGACAGCCTTCAGAATGGGAGAAAATAATAGCTAACAAAGCATTGACAAAGAATTAATCTCAAAAATATACAAGCAGCTCATGCAGCTCAATACCAGAAAAATAAATGACCCAATCAAAAAATGGGCCAAAGAACTCAACAGACATTTCTCCAAAGAAGACATACAGATGGCTAATAAACACATGAAAAGATGCTCAACATCATTCATTATCAGAGAAATGTAAATCAAAACCACAATGTGAGGTACCATCTCACTCTGGTCAGAATGCTGCTGCTGCTGCTGCTAAGTCACTTTAATCATGTCCAACTCTGTGTGATCCCATAGACAGCAGCCCACCAGGCTCCGCCATCCCTGGGATTCTCCAGGCACGAACACTGGAGTGGGTTGCCATTGCCTTCTCCAGTGAATGAAAGTGAAAAGTGAAAAGTGAAAAGTGAAAGTGAAGTCGCTCAGTCATGTCCGACTCTTCGCGACCCCATGGACTGCAGCCTACCAGGCTCCTCCGTCCATGGGATTTTCCAGGCAAGAGTACTGGAGTGGGTTGTCATTGCCTTCTCCATCTGGTCAGAATGGCTTCTATCAAAAAGTCTACAAACAATAAATGCTGGAGAGGGTGTGGAGAAAAGGGAACCCTCTTACACTGTTGGTGGGAATGCAAACTAGTACAACCACTATGGAGAACAGCATGGTGATTCCTTAAAAAGCTGGAAATAGAACTGCCATAGGACCCAGCAATCTCACTGCTGGGCACACACACCAAGGAAACCAGAGTTGAAAGAGATAGGTGTACCCCAGTGTTCATCACAACACTGTTTCCAATAGCTAAGACATGAAAGCAACCTAGATGTCCATTGGTGGACAAATGGATAAGAAAGCTGTGGTACATATACACAATGGAAAATTACTCAGCTATTAAACAGAACACATTTGAGTCAGTTCTAATGAGGAGGATGAAACTGGAGCCTTTTGTACACAGTGAAATAAGTCAGAAAGAGAAACATCAATACACTATATTAATGCATACATATGGAATTTAGAAAGATGGTAACAATGATCTTATATGCAAGACAGCAAAAGAGACACAGATATGAAGAACAGACTTTCGGCCTCTGTGGGAGAAGGTGAAGGTGGGATGATTTGAGAGAATAGCTTTGAAACATGTATATTACCATATGTGAAATAGATGAACAGCCCAAGTTCAATGCATGAAACAGGGCACTTCATGCTGGTGCACTAGGACAACCCAGAGGGATGGAATGAGGAGGGAGGTGGAAGGGGTTTAGATGCATGGCTAATTCATGTCATGTATGGCAAAAACCACCACAATATTGTAAAGTAATTAGCTTCCAATTATAATAAATAAATTAATTAAAAACACATAGCATTGACTACAAGGACCTTTTGAGCAAAGTGATGTCTCTGATTTTTAATACACTGTCTAGGTTTGATTCAGATATAATGTATGTGGAGAGTTCACATCAGCTCCACTGTTATTACTCTCTACTCAATGTCAGTATTTACAGAATTGAAAAATGTTAAGAGGAAGCTCAGATTAAAGAGAAGATCATATGCTCGGAAAACCAAATCATTTGCTTATGTAACCATACAGAAATGCAGAAAGATACCATCAAGGTCTGCATATAGAACAGAGATCAATCACATGTTCAAAGTTAGGCAGAGGTCAAGCTTCCAAATTTCAAAATCATCACAGTGAATGCAGTATTGAGATTATTTTGTCTTAGTGAGTAAGAGCCTCATCAGAACACATGGAAATTCAAATGTTCCCTTCTGAGCATTGCTGTTTAGTACTGAAGCAGTTCTATACACTGGATCCTTTTGATAAAAGCTGAATCTACTCATCTGAGCCAGCTGTACTTCATCAACATATAAAAAGACTACAGGGATAAAGACTCAGCCTCTCTGGCTAACACAGCCCACCCCTAATCCATTCCTAAACTGGAACAAAGGTTAGTTACTGAGAAATCTCTTGGAATCAAACTAATAGGACACTGGGGCCTATCCTATAATTGCTCTGTGCACCTAAGTCATTATGTATATACTTTAAGTAGTACTGTTCTCTTTAAGACTAAAGATCACTGGGTTTTTCACCTCTTCCCTTTCCCTTGCACTCTACATCTAATCAGTTATATAATTTGGTTGCTTCTTCCTTTGAAATGTTTTTAAGATAATGGAAAAAATATTCATGTTAAGATTATAGGGGTGTTTCTATAATATAGGCTATTTTTTATTTGTTACTCCAATTCCAACAATTATTTGACCTAAAATGGACCTTTGGTCCATTGATTTTTACTTGCTATTATTCTCCACCTCTCTTTTGAAAGTCTTTTCAAACAATGTTCAAGAGAGATTAAACTAAGAAGATTGAAACATGTATAATATCATATAAGAAATGAATCGCCAGTCCAGGTTCGATGCATGATACAGGATGTTAGGCGCTGGTGCACTGAGATAACCCAGAGGGATGGTAGGGGGAGGGAAGGGGAAGAGGGGTTCAGGGCGGGGAACTTGTGTACACCCATGGTGGATTCATGTTGATGTATGGCAAAACCAATACAATATTGTAAAGTAATTAGTCTCCAATTAAGATAAATACATTTAAATTAAAACAAGGTTGAGAGTGCATAAAATGAAATGATTATAGAGATCAACAATAGAATCTAAATATATCTCAAATTCTTTCATGTTTAGCATTTACCACTATTACCCTGAACTGAGACATTATGAATTCTAGCCTAGATTACTCCAAAAGGCTTCCATTCTTGTGCCTCCTGGTAGCCATGGAGAGCTATTGGGGTTGTTCCTCTGTTTAAAATCCTTAATTAGATTCCCTTCATAGACTAAGCTACATCAGGGCCTAGAAAGCCTTACGTGATCTAATGCTCTTCTTGCATCTCCTTCAGTGCTTTAAAAAGGCTGGTCTTCTGGCTTCTGCTATTTCTGGCAAGGAGTTAGCAATCATTCAAAGTGTTCTCTGTATATAAATAATGTCTTATCTAGATGCTATAAGAAATTTTATCTTTGGTTTGTAGTTGCTTGAATATAATGTCCCTAGACATGGTTTGCACGTCTTGAATCTGTAAATACACCCTCTTTCACTAACTTGAGAAATTTTAAATCATTATTTTTCCAAGTAATTTGTCTGCCTTAGCTTTATTTTCTTGCTTTATGATACTCTAATTAAATGTGTATTAGACCTTTTCATATTTTTCTATGAGTCCCTGAGACTCTGTTTTTTACACATCAATAGTTTTTCTCTCTTATCTTAAGGTTGGGTAATTTCCATTAATGTATCCTTTGTAGGATAAGGGAGTTAGAAAAGGCAAGGTTCAGAAAAAGAACGAGACTGGCACTTTACAGGAACAGATCAGCTTTAATGAGGTGAGATGGGGCAGCAGTCAGATTAGTGAGCTGCTGCACTAACCCAAGAAAAGAGTAAGTATATATAGGCATATATGTAGAAAGTTACTGTCTTAAGGGGGCCTGTTCTTCTCCAAGGTTGTTAGGAGTAGTTATCTCTTAAACAGCTGGGGCAAGGAATTGTGGCGATTGGCCAGAGGCTGGACTGGCTGGGAGCTGAGCATAATCAACGTTAATGTCCATTATTTTCCTCAGGTGAGAGAGTTTTTCGTTTTGCGTAGAACTGTGCAGAGGACCTGGAGGGGAGTTTTAACTTCAGGCTATTTTGAGCCATATAACTTTCCTTCATCCTTAAGTTCATTGATTCTTTCATCTGTCATTAAGGTCCTCCAGTAATGTTTTAAAGACTGTATTTTTCAGTTTTCGAATTTCTCTTGGTGGTTTTATATAGTTTCCGCTTTTCTACTGAAATTTATGTTTCCACTCATTAAGCTTATATTCCTTTACATCACTGAGCATAGTTTTTGTAGCTATCTTTAGATCTTTATTTACTTATTCCAGCATTTAGATAATCTTGAGGAGAATTTTTTGACTTTTTTTCCCCTTAAGAATGGTTCAGGCTTTCTAGTTTCTTCATGGCAAATAATTTTGGACTGTAAACTGGTCATTGTGAATGGATTCTGTTATTTCCCTCCAAAAGATGGGTTAAGGTTTGTTGGTTTAAGCGTGTAATTAACTTAGTTGGACTCAAACTGAAAATTCTGTCTGGATAGCAGCTCAAAGCTTTGTTCAGTTCTTTTACCCTTAGCTGGGCTGTTTTCACTAAGTGATTAGAGATCAGCCAGAGATAGGCAGGTTTTACAGACAGGAAGGTCTCCCCCTCTTTTGGCTCCTTAATTTTTAGCCCTTCATTTTCTAGTGGCTCTTATTGCCAGAATGTCTGCTGATTTTCTATAAAGTGTGACATCCCCCACCAGGCCAAATGCAATCTTCTCTGAAGTTAACAGCCTTCACAAATGGAAACTTGCTCTATGCTGCTTCCTTCTTCTAGTAGCTATTGCTCTCTAGAAGGTATCCACTGAGGTTCACTCTCTAGTCCCTTTAGGTAGGTACTCCTTGCCTCCCCGTCTTGCTCAGAGTTCATACTAGTTATCTGTGAGGGAGTAGAATCATAGAAGCTTACACAGCTATACTGAAAATAGAACTCTCCATACTCTTACATACATTCAGTCAAGTTTGCAGGACATGTTCTCTCTTTCAAGAAATATTTCCACTGGGTATTTGCACGGTTTACTCTCCATATTTAATTCAAGTCTTCACTCAGGTGTCAATTATTCAGAAAGAACTTCCTTGGACAAATTGTTTAATATATGCTGCTCATTCTTCCTGAGACATTACTATCTTCCAATTTACCCTGCATTATATTATTTCACAGTACTTATCTTTCTGACTTCATGATATGCTTTAATTTTTCTTTTGCCGATATTGATCTTTCTTACTAGACCATAAGCTCTAGGAGTATTGAAATTTTTGTCTGCCTTGAGTAGTGTTGCACCCACAGCACCCAGAAGAGATTTTGGCTCATTGTTGGGGTTCAATAAACACTTGTTGAATTAACAGCTCATGCTAGATAGTTAAAAATAAATCTACACACAAATATGCTTAACAGATTTTTGATGAAAGCAATAGTAAGCCAATGGAGAAAAGGTAGCCTTTTTGACAAATTGTGCTAGAGCAACTGGACATCTATTGGCAAAAAATGAACTTTGATCTAAACCTCCCACTTTACATAGAAATTAACTCAAAATGAGTCCTGACTTAAATGTCAAACATAAAATTTAAAAAATAATGAAAACGTACAGGAGATACAATATGGAATCTGAGACTTAAATGCAATGTGTAAGAGTATAACACTTTAAAAAAAAAATAGGAGACCTTCTTTGGATATAAGGCTAGGGAAATATTTTAGGCTTGACACCAAAAGACATAAAAGGTAATCATGAAAGTAAAGTTGATAAGCTGGACCTCATTAAATGAAAAGCTTTTCTCTCCAAAATACCATGTGGAGGGATGAAAGACAAGCTACAATCTTTTAAATCATATATCTGACTAGAACTAATATGCCAGCAAAATTGGAAAACTAAGCATTGGCTGCAGAACTGGAGAAGGTCAGTATTCATTCCAATCCCTCAAAAGGGCAAGGACAAAGAATGTCCAAACTACTGTACAATTACACTCATTTCTCATGTTAGCAATGTACTGATTAAAATCCTTCAAGCTATATTTCAACGGTATGGAAACCAAGAACTTTCAGATATATAAGCTGGAGTTAGAAAAGGCAGAGGAACCAGAGATCAAATTGCTAACATCTGTTGGATCATAGCAAAAAGTAGAGAATTCCAGAAAAATATCTACTTCAGCTTCATTGACTACTCTAAAGCCTTTGACTGTGCGGATCGCAACAAACTGTGGAAAGTTCTTCAAGAGATGGGAATACCAGACCACCTTACCTGTGAAACCTGTGTGCAGGTCAGGAAGCTATAGTTAGAACAAGACATGGAACAACAGACTGGTTCAAAATTGGGAAAAGAGTATGTCCAGTGCCTGATTATTCAGGATTTCAGGCACCACTCTTCCCTGTTCTAACAGATTAGAAAGGCACCAAAGGGTGACTCATTAAGTGTCTTAGGTAAAGCAGCAATAACTACAAGGAAGGTCTCGCTCAAATATTGTCTGAGTACTATTTTCAGTTCAGTTCAGTCACTCAGTCATGTCTGACTCTTTGCGACCCCATGGACTGCAGCACGTCAGTCCTCCCTGTCCATCACAAACTCCTGGAGTTTACTAAAACTCATGTCCATCTAACTGGTGATGTCATCCAACCATCTTATCTTCTGACATTCCCTTCTCCTCCCACCTTCAATCTTTCCCAATATCAGGGTCTTTTCAAATGAGTCAGTTCTTTGCATCAGGTGGCCAAAGTATTGGAGTTTCAGCTTCAACATCAGTCCTTCCAATAAATATTCAGGACTGATTTCCTTTAGGATGGACTGGTTGGATCTCCTTGCTGTCCAAAGGACTCTCAAGAGTCTTCTGCAACACCACAGTTGAAAAGCATCAATTCCTCAGCACTCAGCTTTCTTTGTAGTTCAACTCTGACATCCATATAAGACTACTGGGAAAACCATAGCTTTGACTAGATGGATCTTTGCTGGCAAAGTAATGTCTCTGCTTTTTAATATGCTGTCTAGGTTTGTCATAACTTTTCTTCCAAGGAGCAAGCGTCTTTTAATTTCATGGTTGCAGTCACCATCTGAAGTGATTTTAGAACCCCCCCAAAATAAAGTCTGTCACTGTTTCCCCATTTATTTGCTATGAAGTTATGGGACCAGGTGCCATGAACTTAGTTTTCTGAATGTTGAGTTTTAAGCCAATTTTTTCACTCTCATCTTTCAGTTTCATCAAGAGGTGCTTTATTTCTTCTTTGCTTTCTGCCGTAAGGGTGGTGTCATCTGCATATCTGAGGTTACTGGTATTTCTCCTGGCAATCTTGATTCCAGCTTGTACTTCATCCAGCTCAGCATTTCTTATGATGTACTCTGCATATAAGTTAAATAAGCAGGGTGACAGTATACAGCCTCGATATACTCCTTTTCCTATTTGGAACCAGTTTGTTGTTCCATGTCCAATTCTAACTGTTGCTTCCTGACCTGCATACATATTTCTCAGGAGGCAGCTCAGGTGGTCTGGTATTCCCAGCTCTTTAAGAATGTTCCAGAGTTTGTTGTGGTTTACACAGTCAAAGGCTTTGGCATAGTCAATAAAGTGGAAGTAGATGTTTTTCTGGAACTCTCTTGCTTTTTTGATGATCCAACAGATGTTGGTAATTTGATCTCTGGTTCCTCTGCCTTTTCTAAATCCAGCTTGAACATCTGGAAGTTCACAGTTCATGTACTGTTGAAGCCTGGCTTGGAGAATTTTGAGCATTATTTGCCTAGCACATGAGATGAGTGCAATTGTGTGGTAGTTTGAGCATTTTTTGGCTTTGCCTTTCTTTGGAAGAGTCATATTTTCAGACCCATTTATATTCCTGAGTCTTTTCACGCTTGTCTTTCCCCACTGGGCTTTAGAACTTCAGGAAGGAAACAGCTTTCTCCAACAGATTCTGTTTTTTAAAATTTCGTCCTGCTGTTGGCAGTCCAAACTAATAATCAAAGTCACAACTTTTCCTGATAGTTAGTGCTTTTCAGGAATGGCTTCCTCTCACACTAAGCTCTCCAAGCTTCACTGGACTTAATGCTCAGCTTGAGCTAACTCAAGTTTTGCTTTGAGAATTGTGGAGACTTCCACTCTGAACCAAAGTGCATAAAAAAAAAATCCCTTATTTCTCTTGTCACTCAGAAATTAATTATTTACATTTCAAGAGAGCCATTTCCAGTCCTAGCACAAAATAAAAATAAAAATAAAAAAGATTGGCATTATGATTTCTAAATACTCTCAGAGTTCTAAATACTCTCAAAAGTCCCAGTTGCTCGTGGCATCAGATCTTGATGATAATATTGAGGTTTCTCGTGCCCTTTGACTCAGTTGATTGCAAAAGTCCTAATTCTGCCCTGTTCCACCCAGTTTCTTCCTAACTGAGGAGGAAGAAGTTCTCAGTTCAGAGTTTTGACCTGTATTTCTTTTTACGCTGGGGTTTTGCTGACTATTGTGCAGCTGAACTCACTTGGAGAGTGCTACTGCTAGGTCACTCTCTTCCTTCCAGAGATTTTCAGGTGATCTTTGAGCTTCCGTTGGCCACAATTGTCAACACTTACCATGAAGCCTGTGTCAGGGAGAAAGTCCCCAGTTCTGTACCTCCTTGGGATTCTGACCATGCTCCTCTGCTCTGACAGCTTACAAGGTGAGTAAAATAGCTGCGGATTCTCAGGTCCCAGAAAAGCAATTAGAAAAATGTTCAATTAATGGCAAGAAGGTAGTTAAACCAATCAATTGCAAATATATTCATTCCATATTAGGAATTTTAAAAGTATGATCGAATTGAAATGTTTTATATTACTTTGTGGGAGGTATAATAACTTGTTTTACTAATGTCAATTTCAGTTAACAAATTGCTTTACCAATGTTATAATAAATTGTTTATTAACTTCTATTTTATTAATGGAACAACTAAATTCCCAAATATTTTCAAAATTTTTTTTAGTATTTTTATATTTATATTATTATTATTATTATTAGAGAAACAGCTGTTTTGTATGAATTCCTAGGGGTCTGCTCTAGTAAACAGATAATGAATTGTGGGAATAAAATGAACAGAAGGGGGAACATGGTCAACAGTATTGTAATAGCCTTGTATGATGACAGATAGTAACTAGATTATCATGGTGAGCATTTATAAAGGGCTTCCCTGCTGGTTCAGATGGTAAAGAATCTGCCTGCAATACAGAAGATGCAAGTTCGATCCCTGGGTCGGGAAGATCCCCTGGAGAAGGAAATGGCAACCCACTCCAGTATTCTTGCCTGAGAAATCCCATGGACAGAGGAGCCTAGTGAACTACAGTCCATGGAGTCACAAAGAGTTGGACATGACTGAGCAATAGAACATGCATGCATTTTATGAGGTAAATAAATGTGTTGTACACCTAGATCGAACATAATTATTGAGGTCGATTATGTTTTAATTAAAAAAAGAATAAACTGCAAATAACATTACGTTCATAATTATACATAAATATGAACTCACAAATGCTTGTAATTTCTTAATTTTTAAATTAGTTTATTACCCTCAGAGATAATTTTTTTTTCTAATCCATTGGCATATAATTACCATCTCTTAAGCAAAATTGAAATTGTAAGTTTTACCACTAATTCTGAGAAAATTAACTAGAATCTTAAGTCATAATTTATATGTGAAAAAGCTCTCTGTAATGACATTTTATATATGTAAAGTTTCATTTTTTTTGCAGTTTGGTAATGTTTATAAATTAATCAGCATTGAGAAGATTTGATAGCACCTGTAGGACTCTATGGATGACTAGAGCATTTATTTGTGCTTTATATAAATACAATCTGTGCATTAAAGGTGATTTTTTAAATCAGAAAATGTGATTTCTTTTTTCCTATTGATAACTTAAAATATGTACAAAGCTTCAAATACTTATTACTCAGATTCAACAATTATCAACTCATGACCATTATTGTTTTAACCATATCCACATCCATATTGCTCAGTCTAAGCTATTTAGAAGGAAATCTTGGATATTACTTCCGAATATTTTAGCATGTATCTCTAAAAGATAGGCATTCTTTCTTAAAAGCTATGATAAACCATTATCATAGGTAAAATTAAGTAATAATTACATAATATCAAGTATCTAGTTTTCAAATTTTCCTGATTTTCTTATTTATAAATGTTTTTGTAACTTTATTTATTCAAATTAGAATCCAAGTAAGGTCTACACATCACAATTGATTCATACTCCTCTTGAGTTTCCTTTAATGTATAGATCCTTTTTTTTTCTTATATTTTTCTTTTGTCTAAGTTAATTTCTAAAGAGGATATGGTGGTATCATTATTTTGGAGGCTTCTTCTGCAAAAAGATGAAAATAATTGAGAGAAGACTAAAAAAGTCAATATAGGATTATAAACTTCTGCAAGTGTTTGGCTAGGAATTGGACCTTATTTAGCAAATGATTTTTTTTTAACTTATTTAGCAAATAATAGATTCTCTTTCGTGTATGTGTGTGTGTGTGTCTCTGTGTGTGGTGTTAATAGATTCTCTTTCGTGTATGTGTGTGTGTGTGTCTCTGTGTGTGGTGTATTTATTCTACCAACCTTCCACGTTCATCTTTGAATTTCTATTTCTATTGGGTAAGTCAGTAAAGAAAGGCCATATATCATTTGTCAAGAAGTCTTGTGAGCTATTCATTTATCTTTTGAATAAACTCCTTCCTTTTCATTTCCTTAATTCTTCCATTGTTTATGGAATTATGCCTTTAACCCAGCCTATTGTTTAAAACCTGCCTTAATCTGATCCCAGCTTCATAGCCTATGTCTCACACTTCTCCCCTATGTGATTCTCTGGTCAAACTAGCCTATTAACCAACCATAAAGATTCCCATGTGATTTGCTCCCTCTCATTCTTGTTAATTCCCCCTCAATATAAAATGCCTCATCAAAGCAGCTAACTATCCAATTCCAAGTCCTGCTCCTAGAAGGCATTTTCCTGGCATATTTAATGCATGGGATTCTCTCTCCCTCTTCTTATAGTACATATTTTCTGCTTTCTTTTGACAAATACCATACTCTGCCTGCTATTTTGACAACTATTTATATGCCATCCTCACAATTTTAATGAGGCTCCAATGTGCTCCTTAACATTCTCCATGGAGTTTAGTGCAACAGTCTTATGTCTATTGTGTTAATAAAATTTTATTTCATGTGAGCCTCAGGAAAGGCTATACTTGAGCTCTAGACTTCCTGTATAGGTTGGATCACCTTCTCACAAATATCTGTTTGGGAACTGCCTCTCTCAGAAGAACATTCTAAGTGTCTGTAGTGTGGAGAGGTATGAAATGTGCTCCCTGCCCTCAAGATGCAAAAGGAGAATAAAGATCTGTCCATCTACTTATCTATCTGTCAGCACAGATATGCACAAACACATACCCCACAATATAACTGCCAAACCAGTGAGACAGAAAATAGAATGTCTTTAACAGATTTGAAGACTTGTACTTCATTGTGTGATTCATTTTCTTAGCCTTTCTATTTATACTTTATTGATTACATTAGTCTGTTCCTTCTTCTGTAAATGAGGATGAAAATGACACTCAAGTAAGGTTTTTTTTTTTGTTTGTTTTTTAAAGATTAAATGCAATGTTGTAAGTGAAGTGCTTAACACAGTGCTTAAGACATAGATAGATACACCTGTTATTGCTAACAAGAAATGTAGTTCAGAGAAACCAAAGATTGCTGTGTGCCAGAGTTGGTCAGGTACATTCACAAATGTGATAATGTGATTTGAAAGAAAAAAATATTTTTTGGTCATTTGGTAATTCAGAAAATGTGTATTTGTTTTTGTCCAAGGTTCCTGGCTCACAGCTCCCAACATTCGGATAATATCCTAAGTAGAGATGATGAGAAATGTGTCTAAGGAACTAATTTTGGAACCCCAACTAAAGATGGGTGCTCAAGTTGCTTCAGTCATGTTTGACTCTTTGGATTGTAGCTCGCAAGGCTCCTCTTTTCCTGGGTTTCTCTAGGCAGGAATACTGGAGTGGTTGCCATGTTCTCCTCCAGGGGGTCTTCCTGACCCAGGGATTGAACCCATGTCTCCTGTGTCTCCTGCATAGCAAGTGGATTCTTGACCACTGAACCATGAGTAAGCCCAAAGATGGGCACTGGTTGCTAATCATATGATTAGAGGGTTGGAATTCTCAGTCTTACCCTCTGCCTCTGGTGAGGAGGCAGGGGTTGGAGGTTGAATCAGTTGCTAATGACCAATGTTTTTATTAGCCATGCCTATGTGATAAAGCCTCCATAAAACCCCCAAAACATGGGACTTAGAGAGCCTCTGGTTGGTGAATATGTAGAGGTGCAGGAAAACTGGCATTTCTGGAGATGGCATGGAAGCTCTGTGCCCCTTTCACACACTTTGCCCTTTGCATCTCTTCCGTATGGCTGTTCCTGAGTTGTATCCTTTTAGGATAAATCTGGTAAGTGAAATATTTCTCTGATTTCTGTGAGGTGCTCTAGAAAATCATTGAACCCAGGTTTACTCTATGGCTTTAATCTTTTATTTATAGAAGACACAAAATTATGAAAACTTTCCAAGTACTGATAAACCTAACGTCTGTTTCTTAAAATTATGTGTATTCATCAATATTTTAAAATTATTAACTAAATCCTCCAAGGCTTTGTGAAATTTGATATGATGTCTTTGTATGGATTAATACTTATTTCATTATCGAAGTAATTTCAGAAAACATTTTCTAACATTCTCTTCTATAAAAGGTGGAGAAACACAAAATACTCTTGGGATTGATGGGTACAGAGGTGGTAAGGTATTCTGGATTTGCACAGTCCCTACACGTTTTCACAGAACAATGTCTCTTGATCCATCACAAGTGTTTCTTTAGTAATTTTAGTTAAAAAGAAAAAAAACGACTGACTCTAAACTTTAATTACTGAAAGTCTTCCACTGTCCCCAAGTAGCCCATTCTCTCTGCTGAGGGCAGTGTATTGCCAAGACCATGGTCTGCGTGGAGCAGAACTGCACTGACTCAATCCCTCCCTTGTGTGACCTTGGGAAAGTTACTGTACTTCTCTGTTTCCTCATCTATGAAATGAAAATAACAATAATGCCTACCTCATAGGGTTGTTTGGGAGAATTAAATGAGTTAATATTTGTTAAATGCTTCGAGTACTGCCTGACACTTTATAGTAAATGCTTATACACATATTTTGCTAAATATTTAAACTTATTGAAAAAGATTGTTGTATACGAGGTGAGGATCAGTTCTCTTTCCCTCAGATACCCTTATACATACCTCTTTTCCTTAATTCCCAGCGACATTGTAATAGAGGAGCACAATCCTTCTTTGGTGCTTCCTCCATAGCTCAGTTGGTAAAGAATCTGCCTGCAAAGCTGGAGACCTGGGTTCGATCCTTGGGTTGGGAAGATCTCCTGGAGAAAGAAATGGAAACCCATTCAGGATTCTTGCCCGGAGAATCCCATGGAGAGAGAAGCCTGGCAGGCTACAGTGCATGAAGTCACAAGAGTTGGACACGACTTAGGGACTAAATCACCACCACCACATTCCTTCTTTGTGAATTATTCCAATTATCTTATGGGCAATGAAATTGATTGGGAAGGATGAAAGTCTTTCAATAGATCAGTTTAGTTGAATGCTGCTTTGTTTAATGTGCTGCTTTGTTTAAACAACAACAAAAACCTCTTCTCTCTCTTTCACCATTGAAGGTTGTTCACCACCTGAAGTTAAACATGGACACTTTACATATATTGAAAGAGAAATATTTGGAACTGATGTGGTTGAGTATGAATGTCAGGAAGGATATACTCTTGTTGGAGAGGCTAGAATCTCCTGCACATTTTTCAAGTGGTCACCACCGGCTCCTCAATGTAAAGGTAATCTAGGTTCTCTTATAGCACTAAGAGATAGAGCTACTGTGGAGTAATTCAGAAGTGACTCTGAGAGAATGCGTCCTCCCAGCCAGAGGTAGAGTTGTCACGAGAATGTGCTTGAGCCTGAGTGAGGTCCACTCAGGTTTAATTCCCACATATCCAATAAATGGCACCCTCAAATTCTTATAGAGGCCAGAACTTTTCATGGGAGAGTTGACTGATGGGGTTGACCTCCTTATTGGGTAAGGGGCTATTGTGGTAGAATAAGGAAAATGTTCCTAAAGATTATTTAAATCATTTCACTCATAATAACTCCAGGAGCTGAGTTACTGGTGCTATTTTTTTTTTTTTTTTTTTTTTTACACAAGAGGAAACTGAAGCTAAAGGAGAGGTCCCATAGGGCAGAAGTTAACAGCTCAGAACAAACCCTAGGCTCTCACTTTTGCTCTGCCACTGCAATTCTGTGATGTGGGGCAAGGCATTTAACTTCCCTGTGTCTCAGTTGCCTCGTCTCTAAGGTGGAGATAACCATAGGGCCTCCCTCACAGAGTTGCTGAAAGCTTACACTAAGTGATGTATATATTGTGTTTGCACATAGGTGATCCCAGACAGAGCTCCATAAATACTTGCCAGTGTTGGTAGAAGTAGTAATAGTAGTAGTGTATCAGTAGCGTAGAAAAGAAAGGTAGAATTCAGCAATATTTTTATCCTTTTTAAATGATATTATTGGTGTTAAGATGTGTTTTATTTGAGATAGTCACAATGCTAAGAAAATGTGTCTTGATTACAGCTGTATGCCAAAACCCAGAAATATCAAATGGAAAGCTGTCTGTGGAGAAGGATCAATATGTCACCCCTGAAAATGTCACCGTCACGTGTGACCCTGGCTATAGGATGGTTGGTTCCCAGAATATCTTTTGCTCAGAGAACAAATCTTGGAGTCCGGACGTGCCCAAGTGTGAAAAGGTGAGTAACAGCCAATGAATTTTATGTCATATGACACCTCAAAATAAGTTAAAGGGAAATGGGATGGTTCATAAAATAGAAAAAGAAATAGTATGCCCTAAAGGTCTATTTCAGTAGGGGGAGGTGAATTTATAAGGTGTCTATTGGCTCTTTCCACCTTACAGTAGGTCATCTCAGGTGTGTGAACAAAAGAGTCTTATTGACCAGATATCTAGCCTTTGGTATTTCCTCCAATAAATTATGTGGTTTTGCTCCATTTCTGGTTGGTCAGCAGAACTGACATGCTAGTTGTTTTTGGGGGGGATTTCCTTTCTTCTTATACTTCCTCTATGCTTGGCACTGATGCTGATTATTATTTGAGAACAGACATAGACTGAAATCTCAGGGCAATATTTTTCTAGAATCCAAAGTATTTTTCTGGAGTTTCCTATCCATCATCGGCCCTGGGGTTCTTCATTTTCCAGTCTTCCTTATGCCATAAGTTTTCCTGAAGAAGCACACCCTTTACAAGGATGAGGAAACTTTCTGAAATCATTCTTTTTGTTTCCTCTTTCAGGTACCTGCTGAACTTTGTGAGGCAGTCTTGAAAGGCCAAAAACTCCTAAAGTGTCTCCCGAATGCCTGGGAGGAAAAGGTGGCCCTGGAGTTGTATAAATTGTCTCTGGAGATTGAAAAACTGGAGCAAGAAAAACGCAAAAAGGAAATTGCTTGAGGCTTTCTCTTGGATACATGCTCAGGAAAGAAGTTGCAGTATCAATATACTTCACTGTGCAGGATAGTTCTTGCAACACTCACACAAAATACAGTATTTTTTACTTTACTAACTTCTATCGTTGTGACTTTCTTATTCTTTGATTAGCTGTAGGATCTATAGTGATGCTTGTTCCTGATGCTGATAATTCATATCTTCTCTCTTTTTGCTTCCTGACCAGTCTGCCTTGAATCAATTTTATTGATACATGTTTTATGGCTTAGAATGTGGCACTTGCTCAATATTCCATGTATTCTTGTAAAGACTGTGTGTTTTCTGCTGAGTGGCACTCCTTATAAATGTCAGTTAGATAAAGTTGGTTGCTAATATAGTTCCAGTCTTCTCTATCCTGGCTGATTTTCAGTCTATCTGTTCTATCAATGATTGGATGAAGGGGTATCAAAATTCTCTTTTTAGGTTTGTCTATTATTTCCTGCAGCTTTTAGTTTTTGCTTCATATATTTTAAAGTACTATTATTAGGGGCATAAATGTTTAGAATTTGTATCTTCTAGATAACTGACCCTTTTTAAATTATGTAATAAACTTCTTTATTTTTCATAATGTTCTTTGTTCTCAAATATATTTGAACATAATTTGCTTGACATTAATATAACCTATTACCTTTTATTTTTCTGTAAATTTCTAGAATAAATTCTGAGAGCCAAAATGTATAAATTTCAGTAGCTACATTTAAAAAGTAAAAATAAACATTTGAAATTAGTTTCAATAATATATTTAATTTAACCCAAATTTTGAAATAGAGTCATTTTGATATATAATCAATGTGAAAGTTATTAGCATTATATTTAACATTCTTTTCTTCATACCATATCCTAAAAATGGAGTATATATATATATATATATATATATATACTTACTGCATTTAAGTATAGATATATTTAAATTAAAGCACAGCTAAATTTGAACTAGCCATATTTGAAATACTCAATAACCACATGTGGCTAATAACTATATTATACAGTGCAATTCCAGATTTTCCACAGTATGTATGTTAACAAGTATTAGTATATCTTGCAATCTGGAAGCTGTAAAGAAAAGTGCAGAGAATGAAGTGCCAGGTACAAGACATGAGGATGTTTCTCTATGGGTAAATTATACAATATTACAGAAATGCTAGTACTTGAAGTGAAGGAGTAATTGAAGTTAAAAGAACTCAATATGCTAATTACTGCAGCTCTTAAAACTTCGCATAGTAATGGTATGCTACTCAAACTTAAACTATTGAGTTTCTGATTTGGAAACCATTTATATAGTTGTTTACAAAAATGATCGTCTTTTATCCCAAGCCATACAGAATGGTGTTTCGTGCTATAGACACCAGGGCAGATTCGGGGAACTAGAGATGATATAGGACATATCTCAGGCTTCTGGAGGGTCCTGTGGGAGTGGAATGAGTCCACTGAGTGGACAGAAAGGAAAGAAAGCCTGAGGAAGCCTGAGGCTTTGAAAAGGAAGCCTGAGGCCTGGGTTGGAGACTGCCCTTTTACGGCAGATGCAAAAAATGGCCACAGATGCTTCCTGTCCTTGTATCTACATCTTTAAGAATCCCTCCAATTTGAGGTAGAAGCTTTCTTCATCCTTTGAGTTTGGGCTACTTTGTCATTTGCTTTGGCCAATGGGACAGAAGTAACAAATATATTGTAAGCAGAACCTTGCAAATCACTTTGTGCATTAGGGTTCCCCTTGTTGCTGCTCTTGAAATCCTATGTCCACCATCATGTGAATAAGTCTAGGCTATCTTGCTGGCTGATGAGAGATATATGCTCCTTCTTTGTCTCAGCTGATAGCAGATATGTTAGGCCATGGGAACTAGTCAGTCTCCAGTCAACTCGTCAACTGACTATAGGCACCTAAGCTAGGGTAACAGAGACAAGCTGAGCTTGAAGCATATCAGAAAGACTTCCTAGAAGAATGCTTGTTTATAAGTAGTTGTTTTAGGTAACTACATTTTGGAACTGTTTTGAAGCAAAAGCCAGTCAAAAAGCTCTTTTAATTAGCTTGCAGTTTGTAAAACTATGCCACAGAAAGGATTAGAGTTATTGGCGGTCATGTCAAGTTATCCACACCAGGCATCTTGCAGGCAGGGCTTATTATACATGGGACAGATTCAGGTTACAAAGGATTGATCTAGATTTTGAAACATGAGATATTTCCTTTTTTGTTTTTTTTTTTTTGTTGAGGTGGACATTGGTCTGGCTTTTGTGGTAAAGGCAAAATGACAGAAACCTTGGAGGAAGAGACAGGTGTTCACCCAAAGCATTCTTTCCAACACAGGGGAGTAAACCCTGACTTGAGAGCAGATGGAAAGTAAGTGTAACAGAGGCTTGTTCTCCTAATGCTGCTACAGACCATCTGATACCAAGAGCTGTTCTCTGTAACGGTGTGAGACGAATGCCGTGAGTGACAGTGCAGACTTCTCCATGGTTCTAATGAATCAGGCCAAGCAAGGAAGCAGGAAACAGGAAGACTTACAGAGACGCTACAGGCAATGCCCTCAAGAACAGTTGCTCTAGGTGAGGGTGCTGAGGGCGATAAGGATATATCTCAAAATAACAATTATATTTTGTCTTCTTCCAATTTATCTGAGAGAGAATCATTCAGTACATTTGCTGAATAATTCTTTGGAGCAAGGTAGCCAAGGGTAGAGAAAATTGTTATCAGAAGAAGTCAGAGAGGATGTTTACTGTACTGATAAAGGTTATGTATCTGAAGCATAGGCCATCAGAAGGGACCAGAGTACCCAGCCCAGTCTTGGAGGAAGAAATGAATCAGGAAACCAACATGATACCTTTAGAAAATGTTCAATCTAGGAATAAATTTAATCAAGGAAATGAAAAACCTAAGACTATAAGACTTGAGAAAATAATGAAAGACAAGACAAATAAATGGAAAGGTATATTGAGCTCATGGATTTAGTTCAGTTCAGTTCAGTTCAGTCGCTCAGTCGTGTCTGACTCTTTGCGACCCCATGAATCACAGCACGCCAGGCCTCCCTGTTCATCACCATCTCCCGGAGTTCACTCAGACTCATGTCCATCGAGTCCGTGATGCCATCCAGCCATCTCATCCTCGGTCGTCCCCTTCTCCTCCTGCCCTCAATCCCTCCCAGCATCAGAGTCTTTTCCAATGAGTCAACTCTTTGCATGAGGTGGCCAAAGTACTGGAGCTTCAGCTTTAGCATTATTCCTTCCAAAGAAATCCCAGGGTTGATCTCCTTTAGAATGGACTGGTTGGATCTCCTTGCAGTCCAAGGGACTCTCAAGAGTCTTCTCCAACACCACAGTTCAAAAGCATCAATTCTTCAGCGCTCGGCCTTCTTCACAGTCCAACTCTCACATCCATACATGACCACAGGAAAAAACATAGCTTTGACTAGACAGACCTTAGTCGGCAAAGTAATGTCTCTGCTTTTGAATATGCTATCTAGGTTGGTCATAACTTTTCTTCCAAGGAGTAAGTGTCTTTTAATTTCATGGCTGCATGGATTAGTAGAATCAATATCCTTAAAATGTCCATACTATTCAAAACATTCTACAGACTCAATGCAATCCTTAACAAAATATAGGACCAGAGCAAATTATTTGAAGATTTGTATGGAACTACAAAAGACCCAGAATAGCCAAAGAAATCTTGAGAAAGAAGAATACAACTGGAGATATCATACTTCCAGACTTGGAACTATACTATAGAATTACAGTAGTCAAAACAGTATGATTTTGGCACAAAAATAGACCCATGAATTAGTGGTACAGAATAGAATCCAGAAATAAAACCATGTTCATATGATCAATTAATCTACAACAAAGGAGGCAAGAATATACAATGGGGAAAAGACAGGCTCTTTAATAAACAGTGTTGGAAAACTGAAGAGCTACATGCTAAAGAAGGAATCTATATTCTTTTCTTATATTATGTACCAAAATAAACTCAAAATGGATTAAAGACTGAAATGTAAGACCAAATGCCATAAAATTCCTAGAAAAACATAGGCAATAAAACTTTGACATCAGTCTTGGTGATACTTTTTTTGTGTATGTCTTCTTGCTGCTGCTGCTGCTAAGTCACTTCAGTCGTGTCCGAATCCGTGTGACCCCATAGACGGCAGCCCACCAGGCTCCCCCATCCCTGGGATTCTCCAGGCAAGAATAATGGAGTGGGCTGCCATTTCCTTCTTCAATGCATGAAAGTGAAAAGTGAAAGTGAAGTCGCTTCTTAGGCAAGGAAAACAAAATAAAAAATGAACAAATGGGACTACATCAAGCTAAAAAGCTTTTCATAGCAAAGAAAACCACCAACAAAATGAAAAGGTGAAAATATATTGGCAAATGACATATTTGATTAGGGGTTTATATCTGAAATATATAAACTGTCCATAAAACTCAATTTCAACAAAACAGAACAAAGTAGACAGACAACTTGAATAGATGTTCTTTCCAAAGAAGACATACAAATGACCAACATGAAAATATGCTCAACATAACTAATGATCAGGGAAATGCAAATCCAAACCACAATGAGCTACCACCTCACACACATCTGTAGGAAGGGCTGTTTTCTTTTTTAAATTAATTAATTTATTTTAATTGGAGGCTAGTTACTTTACAGTATTGTAGTGGTTTTTGCCATACATTGACATGAATCAGCCATAGGTGTACATGTGTTCCCCATCCTGAACCCCCTCCCCTTCACCTCTCCTCCCCATCCCATCCCTCAAGGTCATCCCAGTGCACCAGCGCTGAGCACTCTGTCTCATGCATTCAGCCTGGACTGGCGATCTATTTCACATATGATATTGTACATGTTTCAATGCTATTCTCTCAAATCATCCCACCCTCGCCTTCTCCCACAGAGTCCGAAAGTCTGTTCTTTACATCTGTGTCTCTTTTGCTGTCTCACATATAGGGTCATCGTTACTATCTTTCTAAATTCCATATATATGCGTTAATATACTATATTGGTGTTTTCCGTTCTGACTTACTTCACTCTGTATAATAGACTCAAGTTTCATCCGCCTCATTAGAATTGATTCAAATGTGTTCTTTTTAATAGCTGAGTAAAAAAGTTATGACCAACCTAGACAGTATATTGAAAAGCAGAGACATTACTTTGCTGACTAAGGTCCAGCTAGTCAAGGCTATGGTTTTTCCTGTGGTCATGTATGGATGTGAAAGTTGGACTGTGAAGAAGGCTGAGCACCTAAGAATTGATGCTTTTGAACTGTGGTATTGGAGAAGACTCTTGAGATCCCTTGGACTGCAAGGAGATCCAACCAGTCCATTCTGAAGGAGATCAACCCTGGGATTTCTTTGGAAGGAATGATGCTAAAGCTGAAGCTCCAGTACTTTGGCCACCTCATGCGAAGAGTTGACTCATTGGAAAAGACTCTGATGCTGGGAGGGATTGGGGGCAGGAGGAGAAGGGGACGACCGAGGATGAGATGGCTGGATGGCATCACGGACTCGATGGACGTGAGTCTGAGTGAACTCCGGGAGATGGTGATGAACAGGGAGGCCTGCCGTGCTGTGATTCATGAGGTCACAAAGAGTTGGACACGACTGAGCAACTGAACTGAAGTGAACTGAATATTACATTTTGTATATGTACCACAGCTTTCTTATCCACTCGTCTGTTGATGGACATCTATGTTGCTTCCATATCCTGGCTATTGTAAGCAGTGCTGCAATGAACATTGGGTTACACGTGTCTCTTTCAATTCTGGTTTCCTTGATATGTATTTTCATCAATGGGATTGCTGGGTCATATGGCAGTTCCATTTTCAGTCTTTTAAGGAATCTCCACACTGTTCTCCATTGTGGCTGTACTAGCTTGCATTCCCACCAACAATGTAAGAGTCCCTAACCCTTTTCTCTGCACTCTCTTCAGCATTTATTGTTTGTAGACTTTTGGACAGCAGCCATTTTGACTGGTGTGAGATAGTACCTCATTATGGTTTTGATTTGCATTTCTCTGATAATGAGTGATATTGAGCATCTTTTCATGTGTTTATTAGCCATCTGTACGTAGAAGGGCTATTTTAGAAAGACAAGAAAGACGCATTGGCAAAGATGTGGAGAAAAGGGAACACTTGTACACTGTTGGTTGGAATGTAAATTAGTGCAGTTATGGAAAACAGTGTCAAAGTCGCTTGAAAAGTTAAAAATAGGATGACCATATGATTCAGCAATTTTACTTCTGGGTATTTATCCAAATAATATAAAAACCAGATTAATTAGAAAAAGTTATATGTCCCCCAATGTTCAAATTGAAGCACTATTTACAATAGCCAAGATATAGAATCAACCTAAGGGTTCATCCATAGATGAATGGATAGAGAAGATATGATATGTATACATAGAGAATGAAAAGCATGAAAATTTTCCATTCCAGCAATATGAATGGATCTGCAGCGTGTTATACCAAGTGAAGTAAGTCAGACAGAGGAAAACAAAGACCATATGATTTCATTTATATGTAGAATCTAAATTAACAAGACAAATTAACCAACAAAACAAAACAGAAACAGACTCAAAATGCAGAGAACAAACAAGTTTGTTGCCAGAGAGGAGGGGGTTGGGGGATGGAAGAAATAGTTGAAGGGAATTAAAAGGTACAAACTTCCATCTATAAGATAAATATGTCATGGGGATGAGATAGATATATAGGGAATGTGGTCATTACTATTAACTGTTATGATATTGGATGTAACTGGTGTTACTGATTATTTTGTCACGTGTAAAATATTAAATCACTATGTTACACATGTGAGACTAATAAAATATTATATGTTAACTACAATTCAATTGAAAAAGTCCTTTATAAAAAAGAAGCAGCTTCAAGAACTTGATGTGGGCCTTCCCTGGACCACAGGGAAGTTGGGAGGAGCTAGGTTGGTTTCCATAGCAAACAATCCCTAAGTTCCAAGGGCTTTACAAGCAAGATTTATTTCTTGCTATCATTGCATACCCATACTGTGTTGGCAGGGGCAGCTCTGTTCTGGGACCCACGCAAAGGAAGCCTGTAGTGTAAATGGAAGAAGAAAACAATTGTGCTGGCTCCTTAAGACTGCAGCTGGCAGAAGCAAGTCACTTTAAGGGACCTTTAAAAGAGAACAAAGAACTATCCCACTCTGTGCCTGAAAGAAGAACAATCAGAATCATCAATGAACCACACCTTAGTGGGACTAGAGAAATTTCCAGCAAATCCTATACATCACATATGCTCATTCTTGCTGGGTTTCTTGTTCATGCCAATCAAAAGCAATTTCTTTACTGGTCATACATGAAACAGAAACTATTTTCGTGAAAGTAGATGGAGGTACACAGACGAGGGGAGCCAGGAAGATATATGGACCAGAAGATGCAACAGGAAGGGTATGAACTGCTGTTCAGGCTAAGTTTATCTGCAAAAGCAATAAACTGAAGATAATCCAAGTGTAAATCAATAAAGCGCTGCTTTCAAATGTAGTATACTCACTCATAAACAGTGTAGTTTGTTCATTCACTTATTCATTAAATATTCATAAAATAAAAAGTGAAAGTAAAGTCACTCAGTCGTGTCAGACTCTTTGCAATCCCATGGACTGTAGTCTACCAGGATCCTCTGACCATGGGATTTTCCAGGCAAGAGTACTGGAGTGGGGTGCCATTGCCTACTCACTCATAAAACAATGTAGTTTGTTCATTCACTTGTTCATTAAATACTCATAAAATAAAAAGTGAAAGTGAAGTCGCTCAGTCGTGTCAGACTCTTTGCCATCCCATGGACTGTAGTCTACCAGGATCCTCCGTCTATGGGATTTTCCAGGCAAGAGTACCTGAGTGGGTTGCCATTTCCTTCTCCAGGGGATCTTCCCGGCCCAGGGATCAAACCTGGGTCTCCCACTCTGTAGGCAGATGCTATATCATCTTATCTGGCAGGGCAGTCCATATTCATATTCATAGAGTGCCTGCTATTTGCCAGGTACTGTTCTAGGAACTGAGGAATAGAGCAGTGAATGTTTAAAAACCATGAAAAACGCAGCTCTGCTGGTTCAGACAGTGAAGAGTCTCCCTGCAATCTAAGAGACCTGGGTACAATCCCTGGGTTGGGAAGTTCCCCTGGAGGAGGGAATGGCAGTCCACTCTAGTATCTTTGCCTGGAAAATCCCAGGACAGATGAGACTAGTGGGCTACAGTCCATGGGGTTGCAGAGTCAGACACTACTGAGCAATTAGCACACACATTAAAAAGTTTGAGGTGTTGATCTGCATTACTCTAATAATGAGTGATGTTGAGCATTTTTTCATGTGTTCGTTAGCCAACCATATGTCTTCTTTGGAGAAATGTCTATTTAGTTCTTTGGCCCATTTTTTGATTGGGTCGTTTATTTTTCTGGAATTGAGCTGCATATGTTGCTAGTATATTTTTGAGATTAGTTGTTTGTCAGTTGCTTCATTTGCTATTATTTTCTCTCCTTCAGAAGGCTGTCTTTTCACCTTGCTGATATTTCCCTTTGTTGTGCAGAAGTTTTTAATTTTAATTAGATCCCATTTGTTTATTTTTGCTTTTATTTCCAATATTCTGGGAGGTGGATCATAGAGGATCCTGCTGTGATTTATGTCGGAGAGTGTTTTGCCTATGTTCTCCTTTAGGAGTTTTATAGTTTCTGGTCTTACCTTTAGATCTTTAATGCATTTTGAGTTTATTTTCGTGTGTGGTGTTAGAAAGTGATCTAATTTCATTCTTTTACAAGTGGTTGACCAGTTTTCCCAGCACCACTTGTTAAAGAGATTGTCTTTACTCCATTGTATATTCTTGCCTCCTTTGTCGAAGATTAGGTGTCCATATGTGTGTGGATTTTTCTCTGGGCTTTCTATTTTGTTCCATTGATCTCTATTTCTTTCTTTGTGCCGGTACCATACTGTCTTGATGACTGTGGCTTTGTAGTAGAGCCTGAAGTCAGGCAGGTTGATTCCTCCAGTTCCATTCTTCTTGCTCAAGATTACTTTGGCTATTCGAGGTTTTTTGTATTTCCATACAAATCTTGAAATTATTTGTTCTAGTTCTGTGAAAACTGCCACTGGTAGCTTGATAGGGATTGCATTGAATCTGTAGATTGCTTTGGGTAGTATACTCATTTTCACTATATTGATTCTTTCAATCCATGAACATGGTATATTTCTCCATCTATTAGTGTCCTCTTTGATTTCTTTCATCAATGTTTTATAGTTTTCTATATATAGGTCTTTAGTTTCTTTAGGTAGATATATTCCTAAGTATTTTATTCTTTTCGTTGCAGTGGTGAATGGAATTGTTTGCTTAATTTATTTTTCTACTTTCTCATTATTAGTGTATAGGAATGCAAGGGATTTCTGTGTGTTGATTTTATATCCTGCAACTTTACTATAGTCATTGACTAGCTCTAGTAACTTTCTGGTGGGGTCTTTAGGGTTTTCTATGTAGAGGATCATGTCATCTGCAAACAGTGAGAGTTTTACTTCTTTTTTTTCCAATTTGAATTCTTTTATTTTTTTTTCTGCTCTGATTGCTGTGGCCAAAACTTCCAGAACTATGTTGAATAGTAGTGGTGAAAGTGGTCACCCTTGTCTGTTCCTGACTTTAGGGGAAATGCTTTCAATTTTTCACCATTGAGGGTAATGTTTACTGTGGGTTTGTCATATATAGCTTTTATTATGTTGAGGTATGTTCCTTCTATTCCTGCTTTCTGGAGAGTTTTTACATAAATGGATGTTGAATTTTGTCAAAGGCCTTCTCTGCATCTATTGAGATAATCATATGGCTTTTATTTTTCAATTTGTTAGCGTGGTGAATTACATTGATTGATCTGTGGATATTGAAGAATACTTGCATCCCTGGGATAAAGCCCACTTGGTCATGGTGTATCATCTTTTTAATGTGTTGTTGGATTCTGATTGCTAGAATTTTGTTAAGGATTTTTGCATCTATGTTCATCAGTGAGATTGGCCTGTAGTTTTCTTTTTTTTGTGGCATCTTAGTCAGGTTTTGGTATTAGGGTGATGGTGGCCTCATAGAATGAGTTTGGAAGCTTACCTTCCTCTGCAATTTTCTGGAAGAGTTTGAGTAGGATAGGTGTTAGCTCTTCTCAAAATTTTTAGACCACAATGAGGTACCACTTCACACCAGTCAGAATGGCTGTGATCCAAAAGTCTGCAAGCAATAAATGCTGGAGAGGGGATGGAGAAAAGGGAACCCTCTTACACTGTTGGTGGGAATGCAAACTTGTACAGCCACTATGGAGAACAGTGTGGAGATTCCTTAAAAAATTGCAAATAGAACCTCCTTATGACCCAGCAATCCCTCTGCTGGGCATACACACTGAGGAAACCAGAATTGAAAGAGACACATGTACCCCAATGTTCATCGCAACACTGTTTATAATAGCCAGGACATGGAAACAACCTAGATGTCCATCAGCAGATGAATGGATAAGAAAGCTGTGGTACATATACACAACAGAGTATTACTCAGCCTTAAAAAGAATACATTTGAATCAGTTCTAATGAGATGGATGAAACTGGAGCCAACTATACAGAGTGAAGTAAGCCAGAAAGAAAAACACCAATACAGTATACTAACACATATATATGGAATTTAGAAAGATGGTAATGATGACCCTGTACGAGAGACAGCAAAAGAGACACACATGTGTAGAGCAGAGTTTCGGACTCTGAGGGAGAGGGAGAGGGTGGGATGATTTGGGAGAATGGCATTGAAACATGTATTCTATCATGTAAGAAACGAATCGCCAGTCTATGTTCAATGCAGGATACAGGATGCTTGGGGCTGGTGCACGGGGATGATCCAGAGAGATGATATGGGGTGGAAGGTGGGAGGGAGGTTCATGTTTGGGAGCTCATGTACACCCGTGGTGGGTTCATGTCAATGTATGGCAAAATCAATACAATATTGTAAGGTAAAATAAAGTAAAAATAAAAATTAAAAAAAAAATAAAAAGAATGAGGTGTACTTATGTGCACTAATTCAGAAAGGTATCTAAAATAGAAAAAATAAAAAGAGCAAGTTGCAGGACAGCATGTATCATACAATTCCATTTATATAAGAAATTCTTATACATATCTATACATAACAAACATATATGCACTATCTTATTGTGATTATCTCTGGGGTTTGTATTTGGGAGATGGTTAGGAAAAAAAATATTTATTTGACATTTTGTATTTCTGTAATATGAGCATATTTATATATAATATATAACAATAGTCATAATTTTATACTTAATAATGGTAGTAAAAGTGTAATTTTGAAGACCAGCAAAAGTTACATTCAGTTGCTAAAGAAAGTAAAGACAAGGCGGTAATTGAAGCAGGACATCAGGTTAAGGGATAAATTGCCATGGTAGACAGAGGAGGAAGAGTAGCCTGAGTTTCTTGGGAAAGCCACAAGGAAAATGTTCAGAGCTCAGCTGGAGAAAATGACCTCAGGTAGGAGAATGGACATTTCAGTTTTATGCGAGGAAGAAGGAAAGAATGGATGGGATTGCTGCTTGAATGAGGCATCCTTTATTATCGCTTCTGTTTTCCCACTGAAGAAGTTAGCACGCCTCCTCAAAGAGAGGGAGGAGTAAGGAGGTCTGAATGTCAAGCAAGGTAGAGATGATTAAAAATATTCTAGAAAATGTAAAACCAGCCTCATGGAATAGAGAATTATCAGGGGGTTAGAGTTGGGGACCCGGGTGAAATTGGTGTCATAAATTTATAGCAGTACTAGTCTGCTTAATTTTATGTTTTTGGTTTTTCCCAGAGCTCTGTTGGCATGAATAGCTGAGCCCTGATTCATTTAAGGTTTGGATTACATTGGATGGGAGTGATGAAAGGACAAAGCGGCAAAGTTTAAGATAGCAGTTAAAGATTAATTTGTGTGCCACTGACTCTCAGTCTGAAGAGGGGTTGATGATGTTGGGAGAAAAAGGTCTCAATAGCAGGAGATTATTCAGCATGAACAAACTGGAAAGATGGAAAATTGTGGTCACAGAATGGTGTTATCTGAATTTTTTATTCTTTAGGTGAATTAAAAGGTTCTCGGTGATGACCAAGTCTAGGATGGCCACTGGAGAGGGTGCTGAATGCCACTGACTGAGCAGAATGTTACTGCAGATACAGAGCCTGAGGAATTGAGAGGCTAGGCCCTCACTGGGGTTATTCAGTTCAGTTCAGTTCAGTCTCTCAGTCATGGCTGACTCTTTGCAACCCCATGAATTGCAGCACACCAGGCCTCTATGTCCATCACCAACTCCCAGAGTTCACTCAGACTCACGTCCATCGAGTCAGTGATGCCATCCATTCATCTCATCCTCGGTCGTCACCTTCTTCTCCTGCCCCCATCCCTCCCAGCATCAAATCTTTTCCAATGAGTCAACTCTTCACATGAGCTGGCCAAAGTACTGGAGTTTCAGCTTTAACATCATTCCTTCCAAAGAAATCCCAGGGTTGATCTCCTGCAGAATGGACTGGTTGGATCCCCTGCCGTCCAAGGGACTCTCAAGGGTCTTCTCCAACATCACAGTTCAAAAGCATCAATTCTTCGGCACTCAGCCTTCTTCACAGTCCAACTCTCACATCCATAATACACGACCACTGGAAAAACCATAGCCTTGACTAGACGGACCTTAGTCTGCAAAGTAATGTCTCTGCTTTTGAATATGCTATCTAGGTTGGTCATAACTTTTCTTCCAAGGAGTAAGCGTCTTTTAATTTCATGGCTGCAATCATCATCTGCAGTGATTTTGGAGCCCCCCCCCCAAAAAAAAATCTGACCCTGTTTCCACTGTTTCTCTATTTCTCATGGAGTTATGGGACCAGATGCCATGATCTTCGTTTTCTGAATGTTGAGCTTTAATGACCGTATATCTCCCAATCTGGGAGTCAAGGTAAGGGAGCTGCTAAGTCACTTCAGTCGTGTCCGACTCTGTACGACCCCATAGACGGCAGCCCACCAGGCTCGCCTGTCCCTGGGATTCTCCAGGCAAGAACACTGGGGTGGGTTGCCATTTCCTTCTCCAATGCGTGAAAGTGAAAAGTCAAAGGAAGTCACTCAGTCGTGTCCAACCCTCAGCGACCCCATGGACTGCAGCCCAGCAGGCTTCTCTATCCATGGGATTTTCCAGGCAAGGGTATTGGAGTGGGGTGCCATTGCCTTCTCCAGGTAAGGGAGCAGAGCTGGAGATAAAGTGATGGCAGGAAAGGTGAGGAATATTTGATGAGGCATAATTTAAGTATTTTTGAGCCCCCTGGTCATACTGCTACTTGTGTGTGTGTTGTATGCTTAGTGGCTCAGTCATGTCCGACTCCTGTGGCCCCATAGGCTGTAGCCTGCCAGCTCCTCTCTCCATGGGATTCTCCAGGCAAGACTACTGGAGTGGGTTGCTATTTCCTTCTCCAGGGGATCTTCCTGACCCAGAAACTGAACCCAGGTCTCCTGCCTTGCAGGCAGACTCTACCGACTGAGCTACGAGGGACTGCCACTCAAATCACTATGTGGTCTCTAATAATGAAATCCCTGGTCCCCTGATGATCAGTGTTCTCTACCTTCGCTCCTGTCTCCTGGGACATGAAATTCCATCACTGGCCTCACTGATCACTGCTCCACATCCTCCGAAAGGGGAAGACTCAGAGATTTTGCGGTAAATCTGTTTCCTTTATCATGCCATTTACTAGGTCTAGTTTGTGGTCACAGTGTATTCACATGGGCTACCAAGAGAGGTTTAAGCCTACTCCCTCCAGGAGGTAGCAATCCTTGAGGGCCAATCAGTAGAGGTTCTGCTAGAGATGCTTTTCCTCTCTCACAGGTTCTTCTTTTCACAGCTCTCCCAACCCTCCCAGGGCTGCCCTTATTCCAGATTTCAGAATTTGTATGAGAGTTATTTATAGTCACTATAAGCCTTACTAGGCAATTTCTATCTGAGAAGGCAATGGCACCCCACTCCAGTACTCTTTCCTGGAAAATCCCATGGATGGAGGAGCCTGGTAGGCTGCAGTCCATGGGGTCGCAGAGAGTCGGACACTACTGAGTGACTTCACTTTCACTTTTCACTTTCATGTATTGGAGAAGGAAATGGCAACCCACTCCTGTGTTCTTGCCTGGAGAATCCCAGGGACGGCGGAATATGGTGGGCTGCCGTCTATGCGGTCGCACAGAGTTGGACATGACTGAAGCAACTTAGCAGCCGCAGCAGCAGCATGAATAGTATGGGTTCTTGGTATCATTAGAAGAGATGGCATTTTGGCACTAGAAGAGATGGCTAGCCTGGGTGGGACGGTGGAAGAAATTAGTGGCCATCCATGTAGGGCTTCCCTGGTGGCTCAGGTGGTTAAGAATCTGCCTGCAATATGGGAGACCTGGGTTTGATCCCTAGATCAGGAAGATCCCCTGGAGAAGGAAATGGCAACCCGCTCTAGTATTCTTGCCTAGGAAAGCCCATGGATGGTGGAGCCTGGTGGGCTACAGTCCATGGGGTCTCAAAGAATTGGACACGACTGAGCGACTCACATGTGGAATATTCCTAATATTCCTACTGCTAAAGATTACAGAACGGTTCTGAACACTATTGGGGGCATGCCTAACCAGGGCATCTTAGCTAATGTTATTATTGCTTTTTTTTTTCTGCCAAAGTAAAGAGGATCATTGTAAGCCATATCTAATAACTGCTTGCCTTGACCGTATAGGGATGATTCAAGTGATTAGGGTCCATTTCCAAAGTGCTGAGTGGGGCCAAGTGTGTCTCTGGTGAGGTACCTACATTTCACCACCTCCAATTCACCACCACTTGAGACACATGAACCCTGGCCAGAAACGCACACACCGACCACTGCCCCTGTGTCCCAGGAAACTATCACATTGGATTTCACAACAGAACAACTCTCTCTCCAACCTAGAATACCATTTTAATGTACACCATTAAATGCTACCAGAAATGCGCCGAGTAGCCTCAGTACTTGGCCACAATTTGCTTTTTAGCTTTGTCATGTGAAAGGCCAAATAGCTGAAAACTCTTGCAATGTAATTTCTGGCATCTGTGAAGGCCATATGTAATTACATCTAATCAGAGCAGCAGTGGTGGTAATATCTAAAAAGACTGTCATTCAGATATCGTTACTACCAAATATTCTCTCTTAGGTATAGGTAAATATTCTACATGTAACTCAGGGTGAAAAGTTTTCTTATGTGCTTTACACTAAGATTCTATCAGTCAGTTGAAGGAAATTTATATATATATTATATATATGTATATATATATATATATTATATATAATATACACCATGTAGGCATTATCACAAATACACTCTATGATTACTGATTGTTAAAGCTATTAATTATATATTAAAATTTTTAACATTTAAATAAGTAGAGAACTAGTTTGATAGTTAATATATAAATATTGAGAGTATATTATATAAATAACTTTAGGGGAAACATAATTTTTCATCCAACAAACATCTCATACATTAATTATATAAAGCAGAATAATAAATTGTATCATAGTGATTTTTTTAAATTTAAATTTATTGATTTGTTTTTTTGTCTGTCTATTTAAATTTTTTTTTAATTTATAAAAATATAAATTTATTTATTTTAATTGGAGGCTAATTACTTTACAATATTCTATTGGTTCTGCCACACATCAACATGAATCTGCCACAGGCGTACACGTGTTCCCCATCCTGAACCCCCCTCCCACCTCCCTTCCCATATCATCCCTCCAGGTCGCAGCACTGTTTATAATAGCCAGGACATGGAAGCAACCTAGATGTCCATCAGCAGATGAATGGATAAGAAAGCTGTGGTACATATACACAATGGAGTATTACTCAGCCATTGCAAAGTGATCATTTTTATAAAATTGCTTGATATAATGGCAGCTATATTAAACAAAATCACGTTTAAGAGTAAAATCACCTTGAATGATTTTACTTCATTTAGGCCACTGCATTTTAAGAGCAAGTCTTATAAGGGACCCATCAAAGCAGAACAGAGGGGATAATGGCAACACTGGCCACTTCAAATGTGACAAAAAAGAAAACTTCCAAATCATATATAACATTCATGGTATAGCATCATCAATCTGAATATAATCACTTATAAGACATAAGAAGGGGAGAAGAAATTGTTAAGGAAAAATAAAGTAGCCCCCAAATATCTTGCTCTTCTTCTGATGTCAGTTGAAAGTGAAGACCTATAAAGGATCACAATGAGGCAGTTCAGTAACCATAGGAGCAACTAAGTAGCAGGCAGTGCTGATAAATTCTTATTCCTGCATGAGAATATCAAATTTAAAAAACTGACTAATAAGTATTCATAATACATTTGAAATAATTATTAGATTGATTTGGATATAAAGTCTAATATTTTTCTGCAGCACCCAAATGCGTTTTGTGATACTGATAGTAAGTATTCATCTCCACTTGTTCAAATATTATTCTTTAATACTTGTCCATTTGACATTAGCACAAATGTATATTTGATGTACCCATAGAGATGCACTTTACAAAGTGGTATACTTCAGGCACTCTATCAGATCTAATCCCTTGAATCTATTTGTCACTTCCACTGTGTAATCATAAGGGATTTGATTTAGGTCATACCTGAATGATCTAGTGGTTTTCCTAACTTTCTTAAATTTAAGTCTGAATTTTACAACAAGAAGGAGTTCATGATCTGAGCCACAGTCAGCTCCCAGTCTTGTTTTTGCTGACTGTATAGGGCTTCTCCATCTTCAGCTACAAAGAATGTAATCAATCTGATTTCGGTATTGACCATCTGGTGATGTCTACGTATAGAGTCATCTCTTGTGTTTTTGGAAGAGGGTGTTTGCTATGACCAGTGTGTTCTCCTGGCAAAACTGTTAGCCTTTGAACTGCTTCATTTTGTATGCCAAGGAAACTTGCCTGTTACTCCAGGTATCTCTTGACTTCCTACTTTTGCATTCCAGTCCCCTGTGATGAAACGGACATCTTTTTTGGGTGTTAGTTCAAGAAGGTCTTGTAGGTTTTCATAGAGCCATTCAGCTTCAGCTTCAGCTTCTTTGCCATTAGTGATTGGGGCATAGACTAGGAGAACTGTGATACAGAATGGTTTGCCTTGGAAATGAACAGAGAGATCTTTCTGCCATTTTTGAGACTGCACCCAAGTACTGCATTTCAGACTCTTTTGTTGACTATGAGAGCGACTCCACTTTTTCTAAGGGATTCTTGCCCACAGTAGCAGATCTGAATTAAATTCACCCATTCCAGGCCATTTTAGTTCACTGATTCCTAACATGTCGATGTTCACTCTTGCCATCTCATGTTTGATCTCTTCCAATTTACATTGATTCATGGACCTAAGATTCCAGGTTCCTATGCAATATTGTTCTTTATAGCATCAGACTTTACTTCCTTCACCAATCACATCCGCAACTGGGCATTGTTTTTGCTTTTGCTCCATATCCTCATTCTTTCCAGAGTTATTTCTGCACTCTTCTCCAGTAGCATATCAGACACTTACTGACCTGGGGAGTTCATCTTTCAGTGTCCTATCTTTTTGCCATTTCATACTGTTCATGATCTTCTCAAGGCAAGAATACTGAAGTGGTTTGCATTTCTCCAGTGGACCACATTTTGTCAGAACTCTCCACTATGACCTGTCCATCTTGGGTGGCCCTACAGGGTGTGACTCATAGTTTCATTGAGTTAGACAAGGCTGTGGTCCATGTGATCAGTTTGGTTAGTTTTTTGTGATTGTGGATTTCAGTCTGTCTGCCTTCATGAATAAGGATAAGAGGCTTATGGAAGCTTCCTGATGGAAGAGACTGACTGTGGGGGAAACTGGGTCTTGTTCTGATGGGTGGTGGGGTGCGGGGGGCATGCTCAGTAAATCTTTAGTCCAATATTCTGTTGAAGGGTGGGGCTGTGTTCCCTCCCTTTTGTTTAGCCTGAGGCCAAACTATGGTAGGGATAAAGAAGGTAATGGCAACCTCTTCAAAAGGACTTGTGCACCCACTGTTGGATTCAGTCCTTCTGACCCTGCAGCAGGTCACTGTAGATCCAAAAGCAGAGGACCCACAGATCAAATTGCCACTTGTTGGATCACAGAAAAAGCAAGAGAGTTCCAGGAAAACATCTACTTTTGCTGTATTGACTATGACAAAGACTTTGACTGTGTGGATCATGACAAACTGTGGAAAATTCTTCAAGAGATGGGAGTGCCAGGCCACCTTACCTGCCTCCTGAGAAATCTGTATTCAGGCCAAGAAGCAACAGTTAGAACTAGACATGAAACAACGGACTGGTTCCAAATTGGGAAACGAGTACGTCAAGGCTATATATTGTTAACCTGTTTATTTAACTTATATGCAGAGTACATCATGCAAAATTCTGGGCTGGATGAAGCAAAATTACAGGTTGAAATATCAATAATCTCAGATGCACAGATGACACCACCCTTATGGCAGAAAGTGAAGAACTAAAGAGTCTCTTGATGAAAGTGAAAGAGGAGAGTGAAAAAGCTGGCTTAAAACTCAACATTCAGAAAATGAAGATCATGGCATCTGGTCCCATCACTTCATGGCAGACAAATGGGGGAACAATGGAAACAGTGACAGACTTTATTTTTTGTGCTCCAAAATCTCTGTAGATGTGACTGCAGCCATGAAATTAAAAGATGCTTGCTCCTTTGGAAAAAAGCTATGACCAACCTAGACTGCCTATTAAGAAGCAGAGACATTACTTTGCTGACAAAGGTCTATCTAGTCAAAGCTATTGTTTTTCCAGTAGTCATGTATGGGTATGAGAGTTGGATCATAAAGAAAACTGAGCCTCGATGAACTAATGCTTTTGAACTGTGGTGTTGGAGAAGACTCTTGAGAGTTCCTTGGACAGGAAGGAGATCAAACCAGTCAATGCTAAAGGAAATCAATACTGAATATTCACAGAAGAACTGATGCTAAAGCTGAAGCTCCAATACCTTGGCCACCTGAAGCTTAGAACTGACTCATTGGAAAAGACCCTGATGCTGGGAAAAATTGAAGGTAGGAGAAGGGGACTGAGGATGAGATGGTTAGCAGGCACCAACGACTGGATGAACATGAGTTTAAACAATCTCCGGGAGTTGGTGATGGACAGGGGAGACTGGCATGCTGCAGTCCATAGCATTGCAAAGATTCGGATATATCTGAGTTATTGAACTGAACTGAACTGAACTTGTGCATATGCAGAATGCCACTGTGGCGAGTCCAAAATAACTTTCAATTACTTCTGTTCTTGCAGCACCTAAAGGTTTGGGCTGGGGCCAAGGTGAGGCAAATGAAGCACCCATCTTTGGCATAAAACTTAAGGCAGCATCAACAACTTGATATTCAAAACAAGTAACATTATAGTGCAATGTTTTAAAAATAAACATTATTGCATAAAGCCTTGTGATGAACAGCTCTGTAGAAAAATACAAATTAGTCTCACTCCTGCTCTAGTATATGACATCGTTGCATTTTTATGACTTTTAGCAGGTATATATTTTGATCTTTGGCTACAGTTCTTGGATCACAACTCCCCAAACCTTTGGAATTTCCTTAGTGATAAGAGCAATGGGAGAATCTTTTGCTATAATATTTGGTCTGTTGCCCTTAGTTCCTGAAATGGCCACTGAGCCAGAAAGATGAAATTGTTGTCATTATTCATAACAAGCCCCCTTTTTGGTCACACCTGAGTTTATTTCAGTGAAGTTGTTACGGGAAACATTGACTGAAAGTGCCCACCCTGGCCAGCGCCATAGTAAACACTGGCATGCATTATTTTAGGACAGGAGTTACTAGTAAGGAACATGAGCCAAAAAGATGCCACCAACCAGAAGAATTTGGGAAGGGTCAAAAGGAGATGCCACTTGTGCTACCAACCTCCCAGAATCCTCCTCGCTGGAATCCATCTTTGCTGAACAATGTGTGTACCAACAGGAAGGACACTGATTCAGAATGATTGGCCAGAGACAAACTGGGAAACTAATCCCATCACCATAAAAATCTGAGACCGAACCATGCAGCAGAGCAGTCCTCCTGGCTTCCCTTACCCTCCTGCTCTCCGCCCAGGTTCCCCTTCCCAATAAATCTCTTGCTTGTCAACTCTGGTGGGGACTGTTTGCTGTGATTGACATCCTGACCACTCGGGGTACTCAGGAACCAGCTTGCTCATTGATGAAAAAAACCCCGTGGCCACAATTGGAACTCCTGAAATGGACTGACCAGAATGCCCCTACTGGGCAAGGAACAAGAGACTTTATTTGGCCTCTCTCTCCTTCCCTCTCTGTTTCTTCTTCTTAACCCCTCCTATCCTACAGTTTTTTCTTCTCCCTGGTTTTGGACTCAGGAACCTGGTTAAAGAGTTCAGCCTGAGCTGAGGGCTCGAGGCAGATCATCTCTTGTTGACAGAGAGCTCAAATTCTGGTTCTGGTCTGTTCTGGATACTAGTAGGGCTGAGTTCCAGTCCCTCCTTCCTGGAAGCCCAGGGAAAAGTCACGTAATGCCTGGGCATCTGCACATGGCAACAGACATCTCTAAGTCCACCCCGTTTGCCTCCCTTCCGACCTCCTTCCTCCTCTTCTTTCAACCTGGCCTCCTTTGCTCCATTTGCAATCACTGAAGTCCTGAGATATTTCCATTTACTCTGTAAATACAGAATCTGAAGTTCTGT
This sequence comes from Budorcas taxicolor, assembly GCF_023091745.1. NCBI lineage: Eukaryota > Metazoa > Chordata > Mammalia > Artiodactyla > Bovidae > Budorcas > Budorcas taxicolor. The sequence continues at coordinate 6,921,025 of NC_068925.1, forward strand.
GGCTCCATAGGAGGTTTTCTGAGAGAATGTAATCTTGTATTTAAGGGAGTATCTGATTAGGACTGCTGGGCCTGTGTGTGTGTTTTATACTTTGTGTTCTCTGTAGTGATTTGAGATGGCTATTCTGTCTTGTGAAATGGGATAACATTGTGTGGTCACCATTCTGTTTAAATCTCAGAGAAAGTTGATTTAGGTAAAAGTCTTAAAAACTGGTTCCCCAAATGGTTCTTGCTATATATACAGTTAGTAAAAGCAAGGTTGATCTTATAAACTAGTGAATTTTATACTGTGATATCTGATTCATAACTAAGTTTCGAAAATGAAGCTAGATCTCTCATTGTATCTATCTGGACATATGTATGTCTCAGTACGTGACTTCATCCTTGGATAATATTGTTGAGGTTAAGTTGTAAATGAGCTCTATTTAATTTGTTTAAAGAAATGTAAGCACTTACAAATCAAACAATTCTAAATACAAGAGAAATTAAATTAAATGCATTTTAGGTTCACATGAACTGGGAAATATTCAGTATTAAATTAATCTGGTATTAATGTTTATTTGCTGATCTAACTAACATAGACATCTCTTTAGAACTATGAGAATTAAATGTAATACTTCTGTTGTACCTAAGTTTGTTGCTGTTGTTCAGTTGCTAAGTCACGTCCAACTCTTAGCAACCCTATGGAATGCAGCATGACAGGTTTTCCTGTCCTTCACTGTCTCCTGGAGTTTGTTCAAATTCATGTCCATTGAGTCGATGATGCCATCCAACTATCTTATCCTCTGCTGCCTCCTTCTTCTCCTGCCCTCAATCTTTTGTAGCATCAGAGTCTTTTCCCATGAGTCCACTCTTCGTATCACTTGGCCAAAGTATTGTAACTTCAGCTTCAGCATCAGTCCTTCCAATGAATATTCAGGACTGATTTCTTTTAGGATTGAGTGGTTTGCCCTCCTTACAGTCCAAGGGTCTCTCAAGAGTCTTCTCCAGCACCACAGTTTGAAAACATCTATTCTTTAGTGCTCAGTTCAGTTCAGTTCAGTCGCTCAGCTGTGTCCAACTCTTTGCAACCCCATGAATCGCAGCAGGCCAGGCCTCCCTATGCATAACCAACTCCCGGAGTTTACTCAAACTGTTGTCCATCGAGTCGGTGATGCCATCCAGTCATCTCATCCTCTGTCATCCCCTTCTTCTCCTGCCTCCTGCCTCGAATCCCTCCCAGCATCAGGATCTTTCCCAATGAGTCACCTCCTCGCCTCAGGTGGCCAAAGTATTGGAGTCTCAGCATCAACATCAGTCCTTCCAATGAACACCCAGGACTGATCTCCTGTAGGATGGACTGGTTGAATCTCCTTGCAGTCCAAGGGACTCTCAAGAGTCTTCTGCAGCACCACAATTCAAAAGCATCCATTCTTCAGCGCTCAGCTTTCTTCACAGTCCAACTCTCACATCCATACATGACCACTGGAAAAACCATAGCCTTGACTAGACGGACTTTTGTTGGCACAGTAATGTCTCTGCTTTTTAATATGCTATCTAGTTTGCTCATAACTTTCGTTCCAAGGAGTAAGCGTCTTTTAATTTCATGGCTGCAATCACCTTCCACAGTGATTTTGGAGCCCCCAAAAATAAAGTCTGACACTGTTTCCCCATCTATTTCCCATGAAGTAATGGGGTCAGATGACATGGTCTTAGTTTTCTGAATGTTGAGCTTTAAGCCAACTTTTTCACTCTCCTCTTTCACTTTCATCAAGAGGCTCTTTAATTCTTATTCACTTTCTGCCATAAGGGTGGTGTCATCTGCATATATCAGGTTATTGATATTTCCCCCGGCAATCTTGATTCCAGCTCGTGCTTCCTCCGGCCCAGCATTTCTCGTGATATACTCTGCATATAAGTTAAATAAGCAGGGTGGCAATATACAGCCTTGATGTACTCCTTTTCCTATTTGGAGCCAGTCTATTGTTTCATGTCCAGTTCTACCTGTTGCTTCCTGACCTCCATATAGGTTTCTCAAGAGGCAGGTCAGGTGGTCTGGTATTCCCATCTCTTTCAGAATTGTCCACAGTTTATTGTGATCCACACAGTCAAAGGCTTTGGCATAGTCAATAAAGCAGAAATAGATGTTTTTCTGGAGCTCTCTTCCTTTTTCAATAATCCAGTGTATGTTGGCAATTTGATCTGTAGTTCCTCTGCCTTTTATAAAACTGGTTTGAACATCTGGAAGTTCACGGTTCACATATTGCTGAAGCCTGGCTTGGAGAATTTTGGACATTATTTTACTAGCATGTGAGATGAATGCAATTGTGTGGTAGTTCGAGCATTCTTTGGCATTGCCTTTCCTTGGGATTGGAATGAAAACTGACATTTTTCAGTCCTGTGGCCACTGCTGACTTTTCCATATTTGCTGGCATATTGAATGCAACACTTTCACAGCATCATCTTTCAGGATTTGAAATAGCTCAACTGGAATTCCAAAACCTCCACTAGCTTTGTTCATAGTGATGCTTTCTAAGGCCCACTTGCCTTCACATTCCAGGATGTCTGGCTCTAAATTAGTGATCACAGCATCGTGATTACCTTGGTTGTGAAGATCTTTTTTGTGCAGTTCTGTGTGTTCTTGCAACCTCTTCTTAATATCTTCTGCTTCTGTTGGGTCCATACTATTTTTGTCCTTATTGAGCCCGTCATTGCATGAAGTGTTCCCTTGGTATCTCTGATTTTCTTGAAGAAATGTCTAGTCTTTCCCATTCTGTTGTTTTCCTCCATTTCTTTGCACTGATCACTGAGGAAGGCTTTCTTATCTCTCCTTGCTTTTCTCTCGAACTCTGCATTTAGGTGAGTATATCTTTCTTTTTCTCCTTTGCCTTTTGCTTCTCTTCTTTTCTCAGCATTCGTATGGCCTCCTCAGACAACCATTTTTGCCTTTTTATATTTCTTTTTCTTGGGGATGGTCGTGACCAAAGCCTCCTGTACAATGTTACAAACCTCCAACCATAGTTCTTCAGGCTTTCTGTCTATCAGATCTAGTCCCTTGAAACTATTTGTCACTTCCACTGTGTAATCATATGGGACTTGATTTAGGTCATACCTGAATGGTCTAGTGGTTTTCGTTGCTTTCTTCAGTTTAAGTCTGAGTTACATATAGCAGTATATATATGTTAATCTCAGACTCCTAATTTATCCCTCACCCCTCCTTCTCCTTTGGTAACCATAAATTTGCTTTCTATGTCTGTCGGTCTCTTTGTGTTCTGCCTATAAGTTAATTTGTGTAAATCTTTTTCAGATTCCCCATATAAGTGATATCATATGATATTCGTCTTGTTCTGTCTGGCTTATTTCACTTAGTATTATAATCTCTAAGTCCATCCATGTTGGTACAGATGGCACTATTTCATTCTTCTATGGCTTAGTACTATTCCACTATATAAATATACCGTATCTTTATCAATTCATCTGTCAATGGATATTTAGTTTGATTCCATGTCTTGGCTATTGTGAGCAGTGCAACAATGAATATTGGGGTGAAGTAGTCTTTTTGAATTATATTTTCTCTAGATATATGCCCAGGAGTGAGATTGCAGGATTATATACACAGAAATCTGGTGCCTCTATATACCAAAAATGAAAAATCAGAAAGAGAAAGGAAGGATACAACCTCACTTATTGCATCAAAAAGAATAAAACACCCATGAATAAATCTATCTAAGGAAGGACAAGATCTGTACTCTGGAAACTGTCAGACACTGCCAAAAAGAATCAAAGATGACACAAACCAGAGGGAAGATATATTTTTGGATTGGATGAATCAATATTGATTGTACTACCTAAGGCAATCTACATATTCTATGAAATCCCCATCAAATTACCAGTGTCACTTATCATAAAACTAGGACAAAACATTTTAAAATTTATATGGAAACACAAAAGACCCCAAATAGCCAAAGCAATCTTGAAAAAGAAAAATGTAGTTTGGAGGCTCCCTGATTTCAGACTATGCAACAAAGTTATAGCAACTAAAGAAGTATTGGCATCCATGTCCTGGCTATTATAAACAGTGCTGTGATGAACATTGGGGTACACGTGTCTCTTTCAATTCTTGTTTCCTGAGTGTGTATGCCCAGCAGTGGGATTGCTGGGTCATAAGGCAGTTCTATTTCCAGTTTTTAAAGGAATCTCCACACTTTTCTCCATAGTGGCTGTACTAGTTTGCATTCCCACCAAAAGTGTAAGAGGGTTCCCTTTTCTCCACACCCTCTCCTAGATGTCCATCAGCAGATGAATGGATAAGAAAGCTGTGGTACATATACACAATGGAGTATTACTCAGCCATTAAAAAGAATACATCTGAATCAGTTCTAATGAGGTGGATGAAACCAGAGCCTATTATACAGAGTGAAGTAAGCCAGAAAGAAAAACACCAATACAGTATACTAATGCATAGATATGGAATTTAGAAAGATGGTAATGATAACCCTGTATGCGAGACAGCAAAAGAGACACAGGTGTATAGAACAGTCTTTTGAACTCTGTGGGAGAGGGAGAGGGTGGGATGATTTGGGAGAATGGCATTGAAACATGTATAATATTATACATGAAATGAATCACTAGTCCAGGTTTGATGCATGATACTGGATGCTTGGGGCTGGTGCACTGAGATGACCCAGAGGGATGGTATGTGGAGGAAGGAGGGAGTGGGGTTCAGGATGGGGAACACGTGTATACCTGTGGTGGATTCATGTTGATGTATAGCAAAACCAGTACAATATTGTAAAGTAATTAGCTTCCAATTAAAATAAATAAATGTATATTAAAAAACTAAAAAATGTACTGCCATAAAAACAGACATGTAAGTCAATGGAACAGGATAGATATCTCAGAAATAAACCCATGCACCTATGGTCAATTAATCTACTACAAAGGAGGCAAGAGTATACAATGGAGAAAAGACAGTCTCTTTAAGAAATGGTGCTGGGAAAACTGGATAGTGACATATGCAAGAATGAAATTAGAACATTCTCTAACAGCACACACAAAACTAAACTCAAAATGGATTAAAGACCTAAACATAAGACTGGATACTATAAAACTCCTAGAGGATACCTAGGCAGAACTTTGACATGAAATGCAGCAGTATCTTTTTGGATTCCTGTCCTAGAGTAAGAGAAATAACAAAAATAAACAAATAGGACCTAATTAAACTTAAAAACTGTACACAGCAATGGAAACCGTATTGAAAAACAACATACAGAATGCGAGAAAATATTTGAAAATGACTTGCATGATAAGGGATTCATCTCCAAAATATACAAATAGTGCATACAGCTTAATAAAAAAAAGAAACTCAACCCAATAAAAAAATATAGCTCACAGTGAACGGTGTCAGATTCGTGGTCTCTGAAAGAGAAGACTTCACTCTGGGACCAAAGACGTGGCCTCAGTCACTCAGAGGTTTATGTAGTAGAGATTTTATTAAAGTGAAAGGATAGAGAAAATCTTCCAGCAAAAGGCACTGGAAGGGGGTAGAAGAGTATCCACCGTCACTAGTTTAGGTGGGGCATTATACGCTTTTTTAGTGGACTCCTAAACATAGATCAAAGAAACACCTCAAAGCTGTGAAAGTTTTACCAGTCTCCTCTCCCACAACATACGTCTTGCAACAACATCAACACAAGATTAACCAAGGAAAACAGTCTCGGGATAAGATGTCTCTGCATGAGATATTTTGTATCCATATAATCAAGGGCATAGGTTTTTGAAGAAGAGTAGGTTTCCAAATAAGATATATTGGTTTGAATTATAATCAGTAACATAAAGCCTAGTAAAAACATTTCCAAGATGTATTGTTTTGCTGAATAATCATTAGCTCTGGGCATAAAGAAAGCTAGTTTCAGGTGAAATAGTTTGTTACCATAGCAACCCAGAGATTAAGACAAACATCCTATGTGATTAAGGTGAAGGAATGTAGAACAAAATGTTTGCCTCCTACTCCTCAAGGGCCCTGGACTTCCTATCAACCAACCTCAGAATAAAGTCTCTCAATAGGCAGAAAATCTCAATAGACATTTATTCAAAGAAGAAATACAGATGCCCAAAGCTCAGATGGAAAGATGCTCACCACTGCTAATTATTAGAGAAATGCACCTCAAAACTACAGTGAGATATAAGGGGCCATCAACAAAAAGTCTATAAATAACAAGTGCTGGAAAATGTGTGGAGAAAAGGGAACACTCATATATTGTTGGTGGGAATGTAAATTGGTACAGCCACTAAGGAGAACAGTATGGAGGTTCATTAAAACAACTTAAAAATGGACCTGAGGTATTTGTCCAACCCCTCTTCCGTCATTGGACAGGCTTGCTCCAGCAACACTATCTTCCAGGATATCTGACTTGCACTGTGGGTGCCAGCTGAGCACCCTCCTGAAAATGTCAACAGTAAAAGAAATGATATCTAAAGGGCTGTTTGCAATGACCCCCAGGGTAGGAATACGAGTGGAACACAGATGGCCTATTCTACAGCTAGCTGTCTTTTCTATATGGCTATGTAGGTATCATACAGAAAAGTGATATGATATGTTGTGATGATCCTGTTCATCATTTTTTATCTCTTTTCAAATCTCTCACTTCCCTTTATCAGGCCTCTTCATTGCATGTTTTTGCTGGCTCTAGCACAATTCTTTGAGTTTCCCTTTTTCATTTGGGGCATAAGGATACCGGATGAGTCCATATTGTGCCTCAGACGATTCTCAATTGATCATCTTTCTGCTCTCACTAAGCGTTTTGTGCATTTCCAATATCATTTCTCTACTTTTTTCATTGAAAATAAAATTGAGAGTGGAAGAGACTGTTTAGAATGTAGATGAGACTAAGTGGCCTAGAAAAGCCTCATCAGAACTAACCAGAAGGGTTCAGTGTGATGCTCACTGATAATTGGTGAAAGGGAAGGAAAGGAACCTGGATAATTTAATTTAAAATATTAAAAGTAACTTTTAGAACATATGGAAAATAATTCCTATTGCCTTATCAGGAGGTGGGCAGATTTACTACATGAAAAACAAAAGCAAGAAATGAATTGGCAGCATATGTTAGCAGGGTCTGCATAATTGTGAGAAAAAGAAATTCAAACAGATGTCCATTTCATATCTGTGACTTCCTGAGTGGTGTTTTCCATGTACTTACAAAGTGTGCATGGCCTGGAGGAGAGGGTGTTGACTAGTTCCTTAAAGTTAGATATAGATAATTATCAGACACTTACTGTTTCACTCACTGGCTCTTATTAATTCTCACTTCCCACCAAAATGAGTGACTATACCCTCTTCCCAGCCCCCTTCTCTTGCTACCAAGCCTCTGAAAAGTTTTTAATCATTGATAATATTTTTTAAGCAACACTTCCTTGCTTATTTTCTTTTAATTGCTTTTTGAATTAGTTTTATATCTTAAGCAAGGCATTCATTGCTTATTTACATCAGAATAAACTTTTTAGAGAGGAAGATGAAAAACTATTTCCTATTTTATATTGTAGCATATCAGTGTATTCTGCAGCAAAAACTCACTTGTGAGTTCATCTAGTGATAGATAACTGATCTTTTAGGTGTTATATATTCAGAAATACTTGGTAGATTTTATGTAGGTGCTTAAAATATGTTTATGAGTATTTAAGAAATTGAGTGAGATAATGAGCAGACAAGGGAAGGTGGCCAAAAAGAACTGCATCGTCAAGCCACCTGCCTCTGTGGGTGACTGGAATCTAGACTCATCGGAAAGCTATAAAGGGATGTCAAACATATACCTGAGGGTTATCTCTCTCAAAGGCAAGGGATGAGGCATTGCATTGGTACAATGTCTTCCATCCCTCATAGATGTTAAGGTTTGCCTTTGGGAAGTGCTAATTGCCTTATACTTCTGCCTTGTTTTGCAAGCTGTCAGAGTAGCCTTCATAGGCTCTGGAAAAAGCCTGGGCATAACAGAGCAGATACACAGGCTTTAAAAAGACTGTTCAGAGTGTGCTGAAGTGGTAGGGCTCTGGTGATGCTGACAGGACTTTGACTCTGTCTCTTATAGTCTTCAGCAGAAGTGGATACTCTCCTGTCTGTATACTTGCCTCCCTACTCTGTCTGAGCTTCTTGGCTTCATGTTCTCCTCCTTAGTAATTTATTTCCTCATTTTCCTGGAGTACATCTTCAAGGAGCTGCTTAGGAAATGATATATGTGTGCTAAGTCGCTTCAGTCATATCCGACTCTGTGACCCCATGGACCGCAGCCCACCAGGCTCTTCTGTCCATGGGATTCTTCAGGCAGGAATACTGGAGTGAGTTGCCATTCCCTCCACAGGGGTTCTTCCTGACCCAGGGATTGAACCCGCATCTCTTTTGTCTCCTGCATTGGCAGGCGGGTTCTTAACCACTATTGCCATCCTCAAGGAGGTGCTTAGGAAAATGACATAAAGTAAGGTATTGAGTTCCTGCATGTTTAAACTCTTTTCATCTGAACATGTGAGTGATAACTCTGCTGAATGTAGAAAATTAGATTTAAAATAAGTTTCTTTTAGAACTTTTAAAGATAGGATCTTCTTAAATGTGATAGCTTCCAGCACTGCGATGAAAAAGTCAGAAGTCGTTTTAACTATTACTTGCATAGGACTTTTTCATATCTAATCTTCTGTAAGGACACTTGTATTATTTTTTTTTCAGGGACATTTTGTATAGCTTCTATATATTTGGTATAGTTGGTATAGTTTCTTCATATTTCTCTTCATTTTAAAAAAATTTATGGGTGTTCTATTAGTCAGAAAACAAACCTCTTTATCAATCCTATAATTTTCTCCTATACCATCATCTGACTCATCCCTCCCCCATGGTCTTTGGGGATATATCCTTGATGTTATACTTTAATAATTGTATTAATTTTATAAAATGTTGACAGCATTTTAAAAAGCATTCTGTTCTTTAGATACGTGCAGGTTACTCACATAGTTCAGAGAATACTAATACAGTTTCTTTGGGATTTCTATTCATCACAAATATCTGTTGATGATAATTTTGGATTGTATGTTCATTTTCAAGGGTGAGGCCCTCAAAAACTGAGTTAGGTTCTAGGTACATGAGGAAATTAGGCAGCGAGCTATTTTTTTCTTGTTGGGGGCATAATGGAGGTGTTGTTTTGCAGCATTTCCTGCCTCCTGTAAATAACAGAACTACTCTCACCCCTTTAGATATTAGCAGGGCAAATGGCTCCTCAGCCAAACTTCCCTTGGGACCACCTCCCACTGGGCGTGGCTTCCTACTCACTTTCCTGAGAAGGAAGCTGCTTACTTTCCACTTCCTCTTTCACACTCTGAGGGCTGAAATGCTGACAGGGTGCTGGTGAATGAACTTCCACCATGCTCATGGGGACAAGATCCTTGGAGATGTTGGAACAACAGAGGAAGGGGCCTGATAACCTCTTTGGACAAGCTGCTGACCAATCTGAATACACTTCTGCCTCTGTACTATTGCAGAAAAAAGATATGAACTGCTACCCTTGTTTCAACTGCTTAGTTTTACCATAATACATTCAGCAGACTCTCCAAGCATCCATGTTTATTGGTATCCTCTCTGACACTATTCAGTTTCTTCCAAGAAGGATCCTCCAGTCTCTTGCTGGCTTCTTTATTAAGAAGATGAGATTATTGCTTCTCTGCTTCTCCCTAAGCTCCTCAACTCATTTCCACTGCAGCATTACTTTCCCATATTTAGCACTAAGATTGTTGTCTTTCTTCCTTGAAATGATTGCTCCCATCCCTAGGAAGTAGAGCAGTTGCATTCATCTCCTTGTTTTAAATGGAATTGTTCATCTTAAGTTCATCTTTATATTTCCATTAGAGGTTTGCTGACAGTATGTGCTGAATAATGGATGTCATGAAGAAAGAGTCTATGAAGTTACATGACATGCTACTTTGGTACTAACACAGCTGAACAAAAGACCCATGAAAAAATTCTACCACTGAATATTGTTCTCTGACTATAGGGAAACAAACTGTAAGAATCTGCCATTCTTTCTTCAGGTTTAACAAGAGAGCCTGGGAGAAGAAAGCTGATAAATCAGAGTCTTTCAGATATAACATTATATATGAATGGAAACTGAATTGAGCTGCCATTTTGCTGCCTCTTTAGGGAAGCAAGGGGTCACAAAAGGAGCAAGATTTCCTTAAAATTCCTCTGATCTAATAGTGAATGTGAATAGCTCCTAATCATGTATTCTCATCATTTTTTAGCAAATCATAAACATTCTGATACTGATATTTTTAGGTTTAAAGATAAAATGAAACATCACTCATTATAACACTTATACATAACAAACGATGTGTATTTATATTACTGAAATTTTTTTTTGCTAAAGAGTTTTCTTCAGTAGTTTTCTTTTTTTAAAGTTAAGCACATTATGCAGTAAAAATAATAATTTCAAAATTAAAAAGGAATATATCAGTTTATATTAATAGTAGCTATACATAGTTTAAGCTTGCTAAAATAAAAATGAAAAATGAAAGTCATTAGAGATAGAAGTAAATTTACTAAAATTTAATTTACATAGTAATTTTGATTGAGTTTATTTTCAGTGTCAGCTACAAATTTCCACTTGCCATGGGTACTTGTGGAGGTACTCCAAGGATTAAATCATGTGCTGCTACAGCTGCTGACCTTCAACAACACTGAAAGGAGTTCCGGGTGGAGAGCACAAATGAAGCACTCTGTACTTGGGAAAACTGGCAGGACAGGTCTGCAGATAGGTATTTTCAGGAGCTGATTTTATGAGCCCAATTCTTGTATCATCCCATATCTAGGAAAGCACTAAACTCCTTCATGGTGACGACTATTCCCTGTGACTAGCAAAAGCTTCACGAGACCAGTAGAAACCTGGGAATATATGTGTTTGATTGCATGCACTCCCACTTCACCAAAATCACATATATACTGACCTTTCCCCTGCTTCTTAGGAGCAGTTTCTCAGAGCTGCCTAAGGTGCTGTTTCCTGGGCTGTAGTCCTCATTCACCCAAATAAAACTTAACTTGCAACTCTCATATTGTGAATTTTTTAGAAGTCAACATCAAGCAAAAGAGAGAAATATAATGGATCAAATATTTACATTCATTGTTAAAACATTATTGTATAAGAGAACTTTTTTTGGTCTGATATAAAAATAGAAAAGCAGTTTATTGCTTGGGTTATTTTATAAGGAACAGTGAATATCATAATAGATTATGCCTTCAACCTCAGCTCATGAGTTTTTTAAAAAGCTGAACATATCACGCCTTTATAACAGCAGTCCCAAACCTTTTTGGCACCGGGGACCAATTTTGTGGAAAGCAATTTTTCTATGGTGGGAGGTGATGGGAGGCAGGGACAATTCAGGTAACCAGTGGGGAACAGATGAAGCTTCCCTTGCTTGCCTGCCATTCACCTGTTGCTTACCTCCTGCTGTGTGACCTGGGGGTGGGGTGTGTGGGGAAGGAAGCTAGGGACCACTGCTTTATAAAAGTGAGATGATATATTAAAATCTGAGTTAGCATTAACTCATTGCAAGGAGTTAAGTGACTGTGGTTCAGGCAGGTATGTGTTAGAGATAGAGTTCTATAACAAAGATTAGACCCTGGATATATACATAGAGGAATGAATGCATATTATACTAGCTAGTAATTCTCAAATTAGTTTTATATTTATGTCTATGACCCATTTTGAATTAATATTTGCATATGGTAAAAGTTAAGAGTCAAACTTTCATTTTTTTTTCTTTTTGCATATGAATGGCCAATTGCTCTGGTACCATTTGTTGAAAAGTCTACCCTTCTTCCTGCTTTACCTTGGTACTTTTGCTTACAATCAGTCAACTATACCTGTATTAGTGAATTTCCTGACTTTATTTTTTCCATCGATCTTGTCAACCACAAGCTGGCACTTGCCATAGGTGCTTGCCATCTACCTCTACCAGGATTAAATCGTGTGCTGCTATAGTTGCTGACTTCCAACACCCCTCTGAAGGAGGACAGAGTGGAGAACAGAAATGAAACGAGGCACTCTGTGCTCCCAGAAAACTGGCAGGGCAGGTCTTCAGATCATGAGATATTCTCAGGAGCTGATTTTGTGGTCCAGTTCTTGTTCAGTTCAGTTCAGTTCAGTCACTCAGTCATGTCTTAACCCTTGTGACCCCATGGAATGCAGCACGCCAGGCTTCCCTGTCCATCACCAATCCCAGAGCTTACTCAAACTCATGTCCATCGAGTGGGTGATGCCATCCAACCATCTCATCCTCTGTCATTCCCTTCTCTTCCCACCTTCTGTCTTTCCCACATCAGGGTCTTTTCCAATGAGTTAGTTCTTCGCATCAGGTAGCCAGAGTATTGGAGTTTCAGCTTCAGCACCAGTCGTTTCAATGAATATTCAGGACCGCTTTCTTTTAGGATTGACTGGTTGGATCTTCTTGCTGTCCAAGGGACTCTCAAGAGTCTTCTCCAACACCACAGTTCAAAAGCATCAATTTTTCGATGCTCAGCTTTCTTTATAGTCCAACTCTCATATCCGCACATGACTACTGGGAAAACCCAGAAAAGGTGATGGCATCCCACTCCAGTACTCTTGCCTGGAAAATCCCATGGACAGAGAAGCCTGGTGGGCTGCAGCCCATGGGGTCGTGAAGAGTCAGACATGACTGAGTGACTTCCCTTTCATTTTTCACTTTCATGATTGGAGAAGGAAATGGCAACCCACACCAGTGGTCTTGCCTGGAGAATCCCAGGAACAGGGGAACCTGGTGGGCTGCCATCTATGGGGTCGCACAGAGTTGGAGACAACTGAAGTGACTTAACAGCAGCCTTGGGAAAACCATAGCTTTGACTAGACTGACCATTATTGGCAAAGTAATGTCTCTGCTTTTTAATGTGATTTCTAGCTTTGTCATAGCTTTCCTTCCAAGGAGTAAGTGTCTTTTAATTTTATGGTTGCAATCACCAACTGCAGTGATTTTGGACCCCCGCAAAATAAAGTCTCTCACTGTTTGCATTATTTCCGCATCTATTTGCCACGAAGTGATGGGACCAGAAGCCATGATCTTAGTTTTCTGAATGCTGAGTTTTAAGCCAACTTTTTCACTCCCCTCTTTCGCTTTCATCAAGAGGCTCTTTAGTTCTTCTTTGCTTTCTGCCGTAAGGGTGGTGTCATCTGCATATCTGAGGTTATTGATATTTCTCCTGGAAACCTTCATTCTAGCTTGTGCTTCATTCAGCCTGGCATTTTGCATGATACATTTTGCATGTAAGTTAAATAAACAAGTTGACAATATACAGCCTTGAGGTACTCCTTTCCCGATTTGGAAATAGTCTGTTGTTCCACGTCCAGTTTGAACTTTTGTTTCTTGACCTGCATACAGATTTCTCGGGAGGCAGGTCAGGTGGTCTGGTATTCCCATCTTCTGAAGAATTTTCCACAGTTTGTTGTGATTCACACAGTTAAAGGCTTTGGCATATTCAATAAAGCAGAAGTAGATGTTTTTCTGGAACTCTTGCTTTTTTTGATGATCCAACAAATGTTGGCAATTTGATTTCTGGTTCCTCTGCCTTTTCTAAATCCAGCTTGAACATCTGGAAGTTCATGGTTCGTGTACTGTTGTAGCGTGGCTTAGAAAATGTTGAACATTACTTGGCTAGGATATGAGATGAATGCCATTGTGTGGTAGTTTGAACATTCTTTGGCATTGCCTTTGTTTGGGATTGGAATGAAAACTGACCTTTTTCAGTCCTGGGGCTGACTTTCCAAATTTGCTGGCATATTGAGTGCAGCCCTTTTACAGCATCATCTTTTAGGACCTGAAATAGCTCAGCTGGAATTCCATCACTCCATTAGATTTGTTTGTAGTGATGCTTCCTAGGGCCCACTTGACTTCACATTCCAGGATGTCTGGCTTTAGGTGAGTGATCACACCATCATGATTATCTGGGTCATGAAGATCTTTTTTGTATAGTTCTTCTGTGTATTCTTGCCACTTCTTAATATCTTCTGCTTTTGTTAGGTCATACCATTTCTGTCCTTTATTGTGTCCATTTTTGATTGAAATTTTATGAGTCGATTTCTTGTATTTCCTCATATCTAGAAAAACACTAAAATCCTTTATGGTGACTACTGCTTCTCATGACTAGAAGAAGCTTCACAAGACAAGCAGAAACTTTCTTAAAAAACATGCTTGGTTTAATGTACTCCCCCTTTACCAAAATCACATATATACTGTCCTTCCCTCCTAACTCTATGGAACAGTTTCTCAGAGCTATGAGAGGTTCTGTCTCTCAGGCTGCCGTCCTCATATGGCCCCAAAGAAAGCTTAACTCACTACTCTCATATTGTGCATAAAGTCAACAGTTATAATGACTGATGAAGTGACCTGAAGTCTGTGAGTAACTGGAGCTTTGGTACCAGCAGCAGCCCCTGGTACCCATCCATCTCCTCAGAGAGTCCAGATGAATTTGGTAAGTCTCTCCTGATTCTCAGATCTACCATATTTGTTGATGATCCTGTTTTATTTGGCAGTGGAGCAGGTTGCATGCCCCCTCCCAGTTGAAAGGTACTGGGGGGGGGGTGGCAGTTGAAATATACTAGGGCATACCCACTTATGGTCTAGAGATTGAATGGGGATCAGTTGAACGATACAGTGGAATTACCACCCAATTGAAAGACACTTGAGTCGGGGGCTGGCTGAAGGATGCCAGGGAGGCCTGGTTGAAAGATACTGAGGAATACACAGGGCTCAGTTGAAAGATATCAAGGTTGCTCAGTCATAGAAACTGAGTGGTATGTGCTGAGTCGTTAGGTAAGATGCCTTTCCTGATCTGATGTTGTCCCTCAATCCAGCTGCCTTAATAGAGTTTTATGGGATAAAGGTGAAGATATTAATGATAGCTCTGCTCTGAAGAAAAGGGACAAGACTCTTTCTAGCCAGTTATGGTTTTCTCAGGTGACTGAGAAATTGACTGGAGTGGTGGAAGCCAAGTCATCATATCATGCAGTGCTCCTACAGGGAAACCCACTCATTCATTGAAATATTTGCTTGTCCAGGGGTCACAGATAAGAACTGGCCATTCAGATAAGGAAGTTGTTGCACATATACACAATGAATATTGCTGCTGCTGCTAAGTCACTTCAGTCGTGTCCAACTCTTTGTGACATTATGGACCATAACCTGCCAGGCTTTTCTGTCCGTAGGATTCTCCAGGCAAGAATACCGGAGTGGGTTGCCATGCCTCCTCCAGGCAATGGAATATTACTCAGCTATAAAAAGGGAACACATTTGAGACGGTTCAAATGAGGTGGATAAACCTATAGCCTATTATACAGAGTGAAGCAAGTCAGAAAGAAAAAGACAAATGTCATAAATTAACACATATATATGGAATATAGAAAGATAGTACTGATGATCCTACTTGTAGGGCAGCAAAGGCGACACAGACATTTTGAAAACAGTGTGGGAAGGAGAGGGTGGGATGATTTGGGAGAATAGCGTTGAAACATATACATTACCATGTGTAAAATAGATAGCCAGTGGGAGTTTGATGTGTGATGCAGGAAGCCCAAAGCTCTGGGACAACCTGGAAGAGTAGGATGGGGCAGGAGGTGGCAGGGAAGAGGGGGTCTGGGGGGGTATGGGTGGCTCAAGAGGGAGGGGACATATGTATACCTAATGCTGATTAATATTGATGTATGGCAAAAACCACCAGAATATTTTAAAGTAATTAGCCTCCAATTAAAATAAATAAATAATAGAAATTAAGTAAAAAAAAAAAAAGAATTGGTCATTTGGTGACCTGAGAACCTGTGGTGGTCTTGAACTGCTGAAGGGAGGTACTGAGACACATAAGAGGGCTGAAGCGGCTCTGGGCTGACTCCGAGAGGAGTTAAGCTCACAAACAGCACACTGGCCCACCACACAATCTCACTAGTGAATTTCATCTATGACAAATTCAGCTAAAAATGGGAAATAGAGCCTGTCAAACAGAAACAAGGAGCATGAGAAAGCAGCCTCTAACACTCCATCCAGTGCTACAAGACTTGTGCTTGAAGCTACATGCCAAATTGGGGAAATTATACTAAAGGAGATCTCTATCTAAAATGGCCATACTGGAGGACTGTTAATATTCCAAAATTGTTATTTTGACATGCACAGTTAGAAAAAGCCAGTTGTAACATCAAGCAGACTAAATGGAATGTTTATTTTGGCATCTAGACACTTTTAAAAGAGGAAATAATAATGTAACTTCTTTGCAGGAATTCAACTAGAAATTGCTTGAAACTGGATCAGAACTAAAGAAGGTGGTCAGCACTGACACTGCCTCTCCCTCTGCTCCTTCTGTGTATCATCTTCTATCTCAACTGCCTGGCCCAGATGCCATTTTCTCTTCCAACTCTTCCACTTCCTGCTGCTCCCTTTTGCCCAGCAAATGAGAATTAAATACAAAAAGGCAGAACTGATTATAGCTTCCTTGAGGGGAAACCATTGCAGGAGAAATGCATCATCTTCGGTTCTAATCTGTATACCCTGGACTCGAACAGCATTTAAGGCCTTAGCCAAGGAATTTCCCGATCGAAGTCAGGATCCTTTTGGATTTACTAAGGAATTTGAATTAACCATCCAGACCTAGAAGTTTGGGTTTTCAGATCGATATAAACTAATACAGCTGTTAGTTTCTGAAGGCAAAGCAAGGGAATGAATATAGAAAGCAGGGTGGAAATGCCCCTTAATGGATTTTGAATTACGTAGTCCAGAGGTTTGTACTGAAGGAAATAGCTCGAAAATTGCTCAAACCTCTCCCAGCATTCTTCAAACACTGTAAAGTGGACAATGATTCAACAATGCAAGCAAGGATTGAATGAATCGATCTAGGCTATTGTGGGAGATTGGGGGGAAAAGAAAGTTTTTGCAATATTCAGGCTTGACACCCGAATCATTCTCTAACCAGCAAAATGATTTTTGCTTAACTCCACCTTTTCAGAAGGTCTAAATGAGGATTTGGTTACTCTGGTTAAAGGACACAATTTATGTTGTTCTGCTTTACATGCCAACACCCATAAAGTAATGCTCAAAATTCTCCAAGCCAGGCTTCAGCAATACATGAACTGTGAACTTAAATATGCTCAAGCTGATTTTAGGAAAGGCAGAGGAACCAGAGATCAAATTGCCAACATCCGCTGGATCATGGAAAAGAAAGAGAGTTCCAGAAAAACATCTATTTCTGCTTTATTGACTATGCCAAAG
Source organism: Budorcas taxicolor (assembly GCF_023091745.1). Lineage (NCBI taxonomy): Eukaryota > Metazoa > Chordata > Mammalia > Artiodactyla > Bovidae > Budorcas > Budorcas taxicolor. The sequence continues at coordinate 6,938,295 of NC_068925.1, forward strand.
CCTTTGACTGTGTGGATCACAATAAACTGTGGAAAATTCTGAAAGAGATGGGAATACCACATGACCTGCCTGACCTGCCTCTTAAGAAACCTATATGCAGACCAGGAAGCAACAGTTAGAACTGGACATGGAACAACAGACTGGTTCCAAATAGGACAAGGAGTACGTCAAGGCTGTTTATTGTCAGCCTGCTTATTTAACTTAGATGCAGAGTACATCATGAGAAACGCTGGACTGGAGGAAGCATGAGCCGGAATCAAGATGGCAGGGAGAAATATCAATAACCTCAGATATGCAGATGACACCATCCTGATGGCAGAAAGTGAAGAGGAGCTAAAGAGCCTCTTGATGAAAGTGAAAGAGGAGCACGAGAAAGCTGACTTTAAACTAAAATCATGGCATCTGTTCCCATAAATTCATGGCAAAGAGATGGTGGAAAAGTGAAAACAGTAACAGACTTTCTTTTCTTGGGCTCCAGAATCCCTGCAGATGGTGACTGCAGCCATGAAAGGAAAGCTATGACAAACCTAGACAGAATATTAAAAAGCAGAGACATTACTGTGCCAACAAAGGTCCTTCTGGTCAAAGCTGTGGTTTTCCCAGTTATCGTGTATGCATGTTAGAGTTAGACCATAAAGAAGGCTGAGTTCCAAAGAACTGATGCTTTTGAACTGTGGTGTTGGAGAAGACTCTTGAGAGTCCCTTGGGCTGCAAGGAGGTCCAACCAGTCCGTCCTAAAGGAGATCAGTCCTGAGTATTCATTGGAAGGATTGATGTTGAAGAGGAAACTCCAATACTTTGGCCACCTGATGTGAAGAACTGACCCACTGGAAGACCCCGATGCTGGGAAAGGTTGAAGGCAGGAGGGGAAGGGGGTGACAGAGGATGAGATAACATCATTGACTCAATGAACATGAGTTTGAATCAAACTCCAGGAGACAGTGAAAGATAGGGAACCTGGTTGGTTGCAGTCCATGGAGTTTCAAAGTGTCAGACATGACAGGCGACTAAACAACAACGTGTCCATTGAGTCAGTGATGTCATCTAACCATCTCATCCTCTGTGACCCTCTTCTTTCGCCCTCAATCTTTTTCAGCATTGGGTTTTTTCTTTTTTTTTTTTTCAGTGAGTCAGCTCTTCTCATCTGGTGGCAAAAGTATTGGAGCTTCAGCTTCAGCATCAGTCCTTCCAATGACTATTCAGGATTGATTTCCTTTAGAATAGACTGGTTTGATCGCCTTGCTATCCAAGGGACTCTCAAGGGTCTTCTCCAGCACCACAGTTTGAAAGCATCAATTTTTCAATGCTCAACCTTTTTTATGGTCCAGCCCTCATATATGTACATGATAACTGGAAAAACAGCTTTGAGAGGAGTGGTCCCAAGATGGCAGAGGAATAGGTTGGAGAGACAACTTTCTCCCCCACAAATTCATCAAAAGATCATTTGAAAGCTGGTCAACTTTCACAAAACAACTTCTGAATGCTGGCAAAGGACACCAGACACCCAGAAAGGCAGCCCATTCTCTTTGAAAGGAGGTAGGGCAAAATATAAAAGACAAAAGGAGAGACAAAAGCATTAGGGATGGAGACCTGTCCTGGGGAGGGAGTCGTGAAGGAGAAGTTTCCACACAGTAGGAAACCTCTCACAGGCGGGTCTGTAGGGAGTTTTGGAATCTCAGAGGGCAACATAACCAGGAGGAAAAAACAAACAAACAGAGAATAGTGCCTAACTGCAACTGCCAACAGAGAAGTAGCCCAGATACTCATGTCCACCAGCAGTGAGCAGGAGCTGGACAGGGAGGTGTGGGCTACATAATCGTTGCTTAAGGTAAGGACCAGGCCTAAATACCCTGAGGACAATCTGAGGGAGCTAACGTGAGATAGCAACCCAAACTGTGAGATCACCAGAGAGGAAAAAAAAAAAGAAAGAACTTATCTGTGAAAGTGCAAGAGGCTCTAATGTGCAGCCTGGCCCAGTCACAGAACAAAGGATTGAGTGAACACCAAAGGAGAGCTAACCAGCTGCATACAGGCCCCTCCTCCCCCAACTCCCCCAAGGCAGAGAGACAGGTGTGTGACAGCCAGAGTCGGAAGGCAAGGGGTTGCTGCAATCTTGGCCCCAGAGACAGCATTTTCCCCAAACTGTGAGAAGGCTCTTAGTTGCTAATTGCATCTTCCTGGGATCCTGGATGGCTGACAACTGCCAGAAGGGTCGCAGCCTCAGATCAGCACCCCAGAGGAGACACATAGCACACTTGAGACGGTGCTCTTGTGGTGCTCCTGCAAACCTGGTGGGGACTGGGGAAGTGTTTAAGACACTCTGCCTACCTGGACAGTGAGCTCGCCAAGCACCTGGTCTCCTGAGCAGCTCGGACCTGGGAAGGGCACAAAACACATGCCCAGCTGAGTCTATGCCCCGGCAGAGTACCTGAGAATCTAAGTGGCTTAGACCTGGGAAGTGCATGAAACGCAGGGCCCACCTGGCGCCTGAGCAGTCTAGACCTGTAAAGCACATGCTGTCGTGAGCTGTGGCAAACCCAGTGTGTCCATACACTGGGAGCACTCCCCACACACGACAGTGATATTTGTTTGCAGTGTTCCTCCCTCCCCACAACACAACTGAACAAATGAGACTAAATAAGTGACCACCTTCGCCCCCCTTGTGTCACGGCAGAAATTATACTCTGAAGAAACTTGCAAAAGGAGGAAGTCAAAATAAACAAAGAAGAGGGAACCGCTCTGGAAGTGACAGGTGTAATATATTAAAACCCTGTAGTTAACATTGACTAAGTATTGGAAGGGGCCGATAGACCTTGAGGACAAGTACAAGCTGGAACAAGGAACTATCTGAAACTGGACTGACCCCACACTGTCCACAACAGCTCCAGAGAAATTCCTAGATATATTTTTACTACTATTACTTTTTAATTTTGTTTTATAAATTTAAGTTCTTTGTTACTTCTTTTTGTTTTTATAACCTACAAAAAAAGTTAGTTTTTATAACCTTGCAAAAAAAGACTCTATTTTAAAGCAACTTTCATATATATATTTTTAAATTTTTGTGACTGATTTTCTTTTGTATTTTTTATATTGCATTTTTAAATTTATTTTTTATATTGTATTTCTGAAAGTCTAACCTCTATTCTAGATGTTTAATCTTTGCTTTATGGTATTTGTTATCAATTTTGTACCTTTATGAATCTAATCTTCAGTATCCATTTTCACTTAGGGATGTGATTATGTGATTACTGGCTTGATTGCTCTCCACCCTTTTGACTCTCCCTTTTCTTCCCCAGGTCACCTTTACCTCCCTCCTCCCTCTTCTCTTCTCTATGTAACTCACCTAACCACCAGTAGCACCCTGTGCAGGATGCCTCATCTAAACAAAAAACAAAACAAAAATACAAACCGAATCATCAGTGGACCGGATTACCATCTCACTCAGCCTTGCCATCAGAGAAAAAACTAACAAACAAACAAGCGAAAAACTCAGCACAAATCTCACCCTATATAAATATTCTTAGAAAAGTTCAATCTTCCCAGACTGAACCAGGAAGAAACAGAAATTATGAACAACCCAATTACAAGCACTGAAATTGAAGCTGTGATCAAAAATCTCCCCCAAAACAAAACCCCAGGACCAGATGGCTTCACAGGAGAATTCTATCAAACATTTAGCAAAGAGCTAATGCCTATCCTCCTAAAACTCTTCCAAAAAATTGCAGAGGAAGGAACACTTCCAAACTCATTCTACGAGACCACCAAATACCTGATACCTGATACCAAAACCGGACAAAGACAATACACACAAAAAAAACTACAAGCCAATATCACTGAGGAACATAGATGTGAAAATCCTCAACACAATTTTGCAAAACAGAATTTAACAACAACATCAAAAAGTTTATATATCATGATCAAGTTGGGTTTATTCCAGGAATGCAAGGATTCTTCAATATATGCAAATTGATCAATGTGATACACTATATTGACAAATTGAAAGATAAAAACCACATGATAATCTCAATAGATGCAGAAAAGCCTTCGACAAAATTCAACATACATTTATGATTAAAGCTCTTCAAAAAATGGGCATAGAAGGAACCTACCTCAACATAGTAAAGGCCATATATGATAAGCCTACAACAAACATTATTCTCAATGGTGAAAAACTGAAACATTCCCCCTAAGATCAGGAACAAGACAAGGGTGTCCACTTTCACCACTATTATTCAACATAGTTGTGGAAGTCCTAGCTGCAGCAATCAGAGAAAAAGAGAAATAAAAGGAATTCAGATAGAAAAGAAGTGAAGCTCTCACTGTTTTAAGATGGTATGATACTGTACAGAGAGAACCCTAAAGATACCACCAGAAAATTGCTAGAGCTAATCAATGAATATAGTAAAGTTGCTGAATATAAAAGTAATACACAGAAATCCCTAGCATTCCTATACACTAACAACGAGAAAACAGAAAGAGAAATTAAGGAAACAGTCCCATTCACCATTGTGATGAAAAGAATAGAATACTTAGGAATAAATTTACCTAAAGAAACAAAAGCCATATATAAAACATTGGTGAAAGAAATCAAAGATGACACAAATAGATGGAGAAATATGCCGTGTTCATGGATAAGAAGAATCAATATAGTGAAAATGAGCATACTACCCAAAGCAATCTATAGATTTAATGCAATCACTATCAAGCTACCAATGGTATTTTTCACATAACCATGAACAAGTTATTTCATGATCTGTTTGGAAACACAGAAAACCTCGAATAGCCAAGGAAATCTGGAGAAAGAGCAATGGAACTGGAGGAATCAATGTGCCTGACTTCAGACTATACTACAAAGCTATGTCCTGGCACAAAGACAGAAATATAGACCAATGGAACATAATAAAAAGCCCAGATATAAATCCACACACCTATGGATATCTTATATTTGAAAAAGGAGACAAAAATATACAGTGGAGAAAAGACAATCTCTATAACAAGTGCTGCTGGGAAAACTGGTTAACCACCTATAGAAGAATGAAACTAGAACACTTTCTAACACCATACACAAAAGTAAACTCAAAATGTAATATAGATCTAAATGGAAGATCAGAAACTAGAAAACTCCTAGAGGAAAACATAGGCAGAACACTCTCTGACATGAATCACAGCAAGATCCTCTATGACCTACCTCCCAGAGTAATGGAAATAAAAGAAAATAAACAAATGGGACCTAATTAAACTTAAAAGCTTTTGCACAGTGAAGGAAACTATAAGCAAGGTGAAAAGACAGCCTTCAGAATGGGAGAAAATAATAGCTAACAAAGCATTGACAAAGAATTAATCTCAAAAATATACAAGCAGCTCATGCAGCTCAATACCAGAAAAATAAATGACCCAATCAAAAAATGGGCCAAAGAACTCAACAGACATTTCTCCAAAGAAGACATACAGATGGCTAATAAACACATGAAAAGATGCTCAACATCATTCATTATCAGAGAAATGTAAATCAAAACCACAATGTGAGGTACCATCTCACTCTGGTCAGAATGCTGCTGCTGCTGCTGCTAAGTCACTTTAATCATGTCCAACTCTGTGTGATCCCATAGACAGCAGCCCACCAGGCTCCGCCATCCCTGGGATTCTCCAGGCACGAACACTGGAGTGGGTTGCCATTGCCTTCTCCAGTGAATGAAAGTGAAAAGTGAAAAGTGAAAAGTGAAAGTGAAGTCGCTCAGTCATGTCCGACTCTTCGCGACCCCATGGACTGCAGCCTACCAGGCTCCTCCGTCCATGGGATTTTCCAGGCAAGAGTACTGGAGTGGGTTGTCATTGCCTTCTCCATCTGGTCAGAATGGCTTCTATCAAAAAGTCTACAAACAATAAATGCTGGAGAGGGTGTGGAGAAAAGGGAACCCTCTTACACTGTTGGTGGGAATGCAAACTAGTACAACCACTATGGAGAACAGCATGGTGATTCCTTAAAAAGCTGGAAATAGAACTGCCATAGGACCCAGCAATCTCACTGCTGGGCACACACACCAAGGAAACCAGAGTTGAAAGAGATAGGTGTACCCCAGTGTTCATCACAACACTGTTTCCAATAGCTAAGACATGAAAGCAACCTAGATGTCCATTGGTGGACAAATGGATAAGAAAGCTGTGGTACATATACACAATGGAAAATTACTCAGCTATTAAACAGAACACATTTGAGTCAGTTCTAATGAGGAGGATGAAACTGGAGCCTTTTGTACACAGTGAAATAAGTCAGAAAGAGAAACATCAATACACTATATTAATGCATACATATGGAATTTAGAAAGATGGTAACAATGATCTTATATGCAAGACAGCAAAAGAGACACAGATATGAAGAACAGACTTTCGGCCTCTGTGGGAGAAGGTGAAGGTGGGATGATTTGAGAGAATAGCTTTGAAACATGTATATTACCATATGTGAAATAGATGAACAGCCCAAGTTCAATGCATGAAACAGGGCACTTCATGCTGGTGCACTAGGACAACCCAGAGGGATGGAATGAGGAGGGAGGTGGAAGGGGTTTAGATGCATGGCTAATTCATGTCATGTATGGCAAAAACCACCACAATATTGTAAAGTAATTAGCTTCCAATTATAATAAATAAATTAATTAAAAACACATAGCATTGACTACAAGGACCTTTTGAGCAAAGTGATGTCTCTGATTTTTAATACACTGTCTAGGTTTGATTCAGATATAATGTATGTGGAGAGTTCACATCAGCTCCACTGTTATTACTCTCTACTCAATGTCAGTATTTACAGAATTGAAAAATGTTAAGAGGAAGCTCAGATTAAAGAGAAGATCATATGCTCGGAAAACCAAATCATTTGCTTATGTAACCATACAGAAATGCAGAAAGATACCATCAAGGTCTGCATATAGAACAGAGATCAATCACATGTTCAAAGTTAGGCAGAGGTCAAGCTTCCAAATTTCAAAATCATCACAGTGAATGCAGTATTGAGATTATTTTGTCTTAGTGAGTAAGAGCCTCATCAGAACACATGGAAATTCAAATGTTCCCTTCTGAGCATTGCTGTTTAGTACTGAAGCAGTTCTATACACTGGATCCTTTTGATAAAAGCTGAATCTACTCATCTGAGCCAGCTGTACTTCATCAACATATAAAAAGACTACAGGGATAAAGACTCAGCCTCTCTGGCTAACACAGCCCACCCCTAATCCATTCCTAAACTGGAACAAAGGTTAGTTACTGAGAAATCTCTTGGAATCAAACTAATAGGACACTGGGGCCTATCCTATAATTGCTCTGTGCACCTAAGTCATTATGTATATACTTTAAGTAGTACTGTTCTCTTTAAGACTAAAGATCACTGGGTTTTTCACCTCTTCCCTTTCCCTTGCACTCTACATCTAATCAGTTATATAATTTGGTTGCTTCTTCCTTTGAAATGTTTTTAAGATAATGGAAAAAATATTCATGTTAAGATTATAGGGGTGTTTCTATAATATAGGCTATTTTTTATTTGTTACTCCAATTCCAACAATTATTTGACCTAAAATGGACCTTTGGTCCATTGATTTTTACTTGCTATTATTCTCCACCTCTCTTTTGAAAGTCTTTTCAAACAATGTTCAAGAGAGATTAAACTAAGAAGATTGAAACATGTATAATATCATATAAGAAATGAATCGCCAGTCCAGGTTCGATGCATGATACAGGATGTTAGGCGCTGGTGCACTGAGATAACCCAGAGGGATGGTAGGGGGAGGGAAGGGGAAGAGGGGTTCAGGGCGGGGAACTTGTGTACACCCATGGTGGATTCATGTTGATGTATGGCAAAACCAATACAATATTGTAAAGTAATTAGTCTCCAATTAAGATAAATACATTTAAATTAAAACAAGGTTGAGAGTGCATAAAATGAAATGATTATAGAGATCAACAATAGAATCTAAATATATCTCAAATTCTTTCATGTTTAGCATTTACCACTATTACCCTGAACTGAGACATTATGAATTCTAGCCTAGATTACTCCAAAAGGCTTCCATTCTTGTGCCTCCTGGTAGCCATGGAGAGCTATTGGGGTTGTTCCTCTGTTTAAAATCCTTAATTAGATTCCCTTCATAGACTAAGCTACATCAGGGCCTAGAAAGCCTTACGTGATCTAATGCTCTTCTTGCATCTCCTTCAGTGCTTTAAAAAGGCTGGTCTTCTGGCTTCTGCTATTTCTGGCAAGGAGTTAGCAATCATTCAAAGTGTTCTCTGTATATAAATAATGTCTTATCTAGATGCTATAAGAAATTTTATCTTTGGTTTGTAGTTGCTTGAATATAATGTCCCTAGACATGGTTTGCACGTCTTGAATCTGTAAATACACCCTCTTTCACTAACTTGAGAAATTTTAAATCATTATTTTTCCAAGTAATTTGTCTGCCTTAGCTTTATTTTCTTGCTTTATGATACTCTAATTAAATGTGTATTAGACCTTTTCATATTTTTCTATGAGTCCCTGAGACTCTGTTTTTTACACATCATAGTTTTTCTCTCTTATCTTAAGGTTGGGTAATTTCCATTAATGTATCCTTTGTAGGATAAGGGAGTTAGAAAAGGCAAGGTTCAGAAAAAGAACGAGACTGGCACTTTACAGGAACAGATCAGCTTTAATGAGGTGAGATGGGGCAGCAGTCAGATTAGTGAGCTGCTGCACTAACCCAAGAAAAGAGTAAGTATATATAGGCATATATGTAGAAAGTTACTGTCTTAAGGGGGCCTGTTCTTCTCCAAGGTTGTTAGGAGTAGTTATCTCTTAAACAGCTGGGGCAAGGAATTGTGGCGATTGGCCAGAGGCTGGACTGGCTGGGAGCTGAGCATAATCAACGTTAATGTCCATTATTTTCCTCAGGTGAGAGAGTTTTTCGTTTTGCGTAGAACTGTGCAGAGGACCTGGAGGGGAGTTTTAACTTCAGGCTATTTTGAGCCATATAACTTTCCTTCATCCTTAAGTTCATTGATTCTTTCATCTGTCATTAAGGTCCTCCAGTAATGTTTTAAAGACTGTATTTTTCAGTTTTCGAATTTCTCTTGGTGGTTTTATATAGTTTCCGCTTTTCTACTGAAATTTATGTTTCCACTCATTAAGCTTATATTCCTTTACATCACTGAGCATAGTTTTTGTAGCTATCTTTAGATCTTTATTTACTTATTCCAGCATTTAGATAATCTTGAGGAGAATTTTTTGACTTTTTTTCCCCTTAAGAATGGTTCAGGCTTTCTAGTTTCTTCATGGCAAATAATTTTGGACTGTAAACTGGTCATTGTGAATGGATTCTGTTATTTCCCTCCAAAAGATGGGTTAAGGTTTGTTGGTTTAAGCGTGTAATTAACTTAGTTGGACTCAAACTGAAAATTCTGTCTGGATAGCAGCTCAAAGCTTTGTTCAGTTCTTTTACCCTTAGCTGGGCTGTTTTCACTAAGTGATTAGAGATCAGCCAGAGATAGGCAGGTTTTACAGACAGGAAGGTCTCCCCCTCTTTTGGCTCCTTAATTTTTAGCCCTTCATTTTCTAGTGGCTCTTATTGCCAGAATGTCTGCTGATTTTCTATAAAGTGTGACATCCCCCACCAGGCCAAATGCAATCTTCTCTGAAGTTAACAGCCTTCACAAATGGAAACTTGCTCTATGCTGCTTCCTTCTTCTAGTAGCTATTGCTCTCTAGAAGGTATCCACTGAGGTTCACTCTCTAGTCCCTTTAGGTAGGTACTCCTTGCCTCCCCGTCTTGCTCAGAGTTCATACTAGTTATCTGTGAGGGAGTAGAATCATAGAAGCTTACACAGCTATACTGAAAATAGAACTCTCCATACTCTTACATACATTCAGTCAAGTTTGCAGGACATGTTCTCTCTTTCAAGAAATATTTCCACTGGGTATTTGCACGGTTTACTCTCCATATTTAATTCAAGTCTTCACTCAGGTGTCAATTATTCAGAAAGAACTTCCTTGGACAAATTGTTTAATATATGCTGCTCATTCTTCCTGAGACATTACTATCTTCCAATTTACCCTGCATTATATTATTTCACAGTACTTATCTTTCTGACTTCATGATATGCTTTAATTTTTCTTTTGCCGATATTGATCTTTCTTACTAGACCATAAGCTCTAGGAGTATTGAAATTTTTGTCTGCCTTGAGTAGTGTTGCACCCACAGCACCCAGAAGAGATTTTGGCTCATTGTTGGGGTTCAATAAACACTTGTTGAATTAACAGCTCATGCTAGATAGTTAAAAATAAATCTACACACAAATATGCTTAACAGATTTTTGATGAAAGCAATAGTAAGCCAATGGAGAAAAGGTAGCCTTTTTGACAAATTGTGCTAGAGCAACTGGACATCTATTGGCAAAAAATGAACTTTGATCTAAACCTCCCACTTTACATAGAAATTAACTCAAAATGAGTCCTGACTTAAATGTCAAACATAAAATTTAAAAAAAATTTTATGAAAATGTACAGGAGATACAATATGGAATCGAAGACTTAAATGCAATATGTAAAACTATTGCACTTTTAGAAAAAAAAAATAGGAGACCTTCTTGGAATATAAGGCTAGGGAAATATTTTAGGCTTGACACCAAAAGACATAAAAGGAAATTCATAAAAGTAAAGTTGATAAGCTGGACCTCATTAAAATGAAAAGCTTTTCTCTGCAATATACCACGTGAAGGGATGAAAGACAAGCTACAATCTTTTGAATCATATATCTGACTAGAACTAATATGCCAGCAAAATTGGAAAACTAAGCAGTGGCTGCAGAACTGGAAAAGGTCAGTTTTCATTCCAATCCCCCAAGAGGGCAATGACAAAGAATGTCCAAACCACTATACAATTCAGAGAAGGCAATGGCACCCCACTCCAGTACTCTTGCCTGGAAAATCCCATGGACAGAGGAGCCTGGAAGGCTGCAGTCCATGGGGTTGCTGAGGGTCAGACAAGACTGAGCTTTTCACTTTGACTTTCACTGTACAATTACACTCATTTCTCATGTTAGCAAAGTACTGATTAAAATCCTTCAAGCTAGGTTTCAACAGTATGGAAACCAAGAACTTCCATATATACACGCTGGATTTAGAAAAGGCAGAGGAACCAGAAATCAAATTGCCAACATCTGTTGGATCATAGCAGAAACTAAAGAATTTCAGTAAAATATCTACTTCAGCTTTATTGACTACTCTAAAGCCTTTGACTGTGAGGATCACAACAAACTGTGGAAAGTTCTTCAAGAGATGGGAATACCAGACCACTTTACCTGTGAAACCTGTGTGCAGGTCAGGAAGCAACAGTTAGAACAAGACATGAAACAACAGACTGGTTCAAAATTGGGAAAAGAGTATGTCAAGAATGTATATTGTCACCCTGTTTATTTAACTTCTATGCAGACTACATCATGTGAAATGCCAGGCTGGATGAAGCTCAAGCTGGAACCAAGACTGGGGAGAAATATCAGGAACCTCAGATATGCAGATGACACCATTCTTATGGCAGAAAGTGAAGAGGTGGTAAGCCTCTTGATGAAAGTGAAAGTTAGTCACTCAGTGTCTGACTCTTTGCAACCCCATGGACTGGGGTCCTCTGTACACGGGATTTTCCAGGCAAAAGTATTGGAGTGGGTTGCCATTTCCTTTTCCAGAGGATCTTACCCACCTAGGGATTGAACCCAGGTCTCCAATATTGAAGGGAAGTATTGATGAAAGTGGAAGAGCTGGCTTAAAACTCAACATTCGTAAAACAAAGATCATAGCATCTGGTTCCATCCCTTTATAGCAAATAGATGGGGAAACAATGGAAACGATGACAGATTTTATTTTCTTGTGACTGCATCCATGAAATGAAAAGATGCTTGCTCCTTGGAAGAAAAGCAATGACCAACCTAGACTGCATATAAAAAATAGAGCATTACTTTACCTACAAATGTCCGTATAATCAGAGCTATGGTTTTTCCAGTAGTCATGTATGGATGTGAGACCTGGATGATTAAAAAGCTGAATGCCAAAGGATTGATGCGTTTGAACTGTGGTGTTGGAGAAGACTCTTGAGAGTCCCTTGGAATGCAAGGAGATCAAACCAGTCAATCCTAAAAGAAATCAACCCTGAATATTCATTGGAAGGACTGAACCTGTAGGTGAAGCTTCAATACTTTGTCCACCTGATGCAAAAAGCTGACAACTGGAAAAGACCCTGATGCTGGTAAAGATTGGGGGCAGGTGGAGAAGGGAACAGTGACAAGGATGAGATGGTTGGATGGCATCACTGACTCAATGGACATGAGTTTGAGCAAGCTCTGGGAGATGGTGAAGGACAGGGAAGCCTGGTGTGCTGCAGTCCATGAGGTCACAAAGGTTTGGACATGACTGAGTGACTGAACAATAACAACGACAACAATATCTAGAATGAAGGATTCTCAAAATGTAACAGTGGAAAACAAAATAGTTAGGAAATGGGCAAAAATCATGAAGAAACTAAAAAGCACATATAAATGGCAAATTAGCGCAAGAAAAGTTGTTCAACATCATTACCTATTAAGGAAATGCAAATTAAGACCACAAGCTATTACTGCATACTTATTAGAATGGCTAAAATAAAAAATGGTGACAGCATCAAATTCTGGCAAGAATGTTCACCATCATTAGGTGAGCACTGTAATACATCTGTGACATGGAATACCACTCAGCAATTAAAAGGAAAAGACTGTTGATGTGTACAAAAACTTGAATGGATGTCAAAGGAATTATGTTGAATGAAAGAAATCTAATACCCAAAGATTTTACTATACATTCTATTTATGCAACAGTTTTAAAATGACAAAGTTTTAGAAATGGAAACCAGATTAGTGGTTGCCAGGGTTGAGGAATAAGGAGATAGCCAAGAAAGAGGTGGTGTGGCTATAAAAATTCCTTGTGATAATGGAATTGTTCTGGATGTTGATTGTGGCAGTGAATACACCAACTTACATATATGATAAAACAGTACAGAACTGACTAAATTCACACACAAGTATAACCATTTGAATAACATGAGTGGGTTGCATCAATATCATCCATTTAGTGGCTCTTTAGGAGATGAATCTTGGTTCAGCCATTGGTTTTTTGTAAATTTTTGGCAAGTGTTAACATTTCTCAATTAAAATTACTTATGAAACTTGGTTGGCACAGAGTAAGGGCTTAATGGATAGAACTGAGAATTCAAAATTGTCTTCTAGTGGATGTTCTAAATTGCTTTTTTTCCTAACTAATATTTGGTAATATTTTGGATTCTCTTTCTAAATTAAAGCAAATTCATGGTGAAAGTGTTTGTTTTCCTTCATTTCTGGTAAGGCTGAAATTTGGCTGTAATGTGATCAGTATTACACCATAATTTACACAGCCCTGGTGAGAGTAAGCACTTTGGATTTTGAACACTTAAAAAAAAAACTCTTTACCCACAGCTGAACTTGCTGGGAAGTTCATTCTCAGGCATTTCCCAAAACTCATTGCCTTCTTTTAATAAATGTCAGTATATTTCCAGTTATTACTTACATTAAAGATGAAAATTATGCAGGTAAACCCTTGTCTTTCGCTGCCTTTGTCAGAAATGTAACACAGGACTGGATGTGTCTTTTGGTTGATAAAACACATCTGAATATTCTTAAGGTCTTCTGGAACCTTTCTCTCTTCATATTTAACCACTCACGACCGCTTCACAGTCCAGTGCCTGCTTATTCAGGATTTCAGGCACCACTCTTCCCTCTTCTAACAGATTAGAAAGGCACCAAAGGATGACTCATTAAGCGTCTTAGGTAAAGCAGCAATAACTACAAGGAAGGTCTCACTCAAATATTGTCTGAGTACTATTTTCAGTTCAGTTCAGTCACTCAGTCATATCCGACTCTTTGCGACCCCATGGACTGCAGCACTCCAGGCCTCCCTGTCCATCACCAACTCCTGGAGTTTACTAAAACTCATGTCCATCGAACTGGTGATGTCATCAAACCATCTTATCTTCTGACATCCCCTTCTCATCCTGCCTTCAATCTTTCCCAGTATCAGGGACTTTTCAAATGAGTCAGTTCTTCGCATCAGGTGCCCAAAGTACTGGAGTTTCAGCTTCAACATCAGTCCTTCCAATGAATATTCAGGACTGATTTCCTTTAGGATGGACTGGTTGTATCTCCTTGCTGTCCAAGGGACTCTCAAGAGTCTTCTCCAACACTGCAGTTCAAAAACATCAATTCCTCAGCACTCAGCTTTCTTTGTAGTTCAACTCTGACATCCATATATGACTACTGGAAAAACCATAGCTTTGACTAGGTGGATCTTTGTTGGCAAAGTAATGTCTCTGCTTTTTAATATGCTGTCTAGGTTTGTCATAACTTTTATTCCAAGGAGCAAGCGTCTTTTAATTTCATGGCTGCAGTCACCATCTGCAGTGATTTTAGAGCCTCCCCAAATAAAGTCTGTCACTGTTTCCCCATCTATTTGCTATGAAGTTATGGGACCAGGTGCCATGAACTTAGTTTTCTGAATGTTGAGTTTTAAGCCAATTTTTTCACTCTCCTCTTTCACTTTCATCAAGAGGCTTTTTAGTTCCTCTTCACTTTCTGCCATAAGGGTGGTGTCATCTACATATCTGAGGTTATTGATATTTCTCCTGGCAATCTTGATTTCAGCTTGTACTTCATCCAGCTCAGCATTTCTCCTGATGTACTCTGCATATAAGTTAAATAAGCAGGGTGACAATATACAGCCTTGATGTACTCCTTTTCCTATTTGGAACCAGTCTGTCGTTCCATGTCCAGTTCTAACTGTTGGTTCCTGACCTGGATACATATTTCTCAGGAGGCAGCTCAGGTGATCTGGTATTCCCAGCTCTTTAAGAATATTCCAGAGTTTGTTGTGGTCTACACAGTCAAAGGTGTTGGCATAGTTAATAAAGTGGAAGTAGATGTTTTTCTGAAACTCTCCTGCTCTTTTGATAATCCAACAGATGTTGGCAATTTGATCTCTGGTTCCTCTGCCTTTTCTTTCTTTCTTTTTTTTTTAATTTTATTTTTACTTTATTTTACTTTAAAATACTGTATTGGTTTTGCCATACATTGACATGAATCCACCACGGGTGTATATGAGCTCCCAATCCTGAATCGCCCCTCCCACCTCTTACCCCATATCATCTCTCTGGATCCTCTGCCTTTTCTAAATCCAGCTTGAACATCTGGAAGTTCACAGTTCATGTACTGTTGAAGCCTGGCTTGGAGAATTTTGAGCATTATTTTCCTAGTGCGTGAGACGAGTGCAATCGTGTGGTAGTTTGAGCATTTTTTGGCATTGCCTTTCTTTGGAAGAGTGATATTTTGAAGCCCATTTATATTCCTGAGTCTTTTCATGCTTGTCTTTCCCCACTGGGCTTTAGAACTTCAGGAAGGAAACAACTTTCTCCAAGAGGTTCTGTTTTTTAAAATTTTGTCTTGCTATTGGCAGTCCAAACTAATAATCAAAATCACAATTTTTCCTAATAGTTAGTGCTTTTCAGGAATGGCTTCCTCTCACACTAGTACCCGAGCTCCACTGGACTTAATGCTCAGCTTGAACTAACTCAAGTTTTGCTTTGAGAATTGTGGAGAATTCCACTCTGAACCAAAGTGCCTTAAAAACAAAACAAACAAACAAAAAACCCTTATTTATCTTGTCGCTCAGAAATTAATCATTTACATTTCAAGAGAGCAATATCCAGTTCTAGCACACACACACACACACACAAAAGATTGGAGTTATGGTTTCTAAATACTCTCAGAGTTCTAAATACTCTCAAAAGTCCCACTTGCTTGTGGTATCAGATCTTGATGATAATATTGAGTTTTCTCATGCCCTTTGACTCAGTTGATTGCAAAAGTCCTAATTCTGCCCTGTTCCACTCAGTTTCTTCCTAACTGAGGAGGAAGAAGCTCTCAGTTCAGAGTTTTGACCTGTATTTCTTTTTACGCTGGGGTTTTGCTGACTATTGTGCAGCTGAATTCATTTGGAGAGTGCTGCTGCTAACTCACTCTCTTCCTTCCAGATATTTTCAAGTGCAACCTGTGATCTTTGAGCTTCCGTTGGTCACAATTGTCAACACTTACCATGAAGCCTGTGTCAGGGAGAAAGTCCCCAGTTCTGTACCTCCTTGGGATTCTGACCGTGCTCCTCTGCCCTGACAGCTTACAAGGTGAGTAAAATAGCTGCGGATTCTCAGGTCCCAGAAAAGCAATTAGAAAAGTGTTCAATTAATGGCAAGAAGGTAGTTAAACCAATCAATTGCAAATATATTCATTCCATATTAGGAATTTTAAAAGTATGATCAAATTGAAATGTTTTATATTACTTTGTGGGAGGTATAATAACTTGTTTTACTAATGTCAATTTCAGTTAACAAATTGCTTTACCAATGTTATAATAAATTGTTTATTAACTTCTATTTTATTAATGGAACAACTAAATTCCCAAATATTTTCAAAATGTTTTTTTAGTACTTTTATATTTATATTATTATTATTATTAGAGAAACAGCTGTTTTGTATGAATTCCTAGGGGTCTGTTCTAGTAAACAGATAATGAATTGTGGGAATAAAATGAACAGAAGGGGGAACATGGTCAACAGTATTGTAATAGCCTTGTATGATGACAGATAGTAACTAGATTATCATGGTGAGCATTTATAAAGGGCTTCCCTGCTGGTTCAGATGGTAAAGAATCTGCCTGCAATGCAGAAGATGCAAGTTCAATCCCTGGGTCGGGAAGATCCCCTGGAGAAGGAAATGGCAACCCACTCCAGTATTCTTGCCTGGGAAATCCCATGGACAGAGGAGCCTAGTGAACTACAGTCCATGGAGTCACAAAGAGTTGGACATGACTGAGCAATAGAACATGCATGCATTTTATGAGGTAAATAAATGTGTCGTACACCTAGATTGAACATAATATTGAGGTTGATTATGTTTCAATTAAAAAAAACCAATAAACTTCAAATAACATTACTTTCATAATTATACCCTAAATATGAACTCACAAATGCTTGCAATTTCTTAATTTTTAAATTAGTTTATTACCCTCAGAGATAATTTTTGTTTCTAATCCATTGGCATGTTATTACCATCTCGTAAGCAAATTTGAAATTGTAACTTTTACCACTAATTCTGAGAAAATTAACTAGAATCTTAAGTCATAAGTTATATGTGAAAAAGCTCTCTGTACATGGCATTTTATATATATAAAGTTTTATTTTTTGCAGTTTGGTAATGTTTATAAATTAATCAGCATTGAGAAGATTTGATAGCACCTGTAGGACTCTATGGAGAAATGTGACTAGAGCATTTATTTGTGCTTTATATAAATACAATCTGTGCATTAAAGGTGATTTTTTAAATCAGAAAATGTGATTTCTTTTTTTCCTATTGATAACTTAAAATATGTACAAATCTTCAAATACTTATTACTCAGATTCAGCAATTATCAACTCATGACCATTCTTGTTTTAACCATATCCACATCCATTTTGCCCAGTCTAAGCTATTTAGAAGGAAATCTTGGATATTACTTCCGAATATTTTAGCATGTATCTCTAAAAGATAGGCATTCTTTCTTAAAAGCTATGATAAACCATTATCATAGGTAAAATTAAGTAATAATTACATAATATCAAGTATCTAGTTTTCAAATTTTCCTGATTGTCTTAGTTTCTTTTAATGTATAGATTTTTTTTTCTTATATGATTTTTCTTTTGTCTAAGTTAATTTCTAAAGAGGGTATGGTGGTATCATTATTTTGAAGGCTTCTTCTGCGAAAAGATGAAAATAATTGAGAGAAGGCTAAAAAAGTCAATATAGGATTATAAACTTCTGCAAGTGTTTGGCTAGGAATTGGACCTGATGATTTTTTAAACTTATTTAGCAAGTAATAGATTCTCTTTCGTGTATGTGTGTGTGTGTGTCTCTGTGTGTGGTATATTTATTCTACCAACCTTCCACGTTCATCTTTGAATTTCTATTTGTATTGGGTAAGTCAGTAAAGAAAGGCCATATATCATTGGTCAAGAAGTCTTGTGAGCTATTCATTTATCTTTTGAATAAACTCCTTCCTTTTTCATTTCCTTAATTCCTCCATTGTTTATGGAATTATGCCTTTAACCCAGCCTATTGTTTAAAACCTGTCTTAATCTGATCCCAACTTCATAGCTTATGTCTCACACTTCTCCCCTATGTGATTCTCTAGTCAAACTAGCCTATTAACCAACCATAAAGATTCCCATGTGATTTGCTCCCTCTCATTCTTGCTAACATAATTTCCCCTCAATATAAAATGCCTCATCAATGCAGCTAACTATCTTCCAAGTCCTGCCCATAGGAGGCATTTTCCTGGCATATTTAAGGCATGGGATTCCCTCTCCCTCTTCCTATAATACATATTTTCTGCTTTCTTTTGACAAATACCATACTCTGCCTGCTATTTTGACTTAATTATTTATATGCCATCCTCACTATTTTAACGAGGCTCCAATGTGCTCCTTAATATTCTCCATAGAGTTTAGTGCAACAGTCTTATGTCTATTGTGTCAATAAAAATTTATTTCACGTGAGCCTCAGGAAGGGCTATACTTGAGCTCTAGACTTCCTGTATAGGTAACATCACCTTGTCACAAATATGTTTGGGAACTGCCCCTTTCAGAAGAACATTCTAAGTGTCTGTAGTGTGGAGAGGTATGAAATGTGCTCCCTGCCCTCAAGATGCAAAAGGAAAATAAAGATCTGTCCATCTACTTATCTAACTGTCAGCACAGATATTCTCACACACATACCCCACAATATAACTGCCAAACCAGTGAGACAGAAAATAGAATGTCTTTAACAGATTTGAAGACTTGTACTTCATTGTGTGATTTATTTTCTTAGTCTTTCTATTTATACTTTATTGATTAATTAGTCTGTTCCTTCATCTGTAAAGGAGGTTGACAATGACACTCAAGTAAGGTTTTTTTGTTTTTGTTTTTTTAAAATTAAATGGAATGTTGTACGTGAAGTGCTTAACACAGTGCTTAGGACATAGATAGATACACCTGTTATTGCTAACAAGAAACGTAGTTCAGAGAAACCAAAGATTGCTGTGTGCCAGAGTTGGTCAGGTACATTCACAAATGTGATAATGTGATTTGAAAGAAAAAAACATTTTTTTTGGTCATTTGATCATTCAGAAAATGTGTATTTGTTTTTTGTCCAAGGTTCCTAGCTCACAGCTCCCAACATTTTGATAATATCCTAAGTAGAGATGATGAGAAATGTGTCTAAGGAACTAATTTTGGAACCCCAACTAAAGATGGGTGCTGAAGTCGCTTCAGTCGTGTTTGACTCTTTGGATTGTAGCCCGCAAGGCTCCTCTTTTCTGGGGTTTCTTCAGGCAGGAATACTGGAGTGGTTGCCATGCTCTCCTCCAGGGGGTCTTCCTGACTCAGGGATCGAACCCATGTCTCCTGTGTCTCCTGCATAGCAAGTGGATTCTTGACCACTGAACCATGAGTAAGCCCAAAGATGGGCACTGGTTGCTAATCATATGATTAGAGGGTTGGAATTCTCAGTCTTACCCTCTGCCTCTGGTGAGGAGGCAGGGGTTGGAGGTTGAATCAGTTGCTAATGACCAATGTTTTTATTAGCCATGCCTATGTGATAAAGCCTCCATAAAACCCCCAAAACATGGGACTTAGAGAGCCTCTGGTTGGTGAATATGTAGAGGTGCAGGAAAACTGGCATTTCTGGAGATGGCATGGAAGCTCTGTGCCCCTTTCACACACTTTGCCCTTTGCATCTCTTCCGTATGGCTGTTCCTGAGTTGTATCCTTTTACAAGAAATCTGGTAAGTGAAATATTTCTCTGATTTCTGTGAGGTGCTCTAGAAAATTCATTGAACCCAGGTTTACTCTATGGCTTTAATCTTTTATTTACAGAAGACACAAAATTATGAAAGCTTTCCAAGTACCAATAAACCTAACGTCTGTTTCTTAAAATTATGTGTATTTACCAATATTTTAAAATTATTAACTAAATCCTCCAAGGCTTTGTAAAATTTGATATAATGTCGTTGTATGGATTAATGCTTATTTCATTATCGAAGTAATTTCAGAAACCATTTTCTAACATTCTCTTCTATAAAAGGTGCAGAAACACAAAATCTCTTGGGATTGCTGGGTACAGAGGTGGTAAGGTATTCTGGATTTGCACAGTCCCTACACGTTTTCACAGAACAATGTCTCTTGATCGATCACAAATGTTTCTTTAGTAACTTTAGTTAAAAAAAAAAAAAAGACTGACTCTACACTTTAATTACTGAAAGCCTTCCACTGTCCCCAAGTAGCCCATTCTCTCTGCTGAGGGCAGTGTATTGCCAAGACCATGGTCTGCGTGGAGCAGAACTGCACTGACTCAGTCCCTCCCTTGTGTGACCTTGGGAAAGTTACTGTACTTCTCTGTGTTTCCTCATCTATGAAATGAAAATAATAATAATGCCTACCTCATAGAGTTGTTTGAAAGAATTAGATGAGTTAATATTTGTTAAATGTTTCAAGTACTGCGTGACATTTGATAGTAAATGCTTATACACATGTTTTGCTAAATATTTAAACTTATTGAAAAAAAAATAGTTGTATACAAGGTGAGGATCAGTTCTCTTTCCCTCAGATACCCTTATACATACCTCCTTTCCTTAATTCCCAGCCACATGGTAATAGAGGAGAACAATCCTTCTTTGGTGCTTCCTCCATAGTTCAGTTGGTAAAGAATCTGCCTGCAAAGCTGGAGATCTGGGTTCGATCCTTGGGTTGGGAAGATCCCCTGGAGAAGGAAATGGAAACCCACTCAGTATTCTTGCCTGGAGAATCCCATGGACAAAGAAGCCTGGCAGGCTAAAGTCCATGAAGTCACAAGAGTTGGACACGACTTAGGGACTAAACCACCACCACAACATTCCTTCTTTGTGAATTATTCCAATTATCTTATGGGCAATGAAACTGATTGGGAAGGATGAAAGCCTTTCAATAGATCAATTTAGTTGAATGCTGCTTTGTGTAATGTGCTGCTTTGTTTAAACAACAACAAAAACCTCTTCTCTCTCTTTCACCATTGAAGGTTGTTCACCACCTGAAGTTAAACATGGACACTTTACATATATTGAAAGAGAAATATTTGGAACTGATGTGGTTGAGTATGAATGTCAGGAAGGATATACTCTTGTTGGAGAGGCTAGAATCTCCTGCACATTTTTCAAGTGGTCACCACCGGCTCCTCAATGTAAAGGTAATCTAGGTTCTCTTATAGCACTAAGAGATAGAGCTACTGTGGAGTAATTCAGAAGTGACTCTGAGAGAATGCGTCCTCCCAGCCAGAGGTAGAGTTGTCACGAGCATGTGCTTGAGCCTGAATGAGGTCCACTCAGGTTTAATTCCCACATATCCAATAAATGGCACCCTCAAATTCTTATAGAGGCCAGAACTTTTCATGGGAGAGTTGACTGATGGGGTTGACCTCCTTATTGGGTAAGTGACTATTATGGCAGAATAAGGAAAATGTTTCTAAAGTTATTTAAATCATTTCACTCATAATAACTCCAGGAGCTGAGTTACTGGTGCTATTTTTTTTTTTTCTACATAAGAGGAAACTGAGGCAAAAGAGAGGTCCCATAGGGCAGAAGTTAACAGCTCAGAACAAACCCTAGGCTCTCACTTTTGCTCTGCCGCTGCAATTCTGTGATGTGGGGCAAGGCATTTAACTTCCCTGTGTCTCAGTTGCCTCGTCTCTAAGGTGGAGATAACCATAGGGCCTCCCTCACAGAGTTGCTGAAAGCTTACACTAAATGATGTATATATTGTGTTTGCACATAGGTGATTCCAGCCAGATCTCCATAAATACTTGCCAGTGTTGGTAGAAGTAGTAATAGTAGTAGTGTATCAGTAGCGTAGAAAAGAAAGGTAGAATTCAGCAATATTTTTATCTTTTTAAAATGATATTATTGGTGTTAAAATGTGTTGTATTTGAGATAGTCACAATGCTAAGAAAATGTGTCTTGATTACAGCTGTATGCCAAAAACCAGAAATATCAAATGGAAAGCTCTCTGTGGAGAAGGATCAGTATGTCACCCCTGAAAATGTCACTGTCATGTGTGACCCTGGCTATAGGATGGTTGGTTCCCAGAACATCATTTGCTCAGAGAACAAATCTTGGAGTCCGGACGTGCCCAAGTGTGAGAAGGTGAGTAACAGCCAATGAATTTTATGTCATATGACACCTCAAAATAAGTTAAAGGGAAATGGGATGGTTCACAAAATAGAGAAAGAAATAATATGTCCTAAAGGTCTATTTCAGTTGTGTGTGGGGGTGAATTTATAAGGTGTCTATTGGCTCTTTCCACCTTACAGTAGGTCATTTCAGGTGTGTGAACAAGAGTCTTATTGACCAGATATCTAGCCTTTGATATTTCCTCCAATAAATTATGTGGTTTTGCTCCATTTCTGGTTGGTCAGCAGAACTGACATGCTAGTTGTTTTTTGGGGGGATTTCCTTTCTGCTTATACTTCCTCTATGCTTGGCACTGATGATCTCTCAGGGAAATGTTTTTCTAGGATCCAAAGTATTTTTCTGGAGTTTCCTATGCATCATCAGTCCTGGGGTTGTTCTTCATTTTCCAGTCTTCCTTATGCCATAAGTTTTCCTGAAGAAGCACACCCTTTATAAGGATGAGGAAACTTTCTGAAATCATTCTTTTTGTTTCCTCTTTCAGGTACCTGTTGAACTTTGTGAGGCAGTCTTGAAGGGCCAAAAACTCCTAAAGTGTCTCCCGAATTCCTCGGAGGCAAAGGTGGCCCTGGAGTTGTATAAATTGTCTCTGGAGATTGAAAAACTGGAGCAAGAAAAACGCAAAAAGGAAATTGCTTGAGGCTTTTTCTTGGATACGTGCTCAGGAAAGAAGTTGCTGCAATATACTTCACTGTGCAGGAGAGTTCTCGTCACATTCACACAAAATACAGTATTTTTTACCTTACTAACTTCTATAGTTGTGACTTTCTTTTTTTTTTCTCTTTTTTTTTTTAATTTAAAAATTTTATTTTTGCTTTATTTTAGTTTACAATACTGTATTGGTTTTGGCATACATTGACCTGAATCTGCCACGGGTGTACATGAGCTCCCAAACATGAAACCCCCTCCTACCTCCCACCCCACATCATCCCTCTGGATCATCCCTGTGCACCAGCCCCAAGGATCCTGCATCCTGCATCATACATAGACTAGCGATTCGTTTCTTACATGATAGTATACATGTTTCAATGCCATTTTCCCAAATCATCCCACCCTCTCCCTCTCCCTCAGAGTCCAAAAGTCTGCTCTACACATCTGTGTCTCTTTTGCTGTCTCACATACAGGGTCATCATTACCATCCTTCTAAATTCTGTATATACGTGTCAGTATACAGTATCGGTGTTTTTCTTTAAGGCTTACTTCACTCTGTATAATTGGCTCCAGTTTCATCCATCTCATTAGAACTGATTCAAATGTATTCTTTTTAATGGCTGAGTAATACTCCATTAGTAGTGACTTTCTTATTCTTTGATTGGCTGTAGGATCTATAGTGATGCTTGTTCCTGATGCTGATAATTCATATCTTCTCTCTTTTTGCTTCCTGACCAGTCTGCCTTGGATTTATCAATTTTATTGATACATGTTTTATGGCTTAGAATGTGGCACTTGCTCAATATTCCATGTATTCTTATAAAGACTGTGTATTGTTGCTGAATGGCACTCCTTATAAATGTCAGTTAGATAAAGTTGGTTGCTAATATGGTTCCAGTCTTCTCTATCCTGGCTGATTTTCAGTCTATCTGTTCTATCAATGATTGGACGAAGGGGTATCAAAATTCTCTTTTTAGGTTTGTCTATTATTTCCTGCAGCTTTTAGTTTTTGCTTCATATATTTTAAAGTACTATTATTAGGGGCATAAATGCTTAGAATTTGTATATTCTTGATAACTGACCCTTTTTTATTATGTAATAAACTTCTTTATCTTTCATAATGTTCTTTGTTCTCAAATATATTTGAACATAATTTGGTTGATATTAATATAACATATTATCTTTTATTTTTCTGTAAATTTCTAGAATAAATTTTGAGAGCCAAAATGTATAAATTTCAGTAGCTACATTTAAAAAGTAAAAATAAACATTTGAAATCAGTTTAAATAATATATTTTATTTAACCCAAATTTTCAAAATAGTCATTTTGATATGTAATCAATGTGAAAGTTATTAGCATTGTATTTAACATTCTTTTCTTCATACTACATCCTAAAAATGCAGTATGTGTGTGTATATATATATATATATATATATATATATATATGTATGTATATGTATATATGTGTGTGTATGTATATATATATATACTGAATTTAAGTATAGATATATTTAAATTAAAGCACATCTAAATTTGAACTAGCCATATTTGAAATACTCAATAACCACATGTGGCTAATAACTATATTATACAATGCAATTCCAGATTTTCCACAATGTGTATGTTAACAAGTATTAGTACACCTTGCAATCTGGAAGCTGTAAAGAAAAGTGCAGAGAATGAAGTGCCAGGTACAAGACATGAGGATGTTTCTCTATGGGTAAATTATTAAATATTACAGAAATGCTAGTACTTGAAGTTAAGGAGTAATTGAAGTTAAAAGAACTCAATATGCTAATTACTGCAGCTCTTAAAAATTCACATAGTAATGGTATGCTACTCAAACTTTAACTATTGAGTTTCTGATTTGGAAACCATTTATATAGTTGTTTACAAATAGTTTGTCTTTTATCCCAAGCCATACAGAATGGCATTTTGTGCTATAGACACCAGTGCAGATTTGGGGAACTAGAGATGAAAGGGTCCTGTGGGAGTGGAATGAGTCCACTGAGTGGACAGAAAGGAAAGAAAGCCTGAGGAAGCCTGAGGCTTTGAAAAGGAAGCCTGAGGCCTGGGTTGGAGACTGCCCTTTTACGGCAGATGCAAAAAATGGCTACAGATGCTTCCTGTCCTTGTATCTACATCTTTAAGAATCCCTCCAATTTGAGGTAGAAGCTTTCTTCATCCTTTGAGTTTGGGCTACTTTGTCATTTGCTTTGGCCAATGGGACAGAAGTAACAAATATATTGTAAGCAGAACCTTGCAAATCACTTTGTGCATTAGGGTTCCCCTTGTTGCTGTTCTTGAAATCCTATGTCCACCATCATGTGAATAAGTCTAGGCTATCTTGCTGGCTGATGAGAGATATATGCCCCTTCTTTGTTTCAGCTGATAGCAGATATGTTAGGCCATGGGAACTAGTCAGTCTCCAGTCAACTTGCCAACTGACTACAGATACCTAAGCTAGGGTAACAGAGACAAGCTGAGCTTGAACCATATCAGGAGGACTTCCCAGAAGAATGCTTGTTTATAAGTAGTTGTTTTAGGTAACTACATTTTGGAACTGTTTTGAAGCAAAAGCCAGTCAAAAAGCTCTTTTAATTAGCTTGCAGTTTGTAAAACTATGCCACAGAAAGGATTAAAGTTATTGGCGGTCATGTCAAGTTATCCACACCAGGCATCTTGCAGGCAGGGCTTATTATACATGGGACAGATTCAGCTTACAAAGGACTGATCTAGGTTTTGAAACATGAGATAATTCCTTTTTTGTTGTTTTGTTGAAGTGGACATTGGTCTGGCTTTTGTGGTAAAGGCAAAATGACAGAAACCTTGGAGGAAGAGACAGGTGTTCACCCAAAGCATTCTTTCCAACACATGGGAGTAAACCCTGACTTGAGAGCAGATGGAAAGTAAGTGTAACAGAGGCTTGTTCTCCTAATGCTGCTACAGACCATCTGATACCAAGAGCTGTTCTCTGTAACGGTGTGAGAGTAATGCCGTGAGTGACAGTGCAGACTTCTCCACGGTCCTAATGAATCAGGCCAAGCAAGGAAGCAGGAAACAGGAAGGCTTACAGAGATGCTACAGGCAATGCCCTGGAAGAACAGTTGCTCTAGGTGAGGGTGCTGAGGGCGATAAGGATATATCTCAAAATAACAATTATATTTTGTCTTCTTCCAATTTATCTGAGAGAGAATCATGCAGTACATTTGTTGAATAACAAATAATTCTTTGGAGCAAGGTAGCCAAGGGTAGAGAAAATTGTTATCAGAAGTCAGAGAGGATGTTTACTGTACTGACAAAGGTTATGTATCTGAAGCACAGGCCATCAGAAGGGACCAGAGTACCCAGCCCAGTCTTGGAGGAAGAAATGAATCAGGAAACCGATATGATACCTTTAGAAACTGTGCAGCCTAGGAATAAATTTAACCAAGGAGATGAAAAACCTAAGACTATAAGACTTGAGGAAAGAAATGAAAGACAACACAAATAAATGGAAAGGTATATTGTGCTCATGGATTAGTATAATCAATATCCTTAAAATGTCTATACTATTCAAAACAATCTACAGACTCAATGCAATCCTTAACAAAATATAGGACTAGGGCAAGTTATATGAAAATTTGTATGGAACTACAAAAGACCTAGAATAGCCAAAGAAATCTTGAGAAATAATACAACTGGAGATATCATACTTCCAGACTTGGAACTATACTATAGAATTACAGTAATCAAAACAGTATGATTTTGGCACAAAAACAGACCCATGAATCAGTGGTACAGAATAGAATCCAGAAATAAAACCATGTTCATATGATCAATTAATCTACAGCAAAGGAGGTGAGAATATAAAACGGGGAAAAGACAGTCCCTTTATAAACAGTGTTGGAAAACTGAAGAGCTACATGCTAAAGAATGAATCTATATAATTTTCTTATATTATGTAACAAAATAAGCTCAAAATGGATTAAAGACTGAAATGTAAGACCAAATGCCATAAAATTCCTAGAAAAACATAGGCAATAACACTTTGACATCAGTTTTAGTGATACTTTTTTGTATATATCTTCTTAGGCAAGGAAAATAAAATAAAAAATGAACAAATGGGACTACATCAAGCCAAAAAGCTTATCATAGCAAAGAAAATCACCAACAACATGAAAAGGTGAAAATATATTGGCAAATGATATATTTGATTAGGGGTTTATATCTAAAATATATAAACTGTCCATAAAACTCAATTTCAAAAAAACAGAACAAAGTAGACTGACAACTTGAATAGATGTTCTTTCCAAAGAAGACATACAAATGACCAACATGAAAATATGCTCAACATAACTAATGATCAGGGAAATGCA
Organism: Budorcas taxicolor; assembly: GCF_023091745.1. Classification (NCBI taxonomy): domain Eukaryota; kingdom Metazoa; phylum Chordata; class Mammalia; order Artiodactyla; family Bovidae; genus Budorcas; species Budorcas taxicolor. The sequence goes on from NC_068925.1 coordinate 6,965,661, forward strand.
AATCCAAACCACAATGAGCTACCACCTCACACACATCTGTCAGAAGGGCTGTTTTATTTTTTTTTAATTAATTAATTTATTTTAATTGGAGGCTAGTTACTTTACAGTATTGTAGTGGTTTTTGCCATACATTGACATGAATCAGCCATAGGTGTACATGTGTTCCCCATCCTGAACCCCCCTCTCACTTCCCCTCCCCATTACATCCCTCAGGGTAATCCCAGTGCACCAGCGCTGAGCACCCTGTCTCATGCATCAAACCTGGACTGGTGATCTATTTCACATATGATAATGTACATGTTTCCATGCTATTCTCTCAAATCATCCCACTCTCACCTTCTCCCACAGAGTCCAAAAGTCTGTTCTTTACATCTGTGTCTCTTTTGCTGTCTCACATATAGGGTCACTGTTACTATCTCTCTAAATTCCATATATATGTGTTAATATACTATATTGGTGTTTTCCGTTCTGACTTAGTTCACTCTGTATAATAGACTCTAGTTTCATCTGCCTCATTAGAACTGATTCAAATGTGTTCTTTCAAATAGCTGAGTAATATTACAATGTGTATATGTACCACAGCTTTCTTATCCATTCGTCTGCTGATGGACATCTACGTTGCTTCCATGTCCTGGCTATTGTAAACAGTGCTGTGATGAACATTGGGGTACACGTGTCTCTTTCAGTTCTGGTCTCCTCGATGTGTATGCCCAGCCGTGGGATTGCTGGGTCATATGGCAGTTCTATTTTCAGTCTTTTAAGGAATCTCCACATTGTTCTCCATTGTGGCTGTACTAGCTTGCATTCCCACCAACAATGTAAGAGTCCCTAACACTTTTCTCTGCAGTCTCTCCAGCATTTATTGTTTGTAGACTTTTGGACACCAGCCATTCTGACTGGTGTGAGATGGTACCTCACTGTGGTTTTGATTTGCATTTCTCTGATAATGAGTGATATTGAGCATCTTTTCATGTGTTTATTAGCCATCTGTACGTAGAAGGGCTATTTTAGAAAGACAAGAAAGACACATTGGCAAAGATGTGGAGAAAAGGGAACACTTATACACTGTTGGTTGGAATGTAAATTAGTGCAGTCATGGAAAACAGTGTCAAAGTCGCTTGAAAAGTTAAAAATAGAATGACCATATGATTCAGCAATTTTACTTCTGGGTATTTATCCAAATAATATAAAAACCAGATTAATTAGAAAAAGTTATATGTCCCCCAATGTTCAAATTGAAGCATTATTTACAATAGCCAAGATATAGAATCAACCTAAGGGTTCATCCATAGATGAATGGATAGAGAAGATATGATATGTATACATAGAGAATGAAAAGCATGAAAATTTTCCATTCCAGCAATATGAATGGATCTGCAGAGTGTTATACTAAGTGAAGTAAGTCAGACAGAGGAAAACAAAGACCATATGATTTCATGTATATGTAGAATCTAAATAGCAAGACAAATTAACAAACAAAACAAAACAGAAACAGTCTCAAAATGCAGAGAACAAACAAGTTTGTTGCCAGAGAGGAGGGGGTTGGGGGATGGAAGAAATAGTTGAAGGGAATTAAAAGGTACAAACTTCCATCTATAAGATAAATATGTCATGGGGATGAGATAGATATATAGGGAATGTGGTCATTGCTATTAACTGTTATGATGATGTATGTAGCTGGTCTTACTGATTATTTCATCATGTGTAAAATATTAAATCACTATGTTACACATATGAGACTAATAAAATATTATATGTTAACTACAATTCAATTGAAAAAGTCCTTTATAAAAAAGAAGCAGCTTCAAGAACTTGATGTGGGCCTTCCCTGGACCACAGGGAAGTTGGGAGGAGCTAGGTTGGATTCCATAGCAAACAATCCCTAAATTTCAAGGGCTTTACAAGCAAGATTTATTTCTTGCTATCATTGCATACCCATACTGTGTTGGCAGGGGCAGCTCTTTTCTGGGACCCATGCAAAGGAAGCCTATACTGTAAATGGAAGAACAAAACAATTGTGCTGGCCCCTTAAGACTGCAGCTGGCAGAAGCAAGTCACTTTAAGGGACCTTTAAAAGGGAACAAAGAACTATCCCACTCTGTGTCTGAAAGAAGAAGAATCAGAATCATTGGTGAATCACACCTTAGTGGGACTAGAGAAATTTCCAGCAAATCCTATACATCACATATGCTCATTCTTGCTGGGTTTCTTGTTCATGACAATCAAAAGCAATTTCTTTACTGGTCATATGTGAAATAGAAACTATTTCTGCCAAAGTAGATGGAGGTATACAGACGAGGGGAGCAGGAAGATATATGGACCAGAAGATGCAACAGGAAGGGTATGAACTGCTGTTCAGGCTAAGTTTATCTGCAAAAGCAATAAACTAAAGATAATCCAAATGTAAATCAAGAAAGCACTGCTTTCAAAGGTAGTATGCTGCTGCTGCTGCTAAGTCGCTTCAGTCGTGTCCAACTCTGTGCGATCCCACAGATGGCAGCCTACCAGGCTCCCCCATCCCTGGGATTCTCCAGGCAAAAACACTGGAGTGGGTTGCCATTTCCTTCTCCAATGCATGAAAGTGAAAAGTGAAAGTGAAGTCGCTCAGTTGTGTCCGACTCTTAGTGACCCCATGGACTGCAGCCTACCAGGCTCCTCCATCCATGGGATTTTCCAGGCAAGAGTACTGGAGTGGGGTGCCATTGCCTACTCACTCATAAACAATGTAGTTTGTTCATTCACTTATTCATTAAATACTCATAAAATAAAAAGTGAAAGTGAAGTCGCTCTGTCGTGTCAGACTCTTCGCCATCCCATGGACTGTAGTCTACCAGGATCCTCCATCTATGGGATTTTCCAGGCAAGAGTACATGAGTGGGTTGCCATTTCCTTCTCCAGGGGATCTTCCTGGTCCAGGGATCAAATTGGGTCTCCCACATTGTAGGCAGATGCTTTACCATCTGAGCCAGCAGGGAAGTCCATATTCATATTCATTGAGTGCCTGCTATTTGCCAGATACTGTTCTAGGAACTGAGGAATAGAGCAGTGAATGTTTAAAACCATGAAAATTAAATGCAGCTCTGCTGGTTCAGACAGTGAAGAGTCTCCCTGCAATCTAGGAGACCTGGTACGATCCCTGGGTTGGGAAGTTCCCCTGGAGGAGGGAATGGCAGCCCACACTAGTATCTTTGCCTGGAAAATCCCAGGACAAATGAGACTAGTGGGCTACAGTCCACGGGGTAGCAAAGAGTTAGACACGACTGAGCAATTAACACACACATTAAAAAGAATAAGGTGTACTTATATGCACTAATTTGGAAAGATATATAAAATGGAAAAAATGAAAAGAGCAAGTTGCAGGACAGCATGTATCATACAATTCCATTTATATGAGAAATTCTTATATATCTCTCTATATAACAAACATATATGCACAATCTTATAGTGATTATCTCTGGGGTTTGTATTTGGGAGACAGGAAGAGAAAACATTTATTTGACATTTTGTATTTATGTAATGTGAGCATATTTATATATAATATATAACAATAGTCATAATTTTATACTTAATAATAGTAGTAAAAGTATAATTTTCAAGACCAGCAAAAGTTACATTCTGTTGCTAAAGAAAGTAAAGACAGAGAAGGTGGTAACTGAAGCAAGACATCAGGTTAAGGGATAAATTGCCGTGATAGACATAGGTGGAAGTGTAGCCTGAGTTTCTTGGGAAAGCCACAAGGAAAAGGTTCAGAGCTCAGCTGGAGAAAATGACCTCAGGTAGGAGAATGGACATCTCAGTTTTATGCGGGGAAGAAGGAAAGAATGGGTGGGGTTTCTGCTTGAATGAGGCATCCTTTATTATCGCTTCTGTTTTCCCAGTGAAGAAGCAAGCATGCCTCCTCAAAGACAGGGAGGAGTAGGAGGTCTGAATGTCAAGCAAGGTAGAGAAGGATTAAAAATGTTCTAGAAAATGTAAAAACCAGCCTCATGGAATAGAGAATTATCAGGGGGTTAGAGCTGAGGGCCCAGGTGAAATTGGTGTCATAAATTTATAGCAGTACTAGTCTGCTTAATGTTATATTTTTGGTTTTTCCCAGAGCTCTGTTGGCATGAACAGCTGAGCCCTGATTCATTTAAGGTTTGGATTACATTGGATGGGAGTGATGAAAGGACAAAGCGGCAAAGTTTAAGATAGCAATTAAAGATTAATTTGTGTGCCACTGACTCTCAGTCTGAAGAGGGGTTGATGATGTTGGGAGAAAAAGGTCTCAATAGCAGGAGATTATTCAGCATGAACAAACTGGAAAGATGGAAAATTGGGGTCACAGAATGGTGTTATCTGAATTTTTTTGTTCTTTAGGTGAGTTAAAAGGTTCTGGGTGATGACGAAGTCTAGGATGGCCATTGGAGAGGGTGCTGAATGCCACTGACTGAGGAGAATGTTACTGCAGATACAGAGCCTGAGGAATTGAGAGGCCAGGCCGTCACTGGGGTTATTTCCTGACCTTATATCTCCCAACCTGGGAGTCAGGAAAGGCAGCAGAGCTGGAGATAAAGTGATGGCAGGAAAGGTGAGGCGTATTTGATGAGGCATAATTTAAGTATTTTTGAGCCCCCTGGTCACACTGCTACTTTGTGTGTTGTATGCTTAGTGGCTCAGTCATGTCCGACTCCTGTGGCCCCATAGGCTGTAGCCTGCCAGCTCCTCTCTCCATGGGGTTCTCCAGACAAGACTACTGGAGTGGGTTGCTATTTCCTTCTCCAGGGGATCTTCCTGACCCAGAAACTGAACCCGGGTCTCCTGCCTTGCAGGCAGACTCTACCGACTGAGCTACGAGGGACTGCCACTCAAATCACTATGTGGTCTCTAATAATGAAATCCCTGGTCCCCTGATGATCAGTGTTCTCTACCTTAGCTCCTGTCTCCTGGGACATCAAATTCCATCACTGGCCTCACTGATCACTGCTCCACATCCTCCAAAAGGGGAAGGCTCAGATTTTGCGGTAAATCTGTTTCCTTTATCCTGCCATTTACTAGGTCTAGTTTGTGGTCACAGTGTATTCACATGGGCTATCAAGAGAGGTTTAAGCCTACTCCCTCCAGGAGGTAGCAATCCTTGAGGGCCAATCAGTAGAGGTTCTGCTAGAGATGCTTTTCCTCTCTCACAGGTTCTTCTTTTCACAGCTCTCCCAACCCTCCCAGGGCTGCCCTTATTCCAGATTTCAGAATTTGTATGAGAGTTATTTATAGTCATTATAAGCCTTACTAGGCAATTTCTATCTTTTATGAATAGTATGTGTTCTTGGTATGATTAGAAGAGATGGCATTTTGGCATTAGAAGAGATGGCTAGACACCAGAGTGTCTAGCCTGGTGGGGAAGGTGGAAGAAATTAGTGGCCATCTATGTAGGGCTTCCCTGGTGGCTCAGGTGGTTAAGAATCTGCCTGCAATGTGGGAGACCTAGGTTTGATCCCTAGATCAGGAAGATCCCCTGGAGAAGGGAATGGCAACCAACTCTAGTATTCTTGCCTAGGAAAGCCCATGGATGGTGGAGCCTGGTGGGCCACAGTCCATGGGGTCTCAAAGAATTGGACACGACTGAGCGACTAACATGTGGAACCTAATATTCCTACTGCTAAAGATTACAGAACGGTTCTGAACACTATTGGGGGCATGCCTAACCAGGGCATCTTAGCTAATGTTATTATTGCTTTTTTTTCCTGCCAAAGTAAAGAGGATCATTGTAAGCCATATGTAATAACTGCTTGCCTCAACCGTATAGGGATGATCCAAGTGATTAGTGGTCCAAGTGGTCCATTTCCAAAGTGCTGAGTGGGGCCAAGTGTGTCTCTGCTGATGTACCTACAGTTCACCACCTCCAATTCACCACCACTTGAGACGCATGAACCCCGGCCAGAAACGCACACACCGACCACTGCCCCTGTGTCCCAGGAAACTATCACATTGGATTTCACAACAGAACAACTCTCTCTCCAACCTAGAATACCATTTTAATGTACACCATTAAATGCTACCAGAAATGCACCGAGTAGCCTCAGTACTTGGCCGCAATTTGCTTTTAGCTTCGTCATGTGAAAGGCCAAATAGCTGAAAACTCTTGCAATGTAATTTCTGGCATCTGTGAAGGCCATATGTAATTACATCTAATCAAAGCAGCAGTGGTGGTAATATCTAAAAAGACTGTCATTCAGATTTATAGTTACTACCAAATATTCTCTCTTAGGTATAGGTAAATATTCTAGATGTAACTCAGGGTGAAAATTCTTCTTATGTGCTTTACACTAAGATTCTATCATCAGTCAGTTGAAGGAAATATATATATATATATATATATACATATACATATATATAATATACACCATATAGGCATTATCACAAATACACTCTATGATTACTGATTGTTAAAGCTATTAATTATATATTGAATTCTTTAATATTTAAATAAGTAGAGAACTAGTCTGATAGTTAATATATAAATATTGAGAGTATATTATATAGATAACTTTAAGGGAAACAATTTTTCATCCAACAAACATCTCATATATTAAATAATTATATAAAGCAGAATAATAAATTGTATCAAAGTGATTATTTTTTTAAATTAATTAATTAATTAATTTGTCTATTTTTAAAAACTTAAAAATTTTTTTAAAGTATAAATTTATTTATTTTAATTGGAGGCTAATTACTTTACAATATTGTATTGGTTCTGCCACACATCAACATGAATCCACCACAGGCATACACGTGTTCCCCATCCTGAACCCCCCTCCCACCTCCATCCAGGTCGCAGCACTGTTTATAATAGCCAGGACATGGAAGCAACCTAGATGTCCATCAGCAGATGAGTGGATAAGAAAGCTGTGGTACATATACACAATGGAGTATTACTCAGCCATTACAAAGTGATCATTTTTATAAAATTGCTTGATATAGTGGCACCTGTATTAAACAAAGTCACCTTTAAGAGCTGAATTGAATGATTTTACTTCATTTAGGTCACTGCATTTTAAGAGCAAGTCTTATAAGGGACCCATCAAAGCAGAACAGAGGGGATAATGGCAAAACTGGTCACTTCAAATGTGACAAAAAAGAAAACTTCCAAATCATATATAACATTCATGGTATAGCATCATCAATCTGAATATAATCACTTATTATAAGACATATGAAGGGGAGAAGAAATTGTTAAGGAAAAATAAAGTAGCCCCCAAATATCTTGCTCTTCTTCTGATGTCAGTTGAAAGTGAAGACCTATAAAGGATCACAATGAGGCAGTTCAGTAACCATAGGAGCAACTAAGTAGCAGGCAGTGCTGATAAATTCTTATTCCTGCATGAGAATATCAAATTAAAAAAATTGACTAATAAGTATTCATAATACATTTGAAATAATTATTAGATTGATTTGGATAAAAAGTCTAATATTTTTCTGCAGCACCCAAATGCGTTTTGTGATACTGATAGTAAGTATTCATCTCCACTTGTTCAAATATTATTCTTTAATACTTGTCCATTTGACATTAGCACAAATGTATATTTGATGTACCCATAGAGATGCACTTTACAAAGTGGTATACTTCAGGCACTCTATCAGATCTAATCCCTTGAATCTATTTGTCACTTCCACTGTGTAATCATAAGGGATTTGATTTAGGTCATATCTGAATGGTCTAGTGGTTATCCTAACTTTCTTAAATTTAAGTCTGAATTTTACAACAAGAAGGAGTTCATGATCTGAGCCACAGTCAGCTCCCAGTCTTGTTTTTGCTGACTGTATAGAGCTTCTCCATCTTCAGCTGCAAAGAATGTAATCAATCTGATTTTGGTATTGACCATCTGGTGATGTCCACGTATAGAGTCATCTCTTGTGTTTTTGGAAGAGGGTGTTTGCTATGACCAGTGTGTTCTCCTGGCAAAACTGTTAGCCTTTAAACTGCTTCATTTTGTACTCCAAGGAAACTTGCCTGTTACTCCAGGTATCTCTTGACTTCCTACTTTTGCATTACAGTCCCCTGTGATGAAACGGACATCTTTTTTGGGTGTTAGTTCAAGAAGGTCTTGTAGATTTTCATAGAACCATTCAGCTTCAGCTTCTTTGCCATTAGTGGTTGCGGAATAGACTAGGATTACTGTGATACAGAATGGTTTGCCTTGGAAATGAGCAGAGAGATCTTTCTGCCATTTTTGAGACTGCACCCAAGTACCACATTTCAGACTTTCGTTGACTATGAGAGCAACTCCATTTTTTCTAAGGGATTCTTGCCCACAGTAGCAGATCTGAATTAAATTCACCCATTCCAGGCCATTTTAGTTCACTGATTCCTAAAATGTCGATGTTCACTCTTGCCATCTCATGTTTGATCACTTCCAATTTACATTGATTCATGGACCTAAGATTCCAGGTTCCTGTGCAATATTGTTCTTTATAGCATCAGACTTTACTTCCATCACCAGTCACATCTGCAACTGGGCATTGTTTTTGCTTTTGCTCCATATCCTCATTCTTTCCAGAGTTATTTCTGCATTCTTCTCCAGTAGCATATCGGACACTTACTGACCTGTGGAGTTCATCTTTCAGTGTCATATCTTTTTGCCATTTCATACTGTTCATGATCTTCTCAAGGCAAGAATACTGAAGTGGTTTGCATTTCTCCAGTGGACCACATTTTGTCAGAACTCTCCACTATGACCTGTCCATCTTGGGTGGCCCTACAGGGTGTGACTCATAGTTTCATTGAGTTAGACAAGGCTGTGGTCCATGTCACCAGTTTGGTTATTTTTCTGTGATTGTGGTTTTCACTCTGTCTGGCTTCTGATGAATAAGGATAAGAGGCTTATGGAAGCTTCCTGATCGGAGAGACTGACTGTGGGGGAAACTTGGTCTTGTTCTGATGGGTGGTAGGGGGCGGGGAACATTCTCAGTAAATCTTTAGTCCAATATTCTGTTGAAGGGTGGGGCCGTGTTCCCTCCCTATTGTTTAGCCTGAGGCCAAACTATGGTAGGGATAAAGAAGGTAATGGCAACCTCTTCAAAAGGACTTGTGCACCCACTGTTGGATTCAGTCCTTCTGACCCTGCAGCAGGTCACTGTAGATCCAAAAGCAGAGGAACCACAGATCAAATTGCTACCTGTTGGATCACAGAAAAAGCAAGAGAGTTCCAGGAAAACATCTACTTTTGCTGTATTGACTATGACAAAGACTTTGACTGTGTGGATCATGACAAACTGTGGAAAATTCTTCAAGAGATGGGAGTGCCAGGCCACCTTACCTGCCTCCTGAGAAATCTGTATTCAGGCCAAGAAGCAACAGTTAGAACTAGACATGGAACAACAGACTGGTTCTAAATTGGGAAACGAGTACGTCAAGGCTGTATAATGTTAACCTGTTTATTTAACTTATATGCAGAGTACATCATGCAAAATGCTGGACTGGATGAAGCAAAAGCTGGAATCAAGATTGCAGGGAGAAATATCAATAATCTCAGATACACAGATGACACCTCCCTTATGGTAGAAAGTGAAGAACTAAAGAGTCTCTTGATGAAAGTGAAAGAGGAGAATGAAAAAGCTGGCTTAAAACTCAACATTCAGAAAACGAAGATCATGGCGTCTGGTCCCATCACTTCATGGCAAACAGATGGGGGAACAATGGAAACAGTGACAGACTTTATTTTGGGGGACTCCAAAATATCTGTGACTAGATGTGACTGCAGCCATGAAATTAAAAGATGCTTGTTCCTTGGAAAAAAAGCTGTGACCAACCTAGACTGCCTATTAAGAAGCAGAGACATTACTTTGCTGACAAAGGTCCATCTAGTCAAAGCTATCGTTTTTCCAGTAGTCATGTATGGATATGAGAATTGGATCATAGAGAAAGCTGAGCCTCAAAGAACTATTGCTTTTGAACTGTGGTGTTGGAGAAGACTCTTGAGAGTCCTTGGAATGCAAGGAAATCAAACCAGTCAATGCTAAAGGAAATCAATCCTGAATATTCAAAGAAGGACTGATTCTAAAGCTGAAGCTCCAATATTTTGGCCACCTGATGCATAGAACTGATTCATTGGAAAAGACCCTGATGCTGGGAAAAATTGAAGGTAGGAGAAGGGGACTGAGGATGAGATGGTTGGCTGGCACCACCGACTGGATGAACATGAGTTTGAACAATCTCCGGGAGTTGGTGATGAACAGGGGAGACTGGCATGCTGCAGTCCATGGGGTTGCAAAGATTCGGATATATCTGAGTTATTGAACTGAACTGGATTGAACTTGTGCATATGCAGAATGTCACTGCGGTGAGTCAAAAATAACTTTCAATTACTTCTGTTCTTGCAGCACCTAAAGGTTTGGGCTGGGGCCAAGGTGAGGCAAATGAAGCACCCACCTTTGGCATAAAACTTAAGGCAGCATCAACAACTTGATAATCAAGACAAGTAACATTATAGTGCAATGTTTTAAAAATAAACATTATTGCATAAAGCCTTGTGGTGAACAGCTCTGTAGAAAAATACAAATTAGTCTCACTCCTGCTCTAGTATATGACATTGTTGCATTATTATGACTAATAGCAAGTATATATTTTGATCTTTGGCTACAGTTCTTGGGTCACAACTTCTCAAACCTTTGGAATTACCTTAGCGATAAGAGCAATGGGAGAATCTTTTGCTATAATATTTGGTCTGTTGCCCTTAGTTCCTGAAATGGCCACTGAGCCATAAAGGTGAAATTGTTGTTATTATTCATAACAAGCCCCTTTTTGGTCACACCTGAGTTTATTTTAGTGAAGTTGTTATGGGAAACGTTGACTGAAAGTGCCCACCCTGGCCAGCGCCATAGTGAACATTGGCATGCATTATTTTAGGACAGGAGTTACTATTAAGGAACACGGAACCAAAAAGATGCCACCAATCAGAAGAGTTTGGGAAGGGTCAAAAGCAGATCCCACCTGTCCTACCAGCCTACCAGAATTGTCCTCGTTGGAATCCATCTTGGCCGAACAATGTGTGTACCATCAGGAAGGACACTGAGTCAGAATGATTGGCCAGAGACAAACTGGGAAACTAATCCCATCACCATAAAAATCTGAGACTGAACCACGTGGCAGAGCAGTCCTCCTGGCTTCCCTTACCCTCCTGCTCTCTGCCCAGGTTCCCCTTCCCAATAAATCTCTTGCTTGTCAACTCTGGTGGGGACTCTTTGCTGTGATTGACATCCTGACCACTTGGGGTACTCAGGAACCAGCTTTCCCATTGATGAACCAAACCCCGTGGCCACAATTGGGACTCCTGAAATGGACTGACCAGAATGCCCCTACTGGGCAAGGAACAAGAGACTTTATTTGACCTCTCTCTCCTTCCCTCTCTGATTCTTCTTCTTAACCCCTCCTATCCTACAGCTTTTTCTTGTCCCCTGGTTTTGGACTCAGGAACCTGGTTAAAGAGTCTCAGCCTGAGCTGAGGGTTTGAGGCAGATCACCTCTGGTGTTGACAGAGCTCAAATTCTGGTTCTGGTCTGTTCTGGACACTAGTAGGGGTGAGTTCCAGTCCCTCCTTCCTGGAAGCCCAGGGAAAAGTCCCGTAACATCTGGGCATCTGCACATGGCAACAGACATGTGTAAGTCCACCCCGTATGCCTCTCTTCCCACCTCCTTCCTCCTGTTTTTTCAACCTGGCCTCCTTTGCTCCATTTGCAATCACTGAAGTCCTGAGATATTTCCATTTACTCTGTAAATACAGAATCTGAAGTTCTGTGGCTCCATAGGAAGATTTCTGAGAGACTGTAATCTTGCATTTAAGGGAGTATCTGATTAGGACTGCTGGGCCTGTGTGTGTGTTTTATACTTTGTGTTCTCTGTGGTGATTTGAGATGGCTATTCTGTCTTGTGAAATGGGATAACATTGTGTGGTCACCTTTTTGTTTAAATCTCAGAGAAAGTTGATTTAGGTAAAAGTCTTAAAAACTGGTTCCCCAAATGGTTCTTGCTATATATACAGTTAGTAAAAGCAAGCTTGATCTTATAAACTAGTGAATTTTATACTGTGATATCTGATTCATGACTAAGTTTCAAAAATGAAGCTAGATCTCTCATTGTATCTATCTGGACATATGTATGTCTCAGTACGTGACTTCATCCTTGGATAATATTGTTGAGGTTAAGTTGTAAATGAGCTCTATTTAATTTGTTTAAAGAAATGTAAGCACTTACAAATCAAACAATTCTAAATACAAGAGAAATTAAATGAATTTTAGACTCATATGAACTGGGAAATATTCAGTATTAAGTTAATCTGGTATTAATGTTTATTTGCTGATCTAACTAACATAGACATCACTTTAGAACTATGAGAATTAAATGTAATACTTCTGTTGTACCTAAGTTTGTTGCTGTTGTTCAGTTGCTAAGTCACGTCCAACTCTTAGCAACCCTATGGAATGCAGCATGACAGGTTTTCCTGTCCTTCACTGTCTCCTGGAGTTTGTTCAAATTCATGTCCATTGAGTCGATGATGCCATCCAACCATCTCATCCTCTGCTGCCTCCTTCTTCTCCTGCCCTCAATCTTTTGTAACATCAGAGTCTTTTCCCATGAGTCTGCTCTTCATGTCACTTGGCCAAAGTATTGTAACTTCAGCTTCAGCATCAGTCCTTCCAAGAAATATTAAGGACTGATTTCCTTTAGGATTGAGTGGATTGACCTGCTTGCAGTCCAAGGGTCTCTCAAGAGTCTTCTCCAGCACCACAGTTTGAAAACATCTGTTCTCTAGTGCTCAGTTCAGTTCAGTTCAGTTGCTCAGCCGTGTCCAACTCTTTGCAACCCCATGAATCGCAGCACACTAGGCCTCCCTGTCCATCACCAACTCCCTGAGCTTACTCAAACTATTGTCCATTGAGTCGGTGATGCCATCCAGTCATCTCATCCTCAGTCATCCCCTTCTCCTCCTGCCCCTAATCCCTCCCAGCATCAGGGTCTTTTCCAATGAGTCAGCTCCTCGCATCAGGTGGCTAAAGTATTGGGGTTTCAGCTTCAACATCAGTCCTCCAAGTGAACACCCAGGACTAATCACCTTTATGATGGACTAGCTGGATCTCCTTGCAGTCCATGGGACTCTCAAGAGTCTTCTCCAACACCACAGTTCAAAAGCATCAATTCTTTAGCACTCAGCTTTCTTCAAAGTCCAACTCTCACATCCATACATGACCACTGGAAAAACCATAACCTTGACTAGATGGACCTTTGTTGGCAAAGTAATGTCTCTCCTTTTTAATATGCTACCTAGCTTGGTCATAACTTTCTTTTCAAGGAGTAAGCATCTTTTAATTTCATGGCTGCAATCACCATCTGCAGTGATTTTGAAGCCCCCCAAAATAAAGTCTGACACTGTTTCCACTCTTTCCCAATCTATTTCCCATGAAGTGATGGGACCGGATGCCATGATCTTCGTTTTCTGAATGTTGAGTTTTAAGCCAACTTTTTCACTCTCCTCTTTCACTTTCATCAAGAGGATCTTTAAGTTCTTATTCACTTTCTGCCATAAGGGTGCTGTCCTCTGCATATCTGAGGTTATTGAGATTTCTCCCAGCAATCTTGATTCCAGCTTGTGCTTCCTCTAGCCCAGAGTTTCTCATGATGTACTCTGCATATAAGTTAAATAAGCACGGTGACAAATTACAGCCTTGAAGTACTCCTTTTCCTATTTGGAGCCAGTCTGTTTTTCCATGTTCAGTTCTAACTGTTGCTTTCTGACCTCCATATAGGTTTCTCAAGAGGCAGGTCAGGTGGTCTGGTATTCCCATCTCTTGAAGAATTTTCCACAGTTTATTGTGATCCACACAGTCAGAGGCTTTGGCATAGTCAATAAAGCAGAAATAGATGTTTTTATGGAACTCTTTTGCTTTTTCAATGATCCAGCGTTTGTTGGCAATTTGATCTCTGCTTCCTCTGCCTTTTCTAAAACCGACTTGAACTTCTGGAAGTTCACAGTTCACGAATTGCTGAAGCCTGGCTTGGAGAATTTTGAGCATTACTTTACTAGCATGTGAGATGAATGCAATTGTGTGGTAGTCCAAGCATTTTTTGGCATTGCCTTTCCTTGGGATTGGAATGAAAACGGACCTTTTCCAGTCCTGTGGCCACTGCAGAGTTTTCCAAATTTGCTGGCATATTGAGTGCAGCACTTTCACAGTGTCATCTTTCAGGATTTGAAATAGCTCAACTGGAATTCCATCACTTCCACTAGCTTTGTTCATAGTGATGCTTTCTAAGGCCCACTTGACTTCACATTCCAGGATGTCTGGCTCTAGGTGATTGATCACACCATCGTGATTATCTTGGTCGTGAAGATCTTTTTTGTACAGTTCTTCTGTGTATTCTTGCCACCTCTTAATATCTTCTGCTTCTGTTAGGTCTATACCATTTCTGTCCTTTGTTGAGCCCATTGTTGCATGAAATATTCCCTTGGTATCTCTAATTTTCTTGAAGAGATCTCTAGTCTTTCCCATTCTGTTGTTTTCCTCCATTTCTTTGCATTGATTGCCGAGGAAGGCTTTTTTATCTCTTCTTGCTATTCTTTAGAACTCTGCATTCAGATGCTTGTATCTTTCCTTTTGTTCTTTGCTTTTCACTTCTCTTCTTTTCACAGCTCTTTGTAAGGCCTCCTCCTCTTTGTAAGGCCTCATTTTGCTTCTTTGCATTGCTTTTCATTGGGGATGGTCTTGATTCCTGTCTCCTGTACAGTGTCACGAACCTCCATTCATAGTTCATCAGGTATTGTGTCTATCAGATCTAGCCCTTCTTTATAGTTCAACTCTCAGGAAAACCATAGCTTTGACTATACAGACATTTCTTGGCAAAGTGAAACCTTTGCTTTTTAATACGCTGTCTAGGTTGGTAATAGCTTTCCTTTCAAGGAAACAAGCATCTTTTAATTTCAAAATCTGCAGTGATTTTGAAGCCCAAGAAAATCTGTCACTGTTTCTACATTTTCCCCTTCTATTTGCCATGAAGTGATTGGACCAGATACACTATCTTTGGTTTTTTCTTGTTGAATTTTAAGCCAGCTTTTTACTCTCCTCTTTCCCTCTCACCAAGAGGCTTAGTTCCTCTTCAATTCCTACCATTAGAGTGTTATCATCTGCATACCCGAGGTTGCTGCCATTTCTCCCAGTAAACATGGACATCACCAGATGGTAGACACTGAAATCAGATTGAATATATTCTTTGCAGGCAAAAATGGAGAAGCTCTATACAGTCAGCAGAAACAAGACCAGGATCTCACTGTGGCTCAGATCATGAATTCCTTATTGCCAAATTCACACTGAAATGGAAGAAAGTGGAGAAAACCACTAGACCATTCAGGTATAACCTAAATCAAATCCTATATGACTATATAGAGGAAATGAGAAATAGATTCAAGGGACTAGATCTGATAAACTGCCAGATGAACTATGAACGGAGGTTTATGCCATCGTACAGGACAGGAATCAAGACAATCCCCAAGAAAAAGAAATGCAAAATAGCAAAATGCCTGACTGAGGAGGCCTTACAAATAGCTGTAAAATGATGGGAAGTGAAAAGCAAAAGAGAAAAGAAAATGTATATCCATTTGAATGCAGAGTTCCAAAGAATAGCAAGGAGAGATAAAAAAGCCTTCCTCAGCAATCAATGGAAAGAAATAGAGGAAAACAGTAGAATGGGAAAGACTAGAGATCACTTCAAGAAAATTAGAGATACCAAGGGAATATTTCATGCAACAATGGGCTCAGTAAAGAACAGAAACAGTAGGGACCTAACAGAAGCAGAAGATATTAAGAAGAGATGGCAAGAAGACACAGGAGTACAAAAAAGATCTTCACGACCAAGATAATCATGATGCTGTGATCACTCACCTAGAGCCAGACATCCTGGAATGTGAAGTCAAGTGGGCCTTAGAAAGCATCACTACGAACAAGGCTAGTGGAAGTGATGGAATTCCTGTTGAGCTCTTTCAAAACCTGAAAGATGATGCTGTGAAAGTGCTGCACTCAATATGCCAGCAAATTTGGAAAACTCTGCAGTGGCCACAGGACTGGAAAAGGTCAGTTTTCATTCCCATCCCAAAGAAAGGCAATGCCAAAGAATGCTCAAACTACCACACAATTGCACTCATCTCACATGCTAGTAAAGTAATGCTCAAAATTCTCCAAGCCAGGCTTCAGCAATTCGTGGACTGTGCAATTCCAGATATTCAAGTCGGTTTTAGAAAAGGCAGAGGAAGCAGAGATCAAATTGCCAACAAACGCTGGATCATTGAAAAAGCAAGAGAGTTCCAGAAAAACATCTATTTCTGCTTTATTGACTATGCCAAAGCCTTTGACTGTGTGGATCACAATAAACTGTGGAAAATTCTTCAAGAGATGGGAATACCAGACCACCTGACCTGCCTCTTGAGAAACCTATATGGAGGTCAGAAAGCAACAGTTAGAACTGAACATGGAACAACAGACTGGCTCCAAATAGGAAAAGGAGTATGTCGAGGCTGTATATTATCCTGTTTATTTAACTTATATGCAGAGTACATCATGAGAAACATCTGGCTGGAAGAAGCACAAGCTGGAATTAAGATTGCCGGGAGAAATATCAATAACCTCAGATATGCAGATGACACCACCCTTATGGCAGAAAGTGAATAAGAACTTAAAGAACCTCTTGATGAAAGTGAAAGAGGGGAGTGAAAAAGTTGGCTTAAAGCTCAACATTCAGAAAACTAAGACCATGTCATCTGGTCCCATCACTACATGGCAGATAGATGGGGAAAAAGTGGAAACAGTGGCCGACTTTATTTTTCTGGGCTCCAAAATCACTGCAGATGGTGACTACAGCCATGAAATTAAAAGAAGACGCTTACTCCTTGGAAGGAAAGTTATGAGCAAACTAGATAGCATATTAAAAAGCAAAGACATTACTTTGCCCACAAAGGTCTGTCTAGTTAAGGCTATGCTTTTTCCAGTGGTCATGTATGGATGTGAGCGCTGGACTGTGAAGAAATCTGAGCACCAAAGAATTGATGTTTTTCAACTGTGGTGTTGGAGAAGACTCTTGAGAGTCCCTTGGACTGCAAGGAGATCCAACCAGTCCATCCTAAAGGAAATCAGTCCTGGGTGTTCATTGGAAGGACTGATGTTGAAGCTGAAACCCCAATACTTTAGTCACCTGATGCGAAGAGCTGACTCATTTGAAAAGACCCTGATGCTGGGAAGCATTGAGGGAAGGAGGAGTAGGGGACCACAGAGGATGAGATGGATGATTGGATGGCATCATTGACTCAATGGACATGGATTCGTGTGGACTCCGGCAGTTGGTGATGGACAGGGAGGCCTGGCATGCTGCAGTTCATGGGATCTCAAAGAGTCAGACATGACTGAGCAAATGAACTGAACTGAATCTTGATTCCAGCTTGTGATTCATCCAGCACAACATTTAACATTATATACTCTGCATATCAGTTACATAAGCAAGGTAACAATGTGCAGCCTTGTTGTACTCCTTTCCCAACTTTGAACCAGTCAGTTGTTCCATCTCTAGTTCTAACTGTTGCTTCTTGACCTGCACATAGGTTTCTCAGGAGACAGGTAAAAAGTGATTGTGTAATCCCATCTCTTGAAGAATTTTCTGCAGTTTGTTGTGATCCACACAGCCAAAAGCTTTAGCATAGTCAATGAAGCAAAAGTAGTTTTTCTGAAATTCTCTTGCTTTTTCTGTGAGCCAATGGATTTTGGCAATTTGATCTCTGTTTCTTCTGCTTTTTTTTAAATCCAGCTTATACATCTGAAAGCTCTTGCTTCACACACTGTTGAAGCCTAGCTTGAAGGATTTTGAGCAAAACTTTACTAGCATGTGAAATGAGTGCAAGTGTACAGTAGTTTGAGAATTCTTTGGCATTTCCCTTCTTTGGAATAGGAATGAAAACTGACTTATTCAGTCCTGGGACCACTGCTGAGTTTTCCAAATTTGCTGACATACTGACTGTAGTATTTTAAGAGCATCATCTTTTAGGATTTGAAATCATTCAGCTGGAATTCCATCATCTCCTCTCACTTTGTTCATAGTGATGATTCCTAAGGCCCACTTGACTGCACACTCCAAGGTGTCTGGCTCTAGGTGACTGACCACACCATTGTGGTCATTCTGGTCATTAAAACCTTTTGTATAGTTCTTCTATATATTCCTGCCACCTCTTTTTAATCTCTTCTGCTTCTTTTAGGTCCTTACCATTTCTGTCCTTTATCGTGCCCATCCTTGCATGAAATATCCCTTGATATTGCCACTTCTCTTGAAGAGATTTCTAGTCTTTCTGGTTCTATTGTTTTCTTCTACTTCTTTGCACTGTTCATTGAAGAAGGCTGTCTTATCTCTCCTTGCTATTCTCTGGAACTCTGCATTCAGTTAGGTATATCTTTCTTTTTCTCTTTTGTGTTTTGGTTCTCTTCTTTTCTCAGCTATTGGTAAGGCCTACTCAGAAAACCACTTTGTCTTCTTGTGTTTCTTTTTCTTTGGGATGGTTTTCGTCACTCTCTCCTGTAAATGTTATGAACCTCTGTCCGTAGTTCTCTAGGCACTCTGTCTATCGTATCTGATCCTTTGAATCTATTCTTCACTTCCACTGTGTAATCACAAGGGATTTGATTTAGGTTATACCTGAATGGCCTAGTGGTTTTCCCTACTTTCTTCAATTTAAGTGCCTGAATTTTATGATCATAAGCTGATGGTCCAAGCCACAGTCAGTTCCAGGTCTTGTTTTAGCTGATTGTATAAAGCTTCTCCATCTTTAGTTGCAAAGAATATAACCAATCTGATTTTTATATTGAGCATCTGGTGATATCCATGTGTAGAGTTGTCTTTTGTGTTGGAAAGGGTGTTTGCTATGGCCAATGGATTCTCTTGACAAAACTTTGTAAGCTTTGCCCTACTTCATTTTGTACTCCAAGGCCAAGCTTGCCTGTTATTTCAGGTATCTTTTGAGTTTCTACTTTTACACTCCAATTCCCTATGATGAAAAGGATGTCTTTTTTTTTTTTTTTGATGTTAGTTCTAGAACGTCTCATAGGTCTTCATAGAACTGGTCAAGTTCAGTTTCTTCAGCATCAGTGGTTAGGACATGGACTTGGATAAATGTCAACAAGAAAAGGAACTCAATTAGGGGGGCACTTAAGAAAACTAAGATATGTGTTTTCAATAAAAGAAGATGTAAAGAATGTAAAAGTATTGAAAAGAGTTATGCCTGATTAGGATTTTTTATGATTGGATTGAACTTAGTTGAGTAAATGGATTTTGTTAGGAATGGGCTGGAATAAAACAGGATTTGATTTCTCCCTCTAAAGTATTCTTACAATGCTGCTTTTGACAACAGGTTGAGTATTCCTCTGCCTTTAAATGATTTGCATTTGCTTTTAAGGTCTCACATTACATTGGTTAAGGAATAAGTTTTGTCTTACCATGACTGAAGATCTTATTCGACCAAGTGTTTTAAAACTTTTTGACAGACTTCCAAAATATCAAATTTTTGATTTCCAGCTAAGTCTGGGATACTTTAGAGGTATCTTAAAGAGAAATACTTGACTTGAATTATTTGGTATGTTAAGTTAAATGTAATTATTTGTAATTCTTGTTGCTGTAACCAAGTTCTGATTACACTATAATCAAGTGTTTAACCATGTCTTTTCAGTCTTTTGTCATTTATAGACACTTTTGTACTTTGGTGCTGTTCCCAGTAAGTGCTTCATCATCAAGCAGATTCATAGAAAGGCTGTGGAAGCAGTCACAACAGTTCCACATCAAGATGATGTCTATGTGGGGATTCTAGCCCATACAGATTAAAACAGGGAGCTATCCTGCCTCCGAGGGCCCCTAGGAGGAGAGGGGGCAGGGTACAACCTTTAAAAGAATGATGTAGACATAGGATATTATAAAAACTGGTTAGAATCAACTGGGAACAAGATGACAGTTGACTTTCACTAGACTTTGAGCCTCAGTATATACTCATTGTAACATATCAGCAAACTAAGTGACATGTCCACTAGTCCTGGCTAAGTGAATAACCATTGTTTCACAGTGATCTGTGACCCTATCTGACTGAGTGTTCTAAACTCTTTTGTTATTTTCCTGACAAAACTTCCCAAATCAAATTGTAATGAAGTTTCTTTGATCTTTAGTTAACTTTGGGATTCTACAAAGGTTCCTAAAATATTCCAAAAAGAGATATTGAACTATTAATATTAATTAGGTTTATTTGGTACTTTAAACTACATAGGAAGCATTGTCAAATGAGTAATAAATCCTGATTATATTGTACGGTAAATGATACTAATATAGATATTCTACTGGTTATATCGGTCAGTTGGCTCAGTCGCTCAGTTGTGTCCAACTCTTTGAGACCCCATGGACTGCAGCACATCAGGCCTCCCTGTCCATCACCAACTCCCGGAGTTTACTCAAACTCATGTCCATTCAGTCAGTGATGCCATCCAATCATCTCATCCTCTGTGGTCCCCTTCTCCTCCTGCCCTCAATCTTTCCCAGCATCAGGGTCTTTTCAAATGAGTCAGCTCTTCGCATCAGGTGGCCAAATTATTGAAGTTTCAGCTTTAACATCAGTCCTTCCAATGAACACCCAGTACTGATTTCCTTTAGGATGGACTGGTTGGATCTCCTTGCAGTCCAAGGGACTCTCAAGAGTCTTCTCCAACATCACAGTTCAAAAGCATCAATTCTCCGGTGCTCAGCTTTCTTTATAGTCCAACTCTCACATAGCCCAACTCTCACTGGTTATATAGAATTCTTAAACATGTAATATGTCCTGGTAAATTGTTATCAATCATAATTCTAGTTATTATATGAAAGTATTGCGTGTCACAGCAGTAACCAAGTTATTTCATCAGTTGCATTGTAATCAGATTTAAATATGCCTGCATAAGTTTTTGTCATTAAACACAGCTATGGTTTTATTCTGTTGCCTTTGCAAAAATGATTCCTCTTTAAGAATGGTTATAGAAGGAAATTTTGGATAAATACACATTTCTTACTTTCAGACTACAGTGCTAAACTGGATTAGATGCCCCATGACTGGTGACCAAGGAAGTATACATACTGGAAAAGATTTAAAGGACTATCTCCAACCTGCAGGGGAGGACCCTTATCAGGTATTCTTAACTATCTCATGCACAGTAAAACTGAAGGAAATTGACTCTTGAATTAATTTCCACTCACTGGAAGGGGTGGAAGGGCCCCTGCACTGGCCTGGCCCATAGAGAGGGTGGCCGGTCTCACATTTACTTTAAAATGACTCTCAAACAGAGGAGAAACTACATTCACACCAGGATGAGAAAAAGACGACAGCAGAAGTAGACAGCTTGCTCAAGATCCTCAACGTGACCTGTATGATCATTTATAATGTTTTCTTGTCTTCTTGGACTTTTGCATATGAATCAAATGTTATTCCATCATAGGCATGATTCTATGCTAGTTTTAGAAATCAACTGAATTGTTGGGTTTGTGGCCAATTACCTGTGTCTAGCACTTGGTTACCTTTGTGAATTTCTGTACTCCAAGGCTGGCCCTGAGGAAATTTACTTTAAAAGGAAAATTATCACCACGATCAGGTCACTATTGATATTACTAGGTGAAATGCTCTCACCTGGTCAATTAAAAACATTTACTTTGACCCTGGCCATAAATATTATTACTCAAGCTCAATCAGCAACAAGCAAAGTTTCAGCTAATGAAACCTCCCACAATTATGGGATGGATTTATGTGGCTAACACCAGACTGCACAATTTAAGTTTAAAGTCTCCTGTATGTTGTGAACAATTAATTCATACTAAGGATAATCAGTCTAGTAAAGCTAGGAAAATTATGTGTGCCTTATGGACAATGCCAATATATACATAATTTCCCTAAAAGGTAAGGACTGGTACAGAATAGACTAAGTCAGATGACCTAGGATATTACTGGGCTGCACCTAATGGAAGTTCTTGGCTTACTTCTTACTTATGACTTTGCTAACATTACTAGTTATATTATTTGTATTTCATCCATTTTACAAAATTACTGTTTCATTACCAAATGTGTGACTCAGCCTCTGATATGAGATCCATGATTGCGACAGTATGACTCTAGATACAGGAAGAAGTAACAAGCGGGAATGTTCTCCTGGGCCATAAGAGGCTAATATAGACACGTGGTTCAGAGAATTTTGGATGCTGTTCTTTTGGCCTAACCCAGTAACAGCACACTGAGTAGCCTATCAGTGAAATCTTTGCCAGACCTGGGAATGAGCATTCCCAGCACCATGGGACAAGATGGTCATGAAATGTGCCCGCCTCAAGCCACGGTAAAGTTTGTGACCATAAAGGGCCCTGCCAACTGGAAACTGCACTTGCCATCTAGCTTTAAAAGGTTAAATCATGGCCACTGCAGCTGCTGATCTTCAACACCCCTGAAAGGAGTTCAGGGTGGAGATCAGGAAGGAGCACTCTGTGTTCTGGAAAAAACTGGCCGAACAGGCCTTCACATACTTAGAAATTTTCAGGAGAAGATTTTTATGAGTCCCAATTCTTGCATCTTCTCATTCCTAGAGAAATGCTAACACCATTAACAGCGACATCTGCTTTGGCTATTAAAGAGACTATTACAATTAAAAGTCAAAATGGAGCAACTATGGCTCAGACACCCAAGGAAATAACTAGGTGATATTATGGGTATAATTCAGGCAAGTTCTTTACAGGAACTTAAGTTTTCAGAGCTATGTCAGCAGATGTCACTGGTCATTCTCAAAACAATATCTGCTGGCAGCTAGTAACTGCAACCTTACTTTTTAAAGTTCTCCTCTTGTAACTATTACATTTCTAAACAAAGAAATTGCTTTAGGCCATACATTAACAAAATACAGAGACATGTATTGGCACACCACTCCAGTACTTTCGCCTGGAAAATCCCATGGAGGGAGGAGCCTGGTAGGCTGCAGTCCATGGGGTCGCAAAGAGTCGGACACGACTGAGCGACTTCACTTTCACTTTTCACTTTCATGCATTGGAGAAGGAAATGGCAACCCACTCCAGTGTTCTTGCCTGGAGAATCCCAGGGACGGGGAAGCCTGGTGGGCTGCCATCTATGGGGTCGCACAGAGTCGGACACGACTGAAGCGACTTAGCAGCAGCAGCACTTGTTATCTATATGTTAATATTACATTCAGAGTTAAAACCTACTTACATAAAACTAGTAAAAGCTTACTTGGCTACAAGTCTTCCCCAAGTGCCTGACCCAAGCTGGGCTTTAGGCTTATTCTTTTGAAAAGAAATGAGATTTATTTTGTCTATTAAAAGTCCAGTTATCACTCCTCCAGTTCAGTTCAGTTCAGTTCAGTCACTCAGTTGTGTCCGACTCTTTGCGACCCCATGAATCGCAGCACGCCAGCTCCAAAAAAAAAAAAAGAAAAATCACTCCTCCAACTACTTCTAATTGGGTCTGTTACCTAAATGTCAGATCATGGGATTGAAATTTTAATCATACAAGACTCAGACTCAGGACTTAAAGCTCAAGTACTTCCAGTTCAATGTCTATTCTCCAACTGAGGCAGCACTGTGCCCCATTTTGATGGGAAGCTGTTGCCCAGTTCCCTGAATTAGAACTGAGCAGGACTCCGGGGCTCTGGTGTACAGATCCTTTCTGTATCCTCCATTTCTTGTTTGTAGAATATAGGCTTCATTCACTCCTTGACTTTTTCTGAGTTCCAAAGGGCAGTCTCAAAGAGTTGCTCATCAGGAAAGGGAGGGGTGCAGAAACAGAGGAGGAGCAGTCAAATGGTGGTACAGACTTGGGGCAGGGTCCTGGTTCCTACTCAAGGAATATGCCTATGATTATCTTTGAGTCCTTCTGTAGAACTGGGCCCCCTCTCAGGTGGAAGATGGTGACTTCAGACTGACTTCAAGATTCCTGTAGCACTGCTCTGTTACCTCACCACCCACCAATCAGAAGAAAGTCACAAATCTTGCAGCTCTTATCCCAAATCTTGCCTTCCTTTTCTGGGCTCCTGTTAGCTTTTCTGTTTGGCTCCTGTCTGTTTCATCTTCAACTGAATCCAACAGTTTCAAGCTAAATTGCTGTTACCAAGAGAGTGAATGCTGGTTTCAGGCACAGAATATCTTGATTTAGATCAGATAGAGAGAGACTTTGGCTCTACTAGGCAGGACTACAGCCAGTTTCAGCTGGAAGTAGTAGTAGAAAAAACAAACTGCCACCCTAAATCCCAACAGATATCTTGAATATGAAGTCTCTCACTGGGGAGTTGTTAGGGGAAACACTGAAACCACCCACACAGGCCAGTTAACATAGTAACCATTTATGTGAATTATTTTATGACAAAAGGTCCAAGTAAGGCACACAAAACTAACAAGCTACCACCAACCAGAAGAATTCAGGAAAGGTCAAAAGGAGACACCACATGTCCTACTGATCTCCCAGTATCTATCCTCTTTTGTGGAATTCATCTTGGCTGAACAATCTGTGCGCCACCAGAAAGGACCCTGAGTCAGAATAATTGGCCATAGACAACCTGGGTATGATAATCTTATTACCATAAAACCTGAGGGCAGGCAACAGAGCAACAGAGCAGGCTTCCTGGGGGCTCTTTCCCTCCAGTTCTCCACCCAGGTGCCCCTTCGAAATAAAGTCTCTTGCTTTATCAGCATGTGTGTCTCCTTGGACAATTTGTTTCCAATTGTTAGACAAGAGCCCCCTTTGAGGCCCTGGAAGAGTCTCCCTTCCTGCAACAAAGTGACTTTTGGAAAGTCTCTAAAGATAGGGGCTGGTTGCCAGGGGAACCAAACACGTGATTATAGAGTTTGAACTTTTAGCCCCATCCCCCCAACCTCAGGGGAGGGGAGGGAAGGGAGGCTGGAGATTAAGTTTAGTTACAATGACCAGTCATTTGATCAATCATGCCTATGTAGTAAAGCCACCATAAAAACCCCAAAAGGACAGATGGGGTTCAGAGAGCTTATGTGTTGGTGAATACACACAGATTCAGTGAGAGGCACTGAAGCACTCTCTCCCTTCGCATGTACACTGCACTGTGTAACTTTTCCATCTGGCTGTTTCTGAATTATATCCTTTTTCTAATAAACCAGGAATATAGTAAGTAAAAGGTTTTCCTGAGTTCTATGAGCTACTCTAACAAATAAATTGAACTTGAGGAGGGGATCATGGGGACCTCAGATTTATGGCCAGTTGTTCTGAAGCACTGGATCTGTGATTGATGTCGAAAGGTGATGAGAGAGTTAAAGCTTAGAGCCCTTTAAGGAGGAGGTGCACGTTCCTGCTCATGCTTTCCTTAGGCCTTGTGCAACAAGGTATCTTGCCTGAGAACTGGCTTTTCTTTCGTAGCTAAGGATCTTTAGAAGCAAAGAATTGGACACGACTGAGTGACTGAACTGAAGTGAACTGATCACACAGCACAATGTCTTAGTCTTGGAAATGCTTTTCTTAGACTCTATTTTAATAATTATAATTGTAACAAATCTTGCCTGGGAATCTCTTCCTCCAGACTTGTACCCCTGATTTCACAGCAACAGTATATCTCTCCCAGAGACGTTTCCCAGAACCAGTTCTCCCTGGCTGATCTTGTGCTGAAGTTATCTCAAGATGTATGCCTTGGGAAAGGGTCTGATGAAACTTGTACAGCCTTGACATATTCCTTTTATCTATTTTCAGCAGCCAGTTGAAAAGTGTATGATGCCCTGCTTAAACTAGTGAGGCTGGGTCCGCTTCCAGTGCCTTTTGCTGGTGGCTTTCTCTATCTTTTTACTCTAATAAAACTTTGTTACACAAAGCTCTGAGCAACTGAGACTTGTGTCTTTTGAGTCCCAGAGTGAAATTTTCTCCTTCAGAGACCATGAATGGATACTGGTACCATTCACAGTATGCTATCACTATCAGTGGGAAGGAGCCTAGTAGGATTGAGTCCTTAATCTAAGAGGTCTGATACAATTGACAGGTAGATAAGAGTCAGAATTGAGTTGAGTTGCAGGATATCCAGTTGGTGTTGAGAACTGCATGATGTGTAGAAGTTTCAGCAGTGAATTAGCATTGTAGTGAAGTACTGGGAGTAGTGGAGATAGAGGAGTTGTTTTTCCTTAGTAGAAAAACATACAGATTAGTCTTATTCCTGCTCATCTATATGCTGATATCATCTAGAGAAAAATAAACTCGCCAGTACTTGCTGGTTATGTCCTGCCTCTGTAGAAGTTTCTGTGAGATGTTCAGTTCAGTTCAGTTCAGTTCAGTCGCTCAGTCGTGTTCTACTTTTTGCAACCCCATGAATCGCAGCACACCAGGCCTCCATGTCCATCACCATCTCCTGGAGTTCACTCAGACTCAGGTCCATCGAGTCAGTGATGCCATCCAGCCATCTCATCCTCTGTCATCCCCTTCTCCTCCTACCCCCAATCCCTCCCAGCATCAGAGTCTTTTCCAATGAGTCAACTCTGCATGAGATGTAATACATGCTACTCAAAGCAGAAGACAATAGCCATCAAAAAGAACCAGCTGGCTGACAATTCCTTGTCAGTTAGCATTTTGAAACTAGAGAAAGGATGATGTAACATTGTTGCCTAGAACAAGTAATTTAATTTATTATATAAATTTAAGTACCTTAAATATACTTCCAGGCTTCCCTGGTGGCTCTGACGGTAAAGTGTCTGCCTACAATGTGGGAGACCCAGGTTCGATCCCTGGGTCGGGAAGATCCTCTGGAGAAGGAAATGGCAACCCACTCCAGTACTCTTGCCTGGAAAATCCCATGGATGGAGGAGCCTGGTAGGCGACAGTCTATGGGGTCGCAAAGAGTCGGACATGACTGAGCGACTTCACTTCACTTCACAAATATGCTTCCAAAGAAGTTTCCTGGTTTGAAAAGTAACAACAATAATACAAATAAATAAGTAAGACTGAAGAAAGAACATGAACAATGCTAACTAAAGAAGGAAACACTTTTGGAACATGAAAACCAGAAATAAAAAGTCTCCTCAAATTATTTTAAACAATAATTGATGACTAAATCTACAAATATGGCCACCAGTTTTTGTAAGCAAGACATTATAATTTTTAAATGAACGGTACTGTAATTTCTAATAAATTGCTATGCTACATTCAAGTAATGTTAAGAATACAGAATCTGGAACTCACTGTCAATTCAAATTGTGGGTCTTCCAGTTACCTGTTGTGTGTCCTAACCTTTGTGTGTCTCAATTGGCTTCCGTGGTGGCTCAGACAGTAAAGAATCTGCCTGCAAGCAGGTGACCTGAGTTTGATCCCTGGGTCAGGACAATGGAGAAGGACAATGGCATCCCACTCCAGTAGTCTTTCCTGGAGAGTTCCATAGCCAGAGGCTTAATGTGCTTACTGTTCATTCCCTGTCTTTTCCTTCCAGAATGTAAATTCCACAGAACAGAAATATTTGTCTTCTTTTTTTCTACCTCATTATGAAAGTGCAGAGTAGATGGTCTATAAACATTTTTCCCCCCCTCTGGAAGCCACAACTCTATAAGGTAAATAATTTTTAAATCCTCATTTTATGAATAAGGAAAAGTGTTAGTTGCTTAGTCATTCTGTGGGATTTATATTCCGGAAAGAAAAGATAGGGAATGAACAGTAAGCGCATTAAGCAAGTTAACAGGACGAAAACTAGGAGGATGCATGATGGGGTACCAGGGCCAGGCAAAACTGACTCCAATTCATGGAGAGTTAAAGTTAAGAAAAGGCAGTCAGTGACAGGTTATAGTGGAGGGACAAGGTCCAAGGAGGAAACAGAGAAGGGAAATAAGAGAAGTATGTCCATGGGGGCTAAGAGAGCATGGTTATAGACAGGAATAATCTGAGGAAGAAATACAGTGGAGGTTACACTGAATGCATTCCACCTCTGTGGGATGGGAGGTTGTCTAAGTGTGTGTGGAGTGAGAGGTGTGGAGCTCTGCCATCTGTGTTCCACCGCAAGAAGTCATGACATGGCTGCTGTGGACAGTACCCGAGAAACTGAGCAGATGACTCAAGAGAATGCATAACCTTTGTCTCTAAAAATAGATAAACTGTGGGTGGGAAGAAGAAACATTCAGAAGATTTATATTACAGTCCTAGAAAAAGCATGGCCATATTTTTAGTTTTTGCTCTGTAAAAGTGGTTTTCCTCCTAACCCCTTTCCCTCCCTCTTCCATTGTCTCCTACCACCTCTTACAAGGAACTGTGTGATGACATTTAGAAATCCCTTACACAGAAGAACATGCCCAGGGGCTCTGGGAGACGTTCCTTGTGCTGCTATTTTCCTTGGCTTTACTTTTCCGACCAGTGACCACTTCCCATCAGTACTAGCCCCAATTTCCCTCCTGAGTGGGCAGCAAGTATCAATTCTACTACAGTACCTCTCTGGTCACAGCGCACAGCTTCCACCCTGCTAGAGCCTGCTGCTCCAAACAGTTTCTCATCCACAACCCTTCCTCTGATATCTGCAGTTCTCTCCACTCCAAGTGGATGAATGTTTCCACAAGAAGTGTCACATCTTTTAGTCCAACTCAGATAATCCAGCCTTTAAGCAATTGTATTTCTTTTGATCCCTAAAAGGTAGCTTTCCTTTTTAAAAAATCAAGCCCTCTGTCTATGACCAAATTCTCCTAAAGACTGAGTCTGAGTGAGGGATATTTGTGTTACACCTGCTTGTGATAGAACTTGAACTTTTCTTTTACCTGTGAGCAACGTTCCAGGAAATGTTAATCTTTTTTTTCTCTCTCTAATGTAGCTGTTAAACCTAGGCATCCAGGATTCCTACTCTCAGTTTCCAATCCTTATGGCATTTACCTTAAGGGACTAAGTGGTTTGTCTTGATGTCCAAGAGTTCCTACAAATATATATGAGTCAGATCCCACTATAACTCCTGATACAAAAGATATTTAAGTAACAATTGAAGTCCAGTGGGAAATGGATATTAATTATGTTAAGGTCTGCTAACGGCTATGACAAATAAGCTCTTAAATTTCAGTGATTTAATAAGCTGAATTTTCTTTCTTCATTTTGTAAATTCCCAAAAGGTCATTCCTAGTCAGCTTTCTTCCAAGCAGTGATGTGAGGACTTGGGCTTCTGTTCTTGTGTCTCCATCATTTTCAAAAGTCACACTATTTATTTGCATCAAACTGTCAGGAGGGAAAAGAGAAAATATAAAGAATGTAGACTCATCTCTTAACCACTTCTTCCTGGAAGAATTATACCTCATTTATGTTCATACTGCCTTGTCTTTAAACCTGTCTGAGCAGCTGCTAAGAAAGGGTTACAGATCTTCGGTGGGCACATAGCCATCTCTGCTGCACTTGCCATGAGCCAGATTTTCATAGTTCTGGATCTTTCCTCAAGAGTACTGCAGCCTGGGACCAAGCGCAAAGTACATAGATGATACTAAAAGTATTCCAGAGTTGGAAAATGGCAAGGCAAGTATGCCAAAGGGAGGGCAGGGCCACCTCCTTGACATCTCCACTTGGAAATCTCACAGGCAGCTTAAACTTAATGTGTACCAAGAGGAGTTCTTTACCTACTCTGTCATGCCTGGTCCATAGATACTGTTAGAAAGAAACAACAGCCCCCAAATGAGGGTCCTTGAGCAAAGCTCCATGTCAGCAAACCAAGTCTTAGTATTAATACTTAATCTAACTGAGCTTCCACCACTTCATGGGAAATAGATGCGGAAACAGTGGAAACAGTGTCAGACTTTATTTTGGGGGGTTCCAAAATCACTGCAGATGGTGACTGCAGCCATGAAATTAAAAGACGCTTACTCCTTGGAAGAAAAGTTATGACCAACCTAGATAGTATATTCAAAAGCAGAGACATTACTTTGCTGACTAAGGTCCGTCTAGTCAAGGCTATGGTTTTTTTCTGTGGTCATGTATGGATGTGAGAGTTGGACTGTGAAGAAGGCTGAGCGCTGAAGAATTGATGCTTTTGAACTGTGGTGTTGGAGAAGACTCTTGAGGGTCTCTTGGACTGCAAGGAGATCCAACCAGTCCATCCTGAAGGAGATCAACCCTGGGATTTCTTTGGAAGGAATGATGTTAAAGCTGAAACTCCAGTACTTTGGCCACCTCATCAAAGAGTTGAGTCATTGGAAAAGACTCTGATGCTGGGAGGGGTTGGGGGCAGGAGGAGAAGGGGACGACAGAGGGTGAGATGGCTGGATGGCATCACGGACTCGATGGACGTGAGTCTGAGTGAACTCCGGGGGATGGTGATGGACAGGGAGGCCTGGCGTGCTGCGATTCATGGGGTTGCGAAGAGTCGGACACGACTGAGCGACTGAACTGAACTGAACTAACTGAGCTTTCAGCCCCTCCCATTAGTCTTAAATTTCCTGGTCGGTACTAGTAAGGTAATCTGTCTTCCTCCAATAAAAGATGACCTTGCCTGAAATAGTCCTTCCTTTTCTTTGTGATTTCCTTATCTTATGCTTTTTCTGACTACAAAAGCCTTCCATTTTGTAAAGCTCCTCAGAGCTTCTTTCTATTTACTAAATGGAATGCTGCTTGATTTAGGAATTGTTGAATAAAGCCAATTACATCTACAAATTTACTCAGTTGAATTTTGTTAACACTAGTGAATCTCTTGTTTCCCTATCATGACTGTGTTAGCATGTAGTATCATCACATACTCAAGGCCCAGGTAAGAATCTTAAGAAATTTCCCTTGATTTCAGATTCTCAGTTTAATCTCAGTTTAATCATATTCTGCTGATTCTGCTTCCAAGTACATTTCTATCTCTTCTGCTGTTTGTCTAGTCCATACCAACATTATCTCTATTTAACTAAAATGGACTGGAATGGGTGAATTTAATTCAGATGACCATTATATCTACTACTGTGGGCAAGAATCCCTTAGGAGAAATGGAGTAGCCTTCATAGTCAACAAAAGAATCCAAAATGCCGTACTTGGGTGCAGTCTCAAAAATGACAGAATGATCTCTGTTCATTTCCAAGGCAAACCATTCAATATCACAGTAATCCAAGTCTATGCCCCAACCAGTAATGCTGAAGAAGCTGAAGTTGAATGGTTCTATGAAGACTTACAAGACCTTTTAGAACTAACACCCCCAAAAGATGTTCTTTCCATCACAGGGGACTGGAATGCAAAAGTAGGAAGTCAAGAGATACCTGGAGTAACAGGAAAATTTGGCCTTGGACTACAAAATGAAAAAGGGCAAAGGTTAACAGAGTTTTGCCAAGAGAACACACTAGTCATAGCAAACACCCTCTTCTAACCACACAAGAGAAGACTCTACACATGGACGTCACCAGATGGTCAATACTAAAATCAGATTGATTATATGCTTTGCAGTCAAAGATGGAGAAGCACTATACAGTCAGCAAAAACAAGACCAGGAACTGTGGCTCAGATCATCAACTCCTTATTGCCAAATTCAGACTGAAATGGAAGAAAGTGGAGAAAACCACTAGGCCATTCAGGTATGACCTAAATCAAATACCTTATGATTATACAGTGGAAGTGACAAATAGATTCAAGGTATAAGCTCTGATAAGCAGAGTGCCTGAAGAACTATGGATCAAGGTTTGTGACATTGTACAGGAGAAAGTGATCAAGATCATCCTCAAGAAGAAGAAATGCAAAAAGATGAAATGGTTGTCTGAGGAGGACTCACAGATAGCTGAGAAAAGAAGAGAAGTGAAAGGCAAAGGAGAAAAGGAAAGATATACCC
Organism: Budorcas taxicolor; assembly: GCF_023091745.1. Classification (NCBI taxonomy): domain Eukaryota; kingdom Metazoa; phylum Chordata; class Mammalia; order Artiodactyla; family Bovidae; genus Budorcas; species Budorcas taxicolor. The sequence goes on from NC_068925.1 coordinate 6,997,458, forward strand.
ATCTGAATGCAGAGTTCCAAAGAATAGCAAGGAGAGGTAAGGTGATCAATGCAAAGAAATAAGGAAAACAATAGAATGAAAAAGGCTAGAGATATCTTCAAGAAAATTAGAGAAACCAAGGGAACATTTAACCCAAAGATGGACACAATAAAGGACAGAATGGTATGGACCTAACAGAAGCAGAAGATATTAAGAAGAGGTGGAAGGAGTGCACAGAAGAACTGTACAAGAAAGATCTTCATGACCCAGATAATCACAATCGTGTGATCACTCATCTAGGGACAGACATCCTGGAATGTGAAGTCAAGAGGGCCTTAGGAAGCATCACTACAAACAAAGCTAGTGGAGGTGATGGAATTCCAGTTGAGCTATTTCAAATCCTGAAAGATGAAGCTGTGAAAGTGCTGCACTCAATATGCCAGCAAATTTGGAAAACTCAGCAGTTGCCACAGGACTGGAAATGGTCAATTTTCACTCCTATCCCAAAGAAGGGCAATGCCAAAGAATGTTCAAACTATCACACAATTGCACTCATCTCAGACACTAGCAAAGTAATGGTCAAAATTCTCGAAGCCAGGTTTCAGCAGTACACGAACCATGAAATTCCAGATGTTCAAGGTGGATTTAGAAAAGGCAGAGGAATCAGAAATCAAATTGTCAACATCTACTGGATCATCAAAAAAGCAAGAGATTTCCAGAAAAAAACATCTATTCCTTCTTTATTGACTATACCAAAGCCTTTAACTGTGTAGATCACAAGAAACTGTGGAAAATTCTTCAAGAGATGAGAATACCAGACCACTTGACCTGCCTCCTGAGAAATCTGTATGCAGGTCAAGAAATGGCAGTTAGAACCAGAGATGGAACAACAGACTGGTTCTAATTTGGGAAAGGAGTATGTCAAGGCTGTATATTGTCACCCTGCTTATTTAACTTCCATGCAGTTTACATCATGTGAAATGCTGGGTGGGATGAAGCAAAAGTTGGAATCAAGGTTGCCAGGAGAAATATCAACAACCTCGGATATGCAGGTGACATCACTTTTATGGCAGAAAGCAAAGAACTAAAGAGCCTCTTGATGAAAGTGAAAGAGGAGAGTGAAAAAGCTGGCTTAAAACTCAACATTCAGAAAACTAAGATCATCGCATCCAGTCCCATCACTTCATGGCAAATAGATGGAGAAACAACGGTAACAGAGACTTTCATTTTTAGGGGCTCCAAAATCACTGCAGATGGTGACTGCAGCCATGAAATTAAAAGACGCTTGCTCCTTGGAAGAGTATCTATGACCAACCTAGACGGCATATTAAAAAGCAGAGACAGTATTTTGCCAACAAAGGCCCATCTAGTTAAAGCTATGTTTTTTTCCAGTATTAATATATGGATGTGAGGGTTGGACTATTTAGAAAGCTGAGCACCAAAGAATTGATGCTTTTGAATTGTGGTGTTGGAGAGTCCCTTGGACTGCAAGGAGATCCAACCAGTCCATCCTAAAGGAAATCAGTCCTGAATATTAATTGGAAGGACTGATGCTGAAGCTGAAGCTCCAATAAGTTGGCCACTTGATACAAAGAGCTGATTCCTTGAAAAAGACCTGGATGCTGAGAAAGATTAAAGGCGGGAGGAGAAGTGGATGCCAGAGGATGAGGTGGTTGGATGGTATCACCAACTCAACGGACATGAGTTTGAGCAAGCTCCAGGACATGGTGATGGTCAGGGGAGCCTGGTGTGCTGCAATCCTTGGGGTCACAAAGAGTTGGACACTACAAAGTTAATAAACTGGCCTGACAGTAGCCTAACTCTTCTTATTACTTCTACTCTTGCTCTATTTAATTCATTTTCCAGCAACAAACCCAGAGAATTTTTTCTGGTTTCTTTTTTTTAAAATTTATATGGAATTTATAAAGATGGTAATGATGGCCCTATATGCAAGACAGCAAAAGAGACACAGATGTAAATAACAGACTTTTAGACTCTGTGGGAGAAGACAAGTGTGGGATGATTTGCGATTATAGCATTGAAACATGTATATTACCAGGGACCTTTTTAAAATGCAAATTTTTTATATTAATCTGCTTTAAACTCCTACTGACGTTCCATCGCACCTAGGACCTATTTCAAACATCATAACATGGTCTACAAGATCTTGAATGACTAAAATCTTACCTAACCCTCCAACCTCATTTTGAGCCGCTTTCTTGCTTGTTCCTGCCATGCTGACCTTTTCCCAAGTACACCTGACACTTTCTTATCTCAGCTCCCAGATTCATGTTACTTCTCCTCATTCATCATACCTTAGCTTTAATGCCACTTCCTCAGAGAGCACTTTCATGAGCCTCCCAATCTAAAGTGGGCCCATTATTTTTTCCTTAATACTTTTCATAAATCTTAACTTGTTATCTTGTAATCATATATTTGCTCATTTACTTATTTGATATGTCTTTCCTGTTAGACTGCAGTTTCCATGAAGGCCAAGATCATGTCTGTTTCCTTCCTCAAACATATCTCAGCACTTAGTGCATAAAGAATATTTAAAATGTATTTGTTGCAAGAATGAATGGATAGGTGGATGATGGGAAACTATTGAAAAACCTGGATTCAGTGTTACATTGGGAATTGTATAATTATAACAGATTGAACAAAAAAAATTTGATTGAAAGATTCTGGTGAGAGTCAAAAGTTGATTCAGTGGTTATAGAAAAATGGAACACGTGTGGGTAGGGATAGAAGAAAGCAAGAGAACGGTTCGATAGGAGAGTATGGAGATGGAGTTAGTTTAGTTCAGTTCAGTTCAGTCACTCAGTCATGTCCGACTCTTTGCAACCCCATGAACTGCAGCACGCCAGGCCTCCCTGTCCATCACCAACTCCTGAAGCTCACCCGAGTCGGTGATGCCATCCAACCATCTCATCCTCTGTTGTCTCTTTCTCCTCCTGCCCACAATCTTCCCCAGCATCAGGGTCTTTCCCAATGAGTCAGCTCTTTGTATCTGGTGGCCAAAGTATTGGAGTTTCAGCTTCAGCATCAGTCCTTCCAATTAATATTTAGGACTGATTTCCTTTAGGATGGACTGGTTGGATCTCCTTTCAGTCCAAGAGACTGTTAAGAGTCTTCTCCAACACCACAGTTCAAAAGCATCAATTCTTCAGCACTCCGCTATCTTTATAGTCCAACTCTCACGTCCATATACGACCACTGGAAAAACCATAGCCTTGACTAGACGGACCTTTGTTGACAAAGTAATGTCTCTGCTTTCCAATATGCTATCTAGGTTGGTCATAACTTTCCTTCCAAGGAGTAAGCATCTTTTAATTTCATGGCTGCAGTCACCATCTGCAGTGATTTTGGAGCCCCCCAGAATAAAGTCTGTCACTGTTTCCACTGTTGCCCCATCTATTTGCCATGAAGTGATGGGACCAGATGCCATGATCTTCATTTTCTGAATGTTGAGCTTTAAGCCAACATTTTCACTCTTCTCTTTCACTTTTGTCAAGAGGCTTTTTAGTTCCTCTTCACTTTCTGCCATAAGAGTGGTGTTCTCTGCATATCTGAGGTGATTGATATTTCTCCCAGCAATCTTGATTTCAGCTTGTGCTTCTTCCAGCCCAGCATTTCTCATGATGTGCTCTGCATATAAGTTAAATAAGCAGGGTGACAATATACAGCCTTAACATACTCCTTTTCCTATTTGGAACCAGTCTGTTGTTCCATGTCCAGTTCTAACTGTTGCTTCTTGACCTGCATACAGATTTCTCAAAAGGCCAGTCATGGTCTGGTATTCCCATCTCTTTAAGAATTTTCCAGTTAGTTCAGAAGTTTTGGAATGATTAGGGTGAGCATGAAGACATGAGAAGTGCAGAACTGATGAAGATCAGCAGAGCTGGAGAAGCAGGAATTTAGGTGTAAATATGTCAAAGAGGTCAAAACAGTAGATATAAATAGACTTGACACATAGATGTTTTCAAAGGGCTAGTTCAGAAAGTCAGTGATAGTAGCAGGAATCTGGGGAAAGAATAAAAGTGTGAGAACAAATGCCATCAATAAAAATCATGTGAGGGGGTATCCTGGTGGTCCAGTGGTTAGGACTCCATGCTTCCACTGGAGGGGTTATGGATTCAATCCCTGTTCAAGGAACTAAGATAATGCATCCCATATGCTGTGCAGGGGCATGGCCAAAAAAACAAAACAAAGCAAAAAAACAAACAAAAAAGCCATGTGGATAGTGGGTTAACATTCTAGAAGTAAGTAAATGTAAAGAGCAAGGGCTGGAAAGAGTTCTAATGTATGGCAAAACCAATACAGTATTGTAAAGTAAAACAAAGTAAAATTAAAAAAAAAAAAGAAAATAGGTTAATGGGTTGAAAGGCACAACAGGATAGAAATTTTTCTTCTATCATATCAAAAAACAAGTGGGAAACACAGGGACAGGGGCGGTGAGGGTGAGATGTATGGAAAGAGTAATGTTGAAACTTATATTACCATATGTAAAAAATAGATAGCCAGCGGGAATTTGCTGTATGACTCAGGAAACTCAAACAGGGGCTCTGTATCAATCTACAGGGGTGGGATGGGGAAGGAGATGGGAGGCAGTTTCAAAAGGGAGGGGATATATGTATACCTATGGCTGATTCATAGTGAGGTTTGACAGAAAACAGCAAAATTCTGTAAAGCAATTATCCTTCAATAAAAAATAAATAAATTTAAAAAAAAAACACCAGTGGGAGTGGAAGGTGGAGATTTCATAAGGAAAGGCAAGCTGGGCATGAAGTAACATCAAAATAGCTAGGTTTCTGTTAAGATAAGAGTCAGCCAAGGTGAGCCTGTCTGACAAGGCCAACTGTGGGTGTGGGCCAATGGGACAGTCTAACGATGGAGGGCAGGACTGGATTATTTTCATGGGGAAGCAGGAGTGATAATTTTGGTTTGTTTGGTTTTGGTGTTTTTAGGTTAAGCAGTGGAAATAAATAGCAAGGATGAAGGAAACTGAAGGTTTATGTAACAGGCTGGGAACAAAATTTGGCACAAAGGCAGGGAGGAACAAGCTAAAGCACATTTTACTGGTTAAGAGTGTTGAGGTAAGTGGCAGGAAGGTTCCAGGTGGGCAGATTCATTCATGTAGGCATAGATTATTCTAAATAAACACCCAGAATTTAATTTCACAGTTGAAAGCTGGACAATGAATATTTTCTAGACCTACTTCCAATAAACAGAAAAGATTTTTTTTTTTTTTTTTTTTTTTTTGGTCTGAATTCCTGTTTATGAGCTTAGCGGAATCAATAGGTCAGAAGTCCACATCCTGCTTTTCTCAGGCTTCAGAGGCCAGCCATGAGAAGTGGAAATTTTTGTTTCAGCTCATTTATCTTTTTTTTTTTTTAAAAAGAGAGGAGTCTAGCTATAATTTAGCAGGTTCCTTTTCCTACTCATTAGCTTCCTGACATTCATCATGCAGTTAGAATGCCTGAATTCACAGTGACAAACATTAAAGATCAAATATCTAATTCTCTATTTTGGGAACTTGAGTTTGTCTATTGCAAGCCCAATTTCTCCCAGCTGGCACAAGATATGTGATCTTGTCCTTGCAAAAACTCAGGCAACCTTATCAAATATACTCAGGGTCCTGTGTAACTTTGGGAAAGCTGATCTCACGAGACCAGAGTAAAGGGAAAATTTTATTGATGGGAATTTTGTACAAATAAATCAGTAGTCATCATTTTATGTAAACAGTACCATGCTGGAAAAGTCATCAAGTCTTTAATAAACCCTTTAATAACATGAAACCAATAAAAAGCCCCTGGGAAAGAAAGCACTTGCTAGTTTTCTATGTTAATTCAGGGGTGGGGGATAGGTTCTCTGAATTTCATGGGGAAAGTACAGCTAGATAGCATCACCGACTAAATGGAAGTTAATTTGAGCAAACTCCAGCCGATAGTGGAGGACAGAGGAGCCTGGCATGCTACAGTCCACAGGGGTCACAAAGAGTTGACCACAACTTAGCGACTGAATAACAGTACAGCTCTTGAACTGCCCCATCTCCTGCCCCACTCTCACTGTATGGATAGGGGAATGCTATGTTAATTAATCATTTATGTATTTTATATTATTAGATCTCTATAGGATGAATGCATCTTCTGGTGTGAGAGTAGGAAACTCTCACCTAAGGAAAACAGCCATTCATGGCATCAGTCAGTTGACTAAAATATGTGTTTCTCTGGGATAGCAGTGGAAAGATTTTCTTCTACTCTGTAGGTTTTACTGGCTGGTCTGAAATTTAACTTGGCATGAGACAGATTAATAAGAGAAAATCAAACAAAAGCTTAATAACATATATACATGGAAGAGACCCAGGAAAACTGAGGAACTCATCATCAAAATGGCCAAAGCTCTCAATTTACTTTTTTTTCTTTTTTATTACAATTATAGTCTTTATTTTTGCAACTGGTCATGTGATTATAGGAGGGCTTCCCAGGTGGCACTAGTGGTAAAGAACTCACCTGCCAGTGCAGGAGGCATAAAAGATGTGGGTTTGATCACTAGGTTGGGAAGATCCCCTGGAGGAGGGCATGGCTACCCACTCCAGTACTCTTGCCTGGAAAATTCCACGAATGGAGGAGCCTGGTGGTCGACAGTCCATAGGGTTGCAAAGAGTCAGACATGACTGAAGTCACACACGCACAGGCACATAATCTGTTCTTGAAAGAATGTTTGATGAATACGTGATCTTCAATGGATTTAAATCAGTTTGGGTGGTAGAGTGAGGCTTTCCATAACTGTGTCCAAACTCCACCAAATCCCCCTGGAATCCTAGTCCACCCAGAGTTTTAAAATAGGTCAGTTTCTTTGCTGCCTCCACTGCTGCACAGAGTCCTGTATCTATGCTGATGAATGATTTCCAAACTTTCTTTGCATAGACTTCTTCCTCCATGAGCTAGAGGCTCAGCCCCTTTTATTTTGAGGTACTTGGATTCTTTTGTTCTTCTAATACACTTATTTGAAAAATATAGAAGCATCTTTACCTTTCATTTCATTGTTTACCTTAATTCATTGCTTTTTGTTTGTTTGTTTTTTGTACTGGACTGAAAGATCTTGAAAGGCAAACCCCCCAGCTTGAATCTTTCACCATTTTCTTTCCGCCTTTGTTGAAAGCCTGAAGAGTGAAACTTACCCGGGCCCTCAACACTGCTGAACAAGCCTGACTCATTTCTACAATAAGCTCATCCTGTGTGTCTGTCTGAAATCTCTGTGCTGTTTGCTTAGTCGCTTGCTTGTGTCTGACTCTTTGTGACCCCATAGACTGTAGGCTGCCAGGCTCCTCTGTCTATGGGATTCTCCAGGCAAGAATACTGGAGTGGGTTGTCATTCCCTTCTCCAGGATATCTTCCTGACCCAGGAATTGAACCCAGGTCTCCTGCATTGCAGGCAGACTCTTTACTGACTGAGCTAGGAGGGAAGCCCTATTTTCAGGCTTTTTATCTCTACCTAGTGTTCCTTCTCCTTCTTCGCCCGTGCACCACTGTCTCACATGAGCTTGTTTCCTTTCTCAAAGGAAACCAGGAACCATCAATGCCTGCTTTTACCAGCATTAGATTTACATACTCATTTTCCTTCCTTCCTCCTGACAGAAAGTGGAAAGTAGAGCAGTTGTCACCAAAGCCCAGAACTTTCTCAGCCCCACCGGTTCCTCTCCCACCTCCTTCTCAGGGAGCCAGTGTTCTGTCTCTGCTCGCTTCCCTCTCTGGCTCATCCTCTTCAACGTTCAATACACTCTCATCTTTCCCGTTAAAGCAATACTTTATTCAGTGCATAATTTTCTGAGCAATATCTCCTGAACCTCCTGTTCTCTGTCACAACCAAACCTTTGAAATAGTTATGTCTGCATGCTCTATTAAGTTTCTAAATCATTTTCTCAGCAGATTCTATGTAGGTTTTGCTGTATTTACTCCATCCAAAACTGTTACATTTATTGTTGCCCTCTATATAGCGAAATTCATCACATTTTTACAGTCTTCTCACCGGAGAAGGCCATGGCACCCCACTCCAGTACTCTTGCCTGGAAAATTCCATGGATGGAGTAGCCCTGGTAGGCTGTAGTCCATGGGGTCGTAGAGAGTCGGACACGACTGAGCGACTTCACTTTCACTTTTCACTTTCCTGCATTGGAGAAGGAAATGGCAACCCACTCCAGTGTTCTTGCCTGGAGAATCCCAGGGACGGGGGAGCCTGGTGGGCTGCCGTCTATGGGGTCACACAGAGTTGGACACGACTAACGCTACTTAGCAGCAGCAGAAGCACCGGACATATAACTGAATTAGAAATATTCACCACTGTTCACTATTCTAATGATGTATTTATGCTACAATTTCCTCGAATTAATTGTATGACGTGAGCGTGTGTGCTAAGTCGCTTCAGTAGTGTATGACTCTTTGCGACTCCACAAACTGTAGCCCACCAGGCTTCTCTGTCCGTGGGATTCTCCAGGCAAGAATTCTGGAGTGGGTTGCCATGACCTCATGCAGGGGATTTTCCAGACCCAGGGTTGGAATGCTCCTCTCTTTTATATCGTCTTCTGCCTTGGCAGCCGGGTCCTTTGCCAATAGCGCCACCTGGGAGGCGCTAGTTGTATCACCGACACTGCCAAAAGAACTTTACATGAACAATTTAATAACTAAAAAGTTCTTTGAAATATTAGAACATTTGTAAATATTAAATCATTTTACAGATTAGGAAGACTGAACAAACTTAAAACAGGCTTGGTTATTACCCTACGATTCATACTTAGCAAGAGTCATTTCCAGATGACTCCTCAAGAACCACTATTAATCAATCTACTATACTTCTTTTATTTTAAATCATTTCTTCTCTCCACATCTACGAAACATTAACTCTGTGATTTTTTTCCCCTAAATTTTCTGGGTCCTCCACTTTTCTATCTACGTTGGCACCTGTTCCTCCTCTGTCGGACACCTCATTGTTGGAATGCTTCAGGGCTCACTCTTGAACTCTGTGCTATTTTCATTCCACAATCTTTTCCAATTTGATGTCATCACTTACAGAGTGATAATCTCTCGTGTTTATCTCCTGAGTAGACTCCTGTATTAACATTGTAGTTGGCATATTCAATGTTTAAGGTCCACGGCTGGCCCAACCACAATGTGTTCAAGTCAAAGTTGTGATGCTTTTCCCAAAGTGTTCTCTCTCTTGCCAGCACCACCTACAAAGTCATTTACATTTACCTTCTTGCTTATTAAAAAATGGCAAACAAACATGTAAGTCCCTTCACCCTTTAGTCTCTCTGACACCCACGGTTTAGCAACATTATCGATGCTTTGTACCAGCAGAATACATCCCAAATCTATCCCCTGTCTGCATTTCTTCAGTCATGACCCTATCTAATCCCCACTCTTTCTCACCCTGCAAGGCTTCCTGAGTTTCCTCTTGTCTATCATAAGCATAGCAAACTGAAAAAACTTTCAAAAATCCAAATAAAATTATATCACTCTTTTCCTTAAAATTCCTTATGGCTTTTCATCAATCATAAAATTAATCCAAATGTTAACATGCCTTGAAATAAACCATGTAACATTTCCTTTGCATCTTACCAACCTCAGCTCATAAAATCTCCTGCCTCTTTAGTAGAATCCATTCAGTTGATATTTTCCAAATATTGGTTTGTTGCCAAAGCTTTGCACATAATCCTCCCTTGACTTGGGACACTTAACATCCACTCAGCTTACTGGAGACTAAAGCTCTATTTCTAACCCTGGAAAAAACACAGCTGATTGCAAACATAAAAGAGATCCATGTCATTGTCCTCAGTACTTGTCCAAGCTGGAAAATAAGGATTACTCTCAGGACTTACAGAAATTAACATTCAAGGTAGGAGGAATAAACAGAAACTCAGGAGCGAAATAGTTGAAGAGGTTGTAAGACACTGTCATTCTGGTAACGAGTGAGTTTTGGACTTCAGAACATCCCCTCCTTCTAGTCATCAAAGTAGACAGAAACATCTTGATTTTAATTGCTGTTCCCTAAAAATGAGTTTAGATCAGTCAGATTTGGTAAAAATAAAACATTTCTAACAATTATTGTTAATCCTGTGCATCTTGAAGTAAAGAACATCTGAAAAAGTGCACTTAGTGTAACGTGCAGGTTTATTGGGCCACCTGTCCTCATCACACACTATGGAGCCTGCGGTGCCTCCATCTCAGTTCTCATACCATCCAGGCATTAGTCATCCAGCCTGTTGTTCAGTCTGAACCACATGCCGTCACTCTTGGCTCTGGCATTCTCAAATACTGCCTGTTAAAGGATACTAAGGGATAATGGAATCAAAATTTCATTTCTAATGTTAATTAGTGGGCAATCTGATTGAGTCTCATCTCAAGGGGAAAGGGGCTTTTAATTAATACGTGCTAATGATGAAAAGAAATACAAGAATACCAGTGATGGATCGCTGTCCTGAAATAGTTATGCAAAATGAAAAAACATATTTCCCCCATTTTTCTCAACACTTAATGTCTCCAAAACATTTATTTTATGAACATTTTTCTCAATTTAATTATACTTATGCATTTTCCCATGCTAGTAATAAAATAAGCCATTATAGATGCATTGTACTATTTTTAATGACCATATTTTCTGAATTAATATGCAAAACTTAGCAGTTGTGATGTATATGCCAGATAAAACTTAATTGGAAAAAAGTAATTTTTATCAAGGCAAGTAAATTTTTAAATATTCTATAAAATTCTACTTTACACTAATTTTTATTTTTTTAAATATAAATTTATTTATTTTAAGCTAAGCTAAGCTAAGCTAAGTCACTTCAGTCATGTCCGACCCTGTGCGACCCCAGAGACAGCAGCCCACCAGGCTTCCCCGTCCCTGGGATTCTCCAGGCAAGAACACTGGAGTGGGTTGCCATTGCCTTCTCCATGAAAAGTTTATAGGAAACCATATTTATAGAATTACGAAATTTTATAAGGCATAGCTTTAGAGCAACCTGTTACCATTTACAGAAAAAGAAACTGAAAAGAAAAGGGATTAAATTACCTCAAAGTTAAGGGCAAACTTAAAATAAAACATAACCACAAATGTTTGTGGAGGACAATGTTTCCAGTAGAACAATTCTAAATAAAATAAATCAATATACACATTTCATTGTAATGATCACTTTAGGTCTGAAATGTAAAATAATAGGCTATAATTGTCAGATTTGTATGTGCTGAGTATCTCAATTAAAAAAAAGTTCTTTAATAATTAAATCTGTAAATTTGGGGACTACCATAGTGTTTATAAATGACTACAAAAGCAATCATTTTATATGGTATTCTTATTCTACTGCTTCCTATTACAGCTAACAAGTTCCACAAACCATGGCTCAAGCTAATACTTATTAGTTACACGTATTAAGGAATTTTAACTTGAAAAAATTTTTTTTCCTTAATTTTTTTCTTTGACCACACCTCACAGGCATGTGGAACTTTGCCAACCAAGGATGGAATCCACATTCCCCACAGAGGAAGCACAGAGTCTTAACCACTGGACTGCAAGGGAAGTTCTTTAACTTTTACCTGAGTGCATCACAACCATATCACCTATAACTTATCTAGGTAAAAAGAAACATTATTTGAGAGTGATAGTGGAAATAAATTACAATAGGCATAAACCTATTCAGTTTTACACTTCCAATTTTGTATTGATATAACACCTGATCTAATATTCTCATAAAAATATGAATAAACATTAATACACACAGACACACACATACATTCCTACACACATTTATACATGGCATAGCTAAGGTAAGTGATGGCACACAGTCAAGAACATTAAGCAAATAACTCTTGACATTACAATTATAAATACTAAATATTGGTATCTTAAGTAAGCACTTATATTCTTAACTAAAACACAGTGACCTCCACTGACTCTAACATGAAAAAGAATACCTGAGAAACTCACTTTTAAGATTTATATTTAGCTATTAGCACTTTCTTTAGGTTATTACTACATAAAGGTTAAGAGCTTAGAGTTCTTAGGGCTCCAGACAAAACTATTCAATATGCACATAAAATGGAATTTCTTTATTACAAAATCTCTATTAGTTTATCATATAAAATTTAAACTCTTGGATTTCACTGACCAAATCTTAGAGACTGGCCAGAGAAAATAAAGTTCAACCTAACTACTAACCGTAGACATAATAAGATTAATTTTTCAATTTTCTTTTGCCTAAATTGAAAAAGATTATCTTCTATATTAATTTTGATGAGGAAAAACAGATATTTCTTAAACACTATCAGAATGAACATTAAGTTGTACAACCTATCTGGAAAACCTCTCAGCCCTAAATATCAACAGCACTAGGTCTAAACTTAAGTTTTGGGGATAATATATATTTTTGTGTTTCAGCAATAAACACAGATTATACTTATCAGAGGAGAGGAAAAACTTGTAAAATAAAATAAAAATGTAAATAAATATGACAGAGGTATTGAGGCTGATAGGAAAAGCTTCAAGGAAGAAAAATTGAAGTTATATCTTGAAGAGTAAGTAATACTAACAACAGTAATGACTATTAACTCAGAAGGGGATATGCAAGGATTCAAAGCAGTTTCCTGTGAAACATCAGTTTACAGAGTTTCAGTCCATTGCCTTTCTTACCTCTCTTCTGTGTTCAGCACTTTGATCACATGCTCCTCATCAATTTGGGAAGCTCTCTATGTCCTTGGCTTCCATGACATTCAAACTATCTTGATTCACCTCATTCATCTGTGACCCATTCTTTTCACATCTTTTCTATGTGTCTCTTAAATGTTTAGTTTCCTGAGGCTTTACTGAAAATTCACATTGTATCCTAATTGAGATACTATCTCAAGACACATTCATTTATCCTCATAGGTTTAATATGCTAACCCTTTAAAATCTGTCTTTTGAGATGGCCAGATCTGTTAAGTTACATACTCCTGTTACAACCTCCACTTGAATGTCTCTGATACACCTCTCATCAACACATTCAGCTTATCCTAATTCCTCTAATCCTGCTCCTCTTCTTAAACTGACTCTCACCCAGTGATAACTGAACCCATTTATCCCAAGACTCAAACTTCCGAGCATCCTTACCTCTTTCCCTCATCCCAGTCACTAGATCTCACCAGACATACCTATGAAACATTACTGAATTTATCACCTTTCTATCCTTACTACCATCACCCTAATTCAGGGAACCTTCATCTTCTAACCAGACTACTGCAACAGTCTTCTACCTGCTCTTCCCTCTCCAGTCTTCATTTTCTCTGGACCATCCTTCTCCACACACTAAATAGACCATTTACTAAGCTGGTTAAAGCCCCTCAAAGATTCCTTAATGCCTTCAGGATAAAAGTCCACACTGCTAAGAAGACAGCATCTCTAGACAGTCTCCATCTTGTTTCAACACAATCAACATACATACAGACCTCCATTCTCACCTCTTTGCCTCCTGCTCTTGCTGTGCCTTCAGCTTGGAATTCCTAGCCCAGCCCATTCTCAGTGGCCAATTCTGGCTAATTTGTTCATGCATCACTTCCTCTTTATGTCCCCCAGCTTCCTCAACTTGGTCAGGTTTGTTTCCAGATCACCTAATGCAATCCTCTATTACTGAACTAACAAAATGATACTGCAATTATCTGTTTAGGTCATTGCTTATCCCATTCAACTGTGTGCTCCTTAAGGTCAAATACTAAGTCTCATTCATCTTTGAATCTCCAGTACCTAGTTGCCTAGTACAGAGTGGTACTCAATAAATATATATTTGCTACATTTATTTTGATTGGAGGTTAATTACTTTACAATATTGTATTGGTTTTGCCATACATCAACATGTATCCGCCACAGGAAGTTCACATGCTGAGTTTGCTTTGCCAAATATATTTCTAATGGTTGTGTATTCTTTCATACCTATCAAGGTCAAATGCAGAGGTAGTTCTAGTTTTTATAACTAGGTACATGAAAGTAAAATATTGAAGAACAGGCTTAATTTTCACTAGTGCTATAATAGAGTGACATTAATAAAGATTTAAATACTTTATTTCAAATTTCACAATGTGTCACATAACCAGCTAGCTTAACACTTTAAGATATTAAAGCAAAACTAGTATAAAAATAATAAAAGACGTCTCCTCTCTTCTATAAAAGAGGGTTAAAGTGAAAAATTGGTCACATATTAGTACAAAATGAGTTTGACATGGGGGAAAACTTCAAAAATGTTACTGTGTGGCTTTGGGATGAATAAGATAGAACTCAGAAACCTGTTCTTAGAAAATCTTCATAAACATCTGTGTGGCAGTATAAGAAAACCTTTCAACACAGCAGAATTTGGTCCAGTCTAGAAGTGTTTCTCTGTCTCCAGCAACTAGATGTTTATGAAGATTTCCTAAGAGAGAATTTTCCACAAGTATATCTACCCTAGAGTTTCAAACATATATATCATTACATGTCATATTTGAAGATTATGCACTATAGACTCATGTCTTTGCTTAAAAACATAACTTTTAGGCTTAGGAAGAAAGAGTTTGATGTAAATGTCTTCTAAAATAAAAGCAGGTAAAATCGGCTAAAAATAAATGGGTTTATACCAGAATACAGGTAAGGCTCTTAGCTAAATTAGTTTTTAATTACAGGATGCTTTAATGTGAAAAAACCTTGAACTGAAGGTTGCGATGATAATCTACCCTACTAGTAATTAATCATAACAGGCAGGAATTGACATACATTTTCTCAAAGTTTTGTAATTTATCTTTTCAAATTCAGCTATGGAACCACATCAACATCTCATGCCCCTCCACCACACACACACACACAAAAGATAAAAAGAACAAAGTTAAAGAATACTTATGTATAGCTATCATTAGGATACAGAATATTAAAATAATGAATCGCTTACTAATGCATACAGTTTGAGTTGACCAATCACTTTGCAGACATGTAATTAATCCTGATATTTTACCATCTGCTGTTACATATCCTGGTTTGCACTTATATTCTGTTTATTTAAGAGATATGTAAAAACAGACTTGGAAAAAAATCTATTCTCAATTCATACATTGTGTTTTGAAAATGTTTCTAAAAGAGAGAAAACATGAAGAAAAGGTAAGCATATATTTGACACACATTTCATAAGGACTCAAATAACATAGCTATACAAAAAGGGGTCATTCATAAATGTAAGCCAAGAAAAACTCTAATCATTTAAATTCTTGTGTGAGAGAAAATAACTTATGAGTCTCCAAAGATATTAAATCAAGACACCTTATTTTTTTTTCAGGAGAAAGATTTAAAGTACTCAGAATCCCTTCTAGGAAATTATTAGAAATCTATTTGTCTAAAGGATCTGGAATCCCACAGCATGTCAATGCTCTATTAGCAATGGGTTACCTTTCCTGGGACTTGTTGGAAATATTGCCTAGTCTGGATGTCTTAAGCAACGCAGAATACACTTCACAAATTGGAACATCTCAGATCAGGTGATGGTGATAGAATCTTCCACTATAGTTACCACAGCCTTTGTCTCTGAGAATTTGAAATGTTTGTCATCAAAGTTGGTTGCTTAAAACCACATCAGTACATGCAGTTCAAAGAAGATGACAAAAATCATCACATTCACTCATCATCTATCGTCAAAATGATGATTCCTCAAATCATGTATCATAAAGAGGTAAACAATAAAAAAACTACCAAAGAAAAATTGCAGAACTGGAAAATGCAATAGGTAAATTGAAAATTTCAAGAGGAGTTCAACAACAGACTAGATCAAGCAGAAACAAGGATCAGTGAACACAAAGTTCATTAAAAAGTCACTGAGTCAGAGAAGCAAAAAAGAATGAAAAAAAAAAAGTGATCGTTGGTTAAGGCACTTATGGGACACCACCAAAATGATCAATATATATGTTATGGAAGCCTGAGAAGAAGAGAGATGGAAAGAAACAGAAAACTGAATCAAAGAAATAATGCTGAAAACTTCTTAAATCTGGGGAAGGAAATAGACATCCTGATCCAGTAATCCCAAATGAAGTAAAATGGACTGCAAAAAATCCCTCTTCCAACTGATACACATAGTCACACTGTCTACAGTCAAAAAAGATCTTGAAACATCACATAGGAAACATCACCTAGGAAGATAGGAAACATAGAAGATAGGAAACATCACATGGAAGGGAACCATCCAGATTTTATAGCAGAACCTTGAAGGCCTGAAGGGAGAGAAAAACTACTAAGAATACTGTACCATGACTTTGACCTTCACCAAAGGCAGGTAAGAATATTACCAGAAATGCAAGTGCCTAGGGAGTTTATTGCCACTAGAGGTGCATTCCAAGAAATGTTAAAGAAGGGTTCTTCAAGTTGAGATAGAAAGGCGCTAAACACCAAGATGATAGCATAGAAAGCATGACATTCATTGGCAGTAGTTAATATAGAGACAAATGTAGAATACAGTGATGGGTAAGTCACTTGTAACTCTAGTGTAAAAGTGAAAAGACCAAAGTATTGTAAATAAATATAACAAGTTATTTAAATGGTTATGAATGTAACTGGATGTACATTGTATTAAGTCAACAACTTAACTTGGAAGGGGAGAGAGATAAAACCTCAGTGCTATAAAAATTAGATAGTTTATGAAAGCCCCAACAAGAGTATACATGTATTTCACATCAAGGAAAATAGAACCAAAGCCTGTTTTAAATAGCAAGCAAATAAATAAAGAAACAAACGAAAGACAAGGGAAGATAGCAAGAAAGAAAAAGGGATAAAAGCACTACAAAACAAAGAAAATAAATAATAAAATGATGATAGTAAAAGATATTTGTCAAAAATACTTTAAATATAAATATATGAAACTCAACAATGAGACATAGGCTGCTGTTGCTGCTGCTAAGTTGCTTCAGTCGTGTCCGACTCTGTGCAACCCCATAGACGGCCTCCTACCAGGCTCCTCTGTCCCTGGGATTCTCGAGGCAAGAACACTGGAGTGGGTTGCCATTTCCTTCTCCAGTGCATGAAAGTGAAAAGTGAAAGTGAAGTTGCTCAGTCACGTCCAACTCTTTGCGACCCCATGGACTGCAGCCTACCAGGCTCTTCCGTCCATGGGGTTTTCCAGGCAAGACCACTGGAGTGGGAGGCCATTGCCTTCTCCGGACATAGGCTAGATACATGGATAAAAATCCAAGATTCACCTGTATTGCTGTCTATGAGAAACTAACATTAGGGGCAAATAGAGGCTTAAAATGAAGGGGTGAAAAATACTATTCCATGAAAATGGCAACCAGAAGAAAGCAGGACTATTCACACTAGACAAAATAGATTTTAAACCCTCACTAGAAAGCATGGTGGCACAAGACCTTAATCGTTTTTGCTCCTGACCCAACTACAAAAATTGGATATCCATCCACAGACAAACCTGCCTTGGAGAGAGGTGAGACTTGACACCGTAGGCCAAGGGACCCAGGAGGTGTCTCGCCCACATATGCATCAGGTGAAAGGCAGACAGATGTCTGTCCTGACTGTGGTGCCTGCAGTGGCCCCTGAGCCAGCTCTAGCATCTCTCAGCCACAGTCCAGGGGCCCCTGGAACCATCGTCATAGACAATCACCCACAGAGCAGAGTCCTTACGTGAAAGTCCAGTCCTTACATGAAAGATCCCATAGGAGGATCTCTAGCACAGCACTAGAGGGGGGAAAAAAAAATGAGTTTGGACTCATGGACTGGGTAAGAGAAATGTCTTGATCTTACCCAAATCTCCCTCTCCAACAAGGAGAACAGCTTAAGGCCAATAGAAAACTTTCTAGGCCCCTGATTTCTCCCACATGGAATAGGAGAATCTGTGAATGATCTTGCAGCTTCCTCAGCTATGTGGGATCTGCCAGAAGGTTCAGTTGCCTCTTACTCCATCCAGAGGAGTTAGTACTGAGTTATATGACTCATAGTTATGAAGAGGCTATGAAAGCAGCAGACAGGACACAGAGCACTGAAAGGAGGCTGATCCTACTAACTGCACTAATGCAGACTCCATCAGAGAACTCACTCAAAAGCTGCAGGAACTCCTCACCTGCAGGTTCTCCCAAGTGGCCCACTGACCCCTTCAGTGCTCTGTCTGCATGGTTCACCTTCCCCTGACCCTGTGGTCATCCCCTCCCCTGTAGCCAACCCCTGTGGGCACAAATGACATTGGACACAAGGGCAAGCTTTGATGGACAGCAAATGAGCATGCACAGAAATCTGGCTCAAACGTATGGGCAAGGGTGAGAACAGATTAGGAAATAGTGTTGTTATCTTTGAGGAAATGAAAGAGCGGCTGTCAGCACACATCCTGGTGCACTGTAGCATCTAGACAGGCAAAGGAGCTCAGAAATTCTATTGTGAGAGGGAGGCGTGTGAGTAGGTGTCTCCATGGAAGATCTGAGAGAGACTCAGAGTCTCTAGAAGGGCTGAAGGAAGTTGTCTCTCTCCCAAAGGAGACTAGTACTGCCAATGCAAACACAACAACACAAACTTCAAGGAGCGCGAAATGAAAGGAACATGACACTAGTGTAGTATCATAAAATCTTCAGTATTCACATCCAAAGAGTGGAGGTCTGTGATTCACCTAATGGAGAATTCAAAATAGCTATTTTGTTTATTAATTTTTTATAAGCATTTCCTGCTCCAGGTTCATTGCCAGAACTCATGTACACCCATGGTGGATTCATGTCAATGTATGGCAAAACCAATACAGTATTGTAAAGCAAAATAAGTAAAAATAAACATTAAAAAAAATTATTTATTTATGTTTGGCTGTGCTGGGTCTTCGTTGCTGTGTGGGCTTTCTTTAGTTGTAGTGAGAAGATGCCACTCTTTGTTGCAGTGTGTAGACTTCTCACTGCGGTGACTTTTCTTGTTGTGTATCACAGGCTCTAGGTCATGGCTTCAGTAGTTGTGATATGTGGGCTCAGTAGCTGTGGCTTGCAAGTTGCTGCATGGTATGTGGAATCTTCCTGGGCCAGGGATCTAACCTGTGTACCTTGCATCGACAGATGGATTCTTATCCACTGTACTAGAAAGGAAGTCCCCCAAATAGCTCTTTCAAATAACTCAGTGTGCTACAAGAAAACTCAGGAGGACAATTGAACAAAACCAGGGAAATAATACATGAACAAAATGAGCAATTTGACAAAGAGAGAAATCATATAAAAGAACCAAAGAGAAATTCTGGCACTGAAAAATCCAATGATGAAATGAAAATGCAAGAACATAGCATCAGCCGCAGAATGAAACAAGCAGAAAACGGAATCTGTGAGACAGACAACAGATACATTGAAGTTATCCACTCGGAGGAGAACAAAGAGAAAAGAATGAAAAAGAGTAAAGAAAGGCAACATGACCTATGGTACATCATCAACAGAACCAATTTATCAATTATTAATCTTCCAGAAGGAGAAAAGAGGCAGATGAGGCAGAAAGTTCCTTCAAAGAAATAATGGCTTAGGGACTTCCAGTGGTTCAGGGGTAAAGACTTCATGCTTCCACGCTTCCATGGCAGGTGGGGGGTGGTGGGGAGTGTTGGTATTAAGGTAAACGGAAGCTTGGGTCTTCCCATGGTCAGGGAACTTAGATACATGCCATGCAGCATGGCTAAAGAAAAAGAAAGAGAGAATGGCTGAAAACTTCTCAAATCAAGGGTGAGATTAGAATATTTAAGCTTGTGAAGTTTTTAAGTGACCAAAGTGAAAGAGTCGTGTCCGACTTCCTGTGACCCCATGGATTATAGTGTCCATGGAATTCTCCAGCCCAGAATACTGAAGTAGGTAGCCATTCCCTTCTCTAGGGGATCTTCCCAACCCAGAGATTGAACTCAGGTCTCCCACATTGCAGGAGGATTCTTTACCAGCTGTGCCACAAGGGAAACCCAAGAATGCTGGAGTGGGTAGCCAATCATTTCTCCAGCGGATCTTCCCCACCCAGGAGTTGAACCAGGGTCTCCTGCATTGCAGGTGGATTCTTCACCAACTGAGCTATCAGGGAAGCACTTTAAGCTACCAAAGTCTTCCTAAAAAGGTCCTCTACAACGCATGTTATAATAAACATGCAACAATCAAAGAAAAAGCCTTAAAGAAAGTATGAGAAAAAAAAAAAAACCTTGATACTTATAAATGAACACTAACATGGTTCTAAGTTGATTTTTAAGTAGAAACCTAATAGGAGAGAAGAAAGTAGAACAGTATTGTCCAAGTGCTGAAAGAGATAACTGCCAGCCAAGAATGGGAAAAATGTTACCCAGAAATGAAAGTAAAGACTTCCCCAGGCCAACACATACTGAAGGAATTGAACATCAGTAGATCCTGGCGGGCTACAGTCCATGGAGTTGCAAAAGAGTCAGACACGACTGAGTAACTAGGGTTGGTTAGGCCTGCCTTATTAGAAACACTGAAAGGAGTTGCTATTGTCGTTCAGTTGCTCAGTTGTGTTTGTCTCTTTGTGACCCCATGGACTGCAGCACACCAGGCTTCCCTGTCTGTCACCATTTCTTGGAGCTTGCTCAAACTCATGTCCACTGAGGCGATGATGCCCTCCAACCATCTCATTTTCTGTCATCCCCTTCTCCTCCTGTCATCAACCTTTCACAGCATCAGGGTCTTTTCTAATGAGTCAGCTCTTCACATCAGGTCACCAAAGTATTGGAGCTTCAGCTTCAGCAAAAGTCTTTCCAGTGTATATTCAGGATTGATTTCCTTTAGGACTGACTGGTTTGATCTCTTTGTGGTACTAGGGACTCTCAAGAGTCTTCTCCAGCACCATAATTCAAAAGCATCAAATCTTTGGTGCTCAGCTTTCTTTATGGTCCAACTCACATCCATACATGACTATATGGACCACTAAAAGTAATTTTTTCACATTGAAAGGGTTATTCAAGCTAAAGTGAAAAAATGCTAATCAATAACATGAAAACATATGGTTCACTGGGGAAGATCCCCTGAAGGAGGGCATGGCAATTCACTCCAGTATTCTTGCCTGGAGAATCCCATGGACGGAGGAACCTGGTGGGCTACAATCCATAGGGTCGCATAGAGTACACATGACTAAAAGGACTTAACATGTGCATGTGCACATGTGATTGTTGCTGGTATGTAAAACAGCCTTTTTCAACTACCCATTCTGTATTCTCAGTGTCTTTAGTAAGGAGTTCAGCTGTTTATAGCTTTTCCCTGGTAGGGTGACTCTTCATTCTTGAAGGGTCTGGGTCATCAGTCCCACCTGGATTGTGTTGTGGTTTCCATGGACTTGATGCATAGGGCATAAGAGACACTAAGTGACCTCCCATACTCCAGACACACTCTCCCTTATGTCTACTGTGGCCTCAAATCCAGGTTCTCTTTGGTAGTCAGGATAAATCACCCCTGCCATCACAGTAATCCTGGGGATTCAGAGGATGCGCAATCCAAAGTGTAAGCCCTCAATTTAGATACGTCTTCAGCTAAAGAAAAAAAGAGAATGTTTGAGGCAGTGGTTTGGGCCTTCACATGGAGATAATAAAGCAAATGTTTGATAAACAGATGCTTGCTGGGTCTTGCACAGACAATGGGCCACAGAGCTGACCCTGGTCTCTCCTACCACACTTAGCTCATATTCTTTGCAGGTATCTCTGGTAGCAGCCTAAATTAATTTTTACTACAAAGACACAATTTTTTGGTGACAAATCTTGCTGCCTATGCTGCTCAGAACTTAGAAGGAGTGTTGTTGGTGCTGGTAGGGAGGAGAGGGGAAACCCCTTTCTCTTGACTTTGACCACAATGTAGTTGAGATATTGAGAAGGAGATCAATGTACAAGTAATTTCATCCAAAGGAAGCTGAGACAGAACACATGTGCGTGGTATGCTCGGTAGCTCAGTTGTGTCTGCTTCTTTGTGACCCCATGGACTGTAGCCAGGCAGACTCCTCTGTTCTGTGAAATTTCCTAGGCAAGAATACTGGAGTCAGTTGCTATTCCCTCTTCCAGGGGACCTTTCTGACCCAGGAATCACACCCTTGTCTCCTGTGAGTCATGAATTGCCAGGCAGATCCTTTACCACTGAGCTACCTGAGAAGGCCCAGAACACAGGAAAAAGGCTATAAATTTATGTCAGTCATTTAGGGTTAAGTAAAACTGTCTCAAATGCAAAAAGGGAAAAATGATTGTCTGAGGAGGCCTCACAAATAGCTGAGAAAAGAAGAAACACTAAAGGCAAAGGAGAAAAGGAAAGATATATTCATTTGAATGCAGAATTTCAAAGAATAGCAAGGAGAGATAAGAAAGTTTTCCTCAGTGATCAATGCGAAGAAATAGAGGAAAACAATAGAATGGGAAAGACTAGAGATTTCTTCAAGAAAATTAGAGATACCAAGGGACTATTTCATGTAAAGATGGGTTCAATAAAGGACAGAAATGGTATGGGCCTAACAGAATCAGAAGATGTTAAGAAGAAGGGGCTAGAATATACAGAAGAACTGTACAAAAAAGATCTTCACAACCCAGATAACCAAAACGGTGTGATCACTCACCTAGAGCCAGATATCCTGGAATGCGAACTCAAGAGGGTCTTAGGAAGCATCACTATGAACAAAGCTAGTGGAGGTGATGGAATTCCAGTTGAGCTATTTCAAATCCTGAAAGATGATGCTGCGAACGTGCTGCACTCAATATGCCAGCAAATTTGGAAAACTCAGCAGTGGCCACAGGACTGGGAAAGGTCAGTTTTCATTCCAATCCCAAAGAAAGGCAATACCAAAGAATGTTCAAACTGTCACACAATTGCACTCATCTCACACACTAGCAAAGTAATGCTCAAAATTCTCCAAGCCAGTCTTCAATAGTATGTGAAAACTGAGAAATTTCAGATGTTCAAGCTGGATTTAGAAAAGGCAGAGGAATCATATATCAAATTACCAACATCCATTGGATCATGGAAAAAGCAAGAGAGTTCCAGAAAAATATCTATTTCTGTTTTATTGACTATGCCAAAGCCTTTGACTGTGTGAATCACAACAAACTGTGGGAAATTCTTCAAGAGATGGGAATATCAGACCACCTTACATGCCTCCTGAGAAATCTGTATGCAGGTCAAGAAGCCACAGTTAGAACTGGACATGTAACAACAGACTAGTTCCAAATCGGGAAAGGAGTATGGCAAGGCTGTATATTGTCACCCTGCTTATTTAACTTCTATGCAGTGTACATCATGTGAAATGCCAGGCTGGATGAAGCACAAGCTGGAATCAAGATTGCTGGGAGAAATATTAATAACCTCAGATATGCAAAAGACACCACCCTTAAGGCAGAAAGCAAAGAAGAACTAAAGAGCCTCTTGATGAAAGTGAAAGAGGAGGGTGAAAAAGCTGATTTAAAACTCAACATTCAGAAAACTAAGATCATGGCATCTGATCCCATAACTTCATAGCAAATAGATGGGGAAACAATGGAAATAGTGGCTGACTTTATTTTTTTGGCCTCCAAAATCATTGCAGATGGTGACTGCGGCCATGAAATTAAAAGACATTTTCTCCTTGGAAGAAAAGCTACGATCAGCCTAACAGCATTTTGAAAAGCAGAGACATTACTTTGCCAACAAAGGCAAAGTACTGAACTGAAAACATCTCAGATACGGTGTAAAATAGGACCTGTTCTGTAATTCCTGGGTACACACCAGCACATGTAAAACTAGAAAACTATAACTTATGTTCCACAGTCTTTTCATGTATTTTAGCTTCCTTCTCTTTTTTGGTCTAATCAAAGCTATGGTTTTTCCAGTAGTCATGTATGGATGTGAGAGTTGGACTATAAAGAAAGATGATTGCCAAAGAATTGATGCTTTTGAACTGTGGTGTTGGAGAAGACTTTTGAGAGTCCCTTGGACTGCAAGGAGATCCAACCAATCCATCCTAAAGGAAATCAGTCCTGAATATTCATTGGAAGGACTGATGTTGAAGCTGAAACTCCAATACTTTGGCCACCTGATGAGAAGAACTGACTCACTGGAAAGATTGAAGGCAGGAGGAGAAGGGGGCAACAGAGGATGAGATGGTTGGATGACATCACTGATACAATGGACATGAGTTTGAGCGAGCTCTGAAAGTTGGTGATGGACAGGGAGGCCTGATGTGCTGCAGTCCATGGGGTCACAAAGAGTGAGTGACAAGACTGAGTGACTGAACTGAACTGAAAACATCTCAGATAGGGTGTAAAATAGGACCTGTTCTGTAATTCCTGGGTACACACCAGCACATGTAAAACTAGAAAACTATAACTTATGTTCCACAGTCTTTTCATGTATTTTAGCTTCCTTCTCTTTTTTGGTTTTAATTGGCCCTTACGAAAGCTTTTGTGAAAGTTCCAAACTGCCTTAGCCCTGCTGAGGAGGAAACAGAGAAATGAGTCTCTGTCCACACTTTGGCCAAAATGAAAGCACACGGAGTTCAAGTAGGGGTCAGTGCAGTGTAGCAGAAACACCCAAAAGGTGAGAGCCTGGAGGAGAAGATAGAAAGAAGCAGAGCCTTTGAGTCATGTGAAAATTATCTTACAAAATGAAAGCTTAGAAGTACTGCATTTCTTTTTACTAATGGATTTGGCAGTTTTTCACAGGCAAACCCAGACTTTTAAAGTGAAAATGTTGTCACAGTCTTGCTGCTGCTAAGTCGCTTCAGTCGTGTCCAACTCTGTGCGACCCCATAGATGGCAGCCCACCAGGCTCCCCCGTCCCTGGGATTCTTCAGGCAAGAACACTGGAGTGGGTTTCCATTGCCTTCTCCAATGCATGAAAGTGAAAAGTGAAAGTGAAGTCGCTCAGTGGTGTCTGACTCTTCGTGACCCCATGGACTGCAGCCTTCCAGGCTCTTCCATCCATGGGATTTTCCAGGCAAGAGTACTAGAGTGAGGTGCCATTGCCTTCTCCGTGTCACAGTCTTAGGAAAGATTTATTACTGACTTTTAACTGTTATCACTCCAGAATATAAGATCACCAAACAGTTGAGTGAGGTGATATCTCCCTTTAAAAAGAAAACAACTTTAAGTGATTTGTGCAGAAATATTTGACATCTTTGGTCAGCAGGAGATGTTTATTACAGTTAAGAGCTAGACTCATTAATTACTTATGGTCAGTAATTCCTTACCCTGAAATTTAAGAAAACATCTTATTTTTCACCTGAATTTCTGTCATTAACAATACATTTGTGTTAATCATCACTGTTTTTCTGGATCTTAAAAGGATTTTTTCTCACAGGGAAAAGTTATCAAGCTCTATTTGTTAGAAACATGTTTTTTGAAGTCATGAATAATAGTAAATAACTGGCCAATTTTGGTAAAGAATGCAATGGAATCAATTAGAGCAGGGGGTGAGAAGGGGGGAAAACATAAAACTGTGAGCCCATTTGGCACACTTAGAACAAACGACCTACGTCTGGGCTGCTTAGAACTTGTTGCAGTTGTCTTTTCTGGACAGATTTCCTTTCAGTTTGTAAATAGGCATGACTTTAAGATGGCAATCAAATGCCATAGGATGAGTATCATTTAACAGACTTTTAATCCCAATTTTTGTCATAATTTATGTAACTTCATTGGATTTTCTGTTTTACTTTTCAGAGACACTGCAGCTGGAAAATACATTCTTTCCCCTCCCTTCCTCTGAGGGTTGTTGCCAGGTTGAAAGATGAGAGTGGTGAAAGCAAATTAAGGGTTTCATGTTAAGGCTATAACTGACCAGCCCTTATATATATATATATATTTCGCCCCCCCCCCCCCACAGAGGATATATGTTTGATTTTACTCTATAAGTCTCATGAAGATTAATAGCCAGAACTACAGAAACAGTTTACCGCTGTACTTGTTAAAAAAACAAAATTCAACTGAGTCAACTTGAAGATTGACTTGACTATTAGATGATATATGAATTAGGCCGCAACCTATTCAGCAACAAGAAGGGTGCTTTGAGGGGCACTACAAAGTGAATGTTTTTATATGAAAAAAAGTGGGGCAAGTGAGCTATTAACAAAAGAAAATAATTATTTTCATTCCCGGATGTCTTTCTGGAGGGAAGAGATGGGAGGGGTTTTAGCACATAGATTGGTTCTGCCTGGGTAGGGTGAGGGGATGGGGAGTGGGAGGCTGGAGGGGTGGGAATGGTGAGGGCCTCTGGTTACTCCATTGGTGGACCAGAAAATTCCAGAATGGCTGATGAAGATTATAGTTCTGGGGAAGTTTGAAATTGCAATTGTCATTTATTAAGTCTAGGTTTGGTATCATGGGTTTTAGCATCACTGACACTATTCTGATTCTGTGGTTTTTCTTTTCAAAATTGTAAAATGTTGACAGAATGAATTTAGTCTGATGGGACTGCTGGAGGAGGAGAAGGAAGGAAAAATTCTTTATTCATAGAGTAAATATTTAATGAATGCTTAATACAGGGTTATTGAAGCATGTGTTACTAGGAAATAAAAGGAAAGTTAAAACAAGGCCTCCTCCCTTTAGCAATCCAAAACCCACCCGGAGAGATAAGACATCAGTAGCAGAATAATAAGCTTTTTTGTTTGAATATCAGCGCCATTCAGGGCCAAGAAAGAGAAAGAGAGAGAGAGAGAACCATTTTAGCTAGAAGGCTTGGGGAAGAAATGGAATTTTAGCTATGAAATTTACACTTGCCTCTGTCCACTGAACATGCCTAAGCATTCTGAATACTGCAATTTTTCAAGACCCATATTTTCCAAATTCAGGATGGAACAAAAGCCACATGGTACACTCACAGGTCAATAGGATTGGTTGAAGAGAATTATCCAGAACTGACATGAGTAATTTACATTTATGAGTTCTGTTGAGGCTCACACCTCCAGGAGAAAATCAGTTTTTTTCTTCTGAGAGGGATTCAGAACAAAGTAAAAACCTGTGTTGTAACTCTGGGAATGTATCAGTCTGAAGCTCAGTGGAAGGCATTTTAACACACACCGAAGTGTCTAGTGCTGTAGTCAGGAATTAAGTTCAGACATTTCTCTCCATTCTTTACAGGATCCTACTCCCCTGTGAAACTATGTCACGATTAAGTCTGCTGACAAGAACAAAAGTCACTCCTCAGATGTTGGAAAGAAATATGTAGAAGAGGAACATCCCTTCCAAACAAGATTTCAAAATGTGTAGAAATGGAGTATTACTCAGCCATTAAAAAGAATTCATTTGAATCAGTTCTGATGAGATGGATGAAACTGGAGCCGATTATACAGAGTGAAGTAAGCCAGAAAGAAAAACACCAATACAGTATACTAACACACATATATGGAATTTAGAAAGATGGCAATGACGACCCTGTATGTAAGACAGCAAAAAAGACACAGATGTGTATAACGGACTTTTGGACTCAGAGGGAGAGGGAGAGGGTGGGATGATTTGGGAGAATGGCATTCTATCATGTATACTATCATGTAAGAATCGAATCGCCAGTCTATGTCTGACGCAGGATACAGCATGCTTGGGGCTGGTGCACGGGGATGACCCAGAGAGATGTTATGGGGAGGGAGGTGGGAGGGGGGTTCATGTATGGGAACGCATGTAAGAATTAAAGATTTTATTAAAAAAAATAATAATAATAATAAAATTAAAAAAAATGTTGTGGATACCGGGAATGGATATATTTTTAAGGATGTACAGCATGAAATGAATTTGAAAACCGGAATGATGATTGGTTCAACAGAGAATGTCTGTGAATTATTTCTTACTCCTAGAACAATGATTGTAGATAAGGTATCTCAGTGGTATCTTAGTGGTATGTTAGTCGTTATCTGTGTATATGTCTTTTCTCTTCCCCTTTAAATTTTTCTTAGCTTTAATAAAGAAACCACATGAAGGTTTGAGTTATTCAGATGGGTATGACATGTATACAGCATGGCACATTTTATAATCACTTTCTCATAAGCAACAAGTAGTTCCTTTCCCACCTTTACCAGCAACTTATATTTCTTTCCTGTAATATTACTGGGTGGGTCGGCGGAGTGGTGGGTGGGGGGGTGTTCCCCATGGCTCAGCAATCTCCTGCAATGCAGGAGACTCGGCTTCAATCCCTGGATTAGGAAGATTCCCCAGAAAAGGAAATGACAACTCACACCAGTATTCTTGCTTGGGAAATCCCACAAATAGAGGAGACTGGCAGGCTATAGTCCATGGGGTCGCAAAAGAATTGGACCCAACTTAGCAACTAAACAACAACAGCAACATACGACAAAATATTACTAGCAAGTCCCAGAGAAATGAGTGTGCCCAGCACTTAACACATTGACTGAGGCGCTGTGAGATGCCTGGTTTAGAGAGCCGTTTCTAGCCCACAGTCTGCCCTCCCTAGAGCTTTGCAATTTAAATATTGTGGTAAGGGACTTCCCAGACACACAGTCAGATGTTTGCAGTTGAGAGAAAAATTTTAACTGACTCAGTGAAATGGAAGGATGTGGCACTTGGTCAGTAGTGTTTTTGTGACACAGGGTCAAGACTGAGAGGTTTTCAGCTTTCTGGCAGTAAGACTGCTGATTCCAAAATATACATTCATAAAGCATTTATACACACAACGTTGGCGCACATCTCTTCCTTTAAATTCCCACCTACAGAGAAAGCTTATTTTTCCTTACTCAGCCTCTTTGGGATGGGCTTCCCAGATGGTGCTAGTGGTAAAGACTCTGCCTGCAATGCAGGAGATGCAGGTTCCATCCCTGGGCCGGGAAGATCTCCTGGAGAATGGCATAGCAACCCACTTTAGTATTCTTGCCTAAAGAACCCCACAGACAGAGAAGCCTGGAGGGCTACAGTCTATAGCGTGCAAAGAGTCAAATATGACTGAAGCGACTTAGCACACATGCACACCTCTTTTGCAGAGGGGAGCAAAATTTACCATCCCATAATGTGTCTCTTTGGCATGAGGATTATTTTAAGCTGATTAGTTTTTAAGAAACAGAAGACTCAGAAGACTTGTTTGTTTTACCTACTCCTTAACTGCCTAAAATAATTTAGATGAGGAGCCTAAACCAGGAGAGAACTATCACCAAAGATAACTCCGTTGTACATAAGAAAGACGTCTCCAAGTGGCATGGCAGATATTTGTTTATCAAATAACATGCTCCTCCCACCTCCCTGTGAACTGTCTTTCTCCCCTCCCTCCCCTTTTCTCCTTAGCTCAGAATAACATATAAGCCTCAATTGCCTCACTATCCTTTGGGGCCTCATAATCTCAAGGCGCCTTTTCTGTAGAAGACCAGATTTTGGCTTTCTCTTGTTAATCTGTCTTAATTATTAGACCAGCCAGAAGAACCAGAAGAGTAAATTATCTATTTATATAGATTCTCTATATAATCTATAGCAGAGCATCTAATAGATCCATGTATCTATTTTAAAGAACTATAAACTAAAAATCAAACTCTCCCCAGCAGTTAGACATAAAACTCACAGATTTTCTTTCTTCTTCTTTTTTTTAATGAGAAAGATTTTGTTCCCACATATTTTCATCTGGTTTACAGATGACAAAGGACTTGCTCAGCATAATTGCTGTCTCTGGGCGGGCTGGCCACATTCAGGGATGCCAGAGACGGGAAGAGGATGCTGTTTCTGTTTTGATATATTTTGTATTTTGACTCTGCATCAGCTCTGCTTAAATTAACAGGAAAATAGTATTTTAGTGTCATTAGCATCTAGAACTTTCTTCCTGCTCCAGATTTTGCGACAAAATTCATCCGCAAAGCAGAGGTGTTTTTGTGGAAAGGGGAGAGGTTCCACGGGATATGCCATTTGGTGCCAATAGTATAGACAGCATTGGTGCTGTCTCCTGGTGTTGGTGTAAATTGTGTTTCTCTTCTTGGTAAGTACTAGATGGATTTGGGCATTACCAGATGATCTCATCATTGTATTATACCATCCTGTGGTCCTAGAGCAATTGCTATGTTCCTTCTCCCTAGAAGACAACCCTTCATGAAAAAAAAAGTTCCCCG
Source organism: Budorcas taxicolor (assembly GCF_023091745.1). Classification (NCBI taxonomy): domain Eukaryota; kingdom Metazoa; phylum Chordata; class Mammalia; order Artiodactyla; family Bovidae; genus Budorcas; species Budorcas taxicolor. The sequence continues at coordinate 7,027,449 of NC_068925.1, forward strand.
CCAACTTTCTCATATTTTCAGAAATCTAGTGGGAGGAGGGATTCTATATACCACAGAACAGTGTATAGGCCTTGATGTATCCAAGGACTTTTTAGAAACTGTTAGCTAATACTGGCTTTAAATCTTCAGTGTCTGGAGAAATGGTCTGTGGAAATCAACTAAATGCCATGAGGATTCAGGGGATCCTCAAATTTGTGATGTCAGCAGCTGTATTGATAATGATGTCTCAATCCCCATGAACATCTACACAGATGACAGTGCATTCGAGTTCACGGCAGGAATTAGAATTCACATATCAGCCTCAGATTAATTGAAGATGAAAACATTCTTCTCCCCTAACTCAGGCTGCTGCTGAGCAACCTTGGAGCATCCCAAGGGCTGTGGCGGCCAGCTGGGTTAGGCGTGTCACTTAGCACATACTCCTCGGGGACTCTGCAGAGCAGCACTGCCTGTAATTCCCAAAGTGAGAGTCCAAGAGGGAAAGGGGAAATAAATAGATCTTACCTGAAGTATGTTCCAACCTATCACAGCTCCCTTTGGAAGAAACCAGCTCAAAATGTCTCTGGGAGTTGCTGAGGTTAAACAAGAATCCCACGATTACCCTTCGAGAGTGTGGCAAACATAGGTAAAATTTGGGTGAACTGCTTTAAACATGGCCAAGCTCATTGCTCAAAGAGGCAATTATCTGAAGGAAAGGTTTACGAGTGTGGCCTGTGCGTAAATGGGGGATTTAAAATTTAGCCTTTTAAAAATCTGTTCCCAGTGGTGACCATCTCATGAGCCAAAATGAGTGTTGCTAAGCTACAAGAGAAACACAGGCAAGTTCCAAGAAGTTCATTAAAATCCACAGCTGCAAGGCTTTGCTGTACTGTTCTCCGCCCAAGTGCAAGGGACAGACCCAGTCGGAACCCAGCCCTCTTCTCTCTGTCCTACTCAGTCCCTCCTCTGAGCTCCCACAGCACTCTGTTCACACTGTTCATTTTAGCACTGAATACATTTTGCCTTGTGCCATAACTTTTAGTATGTCTATGTTTTCCAGTTAAATCATTGTCTTCTTTCAGGCAGAAAGAAAAAGACTTATTTGTCTTTTACTAATTTAGTGCCCCAAACTATCTTCCTGTACATAATAGCTTTACAATAAATTCAGTATTAACTGCATATAATTATCTCTGCCTACTGAATTTCTAGCCTTCTTTTAAGGTCTATCACAAATGCTCCCTTTCTCAAGAAGCCTTTTTAAAATTCTGATGTGCTTTTGTTTCCCTCTGACTGCCTATAAAATTTTTCTTGTACCTCTTCTATGAAAATTATTTTGCCTTGTGTTAAAGTCATTCTGATGCTGCTGCTAAGTCACGTCAGTCGTGTCCAACTCTGTGCGACCCCATAGATGGCAGCCCACCAGGCTCCTCCGTCCCTGGGATTCTCCAGGCAAGAGCACTGGAGTGGGTTGCCATTTCCTTCCCCAATGCAGGAAAGTGAAAAGTGAAAAGGAAGTCATTCAGTCATGCCTGACTCCTAGCGACCCCATGGACTGCAGCCCACCAGGCTCCTCCATCCATGGGATTTTCCAGGCAAGAGTACTGGAGTGTGTTGCCATTGCCTTCTCCATGAAGTCTTTCTAGTTTAGCTTTAACTATGTGCACCTTTGGGGGTAGGAATCTTGTCTTCCTTGACTCTGTATCCTTGGATACTGCACACAGCTTTGCTCATTTATTTATTTATTCATTCTGCAAATATCACTGAGCATCAACTATATGGATTCTGTTCTAGGGCAGGGAGTATTAAGCAAATTAAACAAACATGGCTTTTATTCTCACAGAGCTTAAAGTCCTAAAGTAAGAACTTTGACAAGTTAATAGGAAATTAAACCTCAGTGCTTTGATGAGGTATAGAAACCATGAGATCTTGACCTGATTCAGGGTATCAGGGAAGATTTCCAAAAGGAAGTGATAGATTGAGAATTAAAGAAAGAAGAAACTGCATGTGCAAAAGTCAAGAGGCAAGAGAACGATTGGTATATAAGGAGACAAAGGAAGTGCAGAAGTTCAAACTTGCTCCGATGAAGAATGTTTTAAATTTATATCATAATTTTCCCCTATAGATAACTGAAATCTACATGGGCAATACATAAAAAGGGGGAACCCAGGTTCATATATATGGCGAAACTGGCAAAAACATGTATCCTGACTCCAAGATCAGTTCTCTTTCCACTAAATATTTCTTTCTATTTATCAGTTCTTTTAATGTCAGGCCTCTTTTTCCTTATCACACCCATGGAAACCTGTGAAGTAGTCTATGTCTCCTTAAGTCATTCACATATTCCTTCATTCTAGTTAAACAATGTTCTCTCTTGATTGTTCATCCTTAAGAGAATAACTTAAGTGCAAGATCACATGTGGAACTTTGCCACGAGTAAGTTGGCAAGTAAGTAAATATGTGGGGAACAATTTTATAGTCTTTGAGCACAAAGACCTGAATGGGACTTGGGGAAACTGACTTCAAGATATCTGCATTTAGAAGGCTTTTGTTTTGCCCATATACAAAGTTTCACCAGGGAAGGAGGAAATGAAACTATAGGTTCAGTTCAGTTCAGCTCAATTGCTCAGGCATGTCTGACTCTTTGTGACACCATGAATTGCAGCACGCCAGGCCTCTCTGTCCGTCACCAACTCCCGGAGTTCACTCAAACCCATGTCCATCCAGTCGGTGACGCCATCCAGAGATCTCATCCTCTGTCATCCCCTTCTCCTCCTGCCCCCAATTCCTCCCAGCATCAGAGTCTTTTCCAATGAGTCAACTCTTTGCATAAGGTGGCCAAAGTATTGGAGAACCTAGGACTGATCTCCTTTAGGATGGACTGGTTGGATCTCCTTGCAGTCCATGGGACTCTCAAGAGTCTTCTCCAACACCACAGTTCAAAAGCATCAATTCTTTGGCACTCAGCTTTCTTCACAGTCCAACTCTCACATCCATACATGACCACTGGAAAAACTATAGCCTTGACTAGATGGACCTTTGTCGGCAAAGTAATGTCTCTGCTTTTGAATATGCTATCTAGGTTGGTCATAACTTTTCTTCCAAGGAATGAGCGTCTTTTAATTTCATGGCTGCAGTCACCATCTGCAGTGATTTTGGAGCTCCCAAAAATAAAGTCTGCCACTGTTTCCACTGTTTCCCCATCTATTTCCCATGAAGTGATGGGACCAGATGCCATGATCTTCGTTTTCTGAATGTTGAGCTTTAAGTCAACTTTTTCACTGTCCTCTTTCACTTTCATCAAGAAGCTTTTTAGTTCCTCTTCACTTTCTGCCATAAGGGTGGTGTCATCTGCATATCTGAGGTGATTGATATTTCTCCCGGCAATCTTGATTCCAGCTTGTGTTTCTTCCAGCCCAGTGTTTCTCATGATGTACTTTGCATAGAAGTTAAATAAGCAGGGTGACAATATACAGCCTTGATGTACTCCTTTTCCTATTTAGAACTAGTCTGTTATGACTATAGGTTGCTGCTAAGTCACATCAGTCGTGTCTGACTCTGTGCGACCCCATAGACGGCAACCCACCAGGCTCCCCCAGTCCCTGGGATTCTCCAGGCAAGAGCACTGGAGTGGGTTCCTTCTCCAATAACCTTCTCCAGTAACCTAACTATAGGTTAGGGTTTGCCAAAATTTGAGAAATTTAGATTTGATTGAAATGAAAAAGTGTTGATTTGGGGTTTGTTCGAACTGAGGTTGGGAGACTGAGATTCAAGATACGCTTGAGTATTGTTCCTCCAGACTTCAAAGTGGGAGAGGCTTATAAAACACAAACAAACAAACAAAAATCCCAAACTGCAAGGTTAGAGTTATATAATTTATTAATCAAGAATTATATTAGAGGGATTTCCCTGTTAGTGCAGTGGCTAAAATGCTATCCTCCTGGTGCAGGGGGCCCAGGTTTGATCTCTGATCAGGGAACTAGATCCCGCATGTCACAACTAAAAAACCCTCATGCTGCAACAAAATGAAGATCCTGTGTGCTGAAACTAAGACTCAACACAGCCAAATAAATAAATTTTTAAAAAGTACTTATAATTGAAGCTCGAAAAACTCACAGAGCTTGTTAAGGAAGTATTGGGTGGCATACAAAGTGGATCCATAGTTGCAAGGGAAGACTTCAAGACCATAAGGTTGCAGCTGTCACGTGTCATTCTGAATATGGCTGCTAGTGTCCTTGGGTCTGGTACAGTTCAAAGCAAGTTCAAATTCTCAGTGGTGCAGAGATGTGTCTGAGATCAGACCTCCAGTGGCCCCCTCTAGACACCATATTGTATGCTTGAAGAATGATTACTCCATTTTAATTTTAGTTCATCATCAATTAGGTGATTGTATCATTTATCATCCCAACTCATAATAACTATGCACCAAGAAAACAAGTGCAAACTGAGACTGCCAAGGTAAGTTGGGGCATATAATTAATTTTTTTAATATTTATTTAGTTTTGGTTGCACTGGGTCTTCATTGCTGTGCACATGCTTTCTTTGGTTGTGGTGAGCCAGGGCTACTATCTAGTTGCTGTGCACAGGCTTCTCACTGGCAGTTTCTCTTGCTGCAGAGCATAAGCTCTAGGTGCATGGGCTCAGTCGTCATGGCGCACAGGCTTATCTGCCCCACAGTATGTGAAATCTTCCCAGACCAGGGATTGAATCCATGTCCCCTGTATTGGTAGGTGGATTCTTAATCACTGGACCACCAGAGTAGTCCTAATTATTCTATTTATAACCAAAAAAAAAAAAAAAAAAAAAAAATTCAAAGATTTAAAAACCTTAATGTTCAGAGTTTTTCTTTTCTTTACTCTATTCTAGATAACATTTTATGGAAGATTCCCTGAAAATAGTTGATATTCAAAGAATGTTAACTGTAACTTAGAAAATGTCCCCCTTCCTCGTGCTTAGCAAATTGGATCTCTCATCTCTAACTACAAAAGTCTCTAAATATTAGCCACTGCACAGTTTTCATGAGCATGAAATAACAAGCAATATATATATTGGTTTCTGCTTCTGGTTCCTGCTAACATTTGATCTTTAACTCTAGTTCCTGACATAGAGTTTGTAAAATTCTTGTAATTTCTCAAGTGAGAGAAGCATCTGACAGAGAGGTCCTGATCCCCTTGAACTTCCTGATTGATAGAAGCATCTTTTGTTCTAGAGAAGTGACTCTTGGGGGGCTCCTGAATGGGGACTGGTCATCAGAAAGACCAAGTCATAATTAGAAGTTTGAAACTTTTAGCTCCACCCACCCCACATTCTCCAGAGAGAGGAAGGGACTGGAAATTGGGTTAATGATCAATCGTATCTAGGTGTTGAAGCCTCCATAAAAATCCCTAAAGTGTGGGGTTCGTGCAGCTTCCAGGTTGGTAAACACATCTATGTGTCAGTAGGGTGGTCCGCCCCAACTCTACACAGACAGAAACTCTATAGGGCTTGGGCCATTATAGACCTTGCTTCAGGTATTTCTTCTTCTGTCATTCATTTTTATCCTTTAAAATATCTTTTCTAATAAATTAACAATAGTAAGTAAATTCTTCTTCTGGGTTCTTTGAGCCCCTCCAGTAAAATGTTGAACCCAATAAGAGAGGGTCATGGGAACCTCAGATTTGTAGCTAAGTCAGATAGAAGTTGCTGAAGGACAGGGAAGCCTATTGTGCTGCAGTCCTTGGGGTTGCAAAGAGTTGGACACGGCTGAGCAACTGAACAACAGATAGAAGTTGTGGTTTTAACCGCTTCTTAAAATTAGCATCTGAAGGGGTACGGATAGTCTTTTGTAGCTGAGCCCTTGACTTGTGAATTTTGCATTAACTCCAGGTAGTGTAGAATTTCCTGGTGTGGAAAACCCACCTATCTGGTGTCAGAAGTGTTGTATGAGTAGAGGAAAACAGTGAGTTTTTCCCAGAAAATGAGTCCACTGAATGAACTACCTAGGACTCTAGAACATCATTCTCCAACAGAACTTTGTTTAGTGATGGGATGTTCTACAGAACATTTGTCACAACATTGGAGAGCATCACTTTCAAAGTATCACAGGTGGGAAGATAAATTATATGGTCACCCTACTGACGATAAGCATTCCATCACAGGAGCACAGTCTAGTACAGTAGCCACTGGCCTTAGGCACTATTTATTGGGGAGTTGAAATGGGCTAATATGACTGAGAAACTAACTTTAAATTAATTTAAAGGTAAATTAAACAACTATATGTGGCCAGCAGCTACCATACTGCATAATGCCTCGCTAGATCACTGGGAATAAAAAGGACATGGGAATAAAACACATGAATGGTACTAAGATAAACCAGAACATTTTCCATTCTTTCTTTTTTTCAAATCCAGTGTACATACAGCCTGGATCCTATACTGCAAGGTCGCAGTCTTTCCTTTTATTTGACTCAACGCAAGAGTCAATTTCATCTCTGTTAAATGTAAGTAAAACAAAGACCGAAAAAGATATAGAAATCAAGAGTATTTGCAATACAGAGTGCTGAGTTATATATACGATGTACTTGAAACAGGCTTCCCCAGTGTTTCAGATGGTAAAGGGTTCTCCTGCAATGTGAGAGACCTCGGTTCCATCCCTGGGCTGGGAAGATCCCCTGGGGAAGGGAACAGCTACACACTCCAGGATTCTTGCCTGGAGATTTCCTTAGACAGAGGAGCCTGGCAGGTTACAGTCCATGGGGTCACAAAGAGTCAGACACAAGTGAGTGAATTTCACTTTCACTTTTCACTTGTGCTTGAAACATTGTGGGAAATATTTCTAACTAGTGGAAATAATGAGAAATATAATCATAGGACTTATTCATTCCATCATAGAAAATACTTTAAGGAAATTCAAAATTTCTAGATAAAGTCCCATTTCTGCCAGAGCCTTTTATAAAAGGATCTTAGCCCCAAAGTTCTACCTCTAGCATTTTCTTCTTCTTAATGCAAAAAGGACAAAGCTCAAAGAAATTGATTTTAGATTTGCCCAACTCAAAAAATGTGTTTCTCTGTTCTGTCCTCTCCTTAAATTATTTGTATCTCTTCTGTGTCTCTTACTACTTTCTGTTATGTATCAGTTGTGCAACAGCAAGAAGTGGATCCCATGTAAGACAGACATCATAATCTTACCCTGCCTACTGGAGAGCAAGTGCTTTGTGGGCAAGGGTTGTATTTCCATAGCACCAGGCACAGTTCTTCACACAGAGTGGGTACTCAGGAAATATCTGTCAGTTCATTCAGAAACATTTTGTGTAGATAACTCAGATTCTATAAAAACTAACTTTCTGGAACATGAAATGGGATAAAGCAAAATCTTAACTTTGACAGTAAGCCTATTGTCAGAGAGTTATGGGAACTCAGAGTGCCTCCCAATTACTAATGCATATATTATAATTGACTATAACTTGAGAGTGTGGTAAATAAATTTTTAAAGACTTATTTATTTTAATTTTGGATATCACTATTTTATTGAGATAAAATTGACGTATAACATTATATTAGTTTCAAGTGTACAAAATAATGATCTGAGGTTTGTATATATTGTGAAATGATAACAGCAATAAGTCTAGTTGACACCCATCACCATACATAGTTGCGTTTTTTTGGTATGTGCATTGATCTTCCTTTTTTCTCTTTGGGTGGTGAGTTGGTATAATTCTTTTGGAAAACAGTATAAATTTCTATTAGAAGACTTTGATGTAATAATTTTGTATTTGAGACTCATTCTCCCCCAAATCGTTTTAAAACCACTTTATTGAGGTGTGATTGACATACAAAAAGCTCCATACATTTAATATATACAACTTGATGTGTTTGAAGATAGAATGGCATAAACCCATGAAACCATCACCAACACAGTCTATGCCATAAACACATCCATCACCTCCAAAAGTTTTCTCCTGTCCTCTTTATTATCGTTCTGTGTGTGATAAGGTCACTTTAGGCTTCCCTGGTAGCTCAGCTGGTAAAAAATCTGCCTGCAATGCAGGAGACCCTGGTTTGATTCCTGGGTCGGGAAGATCTCCTGGAGAAGGAACAGGCTACCCACACCAGTATTCTGGGGCTTCCCTTATGCCTCAGTCGGTAAAGAATCTGCCTGCAATGCAGGAGACCTGGGTTCAATCCCTGGGTCAGGAAGATCCCATGGAGAAGGGCATGGCAACCCACTTTAGTATTATTGCCTGGAACATTCCATGGGAAGAGGAGCCTGGTGAGTTACAGTCCATAGGGTTGAAAAAAGTTGGACAGGACTGAGTGACTAACACTTTCAGCTTCATATCTTTTTAGAGCAAAACTTCGTTTTCTGACCAGTAGATTTTTTTAAGTGTCAGTATTTGTATAAGATGTACAGCAGAAGAAAAAGAAAATAGCAAGTGGGAGAAAGGGAAGTTTTGGGAAGTCCAGATGTAGTTGTGCAGGTGATATTGTAGCTCTCGCAATGTATTTGGAAATCTGAATTCCCACCAACTCAAAGTTCATGCACAAAGCTTTGCACATGATAGACAATCAAGTATTGAACTAATTAAAAGTATAGGAGTTTCAACAACACTGTTGATGGGACTGTAAATTGGTACAGCCACTACGGAGAACAGAATGAAGTTTTCTTAAAAAACTAAAAATAGAGCTATTGTATAACCCTGTAATCCCATTCCTGGGCACATACTCAGAGAAAAACATGTTCTGAAAGGATCCATGCACCCAGTGTCCATTATAGGACTGTTTCCAATAGCCAAGACATGGAAGCAACCGAAACGTCCCATCAACAGGAATGGATAAAGAAGATGTGGTTTATTTATATAATGGAATATTACTCAGCCATTAAAAGAAATGAAACAGTGCCACTGTCAGCAACATGGATAGACATAGAGATTGTCATTCTGAGTGACATGAGTCAGACAGAGAAGGAGAAATTTTGTATTATATCACTCATACATGGAATCTGAAAATAAACAATACAAATGGACTTATTTACAAAATAGAAACAGACTCACAGACTTAGGAATGAACTCATGGGTAACCAGGAGGGGGAAGCATGTGGGAAAGGGATGGTTAGGGAGTTTGGGACTGATATGTACACACTGCTGTATTTTAAATGGATAACCAATAAGAACCTACTGTATAGCACATGGAACTCTGCTCAATGTTATGTGGCCAGGATGGGAGGGGAGTTCAGGGGAGAATGGATACATGAATATGTAGTATGGCTGAGTCCCACCGCTATGCAACTGAAACTATCACAATGTTGCTAACTGGCTATACTTCAATTAAAAAAGAAAGTTAAAAAACACAAAAAATAAATAAAATTTCTCTTGAAAGCAAATATAATTTTTCAAATCAATATGATATGAACAAAAATGTATAGGGCGTTCATATTTCACCTACTCAGACTATTTGTTCTTTAGGGTTTTCTTCAGGTGAAGTTTGCCTTTTTTCTAACAATATGTAATTTAAAGAGCAGCAGCTAAAAAGAAGTTAAAATTGTAGAAAAACCTGAGAAAGGTATAAACAGTCTTTTCCTGGAGGATTTGCTATTTAAAACCGCAGTTGTTTTTAGTGCCGGGTGTCCTTGGTGGCCGATACATCGCGAAAGCACAGAAGCTGCAGAGAGCAGGGTTCAAGCGCTCCCTGAGGGCGCGGCTGTAGCTTTCCGCTCATTATGGACTCAGACCTTGCGAGTCAGCCCCCATTCTGAGTCGAGTGCACTGCTCCCTCTTTCAGAAAAGAGGGTCTGAAAAGCATAAAATGCAAGGCATTTGGATGGTTATCAAATGCAAGAAATCTAATTGTTGAAACATGTATGTCTCATTTGGACATGAAGAGAACAGTAAAACATATGGCAAACCAGGAGCTAGGCTGAAGAAAGAGGCAGAATATAAGGCCGACTGGAATTTCCTGTATTAGTATCCTGGAAGTATAACAGGCATGATAGTTTCCACCTTTTCTCACCATTGGTTCACATCACTTTTAACTTAATCAAGTCTGTTTGCACGAAAAGAATATAGGCAACTCTGGCCCCTCCACTACCTCCTAATTGTATGTTCTTGGGAATTTACTTAACCTTTCCGGTTTTCAGCCTTCTTGGGTGGATAAGGAGGATAAATACTACCCTCTTCAAAGAACTGTACAATAACCCAGTGCCTGGTGCCATGGTAACCACACAGTGAATTTCGGTTGTTACTATCTGCTCAACACACAATATGTTTCAAGCTCTATATTTACTTACTATATGCTATATACTTAACATATAGGTCCTTGCTTTCAAAATCAAGTTAACATCAAAGGTAGGCAAATGCAATGCAATGAACAAGCTTAGGCAATTGAAAAAAAAAAAAAAGATAACAGTGTATAGCACGAGGATCCAAGGGAGGAGGAGTTGATATGGATGAACCATTCTCAAACCTCTCATTTCATTTGACCCTTAGTGCAGCTCTATTTTGGAGGCAGGGAAGGCATTTGTCAGAATGGAAAATTGAAGCACAAGCAAGTCTCGGCTCCATTTCAGCCACTTTGAAATGAACTGATGGATTAAGAAAATTCTGGTTTCTTCCAAGGCTGCATTTCTATTATTCTTTGCCTTTCCTAAATTAAGACTGCTCATTACTATGAGATTTGATACTAGCACTCACATTTCTTGATTCTAAGCCCAGGACGTTGTGCCTAAGTCAGAAGTAAGTAGGAGAATTTTGCTTCAAAGGAAAATTAAAATTCCACCTGGGCAGAAGTATCCCTTTTCCTTTTCTACTGACATCATATTCATATAGGCTTAAAATCTCAATACAGTGGCTCTGGCTATGTGTGTTTAAATGTGATCACGCCTGAATAACAATTTCCATCTTCAGACATCAGAGTACTTTCACTCTGTTGTAATCATACATGCTTCCTACACGCTTATTGATGTTTGTTCTATTCTCTTTCAAACTCCTCCACGCTGGAGCTTTCCCCTTGCCAAAAGAAACAAAGTTCTCCACCTTTGGTCTTCCTTCCTTTCTTTTTAGTAACTAAAAATGTCAATCTTTCTTTCCAAAATAAATACTTACATGGAAGTTCTATTCTGTCAAAAGACAAAATAGACACACCAACAGAAGAAACAACTACATAGTTAGAATACTCACAGTGGGAATCCAGCACTTACACTGAGAGGGTGCATCAGTGTATAGGAAAGTATACTATGCTTCTAATGTATTTTATGGTTGACTTCTTTAGATTTCAATTTAATCTAAAGTCCAAAGTGGCCTCAACTCCCCAAAGGCCTTAGGGCATTATTTTGTTCCAAGAGACAATGCCATAGCAATATCATGTTTCCTTGGTTACAGAGACTTCCACAGAGGCTTCCAATGTATTCCTGGCAAGGTTTAGCAGACACTGAATTTGAAATAATTATAGCATCTCTATAAGTTGGTTCTGACTGCTTTTATTCAGTGAGTGTGTCAGCAAGGATGTATGTAGTGTCTCCTTACTGTGTGGATAAAGGGAAATATATATGATTTTTTTGGTGAATAAATTACATTCACATTAAAGGTAAAAATTGCTTTTGGGTGTGCTATGTCATCTCTTACAAAATTAAGCATCTTGAAATGTTAAACTTGTTCTTACTGCCCTCATCGAGGATGTAAACTAGAAATTGGTAGAGAAGGGATGTTACATGTTGTATGATCCACATAAATGTTAAGAGCAACATAACACTTATTATACAGTTGAAAAACAAGAGGCCTTGAAGATGTGTTTGGGACCTAGTTTCTTTTAAAAGTTAAAAACTTGTCTAAGGATGTCTGTGAATCTCTATGCTTCATGGAATCATTTTCTATAGAAAATAAATATATAGATGCTATTAATTAATGAACTAAAATTATTTTAAAAGCATTTCTGTTTCTACTTGTACAGAAAGACAAATATATGATATCACTTATATGCGAAATGTAAAAAATGATTCAAGTGAACTTATTTACAAAACAGAAACAGACTCACAGATTTGAAAAACAAGCCTATTGTTATCAGAGGGGAAGAGGAGGAAGGCACAAATTAAGAGCTTGGGATTAACATATATACACTACTATATATAAAATAGTAGTGGAACTGATGGATTAGACTACAAGAGCCTGTTGTATTACACAGGGAACTCTGCTCAACAGTCTGTAATAACCTATATGAGAAGAGAATCTGAAAAAAAAAAAATATATATATGTATAGCTGAACCACTCTGCTGTACACGTGAAACTAACACAACATTGTAAATCAACTATACTCCAATATTAAATTATTTTTAAAAAAAAAACAACAAAAATATTTCTGAATTCATGATAGCTTAAAAAAATATTTTGTATATACTTGTATATACAAAATTATAAAAATTATATTGTATATACAGTTGTATATACAATTATATTTTGTATATAATTGTATATACTTTTAATCAAGGACTCTAAAAAGGCAAAGCTACTGTTTACACAAGGATTCAGGTTTTGATATTGAAAAATGTTTCTTGTATTTGGTTGGAAAACAAATTTTTCAGATTGATAGCAATGGAGAGACTGACATTCTGGCTCAAGAAACTCCTAAATTCGAGTTATAATAGTCTGTGTATTTCCCTATAAGTCCAACAGCACACTTTCATAATAACATTCACAATTATTTGATAACTTTACATAATTATTTATGAAATTTAAAAAATCTCCCAACCACTGATAATGTGGAAAGAGTGCCAAATCAAATATTACAACATACAGCAAAACACACCAGGGTCACATGTGGAATTGAGGTCTTTAAGATGGAGGACAGTCCCCTGAAACTTCAGAGAAACTGAGGTATGGGAGAGTAAGATAATCAGAAAATAGAGGTGCTGGAAACCCAAAGTCCTGAGGAGAAAACCTTCTTCAAAGAAAATGGCTCTCTGATCATTGGTGTCTCTTACATAGCTGGGCTCAGCTAGTTCTTTCTAGCTGAAAAGTTGTTTATTCTTACACAGGTCCTAGTAGGCTGCACTGAGGATTTCTGGTCTTGCAGTTATAGCAAGTAGTTAGGAGTCAGAAGCTTTGGTTTCTGTTATAATTTATGAAGCTGTTATCAACCCCTTCTTTCCCTCTGCTAGCTTTGTAAGAGATATGCAAGAATTGCTGCCTCTCAAAATTTTAAGTTTCCTTAATGAAGATATATTTCTATATGACAATTGGGAGGGAGTAATACACAGAAATTATGAGGAATGTTAACAATAATTTGATCCTGTTGGAAAATATGTATTAATTTGGTATTAAATATATGTTTGTGGGTGAATGTCAGAAATACAGCACTCTATTGCGACGTTAGCATATTAAAAAGCAGAGACATTACGTTGCCAACAAAGGTCCATGTAGTCAAAGCTATGGTTTTCCCAGTAGTCATGTATGGATGTGAGAGTTGGACTATAAAGAAAGCTGAGTGCTGAAGAACTGATACTTTTGAACTGTGGTGTTGAAGAAGACTCTTGAGAGTGCCTTGGACTGCATGGAGATCCAACCAGTCCATCCTAAAGGAAATCAGTCTTGAATATTAATTGGAAGGACTTATGCTGAAGCTGAAGCTCCAATACTTTGGCCATCTGATGCAAAGCACTGACTCATTGGAAAAGACCCTGATGTTGGGAAAGATTGAAGGCAGGAGGAGAAGGGGATGGCAGAGGATGAGATGGTTGGATATGGCCTCATAGACTCAATGGACATGAGTTTGAGTAAACTCTGGGAGTTGGTGATGGACAGGGAGGCCTGGCATTCTTTGCGACCCTGTGGGGAGGCAAAAAGTTGGACAGACTGAGTGACTGAGCTGACTGAACTGATTGTAATGTTAGATACATGACATAATCCAGACTTATTCTGCTAGTCATAATTAGACCAAGAATTTCAAGTCCAAGAATAAGTGAACGTTATAGAAGATCAACTAGAATGCCAAAGGGACTATATGGGAGACTAAGAGAAAGGCGATGAAGTCAGAGATTGCCTGAGTTTGTCAGAAGAAAATACAAAACTACCCAATACACAACTTAGGCAAAGCCAATATGAAGATGGTTTTCATTTACATCTTCTTTTCTTTCCTCTATTGCCTCACATACTTATTGAAATTTTTTATCTCTCATGTTCTATTGTAGGTCTTAGATTTCAAGAGCAAGCAAGACAGACATGGCCACTTCCTTCCTAGACGTGACATTTGCTTCTTCTCATCATTTCCACATACATATTGCCTGGAAGCTGGGGACTGAATCCCATGGCCAGACCAAAGCCCAAAAGTAGGGAGAGGACTGACTTGCAGCCCTACAGGTGACAGTTATGGTTAGCAAAGAGTTTTGGTTGTTACTGTTTTGTTTTCATTTGCTTATCTTTTAAATTTCCCCTTACCCACTAGGATCCCTTTACCTACCACCAGCTTCTCAGAAAATTTGACATATCAGAATAGCTTGGCATGATAATGTTGCAAAGAACAAATGGAGGAGAATTTTTCTAAGTGTGGCTTGCCCTACATTTATCCCTCTGTGGGGATAAATAGTTTAGTAGAACTGTTTCCCTCTGCTGAAATCCAGCATGACTTTGAACACATATGCCCATGTGTTCCAAGTGGTGACTGGCAGCAAAGAGAGATTTTCTCCTGGTGGGGTTAGGAAAGATAAGGAGAAGCAGATGGTTCAGTGAGGCAGCTTCCAAGGGCCCAAGAACCAAAGCGTTCCTCTTCACACTGGTGAAGTGAACTTTAAAGTGTGTTTCCAAAATTAGGGAAAATCCTCTACTGAGAATTAGAGAGAAATGTGTTGAGTGGAGGGTAGATATTTGAGAAAAGTGGAAAAAGTATGAAAAAGGTGAGATAGAGGATGGCAGAGAGATATGATGGAGAAACACAGTTCAGATGGTTTAGTATCCACTGGGTTGTCTTATTTTCTCTAGTAGATCACCCATTTAGAAATGGGCTGCAAGGGGGTTCACCCCCTTGGTATTTGATCAGGAGGATACAATACGATGGGAGAACTGGGAAGAAAATTAAAGGCATTGGAAAGGAAAAGGAAGTGAGGGGTCAGAGAATTTCAATCAGAAAAGGAAGGATTGTAAACAGGAGCTGAAAGAAAGTGGAGTCACTCAGTCATGTCCGACTCTTTGTGACCCCATGGACTGTAGCCTACCAGGCTCCTCCATTCATGGGCTTTTCCAGGCAAGACTACTAGAGTGGGCTGCCATTTCCTTCTCCAAGGGATCTTCCTGACCCAGGGATCGAACCTGGGTCTCCCTCATTGTAGACAGATGCTTTACTGTCTGAACCACCAGGGAAGAAAAGCAGGAGCTGAGAGAGAAATAAAAAGTAAAGGAATCTATGAATTGAAGAGGACAAACAATGGTAGACTGAGAGTAATTGATTAAAGGTTTATGTTCAGAGTTTGCTGTCTAAACAAGTATTTTTAGAGCTGGAACAATTCTAGGTGAAAAGTTCTAGGGTGTGCCTATGGAAATGGGTGGCTGAAATTTCACTGGAAATAAATATGTCATGAAATAAGTGTCTAGGATGTTAAATGTGGATATGATATCATCCTGAAAATGAGTGGATATTGGGTGGAGGAGAAGACTGTGAGGATGACAAAGCCTTCAATGAATCAAGAGCAGTGGTGAAGGGAGGTCAGGAGCTGACAGCGAGCAGAAGGCGTGGAATAATATTGCTTGGTGGAACTGTTTCCATAGAAGCAGGTTACTTTTTAAATAGTGGAAGAGAAAGAATATAAAATCGACAATGTGGAACAAACAAATTATTCACTAATAGAAACCATGGAATTGGCAAGGATGAGTTGGTATTTTTATCTTTTCCTTTTAGAAAATTTTAAATAGAAAATAAATTAGTATCATGTAAGTGACATTCAGTTTGTTCTCTAGCTTGTATATTTTCTTTGTCATGTTTTCTGCCTCTTAAGTTTATCCTAGTCTTCGTCTATCTTAAAACTGATCTGTTCTGCTATGTGCCTGGTAGAAGAGTTTACTTGTTTGTTCAGCCATGTGGTATATTGCGACAGAGCATATTATGTACCACACCCAGATCTCTGTAACTTCCCTGTTCATCATCTCCTGGAGCTTGCTCAAACTCATGTCCATTGAGTCGGTGATGCCATCCAACCATTTCCTGCTCTGTTGCCCCTTTCTCCTCCCATCTTCAGTATTTCCCAGCATCAGGGTCTTTTCCAATAAGTTGGCTCTTTGCATCAGGTGGCCAAAGTATTGGAGCTTCAGCTTCAGCTTCAGCATTAGTCCTTCCAATGAGTATTCAGGGTTGATTTCCTTTTGGATTGACTGGTTTGATCTCCTTTCTGTCCAAAGGAATCTCAAGAGTTTTCTCCAGCACCACAGTTCAAAGACATCAATTCTTCAGTGCTCAGCCTTTTTTATTGTCCAGCTCTCACATCCGTACATGACTACTGGAAAAACTACTGGAAAATGTTGAGAGATATTTAACCACTCATTTGCAGGTAAGTGACTTGATATTTTATTATTACAAGACAGTGAAAGGTGGAGCTATCTGCACAGCCCTTGACAAAGAGAGCTAATGAAAGGAAAGATAATTTAATCAAATCTCTTGTCCTTGGCAGCTTCACTCATTTGCGCATTTATTTACATGTTTGTTGAATGTATCATATGTCATACACCACTAGACAAACACAAAGTTAGTTTCTAGAAACATAAAGATGATTAGTTCCTAATCCTTATTCTTGAGAAGCCACAGTCTGGTGGCATTAGCAAATAGAGCTGGCCATTGAATAAGATAGGTTTGAACCTTGTAGGCCCACTTATATGAGAATTTTTTTAAAAATATAAATTTATTTATTTTAATTGGAGATTAATTACTTTACAATATTGTATTGGTTTTGCCGTACATCAGCATGAATCCGCCACAGGTATACGCATGTTCCCCATCCTGAACACCCCTCCCTCTTCCCTATGCATACCATCCCTCTGGGTTCAGTAAATACTACAGTACTAGGTGATGGTTGAATCTGGGAATGGTTGAATCTGTAAACTATGGATGTGGAAGGCAAACTATGAGACTTGAACTTCCACAGATTTGGGTATTTGCAGTGATTCCTGGAATCAATTATTTATTGTTCAGGGGTCAACTGTAAGTACAGATCAGTTAAGTGCTGTAATAGAATACTGAACAAAGCGTTATGAATGTCTGGGTGGGAAGATCACAAACAAACCACAGCTTACCTGGATCTTGAAATAAGAGAATCTTCAGTAAAGAGCCTAGCAGTTGAGGTTAAAAAGAGTACAGCACAGAGGAAAGAGCACATACTTCAGTTAGGCTTTAAGCATCACGTGAGTGAGGAAAGAGGCAAGTGATATCAAGGGGAAGGTAGAGAGGGAGCAGATCATGAAGTGGGTTGAATGTTATGTTCAGGAGTTTGAATTCTAGTCTATGGAAAGTTAAGGCTATAAAAGATTTTAAATAAATTTCTTTAAGGTGGAAACACTTGTAGCACAGATTGAAAATAGGGGGTGAGGGCAGGGTTAACTCAATGCCAGAAGATAACATAACAGATTATTACAAAAGAAAAAAACTGGTATGGTAAAAGGAAGAAAACTGGTATTGAAAGGAAGAAAAAAATAGATGTTTAGGAGGTTGAATTCATAGGACTTGGTGAATGATATAACATGTTGAAAATGAAAGAAAAATAGAGGAATTCTAGAATGACTACTGGAGTCTGGCCCAAACATACTGGTATCTTATTGTGCCATTAATTATGATTAGAAACACTAGAGGAAATGAAAGTTTGGTTGAAGAAGAGGTTAGAGTTGCTGGTTGGACAGGGGTGTGAACCTATCATTTTTACAGGGTGGATTTGAGACAGCTCTAAAAATTCCCATTAATGGTCTCTTTACAAACAAAGCAGTTGGTTATGTGAGTCTGGAACTCAGGAGAAAGTTCATATTGAAAGTACAGTTTGAACGTCAGGGTCTAGATTTTCACCAAGATCATGAAAGTAGACCCTAGAAAGTAGGCAGAGAGCATTCAGTCTGAGAGGCCTGAGATGCACGTTGGGGCATCCATGAAACAGACACACACAAAATTGTTTTTTCTTTTAATTCCCTTCCTGCTACTTTGAAAATTATCTTTGTTGTAAAGAAAGTATTGTTCCCCTGACAACACAAATAGGATAGAAGTAGGTGCTACTGTAGAGTCTGGCAACCTACAGTCATAACTGGATGAAGGACATTGGGAGTGTGGAGAGCATTCATCAGCCAAAGGAAATAGTCTCTACTCCACCCTGGGAGATTGTGAGCCTGGGGAGACACAGACCCAGTGGGGCCTAGTCTGACTTTTCAAGGAGAACATGAAACATGATATTTTATAAGAAATCTTCTAATTTAAAAAAAAAAACTTTGTGCATGAATTCATTTATTTAACAAATATATGTTGAGCACCTACTGTGTTCCAGGCATGATTCTAGGATCTGGAGACTTCTCAGTGAATAAAGACAGCAATCTCTTTTCTGGATAAAGTTTACCTTTAAGTGTGGAGACATATACAATAAACAAAAGAAATGAGTAAATTCCTTGCTTAGTGAGTACAAAGACTCCAGTGCAGCTGAAGCAGTGAGACCTAGAAAGAGTCTGGGGAGAGATGAGGTCAGAGCAATAAGAAAGAATTGGATCCTACAGGGTCTGGTTGGCCATTGTCAGAGTCTGGGCTTTTATCCTGGTGGAGACAAGAAGCCACTGGTTGCTACATTGAGAGCCTACTTCTACAGAGTCAGGACAGACCAGGAGATCTTTGAGGAAGCTACTGCAGTCACCTAAGTCAGAAATAAAGGCTGCTTGGACAAGACTGGAATGGGTGGAGGTGGGGTGATGGAGAAAAACTTGGGATGTACTTTGGAGGTAGAGATAATGGAATTTGCTGATAGATTCTATGTAAGACTTTGGCCACCTCATGTGAAGAGTTGACTTATTGGAAAAGACTCTGATGCTGGGAGGGATTGGGGGCAGGAGGAGAAGGGGACGACAGAGGATGAGATGGCTGGATGGCATCACTGACTTGATGGACATGAGTTTGAGTGAACTCCAGAAGATGGTGATGGACAGGGAGGCCTGGCATGCTGCAATTCATGGGGTCGCAAAAAGTCAGACACGACTGAGTGACTGAACTGAACTGAACCGAACTGAAGATGTGTGAAAAAATGAAGCACTAAATCAGACTCCCAGAATTTTTGATCTGATCTGAAGAAGGTGGTTGTCATTACTAAAATGGGGAAAGCTGTGTTGTTAAGGGTAGGGTGAAATGTAGGAGCTCAGTTTTTTTACCTGGTAGGTTTGAAATGCCCATTAGATTTCCAGGCAGAGTTATCAATTAAGCAATTGGGTAGATATGGTTAGAACTCAGGGGAATGATTTAGATTGGACACATAATTTGAGGAATCATAGAATTTGGATTAGATGTTATATCAAGGAATTTAAGTGCTGATAGAGAAGGGAAGAGGTCAACCGACTGAGCACTAAAGCACTGTCTTTAGAGTTGGGGGAAATTGAGAGGCATCAGCAAAGCCAACTGGGAAGACAAAATTAGAGATGAGAAAACAAAAAAAACAAAACAAAACAACAAAGAGAATGTGATATCCAAGAGAAGAAAGCGCATTAAGAAGAAGGAAGTGGTCATTTGGGCCATGTGCTGCCATCAGTCCCAAGAAATGACCATTTAGCAACTTGAACATCATTAATGATCTGGATAAGAGCAGATTTAGGAAACTGATGAGGGGAGGGGTAAAATCCTAATTGGAATATGTTCAAGAAGGAGGAGAAAAATTAGACCCAGAAATTATTTGCAAATGTTTTGAAGAGTCCTAAGAAAATAAGAAGCACAAGCTGGAATCAAGATTGCCGGGAGAAATATCACCTCTGATATGCAGATGACACCACCTTTATAGCAGAAAGTGAAGAGGAACTAAAAAGCCTCTTGACGAAAGTGAAAGAGAAGACTGAAAATGTTGGCAAAAAGCTCAACATTCAGAAAAAAAAGATCATGGTATCTGGTCCCATCACTTCATGGGAAATAGATGGGGAAGCAGTGGAAACAGTGTCAGACTTTATTTTTTGGGGCTCCAAAATCACTGCAGATGGTGATTGCAGCCATGAAATTAAAAGACGCTTACTGCTTGGAAGGAAAGTTATGACCAAAGCATATTAAAAAGCAGAGACATTACTTTGCCAACAAAGGTCCGTCTAGTCAAGGCTATGGTTTTTCCAGTGGTCATGTATGGATGTGAGAGTTGGACTGTGAAGAAAGCTGAGTGCCGAAGAATTGATGCTTTTGAACTGTGGTGTTGGAGAAGACTCTTGAGAGTCCCATGGACAGCAAGGAGATCCAACCAGTCCATCCTAAAGGAGACCAGTCCTGGGTGTTCATTGGAAGGAGTGATGCTGAGGCTGAAACTCCAATGCTTTGCCTACCTCATGCAAAGAGTTGACTCATTGGAAAAGACTCTGATGCTGGAAGGGATTGTGGGCAGGAGGAGAAGGGGACCACAGAGGATGAGACGACTGGATGGCATCACTGACTCAATGCACATGAGTTTGGGTGAACTCCGGGAGTAGATGATGGACAGGAAGGCCTGGCATGCTGTGATTCATGGGGTCGCAAAGAGTTGGACATGACTGAGCAACTGAACTGACTGAAAGAAAGTAAAAAATGGGGCAGTGGCTGAAGGGAGAAGAGAGGACTTCTTTCTTCCTAAAAATCATAGTAATAACAGTATGTGTATATGTTTGCCGGAAAGATCCAACTGAGAGAAAAAAACTGATAATACATGCAAAAGGGGAGACATTTGCTGGAAGAATATCCTAGAGTAGGAGAGGTAAGTACGGGACCTGGGGCTCGGGTGGAGGCTTGGAGCCTAGACAAACAGTGCATATTGAGTTCTGGGTCCAGCATACAAGCCACTGGTTTGCAACCTCTGCAACTTTTGCAACCTTTGCTTATCCTGAAAATATACTGGACATTTTGGGTCCTTCACAGTAGAAAAGGCTTCCTTTGGAAACATCAATATTCAGATCTTCCTCAGTGTAAACACTGCCAAGCTAAATTTGCTGTCCATAATTGGTGGAGCTTTGAGGGAATCATATACTCTAAAAGTGGTCAGCTGGATTTGGATTTTGAATGAAGAAATAAAACCTGAGTTGATTTCAGATTTCTCTGTCCACAATATAAACTTATATTTCTTTTAACAGTTTGGCCTTAGCCATGAGAAATAGATAGCCATACCATTTCAGCTCCTAGACTAAAACTACTGACATCTCAAAGAATCTGATTTGTCTTTTAAGTGAATGCTGATATCAGAAAAAGTGATTAATTTGGGAGCCCCCTTGGAAGCTTGGACTTGTTACTTATCTGAAATGATGAAAACTATATTTGTCAAACAATACTTCACCTAAAAGTAAATACAGTAGTGCTCTGCACAGTAGAGCATCTGTGGCCCTTGACAGCCCTTCTGGATTGGCCCCTTTAGAGAGGGAAGGCTCCCCTTGGGCCAGCATGCCACATTGCTTCATCCATGGGAGGTACTGGTGTCAAATGGTCAATAGGCCTACTTCCTGGCGCAAAGTTGGGGCACGATGAACAGTTGCTAAATTAATGAATAAAACTTTTTTCTGTCTGCTATCTGAAGTACTGCTATCTCCATTAGATCCTGGACTTTGAATTAGCATTTTGTCAAGTGATTTTATTAAGAAATGTGACTAGAGCCTGAAGACTTTCTTTAATAACTCACAAGCTAATTAGCTTTGGGGAGGGCACATATTGATGCACTTAGTCGCATCTGAGGTAACATTTGGATTAGAAGAGCCTACTTCCTAAGCCATTTAAAAGGAATTAGCTAATCCACATTTGCCTCACTTGCTGGATCTTTCTGTCCTAAGAACAAAGAATTTTCAATTTATGCCTCTTCATTTGTTTTTTTTAACAATTGATCTTTTTTTTTTAAAATTTTATTTTTACTTTATTTTACTTTACAATACTGTATTGGTTTTGGCATACATTGACATGAATCCACCACGGGTGTACATGCGTTCCCAAACATGAACCCCCCCTCCCACCTCCCTCCCCATAACATCTCTCGGGGTCATCCCCGTGCACCAGCCCCAAGCATGCTGTATCCTGCATCGGACATAGACTGACGATTCGATTCTTACATGATAGTATACATGTTTCAATGCCATTCTCCCAAATCATCCCACCCTCTCCCTCTCCCTCTGAGTCCAAAAGTCCGCTATACACATCTGTGTCTTTTTTGCTGTCTTGCATACAGGGTCATCATTGCCATCTTTCTAAATTCCACATATATGTGTTAGTATACTGTATTGGTGTTTTTCTTTCTGGCTTACTTCACTCTGTATAAATCGGCTCCAGTTTCATCCATCTCATCAGAACTGATTCAAATGTATTCTTTTTAATGGCTGAGTAATACTCCATTGCGTATATGTACCACAGCTTTCTTATCCATTCATCTGCTGATGGACATCTAGGTTGTTTCCATGTCCTGGCTATTATAAACAGTGCTGCGATGAACACTGGGGTACACGTGTCTCTTTCAATTCTGGTTTCCTCGGTGTGTATGCCCACCAGTGGGATTGCTGGGTCATAAGGCAGTTCTATTTGCAATTTTTTAAGGAATCTCCACACTGTTCTCCATAGTGGCTGTACTAGTTTGCATTCCCACCAACAGTGTAGGAGGGTTCCCTTTTCTCCACACCCTCTCCAGCATTTATTGCTTGCAGATTTTTGGATCGCAGACATTCTGACCGGTGTGAAGTGGTACCTCATTGTGGTTTTGATTTGCATTTCTCTGATAATGAGTGATGTTGAGCATCTTTTCATGTGTTTGTTAGCCATCCATATGTCTTCTTTGGAGAAATGTCTATTTAGTTCTTTGGCCCATTTTTTGATTGGGTCGTTTATTTTTCTGGAATTGAGCTGCATAAGTTGCTTGTATATTTTTGAGATTAGTTGTTTGTCAGTTGTTTCATTTGTTATTATTTTCTCCCATTCAGAAGGCTGTCTTTTCACCTTGGTTATATTTTCCTTTGTTGTGCAGAAGCTTTTAATTTTAATTAGATCCCATTTGTTTATTTTTGTTTTTATTTCCAGAATTCTGGGAGGTGGATCATAGAGGATCCTGCTGTGATTTATGTCGGAGAGTGTTTTGCCTATGTTCTCCTCTAGGAGTTAGAAAAAGAAATTAAGGAAACAATTTCATTCACCATTGCAATGAAAAGAATAAAATACTTAGGAATATATCTACCTAAAGACCTATATATAGAAAACTATAAAACACTGATGAAAGAAATCAAAGAGGACACTAATAGATGGAGAAATATACCATGTTCATGGATCAGAAGAATCAATATAGTGAAAATGAGTATACTACCCAAAGCAATTTACAAATTCAATGCAATCCCTATCAAGCTACCAGAGATATTTTTCACAGAACTAGAACAAATAATTTCAAGATTTGTATGGAAATACAAAAAACCTCAAATAGCCAAAGCAATCTTGAGAAAGAAGAATGGAACTGGAGGAATCAGCTTGCCTGACTTCAGGCTCCACTACAAAGCCACAGTCATCAAGACAGTATGGTACTGGCACAAAGACAGAAATATAGATCAATGGAACAAAATAGAAAGCCCAGAGATAAATCCACATGCATATGGACACCTTATCTTTGACAAAGGAGGCAAGAATATACAATGGAGTAAAGACAATCTCTTTAACAAGTGGTGCTGGGAAAACTGGCCAACCACTTGTAAAAGAATGAAACTAGATCACTTTCTAACACTGCACACAAAAATAAACTCAAAATAGATTAAAGATCTAAATGTAAGACCAGAAAGTAAGGACATCTCTAAGAAAATATAACAAAAAGAAAAGAGATAAAACATAAAAAGTTTAGAGAACTAACAGGAATCTCAGGACTAATGAACTAACTAATGGAAGTTCAAGAAAGAGAATACAGAAAAAAAATTATCAAAATAATAATATGAAAATACCTCCTAAAGCTGGAGGACATGAGTTTCTAGGTTGACCTGTCCAGCAGAGCAAATGAAAAAGTGTAATACGAGGCATATTGAGATAAAATTTCAGAGATCCAAGCTCAAAGAAAAGAAAGTATAACTTTATAGAGAATAAAATTGGACCAAACATAAAGAGTTTGGAGTCAGAATGATGTCTAAATTCTGGAAGTTATTAATCCTGAAAATAGAGATGCCTTTTAAAATTCTAAGGGAAAGAAATTTCAATTTAGATGAAAAAAAACGTAGACAAACTTTCTGTAAAGCTTGTAGGTAAAACCAAGATCTTCTCAGACATTAAAAAATTAAGAGAAAAAATATGTCTTATCCTCTCCTCCTTGTCCCCCATTTCAGGAAGCTAGCAAAATGAGGAGAAACACAAGACAAGAAGACACAGGTTCAGGAAGAAGGAAATCCAGTAACAACAATAACATAAGAGAAAGAGTTAATTCTCTCCTCTGGCAAAAGGAAGTCTCATGATGACAGAAGTACAGATTGGTAGAAAATAATGAAGGACTACAAAAGTTTGTACTTCAAGAGGAAGAAAAAGTGGAACCCATAGTTTTATTTAATGTCTGACCATATTTTAGGGAATTTTATACTCAGTTCCTCAGTCGTGTCTGACTCTTTGTAACCCGATGAACTGAAGCCCACCAGGCTCCTCTGTCTATGGGATTTTCCAGAAAAGGATACTGGAATGGGTTTTCATTTCCTTCTCCATGGGATTTTACAGTACTGTGCAGTTAGTGAAACATACATAGGAAAACTGAGCAAACAGTAGAATGAGACAATTATCACTGGAAAGAAATATTTTAAAAATTAATGCAAAAATTAATAATGCACTATATACGAATCTGTTAATGTTATAGTAATAATATATAAATATTGAATATTAATTCAAGTAAAGATTATTATATAACTATATTGAGAGGCTGAGGGAGAGAAAAGAAGTAAGTATGGGAGGTTGGGGTGTAAGAGAAAAGTTAAATTCTAATCTTACATAATAGGAAGTCAACAGATAAGGTCTAAAATTGATAAAGAAATAGTAAGACATGAAGAATAGAGTACAGAGGTATATACCAGAAGATACATTAAAGATGTTGAAAATTGCTACCTTTTAGAGGGATAACAGGTCAGGTAACTACTGTTTCATATCCTTAAGCAGTACTGTTTGGATTTTTCGTTGCATACACACACTCATAACCTAAAATTTGAATAAAAAGTCACATATGAAGCAATGTAAGAGATAAGATTTATTGTGACTATTTAATAAAATAATGTTATAGCATAAATTACATACAGATTATTAATAGATTCCTAAGGTTTACTAGTTGCTAATATAAAGGTTGTCTCATTATCAGAAAAATCAGCAAATACATAAACATTTTTACTCTTCATTCCCTAGTAAAACATTTTTTACTAAGAGTTGTGGATGGTAAGTGGAGAAGGCAATGGCACCCCACTCCAGTACTCTTGCCTGGAAAATCCCATGGATGGAGGAGTCTGGTAGGCTGCAGTCCATGGGGTCGCTAAGAGTTGGACACGAATGAGCAACTTCACTTTCATGCATTGGAGAAGGCAATGGCAACCCACTCCAGTGTTCTTGTCTGGAGACTCCCAGGGACGGGGGAGCCTGGTGGGCTGCCGTCTATGGGGTCGCACAGAGTCAGACATGACTGAAGTGACTTAACAGCAGCAGCCGTGGATGATAAGAAATATGAAATATACTCCTTACACTAAACTAACAGCCATGACAGCTAATATTTAATTGGTGTAAAATGTATACCAAGCATTATTCCAAGTACTTTAAATTATCTCACTTAATTCTATGAGATAGATACTATTATTATCTCCATTTTATAGATAAGGCTCAGTAAAATGAAGTAACTTATCCAGGTCACAGTACTTGTAAGAGATGGGGTCAGGATTCAAACCCAAGCAGAAGGCTTGAGAGCCAGTGCTATTACCCATTGTGTTACACTGCTTTATAACCTAGTTGAGGAAAAGAACAAACAGAACTAAACAACCTTATAAGATCTAAAAGAGTTCAACATAATGTTGGAAGAGATATCTCAAATGCATGCAAGCATACTTTCGGGAAAATAAGTGTATTACTTCAGGATTCAGAAGAGATGGAGAATCCTTCTGGCTGATGGTCAAGGAAGACTTTTCTTGGACCACCCTGGGCAGGGAGGGCATTCTTTGAGAGAGAGTCAGGATGTGGAGGTAGGAACTTGATGCCAGAGGTCAGCAAGGAAAGAGTTTCACCAGGGCATTGCAAATTTTGTGTATTCATACATGATACTGATGAGAACAAGGCAGGGAGGACATAATGTCAAATTACAAAGGGACTTGATGTCAGGCTAAGAAGATTGGACTTGATCCTCTGCAAATGGGAAGTCATTGTTGATCAGATGACAGTTTAATCTGGACATGGTACCCATAATTAATGAAGAGGAGGCGAAAAAAACAGGGAAGGGTTTATTGTGACAGTCTGGATGAGAGTTTTCGAGATCAGACAGTAGTTAGTGAGAGTGCAAATAAAAGGCTACATTCTGGATGGGAAGAATTTGACTTGCCAAAAAATGTTGGATTTTGTCTTCTCTACCAAGGAGAAATTTTTTCAAACTAGAAAGGATGGAATTGATATGATTAAAATGGAATTAAATTGCAAGAAGTTCAAGTAGAATGAATTCAAATCACTAGATTCAAACAAGTTACAACTGAGAGCGATCTAATAAAATATTGAGCAATTATGATCTTGAATCAGATGATAGGATTTCTTTTAAAATAAGAGAAAAATTTCTAGAATTAATAGTAATGTATGCTCAATGGAGAAAATAAAAACAGAAAGAAGAAAAATCAGTAAGCTTACTCCACAGGTATATACTTAGATGACATTTTGAGTTACTTTTTTCTTTTATTTATAACTTTTTCCATGTTGAAAAATAGTCAAATTGATGATGCTATTATATATAGAACTTAGCATTTTTATCTTGCTTGAATAACATTGTAATAAAACATTCTGTATTCTGTTACAAATTTATTTGTATATATAATTCTTAATCATTATATAACATTCAGTAATGTAGGTATACATACTAAAATATATTTAACCAAATATAGTTGGATATTTAAACACTTTCTAAAAAAATTTCTTTTTACATAAGTGTAGTATCCTTTTACTTAGTCTTTTCTGAATTGTGAACTGTGTCCATAGACTAGTATTCCAGATAAAGCTTTTTGGAAAAAACAGGAGAGTATGAAAAGAGCAGCCAGTTTAAACATAATTTCTATTTAGTCAGGGATGAGACAGTTAAACTGCAAAACCTTAGTGAGACAACAAAATGACCGTTTGTTTTAACCACACTGCTGCCCCTGAAGGACAACTGATAAAGACACATGGGAAATAGCATGTAGAAAACAATCACGGAGGCACAACTAGGGTTTGATAATTAACTGCAGAAACACACTCTACTTAGGTCTATATTTGTGTGTTATTATATTGCATTTACATTTATTTATATGTATTTGAGGGTCTCTTGGACTGCAAGGAGTTCCAACCAGTCCATCCTAAAGGAAATCAGTCTTGGATATTCCTTGGAAGGACTGATGCTGAAGCTGAAACTCCAATACTTTGGCCACATGAGGCGAAGAACAGACTCACTGGAAAAGACCCTGATGCTGGGACAGATTGAAGGCAGGAGGAGAAGGGGACAACAGAGGATGAGATGATTGGATGGCATCACCGACTCAAGCTCTGGGAGTTGGTGATGGACAGGGAAGCCTGGCGTGCTGCAGTCCATGGGGTTGCAAAGAGTTGGACATGAACGACTGAACTGAACTGATATGTATTTGTTAAGTTAGCTGGGAAGAAGGACATAGTACATTCTTAAGTATGGTTACAATTATTCCCCAATTCATCCTCAGTTCAGCTCAGTCACTCAGTTGTGTCCAACTCTTTGCGACCCCATGAATTGCAGCATGCCAGGCCTCCCTGTCCATCAGCAACTCCTGGAGTTCACTCAAACTCACGTCCATTGAGTTGGTGATGCCATCCAGCCATCTCATCCTCTGTCGCCCCCTTCTCCTCCTGCTCTCAATCCCTCCCAGCATCAGAGTCTTTTCCAATGAGTCAACTCTTCGCATGAGGTGGCCAAAGTACTGGAGTTTCAGCTTTAGCACCACTCCTTCTAAAGAACACACAGGACTGATCTCCTTTAGAATGGACTGGCCAATTCATCCGTTTGTTGTTTAAAAACCCTGAATTCATGGAAATGGTAAAGTTTATGGAAAAGTGATATCTGAGCCAGTTCATAACCCACTGACACTTGAGAGTGAAAACAGCGTGTTTAGAGTGAGCAGACCAAATATACAGCACTGTGTGGTGTCTGCAGTTGTTTCATTTTGCAAGACTGTATATTGTGACGTGTGAATGGTGTGATGGATCACGTGCAAAATCTTTAGTACATTTGATGGATCAAGTGCGAAATCTGGTCATCACTTTTGTATAACTTTGTGCTGGTTAGGTAATCCTTGAAATTCACTTAGGGGAGGATCATAACACTTATGTCAAGGAGTGGATGGAAGACTAACTGAGATAACGGTGATGAACAATCCAGAGCATCTGAATTACCTCCATACATGCTAGCACAAGATTTAGTGGGAACTCATAGGATAGGTCATTGGAGGACAGCCAGAAATCCTCCTCACTAACTCTGAGAAAACATTACTAGCTTCTCAGATGGAGCAGTGAGAATAAGTTGGGGTCAAAATTGTATGGATGATGGAATCTCCTAGGTTTTCACTTAATGGGAAGTCACACTTGGAAGTTCCCATGGATGTACTGGTAATAATCAGCCCTCTGATTTGACCATGTGCCTCTCAGAATATAGTAAACAACCAGGGTTATACTATCCAAATCAAAAAGTTTATCCAACATGCTTATAAATTTCTGTCATGTCAGTTTTCTCACATATATAAAACAGTTTTTTTGGAAGTCAGAAAAGGTCACTACTATTGTTCCTTATAGGCTAAGATTACTGCACAGGCTGAAATTATAGCACAAGTAAGGTTAATGCTACTTAATTAAATCTGATCTATTAGATGAGGGGGCAAAAAGGAAAAAGATACTTTTGACTGTAGGACTTCGAAGGTGGATGAGCAGTAAAGAACTGCTTGCAATGCAGGAGACTCAGGTTTGATCCCTGGGCCAAGTAGATCCTGTGGAGAAGAAAATGGCAACCCACTCCAGTATTCTGGCCTGGGAAATCCTGTGGACAGAGGAGCCTGGCAGGCTAGAGTGCATGGAGTCACAAAAGAGCCAGACACACTTTGAGACTAAACAACAACACATTTGATTGTGTTGTTCTTGATATAATGACTTTTTTGGTTCTTTGTTACTAAAGCCCACCAACTCCAGAGCTGAAAACTCTGATCTCTTTTTTATCACCTTTATGGGGGTGTGATTTACATAAGCCAAATGGCATCATTTACAGTATTCAGTTTGATGAATTTTGACAAATGCATACACACAAAACCACCACCCCAATGGATGTTATACAAAGCCTTTTTTTGTCACCCTCAGAATTTCCCTGTTGCCCTTTGGCAATCAGTCCTGCTACCTCTTTGGCATGCCCACTTTAGATGGCCGTTAATTATATTTCTATCATAGTAAATATTTTGCTTGTTCTAGAATCTCACACAAATGAAATCATATAGTGTGTACTCTTATGTGTTTAGGTTCTCTTGGCTAAGCATGTTTCTCAGATTCATTCATATTGTTGATGGTATCACTGCTGTTGCTGCTGCTGCTTAAGTCACATCAGTCGTGTCCGACTCTGTGTGACCCCATAGATGGCAGCCCACCAGGCTCCCCCATCCCTGGGACTCTCCAGGCAAGAACACTGGAGTGGGTTGCCATTTCCCTCTCCAATGCATGAAAGTGAAAAGTGAAAGTGAAGTCACTCAGTCGTGGCCAACTCTGTGCGACCCCATGGACTATAGCCTACCAGGCTCCTCCGTCCATGGGATTTTCCAGGCAAGAATACTGGAGTGGGTTGCCATTGCCTTCTCCGATGATATCACTAGTCTGTTCCTTTTGAATACTGAGCACATATGGAAGTACCAATGTGTCCATTCAGCTGTTGATGGACATTTGAACTGTTTCCACATGCGGCTATGATGAACAAAGCTGCTAGGAGCATTTATGTGCAAGTCTTTTGTAGATATGTTTTTCTTTTCCCTGGGTCAATACTTAGAATTGGAATTGCTAGGTCATTGGGTCACAAAGAGTCAGACACAAATGAATGACTAACATACAAGGTATCCATTTAACTTTTTAAGAAGTGACCAAAGTGTTTCCCAAAGTGGTTGTACTATTTTACATCCTCACTAGCAATGTACAAGAATTCCAGGTGTTCTTATCCTCACTAATAAAAGGTCTTTTAAAACTTTAGTCTCTCTAATGGGGAGTTAGTAGTAACCTACTCCTTTTAATTTTCATTTCCTTGATGAATAATGATGTTGAACTTTTCCCCCCCATCCTTATTTTGGCCATTTGAATATTTTTTTTTTCCATAAAATGTCTTCAAGTAATAGAAGCAAGAGATGGGGAAGTACCTAGATCTGAAAGGATAATGATACCATTCTTTGAATAAAGCAGATTTGAAGTAGAGAGAGAAGTGGCTGAAAGTTAAAAGAAGCTCACTTTCATGTATTTCTCAAATAAATTCAAAATCATCTTATATAGGTCTTTTATCCTGGGAAATTCTTTACTTTCTTTTCTACCTATTGGTGTTCTAATCAGATACAGACGTCATGGAAGATTTATCTAAATTATGGATTATGAGAGAGAAATGGCTAAAGTTGAAATAATGCTTTCAGTCTTTATCTTAGTATATTTGCTGTGTTTATTAAACAAGTCAATAAATTCTAGGGTCATAAGGAAGATAGACTGGTAAATATAACAACCATTTATTCAATACTTACTCTGTGCATGAAATCGCACTAGGAAATAAAAGACAAAATGATAAATTAGATCTTGTAATTGCCATAAAAAACCTTCTTGCAATTTAGAGTTATCCTTCAGTGAGCCCATATGTGGCAAAATGTACTGAAAAAGAATCAGCAAGTAGAGGCAAAGGGCTTCAAAGCACAAGGATTAATATGTAGGAAGAAGAAGAAGAGATACTACAGAAGTCTTAGAGGAGGAGGTAAAAAATTGAGACCTCGAGGAAAAAGCATTGCAGTCAATGTTTGTTTGAATCACCTTCTTTATAGCAGACTATTTGGATTTATATGAAAAAGTACAATTTATTCCAGGGAAATGCTCATCTTTAGGTAACTGGCTTTTATTTGACAACTAAAAGCGAAGTAGTAAGAAAATATTTACCCACTAATGAATCCTTCTGAGAAATATCAAGGAACAATTATCTTTAATTATGTACCAACAAATATAAAGTAACCTGTAGTGGACAGAGCACGATTTTAAAGCTACTGAGACCTGTATTCAAATCTTGGTTTTGTCATATGTATCTCTTGATCCAATCATTTTCTCCTTTGAGGATTTGTGTTATGTGAAAATGGATGTAGTAGTCATTTGCTTGTGGCATTGCCATGATGGCTAAGCAGTGAGGTTAGTCCTCAAACTAAGAGTAGCATGTGTGATGGGATCCTTAAGTACACATTTCTTTTTCTCTCCTCATCCTTGTGCAATTCTAATGAGCTCAGACTGTAATTTTGCTTTTTAATTTGCAAGATCATAAATCAAGGCAAACAAAATGCAGATGGGATTACAGGGGAAGTAGGGAGGGGGACAATGTTAAACAAATCTGAATCTTTGTAAATGATCTAATTTTGCCAATGGTGAAATTCTACTGGGTAGGGAAAGAATAAGGCGAATAGTGGAATGGTCTCAACACTATTAGCATCTCCTTGATACTTCTTTTATAGATTTTTCAGATTCTCTGTCATGATTTTTTTTTTAAATACATTACACGAAAAGTGGGCATGTCCTGGTATATGAAGTGTTCATTCATGCCTGTTATTGTCATCAATTGTTGGTAATAGTCATTGAGTATTTACTGTGTGCCACACAAAGTACCAAGTGTTTTACATACATTACCTCATTTATTTTTCACAAAAACCCTATGAGGTAGGCAACATTATCACATCTGAGTTACAAATAAGTGATTTGTGTAACAGTGGTTGGTTACCATGCCACATAGAAAGTAAGGCAGCAAGAGTCAGTATTTGAAATAACACAATATGACTCCCAAACTTCCCACTCAGCCTTTGTGCTATGTTGCTTCCCATCACACACTCACACATATACACTAATGCACATATACCCACACACACATGAACATATATACACACACATACATGCACATACTCACACGTTCACATACATTCAGAAGCACAGCCACACACACATTAATACACATACACACAGGTATATAGACACAGACTCAAACACACAGATACAAACACACACACACACACACACACACACACCCCCCACACACACAGTTTTCTGGTTCCTGCCACCACCTCCACTTTGGCAAAAATTCACTGTCGTCTTACAAAATCAGGGCTTGGCTAGAAACATTTGCTCATGTGAGTCAAGCACCATGCTTCCATTTGGCCTCTGAGCCTTTCCTCACAAACAAGGAAGCCAGAGGCAGGGCAGGATGCCACCATGCCAAGTGCAAACATCACATAGTATTAAGTCACTTTTATGGGGTGCTGCTAAACCTGCCCCTAGTGGAAAAAAAAAAGCTAAATTTGATGTAGTACAGATACCCTGATTAGTGAATTCCTGAAGAATAAACTCCCCCTAAAAGAAGCAGGAGTCTGCTCTTCAGTTTTCATTTACTTTTTACGAATACACTTATTCTCTGCAGCACAGCTGCTCTGGTTTGCAACTGTGTGACAAAATATCTCAGAAAAAGTTTTGATTTTCATTGGCCACTTTAAGATTGATGGGATAATTCTAGGCTGAGTTATGAATGCAAATATGAAATAGACTGATTTAGAATTGAGGAACTGAAAGATACTGAAAGGTAGTGGTCCTTTGGTACTGGGTCTGACTTTGTGAGCAGGGGGTTTTGCAGAGGGGGTGATGCTGAGCAATGTAACAGAGGGGTTAAGGTCCTAGGCCCCAGCTCCACCCTTCACTGCCAAGTGATCTGGAGGCACTTAGAAGATCCCCTGGAGAAGGAAATGGCAACCCACTCCATTATTCTTGTCTGGAGAATCCCATGGAGGGAGGAGCCTGGTAGGCTACAGTCCAAGGGGTTGCAAAGAGTTGGACACGACTGAGCTACTTCAGTTACTTACAACCTCTGTAAACACCAACTGCCTCCCTGACAGATAGAGTGATAATATCTGGCTTAAGGTTTTGTGTCTTTAGGCTTCCAGGAAATGGCACTTCTTTTCTTTCCACTGTTCCCTCCTTCCCCTTTATTATTTGTACTGTATTGTGGAGGCAAGGGATTGATGGGGCAAGGCTCACACCTCAGGCCTCTTCGAGTTTCTGTCTACATTCTCTCCCTTGGTTACCATGCCTTCAGACATATCATCCAAGCTCCAGCTCAACCTTATCTACGTTTTCATCTTATGCTATAGAACTCCATGTGGACACCCTGCCAAGGCATTTTACTTTCAACAAGTGCACCAAATTTATATTTCTTCCCTAAATTACCTCTTGACTTTGAAACAGTTCTTTCAGATAGGACCTCTAGGCTCAAACACCAAAGTGCTGAGTCAGCTTTAACACTTTCCCCTCCCCTTGTTTCCTTATCTATGAGTCACCAAATTGTAAGTTCTTCCATTGAAACATGTTTGGTAAGAACAATCATAAAAACTCAAATGGCTATAATAATCATGTCAAGGGTTTTTTAGAGTAACAAGATTATTTCCTTAACATACATTTATTAATCTAAAATTAAAGACATTTCTGTTCTCCAATCTTAAGTGGCTCGACCATTGCACAGTTAGCTGTAATAAATCAAGTCTTTGTTCAGTCACCCCATTGCAACATCCTACACACAACTGTGAAATTCACTCAACTTCCTACTTAAAATTCTCAACAGTCCTCCGGTGCTTCTGAGCAGCACTAAATGTGGAAAAGCCTTGCATTTAAGGTTCCCTCAAATCTACTGCCAGTCTATGTTTCAACCTTTCATTTCTCCAATTCAGTTCTACAAGCTCTCCCTAAAAGAAACTCCTTACTCCTTTTGGAGTAAACTGTGCTTTTCCTGACCCCAAATCTCTGTTCATACCATTCTTACCTATTTTCATATTTTCCCTATTACATTGATATTCATTTGTCATATTTAGTTGAATCACTAGGATGTCAGCCTCCTCTGCCCCAACAGCCATGTTCCTTTCTGTCTTCTCTGAACCCTCATAGCACATTGATTGTGGCATGCTCATGGAATTTATCACATAAAACCTCTCTCTTAGGTTACAGATTGTGGAACACAAGTATCACCACTTTCTTAGTCTGCTTCTGTGTACTAAGTGGCCCTCAGTGTATTGAAAACCTTTGACATAGTCATTGGATGGTGCCTGGGACTGTGGTGGAAGCCGTGTTTTCTAACCTCTGAGAAAATCGTAGAGGTATTTTCTATTTTGTTAAATGTTTTTCAACCTAATTATATAAACATTGCCTTGGAATTGCAAAACTCTGTAGAGCCTATTTTTGTCCCAAATCTTTCTTGATCAATGGGTACCTGAGTCCCTGAGAATACATGGATGGTTTTTTATGGATCAAGTATGAAGGCTCAGGGCCACTGCTGTCATCAGATGTAGCTGGGTCTCAAATCATCTCCCCAAATTACCTAATTCAGAGTCCTTCACATAGAAGAAAACTTTGCTGATTATTTCCAACAAAAAGAATGTAGTGTGGTAGAGTAGGATAGGTTAAGTAGAGGTTTGGGAGTAAGACAAACTGGATTTAGATTCTGGCCTGGTCACTTACTAGCTGCACAGATTTGGGTAAATTGCTTACCTTCTCAGCTTGCTTCCTCATCTATAAAATGTGGACAGTTATCTCCACTTTAAGAAGTTGTCATAGCAAAATGGTGTATAATGTCTATATTGGAACACAACAAATTGAGGCCAAAATAATCTTCAGTAAATTACAAATTTGAATGTTTAATTTTTCTTAATCATGCATAGATTTTTATCATAGAATCTTTCTCTAAGTTGAATAAGTGGAATTTTTTTTCTTTTTTCAACATTCTGAGGAAATGTTGAAATTTTGGGGGTGCTGTTACTGAAAGTATTACTAGAGTCCACTCAGTTACTTCTCTTAAAAGTTCCTTTAAAAAAAGATAGATTATCAACTAAGTAGTTTGGAAGGTAAATGCTTAGAGCATTTAGTGTGGTTAAGCTCGGAGATAGATATTTTTTTTTCTTACATTTGCAGACTTCAATGTTTTCTTTGAATAAAAAGTTATTATATTCACTTAATAAACAGTTCTAACAAGCCTCATAGTTAAGTCTTCTAGCAACTCTGTAACTGGCCTTGATCTCCAACTATTTTTTATGATGCCACCTTGCCTTTCACACCACTTCTATGAGCTCAGGCAGGAATGTATACTACCTGCTTATGATGGTGTAGCAAAAGGGAGTGGTAGTTAAAGTCAAGGGAGGCTCTTTGGAAAAATAAATGAAGATCTGGTATAACTTCTAAAACACTCTGAGCCCTTACACACTTTGTGATTTTATGCCAAATATGAAAGTAAAAATAAGGTATTTTGATATCAAGGATGAGGATCACATTAGCTGGTTTTAAAAGCACTCCCCTCCCCTTCTAAACTCTAAGGTGTTTTAATACTGACTGGCTTCAGTGAAAGCCTATAGTTCCTGGAATGGTCCTAGCACTGGGTGACACAGAGTTCTGTTCAGTACAGTAAGCATGAGTCAGAGAAAATACTGTTGTTGAAACTGTCGTTTTCCTCCTTATAAAGCTCACACTAACCAATATAGAGTGATCAGAAAGCATTTAGGAAAGGATAAGAGGCATGGACTCCACAGCTGGTCCGAGGACCAAGGCATATTTTCAAATTGGGGATTTCATTTAATCAGGTAAAGTGTCTGGAGGGATAGGAAACCCAGGCTAAGACTCTGCTAACCAGCTCAGTTAAACTATTGAAGGGAAATATGTTGAGTTATTCCCAGTAAGGATGAATAACTGGCCCTTTTATGAATGTCCTTTGGTGTTTTTGACCAGCACTGTCATAGCTGTGTGGTTCTCAACTCCGGCTGCAAAGTAAAATTACGCGGAGCGGTTTAAACAATCCTGATGTCCTCCCGGTTCCATCTCCAGGGATTCTAATATAACTTCAGGTGTAGCTTGAACATTAGGATTTTAAAAACATCCCCATGTCATTTTAAGGTGTGGCCACCCTGGCAAACCCCTGGCATACACTTAAGGTTTTTCTAACAGTTTCCTCTTAAAATCCACCCTCTTACTGTTTAGCTTTCTAGCGCTCCGTTTTTGTTTTTAAAACTTTCTCCCAGCCCACACATGCCTACAGCACAGGACGGTGACTTTCTACTTGCAGTCACGCTACAGCAGTCCCTAAGTAGAATCCAAGAGGTGTCCTTGGTTTATAAGGAATACCCCTGGCGATGAAAGCGATTCTCATGCAGCCATGCTAAGAACACTGTTCACTCCCTGCTGTTTCTCGACCTGCTTTCTCTGCTGGTTTCTCGTTTGCTGTTTTCAGATTACACAGTGTTCAAGGAGACAGCATGCGGTGGTTCTTCCCTCTCATCTTGTTGCCACTTGACAGACATCCAGGTTGAAGACGCCAGGTCCCTGTCCTGTTTCTCAGCTCCCGGGGAAAACTCCAAGCCCGCCGCACCTACCGCTCAGCTTTGCAGCACTCAAAGGCGCTTCATTTCCACTTAAACGAATCCATTCCGGGGGGGAGGAACGCCTACGCCGCTTAACCATTCCTCTCTCCTCCTTTCCCCCCTTTATTTTATTTACGTAAGAAAGCAGATATTTACATTTCCACTCGGCGGTTCATAGCAGGCCCCACCCTAGCACAGAGAAAGCAAGGGTCCCAGCGTCCGGCGCCGACAAGCTGCTTTCCCTGCCCGGGCCCCTCTTTTTCCTCTTTTTTCGGATCCCAAGGGCCCGTGAAGATGGGGCTCCCGCCCTTACCCCGCCCAGCACCTGGTGTGAGAAAAGCCCTCGCCCACTCGTCTCTTTCTCAGTCCTTTGGTGAGTCAGAGCCCGGGCCCCGCCCAGGGCGCTAATCTAACTGTTATTGCTTAACTTCAGAGCGCTGCCCCGACTTCAGCTCGGGTTTCCAGCCCGCTGTGTCTTCACCGCGGAGGCCCACGCCGGGTGTCCGTCCCCGTGCGCCATGAGCCCCACGCTCCCGCGCGCCCGCGCGGTGCTGAGCCTCCTGGGCGGGCTGGGCCCGCAGCTGCTGCTGCTGCTACTCCTGCGTCCTCCGGCTGCGTCGGGTGAGTGGGGGTCCGGGGCCGAAGCCCACCCCTGGGGCTCAACCTCCGGGCAGGGTGGAAAGGGTGGAGGTCGTCGGCACGACAGCCGAGGAGTCCGCGGAAGGCGGAGGGTGAGCCATGTGGGCATCCCTAATCGTTCCCGGAATCCTCCACCTGTAAGGGTCAGCCCTCCTACTGGCACGATCCCTGGGAACGGAAAGAGGCTCTTCGCTGCTCACCTGCCACTAGGAGGTTTACTATGCTGGATCCCAGTTGGCAGGGTTCTAGGGGAGAGGGGGCAAACATCGAGAAGCCACAAAGATAGGCAGAGGTCGAAGAGAGTGGATCCTTAGCGTCCCTTAAGGTTGGGACGCCAGATCGTTGACCACCACAGGGTCCAGTCGTGCACAGACTTGGCACGGCAAGTTTGCGCGTCGTCTCCTCCAGGTGTAACGTTCCAAGGGGGCGTCTGTCTGTACTGTGTGCCTCGAAACAGTGTCTCTGTGAAAGTCTAAAGCTCTCTCTGTATGTATATGATAACGAGGGGTAGGAATTTCTTTTAGTTTTGAGTTAATTGACAGACAGGAAGCCTGGCAAGTTCTTGATGAGTCAGCTCAGCGCTGGATGGAAATATTATGTAGGCATCAAAAGCCTTTGCTGCCTCCCTTATTTGTCTTGGGAAAAGAATGTTGCTATGAATTGAAAAGTGGTATTTCCTTCAGTTTTGTTTATTCCTTCCTAGGTGACTGCAGCCTTCCTCCAGATGTGCCTAATGCCCAAGCAACTTTGAGAAGACTTACAAGTTTTCCTGAACAAAGCACAGTAACCTACAAATGTAACAAAGGCTTTGTAAAAGTTCCTGGCAAGGCAGACTCAGTCGTCTGTCAGAATAATAAATGGTCAGAGCTTGCAGAATTTTGTAATCGTAAGTTCTTCATTTCATTTTAGAAAAGTTATGGAATGGAATGTTTCTTAAGTTTAATTTTATCCCTCTTTGGAATGACTGGTAATTGATAGTTTTCTAGCTTTATTAATCACCTGGGCATACCTGTTGGCAATTCACAATCTAGCTAATTGATGGTGTTACTTCCTGGAATAGGTCCTGCTCTTCATTAACAGGGTTTTTTTTCTTTTCCTAACACTGTAACTCTTGAACTGATTAATAGTGAAAATAAACAAGAGGTACTGTTTAGGGAGTAAATTATCTATAACTATGTTTGGTAGTTACCTTGAGACACATAACAGAGTCTTCTGTAGGACTTGCCCAGTACAACTCTGTGGTGATATTTTTAAAAATTCTCAATTTCCATTTCAAAATCTATCTTTGTAGTCATTGCCCTAGTTTCGCCTTGACATGTACAAGTAAAGATAAAAATTTAATTCCTGCGTTTGAACAACTTGGAGCATAGAAACTGCTACAAGTATTTTTTGAAATCAGGTGTGAAATCAGCTTGAACTTTTTGTTTTTATTTATCCATGATCCCAAGGCAGGAGGTTGAAGTACATGTCTTTGCACATGTATCCTGCTTTAGTGTTTCTAACTATTCTGCATAGAGTACTTCGTCTAATTCTTCCAAGAACTCCCTGAGGTTAGTTAAGGACTTATCCACACTTTACAGTTGAGAAAGCAGCTCCCAGTTAAACAATTTCCTTGGGATCAGGAGCTCCCTATGCAGAAGAGCCAGTGAGTCTGTTGATCATAGATCTAATGTCCCTTACACTATATGATGCCACTATAAATTCGCATTTGTCTGGATGTTTCCAGTTTTTAAATACTTCATGTGCTCCATTGGCTCATCTGATCCTTGTCTCCATAGATTGTCCTGAGGATTAAATGAGTTTACATGTGTAAAACATTTACAAGTACTCAATACATGTTAGCTATCATTGTTAACTATTATTGTCGTCCAGGACACTAGCCCAGGGATCTGGAAATGCTGGTTCTTATCTATCCCTATGATACATAGGACAGGGTAAGGGAATTGGCATTAATTGAGTCAATGCCAGAATTATGCCAGGCAACTTAAATAAGTTACATTTTCTAAATTGTGGACATAGTGACTTTGGTGTACCAAATCGACTTCACAGGGCTCTAATAATTAGGGAATGAAAATTTATATGTGAATATGCTGATACACTATCAATGCCATAGTGACATTAATATGAATACTAAATGTACAAAAAAATACAGAGAAAGAGTGATCTAAGGACCAGATAATTAGACATAGATTATAACATCAAGTGATACTCATTTTTTGTTGTTGTTTTGTTAATACTTTTAGGTAGCTGTGATGTTCCAACCAGGCTACTTTTTGCATCTCTCA
Organism: Budorcas taxicolor; assembly: GCF_023091745.1. Taxonomy (NCBI): domain Eukaryota; kingdom Metazoa; phylum Chordata; class Mammalia; order Artiodactyla; family Bovidae; genus Budorcas; species Budorcas taxicolor. The sequence continues at coordinate 7,067,307 of NC_068925.1, forward strand.
AAAAGTCTTATAGCCAACAGAATTATTTCCCAGAAGGTTCCACTGTGGAATATGAGTGCCGTCCGGGCTACATACGGGACCCTTCTCTCTCAGGAAACATAACTTGTCTTCAGAATTTTATATGGTCCAAACCTGATAGATTTTGTAAAAGTGAGTATAGTTTTAAAGAGTAATCTTAATCATGTGGTGTTTGGGGAAAATAATGTTTTTTCCTTCACTCATAGTGGAAGTCTATGTGTACATATTATTATTTAGAATGTTTCTTAAATGAACCAGTAGAACCAGTTTGTTTTAAATTAGGCAAACTAAATACTTGTGAGCTAGAAATATTACTTTGCTCACTCATTTCACATTTAAGGTTTCAATTCATTTCAGTTCAGTCGCTCAGTCGTATCTGACCCTTTGCAACCCCGTGAACTGCAGCACCCCAGGCCTCCCTGTCCATCACCAACTCCCGGAGTCCACCCAAACCCATGTCCATTGAGTCGGTGGTGCCATCCAACCATCTTATCCTCTGTCGTCCCCTTCTCCTCCTGCCCTCAATCTTTCCCAGCATCAGGGTCTTTTCAAATGAGTCAGCTCTTCCCATCAGGTGGCCAAAGTATTGGAGTTTCCAACATCAGTCCTTCCATTGAACACCCAAGACTGATCTCCTTTAGAATGGACTGGTTGGATCTTCTTGCAGTCCAAGGGACTCTCAAGAATCTTCTCCAACACCACAGTTCAAAAGCATCAATTCTTTGGTGCTCAGCTTTCTTTATAGTCCAACTCTCACATCCATACATGACCACTGGAAAAGCCTTTAACCTAAGATTAAACTTAGTTTAAGGTTACCTAGAAATGCAGTATTGGTAAAGAACTCTCCTGCCAATGCAGGAGACTTAAAAGACATGAGTTCATTCCCTGGGTCGGGAAGATCCCCTGGAGAAGGAAATGGCCCACTCCAGTATTCTTACCTGGAGAATCCCATAGACTGAGGAGCCTGGCAGGCTACAGTCCACAGGGTTGCATGGAGTTGGATGTGACTGAAGTGACTTAACATAGTGAAAAAATGACTTAAGTGTATATTTTAAAGAAAGTGAAAGTCGCTCAGTTGTGTTTGACTCTTTGTGACCCCATGGACTAATACCTTGCTTTCTTGAAACTGATAAAATGAAGGTGCAATTTAAATAGTTGGATAAGTAATAGCAATGGTTCAGATGGTGAATTTGCATAGATGTGCCTGATAATTTAACAAAAAACATCAATTTGTATTCTTTCGTAGAAAAATCATGTCCTAAGCCTAGAGAAATAGAAAATGGTCATGTCAAAATAACAACTGACATACTACTTGGTGCGACCATCTATTTTTCATGTAACACAGGGTAAGTTTGAGCATATGAAACACTATATATAACAACTGGAAAAACAAATTAGAATTTAAAATGGAAACTTTTAGATTTGTGATAAGCAATAAAACCACCCTCTGCTCAGTGATGAACTCATTGCAGTTAAAGTTAGTAAAATGGGGCAAGAAAGGAATATTTCTTATAATACCACCAAAATTCTCTCAATTGCTAGATTTCATTATAAAGTTTTAACTGTGACTTGTAGAGGAAAAAAACTTGTGATAAGTTGATGATCCTTAGAGAAATTAAATCTTTTCAGTGTTGAAACAGGTCTTTACCTAAATAATGAGTTTGCATTTGTTTGTTTTCTTTGTATGTAAACAATCTGTTATAAAATATCAAGGGTTAAAAACAGTCATTCCTAGTGTATAAATTCTGACCTAAGATCTTTTGTAAGTTCTCTGTGTATGGGAAAGGGGTATTATCATTGAGGATTATCAGTGTTTCAAGTGCTGCTAAAACCTTTATATTCATTTTCTCATTTAATATCTGTAAATTGAACTATGATATTTTATTCTGTGTGTGTGTTCCTGTTATTTATAAAGCTACCAGTATCATTTGTCTCCTGTACTAAACACAGATATTTGGATCATTAATAACAAATCTGGGGATACTTTGAACCCTTTAAATATAAGTACATTCTATTATTCTATGGAATCTGTATTGATCTTTTAGAACTCAGAAAAGATTTAAGCATCTGTATTCTTTAAAAATGTTTTTAAATATTTTAATATTTTCTAACATATGCCTTACCCAAATAAAAAAAAAATTTGCTTATCTTACACTTTTTAAATCTTTGATGTCACCCTTTTAGATATATTTTTTTCTTTTCCTTTAAACTACCAAATGAGCTGTTATCACCTATTGTCTTGTCTCTGTCTACTGGTGTAACAAATATTGTAAGGTCCTATTCTGAAGGATTTAAGGGAAGTCAAATACATGTGAATGGAACTTAAGGTTTTTTTTTTTTTTTTCTTCCCTCATTATTTTAGGTACAAATTAGTTGGTGCAGCTTCTAGTTTCTGTGCTGCTATGGGAAATACTGTTGCGTGGACTGAAGGATTTCCAGAATGCCAAAGTAAGACTGAAAAAAATCTAAGCACTCTGCTGTAGGACTGAATAATCAATGATAAATTGCTTTTTGCTCTTTAGAATTACCCTCAGTATATGTTTGTAGTACCCTCACCTTCCAATGTGTGAATGATTTACCTTGTTTATATAACTCTATTAGTAATGAGTCTTAATTTATTAACCATGAGGATAAAGGATTAAAAATTAGCTAAGGTTTATATTGTGTTTGGTCATTTATTATCTTATCATTCCTTCTAACAGTCAAATAAAATAGATTTGGGATTTTTTTTCCCCTCCTTCATAATTTTTAATTTTATGGTAGTTAAAATACTGTTCATTAAAAGGTCTGTACAACTTGACCCTATATGCCAAAATAAGTGGCCAAAGTAGGCACTTAACCCAGACCTCTTGATTTCAAGCCCATCATTCTTCTAAGACCTAGTGTTAATTTACACTAGATTCCTTTAAGGATTGTTAACTGAGCTAATTACGTTGAAATGTTTTAAACCGTGATATGCTTTTATCTTTAGAGAAATAAGCATACATCGTAATGAAGAAATATCTGCACTTGAAAATTCTGTCTTCTCAAGAGGGAAGAGGGCACAAAGGCTAATTTCCTAAAAGGGTATATCAAGTTAAATATATGTGCATTAGAGACGTATGTCTCCTGAAAACAGAGGAGTAGATATGTGCAGTGTTTTAAAAACTAGGCTTTGTTTCTCTCATCCTCATTGGAATTCTTGCTCATTTCAAGTTTTGGTGTTATTAAGCGCAGGAAACTTGAGTAGATGTAGTGTGATTCAACAAGCATCGTGCTCTCTGGTAGGGAACGTGTGGGGTCAGCTGATAAGAAGACAAATGAAATGAAGCCTTGCCAACCAGGAGTTTGCTCTTGCCACACCCACCTTGGGCCCTACCTCCTATATCTACTATTTCTTCCTTTTTTTCATTATTGTTTTCAAGTATCCATCCTTAATACCCACCATCACCTTTCCTATATCATCCAGTTAGGAATGCTGTAACTGATACTAAAGCAAATATGGAAAGCAAGCAGGAGCCAGACCGTATCTTTTTTTCTGACAGAGGCAACAACTTGTCACAAGTCTGGACAAGCAGTCTCCCAGTTGAGGCCAACATATTTACAAGCAACTGCTGTCATAAAGTTCACAGAAATGTGTACACCAAGCATGCATTCCAGCACAGAAGAGCTTTTGCACTGCAAACCCAGTTTCTCTTTGTGTTTGCTTACAGCTAGTCCAGGTCTTGCTCTCTGTCTAATATCTTCAATTCTGTGGTAAAAACCCTGATGTTTATATTTTCCACTCTGACTCTCTTACCTGGCTCTGCAACTCTGCAATCACTGACATCTGTATTCTGTGGGAAAGAGGCCTTTTCATTCAGCAACCCCATGTCTTCAACTATCCCTATTAAAGCCCTACTTCTCCTAGTGTAGACTTTCCACCAAAGACTTCAAGTGGAAAGTATAAATTCTTAAGCAGTGAGGTTTTTGACCTCAACTGAGCACACAGCATATCTCAAGTATGCAGTCTGGGCTTTTATCAACACATGGGGCAGCACTGATGTCCCTTTGTGGATGTGGATATGGAGGTGTGGGTCTAAAGAACGAAGGAACAATGGACATTTTCAGAACTTTTCCTTGGTCATACGCCAGTCAGAGGTGATATTTATTTACCTCTGAAGAAAGCCTCAGTGTCAGAAACACCTGTTCTCCTATCTCTCTGCCGATATTTTCTTTTCAAAAATAATTTTAGTTGACTGCTTGCAGTCAACTAAATAAGGTGACTGATAAGGTGAATAAGGATCACCTCTGATTGGCGTATAACCAAGGAAAAATTCTGAATATGTCCATTGTTCCTTCCTTCTTTAGATCCACACCTCCATATCCACATACACGCTGGAGAAGGAAATGGCAACCCACTCCAGTATTCTTGCCTGGAGAATCCCAGGGACAGGGGAGCCTGGTGGGCTGCCGTCTATGGGGTCGCACAGAGTCGGATACGACTGAAGCGACTTAGCGGCAGCAGCAGCAGTACACACTAGCTTAGAATCAGTTGCTGCTATATAATGTCTGTCATTCCAGGCCCCTCTCTTTATCTTAACCTCTCACTTGTAATCACCAAATATTTTTTCCTTTATCTCCTTAATATATTTCTCAAACCTGTGTTATCTTCTCTATATAACACTTTTAATATGGTTGACTAGCCTTCATTTAGACTTTGCAATAAGGGCTATTCGTAACATTTTCAGGGCCTAGAACAAAAGTATAAATGGAGGTCCCTAATCTAAGATTCAGCCCTTCTCAAGTTGATGCCCCCTTCTTGCACTGTGAGGGGGTCTCTGATGCCTATAAATGGATAGCTCAATCGACACACCCAAATCATATCCCCTATAACCCTTAGCCCCACTCCATTGAATTCTGGCCTAAAGGTGGACACATCAGCAGTATAGACTATTGTCAAGAATATGGACTAGGAGAAACCCTGAAAGGAGTGTTGGCCCAGGGAGTTCTGGGCACCAGTTCCTGGAGCGTGATTTAGAATGCGGTGGGGAGGAGCTCTCATTGAGCATACTATCTCAGCCCTGCAGATTCCCCATCTAGTAGAGAGAGGCACACCCAGAGGAGGGCAAGAGCATGGCCTTTCCATGTGGGAGCTAGGCAGGAGTTCCACTTGCTCAAGTGATGCTGACTGCAGTGGCCTCCAGCCTCCACTGTCACACACCTTTAGTGTTTTATCCAGCCTCTACCCAGTCATCCATCTGAAACACAAATGTGACTTGTCTATTCCCTTCTTGAGAGAGACTTGATAGTATCTCCTCATCACATCCAACGTACCAGGTCTAAACCCCTTCATATAGTGTACAAGTCTAGCCATGGTCTATCCAGTTCTCCACACTTTATGTCTCGCCCTCCTCCTTCACAAACTGCTGAGGTTGTCTGGATACCTCGGACTTCTTCATGCCCCCACATCATTTCTTATGATACTGCCTTTGACAGGAAATCCCTTCAGCGCCCCCTACCCCTTTTATTTTATTTTTCAAGAGTTTGCTCTCAAATTTCTCCTCGAAGCTTTTGCTGACTGTATCCACAGTCCCTGGCTGGCTAACTGTTCGTTCTTTCCACATTACTGTGCATGCTTCTGTGATAATCCTCACCATTTTGTATGGAAATGATCTCTTTGAATGTCTCTTTCCACTATAGTTTAAGACAGAGGAACTGTATCTTACTTGGTTATACTGCTATTTATAGAACAATGCCCAGTATGTATTAGATGCTCAGAAAGTGTTGGGACTGAACTGATGGTAATGTGTGTTGTCAATACCCACTCAGCCCAGTGTAAATCAGATTAGCTTGTTTTTGTTCCCTGCTTCGATCAGTGGCCTAAAAGTAATTCATAAATAGCTAGTATTGTCTGGGTACTTAAGAGTATTTGATGTGATATAATTTGACATCCTCATGTGATCACATTGCTTTCTTGCTTAAAAAAAAAAGACAAGAAAAACAGGTTCATGTCTCTAGAGAATGTGGAACCACTGAATTTTTTTATCAGGGCAGCTGCCAGGGAGAGGCTTCTTTTTGTAATATAACAATCAATACTTTGCTTGTATTTGTTTTACAAATTCACCTGCTCAGTAAGATTTACTTCAAATAAAAGGCCAAGAGTCAACACATGCTTTAAAAATTTTATCCTGAAAATCAAAGTCTAATTTTGACTTTTAAAATCTTTTGCTTTATCCAAAATTTCTGTTTCCCATGCATGCCACTTACATTCCCAGCTCCTTTCATTCAGTATTGTTTCTCCCTGGAATCAAAAGCAGAGCCCTCTTCTCTGCTCCAAGGAGGGTATATCTTAGGTTTTAACTCAAGTCCTTTTACTCCTTAAATGGAAGTCTCTGCCTTGCTTTCTCTGAGATGAAATGTTTAATTTAGAAGAATGGTGTATTTTTAGTTCTTTAATGAAATATTTAACATATTTTAATCTTGTTTATAAAATTTTCTTGGGGATTTAATTAATTTAACATATGTTATGATGTTTTCAAAGAAATCTTATGTCCAGAACCACCAAAAGTTGACCATGGAATGATTCAAGAGAAACAAAACAGTTATGCATATGGACAGTCTGCAACATATAAATGTATGGAGGGCTTCACCCTACATGGAGAGAGCTCTATCTATTGTACGGTAAAAGATGACCAAGGAGAGTGGAGTGGCCCCCTACCTCAATGCAGAGGTAATCAGTTTGCAAAGTTGCAATTCTGTTTATTCTTATTCTTGGGTCTGTATATGGGCTTCAGAGATCATACAGACTCCCTGAGAAATGAATGTAAAATGTTGTACATAAGCATATTTGCATTTTTCTGGGCAATAGACTCTATGAGGGGGTCTATGACTTCCAAAAAGGAAGAAGCACTGATGTGGAGAACATATGTTGTTGCTGTTGTTCTTTAGTTGCTTAGTTGTGGCTTTCTCTTTGCAACTCCATGGACTCCTCTGTCCATGGGATTCTCCAGGCAAGGATACTGGAATGGATTGCCATTTGCCTCTCCAGAGGATCTTCCCAGCTCAGGAATCAAACTTGAGTCCCCACTTCTTCTGCATTACGGGCAGATTCTTTTACTGCTGAGCCACCATATGGTAAAATATAAATAATACACACATGACCTCTGTGAATATATGTATATATGTAATAGGGCAAGTGTGTGCATACCCAGTCATGTCTGACTCTTTGTGACCCTATGGATTACAGCCCACCAGGCTACTCTGTCCATGGTATTTTCTAGGCAAGGATACTGGAGTGGGTTGCCATTTCCTTGGGATCGTCCTGACCCAAGGATCAAACCCATGTCTCCTGTGTCTCTTGCATTGCAGATGGATTCTTTATGGCTTGAACTGCAGAGTAGGATGGAGATGTATAATTTTATATATATATATATCTATATCTATATATCTATCTATATATATATACACACACACACACACACACATATGTCTCATGTTTTTAGTGAATTAGCTTATATTTGCTGTTTCTTACCATGTTACTTTCAATAAGTTAGTATAGATATATTCTTGTTTATAAAAAAGTGTATAAAGTGGTTTATTTAATTGACAGGAAATCTTAGATTGAACTGAGAGATCTAAATAAAGATCTTATATGTTGTGACAACAAAGAGAAACTCTTGCCCACCTGTTGACTTCATTGAATGATATTGTTTTCTCCTCCAGAATTTTTCTCTTATTGACAATGCTCCCTTGTTTGCATTTCTAGAACTTTCCTAGGAGGTGGCATTTATTTAAGCAGCATCATATTCAAATGCCAGTATAACTCAAACAAATAACTACTTTTATAATTATACTTGAATTTTATTAGCATGGTTTTTAAATAGCATTGCTTATTAATAGTAGTTTTTCATATAAGTAGTATACGTGAATATTATGAAGAAATGTTAAAACTAGGCTTCCCAGGTAGCTTAGCTGGTGAAGAATCCACCTGCAATGCAGAAGACCTCAGTTTGATTCCTGGGTCAGGAAGTTCCCCTGGAGAAGCGATAGGCTTACCCACTCCAGTATTCTTGGGCTTCCCTGGTAGCTCAGATAGTAAGGAATCCACCTGCAATGCAGAAGACCCAGGTTTGATGCATGGATTGGGAAGATCCTGTGGAGGAGGGCATAGCAACCCACTCCAGTATTCTTGTCTGGCGAATCCCCATGGATAGAGGATCTTGGTGGGCTACAGTCCATGGGGTCGCAGAGAGTTGGACGACTGAGTGACTAAGCACAGCACAATGTTGAAACCAAAAAAAAAAAAAAAATGTTGATGATTATATAAAATAAGAAGCAAAAGTCTCTTCTAGTCCTACCCTCAAAAGTAGCCACTGTTTACACATATTTCTTTTTAAAATCATATTAATGATATGGATATATTATTTACTTAACCAGTCTCCTATTGAAGGGAATTTAGTATCTGTTCTAGTTTTTAAAAAATTATTTTAAAAAAGATTCTACAGTAAATATTATTGTGTTCCTTGTATCTGTGCAAATACATTTTTTTACAATAAATTCCTTGCAGTGTAATTACAATATCAAAGGTATATGCATTTAAACTTTTGATAGATGTTACCAATATTGTTTCAAAAGAAGCTGTACCAATTTACTGTCCCAGTAATATTGTATATTTATTCTCTGTACCATTAATGATAATGGTTATTATGATGTGAAGATGTGATAGTTAAAAGGTGGAAATTTCATTTAATGGTTTGAATTCATTTAAAATGAGTAAATTTTGATATTTTAAATTGTAGCCATATGATCCACTTCATATTTATTTCCCCTATTTTATTAAATAATCAGCTATTTAGAATTTACAACTCTATGGTAATGCTCAAGGATGTCATGGCAGGCCAATGCTGGCATGACAATAACTACAAAACCTGGGTAGATTTTTTTTTAAACCATATTTTAAAGGCAAAAATTGTTCCCTCAGGGAAATAACTAGGGGTGAGTGAACTAAAATTCCAAATGAAGGCAAATGATTCTGATGTGCACCTAGACTGAGGATCCATCTTGAACCAGATAAACGACCATTGCTCTCAGTAGTTGTGGTTAGCTAAGATAACACACTGGAAACTGGAATTCTTCAAATGCTGACCCAGTTTTTCCTAAGAGCCATTTGCCGATTTCTAGGAATGCAGATGAGACTGGGGAGCTAGACCCCAAGCTGCCAAAGTACAAAATGAGATCTTCCTGAACCTTATGGTATTTGGAAAACAAACCCATCACAAGAACAGGCTTGTATCAAGCATACAACCAGCATCCTTCTTACAACATTTAAGCTCATTTTGAAGCTTTGTGGACAGAGAGGCTGTGTTGCTAGAGAGGGCACTGTAAAGAATAGAATTGGGTCTCCCACAGCCTCTCAGGGTTGAGGAAAAAAGATCTGCTTCCAAGCAGCAAAAGTAGAGTGAGTCATATGGAAACTGTAACCCAGCTCAGTCCTCATAGGCTGAGGATGTGACCACCGCAAACCAACTTGCCTGTCAGCAAAGGATACCCTCCCTTTGGAAGATCATATCATCTGAATTTTATACAATGTATTGCATGTAATAAAAATTATTAGATATTGAGAGATGCAAGAAATTATAACAAAATTAGGAGAAATAAAAAGCAAATAAGAAAAATCTAGATAATTGAGTTAGCAGACAAGGACTTTAAGTGATTAATATATTCAAGATACTAATGGAAAAGATAGAGAACTTCAACAGAGATTTGGATTCTATAAAATGGAGTAAAATAGATATTCTTCAGTGGGAAAATATAGTATCTGAGCAGCACACTAGACAGGTTTAACAGCAATTTGGACATAGCAGGAGATGGTATTGGAAACTGGAAGAAAGGTTAATTAAAACTGAAGAACAAGGAGAAAAATGAAAGTAGAATACAGACCAAATTTAAGAGACATTTGAGATATGGCTGTTCTAATTATGATTAAAAAAATAGGGGGGAGAAAGAGAGAGAGAGAAGCATAAGAAATACACTAAGAGATAATGACTGAAAAATTTCCCAAACTGATGAAATATATCAACCAAGAGATTCCAAAAACTTTCAGGACTCTAAGCAGAATAAAAACAAAACCATCTCCAGGCACCTCATAGTAAAAGTTTTTCAAAACTCATTCATTTTACAGATGAGAAAACTGAAGCTTAGAGAAGTGGACAGCAGTCTTTAATATCTGGTCAAACAGGCTTACACACTGCTCAGTACTGCCTTATGAGGGAGATTGGATCAGCAACTCAAAGTGAAACAGACCTAAAATTTTAATGTTAGATTGGTGACTCACAGAATAGGGTCTTCACTAAATCTGCACTTGAAATATTTGTTATCTCACTTAAAATCCAAAGAGGAACTAAACTTTTTTTCTGTGTAAGATTGGTAACCAACACAAGAGGAGAAAAGGGATTTACTGTAGTCTGATTGAGTTTATTGCTTTAAAAGAGAAGTGAAACAAAACAAGTTCCCAAGGTCACTAACATGTCCTGACCGCTTTGGAAAAACTGACTATGTTGTGCTTATCTTTGTTGCTTCAAGGTTGCATCCTGTTCTTCTTTGGTCTTGGCATGAGGGAAAAAGGACAATTTATGAGAAAAACTCTTCATTTGAGGGGTATTAAGAATGAGATCACTGCCAGTTCTGAATTTGATTTCCTTTTTCAAATAGAAAACAGTTTTAGGAATCTCAGTATTACTTTGGTGTAAATCCACTTTAGTTGCCTATAGGTGCAACTTATTTCAAAGCAAAGATAATATATAGCATTTCAGTTCCTTGGGAAAGACATGAGAATACTTGGTTTCCTAAAAGTCATACTTAGATATTTGTGGGGAAAGAGAAGAGTCAGAGCAAACAGCTGGTTCCTAAATCTTAACTTGGACAGCATTATTTACCTAATTTTATTATAACATTTTTCTTCTACAGAAACTGATGTCTCACCAACAGTTCTGAAATCCACTGAAGTAAATGTTCCAGGTACCAAAGTCCTATCAACTCCTCAGAAACCCACCACAGTGAATGTTTCAGCTACAGAAACCCCATCAACTCCTCAGAAACACACCACTGTAAATGTTTCAGCTATAGAAACCCCACCAACTGCTCAGAAACCCACCACTGTAAATGTTTCAGCTACAGGAACCCCACCAATTCCTCAGAAACCCATCACTGTAAATGTTCCAGCTTCAGAAACCCCACCAACTCCTCAGAAACCCACCACTGTAAATGTTTCAGCTACAGAAACCCCACCAACTCCTCAGAAACCCATCACTGTAAATGTTTCAGCTACAGAAACCCCACCAACTCCTCAGAAACCCATCACTGTAAATGTTTCCGCTACAGAAACACCACCAACTCCTCAGAAACCCATCACTGTAAATGTTTCAGCTTCAGAAACCCCACCAACTCCTCAGAAACCCACCGCTGTAAATGTTCCAGGTACGGAAACACCACCAACTCCTCAGAAACTCATCACAATAAATTCTTCAGCTACAAAGCCCCCACTAGTTTCTCAGACATACACCACTGTAAACGTTCCAGCTACAAAGGTCCCATCAGCTCCTCAGAAACCTACCACAGCAAATGGTTCCGCCACGACAGCCTGGAATTCCCCAATATCAAACACTGTCTCTGCAGCAGCTCAGAATCCCATCACGCCAAATGCTTCTGCAACCACACCAACAACCCAAAGATTCACCTCAGCAAAATCTTTACTTACACAGAATCTTAAAGCTACACAAAAGTCCACTTCTGTACATACGACTAAGGGTCTCCGTATAACACAAAGATTGACCTCTGCTCGTGTTACAGCAGCAAAAAGTACAGCTGTTCCCAGGACAACCCTGCGTTTGCATGCAACAAGCGCACCTAAAGGAAGAGGAAGCGCTCCTTCAGGTCAGTTGACTCAGTTCAGGTTTGCACATATGGATTTTATGTGCCATGGTAGAAACTTCAAATTCATCAGGGTTAAAAAATTAAGAAATCTCTGGTTTATTGTAGGCAGAGTTTCTTCATAGCAATGTTCTGAGTTTCTTCAAAGGTTAACTTTGGATTGTGCTAGAGCATACCTTTAAGAAAGAAATATTTTTGCAATGATACAGAAAAAGGTTGTGGTGTCATAAAAGCAATTCTAAATTAATGTCAGTAAAAAAAATGCTGCTTTTCATGTTAGCTTTAGGGAGCCACTGAATTTCTTATGATCCCTCAAAGAACCAAGTAGGTATAATCCTTTAGGTTGATTTCTAGGTCTGATTCAATGACAGAGACCCATCCCTCAGCATGCTAAAGGAACTCTCCAGATTCCCTAGAGTTGATGATTTGATTAAGTACCTTAATAGTATCTTCTAAGTAATTAAAAACACAGAGTTCTTTGAAATCTTTCAGGTTAACTCTTTAAATGACAGTTTTTATGAAAGCAGAGTAACATATGCTTTAGATTTCAGGAAAACCTACTGAGTGAATGAAACCCATCCAACTAATGCTTTTTCAGACCACCAGGATGTCTTCTTATTTTACAACTTGCTTAATGAATAGCCATTTTTATAGACACTCTTGTTCTGTAATAGAGATATGTGGATTTTTGGTTGTTTTTATCCGTTTGTTTTTATCTTTTTTTTTTTTTTTTTAATCTCAATAGGACTGAGCCAAGAGGCAATTTTTAAAATTATTTTAACTTTTCATTGACATCAACACACAGAAAATTGTACAAAATATACATATAAGGCTTAATAACTTTCTTAAAGCAAATATCAGTGTAACTACCACATATGTCAAGAAATAGAGCAGTATCAGCTCCTCACCTTCCAGACACTCTTTTCCAGCCAGAGAAACTGTGGCTTTCTGCTCTCTGTGCCAAATGGCCTAGGGATTTCTCCCTGCTGCGTGCAGGCAAATCCCACTCCCTGCAACTCATCTGCGGCCTGAGCTCTCTTGGCTTTGATTTATTTCTGCCTGAGTTAGTTTGTTCTTCCATGTCTTCAAATAGTTATCATTGTTGTTTTTTCAGTACATTGTCCAAATTTCATAAATTTCCATACTCAAGCTCATTTGGCCATTACCCAGAATCTTTAAGAACTTAAAACATTGCAGATATTATTGTTGAAATTTCCTTTGTGTGTTTCTTTCTTCCTTTAGGTAAAAGGTCAAATACACAAAATCTCACTCCAATTAGTTCCCTTTTTAAAAAAGGGAACCTCAATTCCTGCCTGCTTCTTTAAAAAAAATTTCATCAAAGTGTTCTTGATTTACAATGTTGTGTTCATTTCTTCCATACAGCAGTGACTCAGCTTGTATATATATATCCCAACCTTCTAATTTATCTCTCCCTCCAACCTTTCCCCTTGGATAACCATAAATTTTGTGTTCTAAGTCTGTGAGTCTGTTTCTGTTTTGTAAATAAATTCATTTGTATCATTTTTTTCTTTGTAGATTTCATAATACGTGATATCACATGATGTTTGTCTTTGTCTGACTTACTTCACTCAGTGTGACAGTCTAAAGGCCCATCCATGTTGCTGCACATGGCATTGTTTCATTCTTTGTATGGCTGAGTCATACTCCATTGTGTATATGTACTGCATCTTCCTTACCCATTCCTCTGTTGATGGACATTTAGGCTGCCTCCATGTCTTGTCTATTGTGAACAGCGCTGCAGTGAACACTGGGGTGTCTATATCCTTTCATATTAGAATTTTTATCTTTTTTGGCTCTATATTCAGGAGTACTGGATCATATGGCAACTGGACTATCTTGGTAGCTCAGCTGGTAAAGAATCTGCCTGCAATGCAGGAGACCCCGGTTTCATTCCCGGGTTGGGAAGATCCCTTGGAGAAGGGATAGGCTACCTACTCCAGTATTCTTGGGCTTCACTGGCAGCTTAGGCGGTAAAGAATCTGCCTACAGTGCAGGAGACCTGGGTTCGATCTCTGGGTTGGGAAGATTACCTGGAGGAAGGCATGGCAACCCACTCTAGTAATCTTGTCTGGAGAGTCCCCATAGACAGAGCAGGCTGGCGGGAGTCATAGGTTCACAAAGGGTGGGGCACGACTGACCGACTAAGCACACACACATAGCAACACTATTCCAAGTTTTTTAAGGACTCTCCATACTGTTCTCCATAGTGGATGTACCAATTTACATTCCTACCAATAGTGTAGAATGGTTCCCTTTTCTCTACATCCTCTCCAGCATTTATTGTTTGTAAACTTTTTAATGATGGCCATTCTGACCAGTGCGAGATGGTACCTCATTGTGCAAGCTCCCTCTCTGTGTTTTTATTCTTATACTACATGTATGTCACCATAAGTAGTACATATTATTGCTTTGCATGTTTTTTATAATTTGCATAAACAGTATGTCATATATTTCATTACCTAACTTGATTTTTGCACTCAACATTGCTTTTGTGGCTTATATTGATCCAATTAGATTCAGTTCATTAATTTTACATTAATATGTGGTTACTGACTTCTTAAAATTTTACAACATCTCTGGCCCTAAAAATTTTAGGTCGAATATATAGGTTTAATAGGGCAAGGTGAAGAGAAACAAGTTCACTTAGTATAAATTTGTTATAGAGCTAACTGTGTTGAAATACCTTTTTCTGCATGAATATGATAATTCTACAAATTTAACAAACTTTTCAATTATTTTAAATGATTAGGATAAAAATACAGTGAATATTTGGGATCAAATTTCTCTCTTATATACAGTTAACTTACCCTTTAAATATTGTATGCCTTTTCTGCTTTTATTGAAAAAATAGTAGTAGCTACTACTGAGTGTAATCCATAATGCATGTTCCATGCACCTTCCATTTGTCAGTGTTAGTCCTCACAGATGACTTGCCACAAGTCATATAACCAAATTTACATAGTGTTTGTTTCAGTATTCAATAACTCTTTAGTCACATTTTGTGTTTCTATTGTTGGCTGACTTTGTTTAATAGAAAGAAAAAAAAGAAAGTGAAGTTGCACAGTCATGTCCAACCCTTTGCGACACCATGGACTGTAGCCTACCAGGATCCTCAGTCCATGGGATTTTCCAGGCAAGAGTACTGGAGGGGGTTGCCATTTCCTTCTCCAGGGGATCTTTGAAACCCAGGGATCGAACCCAGGTCTCCTGCATTGTAGGCAGATGCTTTACCATCTGAGCTACCAGGGAAGCCCTTGTTTAATAGAGATAGATACTAATGTGTGTTACTTGATTGTTAGTAATATGATTGCTTTCATTAATTTATTTTTAATTGTTTATTTTAGTTACTTTTGAACTTTAAGTACAGTTGATTGATAAACATATATTTATTAAATTACTAGCAAATCAATGACTTTAAAACATTTTTACTTTGGTAATTCTTTCCTTTTTTCCTTCTTTAGTTGCTAGCACCATTGCATCGGGTAAGTGTGACTCTCTGAGAGTCCGCAGAATTTGTCATCGCATTTGGATATATAATTCCTGGAAAAGAATATTGTTTTTTTACTGTCTTTGTTGTTGCTGTTCAGTCACTAAGTTGTGACCAACTCTTTATGATCCCATGGACTGTAGCATGTCAAGCTCCTCTGTCCTCCACTATCTCCCAGAGTTTGGTCAAATTCATGTCCATTGAGTTGGTGATACTGTCTTAGGGATACTATCAAAATACAGTATGTGTGGGTGCCAAAGAGAAAACAGGTAAAGGCATCTTATCGACAAGAACATTTGCCACCATGTTCTTGTTCCAGGGTAATTTGAGGAGAACTTCAAATCATTTGGCCAGTCAGTCAAGTATTATTGCATGCCTAGTGGCTCACTGCATCTCATTTTAGTGCCTAAGAATCACAAGAGGAGAGAGTTATCCATACAGTTTCTATCCTCAAGTGTTTTATAATTAATCATAAACTACTCATTGACTATTTCTAGATTTGTCCTGTCCCAAGTAAAACAAAGAGTGTTACTTTTGGTTATATCTTCTTCCGTTTCCCTTCCCAGTCAGTGGTTTAAAGTAAAGTTTCTCCAAAAACTGCTCTGTTGCTGTAGGCATGAGACCAAAAACATACCTCTTGTGATTTCTTCTATCATTTGGTCCAGTCCTTTTTTGTTTGTAAATATATCATCTGATGTTATGTATTAACAAGATGAATAAGATCATAAAAGAAATGTCTGTTAAGAAGCTATACAGCTAAATTGGCATATTGATAAGTAATGTCTAATGGAAAATACACTTATAAAATTTGTAAAAAACACTTTGATTTATGTGTTTATAAGCTGAAAGCTCATCTTATGCATGCATGAATTAGCCATGTGACTATGAAACTGAAAGTAATACTTGCTTTTATTATTTTCAGTTACTTATTATAGTTTTTATGTTTTAAGCAAAACTCTTTTAAGCTAAAAGATTTATTTTGAAAGATTCCAACAGTTGCAATTCATTTTGTCCATTCTATATTTTAAATAAAAATAAATGTATTCTAAGTGAAAATCTCATGATCTAATGGCTTAATGACATTTTTAATAGATGAAGTTAAAATTTAATAGATATGCTTTTTCTTCTAATTCAGTGGCATTCAGTGAAAATTTGAGGTGCTTATTATTTTTTCTGAAATTCTTTAAGTATATATTGTGTGATTTTCCAGAAACTTTCCCTTAGGGTTAGTTGTAATTCCAACCTGTGCTTAAAAATAAAGAGGAATTCCTTCTCTCTTATATCAGACATATGGTAATATTTTTCTTTGGGATCTTATACTTATAAAACATAAGCCTGAAAATTATCTTTAATTCTTAAATGTATTCTGTGAATGAGGTCACTTTTCTCATTTTAAAGATAAACTATACAACAAGGAAATTGCTTTTATTGATTGCACTGCAATGCACATGAGTGACACAAATGATATTAGAACTTTGCATTTGAATGCAAAAACTTTGAATTTTTTCCTGTTTAATTTTGCCAAGAAATAGAGACTGACTGCTCATCTCAGAACTTTATCTGCTGTGTAAATGAAGCCTGCCTTGTGATTTTCTTTAAAAAAATTTATTTGTTTATTTATTTTTGACTGTCTTGGGTCTCAGTTGCCACATGTGAGATTGTCATTATGGTGCAAGGGCTTTACAGTTTGCTGTCCATGGGTGGTCTGATTGAGGCCTAGTTGCCCCAAAGCATGTGGGATGTTTAGTTCCCTGCCTAGGGATCAAACCCGCATCCCCTGCATTGGAAGGCTGATTCTTAACCACTGGACCTCCAGTTATATCCCTGCAAGATGATTTTAAAGCTATTCTCTGCTGTGTATTAGTGTATTTTCCAAAAACAATGGTTGTTTTTTTTTTTTCTTTTCCATTATTACCCTCTCCCCCTCAAGGATCTTGTAAGGCATTTCTTCCTAATCATCCCTATAAAATATTAATACTACAGATACAATATAAATCTATTTATGTACTGTATGCACATCTGTACTTTATATGTAAAAAGTAAAAAAAAAATATAAAAAACCCTTTATCCCCTTTAAGGATGATACCAACCCCACTGAGAATACATGCTGTATATAGTTGTGGAGTTTTCTGTTTGTTTTTGTTGACAGTATTTTATAGAAGGATGACTTGTGCTTTGGAGTCAGTCAGACCTTGGTTTCAATCCTGTTTTGGATTTTTTTTTCCATTTAATAATTACTCAAACCAAGTGATTTACTTAATCTCTCTGAGTCTCAATTTTTTCATTTATGAGATGGTGATCATGATTCTTATTTAAAGTCTTGGAAGCTTAATGAAATATGGGTTGTGAAAACTACTGGCATAGTGCTAAAAATTCGGTAAATTTCAGCTTTAAGAATTCTTTTTTATTTTGTTACTATTATCTTTATGAGATGGATTTCTGACAATTTTATCGTTCCCTCTGGCCACACTAAAGAATCAGATAGCCCTTTATTAGAGTAACGTGCATCTTGGGTTGGTGGTAAGGACTGCACTGAAACATGCTTGTGTATTATTTCATTTACTTCTCACAACTGTCCTATAATGTAGCTGTGTCCTACCTTGTAGTTGAGAGGAACTGTGGCTGTGCAAGAGTCTTACCTTGCTCAAGGTCACACAGCTATTAGGCACTTGAATAGAGGAAGATGATTATTTTCTTTAGCACTCAGTGCTTGAAAGGGTAGAAAAATTCTTTTCCTAGATCTGTACAACTCAAATTTAACAATTAATATAGTTCTGGTTCTTTATAAGTGTTGTTTTTTTTCCCCTTCATTGCTGAAATCCTATGTTGTGACACTCACAGGCCACTTGTAGCAATTAGCAATAGTAAAGAAAAAGAAATTAAGAGAATGCTCAGTGAAGTATCTAAAGTATGTTTTCTTTTAAATATCACATGCTTATTTACTTATGCTTTTATGTTAAATAGGATTATAAGAAAGAACAAAACCTGTTCATAGCTTTTTTAGTTTTTCACAGTACAGAAAGTGCATTTCCACTTCATGGCATGTGTATAAATGAGACCTTTTGAAATGACCAGATGAATCCACATTTCTTCAGGAAAGGAGGCAGCCTCATTCTGATTTGGGTTGTTCAGGAATGGAGATAATACTCTATATATTAATGTAATACCTATCTAATACAAATTTAGTTTGAGTAATCTCAGGTATGTTTATTGAGAAGATTATGAACAGTTAAAATCATGCATTTTACTATTTACAAGTACCATGCCAGTTATTGGAGATAATGTGCTAATATGTGACAAACTGCTTGGCACTGTTTTAAGTACTAGGTGAATATATCTCTACATAATGGGGAACATTACTAAAATACTCCTTTTACTTAGAGAAAAACATTTCTAAAATTATGTGATTTTCCTACCCAAATGCTCCTTAATGACACTGGAATCATAATCTTAATTTCATTTATAATATTATAGTTTCATTTATCCCAGGTTGTTGTTATTGTTCAGTCACTCCAACTCTTTGCTACTCCATGGACTGTAGCACACCAGGCTTTCCTGTCCTCCACTATCCCCTGAAGTTTGATTTGCTCAAGTTCACCTCTATTTAGTCAGTGATGCTATCTAACCAAGTTGGCCTAAATTGTTTTAGTCTGAAATTAGTACTGATTCACCTTTGGGTAAATTTTAGATCATAAACTATTGCCTTTATAAAATTTTCTTTGTTTTAATTTGCAAAATAGTATTCTTATTAATTATTAAGGAGGAATGACTTATTTAGAATAATACTTCTCATATTTCTGTAGTTTGCATTGGTTTTCTGTTAAAACATAAAACTTCAGATTTTCTTTTAGAATTATATATATGTGCTGACCAGTGTTCTAAGAATATTCCCACTTTTGTCATACAAACATTTGGGATCACTTTAAAATTTTTCGATTTTCATTTATCATTCAAATTGAAAATGGAATTTTTCTGCAACATTTGAAAATGGTGGGATTAATGGGAAGTGGTAGAACAAAAAGAAACCCCAAATTTTAAAGGAGGCATGACTTATTTTATTAGTGCAATCTTTCAAACTAATGCTATGGTGCTAAGGAGTCAATTATAGAAATTGGGTAAAATACTGTAAATTCTGTGGTAGAAACAGCTGTTTTTAAAATTATATATCCACATGGCGGCTCAATTATGTGACATTGATCGTATTTTGCTGATTTGAAAGTGGACACACTTGTTAGTCACATTAGCTTCAGTTGCTTTTCTAGTATCATTTATACTTCTGTTTGTAGTACAGATCAAAAAATAGAGTTCAAGGATTTGGGAGGGTGTAGACTTAGCAGCAGCAGCAGCAGCAGTGGGGAGGAAAAGGGATACGCAGGTGGTGAGGAGAAAGGGTAGTGACTGGTTTTAAGAAGAAAGTTTATGTGTAAAAATCAAGGTATAATTTTTTTTTTACAGTTGATCAAATTATTTCATCAATTATTTGTTGTTCAACTCAAAATAGTGCGTTTAATATTGAAAGTAAATACCAGTTTCCCTAAATGAAATTTTATCTGCAATAGAATAAACACTGGAATGCATTTCTGTAGTTTTACTCTCCGTGCGCAGATACCGATGCCTTTCCTATGATAGAGAAAGGCCTACATCTCTGTAACCTTGCTATGAACTGAGTAAATGGCCTTGCCATTAACCACATATGGAAGCTTCACCTTTCTCAGACTCAATTTAATAATCTACAAAATAAATGTGAACTCCAAGACATCTTCTAGTGCTGAAATTGCACATAGTACAGTCAATATGTTTAAATAATCAGTGATCAAATAATTTAAAATTAAGCATGGTGGGGTTGAAACATTTTAGAATCCTCTCAAATCTGTAAGATTTTCTTTGAGTATTATGATACTTCATTTTAAATATTTCATTTTCCCTTGAAAGAAAACAGGATAAATAACATGTAGATTTTACTGTCAAACTTATGACATAAGCAAGCAAGCAAAATATAATTCATGTCTCCTGTTTTTCTTTAACTTACCTGATAATCAGTATGTTTGTCATTGTGAATTACATTGTATATGTAATTGCTCATTTCTATATTGATTAACTTACCATTTTTCCCCCCTCAAGGATGTGTTGCTGTTACTATAATAATTGGTATCATAATTCTAGTCAAAATTTTCTGGGACAGTGGAAAATCAGGGTGAGCAAAAAATTCTGATGATTTTTAAAAATTTGTTCTTAGCTTCTTTCCAGTAAAATATGACACTATAACAGTAGATAACTTTCTAAGCTTAATTGTATTTTTTGACATGCTATATCTTTATTCCTTTCATCTATATTTACTATCTTGGATGAATAGCCTGTGTCTTAATCTCAGTATATACAAGAACATTAAATGATTTGAAAGCCAAAGTCTCATTGCAACCTATTGATCAACTCATCTTTTTTCTCTACATAGTGAAATTTATGAGTATCTGTGTGTTGTACAGAAGTGAACCTGTCTAGAAAAAGAAACTCTAATGTATTGCTAAATTGCATATGATTAGGCCTATGAATAAATCAAATTTATTAATAGACACCAGTCTAGCCAAAGTCAGCCCAGTGGTTAAGATGGCGGGTTCTAGAGCCTGGCTGCTTGATTCCAATTCAGGGTCTACTGTTTATATACCGTTTGACTGTGAGGAGCTTCACCTCTCTATGCCTCAGTTTTCTCATTTGTAAAATGGGGGGAAATAATAGTACCCACTTCATGGGATTGTAGTATCTGTTTTGTGGGATCAAATGAATCACCACCTGCAAAGGGGTTAAGATCTTACTTGGCACATAGTAAGCACTCAGGTGATAAAACAACGCAGAAAGAAAAAAAAAATCAGTACTTGAAACGTCTGATCTGCACTGAATATACATGTGTTAAATATCAGGTCATGGTTGGCTCTGATAAATCCTGTAGACAGAGTACTGTTTAAATTGACCTTCTGTTTCGTAGATTTTATCATTCAGAAAACTGTGGAGTTCACAGAAACTGAATTCTTTCTGAAGTGCCCTAAAGCCTGTCTATTTTCTCATTGCTTAAGAACAATTATATTTTAATGCTGTTACTCAACTGCCTTTTCAATTCTTTGGATGATGTATCTCCTTTTTAGCCTTCATGGCTCTTTCCCTTGTCTTTAAGTGAATGATATTATTTAAGCCTATTATAAGCTAAAGTATGAAGACATTCTTTAAATCACTAAGCAGTTCAGTCTTTTGCTAAAACCATTTGGCCACTAGGTCCTATTTTTTGGTCAAGTTTTATAGATATTTGTTTACTGTTGATAAAATACTCAGATGCTTTAAGAGCAAATGTAGTAAAATATGACGTCTTCTTCAGATTTTTCTGAAACTTTTAAAGAATGTGGTTTAGACCTCAGTATAAATAACAGAATTCTAAGTCATATAAAGTGAGTTAAGTTGGTACAGATGCCTCCTCAAGACTATTTTGGAAAAAAAAGAATAAAACATTTTTTTCTGTACTTCCTTACATTTAGTCCAGTTCTTCTTGTGAATTGGAGCATTATCAGTATAATTCTCAAGCCAATATTCCAGGGCTTGTTAGGTTGAGGGGGAGGGAATGGAATGAGTTTGCTGGGAGCTTTCTCTTGGCTATCATCAGTTTCTTCAGATACTTTGGTAAAATAATTGACCATGATATTTTTAATAGAATGAAAAGTGCTGAAATGTAGAAGGAAGGAATATTTATGTTTTATTGGGATTTTGCTGTAAACCTAATTCTTCTATTTCTGAATCAGAGAAAATTCATGCAAACCCCTAAGAAAGAATTTGCCTTTTTTTTTTTCAATGTCCATTTAAAAACACCCCACTTGCCTTATTTTGGAAGTATAAGCTGTTGAGAGTAAGAGCTAACTTTATATATTCCTTGTTATTCTCTCAATTTTATGCTGATTTAATAAAATTTAATTTTCAGTGAGACAGAGGAAAGAGTAAGTAAGTGTGAAGGTGTCTTACACCTTACCTGTTGATCTTTTGTTTTTGCCTGTCCAAGGATTTATTTACATCTTTTAGAAGTGTTGGTATATATGACACATTTTAGTTTATATAAAGATTGTGATTGTAAACAAATGCCCATGTTGCTTTTTGATTGAGCTTTGAACTTTCATAATCCAATCACTATTTTCCTTCTCTACTATGCAGCTCTTACTACACACATGAGAACAACAAAGCACTTAAGTGTCATGCTTCACTGTAACTGGTGATGTTGCAGAAGTAAGACCTCTGGTAATTTACAAAAGGTATACAGTTCGGTAAAATCACATTTCTGTGTCTTGGAAAATGTTGATTAACACAAAGGCTTGGTATATATCTGTGACTATTAAAGGACAATAGAGGTTTAAACCTCTATTATTGTTAGAATTGTTTTTCTTTGTTGAATGATTGACTAGCACATTGATTTTTGTTAATGTGACACGTCTTCAGCCTTCCACTCTTCAGCAATATACCTATTATCTCATTCTGTGTTTTTTACTCAGTTTATTGAAATGTTTGGATGTTCACAATCCTGTAAATAATCTGGAAAAAAGCAAAAGATTGATACATTAGGGCTTACAAATAGGAATGTTTTCATTGTGACTACTTGCATCATGAGATGGTTGGCTCATACTCTATTTGTTTCTCCCATTTGTAATATTTAAGAAATATCAAATCTATTTTAAAGAGTCTTTTATAAGTCATGTTTATAGAACTTAGCTCTATTATGTTGTGAGTCAAAATTATCAAACAAAACTGACAATATGTATGTATGTGTGAAACTTTCTAGGTATCTTCTTCTTTTGATTAAACTTTCTTCTATTCCAGGGAGTTTTCATTGATTTTTAATCTGAAAGTATCTTAGTTGAACCTAACTTGGTAATTAATCACAAGAAACTAAAAACTCAAGTGTTATATTTTAGTTGGTGTTGCTTAAAGAATCCAACTGCAATACAGAAGACCTGGGTTTGATCCCTGAGTTGGGAAGAACCCCTGGAGAAGGGAATGGCTACCCACTCCAGTAATTAAAAAATTACTGGAACTTTTTCTTGCCTGGAAAATTACACAGACAGAGGAGCCTGGCAGGCTATAGTCCATGGGGTCACAAAGAGGTGGATATGACTGAGTGACTAACACACTTTCATATCTGCTGCTGCTGCTGCCTAGTCACTTCAGTCATGTCCAACTCTGCAATCCTATAGACTGTAGCCCACCAGCCTCCTCTGCCATGAAATTCTCCGGGCAAGAAGACTGATGTGGGTTGCCATGCCCTTCTCCAGGGGATATTTCCAACCCAGGGATCAAACCCAGGTCTCCTGCACTGCAGGCAGTTTCTTTACCACTGAGCCACCAGGGAACTATACTGGGTGGGATTGTCCATGCTCTATAACTTACTAACTTTGCATTTTTTTTTGTACCAAATTAACCAACTATTCTAGTTCATGATTTATCACATAGTAATTAAAAAATGAATATATATAACCAGTCAGTAAAGTTATTTTGGTTTTAACTTTTTTTTTTTTCTTACTTTCAGGACATATGTGTATAACATTGACAATTTTGCTTATGATGCTAGAAACCGTTGGGTAACTGAGCCAAAGAAGTTGAGAAGAAAGTGTTTTGCATGTTATCTTGTTTTTAAGATGCATAGGAATGTCCACGAGGCAAGGAAAGATGAATCTGTCCTGGAATCACGTTCTCAATACTCCTAAGACCCCTGAAAATAGAACAATTCATAAGATTAAGAGTGATTACTTTCATAAAAGTGTGGGAAAGTGGAGAGATTTGTTCATGTTTAGAATGTGAGAAAGGAAAAAAAGTGAATTTTTTTCACCAAATATGTAATGTTATTTTTATTTATAAAAGAAACAAAAAATTAAAACAATTGGATATTGAAAACAAATGAACCAGTCTCTTATAAGTAAAATTGTCAAAGACATAAGACACATTATACAATAATTTTCCTTGACTAAAAGGCATTTTCTACTTTTCTTATTCTATTAAAATGAGCCTGAATTAGTTGGCAGATTTTTTTAAAGAAAAAAAATGCTGATGATCCAAGAGTGTTGAGTTTCTTGGGTTAGTTGGTGACAAAGGAATAATGCAGAATGAAGGAATAATTCTTCCTTTTGCATAAAGCACAGATAGTGAATTAGCCCCTTATCTGTAAGACAGATCAGCTATAATTTTGTTAGAACAATCTTTTCTATTTGAAAAAATGCCCCCATGAAAGAGTGAAAGTTGTCTTAGATTGACTTAATGTCTTTTAAACTCTGTAGAGATATTATAATATTAGTATAAGAAAAGATGCTATATTTCTGAAGTGAGATGTTAATATTCAAATTGTAAATCTTATTCTTTTGTAATATTAAGTTTAATTTATATTTATGTCTTACATGTATATCAGAAAAAGTTCAAGGAGATATGTAAAGCAAAATTTATTTTCCCTAAGTAGAAATAACCACATTTTTGTCTCATGTGGTATTTGACATTTATTTTCTTGTGTAAATTATTCATAAATAAGGGAGCCCCTTCCTGCCTTTCATAGGAGTGCTGCCCTTTGGCCTAGTGAGAATCACTTCTAAAGTGTTACTTGTTGTTGATTTACCTAAAGGCAATCACATCAGTTTCCAGATTCTTAATATGTTCTTATCATCTTGCCACTTACATGTTAAGTGTTGGAATAGACTAGAATATATACACATATAAATTTCACAATAATTATATTGTCACATTGCTTCATTGACTTTGTTGTTCAGTTCAGTTCAGTCACTCAGTCGTGTCTGACTCTTTGCAACCCCATGAACCGCAGCACGCCAGGCCTCCCTGTCCATCACCAACTCCCGGAGTTCACTCAAACCCATGTCCATTGAGTTGGTGATGCCATCCAACCATTTCATCCTCTGTTGTCCCCTTCTCCTCCTGCCCTCAATCTTTCCCAGCATCAGAGTCTTTTCAAATGAGTCAGCTCTTCGCATCAGGTGGCCAAAGTATTGGAGTTTCAGCTTCAACATCAGTCCTTCCAGTGAACACTCAGGACTGGTCTCCTTTAAGATGGACTGGTTGGACCTCCTTGCAGTCCAAGGGACTCTCAAGCATCTTCTCCAACACCACAGTTCAAAAGCATCAATTCTTCTGTGCTCAGCTTTCTTTATAGTCCAACTCTCACATCCATGCATGACCACTGGAAAAACCATAACCTTAACTAGATGGAACTTTGTTGACAAAGTAATGTCTCTGCTTTTTAATGTGCTGTCTAGGTTGGTCATAACTTTTCTTCCAAGGAGTAAGCGTCTTTTAATTTCATGGCTGCAGTCACCATCTGCAGTGATTTTGGAGCCCAAGAAAAAGTTTATCACTGTTTTCATTGTTTCCCCATCTGTTTGTTGTTAAAATGTTTTAAAATAAATTCCATAAGCATCATGACATTTCACTATAAATATTTAAATATGTATTTCCAACAATAAAGACTTTTTCCCTAACTAGCCACATCATCACAACTAACAAGATTAATAGTAATTTCCTAATAGCTTCTAATATTAGGAAATTCTTTTAACTTCCTTAAAAGTCCTGCAAATAGGCCAATGTCTATTTACCAATTCATTCATTTGTTAAATAGGAGGACCTACTCTACCTGCTGTGACAGTCTGTGCTTCCTGGGGTAGTAGCAAGGATAATACCGATTTAGTTACTCAGAAAAATACCTAAGAGCCTACTCCAAGCAGGTTATCATGTGCTAAGTGCTGCAGCTACCAAACGACTGCACAGTATCTACCGACTTATCTACTTAGAAGAAGACCAAAGCCATATACTTATTGAGAGAAAGAATGTAAAGTTATAAGTGTTACACTTGTACAGAATATAAGGAGTACCTAAGCTGTTTTTGCTAGGTGGTGGGCTGGGATCATTCAAGACTGTACAAACTGAGAAAGGACAAATAGATGAGATTCATATGGCAGGATTGGGGACTGCAAACAGTGTAGCAAGCTCAAAGTAGGAAAGGCTTAGAGGACTATGGTGTGTCATATGTTTAGTGTAAAATAATAAATTCTGGATAGTTTATTTTGATGTGATTAAATTAAAAGTTGGAATCAATGGTCACAAGTTTGTAGCAAGAGTTTTAGATACTGGGAAACATTAAACTTTGACAATAAATTATACTGAGTTAGTCTTTACATCTTATTAGTTAGATAAGGGTATAAGCTGAAAAATATCTAACAACCAGTTTACATGAAGAAAATAATAATAGAAATAAGTATATTAAGTATAATGGGATTTTCCTGTATGACATAATTTGTACCCTGTAATCATGAAGCTGAATAGTTTTACATTTTCCCAAGGTAAGCTTTTCTATAATATTATACTTTAATTGCTAAGATTGCATTATTGCTTTTACTTTTGAGACTGGTGCTTATTTGTTGTAGGAAATTATACTTGCTCACCACAGAAAGTTGTGTTTTATAGTATTTAATCCACAATTGCTTTCAAATTTCTTGGGACATTTGAACATTAATTATTTTTGTTTTATTACAACTTGGCACTGTTTTTTCAGTCAATGCCCAAAGTGGAAATGCCTTATTTTCCACACACCCACTTTGAGTGTTCCCTTCACCCCCTTGCCTGAGTTAAAAACTGCCTCTTCTCTAAGGTTGGTGATTCCTTTGCAGCCCACTCCAGTGGTGGCTGGTTTATTTTCAGAATGCAGATGCTTCAGTGTTCAGAGGTGGTGGTGTTTTCCTTGTTTCCCCTTGCCACTACTTCCATCTCAGATCTCCCATATATTCTTTAAAAAATAATTATTCTTTTTTACTCTGGTTGGGTAATTGACTAAAATGTAAATATTTTACCTGTAGTTTTTCCTCTCCCAATTTCAAACAGCTAGCCAAATTTCAGTCTTCCTTGCCACAGGGAACAACATGGAAGCAGAAAATTTAAAGAAGCTTAAAGACAGTTTTCTTCCTTGTTTTGTTTTTTCTCTGACATTCTGTGTTCACATCATAGACTAAGTTGTGTGAAGGAAGGTAGAATCAGAACTAGGAAGAGAGAAGGTCCTTGTAAACAATGAAGAAGACAGACGTTGCTCACAATCTAAAAGTTTCCAATCGAAGCATCCTGACAGTTTCTGGGGTGGGGAGGTAAGGGACAGGAAGTGAACCTTTTGAAGTTGGATATTTTGAAGTTAAGGTTAGCAGAATTTCTTAAAGGATTAGGTGTGCAGTTGAGGAAAAAAAGGAATCAAGGATGACACCAAGATGTTTAACCTGAGCAACAGAAATGAGGAGGTTGCCACTTGCTGAGCAAGGAAAGACTTTTGTAACAGAAAGATCAGGTGTTTGTTTTTATACATGGTAAGTTTGAGATGCCTTTCAGACATCAAAGTAGACATGTGTGAATAGTCAAAAATACAAATCTGTAGCTCGGAGGAGGTGTCCACACTCAATATGTTTGGGAATCATCAATAGGAGAACATATGTCAGGGAACCCAAGAAAGCAAAAGAAAGATTAATAGTCAACTTTTGGTTTTACAATACACAGACTATTGGTGTGTTGTCCAAAATTCTTCCACTACAGTGGTTTTGGATAAAAGCCTGGATTGAAAGAG
Source organism: Budorcas taxicolor (assembly GCF_023091745.1). Taxonomy (NCBI): domain Eukaryota; kingdom Metazoa; phylum Chordata; class Mammalia; order Artiodactyla; family Bovidae; genus Budorcas; species Budorcas taxicolor. The sequence goes on from NC_068925.1 coordinate 7,095,341, forward strand.
AAACCTGACAGACACCACATTAATCAACTGGTCAAAGGTAACATTACCAATAATGGGACAAGTAACATGAAGTGGCTCCTGACAGATCACCTTGAGAAGAGCTCAGCATCATTTGCATGGTAGTTCTTTTAAAAATGCTAAATTTAGATCAATTTATGAGAAAGAATCAGAAAAAAGCAGTTCAAGGAACATTCTACAAAATAGTTAGCCTGTATTCTTCCAGAGTGTCTAGGTAATGAAAATCAAATACTGCTCCCTGCCCCAAGCAAATAATAAAGTGCAAAAATCTTTGAGATAGAATAGCAAAAAGTAATAGGAAAAAAAAACCCAATGAAATCAAAAGTTAGGTCTTAATACAACTGACAAAATTCCATTTTGAGTGATAAAGAATAAAGAATAAAAGGAGAAGACAAGAATTACTAGTATCATAGTATCAGAATGTATCACTATAGAGCCTGGTCATTTAAAGAAAAATAAGATAATGCTAATTTCATGCCAATAAATTCAACATTATACCAATAAGTTCAACAAAAAATTAGGTTAAAATGAATAAATTAGTTGAAAACTCAAGTTATATAAAGTCTGACCCAATAAGAATACACAACTTGAATAGCCCTATGTTTAAAAAAAGTTTTATTTATTTTTCTTTTTTTAAAAAACATAAATTTATTTCTTTTAATTGGAGCATGTATAGTATCATATGTGAAACAAATCGCCAGTCCAGGTTCGATGCATGTAAAAAAAGTTTTCAATTAGAAATCTTTCCAAAAAGAAAACTCTAGGCCCAGATGGTTTCACTGGTAAATTCTAACATTTAAGGAAGAAATTAGACCAGTTACACAAATTCTTTTAGAAAATAGAGGAAGCAAGACTATTCCTAAATTCATTTTATGAGGCCAAAGACATGAGAAAAGAAAATTATGAACCAAGGGGATGAGGGCATGAAAATAGACACAAATAGCCTTAACAAAATTTTAACAGAACAAACCTAACAATATGTAAAGAATATGGTGCATCATAATCAAATCAGTTTTATCCCAGTAGTAAAAGGTTGATTTAATATCCAAAAATCAATCAGTATAATTCACCATATTAATAAAGGAAATAAGGATCAGTTCAATGGATGCAGAAGAAGTTTGAAAAAGTCCAACATCAATTCATGATAAAATCTCTCAGAAAATTAAGAAAAATTTGTTAACCTAATTAAGAGCATCTTTAACAAATCTACTTTCTGCTTTCTACCTAAGGAAAGGAAGAAAACATGGATATCTACTACTTCTATTCAGTATTTTATATGAAGTTTGAACCAGTGCCACAAGCCAAAAAAAGAAATGAAAGTCAATGAATTGGAAAAGTAGAAGCAAAATTGTCTTCATGAGCAAATAGTATGATTATGTATATAGGAAAACTCTACTAGAATAAGTGAATTTAGTAAGGTCACGGATACAATGTTAATATACAAACAATTATAATTTTATAATTCATATACCAGTAATGAATAATCAGAAAAAGAAAATTTAAAAATCCCATTTCCAGTAGCATCCAAAACCTGAGTATTGAGAGAGACATTTTGCAAAGATGTGAAAGAACTCTATGAAGAAAAATATAAAACTTTGCTGAAAGAAATTATACATCTAAACAAATGATATATCATTTTCATGAGTCAGAACAGTTAGGGGGATTAAAATGGAGGAAACCTTGTTCAGGTTTCATAAGCAGGAAAACAGGCCTGTGATCTTGCTTCTGACCTACCTGGACACTGCAGATTCCGTGCCTGTCCACTAGCGCAGATAATCATGCAACACTTTAGATAAGAAAGGGAGTGGGTCTTGGAATTCTTGAGCCCTGGAGGTCTGGCCAACTGCACCCAGGGTTTAGTGAAATCCTATGATTCACAAGATAAGCCAAATTTTACACCACTGTAAAAATGTTAAAGTAAAACCAGAGCTGCATTTGTGCATGCAAACCGATGATGATATCTGTTTGCAGCCTGGAATTATAAGTGGGAATCCCTGAAACTGCAATTTGAAGTCTCACTCATTAAGTAGACACACTGCCTGGGAACTTTTCCAAACTCAGACTCCAGATTACTGTTAACAAGGGACTTCCTAGTGTGTTGTTTAAGTCTGGATATTAGTCAGCCCAATTTGATGATGTTTGTGTTGTTACTCTTTTTATTGTTTCTATTTTTCTTTTCTTTTAATGTTTGTATATAGAAATTAAGTCAAAGAACCCTCTCTTAAATATTGAATTTATTTAGTTTGTGATTTTTTTTTCTTCTTGGTTAATAAATTCTTTGAACCTAAAATGAAAGTAAAAACTTCAACAAAACATAAATTGGTGCTATAAGCAGGATTTGTGAATAAAATGCCACTCTGTAAAAAGAAAGAAGTTAAGACTAACCAAGTTTTTATTCCTGAATGAGAAGGTTTGCCTTACTGCTTGTTAGCTACTAAAAGGGACATATCACTGGATTGTGTGAGAACTGGGACCCCAAATTAAAGTGGGCCAAACCTTTACAAGTTATATGGAATGGTTGTGGCTCATGCCAATTGAGAAAGGACAAGACTGTACCTCACTGGGTCCAAGAGGCTGGATCCCCTTCTCTGCCTAATGTAAGATATATGAAACCAAATTAAAATTGGTTGAAGAGAAATTAAAATTAAAGAAAGAGTTATGTGACTTGCAAGGATGATTGTCCATGTTACAAAGTCAAAATTGCATTTTAGCTGACTGAGTCTCCATCAGTCAGTAGCCAAAAAGGCCTCTCTGTAAAGATTGCACAAGTTAAATATGGAAAGCAGTGTGGCAAAGTTAGCAAAAAGAAAAAAAAAAAAAAAAAAAAAAACACGGAAAGAAAAATCATCGGCAATAGCTAAAGCAGAGGTAGATCGGAACCCCAACGCTTGGGATGGTAGATCAATCTCTCCAAAATCCAGGGACCTGCCCAAACTGTGAAGTTTTGGGGAATAAATAGGCTAAAGGACATAGAGAGATTTTTCCTAAGGCTAAACAAAAGATAATGAAATTTACAACTCACCAGGCAAGAAGGGAGGTTCAAAAATTTCTAGGGCTATTTGGTTTCTGGCAATAGTATATTCCACATTTGAGCCAGGTATTGAGTCCACTTTAGAAAATAACTCAACATTATCTTTTAAAGAAAGAAAATGTAAGTAAGAGCTTTTCAGTTCAGTTCAGTTGCTCAGTCATGTCTGACTCTTTGCGACCCCATGGACTGCAGCACACCAGGCCTCCTTGTCCATCACCAATTTTCAGAGCTCGCTCAAACTCATGCCCACTGAGTTGGTGATGCCATCCAACCATCTCGTTTTCTGTCTTCACCTTCTCCTCCTGCCTTCAATCTTTGCTGGCATCGGGGCTTTTCCAGTGAGTCAGTTCTTCACATCAGGTGGGCAAAGTATTGGAGTTTCAGCTTCAGCATCAGTCCTTCTAATGAATATTCAGGACTGATTTCCTTTAAGATTGACTGGTTTGATCTCCTTGCAGTCCAAGGGACTCTCAAGAGTCTTCTTCAACACCACAGTTCAAAAGCATCAATTCTTCTAAACATCCAAGCATCTAAGAACTTTTAGATAACTATTAGAATAATTATGCTTTAGGAATGTCTACTTAAAATAGTTTCTGCAAACGTTGGTAACTTAAATTGCTAGGGCTGTGTTAAATTAAGTGATGGAAGTTAATTGAATAGCTAAGCCACTCCCATATAAGATACTGAAACTCATTGCTGAACACTGGCTTCCTCTTACATTAAACCTGTCAGTGAATGTTTGGTACCATCCTGAGATGTTCTCTATAAGAAAGCAAATATGTAAAAAATCATCACTGGTATTTATGTTCACCAATCTACAGAATGTTAATATAAAGGACAGTTCATTGTTGCTTAAGGGAAGTAGCATGTGTGCTTTTAGTAAAGAAAGTATAAGGAATAAAATTGCATTTAGTTAAGAGAAAAAGAAGTAGGCCTTACTTCTAAGTGTTTGTTTCTGAATGGGAAAATAAAATAATGAATATAAAAAGTGATAAGAAAGTTTTGTGAAAAGTGAACTCTGAGAAAAGAGTTTTATGCATCATACAGATTTTTCTTGGGATGTTGTACAGCCTTTGATAACACATTTTAAGTTTCTTTACCTCTTAAAAGGGGCCTTCCTGGTGACTCAGTGGTGAAGAAAACACCTGCCAATGCAGGAGACAAGGGTTCGATCCCTGGGTTGGGAAGGTCCCCTGGAGAAGGAAATGGCAACCCACTCCAGTATTCTTGCCTGGGAAATCCCATGGACAGAGGACCCTTGCAGGCTACTGCTCCTGGGGTCACAAAAGAGTCAGACATAGTGACTAAACCAACAACTAACAATGTCTTAAGTGGTCTATATTTGCTTTTGAAATCTGTTATTATTACTTTAGCTGAGTGAATAACTATTGTTTCTTAGTGACCTGTGATCCTATCTGACTGAGTTTTCTAAACCCTTTAATATTTTTGACCAACTTCATAAAATCAAATTAGAATGAAATTCTTTTGACCTCTAGTTATCTTTGGGGTGCTTCAGAGGGCTCCTGAGGCATCCCAAAGAAAGATATGAAGTTAATTAGGTTCATTTGGTAGGTTAAAGGTACATGGGAAGTATTGTTAATAAGTAATAAATCTTCTCAGGTTGTATTGTATGGTAAATGTTACTAATATGGGTATTCTGGAAATTATATAGAATTCATGAAGATCTGATATGTCTTGGTAAAATGTTATCAGTCATAATTCCAGTTACCATCTTAAAGTGTTACATGTCACAGCAGTAACCAAGTTACTTTGTCAATTGCATTGTCATCAGACTTTAAACGTGCCTTCTTAAACCCTTCTGTCATTACAGAGAGCTATGGTTTCATTCTAACACCTTAACAAAAAAACCCTGCCTCTTCAAGATTTATAGAAGAGACTTTTTAAAATTAAATTGAAATATAACTAGATAAACAAAATTCTGTTATCAACAGTAAGCTAGTATCAGACTAGAATTTGGCTTTCTCTCTCTGTTAAGAGAACAAAGTTTTCTTGGAATGTGAATTTTGATAACAGACTATGCATATTTCTTCACCTTTAAGTAATTTACATTTGTTTTTAGAATCTTTTATTACTTTGGTAAAGTAAATATTATATCACAATGATCTATGGAGACTGTGGCACACATAGATAAAGCTCATTCTGCTTCTACAAAAAATTAACTTCTTATTGCCAGACTTCTGATATCCTGATGTCCATAAAATATGGCAACAGTCTACTCCTAAATCAAAGAATTTAAAATGGGTAAATAATAGCTGTAAATCACACAGCTAGGGTTATGAGAAGTCCAAGATGGCTGTTTGGCTTTTCCCAGATCTCTGAAAAACCTCATTTTTTAATTTGAAGAGATAAAGCCTTCCCTGGCAGCAGGGTTAACACACTCACAAAATACTTTTTATGCTTCACTGAATAAAAATTCTAGTTTTGTTAATTGAGATCTATGTTGACTAGAATTCACCTCCCAGATAGTTTCTCTCTCTTTGGATAGAATTAGTTACCCCATGAGCTGCAACCAAGGAACATACAATTATATATGTTAATTGGAGCTTATGGAAAAAGCAGCAAGGCAAAAGAATACCTTTGGGATTCTGGAGTAGGGAAATTTCCAGAGGCCAGCAGAAATTACACTACCTTTGAAAAACAGTTATTGGCTTATTATTGGGCTTTGATTGATATGGAACAATTTACTATAGATCATACTGTAATATTAAGGCCTCAAGTGACAATCATTCAATGGGTACAAATTTTCCCAGCATCTACAGGATTGGGCAAGCCCAGGAGTCCAGCATAATAAAATTGAAATGGTATATTCAGGACTGAGCCAAATCATGGCCATGTGAGTTCACTGCCTTATGTGAAAAGATTTCTGAAATTTCAACTGAAGGACTCAAGCAAGAGGTTATAATTAAACTAGTGATAACTGTGTCCCCTGTAAAATGGGGAAAGCACTTTGACACTTGAATTACACAAGAAAAATTGTATGCAGTGTTCACTGATGGATCAGCTAAATATATAGGATCCACTTGCTATTGGAAAGCAGTGGCATATAATTTGGTGACTACTAAATTGCTAACAACTACTAGGGAAAGTGAATGCAAAAAGGTTGTCTGAGGAGGCCTTACAAACAGCTGAGAAAAGAAGAGACACTAAAGGCAAAGAAGAAAAGAAAAGATATACTCATCTGAATGCAGAATTCCAAAGAATAGCAAGGAGAGATGAGAAAGCCTTCCTCAGTGGTCAATGCAAAGAAATAGAGGAAAATAATGGAATGGTAAAGACTATAGGTCTCTTCAAGAAAATTAGAGATACCAACGGAACACTTCATGCAAAGTGGGCACAATAAAGGACAGAAATGGTATGGCCCTAACAGAAGCAGAAGATATTAAGAGGTAGCAAGAATACACAGGAGAACTGTACAAAAAAGATCTTCACGACCGAGATAATCATGATGCTGTGATCACTCACCTAGAGCCAGACATCCTGGAATGTGAAGTCAAGTGGGCCTTAGGAAGCATCACTACAAACAAAGCTAGTGAAGGTGGTGGAATTCCAGTAGAACGATTTCAAATCCTAAAAGATGATGCTGTGAAAGTGCTGCACTCAATATGCCAACAAATTTGGAAAAACTCAGCAGTGGCCACAGGACTAGAAAAGGTCAGTTTTCATTCCAATACCAAAGAAAGGCAATGCCAAAGAATGTTCAAACTACCGCACAACTGCACTCATCTCACGTGCTAGCAAAGTAATCCTCAAAATTCTCCAAGCCAGGCTTCAACAGTACATGAACCATGAACTTCCAGATGTTCAAGCTGAATTTAGAAAAGACAGAAGAAGCAGAGATCAAATTGCTAACATCCATTGGATCATTAAAAAAGCAAGAGAGTTCCAGAAAAACATCTGCATCTGTTTTATCAACTATGCCAAAACTTTGACTGTGTGGATCACAACAAACTCTGGAAAATTATTCAAGAGATGGGAATACCAGACCACCTGACCTGCCTCCTGAGAAATCTGTATGCAGGTCAAGAAGCAACAGCTAGAACTGCACATGGAACAGCAGACTGTTTCCAAATTGGGAAAGGAGTACATCAAGGCTGTATATTGTCACCCTGCTTATTTAATTTCTGTGCAGAGTACATCATGTGAAATGCTGGGCTGGATGAAGCAAAAGCTGAAATCCAGATTGCCAGGAGAAATATCAATAACCCCAGATATGCAGGTGACACCCCTGTTACAGCAGGAAGCAAAGAAGAACTAAAGAGCATCTTGATGAAAGTGAAAGAGGAGAGTGAAAAAGTTGGTTCAAAACTCAATGTTCAGAAAACTAAGATCATGGCCCCTGGTCCCATCATTTCATGGCAAATAGATGGAAATGATGGAAACAGTGAGAGACTTTTTTCTTGGGTTCCAAAATCACTGCAGATGGCGATTGCAGCCATGAAATTAAAAGACCCTTGTCCCTTGGAGGAAAAGCTATGACCAACCTAGACAGCATATTAAAAAGCAGAGATATTACTTTGCCAACAAAGGTCCATCTAGTCAAAGCTATGGTTTTTCCAGTAGTCATATATGGATGTGAGAGTTGGACTAGAAAGAAAACCTCACACTGAAGAATTTATGCTTTTGAACTGTCATGTTGGAGAAGACTCTTGATAGTTCCTTGGGCTGCAAGGAGATCTAACCAGTCCATCCTCAAGGAAATCAGTCCTGAATATTCTTTGGAATGACTGACGCTGAAGCTGAAACTCCAATACTTTGGCAGCCTTATACGAAGAACTGACTCATTGGAAAAGGCCCTGATGCTGGGAAAGAATGGAGGCAGGAGGAGAAGGGGATGACAGAGGATGAGATGGTTGAATGGCATCACTGACTCTATGGACATGAGTTTGAGTAAGCTCCGGGAGTTGATGATGGACAGGGAAGCCTGGCATGCTGCAGTCCATGGGGTCACAAAGAGTCAGACATGACTGAGAGACAGAACTGAACTATGGAAGTTAAAAGCAGCTGATTTTCCAAGCTGATAATTCCATGGATTGAGGAGCCTGGCAAGTGACTGTCCATAGGGTCACACAGAGTGGGATGTGACTGAAGTAACTTAGCACACATGCACATCTATTTAACAGGTATTAAAGCAAGAGAATTTATCTGACTGACATCTATTCACAGATTCTTGATTGGAAGCCAATGAATTGGACCTGGTTTCCCATATGGCTAAAGAATAACTGACAAATTCACTCCAAGGAGCCATGTAGAAATAAGTTATGGTCTGACTTTTGGGAAATTGTTCAAACTATTAATGTTTCAGTCTTCTTGTAGATGCTCACAGTGTTCCAAATTCTACAAAACGATGGTATAACTCTATTACAGGTAAACAAACATTTTCCAAGCAGTAGAAGTTGATCCAAACTCCAGTGGCTTAAAAGGCTTGACTTTTTGGGCACACAAAAATGTGGCCATCTGAGAGAAAAAGCAATATATGGGTGGGCTCAGAATCAAGGTATTTCTTTAACTATGGATTTCATTAAATCTGTTATTTTACAATGTCCAATTTTTTAACATTAAACAGAAGCTTGCCACAATTAGTCAAAGGACAATTGACACCTGACAAGCTGCCTGGGCACATACGGCAAATTAATTATATCAGTTCATTGATTTGAGATAAAAGATGCCAATATGTATGTACTGCTGTGGACACCTATTCTGGATATTTAGTGGCCATTCCCTTTGGGAAATTTAATCGGACTAATATAATTAATTTATATTATGTTTTTCTACTTCAAAGTCAACATATCAGTGGATCACATTTTAAAGGTAAATTAATACAAGAATTTGCTCAGAAACATAATATATAATGGATTTTTCATATTTCTTATTATTATCAAGCTGCTGGCTTGATTGAAAGAATGAGTAATTTGCATAAACAGAAGTTAATTAAATGCGGAGAGGGCTCTTACAAAAATTGGAAGACTAACTTTATTACTGCCCTCACATTTTAAATAATAGACCAATAGGAGAATCAGAAACTCCTTTGAGAATGACTATTTCAAATTTACAAATTCATAAAATAGACTTCCAACCTGAAATAGTTAAGTATTGGGAAATCAGTCTAGGAGCACCAGCTCCTTTCTGAGCTACTCCTGAGGCTTCTGAACTGGATTTGTACTCTATATCTGAATATAGATTTACTAAAAGATTGGTATGTATTATTTCAAGTATTGGAGTTAAGATGTCTCCTGGACACCTTGGATTAATTAGAGAACATTCTAGTTTAGCTTTAAAAGGGGGTCTGTGTTTATGGAGGAGTTATAGACCCAGACTGCCAAGGAGAAATATGAGTAATTTTACAAAAGGAAAAAAAAAAAGGATGATCTATTTATCAATAGACATGATTTGTTATTGTTCAGTCACTAAATTGTGTCCAATTCTTTGCAACTCTATGTTCTGTAACCTGTGAGGATCCTCTGTCCATGGGATTTCCCAGGTAAGAATATGAGAGTGGGTTGCCATTTCCTTCTCCAGTGTATCTTCCTGACCCAGGGATCGAACCCACGTCTCCTGAATTGGCAAGCAGATTCTTTACTGCTGAGCAACAAAGGAAGCTTCAGTAAACAGGATGGAATTACTGAATTGCTGATTCTTCCATGTGTAATTGTCAAAGCATGAAAAAGAATATCTCCCATCTTACTAACAGTGAGGAGTGATGGCCAGTTTGGGTCCATAGTGAAATGCTTGCAATTGGACCTAAAGTCTGGGTGAAGCAACCTAACAGCCTTCCCACGCCTGCTGATATGATTATGCAGGGGAAAGATAATACCATGTTAGTTATAATCCCCTGACAGGAAAAAATGGAAATACTTATCATTAAGCCAGTGTTATTTTCATGAATAGATTATTCTTGAAAGCCTGATTGTAATGTGGATTGTCATTCATGCCTTGACATTCATGGATATGCCAATTAAAAGAAAAATATGAAGAAAGCAATTAAGGAATTTTCAGCTGGAGGAACATGAGCCAGACCCAAACTCAGGATAACTTCACCTGCCCTGCAAACAAGGCCTGTTTTTTTCTGACCTTTGCCCTTCTATAGACAAAAATTTATCTGTCTGCTAGATTTCACAGCACTGGTAAAGATATAGCTCAAGCCTTGAACACAAGTATTATGAGCCAATTTTGTGTGTTAATTTAATAATCATACTCACTTACTGATAGACTGTGACAAAGCTATCAAGGGACTGCTATATGGATCAACTTCTTTCATTTGTGAACCCTACTTATTGGAGAACTCCATGAGTATCTCCTCTTAATCCTTTAATGTGTTTTTTTGAAATTGCTCCTCAATTTGTGTGGGTGTTAACCAATGGTTGCAGAAACTAATACATATTAGTTAGGAATCCCTTTTTCCAGAAGCCTAACACATTTTATCATTTATATCGGAAAGGGACCACATATTACTTTCCCCCCATGAGAACTCAAGTATCGTGACCCAAATGTCATTCCCTACTCTTTCCATTCCAAATTTTAGCTTCCCCTGGTGTTGGGAGAAGACTCTTGAGAATCCCTTGGACTGCAAGGAGATCCAACCAGTCCATCCTAAAGGAGATCAGCCCTGGGATTTCTTTGGAGGGAATGATGCTGAGGCTGAAACTCCAATACTTTGGCCACCTCATGCGAAGAGTTGACTCATTGGAAAAGACTCTGATGCTGGAAGGGATTGGGGGCAGGAGGAGAAGGGGACGACAGAGGATGAGATGGCTCTATGGCATCACTGACTCAATGGACGCGAGTCTGAGTGAACTCCGGGAATTGGTTATGGACAGGGAGGCCTGGTGTGCTGCGATTCATGTGGTTGCAAAGAGTCGGACAAGACTGAGCAACTGAACTGAACTGAACTAGAACACTTATGTAAAATTTGGCAAAAAAATCAGAGTTATAAATTTTCATCAGTTCAATTCAGTCACTCAGTCATGTCCGACTCCTTGTGACCATATGGACTGCAGTACACCAGGCTTCCTTGACCATCACCAACTCCTAGAGCTTGCTCAAACTGATGTCCATTGAGTCAGTGATGCCATCCAACCATCTCATCCTCTGTCATGCCCTTCTCCTCCTGCCTTCAATCTTTCCCAGCATCAGGGTCTTTTCCAATCAGTTAGTTCTTCACATCAGGTGGCCAAAATTTTGGAGCTTCAGCTTCAGCACCAGTCCTTCCAATGAATATTCAGCTTTTCTATATGCTGTCTAGGTTTGTCATAGCCATAGCTTTTTCCCCAAGGAGCAAGTGTCTTTTAATTTCATGGCTGCAGTCACCATCGGCAGTGATTTTGGAGCCCAAGAAAATAAAGTCTTTCACTTTTTCCATTGTTTCCCCAACTATTTGCCATGAAGTGATGGGACTGGAGGCCATAATCTTAGTTTTCTGAATGTTGAGTTTTAAGTCAGCTTTTTTGCTCTTCTCTTTCACTTTCATCAAGAGGCTCTTTAGTTCCTCTTCACGTTCTGCCATAAGGGTGGTGTCATCTGCATATCTGAGATTATTGATATTTTTCCTGGCAATCTTGATTCCAGCTTGTGCTCCACATTTCACATGATGTACTCTGCATAGAAGGTGAAAAAGCAGGGTGACATAGCCTTGACATACTCCGTTCCCAATCTTGAACCAACATTTTGTTCCATGTCCAGTTCTAACTGTTGTTTCTTGATCTGGATATAGATTTATCATGAGGCAGGTCAGGTGGTCTGGTATTCCCATCCCTTTCAGAATTTTCCGGAGTTTGTCATGATCCACACAGTCAAAGGCTTTGGCATAATCAATAAAGCAGAAGTAGATGTTTTTACTGAAAATCTCTTGCTTTTTCAATGATCCAACAGATGTTGACAATTTGATCCGTGGTTCCTCTGCCTTTTCTAAATCCAGCTTGAACACCTGGAAATTTTCAGTTCACATACTGTTGAAGCCTGGCTTGGAGAATTTTGAGGATTACTTTGCTAGCACGTGAAATGAGTGCAGTTGTGTGGTAGTTTGAACATTCTTTGGCATTGCCTTTCTTTGATATTGGAATGAAAACTGACCTTTTCTAGTCCTGTGGCCGCTGCTGAGTTTTTCCAAATTTGTTGGCATATTGAGTGCAGCACTTTCACAGCGTCATCTTTTAGGATTTGAAATAGTTCTACTGGAATTCCACCACCTCTACTAGCTTTGTTTGTAGTGATGCTTCCTAAGGCCTACTTGACTTAACATTCCAGGATGTCTGCCTCTAGGTGAATGATCACACCTTTGTGGTTATCAGGGTCATTCAGACCTTTTTGTACAGTTCTTCTGTGTATTCTTGCCAGCTCTTCTTAACATCTTCTCTTTCTGTTAGGTCCATACCATTTCTGTCCTTTATTGTGCCCAACTTTGCATGAAATATTCCCTTTGTATCACTAATTTCTTTGAAACTTTCATAGATAAATGTAACTGTATCCTGATAGGTTTTCGGGCTACAGTCCATGGGTTTGCAAAGAGTCATACAGGACTTAGTGATTGAGCACACACCTTGATAGAATATTCTATTGTAACTACTATTGCTGCCAATGAGTTATTGGATATAGGAGCAGATGTGCAAAAACATACTTCTCATTCATGGTAGGACTTTTTCTTTACTAAATCCCCTACTGTCGAAAAATTGTTTCCTTCACTACGTAACCCATTACTTATTTCTTTGATCACTTTATTTATATTGATGATCTAGAATTTTTATTTGGCACATACACTTAAGAAGGCTGTTTATGTTATCTTACCTTATTCCCATGCTCTTCAGCCTAAACAGTCCTGAGGCTATTAAGGGAAATTACAATGGAGGAAGTCTTGTTCAGGCTTCACAAGTTGGGAGAGCAGGTATCTGATCTTGCTTCTGATCTTCCTGTACACTGCCCAGATTCTGTTCCTACCCTCAAGCACATTTAGTCAGGCAGCACTTTAGATAAGACAGGGAGTGGATTTTGGAATTCTAGAGCCCCTAGGGGTTTGGCCAACTGCACCCAGAGTTTAGTGAAATCCCATTTTAGTTTAATTATTAATTTAATTATTAGTTTAATTATTAATCAATGTTTATTCTTCATTAATTTCTCAGAACACTTACTCTGGTGTTTCTATCATAGTTTTTTATTTAAAAAAGTTTCACCCATAGTGAATTCCTGTTAAAATGTTGATTTCTATTGGCTGTTTCCTACATTTTTTCACATGTTTTATAGTTTCAATTTGCAATTTAAGATAGCCTCCCTTGATCTAACAGCAAGAAGTGATTTCTCCCTCTTAATTTCTAAGCACTCTTTTTATGGAAAGCTGAAATGCATTGTTAAAGTGCTTCCCTCAGTATGTTAACATATTTGGAAAACTCAGCAGTGGCTACAAGACTGTAAAAGGTGTTTTCATTCCAATCCCAAAGAAGGGTGCCAAAGAATGTTTAAACTATTGTACAATTGTGCTCACTTCACATGTTAGCAAGTCTGTGCTCAAAATCCTTCACACTAAGTTTTAGCAGTACATAAACCAACAAATTCCAGTTTTACAAACTGAGTTTGAAAGAGGCAGAGGAACCAGAGATCAAATTGCCATTTGTTGGATCATGGAAGAAGCAAGGGAGTTCCAGCAAAACATCTACTTCTGTCTCATTGATTACCCTAAAGCCTTTGACCATGTGGATCAAAACAAATTGTGGAAAATTCTTAGGGATGGGGTCTCCTGAGATACCTATATGCAGGTCAAAAAGCAACAGCTAGAACCAGACATGCAACAACTAACTGGTTCCAAATTGGAAAAAGAGTATGACAAACCCGTATATTGTCACCCTATATATTTAACTTCTGTGCAGAGTACACGGTGCAAAATGATGGGTTGGATGAATCATGAAGGTTGATGAATCATCAACAACCTCAGATATGCAGATGATACCACTCTCATGGCAGAAAGTGAAGAGGTACTAAAGAGCCTCTAGATGAGAGTGAAAGAGGAGTGAAAAAGCTGGCTTGAAACTTGGCCTTCAGAAAACTAAGATCATGACATCTGGTCCCATCACTTCATGGCAAATAGAAGGGAGTAAAAGTGTAAGCAATGACAGATTTTAATTTCCTGGATTCTAAAATCACTGCAGATGGTGATTGTAGCCATGAAATTAAAAGACACTTGTTTCTTGGAAGAAAACCTATGACAAAACTAGACAGTGTATTAAAAAGATGAGACATATATTTGCTGACAAAGGTCTGTTTGGTCAAAGTATGGTTTTTCCAGTACTCATGTATGGGTTGAGAGTTTTACCATAAGAAGGCTGAGCACTAAAGAATTGATGCTTTTGAACTGTGGTGCTGGAGAAGACTCTTGGGAGTCTCTTGGACAGTAAGGAGATCAAACCAGAAGATCTTAAAGGAAGTCAAACCTGATTATTCCTTGGAAGGCTGATGCTGAAGCTCCAAAACTTTGACCACCTGATGGGAAGAGCTGACTCACTGGAAAAAAACCCTGATTCTGGGAAAGATTGAAGGCAAAAGGAGAAGGTAACAGCAGAGGATGAAATGGTTAGATAGCATCACTGATTCAATGGCTTGAATTTGAGTAAATTCTGGGAGATAGTGGAGGACAAAGGAGCCTGGAATGCCACAGCCCATGGGGTCACAGAGTCAGATAGGACTTATCAACTGAACAATAGTGACATTTGCTTTTATTATTTCTTTTACTTTTTTGTTGAAGTTCACAGCATGTATAACACATTTAAATACAATTTATAAAAGTTGCTTTGTTGTTGTTGTTCAGTCACTCAGTCGTATCTGACTCTTTGAGACGCCAAGGACAGCAGCATGCCAGGCTTCCCTGTCCTTCACTATCACACAGAATTTTCTCAAACTCGTGTCCATTGAGTCAATTATGTCATCCAACCATCTCATTCCTCTGTCTCACCCTTCTCCTCCTAGGAAATAATTTTTTAAGTAATCATTTAGATATTTTATTTATAAACTCAAGGGTATTTTTCTTGTCAAAATGTGTTACCTACATTTAATGTTATACCATTAACCAAAATGTTTAAAACTTAATTGAATAATATCTTTTTATTATTAATACAGTTTTAAAAATAAATTTGAAAGGTGTTATTTCTAAGGAAAAAGCAACTTTGAGGTAAAGTTCTCTAACTATTAAATTCATTAACCTATTTCATATACGAAGATTACAGTTACCAGGTGACTATAGAACCTTCACTTTTCCCCGAGTACATGATTTTTTTTTTAAAAAATAGGAATGCCATATAGAAAGAACTGAAAAAAAAAATTGCCCACTTTCTTATTTTTTCAATTTTTATGGTTATTTCACATTTAGATAACTACTTAGTGACTTTTAATAGTTGTTTGAAATTATTTTGCCTCTAAATTACAAAATTATCTAAAAGCAAATAAAGCAGTCTAGATAAAATAAAGTCTTCCAATCAAAGCTTACAAATTGGAATTACTTCATTCTTTGAGAAGTGTGGACAGCCATAGTGCTTCATCATCAAAGGCAGAAATCTATTTTGGGAGTTCTGGGAATCTCCCATTCCTCAGGGTGAATTTAGATTTTGTTGAGAATAGAAAATACACAACTGTGGGAAGCAGTGATGGTTTTTAAGAAAATGAATACAAAATGATGAATTCAAATGTAGTTACTAATACTACCACCTTGGAAGGGGCTATGCAAAGGAACACCCCTGAGCGTTAGCTTCATTGATGAAAATAACCAATAAATAATCTATAATAGGAACGTAAAATAGAAGCAGAAAAGAGTTTTATTTGAGCTGAACTGAGGACTGTAGCCTGAAAGACAGCCTCTCATATAACTCTGAGGAGCTGCTCTGGAGAAGTCTGGGTTTCAGAACAGTTTTGTATCTTGTCAGAACAAGAACATTAAACAAGTCAGGGATATATTCCTTTAAGGTTTCAAAAATAAAAAACAAAAGCCCACAACAGATTAGCAGGTACACGTAAGTAGTCAGCACAGCATTGCACCTGGGGAGGGAGTTTTATTATTGGAGTACTTGCCTTTGTGTTCCAGAAAAAAAGTAATTTAATCTTTGTTTTTTTTAACATGAACATTCTTTACTTCTGGTCAATGTGCCTTTTTCCTAATAAAGTAGATGTATAATGTATGTTTGATGGGCCACAAACTGGCTCTTTTAGTTAGCATAAAATTGAAGTTGCTGCACTTCAGTCGTGTCCGACTCTGTGCGACCCCATAGACAGCAGCCCACTAGGCTCCTCTGTCTCTGGGATTCTCCAGGCAAGAATACTGGAGTGGGTTGCCATTTTCTTCTCCAATGCATGAAAGTGAAAAGCGAAAGTGAAGTTGCTCAGTCGTGCCCAACTCTTACCGACCCCATGGACTGCAGCCTACCAGGCTCCTCCGTCCATGGGATTTTCCAGGCAAGAGTACTGGAGTGGGGTGCCATTGCCTTCTCTGAAAATTAAAGTTAACTCATGTAGAATCTAAAATTAAAATAGGAGGGAAGGGAGCTGGGCACAACATTTCAAAGAATGACATAACCTGAGGACACAACATAAACTGATTAGAACCAAATAGGTCCAAGATGGTAGAAGAGTTGACTTCCACTAGAACTTGAGCCTCACTATACACTCAATGTACTACATCAGCAAGCTAAATGATTCACCTATAGGTGCAGGTCCAAGGGGACCATAAAGTCAAAAATTGGATGATAGCCCAATTCCTGAAAATCCCCACCCCTTTTCCCAAATAACTGGAATAATCCTTCTACTCATTAGCCTATTAAACTACCCAACTCTTTAAGAACTGACAACCCCATTCCCTGGGGCTGCTCTCACCTTCTAAGATGGCCCACAGTCTGCCTGTGAAGTGTCTTTCTCTCTAAATAAATCTACTTCTTACCTGTCACTTTGTCTCTCACTGAATTCTTCCTGTGATGAGCCATCAAGAGCCTGAGCTTCATTAAGTCCTGAGACTTAAACCCAGTTAAAAGAACATGGGTTCAAGTCCCAATCTGAGTTGCATGGTTTTGGAATTATTTCTCCAGACCTCAATATGTGAAAATATCTGTTATCAACTTTGGACACAGTCCATGTCAGTTCATGTTGTTTTTCACCAAGGGTAGGGAGAAAATGACCCTCAAATTGTGACTACAATTTTCTTCTGCAGGAACAAAACAGAATCTGTATATATTCTGAACATGTTTAGGTAGGCAGATAAAAGGTCATCTTTCCATTTGCCTACCTGACATAGATTTAAGAGCAAAGCACATATTTAGAAGTAAAAATACAAACACATAACATTTTTTTAAATATAAATTTATTTATTTTAATTGGAGGTTAATTACTTTACAATATTGTATTGGTTTTGCCATACATCAACATGTATCCGCCACAGGTATACACGTGTTCCCCATCCTGAACCCACCTCTCCTCTTCCCTCCCCGTACCACCCCTCTGGGTCGTCTCAGTGCACCAGCCCCAAGTGTCCAGTATCATGCATTGAACCTGGACTGGCGACTAGTTTCACATATGATATTATACATGATTCAATGCCATTCTCCCAAATTATCCCACCCTCTCCCTCTCCCTCTGAGTCCAAAAGACTGTTCTATACATCTGTGTCTCTTTTGCTGTCTCACATACAGGGTTATTGTTACCATTTTTCTAAATTCCATATATATGTGTTAGTATACAGTATTGGTGTTTTTCTTTCTGGCTTACTTCACTCTGTATAATAGGTTCCAGTTTCATCCACCTCATTAGAACTGATTCAAATGTATTCTTTTTAATGGCTGAGTAATACTCCATTGTGTCTATGTACCACAGCTTTCTTATCCATTCGTCTGCTGATGGACATCTACATTGCTTCCATGTCCTGGCTATTATAAACAGTGCTATGATGAACACTGGGGTACACATGTCTCTTTCAATTCTGGTTTCCTAGGTGTGTATGCCCAGCAGTGGGATTGCTGGGTCATCTAGCAGTTCTATTTCCAGTTTTTTAAGGAATCTCCACACTGTTCTCCATAGTGGCTGTACTAGTTTGCATTCCCACCAACAGTGTTAGAGGCTTCCCTTTTCTCCACATCCTCTCCAGCATTTATTGCTTGTAGACTTTTGGATCGCAGCCATTATGACTGGTGTGAAATGATACTTCATTGTGGTTTTGATTTCCATTTTTCTGATAATGAGTGATGTTGAGCATCTTTTCATGTGTTTGTTAGCCATCTGTATGTCTTCTTTGGAGAAATGTCTATTTAGTTCTTTGGCCCATTTTTTGATTGGGTCGTTTATTTTCTGGTATTGAGCTGTAGGAGTTGCTTGTATATTTTTGAGATTAGTTGTTTGTCAGTTGCTTCATTTGCTATTATTTTCTCCCATTCTGAAGGCTGTCTTTTCACCTAGAGTTTCCTTTGTTGTGCAGAAGCTTTTAAGTTTAATTAGATCCCATTTGTTTATTTTTGCTTTTATTTCCAATATTCTGGGAAGTGGGTCATAGAGGATCCTGCTGTGATGTATGTCGGAGAGTGTTTTGCCTGTGTTCTCTTCTAGGAGTTTTATAGTTTCTGGTCTTATGTTTAGGTCTTTAATCCATTTTGAGTTTATTATTTTTGTGTATGGTGTGAGAAAGTGTTCTAGTTTCACTCTTTTACAAATGGTTGACCAGTTTTCCCAGCACCACTTGTTAAAGAGATTGTCTTTACTCCATTGTATATTCTTGCCTCCTTTGTCAAAGATAAGGTGTCCATAGGTGCATGGATTTATCTCTGGGCTTTCTATTTTGTTCCATTGATCTATACTTCTGTCTTTGTGCCAGTACCATACTGTCTTGATGACTGTGGCTTTGTAGTAGAGCCTGAAGTCAGGCTGGTTGATTCCTCCAGTTCCATTCTTTTTTCTCAAGTTTGCCTTGGTTATTCGAGATTTTTTGTATTTCCATACAAATTGTGAAATTATTTGTTCTAACTCTGTGAAAAATACCATTGGTAGCTTGATAGGGATTGCAGTGAATCTATAAATTGCTTTGGGTAGTATACTCATTTTCACTATACTGATTCTTCCAATACATGAACATGGTATATTTCTCCATCTATTAGCGTCCTCTTTGATTTCTTTTACCAGTGTTTTATAGTTTTCTATATATAGGTCTTTAGATTCTTTAGGTAGATATATTCCTAAGCATTTTATTCTTTTCACTGCAACAGTGAATGGAATTGTTTCCTTAATTTCTCTTTCTATTTTCTCATTATTAGTGTATAAGAATGCAAGGGATTTCTCTGTGTTGATTTTATATCCTGCAACTTTTATTCACTGATTAAATGTAGTAATTCTCTGGCGGAGTCTTTAGAGTTTCCTATGTAGAGGATCATGTTATCTGCAAACAATGCCAGTTTTACTTCTTCTTTTCCAATTTGGATTCTTTTTATTTCTTTTTCTGCTCTGATTGCTGTGGCCAAAACTTCCAGAATTATGTTGAATAGTAGCAGTGAAAGTGGGCACCCTTGTCTTGTTCCTGGCTTTAGGGGAAATGCTTTCAGTTTTTCACCATTGAGGATAATGTTTGCTGTGGGTCGCCAAAGAATTGATGCTTTTGAACTGTGGTGTTGGAAAAGACTCTTGAGAGTACCTTGGACTGCAGGGAGATCCAACCATTCCATTCTGCAGGAGATCAACCCTGGGATTTCTTTGGAAGGAATGATGCTAAAGCTGAAGCTCCAGTACTTTGGCCACCTCATGCAAAGAGTTGACTCATTGGAAAAGACTCTGATGCTGGGAGGGATTGGGGGCAGGAGGAGAAGGCGACAACAGAGGATGAGATGGCTGGATGACATCACTGACTCGATGGACGTGAATCTGAGTGAACTCCGGGAGATGGTGATGGACAGAGAGGCCTGGCGTGCTGTGATTCATGGGGTCGCAAAGAGTCAGACATGACTGAGCGACTGAACTGAACTGAACTGAACTGTCATATATAGCTTTTATTATGTTGAGGTATGTTCCTTCTATCCTGCTTTCTGGAGAGTTTTTATCATAAACGGATGTTGAATTTGTCAAAGGCTTTCTCTGCATCTATTGAGATAATCATATGGTTTTTATTTTTCAATTTGTTAATGTGGTGAATTACATTGATTGATTTATGGATATTGAAGAATACTTGCATCCCTGAGATAAAGCCCATTTGGTCATGGTGTGTGATCTTTCTAATGCGTTGTTGGATTCTGATTGCTAGAATTTTGTTAAGGAGTTTTGCATCTATGTTCATCAGTGATATTGGCCTGTAGTTTTCTTTTTTTGTGGCATCTTTGTCAGGGTCTGGTATTAAGGTGATGGTGACATCATAGAATGAGTTTGGAAGTTTACCTTCCTCTGCAATTTTCTGGAAGAGTTTCAGTAGGATAGGTATTGGCTCTTCTCTAAATTTTTGGTAGAATTCAGCTGTAAAGCCATCTGGACCTGGGCTTTTGTTTGCTGGAAGATTTCTGATTACAGTTTCAATTTCTGTGCTTGTGATGTGTCTGTTAAGATTTTCTATTTCTTCCTGGTTCCGTTTTGGAAAGTTGTACTTTTCTAAGATTTTTGTCCATTTCTTCCAAGTTGTCCATTTTATTGGCATACAATGGCTGATAGTAGTCTCTTATGATCTTTTGTATTTCTGTGTTGTCTGTTGTGATCTCTCCATTTTCATTTCTAATTTTATTGATTTGATTTTTCTGCCTTTGTTTCTTGATGAGTCTGGCTAATAGTTTGTCAATTTAATTTATCCTTTCAAAGAACCAGATTTTGGCTTTGTTGATTTTTGCTATGGTCTCTTTTGTTTCTTTTGCATTTATTTCTGCCCTAATTTTTAAGATTTCTTTCCTTCTACTAACCCTGGGGTTCTTCATTTCTTCCTTTTCTAGTTGCTTTAGGTGTAGAGTTAGGTTATTTATTTGACTTTTTTCTTGTTTCTTGAGGTATGCCTGTATTGCTATGAACTTTCCCCTTAGCACTGCTTTTACAGTGTTCCAAAGGTTTTGGGTTGTTGTGTTTTCATTTTCATTCATTTCTATATATATTTTTTGATTTCTTCTGTGATTTGTTGGTTATTCAGCAGCGTGTTTTCAGCCTCCATGTGTTGGAGTTTGTAATAGTTTTTCTCCTGTAATTGAGATCTAATTTTACTGCACTGTGATCAGAAAAGATGCTTGGAATGATTTCAATTTTTTTTGAATTTACCAAGGCTATATTTATGGCCCAATCCTGGAGAAGGTTCTGTGTGCACTTGAGAAAAAGATGAAATTCATTGTTTTGGGTTGAAATGTCCTATAGATATCAATTAGGTCTAACTGGTCTATTGTATCATTTAAAGTTTGCATTTGCTTGTTAATTTTCTGTTTAGTTGATCTATCCATAGGTGTGAGTGGGGTGTTAAAATTTCCCACTATTATTGTGTTATTGTTAATTTCCCCTTTCATACTTGTTAGCATTTGTCTTACATATTGTGGTGCTCCTATGTTGGGTGCATATATATTTATAATTGTTATATCTTCTTTTTGGATTGATCCTTTGATCATTATGTAGAAACACATAAATTTCCTTTCACTCAGCTGCCCTGGGCTTCCACTTCTGCTAAACCAAATCTTCACCTGCCTTGCATTCTCATCCTCCTAATGGTGGCAGTTTCTTGTCATGAGGAACAGCCTTCTACTAAAGATAGGAGTTCACCAGAGCTTCAGTTCTGTACTCTGATCCTACCTGTTGTTGTTGTTCAGTTCCTAAATCATGTCCATTCTTTGTGACCCCATGGACTGTAGCATGACAGGCTTCCCTGTCCGCCATCAACTCCCAGAGCTTGATCAAACTCATGTCCATTGAATCGGTGATGCCATCCAACCATCTCATCCTCTGTCACCCACTTCTCCTCCTGCCTTCAATATTTCTCAGCATCAGCATCTTTTCCAATAAGTCAGCTCTTCGCATCATGTGGCCAAAGTATTGAAGTTTCAGCTTTAGCATCAGTCCTTCCAATTAATATTCAGGGTTGGTTTCCTTTAGGATTTACGGGTTTAATCTCCTTGCAATCCAAGGGACTCTTAAGAGTCTTCTCCAACACCACAGTTCGAAAGCTTTAACGGAACCATTTGTTAAACAAAAACCAACAGGTTTATACTATTTTATTGTAACTTCCATGTTGAACAGGGGACTTAAAATGGTATTGTGTGCTTGTTCTCAAATCACGTTTATCAGAACTGAGTTTTCTTCATTTCTTTATCTTTCTGGGACCTGTTTCACTGATAAAGTTTTGCATTTTCTTTACCAAGTCTTAATATGTATTATATCTTCCTATAGAAATTTTAAAATTGCATGTTTCTGTCCACTACACCATCCACTTGCCCCTGAAAAAATAGATATGTATGTCTATTAAGAAGCAAACAACATTAGCTCATTCTGTTTAAGAATATATGGCAATTATTTATTTCAATAATTGCTTTCACTTTCATAATTTAATGTTTTATGTGTGTATTTCTATTGAATTAATCTTTCATTTTAATGACTATTTTTCTCATAAGGAGAATTCTTAACATTGCTTTTATGTATTTTAGCTAAGCCTCTTAAGAATTCATTTCCAACTATTCTCATTGCAAATTTGTATTAAAGTTAATAGATAATCCTTCTATGACTTCTGAACTGCCTTTGCACCTCTAGCCTTAATTACAGCCTGCCCACCAATGTCTGAATCATTGAACTTTTATTATTATATATTCCCATCAATTTGTTATTTTTTCA
Source organism: Budorcas taxicolor (assembly GCF_023091745.1). NCBI lineage: Eukaryota > Metazoa > Chordata > Mammalia > Artiodactyla > Bovidae > Budorcas > Budorcas taxicolor. Next base: position 7,118,178 of record NC_068925.1, read on the forward strand.
ATCTAATGTCTATTTTATGTGTAGAAGTGAATACAAGCTTATTGAAAAATGATCTGAAGTTATTTGCTTGATTTAAATCTTGTATTAGATCATTCCAAGACAACTAAAATTATTATCTTTTAGTGCCAAATTAAAACATCTGGAAATTTTCTAAAATGTTGGCTAAAGTTATGGACATTTTTCTTAGCATTACTATGGTATTATTTGTTCAGATTTTAGTTAAGTTTTCAAATAAATGTTTTTAATGGAAATCATTTTTATCAAGAAATACATATAAAATTTTGTTTACTTAGATGTTATGCTAGCTCTACCAAAATTATTAAATTATAGTTTTATACTTTAAGTAATTAGATAAAATACAAATTATACTTATGTCAAATAATATTTAGGAATAGAGAGTTTTATGAGGGATCTTAATATATGACTAAGGTATCATATATTATGGTGTGTAAATTGTAGTTTATTAAACTAACAGTGCTGTACCAATAGTCAATTGACTGAAACAATCATGTTTACTTTGTCATTTTTCCTAAGAGTTATCTTTTCATTTTAGTAAAATATGTGGCATGATAAGTGGTCCATAGCACTGGGTAGCAATCATAAGATCAATATTATTTTTTTAATGTATTAAATATTTTACCTGAAAATGCTTCATTATTTTTTCTATTTGATCATAAAAATTAAGATTATCATTTGTTTTAATTTCATTTATTTTTTACCACATACTGAAATAAAATTTTTTTCAGAAATTTTACTTCAAATATTTCAAGGTAGAGTATAATTTTTAATGTTTTTAATTTTACTTTTTGAGAATCACAGCTTTTCTTTGAGCGTGAATTTTAACAGAACATTTTAGTCCCATCTTAATGAAATATATGAGTATTTCAGCTTTTAAAGATGAAACTTTTGAGTGACGTTTACTCTTGGCTCTTTTCCTCCTAAGAGCCTTCACACAAGATGCTAGTTTTATTCTGTAGCTTTCAGTCTTAACGACTGTTGTGTATTGGTTGGATATTATTTCAAATCTACTTATTTATAATTTAAGCAGAGTTGCTTTAATTCACTCGTGACAAATTTAAAAAAAAAGTTGTTTTTATAAGTAAAGTTGTTTTGATATAAGAATGAAGTTAAGATGTCATCCTCTCGTCTGTCCTGGTTGATAAGCACTGCAGCTCAGATGCTGAGGGGCACCTCTGGGGGCTTATGGATAAGAATGTGTGGAGAAGCAGCTATGAAAAGGGCGCATTTAGACTGTACCTACGGAGAGTTTGTGAGGAATATTCCAGAGTTCTGTCAGAGCAGAGCTACCCTTTGCTGGTCTAGCTTTCTGAAGATTCTCAGACATATGCTTCTGCTGTAGCCAGGCTACTCTTGCTGGGCAGTGGTAGTAAACCATAGAACCGTTTCGGGAAGAGAAGGGACATGAGGGGCTCGAGCCAGGACAAATCCCTGTAGTTAACCGCCGGGAGCAGCTAAGCTGGCTGGCCAAACTGGCGCGTCAGTCCCCTAGCAACAGTGTTCTAGCAACAAGGGACTTTTATTTGGGGTCTGGCAGCTGGACTCCAGTTGGTTCTGGTTAGAAACCGAAACTCCAGAACTAAATTTGGACATTATTCCTTCCATCTCCCCTTGCCTGAAACAATAGTGTGATTAACGTATCATTCGTTGGTTTGGAGTATGTTATTGCTTGAGTGGCTTATTATTGTACACAGTTGGTTTGTGAAATTACGGCAGTGAATCTCTGTTAAACTATTGGCAAAGACAGTCTCAGTCTCTGAGCATAATTTGCTACTCACCCAAAGAAAACATTATGGTGCCCCTCCGTTCTACCAGCACTTTCCACGTCTCTGTCTCTTAATTTAGGTTACCTCAAAAGCACACTTTCACATTTCACACACATTGTTCCGTAAAACTCTCCATGTTACTTATCTCTCTTCGTTATCATAATTGCATGTCTTGCATAATTTTATGTCTTATCACTCAGCCCTAAACTCCAAGAAAGCAGAAACTATGTTTATCCTACTCAGCATTATATTTCTGCCCCTTTCAATGGCCGCGCGTTATGGGTGCTTAGTACATATTTACTTAAGAAAAATAAGCAAATAATGACAAAGTAAACAATGTGATGTGATATTTATCTTGCTTTATTGTAGACTGAAAATGATAATTTTATGGTTGAAATTATTGGAGAGTGTATTTAAATTCTTGTGGTGGTAAGAGTAACTATTTGATGAGCTAGTTTTGTGAGTTATAAATAGATTTTAACTTGTGACTCTCTTTTTATATTAGATTCTGAATTCTACTGCTGGTTTCCTAAGAAATATTTTTGCTTTATTTCGTAGGCTTATCATGTGTTTTTTACAATTTATCTCCTCTGCTTTCTTCTCTTTCTCTGCTAGTATTGTGTTAACCTTAAGACCTTAACAATAATAATTAACAACAACAATAATAATCCTTAACAATTGATAAGGATTCAAATGAGGTGATTATAAAACATTAAATTTTTATTTCTTCCTACCTTTGAGAAATATTCTACCTTAAAAGATGAAATATTTCTCATTAAAAAGTATCAGTGACATTCATTTAACCTTCATAAATCATGTTTAAAGGAACACAGCATAGTAAAAATATCCAAAGCCCACTTCACTGCAACTTAGGTGGAGGTTTTATCTCAAACTCTGCCTTTTATCACATAGTGGCAAATAATCCTCCACATTTACCAATTTCCTAGATATCCTAGTGAAAAAAAGTCTGAGATCATATACTACTTTTTTTATATTTAATTAAGAACCCACTCCAGTGTTCTTGCCTGGAGAATCCCAGGGAAGGGGAGCCTGGTGGGTTGCCGTCTATGGGGTTGCACAGAGTCGGACACGACTGAAGCGACTTAGCAGCAGCAGCAGAAGAATCAATTGCTAATTTCTTTTCACACATAATGCCTGTATATTTACAAAATTACTGGACAATTACAAAGGATTCTGTAAGGTACTCAGTAATTTTGTCAGTTGGCTATTTATCAAACTCACCACTTCAGTAATACAGGTGCCTTGTTATAGATCCAGATAACCTGAATTAGGTTTTCCACTGGTAAGGAATGGAATCTGAATTTGTAAAAGATCACAGGTGACTGTTATATATAGCTAACTGTGAAGAATCACTGTTTTAGACAAAAATGTGTTTACAGAATGAGTAGCTAGATATTTAAGTGTCTTCTATAAAGTCTGGGCTTCCCTGATAGCTCAGGTGGTAAAGAATCTGCCTGCAATGCAGGAGACCCTGGTTTGATTCCTGGGTTGGGAAGATCCCCTGCAGAAGGAGTAGGCTACACACTCCTAGGCTACCCACTCCAGTATTCTTGGGCTTCCCTTGTGGCTCAGCTGGTAAAGAATCCACCTGAAATGAGGGAGACCTTTGTTTGATCCTTGGGTTGGGAAGATCCCCTGGAGAAGGGAAAGGCTACCCACTCCAGTATTCTGGCTTGGAGAATTCCATGGACTGTATAGTCCATGGGATCACAAAGAGTCGGACATGACTGAATGACTTTCACTTCACTGTTAAAGTCTGATATCTATCTACATCAGTCTCTGGGTACAAGATGCTGAATTGCAGTTTATTATTATTTATCAAGTTACTATAATTGAGTTTGAAATCTAATTTAATTTACAATTATCTACATCATCTCCCTATAGTTTCCAATTTCTCTGGTTTTGCAGAAATCTCTTTTTGCCAAATTTTTGCAAGTCTGTTTTTCATATTGGATACTCTTGGCTAGTGGCATAGAAGAAAATGCCATTGTAAGCAAATTCATTCAGTAAAACACAATATTTGAAGAAAATGTCACTTTAATTGCAATAAGCTGTTTTCTAAACTTTTGTGTTTTAGTAGTTTGCTTAAAATCTTAAATAAGTAATAAATGAAATAAAAGTTGTATTTTCAACCATATAGTTTTTAATGTTTAAAAATCCAAGAAGCAATTACATCAGAAATCTACATAATATTATAACACAGTGCTTTGCAATTATTGGGTTTCATTTAATAAAAGATGCTTCATAGGTGATTTTCATTGTTATGGGTGTGGTTTTGTTAAGACTCATTTTTGTTTAGGTTACTGAAATCAACTGAATGCAACTTAAGAACAATTGTGCACATGTGTATGAAGATGTGTCACAAGGATTAGGGGTCTCAGGGACCCCACTGACAAGCATACCAGTTCAGTTCAGTTCAGTTCAGTCGCTCAGTCGTGTCCGACTCTTTGTGACCCCATGAATCGCAGCATGCCAGGCCTCCCTGTCCATCACCAACTCCCGGAGTTCACTCAGACTCACATCCATCTAGTCAGTGATGCCATCCAGCCATCTCATCCTCTGTCGTCCCCTTCTCCTCCTGCCCCCAATCCTTCCCAGCATCAGAGTCTTTTCCAATGAGTCAACTCTTCGCATGAGGTGGCCAAAGTACTGGAGCTTCAGCTTTAGCATCATTCCTTCCAAAGAAATCCCAGGGTTGATCTTCAGAATGGACTGGTTGAATCTCCTTGCAGTCCAAGGAACTCTCAATAGTCTTCTCCAACACCACAGTTCAAAAGCATCAATTCTTCGGCGCTCAGCCTTCTTCACAGTCCAACACTCACACCCATACATGACTACTGGAAAAACCAGAGCCTTGACTAGACGGACCTTAGTTGGCAAGGTAATGTCTCTGCTTTTGAATATGCTATCTAGGTTGGCCAAAACTTTTCTTCCAAGCAGTAAGCGTCTTTTAATTTCATGGCTGCAGTCACCATCTGCCGTGATTTTGGAGCCCCCCAAAATAAAGTCTGACACTGTTTCCCCATCTATTTCTCATATAGCAGGATTCAAACAGATAGTGGGGACCTGGCACTGGAGAAGCAGTCAGAGCTATCTCTCCAACACTCTTAGGTGCCAGCTTTTTTTTTTTTTTTCTTGTCTTTCTTTGCACAGATCCTCCTGCTACTTTGCCCCTATATGGCAGGAGACATGACAGTTAACTGCTCCCGGGTTTGATATTTCTCTTCAGGACACACACTCATATTGAAAGTGAAATCTCTTAGACCTTACCAAATTCCAGGGAAGGGATTCTGACACTGATCAGCCAAGGGCCAAAGAACCCTTAAGTAAAAAGTTTTTTTTTTTTTTTTTTTTTTAAGTCTCATATGTTTCATTATTTAACACACACATTGGTGCTGAATTAGACATAGACTTTTAACGATGTTACACTTACTTTCAGAATTTTTCAGTGACTTGAAGAAGATTTCTCTACACCTGTATGGGACTAGATCCTCAAAAATTTTTAATTGCCAATGTGCCCAATGTGTTATTCTTGGTTAATTTTGATCTCCCAGTGGCAGGAAAAGATGGCAACATTGTTACTACTCACAATGTGATGGCTCTTTAGAACCTAGAACTTCCATTGTGGCTCAGATAGCAAAGAATCTGCCTACAATGTGGGAAACCTGGGTTCGATCCCTGGGTCAGGAAGATCCCCTGGAGAAGGAAATGGCTACCCACTTTACTATTTTTGCCTGGAAAATCCCATGGACGCAGGAGCCTGGCAGGCTGCAGTCTATACGGTTGCAATGAGTCGGACACGACTGAGTGACTTCACTTCACTTATACTGATATAGATCTTCTTATCCCCATGGTTCCCAGTATCATTTATTTATCATTAATTATATCATTATGCATTATGTTGGTCATCCATTCTGCTAGCCGTGAACATTGGCCTCCAATGGTTCTCAAAGGTGTATGCCAGGCTTCATTGGTGGTCACTGCAAATGCAAGTGTTATCCAGCCAGAAAAAGTCGTAAATGATACTTCATTTTTAAGTTGTGCTGTATTTAGCATTTGGAGTTTATTGTATGTCCTAGCCTTGGATGCGTTAGGCCACGATCACTGTGTTCTTAGAGTGGGATCTTTTCCAATATTGACTGCATCTCTGTCTTCCAACAGCTGGAAAGGATGAAGTAAAAAAGCAGCCCATTCCTATAAAAATTGCCTGTCTCTTCTCCAGTGTGGCCTAAGACTGTTCCGGACAGAACAATATCTCTATGTGAGTTGAATGCAAGAGAGAGAATTGAGAAGATCCCATTCATTTTGTAGAGCAACAGTCTAGAAATTTCTCAGGGAGGGATAGAGGTGACCACTCCTAAAGAATGCTTTACACATGGACCAGTAGGGGAAGTAGGTGACTAGATGCCACAAAGAGAGGGAAGAGAATAAAGGAAATCTGCTATCACTCTCGCCATCCTTAGGTGCCATATTCCAGAGGTGCCATAGGGGGCACCATAGTTAGAACAAATAGGTTGAAAGCTGCCACAGGGTCCCACACACATTCACAAAGGTTAGTGGTAGTTGGTAACCCAGAGGTCTAAACTGGAAAGATATAAATAATCTCCAGTAGATCTAATCCAAAAAATAACACAAGCTCAGTTTCATCAATGCAGCATACTTGAAAAAAGAAAACCAGTTACATAAAAACTACACCCAAAGTAATCGGACCTTTACTGATTCAGGAGGAATTGCAGGATGTGGTAGCATCTCAATGGTCCTTTCATTGTGGGGGTGTTGAATTATCACTTGTAAGATGGCTGCTATGGACTGATTCTGTCCCCTTCAAATTCATACGTTGAAGCCCCAACTCCAGATGGTCTTTACAGATAGGACCTTTGGGAGCTAATGAGGTTGAGATGAGGTCATGAAGGCAAGTCCCTCATGATGGGATTAGTATCCTTATACTATGAGATACCGGAGAGCATGAACTTCTCTCTGTGTGTGTCCCTCTCCCTCTTCCCCATCTTAAAGGATAGAAAGCATTTCATTTTCATTAACAATTTACCTTTTTTTTTTTTTTTTTACAGAGCTATGTGTATGCATTTATTTCTCCTCTCATTAAAGTCTACTATTATCTTTAGCCAATGATGCTATAACAACATTTAATAAGCCAGTATTTTTATTTGGAAGGCAACATTTTCACATAGAGAAAATATTTTAAGACTTGCTCCCCTGTGTATTAATTTCTTGATCTTACATAAATAATGGTTGTTTTTGCAAACACAGTGGCTACTATGTATGTCCTTACATTTTTGTTTCATCTAAAAAGGGTTTTGCTGTTGTTCTTATTGTTTTTGTTTTAGAGATAGCACATTTAAAATATTAAAATATCTTGAGTTAAAAATTTTTTTTGGAATTTTAGAATCTTCTCCCAGACGTGTACATGCATTTAGTCATCTTTTTAATACTAATGCTATGGAAATTCCATCATATTTGATACATTTTTGCCTTTTTATTAAAGAATTAGGTACATAAACTGATCTTGATCAAGTTTCCCTGCGTGGAAACTGGTTTATATTCTGATATAGGGTTATCTTCAGTATGCTAATTTCACTTCTCAGGAAATAATGCAGATTCTGAAACTAACCTGTTTCTGAAAGGCTGCTGCTGCTGCTAAGTCGCTCCAGTTGTGTCCGACTCTGTGTGATCCCATAGACGGCAGCCCACCAGGCTCCCCCATCCCTGGGATTCTCCAGGCAAGAACACTGGAGTGGGTTACCATTTCCTTCTCCAATGCATGAAAGTGAAAAGTCACAGTCAAGTCGTTCAGTCGTGTCCGTCTCTTTGTGACCCCATGGACTGCAGCCAACCAGGCTCTTCTATCCATGGGATTTTCCAGGCAAGAATACTGGAGTGGGGTGCCATCGCCTTCTCCAGTTTCTGAAAGGCTAGAGACCCTATTTAGAAATTGTGAATTTCAAGAAAAAGCAATAAACTTCAGTGGTAGAATTTCATCAAATGATTGTACAAAGGAGATTATAGACATCCTTTTTTTTGCCCAAAGGAAAGAAGTAAAAGAGATAACTAACTCTGAATCTTGGCAGGTAGAGATTGGCCTTGTAGACCACTGTTCTACCCAAAGGTTCCTAATCACTGCCAAGAATGAACTTCAGGGAACTGGAACATAACACTGGATATTTACCCACCAGAGGGCAGCAGTGCCCTGCTACTAAAGCAAAATATCTGGGGAGGTCAGAGATTAGCCTACAGAGCTCCAGAGCTCCACTGCTGCCTGCTGCCACTGCAAAAACAAAACCTCCCTTCTGGGCCCTCACTTTGCCCAAAGAAAGAAACCTGTTTCCTGCCCTTAATCAGACTAGGGTTCTAATCAGGTGAACTATTACACCAGAAATGTAGGATTTAATCACCAATCATCAAGTTCAAAGGCTTGTAGATTTCATCGGGTCATTAAAAACAACAACAACAAAATCTGGATCTGGTGGCTCCAAACTCAGTAACAACCACCAACAGGGAGAAATAGCAGACAACCTTCCCTCTGAGTCCCAGATGGAAGTTAATCTTACCTCTGCTACCATACACACCACCTTAGCTTAATCATTCAATCTTCAAACAGCTGTTCATTTAAAAGAGACATAGGCCCCTTAAAAAAATTATTTTTAATTGAAGAATAATTGCTTTACAATAGTGTGTTGGTTTCTGCCATACATCGACATGAATCAGTCATAGGCATACATATGCCCCCTGCCTCTTAAACCTACCTCCCACCTCCCACCCCATCCCACCCCTTTAGGTTGTCACAGAGCACTGGGTTGAGTTCCTTGTGTCATACAGCAAATTCCTACTTCTCTTTTTGAATAAGGGATTCAACAAAACCCTGGATTTTACTTTATCTTTTGAATAATGGGAATAAACAAAAATTTAAAGCTCTTCCCTGAATATAAGACTCATAAGCATCAAAATATTTGATAAAACAGATAATTGAATTTGAATATTATAACCAGGATGAACAAAGCTAGTGGAGGTGATGGAATTCCTGTTGAGCTATTTCAAATCCTGAAAGATGATGCTGTGAAAATGCTGCAATCAATATGCCAGCAAATTTGGAAAACTCAGCAGTGGCCACAGGACTGGAAAAGGTCACTTTTCATTTCAATCCCAAAGAAAGGCAATGCCAAAGAATGCTCAAACTACCGCACAATTGCACTCATCTCACACGCTAGTAAAGTAATGCTCAAAATTCTCCAAGCCAGGCTTCAGCAACACGTGAACTGTGAACTTCCAGATGTTCAAGCTGGATTTAGAAAAGGCAGAGGAACCACAGATCAAATTGCCAACATCCGCTGGATCATCAAAAAAGCAAGAGAGTTCCAGAAGAACATCTATTTCTGCTTTATTGACTATGTCAAAGCCTGTGACTGTGTGGATCACAATAAACTGTGGACAATTCTGAAAGAGATGGGAATACCAAACCACCTGACTTGCCTCTTGAGAAACCTATATGCGGGTCAGGAAGCAACAGTTAGAACTGGGCATAGAACAACAGACTGATTCCAAATTGGAAAAGGAGTACGTCAAGGCTGTATATTGTCACCCTGCTTATTTAACTTATACGCAGAGTACATCATGAGAAATGCTGGGCTGGAAGAAGCACAAGCTGGAATCAAGATTGCCGGGAGAAATATCAATAACCTCAGATATGCAGACAACACCACCCTTATGGCAGAAAGTGAAGAAGACCTAAAGAGCCTCTTGATGAAAGTGAAAGAGGAGAGTGAAAAAGTTGGCTTAAAGCTCAACGTTCAGGAAATGAAGATCATGGCATCTGGTCCCATCACTTCATGGGAAATAGATGGGGAAACAGTGGAAACAGTGTCAGACTTTATTTTGGGGGGCTCCAAAATCACTGCAGATGGTGATTGCAGCCATGAAATTGAAAGACACTTACTCCTTGGAAGGAAAGTTATAATCAACCTAGATAGCATATTGAAAAGCAGAGACATTACTTTGCCAACAAATGTCCATCTAGTCAAGGCTATGGTTTTTCCAGTGGTCACGTATGAATGTGAGAGTTGGACTGTGAAGAAAGCTGAGTGCCGACGAATTGATACTGTTGAACTGTGGTGTTGGAGAAGACTCTTGAGAGTCCCTTGGACTGCAAAGAGATCCAACCAGTCCATTCTAAAGGAGATCAGCCCTGGAATTTCTTTGGAACGACTGATGCTAAAGCTGAAACTCCAGTACTTTGGCCACCTCATGCGAAGAGTTGACTCATTGGAAAAGACACTGATGCTGGGAGGGATTGAGGGCAGGAGGAGAAGGGGACGATAGAGGATGAGATGGCTGGATGGCATCACTGACTCGATGCACATGAGTTTGAGTGAACTCCGGGAGTTGGTGATGGACAAGGAGGCCTGGCGTGCTGCAATTCATAGGGTTCAGTTCAGTTGACTGAACTGAACTGAATTGAACCAGGGCTAACATTATTAAAATAAGCATCAGAAGTCTATACTTCCATGAAGTATGGTACAAACGATACCCAAAGGAGGAATATAGTATAATATGATCCTGAGAGTCTTTGTAGGAGAGATGGTGGGAAATACATTTTAACCAGCTTGGCTTATAGTTAAGCAGCCAGTTCAGGCTTTCCCCTACTGAAAATCCCACTCAGAGAAAAAGGGCTTTCACTAAGTTTAGGACGTTTATTATAGCACAGTGTGCTGCACTGTTCCCAAGAAAACAATCATTTACTTTATGGGAAAAAAAATCCCAATTCAGATCAAAACAAAAGAACTATTCATTGAAACAAAAAAGCACTGTGTTGTCTTTAGGTTTTAGGAAAACTAGAAATCATCTAGTCTTATAATTTCTGATAAATTTATAATTTATCTTTTCTGATGACTCAGAAAGAGAACAAGTTAAATTGTTTATTTTATCATCACAAGTACAGGAATTATACTGAAAGAGATGGGAATACCAGACCACCTGACCTGCCTCCTGAGAAATCTGTATGCAGGTCAGGAAGCAGCAGTTAGAACTGGACATGGAACAACAGACTGGTTCCAAACAGGAAAAGGAGTGCATCAAGGCTGTATATTGTCACCCTGCTTATTTAACTTATATGCAGAGTACACCATGAGAAACACTGGGCTGGAAGAAGTACAAGCTGGAATCAAGATTGCTGGGAGAAATATCAATCACCTCAGATATGCATATGACACCACCCTTATGGCAGAAAGTGGAGAGGAACTAAAAAGCCTCTTGATGAAAGTGAAAGAGGAGAGTGGAGTGAAAAAGTTGGCTTAAAGCTCAACATTCAGAAAATGAAGATCATGGCATCCGGTCCCATCACTTCATGGGAAATAGATGGGGAAACAGTGGAAACAGCGTCAGACTTTATTTTGGGGGGCTCTAAAATCACTGCAGATGGTGACTGCAGCCATGAAATTAAAAGACGCTTACTCCTTGGAAGAAAAGTTATGACCAACCTAGATAAGCATATTCAAAAGCAGAGACATTACTTTGCCGACTAAGGTCCGTCTAGTCAAGGCTATGGTTTTTCCAGTGGTCATGTATGGATGTGAGAGTTGGACTGTGAAGAAGGCTGAGTGCCGAAGAATTGATGCTTTTGAACTGTGGTGTTGGAGAAGACTCTTGAGAGTCCCTTGGACTGCAAGGAGATTCAACCAGTCCATACTGAAGGAGATCAGCCCTGGGATTTCTTTGGAAGGAATGATGCTAAAGCTGAAACTCCAGTACTTTGGCCACCTCATGCGAAGAGGGGACAACAGAGGATGAGATGGCTGGATGGCATCACTGACTCGATGGACGTGAGTCTGAGTGAACTCTGGGAGTTGGTGATGGACAGGGAGGCCAGGTGTGCTGCAATTCATGGGGTCGCAAAGAGTCGGACATGACTGAGTGACTGAATTTTCACGTCATTGTTGTATATCTTTATAATTAAATAAAACTTTTCCAAATTATCACATTACATAGCTGATGCACATGTACTTTTGCATATGCAATTGTTAAAGGGTGATGTGCTTTTCAGTTATGGTTATGTCTCCATCTAGTGGTAGGAATATATTTCAACTATTGATATTTGTACAAAAAAGAAACATTTTATTATTTTCCTTATTTTCTATTTCTACACTATGAACCAGCTGAAGTGCTGAATAAATAGGAATTATTGCACTTGTTATTGGGTACATACCATTAGAGTCTACACAATTTCTTTTGCTGTTATACTGGGAGGAAATACTATTTCCTGCTGAGTGTTTACTTTATTTAAATTTTACATTCTTCTATGCACATAATAGCAAGTTTTTGAAATTCTAACAAGGTCTTTTCCTAAAAAATATAAAATTATAATTTAAAAATATATAGTAAAGATGCTGGTACTTCTTAGTTATGTGATGAAGTCACTTAGCTACATGGTGATTTTATCAGCTCTGCGGTGTCCTTGCTCAGGTTTATTATCACTTTTATTAAAAATAGAAAGTTCAAATAGAAAATTTAATAGTTTGTAATTAAAGTATTTAATTTAATCAAATGAAGCTCTCCCTCATTTAAAAACTTTCTGAGTCTTCATTTCTTTATCCATAGCAATGTCAATAAATATTAGACAAGCCTGTAGTACTTCCTGTATTAATTACACACATGATCTCACTTAACCTTTCCTACAACTTTGCCAGGAGAATAATAAAGGTGTTTATGACTCTGTCGTATAATGAAGAAAATATGGTGCAGAGAGATCTTATAACTTAACCAATCTCAATAAACAGACAAATGGCAGAGATAGAAATTTATGGTATATTTCCTAATTCAAAATTCATTACTTTTTACAGGACCTTTTCTCACTTACAATTATAAAGATTAAGTGAGCTAATATTCATTCAAATTCTTATGCCTAATAGGAAAGCAAGTTATTGTAAAAGTACATACTAAAGAGAATAATGAAGTCCCTAAATGTAAGAAGATTATGGGCAGATAATATAGAAATACTTCATGAAAGTAATATATATATATCAAGTTGAATTGAACTGATCATTTAAATTTTAAAAAGTCTTCAAAAATTTGAAAGGATTTAAATACATATAATTTATACAAATTGCATATTTTTTGAGGGGCTTCTCTGATGGCTCAGTGGTAAAGAATCCAGCTGCCAATGCAGGAGACACAAGAAACACAGGTTCAATTCCTGGGTCAGGAAGATCCCTGGGTCAGGAAGATCCCGAGAGGAGGAAATGGAAAACCACTCCAGTAATCTTGTCTGGGAAAATCTCATGAAAAGAACAACCTGGAGGGCCACAGCCTATTGGGATTGCAAAGAGTCAAGCATGACTAAACAACAACAACAACAGCATATTTTTCTACCTCCCTACTCTTTTCCTACAGCTATCTTCTTAAAGCACTGTAGGGTGGATTACTGGTAGATTAAGATTTCTGATATAAATCAGAGGTAACTAGGGGAAGATGCTGTATAGATAAATGGACATTTGTTTATAACAGAAAAAAAGAAAGAAAACAGAAAAAGGAAAAGGAAGCAAACTGCGTGTCTGCATTTGTTTATCGTATGTAGAAGTCACTGCGCAAAGAAGTGTGCATGCAGGGGCTGGAGGCTGGCTGTAGAGAACAGTAAGATCAGGTTCTTTCTCTTGAAAAAGTTCTTGTTTCCTTCCTCCTACACTTCATTTTCTCATTTCACTTTATTCCCATCAAAGGAACTGTGACTTATATAAAATCATGAGACAATAGGAGGTCCCTGTATTTAGTTGTACCTTAGGAACTCATTGCATATAGTTGTAGAAAAGTATATTCTGAGCATATACTCTATGAAGTAAATGAGTTGCAACCTCAGTTTCTCTCAGTTTCTGCCTCCTGCCTTCCTCCTTCCCACTCCATGCTCCTTTTAGAGATGAAAAAAGAAAACAGTGTTTGTTGCTCAATCATGTCTGACTCTATGCAACCCCATGGACTGTATATAGCCTGCCAGGCTCGTTTGTCCATGCAATTCTCCAGGAAAGAATACTGGAATGCATAGCCATTCCCTTCTTAAGGAGGTCTTCCTGACTCAGGTATTGAACCTGGGTCTCCTGCATTGCAGGCAGATTCTTTACAGTCTGAGCCACCATTAGGTCCTCCTTTTAGACATAATGAGAGGCAAAATTCAAAGAGCTAATCTTAAACACAGTCTTCCTTATCAGCATTAATGATAACAGAAGAAACTGGAATTACTTGTGGCCTTAAATCCAAATGGACATACACAAAGCTAATCACTGATTTTTATTTTAGGAAAAAAAATTGAGTTTGGAAATCTAGACTTTGTTCCTTCCTGTCATGGATAATAAATAAATACTCTTGCCTGGGAAATCCCATAGATGGAAGAGCCTGGAAGGCTGCAGTCCATGGGGTCACTGAGGGTCAGACACGACTGAGCGACTTCACTTTCACTTTTCACTTTGATGCATTGGAGAAGGAGATGGCAACCCACTCCAGTGCTCTTGCCTGGAGAATCCCAGGGATGGAGGAGCCTGGTGGGCTGCTGTCTATGGAGTCACACAGATTCGGACATGATTGAAGTGACTTAGCAGCAGCAGTAGCAGCAGCTCATATCTTTTTCTGCTCTTCAAAAGATCCCATTATGTTTGGACAAATGACTTCTCAACCAGAGGTTAATATTATCTTAATTTTCTTTCCCAAATAGGCCAACTTGGAGTATGTTCTCCAGCCCAGAAGAGCTTTTGAGTTGTATCTGGAAGAACATTAGCTGTGTGTTAGGAAATCAGATTCTATCCCCAGTTGTCTTTGATTTGTGCTCACCTTCCTTTCAGGACCTTAGTGCTCTCACCTGCAAATTGAATAAGTTAAACTGAGGACTCTCAAAACTTTCTTCTGGCATTAGTAAGCTGATTCTACAGTTTAATTGAGATTTGGAAATGAACTCCTGACCTTTGCTTCAAAAGCCCCTGGTACTGGAGTGAGTCAATTCTCTGAGCAATCCTTGCAGAGAATCTGCTGTAAAAATAACTGAAGCAAGCTTGGATGTGAGTTCTTCCAGGACAGGATCCTTCCTCTACAATTAACATTTTCTTTTTCAACAAAGTTAGTCTTTCTTCTTCTTCTTTTTTTTACATAAGTGCCAAAAGGATAAACTCAAGTTCAGGGATGTCCTGATCTGACTTTGGAGAATCCCATTATCATTGCCACTTTCCCTCTTTCTTAGGAAACTCTAATTTAAATTTTAAAAGTACATTTAAATCACAGATATCTGATTTCATTTACTTTTTATTTTTTTAGTATCCTTTTTTTTACCTTCCCTTGTGGCTCAGCTGGCAAAGAATCCACCTGTAATGCGAAAGACCTGGGTTTGATCCCTGGGTTGGGAAGATCCCCTGGAGAAGGGAAAGGCTACCCACTCCAGTATTCTGGCCTAGAGAATTCAGTGGACTGTATAGTCCATGGGCTCAGGAAGAGTCGGACACGACTGAGTGGCTTTCATTTTTCAGTATTAGCCAGAATTTTTTCTTTAAGGGTTCTTTTAGATTCCCTCTCTGAAGGAGAAGTCCCTCATGGGATGCAACATTGCCTGCCCTCTGCTCTCAATTTGACAACAGGCCCTTTAAATCTGTCATGCATATTACTGGGTCTGCCTCACTCCTAAAACCTGCCTTTACCCCTTAGGACTTGCCCCTCCAGAGATCCTGGATACGTCTGGAGAGAGTTCCCTAAGATCCTGGTGTAGGAATCAGAAATGCAAATAAATTACCCCCCTGCTGTGCTCAAGTTTCTCAAATTCCTATCATCCCCCACCCTGCCCTCTCTCTGTGTCATCCTTAGTTAAATTGTCCAAAAAGCTATCCAGAGTCCCAAGTTTTCCAAATGATTCATTTCTCCTCAGAAAGCAACAAAAATTCCTTCAGGGAAGTCTGGAGTAACTCAGTTGCATAAGTTTCCAGTTCAGTGTCTTTAGGGATTTTTTTAAAGCAAAGGGGAAATGGAGTGCCTCCAACTACTGAAGTCTCCAGCTAGGAGGTCAGCTGGAGGCCCTTTCAGTCCTGCACTGCACAAGCCCTCTGGGACACCACCCCTTGTGGAGCTACAAGAAACAGGCATGAGATTTCAAGGCTCCCATAGCTTTCACCTCCTTCTTGTAGAAGGGTATCTGGCCCCTGCATCCCATTCTGCTCTGGCTCCAGACGCTGAGGCTGTCCCTGGGTGGTCCAAACACAGATCCTCAACAGTGCCACCACCCAGTCCTTTGAGGTCCCGCACCCATACTTGTAAGATTTTCTTTCTTAGGCTGTTTGCTGGATATTTATTTTATCATTCTCTATGCTTCTTTATATATCTTGATCACTTAGTGATATCTACAAGATTTCAGAGGATTGGTTTTATTTTGTCACTTCCTTGGTTAGTGGGGGCTTCCCAAGTGGTGCTAGTGGAAAAGAACCTGTCTGTCAATGCAGGAGACATAAAAGACATGGGTTTGATCCCTGCGTTGCGAAGATCCGTTGGAGGAGGGCATGGCAACCCACTCCAGTGTTCTTGCCTGGAGACTCACATGGACAGAGGAGCTGGGGGATGGGGGGTGGGGGGAGCTACAGATCATAGGGTCATGTGGAGTCAGACACGACTGAAGCAACTTAGCACGCACAGGTTAGTTAACTGGAACATTGCTTCTATGAAGAGATATTATTTCTTATTGAGTTTTTTCCTAATGTACTACTTTAGGGATTATTTACATACTTAAATAATTAGCAAAAATCTTGAGTCAAATAAAAAAGGTGAAGTTTTTGTCTTAAATTTCACCTTAAAGAAAGTAAGCTTAATACATACAAGCTTTTAATAGACTTTTAGGAAGCTCCCTTGTGCTGTTTTCAATAGACACTTATCCCATGCTGTATTTGGCTGGTCTTGCGTTAAGAGCCTCAGAGTGTACAAGGTAAAGCAACATGCCCTGTGCCATTTAAGTACAGCACAATCAGATAAGGGAGTAAATTCACACACCAAAGTCTAACATTCTTGCTGGAAGAAAAAAATGGAGTGAATAATACATTCATCAAATGTTAAAAGCTATGATTCTGGAAACTGAGGGGAGAAATGATGAACTTCTTAATACTACACATACATCAGGGCAATATAGTCGACAGTACTGACTTCTGAAACTTTTCATCACATACAAGATAATTAGAAAAACTGGATACGACAAACGCAAATTAATTTTGAAAATACTTAACTGAACTTGAAATTAAGAACGAGAGATACCTAGGTAGAAGAAAGAATAGAATCTTCAAAATCAATGTAGTAAGCAAGAGCTAAACCCAGTGACCCATGGAGGAGACAGAATGAAGTAAACCCCTATGTGGACTGTGGTTTTAAAACACATCAGGGTTTTAGACTTGAGTGCAAAGTCCCAGAGAACACTGACACTTAGAACTGGGCCCTTTCACACATCTGAGAGCCAGTCTATAAAATGAAAAGTAAAATACCCTGCCCACTATGCCAGTGAGGCAGTAAAGAAGCAAAAGGGAGGGAAAAAAGAAACAAAAGCCTGCCGCTAAACCTTAGTGTGTCGTATGAATTTGCATGGTCTTGTCTATGTAGAAAACCCCAACTAATAAATTCTATAAACACTGAAACCCATGGGGCCTTGGCAAAAGCTAATGTGCTCCTGAACCACAGGGAACCCACAAAGTAGTATACTTCATTCTTGTGGAAACAACTCAACTGAAGAAGAGTTCCTAGTAAAAATGTGTAACCCACTAGAGGAGACTAAGAGCTAGAAATGAATGTGGTGGGAGAGAGAAAGAGGGCAAGATACAGAGAGAAAGAGAGAGAGTAACAAACTAGAGAAACCCCATTGAAAGAAATACAGATAATAGAAAAATGTGAGCATGTCTTAAGAATATTCACTATGTTCAAAGAGAAGGAATAGAAATTATATTGCAAGAATAACACATAGTAAAGGGGATCAGTTCAGTTCACTTCAGTTGCTCAGTAATGTCTGACTCTTTGTGACCGCATGAATCGCAGCATACCAGGCTTCCCTGTCCATAACCATCTCCCGGAGTTCACTCAAACTCATGTCCATCGAGTTGGTCATGCCATCCAGCCATCTCATCCTCTGTCCTCCCCTTTTCCTCCTGCCCCCAATCCCTCCCAGCATCAGAGTCTTTTCCAATGAGTCAGCTCTTCACATATGGTGGCCAAAGTACCGGAGTTTCAGCTTTAGCATCAGTCCTTCCAAAGAACACCCAGGACTGATCTTCAGAATGGACTGATTGAATCTCCTTGCAGTCCAAGGGACTCTCAAGAGTCTTCTCCAATACCACAGTTCAAAAGTATCAATTCTTCAGCGCTCAGCTTTCTTCACAGTCCAACTCTCACATCCATACATGACCGCAGGAAAAACCATAGCCTTGACTAGAAGGACTTTTGTTGGCAAAGTAATGTCTCTGCTTTCCAATATGCTATCTAGGTTGGTCATAACTTTTCTTCCAAGGAGTAAGCATCTTTTAATTTCATGGCTGCAGTCACCATCTACAGTAATTTTGGAGCCCCCCAAAATAAAGTCTGACACTGTTTCCACTGTTTCCCCATCTATTTCCCATGAAGTGATGGGACCAGATGCCATGATCTTCGTTTTCTGAATGTAGACATCAGTCATGTTTAAAAAGAGCAAAACAGAAATTCTAAAAATTAAAAATACAATAATTCTCACTTTCATATATGGCCAGAGAGAATACCCAGAACCAGATTTGCCCTGATTTATAGGCAAGTAAGTTGATACCTGACCTGCCTCTTGAGAAACCTATATGCAGGTCAAGAAGCAACAGTTAGAACTAAACATGGAACAACAGACTGGTTCCAAATAGGAAAAGGAGTACGTCAAGGCTATATATTGACACCCTGCTTATTTAACTTATATGCAGAGTATATCATGAGACACGCTGGGCTGGATGAAGCACAAGCTGGAATCAAGATTGTCAGGAGAAATATCAATCACCTCAGATATGCAGATGACACCACCCTTATGGGAGAAAGTGAAGAGGAACTAAAAAGCCTCTTTTTTTTTAATTTTTATTTTTACTTTATTTTACTTTACAATACTGTATTGGTTTTGCCATACATTGCTGTGAATCCACCGTGGGTGTACATGAGTTCCTAAACATGAACCCCCGTCCCACCTCCCACCCCATATCATCTCTCTGGATCATCCCCAAACGCCAGCCCCAATTTTGATGAAAGTGAAAAGAGGAGAGTGAAAAAGTTGGCTTAAAGCTCAACATTCAGAAAATGAAGATCGTGACATCTGGTCCCATCACTGCATGCGAAATAGATGGGGAAACAGTAGAAACAGTGTCAGACTTTATCTTTTGGGGCTCCACAATCTAATTAAACGATGCTTACTCCTTGGAAGAAAAGTTATCACCAACCTAGACAGCATATTCAAAAGCAGAGACATTACTTTGCCAACTAAGGTCCGTCTAGTTAAGGCTATTGTTTTTCCAGTGGTCATGTATGGATGTGAGAGTTGGACTGTGAAGAAAGCTGAGTGCTGAAGAATTGATGCTTTTGAACTGTGGTGTTGGAGAAGACTCCTGAGAGTCCCTTGGACTGCAAGGAGCTCCAGCCAGTCCATTCTAAAGGAGATCAGCCCTGGGTGTTCTTTGGAAGGAATGATGCTAAAGCTGAAACTCCAGTACTTTGGCCACCTCATCGAAGAGTTGAGTCATTGGAAAAGACTCTGATGCTGGGAGGGACTGGGGGCAGGAGACAAAGGGGACTACAGAGGATGAGATGGCTGGATGGCATCACTGACTCTATGGATGTGAGTTTGGGTGAACTCTGGGAGATGGTGATGGACAGGGAGGCCTGGCATGCTGTGATTCATGGGGTCGCAAAGAGTCAGCCATGATTGAGTGACTGAACTGAACTGAACTGAACTGTAGTTGATAAAATATAGAGAATAATTGTTTTATATTAAATATCAGCCTGAGAAAAGGGAAACAAATTAGCTAATCCTTACAATTGCTCTAGCTTCTATGTGATGACATATTTTGGATCACAACAGAGAGAGGAAATGTCCAAGCAGACCACAGTCAGCTCAAAGAATTTAAGGGAGGAATCAATGTCCAGGGAGGCTGAAGTAGCAGGAGTTTCCTGGGAAGAGTGGAGAGAGCTACACATAGAAAGAGTTCCATAAATTCACCTGAGGGTCACCTTGCATCAGACATTGTAGAAGCAGCAGCATAGGATTGTGATCCTTGAAAGAAGGGAAACAGACAAGTTGAGCTTCACTGCAGGAACAGCTTGCTACCTGGAGATGGTTACCCAGCTACCATACTGGAAGACAGCAGTCTCACTGGGTTGACAGGCAGAGACTGGAGGTGGTATTGGCAAGACAACTAATATTTTGCAGGGTTGAGTGTCAGACAGAAAAGGAGCTGTATAGAAATCTACAGAGGGCTACTCTCAAGTATTGGGCTGAGTGCTAGCTATATATGTATAACAGATTACTGAAGTCAGGGAAAAAATGCCGGAAAGACAAAGACAGAATATTCTTGAAGCTCAAAAGGCTGGGGCTAATTTGTGTTCTCACTGAAAAGACCTCAACACATGGGCCATCAGTTAGAGACCTGAAAGGATATTATTGTCTTATCACTGAGGCCAAATTACTTGAGTAAAGGGTATTTTGAATCAAGTTAATAAACCTTAGGAATGGTGGGGGGGGGCACATTTAGTGATTCTCTTTAGGATTTTTTTTTAATTGACACAAAATTTACTACTGTAACCACATTTAAATGTACAATTCAGTGGCATTTTACACGTATATTCACCATATTATGTGACTGTTACCAGATTCAGGTTCAGCCGCTTGCCTCTCAAAAGCAAATAATCAAGGGGCAAAAACTGGTAGAAAGGGAAGTTACTTTATTCAGAAAAGCTGGCAATGTAGGGAGAAAGTGGACTCATGTCCCAAGACCAACTCCAGAGATTCTTCTCAGTCATGACAGTTTCTAAAGGTAAAAAAAGGGGAAGAATCTGAGTGAAGCATCAATGCAGGTGGTGAAGGTCTACATCATTTTCCATTGCATGCAGGCTGGCTGACTCCTCATGATCTTTCTTTTTTATTTATTTATTTATTTATTTATTTATTTATTTTTTGGTGTTTCCCATAATACATTTAATTTTTTTTTTTGAATTTTTTTTTTAATTTTTTAATTTTTTTTTTTAATTTTAAAATCTTTAATTCTTACATGTGTTCCCAAACATGAACCCCCCTCCCACCTCCCTCCCCATAACATCTCTGTGGGTCATCCCCATGCACCAGCCCCAAGCATGCTGTATCCTGCGTCAGACATAGACTAGCGATTCAATTCTTACATGATAGTATACATGATAGAATGCCATTCTCCCATATCATCCCACCCTCTCCCTCTCCCTCTGAGTCCAAAAGTCCGTTATAGACAGCTGCGTCTTTTTTCCTGTCTTGCATACAGGGTCGTCATTGCCATCTTTCTAAATTCCATATATATGTGTTAGTCAAAATGGATTAAAGATCTAAATGTAAGACCAGAAACTATAAAACTCCTAGAGGAGAACATAGGCAAAACACTCTCAGACATAAATCACAGCAGGATCCTCTATGATCCACCTCCCAGAATTCTGGAAATAAAAGCAAAAATAAACAAATGGGATCTAATTAAAATTGAAAGCTTCTGCACAACAAAGGAAAATATCAGCAAGGTGAAAAGACAGCCTTCTGAATGGGAGAAAATAATAGCAAATGAAGCAACTGACAAACAACTAATCTCAAAAATATACAAGCAACTTATGCAGCTCAATTCCAGAAAAATAAACGACCCAATCAAAAAATGGGCCAAAGAACTAAATAGACATTTCTCCAAAGAAGACATATGGATGGCTAACAAACACATGAAAAGATGCTCAACATCACTCATTATCAGAGAAATGCAAATCAAAACCACAATGAGGTACCACTTCACACCAGTCAGAATGGCTGCGATCCAAAAATCTGCAAGCAATAAATGCTGGAGAGGGTGTGGAGAAAAGGGAACCCTCCTACACTGTTGGTGGGAATGCAA
Source organism: Budorcas taxicolor (assembly GCF_023091745.1). Taxonomy (NCBI): domain Eukaryota; kingdom Metazoa; phylum Chordata; class Mammalia; order Artiodactyla; family Bovidae; genus Budorcas; species Budorcas taxicolor. The sequence continues at coordinate 7,140,094 of NC_068925.1, forward strand.
ACTAGTACAGCCACTATGGAGAACAGTGTGGAGATTCCTTAAAAAATTGCAAATAGAACTCCCTTATGACCCAGCAATCCCACTGCTGGGCATATACACCGAGGAAACCAGAATTGAAAGAGACACATGTACCCCAATGTTCATCGCAGCACTGATTATAATAGCCAGGACATGGAAACAACCTAGATGTCCATCAGCAGATGAATGGATAAGAAAGCTGTGGTACATATACACAATGGAGTATTACTCAGCCATTAAAAAGAATTCATTTGAATCAGTTCTGATGAGATGGACGAAACTGGAGCCGATTATACAGAGTGAAGTAAGCCAGAAAGAAAAACACCAATACAGTATCCTCATGATCTTTCTTCAGATGTTGTCTCATCTGAGTTTCTGTCTGAAGAATTGCTAAGGGAGCTTCTGAAGGTGGAGACAATTACTTAATTCTTCAATACTACTACTTTTTATTTAAGGAAATAATCAACATTAGGAAAGATATTGTGTGGATTTAGTAGACCACAAGTCAGGAGATAAGTTAGGTTACCTTGTGATCTCAATTTTTAAAAAAACAATTAACAATTGTTGTTGGAGTATAGTTGATTTAGAATGTTTAGTGCCTGCTATACAGCAAAGTGAATCAGTTATATATATACATATATGTATAATATAAAGTGAATCAGTTATATATTTTATATATATATTCACTTTTTCAAAGATTCTTTTCTGATATAGGTCATGGATGAAGCACAAACTGGAGTTAAGATTGCTGGGAGAAATATCAATAATCTCAGATATGCAGATGACACCACCCTAATGGCAGCAAGTGAAGAAGAACTAAATAGCATCTTCATGAAGGTGAAAAGAGGAGAGTAAAAAAACTGGCTTAAAACTTAACATTCAAAAAACTAAGATCGTGGCATCTGGTCCCATCACTTCATGGCAAATAGATGCGGAAATAGTGGAAACAGTGAAAGACTTTATTTTATTGGGCTCCAAAATCACTGAAGATGGTGACTGCTGCCATGAAATTTAAAGACACTTCCTCATTGGAAGAAAAGCTAAGACCAACCTAGACAGCATATTAAAAAGCAGAGATACTACTTTTCTGACAAAGGTCTGTGTAGTCAAAGCTATGGCTCTTCCAGTAGTCATGTATGGATATGAGAGTTGGACCATAAAGAAGGCCGACACTGAAGAACTGATGCTTTTGAACTGTGGTGTTGGAGAAGACTCTTGAGAATCCCTTGGGCTGCACGGAGATCAAACCAGGCAATCCTAAAGGAAATCAATCCTGAATATTCACTGGAAGGACTGATGCTGAAGCTGAAGCTCTGATATTTTGGCCACCTGATGCATAGAGCCTATTCAATATGGGTTCTGTTCATTATGGGAATAGAGCTGGGAAAGATTGAAGGCAGGGGAAGAGGATGACAGAGGGTGAGATGGTTGGATGGCACCACTGACTCAATAGACATGAGTTTGATCAAGCTTCAGGAGATGGTGAAGGACAGAGATGCCTGGTGTGCTGCAGTCCATGGGGTCTCAAGAGTTGAACATGGCTGAGTGACTCAACAACAACAACAACAACAATAACAACAACAACAGCCTCAACAGATTATTTAGTAAATTTCCCTGTGCTATACTATAGGTCCTTATTAACCATCTACTTTATATATAATATTGTGTACCTGTCAGTCTCAGTTTTATAACTAAGTTATAAGTGAAACAGAAATGCAGGATGTCAACATGGGTCTGTATCATCTCTTTGCTGACATTTTAAATTGCCCAATTACATATAGGAGCAGATCAAGCTACAGATATTTTGATGCCTACTAATATATAGAATGTTATGAGCAATAAGCTTAGCATCATTCTCTTGAGGCTAGTTCCTGGAATTGTGCTAGCCATAAATGACATAGATGGAGCAATGTATGTCATAGCTAGAGTCTGGTCATCATGCAGTTAGTCTTTTTCATCTGGTGGGAGTTATAATATCTGTAAAACTACTCAAGAATATGCATAGAGTCTGTGACCCTATTGTTCTAATCATTAACTATGAAGCTTGCTCTTGTGTGACTCTGGGAGACCTGGGAGACTTCATCTTTTCTACAACGAAAGACAGAGGGCATAGAGGGGTCTTTTTACTTGGGAAAGGGGCTGTAGGTTTCTGCTGGGTTACACAGCTATCATCACCATCCATTTTTTGAAATTATTCATCATTCCAGACTGAAGCTCTCTATCCATTATAACTTCTTGTTCTCCCTTCCCTTTAGGCCTTGGTAATCCTTACTCTACATTCTGTCTCTGTGCAGCTGCCTATTTTAGGTACATTATATAAGCGGAATCATACCGTATTTGCCCTTTCATGTCTACTTATTTCACTTACATAATGTCTTCAAGCTTCATCCATTGCAGCTTGCCAGAATTTCATTCTATTTTATTGGCTGAATAATATTCTATTTCATGTATATCAGTTCAGCTCAGTTCAGTCGCTCAGTTGCGTCCGACTCTTTGCGACCCCGTGAACTGCAGCACGCCAGTCCTCCCTGTCCATCACCAACTCCCGGAGTTTACCCAGACTCACGTCCATCGAGTCGATGAGGCCATCCAGCCATCTCATCCTCTGTTGTCCCCTTTTCCTCCTGCCTCCAATCCCTCCCAGCATCAGAGTCTTTTCCAATGAGTCAGCTCTCCACGTGAGGTGGCCAAAGTACTGGAGTTTTAGCTTTAGCATCATTCCTTTCAAAGAACACCCACAGGATTGATCTCCTTTATTTACTTATTTTTTAAAAATAAATTTATTTATTTTAATTGGAGGCTAATTACTTTACAATATTGTATTAGTTTTGCCATACATCAACATGAATCTGCCACTGGTGTACACGTGTTCCTAGAATGGACTGGTTGGAGCTCCTTGCAGTCCAAGGGACTCTCAAGAGTCTTCTCCAACACCACAGTTCAAAGCATCAATTCTTCGGTGCTCAGCTTTCTTCACAGTCCAACTCTCACATCCATACATGACCACAGGAAAAACCATAGCCTTGACTAGACGGACCTTTGTTGGCAAAAGGTCTAGATTGGTCATAACTTTTTTTCCAAGGAGTAAGTGTCTTTTAATTTCATGGCTGCAGTCACCATCTGCAGTGATTTTGGAGCCCCAAAAAATAAAGTCTGACACTGTTTCCACTGTTTCCTCATCTATTTAAAAGTTTTTACTTTGTATTATGATATAGCTGATTAACAATGTTGTGATAGTTTCAGGGAAAAAGGGAAGGGAGTCAACCATACATATACGTGTATCCATTCTCCCCCAATTCCCCCCTCCCACCCAGGCTGCCACATAATATTGAGCAGAGTTCTATGTGTTATACAGTAGGTCCTCGTTGGTCATCCATTTTAAATATAGCAGTGTGTACATATCTATCCTAAATTCCCTAATGATCCCATACTGTTTTTAAAAGATTCCATTTTCTGTTAATGGATATTTGGATTATTTCCACATTTCAGCTATTGTGAATAAGGCTGCAATAAGCATTGGTGTACAAGTGTATGTTGGAGTCTCTGTTTTGAAATTTTTGGGTGTGTCCCTAGAAGTAGAATTTCTAAATCATATGATAATTCTATGTTTACTTTTTTGAGGAACTGCCAAATTGTTTTCCACAGGGGCTGTTCCATTTTTCATCCTTGTCAGCAATGCATAAGGGTTCCGTTTTCTTCATGTTCTTTTAAAAAAAATTACTTAAGTCAATTTAATTTTTAAATATTTCCAGGCAGTAGGTTGAAAATTCCTCTTCATTTCTTCTTGTGCCCCCTCACCCACCCCAGGGATGTATTGAGGTCCAAGGAACAAGGTGTTAGGGTTTGGGCCTTTAAGTCACTGAAATGTTATTTGCTACTGACTGAATGCTTCAGAATTGGAAGTTTTCTGTTGCTTCCATCACCTTTGAGACATGGGGCATTCTTGGAAAGCAGGGAATCCCAGAGTCTCTAAGTTCAGTTCTTACATGTAGCATACAGACATTTCCTCTGAGGTCATACAAGACCCCCATATTATCAGAAAGCCCATCCTGGTGCTTGGTACTCTACAACACTCAGACCACTCGTTCAGTCTCTAGAAATCATTTTGCTCTCTGCGGGCAAGTTTCATCTCCTCCTGTTGTTTCTTCCAAATCTCCAGTTTCTCTTAAAAATTTTGCAAACCTGTCCACCTTCAAAACACCAGAAGTCTTATGTGCAACTTCTGTTTTCCGGCCAACCACATACTTTCCCAGAAATAAGGAAGTTCGAAGTCATAGTCAGCTACCTGATCAATTCAATAAGGGAAGGAAATAGGGAGATTTGGTGGGGGGATTATTAATATTTTTAAGTATTATCCAGACAAATAAACATTACAAGTTAAAATTTATGCATATTTTGGAGAAAATTTGAGAAATACAGTAAATAGAAAGAAAAAATAGAAATTATTTATAATCATAGCACCTAAAGTTAACATTTTGAAAACTAATCTTCCAATTTTTCTCTAAACACAGAAATGTACTTTACAACTTTAAGTTCATACTATATATTTTATCTTTCAATATGCTAATCACCATTTCTCAAATAACTAGATAAATATGTTAAAATAATTTTTCATATGATCCAAAAATCTAGTGTCTGCTCTACTAGTTCTGGGGTTTCTGAATGACAGAGAACCTGCTTCTGGTTATTTATTTTTCACTTGCTATTTCTGGTTTTATCTAAACACTATGTGTTGTCCAATATAATAATCACTGTCCATATGTGGTTACCTACATTTAAATTAGTTAAATTAACATAAACTGAGAATTTAGTTCCCCAGTCACATTAGCCACATTGCAAATACTCAGCAAGCACATGTGGCTAGTGGCTCTCATATTAGAACAGACAGACCTAGAGCACTCTATCACTGCAGAATGTTTTATTGGGCAGCACTCCTGAGGATCAATGAAACTCATCTAACTCTTCCCTTGCAACTGCTACCATTTCCTCTCGTCACTTAGCTCCCACTGCCACATTCCCCTGAACACAAAAAACACATTGCTGCTAGACTGCTAGATGTTAAAAAAAAAAAAAGGTATGGTTATAAACGTTTAGCAATAGCAGAGGCTTCTTTGGCGGCTCAGAGGTAAAGTATCTTCCTTCAGTGTAGGGGACTTGGGTACAGTCCCTGGATCTGTAAAGTCCTCTGGAGAAGGAAACGGCAACCCACTTAAGTATTCTTGCCTCGGAAATCCCATGAATAGAGGAGCTTGCTGGGCTACAATCCATGGGATTGCAAAAGCCAGACACAACTTAGTGACTAAACCACCACCATCAGTAATAGCAGAGGAATTATTGCAAAAAAATAGGAAATGACTTAAAACCAAAAAATGGGTGTCAGTGTTGCTCAGGTTCACTAACCTGCAGGCCCAGTGTATAAATCCAGCCAACTAGTTAACCAACCAACTAGTTAGTCAGTTCTGCAACTGATGGGTAAAGCATCATTATCTTTTTGTCCAAATGTTATCTTGTCTTGAATATTTATTATTCTCTTGAGTATTATTGAGTATTATTTTGAGTTTTGAGTATAGGTTTTGAGTATTATTTATTCTCTTCTAATGAAAAACTCTGTGTATATAAATAAATATATTTTGTAAAGTTAAAAATTAATATCAAGTATTCTTATGAAATTAGATGCCCATTTTTGTTACAAGAGCAACTCTTCCTTAGTCCCTGGCCTGCAGTGATAGTTTTGACTTTCTTTTTGCTCTTCCCTGAGAGGTAGTTACAGAACATTTTTTGCAGTGTTAACTAACCTTTCTATCTTTTAGGCTACCAATGAATGCATAAACTTAAAACCCCTGTTACATTAATATGCTGTGGAATTAGGCTCCTAATTGTCTAAATCTCCCCATATATGGACTGGCCCATGGTCTTCTCTTATAGAACCAGAGAATCTCCTTCATAAACCTTTCCTAAACAAAAGAGCTTTTTTCCCCTAAGAAGAATTTCGCCATTCTTCTAAAATGCTGAAGAAATTTGTTTTTATAATTGACAGTTCTTTTCTTTCTGCTTCATGCTGCTTGTTTCACTTCTCAATATTTCATAAGTACTGTCATAATTATTTTTGGTGAAAGTCTGTAATAGTTTTTGGCTATATTCTTTACTTAACTATCTCTTGATGTTGTATATTCAGGATATTTCTCCAAGCTAGATTTTTAGGAGTAGAATCATTTGATCTAGAATAATTTAGCAAATATTCAGTATTCTTCCACTGTAGATGAGTTTACAGCCCTATGCTTCACCCAAGCTACTAGCTTTGGTCAATGAAACTTCAGTACCTTTGACAGAAGTAGAAATCTTAAATGCGCTTCTGCTGTTTGGATTGTCCTCTGGCACTTCAATAATCTGTCATGAAAAGAGCATATTCTGTGTAGCTACTGACATTCAGACTTGACCCTAGAGTAAAAACATGGGAGTATGGCTGAATCCAACCCATAGCTTAGAACCAAGCTCAGTTGACTCCTTCTAAAGCAGAGTCACCAGCTGAACTCATCCTAGATCAACCAACCTGCAGTCTACCTGAAGAAGCATGACCCTGGGAAAAAAGTACTTGTTAAAATAATAATGAAAAAAAAAAAAGGAGAAAAAAAAATGATACGCTCAATGCTCTCTCTACAGTCTCAATTCAAGGTTAGTGCAGGAACATGAAGAAAAAATTTGGATGTCATGAAAGAAATTCATCTTTTATAGCCAGAGTCAAAATTTCTGAAAAACAAACCTACAGTCAAATTCTAAGTGTAGTTGAGTTACCGAGTAATAAGAAATATTTATCTTGAAGAAGTTTTAATGAACTTCCCAGAGAAATGCATATTGATGCTCATCAAGACCTACCTCTACCAGCTCTCATTTCTTCTAGATCTATAACCATTTTTAACTTCTATCAGTTGTCATGGCTTGGGTATATATGTGACCTGGGATGAGGTACCATATGCATGAAAACAATTTCAGGCTTTTTCTAATTTATATCTATAGAGAGTATAAATTAGAAAATGGGAGTGAGTCCTAATACTGTTGGATCAGGGTGAAAGAAATACAAGATAAGGTAATATTTTACCAGATTTCACAGTAAGAAGAAATGCTGATTTTGATGTATTTGCTTAGGGAACTGGGAGTGACTCTAACATGTTGGTTGACTTAAACCTGGACTCAAAAGTGGTCCATTCTGGATAAAATTGAAATGCCAGAATTTCCTTGGTATATTGTAGAGGAGGCTGTATAAATACAAGAAAATTTCTTCATTTGGTAAAGACAAAGGAATAGGAATGAGATTTACTCTTCCATCTGTAACAGTGTTTAAAATATATACAGTAGTCATTTGGAAGATACTGGCTATGGCAGAACAAAGAACAGTGATCCCTGTGAGGTGGAATGCAATACGCTCCATGAGTTGAGAAGATAGTATTGAGTCCTGGTAGACCAGGACAGAGATGCAGAAGAGAGAGATTAACAAAATGAGAACTCTAGAGCTCCGTAGAGGATCTGCTTGAGTGTTCCGCTGAATAACAATTAATGTGAGAAAAATTTCTGTGGCCAAGGAAGGAGTCACTCCCTAAATTAGTTGTAACAAGGCTTGCTGCTCACAAAAGGTCAGGGACAATGTCTGTCCTCAGAGACTTGACTGGGAAATCCTCAAAATTCATGGGGTATTATGTAGAATATCAAGTGTTTTTAGCCCTGAATTGAGCACTGCTCTGGTCTCATCCTTAAAAAAAAAAAAAAAAAAAAAAAAATCTTAAAAATAAGATGCAATAAAATCAGATGGTTTTTAGGTAAGTAAATTGCACTTAAAACAAAGCTCAAGAATATATAGAAGTATAAAAATACCCATCATTCAACAAGGTAAAATTCATAATTTCTAACATCCAATAAAAAATTACCAGCTACGTAAAAAGCAAGAAAAACAGTCCATATTGAGGAAACAAATCAATCAATTGAACATACACAGAATTAATGCAGATGTTAGAATGAGCAGGCAAGGACAGTAAAACAGTTATTATAGCCATATTTCATATGTACTAAAAGATAAACCAAAGCATGAATGGTATTTTTTAAAAGATCGAAGTTGAAATTCTACAGGTGAAAATGAATATCTAAAATGAAATATATAGTGGATAAGATTAACAGATTAGACATTGCAGAAGTGATTAGTAAATATGAAGATAGCATTAAACTATCCAAATGAAATAAAGGAAAAACAAAAAAGGGGAGTATGTCTGAGCTGTGGGATAACTTCAAGTGGCCTAATATACATGCAACTTGAGTTCTTAAAGAGGAGAAAATAAGAGAAGAGAAAAAATTATTGGAAGAATGAATCGTCAAAAATTTTACTAATTTGATGAAAAACATTATGCAGATAAATTCAGTGAATCCCAAGTACAAGAAATATGAGGAGAAAAGCTCCACCAAGGCCCACCATAATCAAATTGCTCAAAACTAATTATAAAGAGAAAATCTTAAAAGTAGCCAGAGACAAAGACCCTATGTACAGAGAAGTCATAGTAAAGATAATAGCAGGTTCATTGTAATAGACAATACAAGCAAGGGTAAGATGCAGCAATGTCTTTAAAAACTGAAAGAAAAAACAATCTGGAATGCTATACCCAGTGAAAATATCTTTGAAAAATAAAGGCTTTTTAGACATACAAAAAATGCATAAGTCCATCATCATCAGACCCATACTGAGAGAAATGCAAAAGGAAAATTTTCAGGCAGAAGGAAAATATTGAATGGAAATATTGACCTACACAAAGGAATAAAGAGTACCAGACTGGTAATTACCTTTGTAAATATGTAAGTTTTTTATTATTCAAACATTAAGGGGTATTGGAATTCTGAAATGGATTATGTACAAGCTATTAATATTTCACATAGTATATCCCATGGGAAAATCCAGAGGATGGTACCTTCCCAAAAGCTAGAGAAATACATTGGTGGGAGAAATTTCAAGATTCTTTAAGTCTTCTGTACTATATTTTCTTTGAGGGCCAGAGATTCTGACATGTTTCAATGGCAGGAAAAATGGCAGGAAATTCTGACATTTTTCAATGGTAGATTTCTGAAATGCCTCTTTGAATTCAGTGGGAATAATTGAATCCTGTAGTGGTGGTAAGGGTCAAGTAATATCACTTATTCAACAGAGACTAGATAGCTATTATAATTAAAATCAATGTCAAAGCAGTAATAAGAAAGTATTGACCCACAGATGTCCTAGGCTTTGACTAATGGATTAAAGTTGTCCTTTTGACTGACACAGGTGAATGATAAGTAGAGCTTTGAACTAAGGTCCATATCAAAGCAAGCTCATGTGGTCCCTGGACACATTTAAAAGACATTTTCCAATTTTTGAATGCATGGTTGAAATATACATACTCAATAACTGGCAGAACCCAAATACTGTTCCTTTAATTGGCATAGTGAAAGTTATTCTGATAGGAAAGCCAGAGAAAACGGCTAGTGGAAACCCTTTGAACTTCTACTACTACCAAAAAAGTGAACCAAAAGCAATTTGTTTCCCTAAGAAAGTGCAGAGCTTAGTGAACCATCGGAGACTTGAAAGAACTGGAGATTATGATTTCTACATCATCATTCAACTCACCTCTTTGGCCTATGAGGAGAAAAATGGTCATAAAATTATTAATATATAGGCTTATCATTAAGTTAATGAGATGATGACTCCAGTTGATGGTGTCAACTGACACAGTCCATCCTATCTGCTATGTAGCTGTTGATTCAGAAAAATATTTTTCCTTTTACCTGTTTTACCACTAGAAGTAGTTTGTTTTCACCTGGAAGTGCCATCAATTCATCATTTCTGTTCTACCTATTATTACATCAACTCTCAATTTTTCTGTCTTAATTAGTCCGTAGTTCATCTTTCCATTCCAAAGAATATTATAGTCCTGTGGCATAACTTAAGAACAGAGAGAAAGCTAGGAGGATAGTGGTAGAAGGCAAAGCTTAGAAAATTGGCAAGGGCCAGACAATTCAGCTTCTTGTACATTAAGGATTTGAAAGATGTTAAAGATTTTTGTCTTTAGGTTAAAAACAATGGAAAGTCTTTAAACTTTTAAAAACTCAAGGGATTGGTAAAGATGGCAATATTTTTAAAAATTGTTATTTAAATAACAATAAGAAACATTCTATTTAAGAACAACATGAGAATAGCCTTCTGAAGAGATCACTAGGTATATTGTCAAAAACGGATTCGAATGGTGAGGAACAAGAATTGAAGAGAAATTAATTAAGGAACTAGTACATTATTTCATGTTAGAGATGGTGGTAGCTTAGAATATGGTGCAAACGATATGGAAAATATGAATGGATATAAAAGAATAAAGAATAGATGGGTCTCAAAGATGATTAACTTTTGGAGTGTGACAAGAGTCCAGTATCGTGGGTGAATCTGATAGTTTTAAGTTATGCATCTGAGTGCATTGTGTAACTATTCAATGTGATTAGAAAGATTGGAGAGAGCAGTGAGTTTTAGAGGAAATCTGGTGTTTGACATATTGTGACTGAAGGATACATATGGAGATGTGAAACAAAATACATACTGTTTTAGAAGACAGGTGTGAGCTAGATTTAGAACTGCTAAAGTTATGTACATATACTTGGTAAATTATTTATTTGCCTATAAAAATGTAATAGAATGTGTAGAGGGACCAGGCTTCAGCCTTGAGAAATTTAAGCATCTAAGTAACAAGCAGAGGAAGATGAATCTGCAGAAAAAAGGTTTAGTTATAGAAAGAATGACCAGACAGCTAGGTAGAAAACCAGTAGATAATACTATTCATGGAAACCATGGCACTGTTTCAAGAAGTAAAGTGAAGTTAACAATGCTAACATGTACCAAGAGCTGGAAAGCGTCCATTGGCTTGGCAATATGCAAGGGACTGTTAACCTCAGAGGCCAAATTAGATTGAATATCAGTAAATGGTATTGAAACAAATAGGAATCTATAACTCTTTTAAGAGGTTATAATCTATAACTCTTATAAGAAGTTATAACTTTGACTCTGAAAGTGAGGGGAAACATGGAGATGGAGGTGTTAGCTAGAATGGGGTCTGACTATAGAGGTAAAAATACACTTTAAAACATTTTTATGCATGTTTAAATGTCACTGGGAATGACACAATGTTAGGAATCACTTTAACATGCAGAAAAGAGGAATTATTTGGTAATGTAATGTTTATGAAAAATAAGGAAAGAGTAGAATCCAAGACCCATGTGAAAAGATTGATTTTAATTAGAAGTACAGACTGGAAAGAAGGAAAAGATGAGTGCAGATGGAGATTCATAGAATTGGTTAGTAGGAAATTGGGAGAATATATCTCTTATGGCTTACAAGTGAAGAAGGAAACAATCTCATCTGCTAAAAATGATGTGAAAAAGCAAGAAAGAGGCAGTGTGTTTGGAAGGGTGGGGGTATAAAGAAGATATAAAATAATCATTGAAAAAGTAAATTAACAAGAAGAAAAATATTGTAAGGTTGCTATGCAAGGTGGAAGACCCATTTGAAACTGGTTACACTGAATCCAAAAAAACATCACATCTATTTCTGCTTCATTACCTATGCTAAAGCCTTTGATTGTGTGGCTCACAACAAACTCTGGAATATTCTTAAAGAGATGGGAATTCCAGACCACCTTACCTGCCTCCGGAGAAACCTGTATGCAGGACAAGAAGCAGCAGTTAGAACTGACATGGAACAACAGACTTGTTCAAAATTGGGAAAGTAGTATAACAAGGCTGTATATTGTCACTCTGCTTATTTAACTTATATGCAGAGTACATCATATAAAATGCTGGACTGGATGACTCACAGGCTGGAATCAAAATTGCTGGGATAAATATCAACAACCTCAGGTATGCATATGATACCACTTTAATGGCAGAAAGTGAAGGGAAATTAAAAAGCTTCTTGAGGAAGGTGAAAGGAGAATGGAAAAGCTGGCTTAAAACTCAAAATTGAAAAATTCAAAATTTGAAAAACTTAAAATTCAAAAAATGAAGCTCATGACATCTGATCTCATCACTTCTTGGCAAATAGATGAGGGGAAGTGTGGAAACAGTGTCAGGTTTCATATTCTTGGGCTCTGAAATCACTGTGACCAGTGACTGCAGCCACAAAATTAAAAGACTCTTGCTCCTTGGAAAGAAAGCAGTGACAAACCTAGAGAGTTTGAGACATGACTTTGCTGACAAAGTATCATATTGTCAGAGCATTGGTTTTTCAGGTAGTTATGTATGGATGTGACAGTTGGATCATAAAGAAGGCTGCGTCAAAGAATTGATGCTTTTGAACTATGGTGCTGGAGAAGACTCTTGAGAGTCCCTTGGACAGCAAAGAGATCACACTAGTCAATCCTAAAGGAAATCAACCCTGAATATTCATTGGAAGGACTGATGCTAAAGCTGAAGCTCCAATATTGGCCACCTAATGCAAGGAGTTGACTCACTGGAAAAAATACTGATGCTGGGAAAGATTGAGGGCAAGAGAAAAAGGGGACAACAAAGGATGAGATGGTTAGATGGCATCACTGACTCAATGGGCATGAGTTTGAACACACTCAGGGAGATAATGAAGGACAGGGAAGCCTGGTGTGCTACAGTCCATGGGATTACAAAGAGTTGGACACAACATAGCGACTGAACAGCGACTCTGGATTTGTCTGCCATTGCAATGTGCAGTTGAAAAAGTATGTGCAGAGAAAGAGGAATATAGGGCGGATTCAGATTTGGGGCTTTCTAAACACTTACAAGAAAGCAAAGAGGCAAAGGAGCATTTGTTATTGGCAGGACTGCTATTGAATTTGAGCTCTATAGTCTCTAGATTAATTAAGGAACTGAAGAAAGAGTGGGCAGGTGGATTAGGAGGAAAGAGAAGCACAACAGAAAGTCCTGTGCAGTCAAAGGTCAAGAATGAGTGGTTAAGTAAGTAAGCTGAACGTAAAGGAAATTATAGACAGAGAACAGGATGTTTGAATTAGTAATTTTGTGTGCAGTGTTGTGGTGTAATATTATGATGTAACAGAGTCTGGGGTGTTACCGAGGAGGTAATTTGTTGGGGAGAATCTACTTTAAACCATGCTAAATTTTAATTTCACTCTTCAAAGTCAATATAATGACAATTATCACTTTTAACCCTGACACTTGGCATTTATATTATAAAAAAATAATAAATCCACTAGGGATAGCTTTGCATGTTCAGTCTCTGAATTCATTCTCACAGACTTCATTTACATGTGTTCATCTGCTGGCAACTGTAAAGTTTTATATTTAGAGGGCACACTTCCTCTCAATGGCATTCAAATTTCTCTTACCCATTAGCCAGAGTTTCCTAAGTCTGCGGTTTCACAACCTTGGTTGATCATCAGAATCACCTGTGGAGTTTTTTAATTCATAAATTCCCACCTGCCCAGGGTTAACCACACTCAGTAGTTCTCAGGTGCGGCGTGGGAAATCTGTATATTAAACAAAAGCTACCCAAGTAATTCTGACAACTTGCTAGGGATGGCAATCATTGCCCTGAGGGATGGGGGGAAATATCCTGCCTCTGACTTATCAGTTCCCTCATACAAACTTCTGGAGCTAGACATGTCAAGGAAAGCAGCTAGAGTTCCACAGACTATAAACAAATGCAGCCAAAATTTACATTACATGGAACTAATTTATGTATTTTTAAATAATGAAAATATTAAGACATTCTGTTATTTTGCCTTCTTATTGTCCTTAATTAAGAAAGGAGAAGAGTTTCACAATTTCTCTATTATATGAATAATACCTAGAGAATAATATTATTGTAACATTGCTGTATAATAGCTGTGTGATAGACTTTACTGTAAAATGGTACAGTTTTTTGATATCTATTTCAACATTTTCTTTTTAAAAATATTCTCCTCCATATCTGATCTTTGGAGACTGAAAAAAGAGAGAGGACTTGGAAAGCTATTGTAGAAAACTACATTAGAGATGATGGTGGCAGAAACTACAAAAATAGTAAAAGGAATCCAAAGAAGAGAGAAAGTTGAAAGTGATTTATTAGACAAGATAGATACAATTTGGCATTAGGGATGGTACATTCAGATTTTTATTGGAGTTCTAAAACTAACTGTGCATGAGTTATATCTTTAAGTGCCACAAAGTAGAAATGTTTTTATTTTGGTTTAAAGATTGTACATTTGGCTTATTTAAAATTATATGATTATTCCTAATACTAGCTTATTTTTTAACCAAAAACAATCAGAGACTTAAAACCAACTTTCAAAGTTGCTGTTGTCACAAACACTGTTTAACCTAAGAAGGACCAGAAAAAGAAGAATTGAGAAACAAGTGCACTGTACCTTGGTTCCTATTTCCTATGGGAAGTCTTAAAAGAATTGAAGATAAAACTCATGGGGGATGGAGGAAGTGAAATTAATTTTGTAAGTCAGTTTAACCAGAGAACATCTAGAATAAAATGGTAATAAGACTCACCAACTACAGGCAGAGGAAATCAAACCCTTTTAATGTTCACATGTAAGGAAATAGAATTCACTGACTATGAAACACTACTGTGAACGTATGCATGGCCTACTAGTTTGTGCTTAAGTTAAACTCATTTTATTTTTACCTTAATCCTTACAAAATAATTATTTCTTGCAGTTGATAGCTCACCCTAAATGGAAACCTGACTTTGGCTCAATAGATGACTTGGAAGAATTATTTATGGCTTGTGTATAAAATGTGTGATTGATATGTAGTAAGAATGAATAGGGGTTTCCCTGGTGGCTCAGTAGTAAAGAATCCATTTGCAATGCAGGAGCCACTGGAGACTCAGGTTAGATTTCTAGGTCAGGAAGACCCCCTGGAGGAGGGCATGGCAACCCACTCCAGAATTCTTGCCTGGAGAATCCCATGAACAGAGCCTGGCAGTCTAAGTCCACAGGGTCACAAAGAGTCAGACATGACTGAAGTGACTTAGCACGGATGCACAAGAATGGATAAACAGAGCTAGTTGAAAGGATGAGGATCCAAAATAATATTGACTTGAAATTCAGTTCAAGTGAAACATGGAGAATACTGTAAATATAACTATAAATACTGTGTGCTCAATTAATTTTAAAACATTCAAATGTATAAGGTCAGTATGGAAATTAACATGGCTTAAGAGCAGCCCGTGTTAGAACAACTTCAGGATTTAATTAACTCAATATTAGCCAATAATATGATTATATAGTCTAAACCACTACTGCTATCTTGGAACACATTAATTCAAGCATAGTGATCAGGAAAAGAGGAATGATAATTGCATTCTTTTCTTCACTGTTAATACTGAAAAATGTTGCAATCAGCTTTGCCTATTGTAATTTAGAAAGAGCATAAGCAAATCGGGTTGTATTCAAATGTGGATGAAGACAATGGTACAAAAACTTGAATCCATAATTAAAGTTAGCAAAAGAAGCAAAATACTTGGCCTATAGAAGAGAAAGACACAGCTGGTGTCAAATATGTGAAGGAGAATTATTATTTGTTTTTAATTAATTTATTTTAATTGGAGGCGAATTAGTTTACAATATTTTGGTGGGTTTGCCATACATTGACATGAAACAGCCATAGATGTACACGTGTCCCCATCTTGAACCCCCCCTCCCACCTCCCTCCCCATCCCATCCCTCTGAGTCATCCCAGTGCACCAGCCCTGAGCACCCTGTCTCATGCATCAGCCTGGACTGGCGGTCTGTTTCACATGTGATAATATACATGTTTCAATGTTATTCTCTCAGATCATCCAACCCCCTCCCAAAAAAAGAATTAGATTCATTCTGTGTAGTTCCAACTGATAAGACTCAGATAGGCTAATGGGTGAAAAGAGCAGGTAGGCAAATTTTGTCTACATGCCCAAGCAAGTATAAATGGTTTAACAAATTTTGGCTAACAGGGAACTAGTAAACCTCTTTGGGGATAATACTAACACAGAAAGTCTTGCATAAAGTATCAGAATATAATGTTCAATGGCCTTCAAAAATTGCTCAAAATTGCTCAAATATTGGTGCCAAACTGACCACATCCAAACAATCATCTGGGAGATCATTAAAAGCAAAAGTTCTAGATTCTTCACCTGGGGCTTCTAAGTTATTTGGACTTAGTTGTGTTGTGGCACAGGACCCCAGATTTTAACATGCTCCTGGGTGATTGTGATGACCAGCCATATTTAGAAACCACCAAATCACGTTATTTCTAAAAGTCCACTCCAGCTCTTAAATGCTATAATCCCAAATACTTAGAAAAGATCATGTGTGTGTGTGTGTGTGTGTGTATGTACAGTTGTGTCTGACTCTTTGTGACCCTAGGGACTGTGATCCAACAGGACCTTCTGAACATGAAATTTACCAGGCGAGAATACTGGAGTGGGTTGCCATTTCCTAACCACCTCCCTGCTCCCTGCCCCCTCCCCCCCCCCAAAAAAAAGATCATACTCTTGACAAAATGATATAATGAAGTATTCAGTGAAGTTAAGATTTAATTTTTATTTATTAATTGTTGGTATGTAAATATCCTTAAAAACATGTCCTGAAAGAGAATTTGGAAGAATTAAGAAACAAAACCAAACACTAGATATTTTTTTCTGCTGTCTAGTCATTCCACTAGATTATTTAAGAACATAGATGTTTCTTAGATTTCATGGAAGTCCTGGGGTGAAATCTACTCCTTTGCAGTCCTGCAGAAAGCACCGGTCTTTCTTAGTTTGATATTGGGGTTTTCCAAAAGGACCAAAGGATCTTTTGTACAAATAGCCAACTATATTGTCTACCATTGTTGCTCATTTAAAAAACATATTAGAAAGAAAACTGTTATGATTAAAAGTTTCACAGAGCACAAATTTCTTTAGTCAGCATGAACATAAGCCAGCAACCCTCAGCAATTATTTCTACAATATTTCTTATCTACTTCTGTATTCTGGTTCCGCTGTATGCACTCAAACATGTGGCAACCCAGGACCTTGGACAGTAATTCATTTCCCAAGAGCAAGGACAGCTGAACTGAAAAGGGTGGGATAAAAGCGGAGTTTCTATGGGTGAGACTATAGACCTATTCTCAGTAGGTCAGTCCTGAAAGTACTAACAGACTTAAAAATCATAGCACACAAAGAGTTGAAACGATTCTTAAATGGTATAAAGTAAACCCCTGTTACAAATGAGAAAACAGAGATCCGGAGAAGACATGTGACTTGGCCTAAGTCTTTCGCTTAGAAAGTAACAGACATGAGACTAGAATCTGAATCTCCAGTCTTAGGTCTGCTGAAGAAGAACCTAAGATTCCATTAAGATACCACTTTGAGAAAAAAGAGCCCCATATGAATGGAGATGGGAAGCCATGGTGGGAGATACAATTAACACTGTATATACTCTGTGTTGACAACCAGACCTGGAGAGTGATTTGCTCTGCATGTAGAAGGTAGGTAAATGGGATGACAGGGAGGGGCAATCAATAATGGTGGCAATTTAAGAGCTAGTTAAAGAAAAGAACTGGACTAAATTCAGGTTATTGAGATGGAAATTTAATCTGGGCTCTCTGGAGTTAAAAGATCTCTGGATTTATATCATAAATAGAGCATAAGAAATAGAAAGAGAACCAGAAACAGACTACAAAGAATAATATTCTTCAAAGAAAGAGAATTAGATGCATACAGCACCCTGTGGATTCCTTGGGGCTAGAGTGGGAGAGATAACACTGAGAGAGAAATTATTGGATTTCCCTGTACCACCACAATATTATCATATTATTCACACTAAAGTAATTTAAGATACTACAGCAATTTTAAAATTAAAAATTAGGTTAATGTTAGAAGGGTCTTCAAATAAATTAGTGTCTAGGAGGGAATATAAGGAAGGAACATTCCAGAAGGAAGTTAGGATTTTGATTCACCAATTAAATTGGAAAACAACCAGGTGTTATAAAATAAAACTTTGTATAAATGCTGTAAACCTAAAACTTTCCAGCTGTCATTCAATCTTTTGGATAGGAATCTGGACTTATCATTAAATTGGGTAAGTGTTTAGGTCAATTTTGGAATATGTTTGGTGGAATATTATGTGAATATTAAAGTGATATGTATGAAAATTTTAGAAATGTATTTTTTAAATGTAGGGCCTAGGATAAGTGAAACATATATCACAAAGTTATTGTGAGGATTAAAATAAATAATTAATATTAAAATAATTTTAAACAATAAAGTGGTATTAAAATATATAATATCATAATTATACTATGGAAAAAATATTCTTGCATTTGGGTAAAATTTATAAAAGACCATAGAGTATCTACAGCTCTTGTAAGGAGACTTATGGTACTACTTTGGGGTCAACAGAGAAGCAGTGAAGTGGGATGTTTTTCTACCAACACTGCATTTATCATTAGTTCAGAATTGCTTGGGGGAACATGGCTCTCAAACAGTTCTGACTTGCCTGCTTTCGGCCCAATATTCCTTCATCATAAGAAAGAAGCCTAAGGACTGGGGATCCCAGTGCTTGCAGTAAATAGCCTTAGTCATGTAGAAGTAAAACAGCAAAGGGCCCTCTAGCTATAGCATCATCAGCTACAGGCCTTTTCACATCGGACAGAAGATATCTCTCAAATCGGTCACTGTGTTTCTGCTTTCTGTGTGAATTAACTCACAGACCTTATAGCTACTTATCACTTCACACCTTTTCTGGGCTGCAAATTTTTAATCTATATTTCACATTCTATCTTTCCCCCAAATCCTAGTTTTACATTCCTGGATGTTGATAGCATAAATCCACTTTGATAGCACCATCAACAAATATCCGTTGCCAAAATCCGTTGTATCATAAAAAAAGCAAGAGTGTTCCAGAAAAATATCTATTTCTGCTTTATTGACTACACCAAAGCCTCTGACTGTGTGGGTCACAACAAACTGTGGAAAATTCTTAAAGAGATGGGAATACCAGACCACCTGACTTGCCTCTTGAGGAATCTTTATGCAGGTCAGGAAGCAACAGTTAGAACTGGACATGGAACAACAGACTGCTTCCAAATTGGCAACGGAGTACGTCAAGGCTGTGTATTGTCACCCTGCTTATTTAACTTATATGCAGAATATATCATGCGAAATGCTGGGCTGGATGAAGCACAAACTGGAATCAAGTTTGCTGGGAGAAATATCAATACCCTCAGATAAGCAGATGACACCACCCTTATGGCAGAAAGCGAAGAAGAACTAAAAAGCCTCTTGATGAAAGTGAAAGAAGAGAGTGAAAAAGTTGGCTTAAAGCTCAACATTCAGAAAACTAAGATCATGGCATCTGGTCTCATCACTTCATGACAGATGGGGAAACAATGGAAACAGTGACAGGCTTTATTTTTCTTTGGGGCTCCAAAATCACTGCAGATGGTGACTGCAGCCATGAAATTAAAAGACGCTTGCTTTTTGGAAGAAAAGTTATGACCAACCTAGACAGCTTATTAAAAAGCAGAGACATTACTGTGCCAACAAAGGTACGTCTAGTCAAAGCTATGTTTTTTTCCAGTAGTCATGTATGGGTGTGAGAGTTGGAGTATAAAGAAAGCTGATTGCTGAGGAATTGATGCTTTTGAACTGTGCTGTTGGAGAAGACTCTTGAGGGTCTCTTGGACTGAAACGAGATCCAACCAGTTCATCCTAAAGGAAATCAGTCCTGAATATCCTTTGGAAGGACTGATGCTGAAGCTGGATCTCCAATACTTTGGCCGCCTGATGCGAAGAACTGACTCCTTGGAAAAGACCCTGATGCTGGGAAAGATTGAAGGCGGGGAGAGAAGGGGACTACAGAGGATGAGATGGTTGGATTGCATCACTGACTCGATGGACATGAGTTTGAGTAAGCTCCAGGAGTTAGTGATAGGGAAGCCTGGTGTGCTGCAGTCATGGGGTCACAAACAGTCAGACATGACTGAGTGACTGAACTGATCAAAAAATATCCATAAATACATATTAAGCCCTAATATGGTATCAGGTATTGCTTAGGTAGTGGGAATATGCCAGTGGGGGGATGCTCAGTTATGTCCAACTCTTTGTGACCCCTTGGACCATACAGTCCATGGAATTCTCCAGTCAAGAATACTGGTGTGGGTTTCCTTCTCCAGCGAATCTTCCCAACCCAGGGATCAAACGCAGGTCTTTCACACTGCAGGTGGATTATTTAGCAGCTGAGCCACCAGGGAAGCCCAAAGTAAATTTTTCTTCACAGATTTTAAAGCATGAAGGTGAATAGAGGTATATAGGTAAATAAACAGGTGATTTTAGAGTATGCAAAGCCCTAGGATATGGGCAGTCCAGAGTGCTGTGGGAGATGCTGGAGGGGCATAAGCCTGAATGTGAGGAGTCAGGAATGTTCCCTGGGAGAAGTAAGGCCTGAAATGAGACCCTAAGGATGAGTCGGAGTTAATGAATCTTATCAAAACTGCTTTCCCAAGAATCAGCTCAAGGCCTAGAGCAGAGTAAATTCTTGATTAATGTATGCCAAATGTGTGAATGAGGAAAAAAACACTTCAGGAGGAGAAAAAAATATATAGGAGACTCAGTATTTTGAGAGAAATCATTTTGCAGGGCTTTCCAGGTGGCTTAGCAGGGAAGAATCTGCTAACACAAGAGACACAGGAGATATGAATTTGATTCTGTCAGGAAGAGGGCTGTCAGGAACATCTCCTGGAGGAGGAAATGGTAATTTACTTCAGTATTCTTGCCTGGAAATTTCCATGGACAGAAGAGCCTTGTGGGCTACAATCCACTGGGTTTGCAAATAGTTGGATATGACTGAGCAACAGAATACACAGGCACACAAATGGTAGCAATATTGTATGGGTGGGAAAGGGGTGAATCTCCCTCTGAGATAAAGGCAACCCATGATAAAAGAAAGCTGTTCATTCTAAAAAATAGAAATGTGTATATGTACCTTCAGCCATTAAAAAGAATACATTTGAATCAGTTCTAATGAGGTGGATGAAACTGGAGCCGATTATACAGAGTGAAGTAAGCCAGAAAGAAAAACACCAATACAGTATACTAACACATATATATGGAATTTAGAAAGATGGTAATGATAACCCTGTATGTGAGACAGCAAAAGAGACACAGATGTATAGAACGGACTTTTGGACTCTGAGGGAGAGGAAGAGGGTGGGATGATTTGGGAGAATGGCACTGAAACATGTATACTATCATGTAAGAAATGAATCACCAGTCTATGTTCGATACAGGATACAGGATGCTTGGGGCTGGTGCATGGGGATGATCCAGAGAGATGATGTGGGGTGGGAGGTGGGAGGGGGGTTCAGGATTGGGAACTCATGTACACCCGTGGTGGATTCACGTCAATGTATGGCAAAACCAATACAGTATTGTAAAGTAAAATAAAGTAAAATAAAAATTAAAAAAAAAGAAATGTGACTTTTAAAAGTTCATTTATTTCCTGTGCATTGCGCACTTCCTTCTAGCTCTAATAACTCTGAGCACAGTTAAACGGTGAAAAAGAAGCATTCTGCAGGGGTTGTGAGCTCCAAGCTTGAAGCTTGAGAGATGAGTAGTCGTCCAAAAGAGGAGCAACGGTAATAATTATGTAAAAGAAGTTGGAATAATATATTGGTGAGGGAATAGCTTGTTCAAGGATGAAAGCTCAGAGATTTGGCAACTTTAGGTGGTAAGGCATGTGATTCAGTCATGTGAAAGGGAAGTCAAGAGCAAAAAGATGAAAGGGCCCTGCTCATAGGTCTCATATGGCATATTAAAATATTTACACTTGAGGATAATGATAAGTCAAACATTTCATATGAATCTATATGATCAAGTAGAAAGAAAGAGTGAGATGTTGAGAAAATCTGACTGGTTGGCCACCTGACAAGGTTTCTCAAGGTAAATATGTGTGTTTCTACATTCCAAGGCATAATCTTTGACTTCACTGTTTCAGAAACTGACTTTCGTCAACATAAGAACTATGGATTATTTTTTGGATAGCAGATAGTCTTTCACTAACAGAACTTCCAAGAAACTTTCTCTATCAATTATATAAATTTTCCAGTGATCAGAATAGTTATGTATCCTACATGGAATCTCTCCTCCCTTTTCTGTATCCAACTCTAAACCTTGGAAGATTACTTGTTAGAATCAAAGATACAAGTATTAATGTATTGAGGGATATTTTATCCCAGCCTGTGGCTCTCAACCCTGACTGTATATTAGAATTATTCAGGGAACTTTTAAAAAATTACTGATGTCCTCTTTAGGTCAATAAAATCAGAATCTCTAAGAGTTTACCCCAATTTACTTTTGTAGACACCTCACATGATTCTGTTGTGCAGATACTGAGGCCTCATACAACCTGATGAAATAGTTTCTCTAATTAGCAGATGTTCAGATCATTCTAAATTCAGTGTTTGCTCACTGCACAACACAAGATACATATTTCCAGCTGACCCCAGGTTTCCTAACTTCTGTTGCAAACCACCTTTATACCATTGACATATGCTATCTTTTTTCACTTTAAAATATTTCAAACATCCAGGAAAAATAGAATAATGAATAACTGAACTCAAACCCAAATTTTTTCAGATCTAACCATTTTGTAAATTTAGTTCAGATGTTTTATAAAATTACAGATATGAATTTAAGTCCCCTATGTACCCCTGTCTAATCCAATTCTCCTACTTGTCTGCTTAGACATAACAGTGATCCTAAAAGTGGTATTCATCATTTCTATGCATATCCTTTTACTAAAAATGGATGCTTTGTTTATTTGTTTATTTAGGCAAAGCAACAGACTGTATTGGGAAAGCATGCTTGGGAAGAGGGCAGTAGGGCAGGGAACCCAAGAGATCTGCTCTGCCACATGGCTCTCAGTCCTGGGTTTTATGGTAATGGGATTAGTTTCCAAGTGGTCTTTGGCCAATCATCTGGCTCAGAGTACTTCCTGGTGGCACACACATTTTTCAATCAAGATGAATGCTAACAAGTAGGATTCTGGGAGATGGATGGACATGTGACGTCTCCTTTTGACCTTTCCCATACTCTTCTGGTTAGTTCTGGCTTATAAGTTCTGTGTTTCTTAACAGGATCTCCTGTCATAAAACAATTCATGCAGATGGTTCCTATGGTGCCTGACCAGGGTGGGTAGTTTCAGTCAGTGTGCTTCCTCTAACAACTCCACTCTGAGAGACTTCATACTCAAGATACTGGGAACTGGGGTGGAGGTCTCTTCCTTCTGTAACTACTTCCTGCTAGGCATGGATGTAGTGCTGCTTAGCAGAGAAGTCTCTATCTCATCTAAGTCAAGGCATTCCATATCTGAAACTAACTTCCACCCTTGTAGTTATAGCGAGTTACCTGAAACTGTTGGATCGTGTCAGAGACGAAACAGACAGAGGTAAAACAAGAGGCTAAGCAGGATGGTCATCACTGGGCCCAGAAAAGGAAGGCAAAATTTGGGGTGAGGGCTTCAGGGTGTGTGATTTGTTGGTGGTGAGGAGAGTGTTCCAGGAATATTGTGCTTAGCCTAAAATTATCATCTTCTACCTGAGTGGGGCTCCAGTTCCGCAGAAGAACTCAAAGAAATTGCTATGCATATTCCTTGTGTAGGAACCAGGACCCTGCCAAAAATGGATGCATTCTTTAATGGATGCAGATCAGTACCGTTTTGTGTACTTGTATCTTTTACATAAATGGTATCATCCTTCATGTAGCCTGCAATTTTCAATCATTGATCAAGAGTACATTCTGGAGAATTTATGTTAATACATTCAACTTTAATTCAACCCTTTTCACTGATGTATGAATGATATGAGTTTATATAAATGCAGTTTTCATGCTAGAGTTTATTTTGGGTATATATCTAGAAGTGGAAATTGAGTCAACATATATATATATATATATATATATATATATATATATATACACACACACACACACAATTTTCCTTGATGTGACTAAATTATTCTCAAAACAATATCTAATTTATTTCCCTACCAGAAGGGTGTGAAATTTCCCTTTGTGTTACATTCTTATCAATGCTTGTCATTGTTGCAAATGCAAAATTAAAATTTAGCCAGTCTAGTAGGTGTACAATAATATTGGTTTAAATCTGTAATCCCTTTATTACTAATGAAATTGAGCATATTTTGATATACACTGGGTATACAGTTTTCTTTGACTAGCAAACAAGAGTCAAATTTTTTTTTATCCAGCATAGAAAAACTTAATGATGTTCTTTAGGAGAAAATATTTCATGAAGTGTAGAACAAAATACCCATTTGATCATGAGTTATTGCAAATAATAGAGAATTATAGGAGAAATATATAAATAGTATGTTATCATATAAAAGCGGAAAGCAGAAAAATATCTAATGGATGCTTAATGAAAGAAAAGGATTGGGAAAATATTGATACAATGGAAATTATTTAAAGGAAGAATTGCCTATCTCTATGGCAAAGAAGATTGATCTTTCCTTGTGTTTTGTGAACCACACATTTTGTCTACGAGAAAATTCGGTCTTGTCATGCACCAGGTAAGTGATATGCGCTATCACTTTGCACAAGATGCAGTGCTTCCTAGAAAGGAGAGGAGGTTTCAGTGATATAGAAATCTTTGGGGAGCTAAAATCTTTTGGGATCATTTTGTTATTCACAGGTATTTGAAGCTACCCTTTGAGAACAGTAGAATGAGATTTTTGCCTCTTTTGCCCAGCAATTAGAATAATGCCTTGCTGCTGTTCAGTTGTTAAGTCATGTCCAACTGCGACCCCATGTCAAACTCACATTCATTGAGTTGGTGATGCTATCTAAGCATCGTTTCCTCTGCCGTTCCCTTCTCCTTTTGCCTTCAATCTTTCCCAAAATATCAGAGTCTTTTTTTTAATGAGTTAGCTGTTCGCATCAGGTGGCCAAAGTACTGAAGCTTCATCTTCAGCATCAGTCCTTCCAATGAATATTCAGCATTGGTTTCCTTTGGGATTGATTGGTTTGTCTACTTGCAGTTCCACAGACTCTCAAGAGTCTTCTGCAGTACCACTAATGCCTATCCCACACCATTTGTTCAATAAGCACTTTTGGATAAATGGATGAATGACAAAATAAATGAATATATTGATGCAAACTTGTAAAGATATCATTGCTCTTGCTTGTGATTTCTTTCCAAAAATAAATTCTATCTCCATGTCAGAACCCACAGGAACATAGCTCTTAAATAACAGCAAAAGGGGGCAGTATATGATGGTGGGGTTGGCCGGTTCTCTTAGAGATTCAGAATTGTAAATGTTTAAACTTATAAGGACTTATAGCTCCTTCAATTCTCAGAAAAGCAAAGATAAGTACAAGATAAACTGAATTACACTTACTATGAAGGTCAAGGCAGATTATAGGCAGATTCTTCTCAAAATAGAAGTCTCTTTAGGAAGTCTTATTTTACAGGAGCAGTGGTCACTATGCTTTCAAAAAAACTGACAGCCTAGATATTGGCAGGTATTTATTCTCCACCACCATCCACACCTCCTGGAAAGGTAAATGCTACAGACACCATTGCATCCATTCATTTTATAGCAATAGTATAACATTGAGCTCCTTGATAACTACTCAAAATTCTTGAAGACTTTCCCTTCTGTATTATGTTAATACTGGCAGAAGTAGGTCATAAAGTAATAAATACAGACTCACTAAATACAGACACAGAGGGAAAGAACTGAAAGTAAGCTAGCTGTGAAAAAAAATTTATGGAAAGAAGAAACCATGTGAGGTATTATTACATGTTGAAACTAGGGAACCAGCTTCTGACTCAGTGGAAAAAGTTGTCTTTATTTGTCTAAACAAACTTCAGTGAAGTGGGAGAATCATGACAAAATTTACTCACAATCAAATGAATTTTTTAACAGTTGAAGAAATTAAAGTTACAGGTTAAAGGTTAATGTTAAAAGTCCAAGGAAAGAGTGGTGCAATGCAGGAACAATTCTGAACGAATGCAGTAAGAAGGGAGAAAAAAGCAAACAAGTAGCCACCATCACCACTTATTGAGGCTTAAAACAGTTCCAGTATACGATTATGCAGTTTGCTCTACCCAAAACTAATGTAGAGGCTGAAGCCACATTCCCCAGCATGGGGCTCTTTTTGCTTATAAGGAGGCCTGTTCTGGAGGTTATTGTGCTCAGTCGTGGCTGACTCTTTGCAACCCCATAGACTGCAGCCCACCAGGACCCTCTGTCCTCAGAATTTTTCAGGCTAGAATACTGGAGTGGATTGCTAGGGGTAACTGTCAGACTTTATTTTTTGGGGCTCCAAAATCACTGCAGATGGTGATTCCAGCCATGAAATTAAAAGGCGCTTACTCCTTGGAAGGAAGGTTATGACCAACCTAGATAGCATATTCAAAAGCAGAGACGTTACTTTGCCAACAAAAGTCCGTCTAGTTAAGGCTATGGTTTTTCCAGTGGTCATGTATGGATGTGAGAATTGGACCATAAAGAAAGCTGAGTGCTGAAGAATTGATGCTTTTGAACTGTGGTGTTGGAGCAGACTCTTGAGAGTCCCTTGGACTGCAAGGAGATCCAACCAGTCCATCCTAAAGGAGATCAGTCCTGGGTATTCTTTGGAAGGAATGATGCTAAAGCTGAAACTCTAGTACTTTGGCCACCTCTTGTAAAGAGTTGACTCATTGGAAAAGACTCTGATGCTGGGAGGGATTGGGGGCAGGAGGAAAAGGGTGAGATGACATGGCTGGATGGCATCACGGACTCGATGGACGTGAGTTTGAGTGAATTCCGGGAGTTGGCTATGGACAGGGAGGCCTGGCGTGCTGTCATTCATAGGGTTGCAAAGAGTTGGACACAACTGAGCGACTGAACTGAACTGAACTGAACTCTAGTTTTGGAAGCTATTGCAAAGTGGTGAAGAGTATGTCAACACATTTTCGTGACTACTATTAAACTTTCAAAATCACCCACCAAGGAAGTAGCAAAATGTTCCAAGAGGAAAAAATGCATGTCTAATCACTTTGCACAAGCTCATATTTTTTTATTTATTCTAATTCTCAAAGTATTTCAGAGACATAAAATTTTAGATGTATGATTTACGATAGACCAGGGAATTATAGCCTATGACTTATAGTGGCTGAAACCAGGCAAGTTGTTGAAAGATAAATGGTTGCTAAGAGGAGGAGGAAATATGTTTAGATTCATGGTTGGTTCATTAATCATTTTCATGCATTATTTACCTGTGTTTTATGAGCTATCTTCTAAAACTTCTGAAGCAAGATTTCATTTTCTTTTATTTGCTCTATATTGCAATGGAACTTGAAATGGCTACCAACTACCGGTTAAACCTATATGTTAACTGGCAAGAATTTATTTATTTTATGTGAGATTTAGAGTTTGGAGGGTGACAGATTAAGTTTCCTGTCTGCTGTCACGTCTGATTTTATGGCTCTTTTTTCCATAATAACTAGAATCAAAAGTGTGTGTTTTAGTGTATTGACTCTATTGTCTTGTGATTACAGTTATAGATAGACCATTTATAAACTTTGACCTTTTCATCTACTTGCTGCATTTGCAGATGTTAGCTATCTAATTCTACCATATATATATATACATATATATATATATATATATATATGTATATATATATATATATATATATATCAGAGAAGGCGATGGCACCCACTCCAGTACTCTTGCCTGGAAAATCCCATGGACAGAGGAGCCTGGTGGGCTACAGTCCGTGGGGTTGCTAAGAGTCGGACACGATTGAGCGACTTCACTTTCACTTTTCACTTTCATGCATTGGAGAAGGAAATGGCAACCCACTCCAGTGTTCTTGCCTGGAGAATTCCAGGGATGGCAGAGCCTGGTGAGCTGCCGTCTATGGGGTCGCACAGAGTCGAACATGACTGAAGCGACTTAGCAAGCAAGCAATAATACATATATATATATTATTATATATATATGTAAGAGCATAATATAATATATATAACTATATATATTATATATTATATTATTTATATATATAATAGCATAATCTCGAATTGTTTTGTATTATCTAATGATCTAGGAATTTTAAAAAAGAGACATTTCATAATCTCTAGGTCCATCCAGATTGCTGCAAATGACATTATTTCATTCTTTATAAAGGCTGAATAATATTCCACTGTATATATGTACCACATCTTTACCCATTCCTCTGTAGATGGACATTCAGGTTGCTTCCATGTCTTGGTTATTATAAATAGTGCTGCAATAAGCATTGGGATGCATGTATATTTTCAAATTATGTTTTTTCTTTCCCTCTGGATATATGCCCAGGAGTAGGATTGCTGGATCTTATTGTAGTTCAAGTTTTAGCTTTTTTTTTTAAAGGAACTTTCATACTGTTCTTCATAAGGGTTGTACCAATTTGCATTCCCACCGACAGTATAGAAGGGATCCCTTTTCTCCACACTCTCACAGCATTTATTGTTGGTAGACTTTTTGATGATGGTCATTCTGACTGGTGTTTGGTGATACCGCACTGTAGTTTTGATTTGCATTTCTATAGTAGTGGATGTTGAACATCTTTCATGTGCTTTTTGGCCATCTGTATATCTTCTTTCGGAAAATATCAATTTATATCTTCTGCCCATTTTTTGATTGGCTTGCTTGTTTGTTTGATTTGAGCTGTATAAGCTGTTTGTATTCTGGAATTTAACCTCTTGTCAGTTGCTTCTTTTGCAAATATTTTCTTCCACTCTATGGGTTATTTTTCTTTTTAATTAGCTCATGACAAGAATAATGATATGCGTTAGAGGTTGATATACTTGTTAAAGCAATTTTAAGACCTTTGTAAAAGCTCCAAATCAGTATGCTCACTTGAGTTCATAGGATTTGAAAATTAAAGATTAATTATGTCCTATTTATTTTTTGTTTGTAGTTTCATTACTCTAAGAGGTACATCCAAAAAGGTATTTCTGCAATTTATGCCAAGGAGTATTCTGCCTATGTTTTCCTCTAAGAGTTTTATAGTATCCAGTCTTACATTTAAGTCTTTGATTCATTTTGCATTTATTTATTTATTTATTTTTGGTATGGTGTTAGAGAATGTTCTAGTTTCATTCTTTTACATGTAGTTGTCTAGTTTTCCCAGCACTATTTATTGAAGAGACTGTCTTTTTTTCATTGTATATTCTTGCCTCCTTTGTTGTAGATTAATTGACTACAGGTGTGTGGGTTTATTTCTGGGCTTTCTATCTTGTTCCATTGGTCTATATTTCTGTTTTTGTGCCAGTACCATACTGTCACTTCCTGGCAAATAGATAGGGAGACAATGGAAATAGTGACAAACTTTATTTTCTTGAGCTCCAAAGTCACTGCTGATGGTGATTACAGCTATGAAATTAAAAGACGCTTGCTGTTTGAAAGAAAAGCTATGACCAACCTAGACTGCATATTAAAAAGCAGAGACATTCCTTTGCCAACACAGGTCTATCTAGTCAAAGCTATGGTTTTTCCAGTAGTCATGTATGGATGTAAAAGTTGGACTAGATAGAAAGCTGAGTGCCAAAGAAGCTGATGCTTTTGAACTGTGGTGTTGGAGAAGAACCTCGAGAGTCCCTTGGACTGCAGGGAGATCAAACCAGTCCATCCTAAAGGAAATCAGACCTGAACATTCACTGGAAGGACTGATGCTGAAGCTGAAACTCCAACACTTTGGCCACCTGATGCAAAGAACTAATTCATTGGCAAAGACCCTGATGCTGGGAAAGATTGAAGGCAGGAAGAGAAGGGGACAACTGAAGATGAGATTGGATGGCATCACTGACTTGCTGGACATGAGTATGAGCAAGCTCTGGGAGTTGGTAATGGACAGAGAAGCTTGGTGTTGCTGCAGTCCATGGGGTCACAGAGTCGGACATGACAGCAACTGAATTGAACTGAACCATATTGTTTTCATTACTCTAGCTTTGCCATTTGCAACAAGATGAATGGACCTAGGGACTATCATACTAGTGAAGTGTAGTTAGACAGACAAATATCATATGATAACACATATATGGAACCTAAAACATTATGCAAATGAACTTATTTACAAGACAGAAGCAGACTCACAGACTTCAAAAACAAACTTATAGTTACCAAATGGGATAAATGGGGGGAAGGGATAATTTATGATTTTTGGATGAACATATATATAAAATAAATAACAAGGATGTGCAGTATAATACAAGGAAATTTCCTTAATAATCTGTAATAATCTACATGGGCAAAGAATCTGAAAAAGAATGGATATATTTATATGTTTAACTGAATCACTTTGCTGTATGCCTGAACACAATATTTTAAATCAATTATATATTAAATATAAAATAAAATTATATTTAAAAGGACATCTTTCAAATTATTTGTAAAATTTAAGTTTTACTATGTTTATTTCTGCTGTTTATTGCTTCTGAGTTTATAAACATTGCTTTTTATATTAATTTTCAACTCCTATGAACTCAAGAGAGCATACTGATTTGGAGCTTTTACAGAGGCCTTAAAATTGCTTTAACAAGTGTGTCAACTAATGTATATCATTATTCTTGTCATGAGCTAATTAAATTTTTCACTGGGTTGATATCATTACTTACATTAATTACTAATTTTGCAGATTATAAATTTTGATGGAAATTCAAATATGTTGATGTATGGCAAAACCAATACAATATTGTAAAGTAAAATAATAATAATAAATAAATGATACATGGTTAAAAAAAACTATTTCACTTGATTAATCTTTGTCTTATTTCAAGTGCTGAGAATAATTCTTTCTAATTCCTCTAAATACACAACCTGAACTCTGACATAAAATTTTTCTTCCTGTTAGAATATCAGATATACTGGACTTACAAAACTGCCTTTTTAAAGTTATACTTTTGTTCTTTGTAAGCTTGTATATATATTTCAACTAAATACTGATAAAGTGTAAAATTTGGCTCTATGTTTTCTCAATCTTCAAATCTTCAGAGAAAAGTTTAAAAGTATACTGGATTAATGAGTGAATTAGGGAAAGTGATTAAAAAAATAGAATTATGTTGTAAGTTTTTGGAATTTAAATTAGTGTTATCAGTAAAGTAGTTTCTTAAAATTATTTTTATTTTTATTTATTTATTATTATTATTTTTTAATTTATTTATTTTAATTGGAGGTTAATTACTTTACAATATTGTATTGGTTTTGCCATACATCAACAGGAATCCACCACAGGCATACACGTGTTCCCCATCCTGAACCCCCCTCCCTCCTCCCTCCCTGTAGCATCCCTCTGGATCTTCTCAGTGCACCAGCCCCAAGCATCCAGTATCATGCATCGAACCTGGACTGGCGATTCGTTTCATATATGATATTATACATGTTTCAATGCCATTCTCCCAAATCATCCCACCCTTGCCCTCTCCCACAGAGTCCAAAAGACTGTTCTATACATCTGTGTCTCTTTTGCTGTCTTGCATACAGGGTTATTGCTGCCATCTTTCTAAATTCCATATATATGCAATAGTATGCTGTATTGGTATTTTTCTTTCTGGCTTACTTCAGCAAAGAATATCAACTAAAGATTTCTTCACATGTCAGACAGAAATGGGAGATGATGAGCCACAACAGCTCTGTGTCTTCTTGAAACCCAAGATCTTTGTTTAAATGAAAATTTGGACAAAGCCCAAGTAAGAGAAACAAAGGAACCATTAAGAAGTGTGGAGAAGTCTAGCCCACTACTTACTGTCACGTCACTGCTCTTCTTAATCGGGCCACCTCAAGAGGCAAGACAGGATGCCTCAAATGACAGCAATCAGTCTCCTTTCGCAGGGGCTTCAGGAGGAACGTTCAGAGGTTCTGCACCTCTGAAAATTGTAATTGGCCAAGTCTTTGCTTCAGTAATACGTAAACATAGGATCTGAAAGAACAAAGTATGGTATGCAAACCCATGAGTTTTGCAGAAAGTTAGATCCAAATAGTAGCAAAATCTCTTCTGCTTGACTGCAAAGGAATGAAAACAGAAATGATGATGAAATGAATGTCTAAGACTTAGGCAGCCTACAAAACCCTTAACAACGTCCCTATCGCTTAGCCTCTTGACCACCCTCCACTACTATCACCCTTAGCATCACCACCTAGCCTCAAGATTCTGAAATGTAAATTGATGTTTGGCCACTTTTTATGGACAGTTACTCATTGATTAACATGTGACAGAAGTATTCTCAGGCAACTTAGTATATGAGGTGTTTGTTTTAAATTGGCCACTCCGAAATAATCAAGCAGTTTGGGAGGGGGAAGGAATTGTCCTAGCCAGAATATAAACACTGATTCTACTTAATGTGAAACTACATTAATTCTGCTTTTCAAAAGGGAAGGAACATTTTTTCTTACATGACTCCTGAATGAACTTCTTTTACCATTGAGGGTACAGCATTCCACACCCCTAAGCAAGTGTGGAAACTCCCCAGTAGAGCAGTTCCTCTTCTGCTTTTATATGGATTGACCATATCTTTTTTTCCCAAGAAATCCCTAGGGATTAATGCTTTTTTGCACACATTACTTTTTGTTGTATTCAAGAGACCCACATTCCAAGTGACATTAATCTAATTAATTAGATGGTAAAAATATTGCAGCTGTTTTAAAATTCTGTATTAAGACAATGACAGATTTTTTTTTTAAACACCACTTAAGCTGGGAAAAATTAAATTTCATAGAGAATGATTTACTTGTCTTACTTTCTACCTTGCCTATACACCCACTATATGTATGTGTTCTTGGCAATATTCTAGGAGGTTCTCATCCCAGATTCTGTCACTACTGAAAATCACAATATGAAGATGTGGTAGCTCCACTCTTATAATGGCAATTGTTTCATGCTGGAGCCAGAAGTCTATGGTAAACTAAGCGTAAATATAATTTTGTTGTAGGAAACAGAGATACTTTATGATGACTTGATATCAATCTCCTTTATAATTCACCAGAAATTTGGAAGTTTCTAAACCGATCATAAGTAAAGTAAGAAAGTAATATCGCTCAGTCTTGTCCTACTCTTTGCGACCCCATGGACTGTAGCCTACCAGGCTCCTCTGTCCATGGGATTTTCCAGGCAAGAGTACTGTAGTGGGTTGCCATTTCCTTTTACAGGGGATCTTCCCTACCCAGGGGTCGAACCCCAGTCTCCAGCATTGCAGACAGACGCTTTACCATCTGAGCCACAAAGGAAGCAGATTGTTGGACTTCTCTGGTGGCTCAGATAGTCAAGAATCTGCTTTATCTTTGAGTAAATCACAGACTGGGAGGCATTTTTCAAGGGACTTCTGGGCTAGTTCATTCAACAAACTTAGCATGCATTCTTGATTTATTGCAGTAATGACCCCTTGTACATTTTCAATATTCACCATTAGTTTTATTTTTATCCTTTTCTCTAATCTTAATCACTCTTATTAGTCATCTGTCCAATTAGACTTTTTAAAGAACCCAACTTGGCTTTTATTTGTTTTCTACTTGATTGATTTTTAGTCTTATTTTTAGCATTGCTTTCTTTTTACTTTTTGGATTTTTTTCTAACTTCAAGAAAAACATGCTCTTCAGACTTTTTCTTTGCAACATATCCATGCATGGCTTTGAATTTCATTCTAAAACCTGCATTAGTTGAATTTCACAGATTTTAATGTGATTATTTTCCTTAGGGTTCAGTCTGACATATATACTAATATATATTCATTTCTACTGTGATTTTTTCCCTCTGGTGCATGTGTTACTTAGACATGTCTATCTCAGTTTTCACACACATAGATTTTAAAAATTATTTGTCTTTTAGTTACTGATTTCTAGTTTAATAGCACTGAAGTCAGAGAATATACATTGCATGATTTCAAGTTTTGAAGTTTTTTGAGACAGGTTTTATTATCTATGATTAATGTTTGCAAATTAGCTCTGTGTGCTTGGGGGGAAAAAAGGTGTATTTTGCGTTTGTTGGACTTCCCTGATGGCTCAGTCAGTAAAGAATCTACCTGCAATGCTGGAGACCTGGGTTCGATGCCTGGGGAGGAAAGATCCCCTGGAGGAGGACATGGCAACACACTCCCGTATGATTGTCTGGAGAATCCCCATGGACAGAGGAGCCCGGCAGGCTACAATCCATGGGGTCACAAAGAGTTGGACATGACTGAATGACTAAGCACAGCACAGCACATGTTTTCTATATGTACATACATATAAAACGCATGCTAATTACATTTCACACATTTTCAATATATTTGCAAATTTTCCATCTGTTCATTCTAACCATTATTGACAGACAAATTAAAATTTAGGGCTTTCCTGGTGGCTCAGACAGTAAAGAATCTGCCTGCAAAGAAGGAGATCCAAGTTTGATCTCTGGGTCAGGAAAATACCCAGGGAGAAGGGAATACCTACTACAGTATTTTTGTCTGGAGAGTTTCATGGGCAGAAGAGCCTGGGGGGGCCACAGTCCATGGGGTTGCAAAGAGTTGGATGTGACTGAGTGGCTAATGCTTCCACTTTTCACAAATTAAAATTTGTCTATGAATTTGAATTGCGAATTTGTCTATTTCTTCTTATAGTTCTGTCCAACTTGACTTAAATGCTTTGAGGCTATGTTATAATATACAAATGAATACAAAATCTTACATCATTTGAGTGAATAGTTCATTTACCATTATTTAGTGACTCTCTTTATCTATAGCAATGCTTTATGCCTCAAATTAGATTTTTTACAGGTATTTTCTTGTTACATCTTTTTTTCCTATTATTTTTTTTCAAGTTTCCTATATCCTCAGGGCTTAAAAAAATGAACAGTGTGAACAGTATGAAAAGGCAAAATGATAGGATACTGAAAGAGGAACTCCACAGGTCAGTAGGTGCCCAATATGCTACTGGAGATTAGTGGAGAAATAACTCCAGAAAGAATGAAGGGATGGAGCCAAAGCAAAAACAATACCCAGTTGTGGATATGACTGGTGATAGGAGCAAGGTCTAATGCTGTAAAGAGCAATATTGCATAGGAACCTGGAATGTTAGGTCCATGAATCAAGGCAAGTTGGAAGTGGCCAAACAGGAGATGGCAAGAGTGAACGTCGACATTCTAGGAATCAGCGAACTAAAATGGACTGGAATGGGTGAATTTAACTCAGATGACCATTATATCTACTACTGCGGGCAGGAATCCCTTAGAAGAAATGGAGTTGCCATCATGGTCAACAAAAGAGTCAAAAATGTAGGACTTGGATGGAATCTCAAAAACGACAGAATGATCTCTGTTCGTTTCCAAGGCAAACCATTCAATATCCCAGTAAAGAGCTGAAACTCCAGTACTTTGGCCACCTCATATGAAGAGTTGACTCATTGGAAAAGACTCTGATGCTGAGAGGGATTGGGGGCAGGAGGAAAAGGGGACGACAGAGGAGGAGATGGCTGAATGTCATGACCGACTTGATGGACGTGAGTTTGAGTGAACTCTGGGAGATAGTTATGGACAGGGAGGCCTGGTGTGCTGCAATTCATGGGGTCGCAAAGAGTCGGACACCACTGAGCGACCGAACTGAATACTTAGCAATGTCATGTACCATATAGTTAAACCACTTAAAATATACAATTTAATAATTTAATATATTCATAAGTATATGCGACCATCACCACAGTTGACTTTAGAACATTTCTATTACCTCAAGAAGAAACCTTGTACCCTTTCGTTATCAATCTCCTATCCCCTCGTTATCCTCCTCTCTATCAACAAACAGCCACTAATTTACGTTCTGATAAGAAAAGATACCATACTTGCTCTTAGCCAAAAGACCACGAAGTGATACCATTACTCTACTTTGTGTCTCTACAGATTTCCCTGTTGTGGATTTTCATATCAAGGGATTATACAGTATGCGCAGGTTTGTGACTATCTTTTTTCGCTTAGCATGTTTTCAAAGTTTATCCAACTTGTAACATGTATCAGTACTTTATTCCTCTTAAGGCAGAATAATATTCCATCATATGGGTTGTGTATCCATTCATCAGTTGACTGACATTTGGATTATTTCCACTTTTTGGCTATTAAGAATAATGCTGCTATAAACATTCATTTACAAGTTTTAGTATGAACACATACTTTCATTCTCTAGGATTTTTACCAAGAGGTAAAAATGCTGGGTTTAATCATTTGAGAAATTTCCAAACTATTTTCCAAATAACTTGCACAATTTTATATTCTCACCAGTAGTATAAGAGGATACTGAGTTTTCATATGCTTAAAAACACTTTTTATTTTCTGATTTTATTTTTAATTTTAGTCATCTTGTGGGCCTTGATTTCTGTATTCATTGGCTCAAGAGACTTTCAGGATCAAGGCTCAAATTCTCCAACACCCCCTAAAAGACCTAACTGACTTGCCTTTTCCTCTGTTATTTTGCCCTGATAAGTCCACTTACATATTCTCATTCAGTTCAGTTCAGTTCAGTTCAGTTCAGTCACTCAGTCGTGGCTGAGTCTTTGTGACCCCATGAATCGCAGCACGCCAGGCCTCCCTGTCCTTCACCATCTCCCGGAGTTCACTCAGACTCACGTCCATCGAGTCCGTGATGCCATCCAACCATCTCATCCTCGGTCATCCCCTTCTCCTCCTGCCCACAATCCTCCCAGCATCAGAGTCTTTTCCAATGAGTCAACTCTTCGCATGAGGTGGCCAATGTACTGGAGTTTCAGCTTTAGCATTATTTCTTCCAAAGAAATCCCAGGGTTGATCTCCTTCAGAATGGACTGGTTGGATCTCCTTGCAGTCCATGGGACTCTCAAGAGTCTTCTCCAACACGACAGTTCAAAAGCATCAATTCTTAGGCGCTCAGCCTTCTTCACAGTCCAACTCTCACATCCATACATGACCACTGGAAAAACCATAGCCTTGACTAGACGGACCTTAGTCGGCAAAGTAATGTCTCTGCTTTTGAATATGCTCTCTAGGTTGGTCATAACTTTTCTTCCAAGGAGTAAGCATCTTTTAATTTCATGGCTGCAGTCACCATATGCAGTGACTTTGGAGCCCAAAAAAATAAAGTCTGACACTGTTTCCGCTGCTTCCCCATCTATTTCCCATGAAGTGATGGGACCAGATACCATGATCTTCATTTTCTGAATGTGAGCTTTAAGGCAACCTTTTCACTCTCCTCCTTCACTTTCATCAGGAGGCTTTTTAGTTCCTCTTCACTTTCTGCCATAAGGGTGGTGTCATCTGCATATCGGAGGTTATTGATATATCTCTCAGCAATCTTGATTCCAGCTTGTGCTTATTCCAGCCCAGCGTTTCATGATGTAGTCTGCATATAAGTTAAATAAGCAGGGTGACAATATACAGCCTTGACGTTCTCCTTTTCCTATTTGGAACCAGTCTATTGTTCCATGTCCGTTCTAACTGTTGCTTCCTGACCTGCATAAAGATTTCTGAAGAGGCAGGTCTGGTGGTCTGGCATTCACATCTCTTGAAGTATTCTCCACAGTTTATTGTGATCCACACAATCAAAGGCTTCGACATTGTCAATAAAGCAGAAATAGATGTTTTTCTGGAACTCTTTTGCTTTTTTGATGATCCAGTAGGTGTTGGAAATTTGATCTCTGATTCCTCTGCCTTTTTAAAATACAGCTTGAACATCTGGAAGTTCATGGTTCATGTGCTATTTAAGCCTGGCTTGGAGAATTTTGAGCACTACTTTACTAGCCTGTGGGAGGAGTGCAATTTTGGGGTAGTTTGAGCATTCTTTGGCATTGCGTTTCTTTGGGATTGGAATGAAAAGTGACCTTTTCCAGTCTGTTGTCACTGCTGAGTTTTCCAAATTTGCCAGCATATTGAGTGCAGCACTTTCACAGGATCATCTTTTAGGAATTGAAGTAGTTCAGCTGGAATTCATCACCTCCACTACCTTTGCTCATCGTGACACTTCCTAAGACGCACTTGACTTCACATTCCAGGATGTCTGGCTCCAGGTGACTGATCATACCATCTTTCTTATCTGGGTTGTGAAGATCTTTTTTGTATAGTTCTTCTGTGTATTCTTGTCACCTCTTCTTAATATCTTCTGCTTCTGTTAAGTCCACACTATTTCTGTCCTTTATTGTACCCATATTTGCATGAAATATTCCCTTGGTATCTCTCAAGGGAATTTTCTTGAACAGATCTGTAGTCTTTCCCATTCTATTGTTTTCCTCTTTCTTTGCACTGATCATTGAAGAAGTCTTTCTAGTCTCTCCTTGCTATTTTTTGAACTCTGCATTCAAATGGGTATATCTTTCCTTTTCTCCTTTTTTTCCCCTTCTCTTCTTTTCTCAGGTATTTGTAAGGCCTCCTCGACAGCCATTTTGCTTTTTTTTTGCATTCTTTTTCTTAGGTATGGTCTTGATCCCTGTCTCCTGTACAATGTTATCAACCTCTATCCATAGTTCTCATGCACTCTTTCAGATCTAATCCCTTGAATTTATTTCTCACTTCTACTGTATAATCATAAGGGATTTGATTTAGGTCATACCTGAATGGTCAAGTGGTTTTCCCTACTTTCTTCAATATATGTCTGAATTAGGCAATAAGGAATTCATAATCTGAGTCACAGTCAGCTCCCAGTCTTGTCAGCAAAGAACTAAAGAACCTCTTGATGAAAGTGAAAGAGGAGAGTGAAAAAGTTGGCTTAAAACTCAACATTCAGAAAACTAAGTTCATGGCAACTGGTCCCATCACTTCATAGCAAATAGATGGGAAAACAGTGGAAGCAGTGACAGACTATTTTTGGGAGCTGCAAAATCACTGAAGATGGTGAATGCAGCCATGAAATTAAAAGATGCTTGCTCCTTGGAAGAAAAGTTATGACTAACCTGGACAGCAAAGCAGAGACATTACTTTGCCAGCAAAAGTCCATCTAGTCAAAGCTATGTTGTTTTTTTTTCCAGGAGTCATGTGGAGATATGAGAGACAGACTATAAAGAAAGCTGAGTGCCAAAGAGTTGATGTTTTTGGACTGTAGTGTTGGAGAAGACTTGAGAATCCAACCAGTCTATCCTAAAGGAAATCAGTGCTGAACATTCATTGGAAAGAGTAATGCTCAAGCTAGAGCTCCAATACTTTGGCCACCTGATTTGAAGAACTGACTCCTTGGAAAAGATCCTAATGCTGAGAAAGATTGAAGGCAGGAGCAGAAGGGGATGACAGAGGATGAGATGGTTGGATGGCATCACCGACTCAATGGACATGAGTTTGAGCAAACT
Source organism: Budorcas taxicolor (assembly GCF_023091745.1). Lineage (NCBI taxonomy): Eukaryota > Metazoa > Chordata > Mammalia > Artiodactyla > Bovidae > Budorcas > Budorcas taxicolor. Next base: position 7,179,406 of record NC_068925.1, read on the forward strand.
CTTCATGTTGGTGACGGACAGGGAATCCTGGCATGCTGCATTCCATGTGGTCATAAAGAGTCAGACACGACTGAGTGACTGAACTGAACTGAACTGAACTGATTACTGGGTTTTATTAATAATAGTTAGAAATTCCTTCCAATGCATACCTAATGCCATAGGTGTAGTATAGCTGGATAACTCTGTGCAGCATCCTCATTCTTCCATTGGATTCATGTATATATTTGCTTAAGAAATTTTCTATTGAGTGTTCACCATATTCCAGACAATATTCTCGGAAAGAGGGGATTTGATCGTGGAAAAGCCAGAGACAAAAAAATCCTACCATCATGAGTCTTATAGATGCTGATAAATAAGATCCTTGTAAAAATATAGAAAACATTAAATAGAGTTAAGAACTAAGGAAAAAAGAAAGTACATCAAAGGGAATATGAATGGAAAGATAGATAAAAATGTGAGAAAAACTATCCAGGGAAGAGCAGATTGAGAAAGTGTCTTTGAGTAAGACTAGAAAGAAATCGGGGAGGGAGGTGCTTCCCAGGTGGCACTAGTGGTAAAGAGCCTGCCTGCCAATGTAGGAGACAGAGGAGATGCAGGTTCAATCTTCAGGTTGGGAAGATCCCCTGGAGTGGGGCATAGCAACCCACACAAGTATTCTTGCCTGAAGAATCCAAAGGATTGAGGAGCCTGGCAGATAAGGTCACACAGAGTTGGACAAGACTGAAGCGACTTAGCACCCACACATGAACGCAGAAAGAAATGGAGAGCTGACCATCGGGATATTTAGGAGAAGAGCATTCTGGGCAGAGCACACAAGACCCTCTGTAGTCAAAGGACCCTTCAGAGCATGGAGGGTCTATTCTGGAACAGCAGAAGTCTTTGTGACCAGAGGAGGGAAGAAAAGGAAGGCGGCAGAAGATAAGGCAGCAGAAAACTCAGAGAGGTTAAAGGAAACCAGATCACACAGGGCCAAGCAGTTTTTACTTTGAATGAGATAAGAAATTATTGGAGGGTTTGGAGCAAAAAAAAGTGATTTTTTTTTTTTTTTTTTACCAAAGACTTAAATAGAATCGCTGTAAAACAGTACACACTCAACATGCTTGTCTGCTGAGAACTTGAGTTTTGGTGTTGGTAAGAGGTGTTTGTTTGTAAAAGAATATATTTTGGAAATCCAGGAATGATCACAAGAGTAAACATCAAATATATCATGGATTTACCTGTAAAATCAAGAAAATGACACAAGTGCAAGAACACATGGATGGCTTACTTTATAACTTGGATGTACACAAGGTTTTCTTACTATGGCTCATAATCCAGATACAATAAAAGACTGTATGACCACACAAAAGTTAAAAATGAAAATGTTTACAAGGCAAAAGCACTATACGGACACATCACTTGCACACCCATCAGAAAGGCAAAAATTAGAAAGATGGATAATGTCTAAGACTGACAAGGATATGGAGGCAGAAGAATCCTGATTCAACTGTTGGTAGGACTGCAGACAGGAGAGCCAATAGTTGTAGTGTATATCATCAAAGAATACATGTACTCTGTAACTCTGTTCCTAGACAAAATTTCTGGAAGATTCTTTTATAATTCCATAGGGTACATATATAAGGATGCTTATAATAGCATTGTAACAGCAGAGAGTTAGAGGCAATCTAGGTGCCCATGATGCAGAGTAGATAAGCAAAATGTGCTATATGCAACATATATATGCTACATGTCAGAAGTAACAGATTAAAGGCACATTTAGCAAAATAGGTGGATATTACAAACATCAAAAGTGCCTTGGGCAGCAAGGAGATCAAACCAGTCAATCCTAAAGGAAGTCAACCCTGACTATTCGCTGGATGGATGATGCTGAAGCTGAAGCTTCAATAAGTACTTTCATCACCTTATGCGAAGGTCTTTTCATTGGAAAAGACCCTAATGTTGGGAAGGATTGAAGGCGGGAGGAGAAGCGGGTGACAGAGGATGAGATGGTTGGGTGGCATCACCTACTCAATGGGCATGAGTTTGAGCAAGCTTTGGGAGGTGGTGAAGAACAGGGAAGCCTGACATGCTGCAGCCCATGGGATCACAAACAGTCGGACACAATAGTGACTGAACAACAACGAAAACATAGTGTTTTGTAAAATGTAAAGTAGTTTGAGCATTCTTTGGCAATGGGATTTGGGATTGGAATGAAAACAGATGTTCTCGTCCTGTCGCCATTGCCGAGTTTTCCAAATTTGCTAGCATATTGACTGCAGCACTTTAACAGTATCATCTTTGGGGATTTGAAATGGTTATTTACATAATGAGGTGCTATAAACTGTAAAAAGAATGAGGAATATCTCTGAACTTATATGTAGCGAATTCCAGCATTATCTGTTATATGGGGAAAGTGCATATAAGGTGCTTTCTTTTTATGTAATAAAGAGAAATAAGAAGACATACATAGTCTGTTCATTTGGGAAAAATTTAAGAAGATAAATAAGCCAGAAACTAGTGAAATTGGGTACCTATAAGAAGCGGGTAGAAATGGAGTATAAAGGAAAGGGACAGAATAGAAGGGGTGGGCAGGAGAATGTTTATGATCACACCTTCTTATATACTTCTGATATTTGGAACTATGTTACTGTCTACTGATATAAAAATTAGAAAATAAAAAATGTGGAAAAAACTAAAATGGAATACAAATAAAAACAAATAGATTTAGTAGTATAATATAGCCACACTGCAGGGTGGGGGTAATTAATCTAAGCAACATTTGAACAGAGCAATGTTATTTTATGTTTGCAGATGAAAAGCAAAAACAAAAATATTTTAAACTAGTAGGTTTGGTTTCCACTAGAGTATAGGACTACAAATTGTAAAACTTCTTTCTGTGTATTCTATAACTGAGTAAATATATTAATAGATTATGGATAATGGAAAGTCACGTGGGCCTTAGGAAGCATCGCTATGAACAAAGCTGGAGAAAGGAAAGCTATAAGCATCTGAATGCAGAGTTCCAAAGAATAGCAAGGAGAGATAAGAAAGCCTTCTTCAGCGATCAATGCAAAGAAATAGAGGAAAAGAACAGGATGGGAAAGACTAGAGATTTCTTCAAGAAAATTAGAGATACCAAGGGAACATTTTATGCAAAGATGGGCTCGATAAAGGACAGAAATGGTATGGACCTAACAGAAGCAGAAGATATTAAGAAGAGATGGCAAGAATACACAGAAGAACTCTACAAAAAAGATCTTCACGACCCGGATAATCACAATGGTGTGATCACTCATCTAGAACCAGACATCCTGGAATGTGAAGCGAACAAAGCTAGTGGAGGTGATGGAATCCCAGTTGAGCTATTTCAAATCCTAAAAGATGATGCTGTGAAAGTGCTGCACTCAAAAAACCAGCAATTTGGAAAACTCAGCAGTGGCCACAGGACTGGAAAAGGTCAGTTTTCATTCCAATCCCAAAGAAAGGCAATGCCAAAGATTGCTCAGACTACCACACAATTGCACTCATCTCACATGCTAGTAAAGTAATGCTCAAAATTCTCCAAGCCAAGCTTCAGCAATACATGAACCATGAACTTTCAGATTTTCGAGCTGGATTTAGAAAAAGCAGATGACCCAGAGATCAAATTGCCAACATTTGCTGGATCATCGAAAAAACAAGAGAGTTCCAGAAAAAACATCTATTTCTGCTTTATTGACTATGCCTAAGCCTTTGACTGTGTGGATCACAATAAACTATGGAAAATTCCGAAAGAGATGGGAATACCAGACCACCTGACCTGCCTCTTGAGAAACCTGTATTCAAGTAAGTAAGCGAGAGTTAGAACAGGACATGGAACAATAGACATTCCAAATTGGAAAAGGAGTACGTCAAGGCTGTATATTGTCACCCTGCTTATTTAACTTATATGCAGAGTACATTATGAGAAACTCTGGGCTGGAGGAAGCACAAGCTGGAATCAAGATTGCCGGGAGAAATATCAATAACTTCAGATATGCAGATGACACCACCCTTATGGACTGAAGAGTCTCTTGATGAAGATGAAAGATGAGAGTGAAATAGTTGGCTTAGAACTCAAGATTCAGAAAACTAAGTTCATGGCATCCAGTCCCATCACTTCATGGCAAATAGATGGGGAAACAGTGGCAACAGTGGCTGACTTTTGTTGGCTCCAAAATCACTGCAGATGGTGATGGCAGCCATGAAATTAAAAGATGCTTACTCCTTGGAAGGAAAGTTATGACCAACATAGACAGCATATTAAAAAGCAGAGACATTACTTTGCCAACAAATGTTCATCTAGTCAAGGCTATGGTTTTTCCAGTGGTCATGTATGGATGTGAGAGTTGGACTGTGAAGAAAGCTGAGCACCGAATAATTGATGCTTTTGAACTGTGGTGTTGGAGAAGACTCTTGAGAGTCCCATGGACTGCAAGGAGATCCAACCAGTCCATTCTAAAGGAGATCAGTCCTGGGTGTTCATTGAGGGACTGATGTTGAAGGTGGAACTCCAATACTTTGGCCACCTGATGTGAGGAGCTGACTCATTTGAAAAGACCCTGATGCTGGGAAATATTGAGGGCAGGAGGAGAAGGGGACGACAGAGGATGAGATGGTTGGGTGGCATCACCGATACAATGGACGTGGGTTTGGATGGACTCCAGGAGTTGGTGATGGATAGGGAGGCCTGGCATGCTGCAGTTCATGGGGTTACAAAGAGTTGGACACGACTGAGCTGAACCAAACTGAACTGAATGGGAACTTGGCATCATACTGCTGGAAAGGGAGTTAAAAGGGAAAGAGGGAAGGTTAAAATAACACCTAAAAGGTTTTGGAACAAAATTTGAAGAACTGATATGAATTTATGACTTAGAAATAAATATAGATAGAAATAGATTTAAATAGGTATGGGTATAGATATACAAACATATATTTCCCAGCTCTGCTTTCTGAGCTTTTAGAAGCAATGCTACTAAAATGGAAATGAACACACTTAGTATCCAGATCTTGGTTTTCAGACACCATTTTCTCCTAAAGGAGCCAGAATTCTTTGGATAAATGACAAGTTCTAGTGTTGGGTCTGGACAAATATAAGGTGAGACTGGGACATCTTACTCTGCCAGAAAAGAAATGCTCAAAAAATGGGAGAAACCATTCAAAATGACACAGGAGCTATTTTAAGGGTTCCCATTGGTCAAATCAAGGGCAATCACAATAAATAATGATACCAATATATTATGACCCATTAAATAAATGAAGTCTATATTGGTATAGATATCAAGTCCATGCTGATATAGATAAATAGATGAAAGAACAAATGGGAGAGAAAGGAAAGCATCTCTTGGCTGTAATGCCAACTTAATAAATATAGAAGTTATAACTGAATGAAAAAAAAAAACCATAGTTTCTCAGCCATCATGGTAATAATTGATTCAGGTAAGAATCATAAAAATACTAAATAATAAAATTAGTAGGTGGAAATTTGATGTAAAATAAGATATTTACATAGTTTTAAAGAATCTCCTCTCAAAATGTTTCTTAATTACAAAAAGAAAATGTTAATTTTACACTATTAAAATAGCTGGGCACATACCACTTTAAGTGATCAAAATTAACCATTAGGAACAGGGCAAATAGATAATATGTGCCTCCTGAGATCCAACCAGTCCATTCTGAAGGAGATCAACCCTGGGATTTCTTTGGAAGGAATGATGCTGAAGCTGAAACTCCATTTCTGTGGCCTCCTCATGAGAAGAGTTGACTCATTGGAAAAGACTCTGATGCTGGGAGGGATTGGGGGCAGGAGAAGAAGGGGACGACCGAGGATGAGACGGCTGGATGGCATCACGGACTCGATGGATGTGAATCTGAGTGAATTCCGGGAGATGGTGATGAACAGGGAAGCCTGGCGTGCTGCGATTCATGGGGTCGCAAAGAGTCGGACACGACTGAGCAACTGAACTGAACTGAACTGATATAATGCATTGAAAAGGATCCCTTCTGTGATGTTCCTGAAAAAAATGCATAATCTGAATCCAATCTGATGAAGAAATATCAAGCAAAACCAAATTGAGGCAGCTTCTAGTATGGTCCTGAATGATCTCTGCCTTCTGTTACTCCCACCCGTGTATAGGCCCTCTCACACTGAAAAGGACTGATCTGTATGTCTGTATTAGTCAAGGTTCTCCATAGAAGAAAAGACATAGAGACAGAGAGACACAGATACATGGAGAGAGACACAGACACAAAGACAGAGAGAGAGACAGAGGCAGAAACATGGATTTATAATAAATAATTGTACACACAATTCTGAAAGCTGACAAGTCCCAAGATCTACAAGATGAGTTGGCAAGCTAGAGACCCAGGAGAGGCAATGGAGTAGCTCCAATCCAAAAACCTGCAGGCTTTAGCCCTAGGAAGATCTGACTTTTCAGTTCCAGTCTGAAAGGCGAGAAAAAAAGCCAGTGTCCCAGTCTGAGAGCAGTCAGACAGGAGGAATTCTCCCTTACTCAAGTAATGGTCAGACTTTCCTTCTATTCAGGCCTTTAACTGATCAGATAAGCCTCATCCACATTAAGCAGGGCAATATACTTTATGAGTCTACTGATATTACATGTTAATCTCAGGGATTCCCATCCAAGATGGTTAAATAGGAGGCTCTTGAACTCCCCTTTTCCCATGGACGTATCCAAACACCATCTCCCTGTCAGAACAGAAAGGACAGAAAGCTTATTCAAAGAAATGATAGCTAAAAACTTCCCTAACCTGGGGAAGGAAATGAACCTCCAGGTCCCGGGATCCTAGAGAGCTCCAATTAGATTAATTCAGAGAGACTTAAACCAAAATACATCATAACTCAATCGTCAAAAGTTCAGTTCAGTTCAGTTCAGCCGCTCAGTCATGTCCAACTCTTTGTGACCCCATGAATTGCAGCACGCCAGGCCTCCCTGTCCATCGTCAACTCCCGGAGTTCACCCAAACCCACGTCCATCGAGTCGGTGATGCCATCCAGCCATCTCATCCTCTGTCGTCCCCTTTTCCTCCTGCCTCTAATCCCTCCCAGCATCAGAGTCTTTTCCAATGAGTCATCTCTTCTCATGAGGAGGCCAATGTACTGGAGTTTCAGCTTTAGCATCATTCCTTCCAAAGAACACCTGGGGCTGATCTCCTTCAGAATGGACTGGTTGGATCTCCTTGCAGTCCAAGGGACTCTCCAGAGTCTTCTCCAACACCACAGTTCCAAAGCATCAATTATTCGGTGCTCTGCTTTCTTCACAGTCCAACTCTCACATCCATACATGACCACAGGAAAAACCATAGCCTTGACTAGATGAACCTTTGTTGGCAAAGTAACGTCTCTGCTTTTGAGTATGCTATCTAGGTTGGTCATAACTTTCCTTCCGAGGAGTAAGAGTCTTTTAATTTCATGGCTGCCATCACCATCTGCCTTGATTTTGGAGCCCAAGAAAAGTCTGACACTGTGTCCACTGATTCCCCATCTATTTCCCATGAAGTGATGGGACCAGATGCCATGATCTTAGTTTTCTGAATGTTGAGCTTTAAGCCAACTTTTTCACTCTCGTCTTTCACTTTCATCAAGAGGCTTTTTAGTTCCTCTTCCCTTTCTGCCATAAGGGTGGTGTCATCTGCATATCTGAGGTGATTGATATTTCTCCCGGCAATCTTGATTCCAGCTTGTGCTTCGTCTAGCCCAGCGTTTCTCATGATGTACTCTGCATAGAAGTTAAATAGTTAAAGACTCTTAAAAGCATAAAGAGAAAAGCAATGTATTATGTATAAGAGAACCCTCATAAGACTGGCAGCAGATTTTACAGTAGAAACTTTGCAGGTCAGAAGGGATCAGTGTGATATATTCAGCTGCTGATCAATAATATTGTGTCCAGCAAAGTTGTTTTTGAGAATTCAAGGAAAAATGAAAAGTTTTCCAGACAAGAAAAAGTGAAAGGAATTTGTAATCATAAGACCAGCATTATGAGAAATGTTAAAGGGACTTAGTGAAACCTGAGATAAAATAGCCAATTAGGAACAGAAAACCTTAAAAGTATCAATCTCATTGGAAAAGATATTATTAAATATATAGTTAAATTCAGTTAGAATCAGAATCAGTTCAGTCACTCAGTCATGTCAGACTCTTTGCGATCTCATGGACTGCAGCAAGTCAGGTTTCCCTGTCCATCACCAACTCCTAGAGCTTACTCAAACTCATGTTCATCCAGTCAGTGATGTCATCCAATCATCCCATCCTCTGTCATCCCCTTCTCCTCCTGCCTTCAATCTTTCCCAGCATCAGGGTCTTTTCCAGAGTCAGTTCTTTGCATCAGGTGGCCAAAGTATTGGAGTTTCAGCTTCAGCATCAGTCCTTCCAAAGAATATTCAGGACTGATTTCCTTTAGCATAGACTGGCTTGATCTCTTTGCTGTCTAAGGGATTCTCAAGAGTCTTCTCCAACAGCACAGTTCAAAAGCATAAGTTCTTCAGCTCTCAGCTTTCTTTATAGCCCAACTCTTACATTCATATATGACTACTGGAAAAACCATAGCTTTGACTAGAAGGACCTTTGTTGGCAAAGTTTATGTCTTGGTTTTTTAATAGGCTGTCTAGGTTGGTCATAACTTTTCTTCCAAGGAGCAAGCATCTTTTAATTTCATGGCTGCATTCACCATCTTCAGTGATTTTGGGGCCCCCCAAAATAAAGTCTGTCCTTGTTTCCATTGTTTCCCATCTATTTGCCATGAAGTGATGGGACCAGATGCCATGATCTTAGTTAAACTAAGAATACTCGAATGTTGTGATGTGCTGTGCTGTGCTTAGTCACTCAATCACATATGTCTGTTTGTGACCTCATGGACTACAGCCTGCCTGTCTCCTCTGTCCATGGGAGTTCTCTGTTCACGGGGATTCTCCAGGCAAGAATACAGGAGCTGGCTGCCATGCCCTATTCCAACCCAGGGATTGAACCTAGGTCTCCCACACTACAGGCAGATTCTTTACTATCTGAGCCACCAAGGAAGTCCAAGAACACTACAATGGGTAGCCTATCCCTTCTCCAGGGGATCTTCCTGATCCAGGAACTAAACCTGGGTCTCCTGCATTGCAGGCAGATTCTTTACCAGCTGAGTTACGAGGGAAGCCAATGTTGTAATGGTGGTGGATAAATCACTTATAAATCTAGTACAAAGGTTAGAAGATAAAAGTAGTAAAAGTAACTATAACTACAATAATTCGTTAATGGATATACAAGGTAAAAAAGATGTGAATTGTGATATAGAAAACATAAAATTGTGGGTGGAAGGGTGTAAAAATATAGAGCTTTAGTACATGATCGATCTTAAATTGTCAAAAGCTTAAAGGATAAGGTTATCAGTTCAGTTCAGTCATCCAGTCCTGTCTGACGCATTGCAACCCCATAGACTGCAGCATGCCAAGCTTCCCTGTCCATTACCAACTCCCAGAACTTGCTCAAAATTATTTCCATCCACTTGGTGATGCCATCCAACCATCTCGTTCTGTTGTTCCCTTCTCCTCCTGCCTTCAGTCATTCCCAGGGTCCTTTCCAAAGAGTCAATTCTTTGCATCAGGTGGCCAAGTTATTGGAGCTTCAGCATCAGTGCTTCCAGTGAATATTCAGGACTGGTTTCCTACAGGATGGACTGGTTGGATCTCCTTGCAGTCCAAGGGACTCTCCAGAGTCTTCTCCAACACCACATTTCAAAAGCATCAATTCTTTGGTGCTCAGCTTTCTTTAAAAAAAATTTGTTTTTAATTTTAATTGGAGGCTAATTACTTTACAATATTGTAGCGGTTTTTGCCATACACTGACATGGCACCCCACTCCAGTACTCTTGCCTGGAAAATCCCATGGACGGAGGAGCCTGGAAGGCTGCAGTCCATGGGGTCGCTAGGAGTTGGACATGACTGAGCAACTTCACTTTCACTTTTCACTTTCATGCATTGGAGAAGGAAATGGCACCCCACTCCACTGTTCTTGCCTGGAGAATCCCAGGGACGGGGGAGCCTGGTGGGCTGCCATCTCTGGGGTCACACAGAGTTGGACACGACTGAAGAGACTTAGCAGCAGCAGCAGCAGCAGGCATGAATCAGCCATGGGCGTACATGTGTCCCCCTGTCCTGAACTCCCTCCCACTTCACTCGCCATCCCATTCCTCTGTGTTGTCCCAGTGCACTGGCTTTGAGTGCCCTGTTTCATGCATTGAACTTGGACTGGTCATCAATTTCACGTATGCTAATATTCATGTTTCAATGCTATTCTTTCAAATCATCCCACTTTTGCCTTCTCCCAGAGTCCAGACATCTGTTCATCTGTCTCTTTTGCTGTCTTGCATATAGGGTCACCATTACCATCTTTCTAAATTCCATGTATATGCATTAATATGTTGTATGGGTTTTTTTCTTTTTGACTTCACTCTGTATAATAGGCTCCAGTTTTAGCTGCCTCATTTATAGCCCAGCTCTCACATTCATACAGGACTACTGGAAAAACTATAGCTTTGACTAGATGAACCTTTCTTGGAAAAGGAATATCTGCCTTTAAATGTGCTGTTTATAGCTTTTATAAATGAGCTGTTCATATTTTATAATAACATGCTGGTCATAGCTTTTCTTCCAAGGAACAAGCATCTTTTAATTTCATGGCTGTAGTCGTCACCATCTTCAGTGATTTTGGAGCCCAAGAAAATAAAGTCTCTCACTGTTTCCATTGTTTACCCATCTATTTGCCATGAAATGATGGGACCAGATGCCATAATCTTAGTTTTTTGAATGTTAAATTTTAAGCCAAACTTTTCACCCTCTTTCAGTTTCATCAAGAGGCTCTTCATTTCCTCTTCCTTTCTGCCATAGTGGTTGTATCATCTGTGTATCTAAGGTTATTGATATTCCTCCCAGCAATCTTGATTACAGCTTGCGCTTCATCCAGCATGATGTACCCTGCACATAAGTTAAATAAGCAGGGTGACAATATACAGCCTTGATGTACTCCTTTCTTAATTTGGAAACAGTCTGTTCCATGTCCTGTTCAAACTGTTGCTTCTTGGCCTACATACAGATTTCTCAGGAGGCAGGTAAGGTGGTCTGGGATTTCCATCTCTAAGAATTTTCCACAGTTTCTTATGATCCACACAGTGAAAGGCTTTGGCGTAATCAGTAAAGAAGAAGTAGATGCTTTTCTGGTATTCTTTTGGTTTTTCTATGATCCAGTGGATGTTGGCAATTTGATCTCTGATTCCTCTGCCATTTTAAAATCCATTTTGAACATTAGGAAGTTCATGGTTCACATACTGTTGAAGCCTGGCTTGGATAATTTTGAACATTACTTTGCTAGTGTGTGAGATGAGTGCAATTGTGCTGTAGGTTGAACATTCCCCCACATTGCCTTGCTTTGGGGTTGGAATGAAAACTGACCTTTTCAGTCCTGTGGCCACTGCTGAGTTTTCCAAATTTGCTGGCATATTGAGTACAATGCTTGCATGGCACCATCTTTTAGGATTTGAAATAGCTCAGCTGGAATTCTATCACCTCCACTAGCTTTGTTAGTTGTGACACTTCCTAAGGCCCACTGGACTTTGCATTCCAGGATGTCTGGCTCTAGGTGAATCATCCCACCATCATGGTTATCTGGTTCATTTAGATCTTTTTTTGTAGATAGTTCTTCTGTGTATTCTTGTCACCTCTTCTTAATATTTTTTGTTCTGTTAGGTCCATACCATTTCTGTCCATTACTGAGCCCATCTTTGCATGAAATGTTCCCTTTGTATCTCTAATTTTCTTGAAGAGATCTTAGTTTCTTCCCCTTGCATTGTTTTCCTCTATTTTTTTTTTTCTTTGATCATTGAGGAAGGTTTTCTTATCTGTTTTTGCTTTTCTTTGGAACTCTGCATTCAGATGGGTATGTCTTTCCTTTTCTTTTTTTTGCCTTTCACTTCTCTTCTTTTCTTAAGTATTTGTAAGGCCTCCTCAGACAACTATTTTGACTTTTTTCATTTCTTTTTCTTGCAGATGGTCTTAATCACTGCCTCCTGTATAATGTCATGAACCTCTGTCCATAGTTCTTCAGGCACTGTCTATCATATCCCTTGAATCTCTCTGTCACTTACACTATATAATTGTAAGGGATTTGATACCTGAATGGTCTAGTGGTTTTCACTACTTTATTTTATTTAAATCTGAATTTGTCAGCTCCTGGTCTTGTGGATATCATAAGAGAATACTACAAACAGTTATTATAGTATTGGCAACAAATTGGACAACCTAGAAGAAGCTGACAAATTTCTGGAAATATACAGCTTTTCAAAATTGAATCAGAAAGAAACAGACAATGTGAACATGCCAATCACTAATCGTAAAATTGAATTTTTTAATTTAAAAAATTTCCAGCAAATAAAAGTCCAGAATCAGACAGATTCACAGGGAAATGCTCTCAAAGATATAAATATCTACACTCCTATTCTAAAAAATTTCAGAGGACTCCTAAGTTCATTCTATGAAGACACCGTGATCCTGATACCAAAACTAGACAAACTGAAAGTGAAAGTGAAGTTGCTCAGTAGTGTCCGACTCTTTGCAACCCCATGGACTGTAGCCTACCAGGCTCCTCCCTCCATGAGATTCTCCAAGCAAGGGTACTGGAGTGGGTTGCCATTTCCTTTTCCAGGCAAAGATACCACAAAAAGAAAATTACAGGCAATATCTTTGATGAATATGGATGCAAAAATCTTAGCAAAATATTAGCAAACCAAATTTAACAATATATAAAAAAGGATCATATACAATAATCAAGTGGAATTTATTTCAGAGATGTAAGGATGCGTCAATATTTGCAAATCAGTCATTATGATACATTATATTAACAGAAGAAAGAATAAAAATCACACTATCATCTCAATATATAAAGAAACAGCATTTGACAAAATTTAACATCTCTTCATGATAAAAAGTCTTATCAAAGCTGATATAGAGGTAAATATCTTGTATATGTTGGCATATATTCTAACATAATAAAGGCCATTTATGGCAAACCCACAACTGGCATCATACTCAGTGATGAAATTGAAAGCTTTTCTTCTAAAACTAGAGACAAGAAAGGGGTGCCCACTTTTGCTACTTTTTAACATAGTATATGAAGTCTTAGCTATAGTAATCAGACGAGAGAAAATTAAAAGGCATCCAAATTGGAAGGGGAAAAGGTAAAGCTTCCACTGTTTGCTTTGCAGATGGCATGATATTTTATATAGAATGCTCTAGCATCTCTACCAAAACTATTAGCACTAATAAATTAATTTGGTTAAGATGTAGAATATAATATTTATATATAGAAACTTGTTACTTGTCTATATACTAATAATGAATTACCAGAAAAAAGTAAGGAAATAACCCCATTTACAATTGCATCAGAAAGAATAAAATACCTAGGAATAAACTCAACCAAGGAGGAGGAAGATCCATACTCTAAGAAATATGAAACATTAATGAAGAAATCTGAAAATTATACAAAGAGGTGGAAGGATATTCCATCTTCTTTGATTAAAGGATTTAACATTGTTAAAATGTCCATACTATCCAAAGTAATCTACATATTGAATGCAATCCCTATCAAAATACCCATAATATTTTTCACAGAACTAGAAAAACATCTTTAAAAAGTATATGGAATCACCTTGAATTGCCAAGTTGAGAAAAAAGAACAAAACTGGAGGTATCAATTCCCTGAGTTCAAACTATACTAAAAAGCGACAGTGATCAAAACTGTACTGTTTGACATTGAAATGGACACATAAGTCAGTGGAACAGAATATGGAGTCCAGAACCCAAGGCAAAACATTCAATGTCACAGTAATCCAAGTCTATGCCCCAAACACTAATGCTGAAGAAGCTGAAGTTGAATAGTTCTATGAAGACCTACATGACTTTCTAGAACTAACACCAAAGGAAAGGATGTGACTTTCATCATAGGGGACTGGAATGCAAAAGTAGGAAGTCAAGAGATTACTGGAGTAAAAGGCAAATTTGGCCTTGAAGTACAAAATGAAGCAGGGCAAAGGCTAACAGAGTTTTGTCAAGAGAACGACTGATCATAGCAAACACCCTCTTCCAACAACACGAGACTCTACACATGGACAACACCAGATGGTCAATACTGAAATCAGATTGATAATATTCTCTGTAGCTGAAGATGGGCAAACTCTAAACAGTCAGCAAAAACAAGACCAGGGGCTGACTGTGGCTCAGATCATGTCCCCCTTATTGCAAAATTAGACTTAAATTGAAGAATGTAGGGAAAAACCACTGGACCATTCAGGTATGACCTAAATCAAATCCCTTATGATTACACAGTGGAAGTGACAAGTAGATTCAAGGGACTGGATCTGATAGGCAGAGTGCCTGAAGAACTATGGATGGAGGTTTGTAACAGTGTACAGGAGACTATGATCAAAACCATTCCCAAGGAAAAGTAATGCAAAAAGGCAAAATAGTTGCCTGAGGAAGCCTTACAAATAGCTGAGAAAAGAAAAAAAGTTAAAAGCAAGGGAGAAAAGGAAAAATATACTCATCTGAATGCAGAGTTCCAAAGAATAGCAAAGAGAGATAAGAAAGCTTCCCTAAGTGATTAATGCAAAGAATAGAGAAAAACAATAGAATAGGAAGAACCTAGAGATCTCTTCAAGAAAAGTAGAGATATCAAGGGAACATTTCATGCAAAGATGGGCTCAGTAAAGGACAGAAACGGTATGAACCTAACAGAAGCAGAAGATATTAAGAAGAGGTGGCAAGAATACCCAGAACTATACAAAAGAGATCTCAATGACCCAGCTAACCATGATGATGTGATCACTCACCTAGAGCCAGATATAGGAAACATCACTATAAACAAAGCTGGTGGAGATGATGGGATGCTAGCTGAGCTTTTTCAAATCCCAAAAGTTGGTTCTGTGAAAGTCTCATGTACACCCGTGGTGGATTCATGTCAATGTATGGCAAAACCAATACAGTATTGTAAAGTAAAATAAAGTAAAAATTAAAATTAAAAAAAAAAGAAAGTGCTGCACTCAATATGCCAGAAAATTTGGAAAGCTCAGCAGTGGCCACAGGACTGGAAAAGGTCAGTTTTCATTCCAATCCCAAAGAAAGGCAAAGCCAAAGAATGTTCAAACCTACAAACATAGAGTCAATTAATCTACAACAAAGAAGCAAAAATATACAATGGAGGAAAAACATGCCTTTCAATAAATGTGCTGGGAAAATCAGACAGCTATCTATAAAACAATAAGAGTAGAACATTTCTTGTATCCATATGCAAAATAAACTAAAAAATTGATTAAAGACCTAAATGTAAAACCTGTAACCATAATATTAGAAAGAAATCATACTTAGAACACTCTTTGACATGAATAGTAGCAATATTTTTCTTTGATCTGACTCTTAAGGCAAAAGAAATAAAAGCAAAAATAAACAAGTGGGACCAAATTAAA
The DNA here is from genome assembly GCF_023091745.1 of Budorcas taxicolor. Classification (NCBI taxonomy): domain Eukaryota; kingdom Metazoa; phylum Chordata; class Mammalia; order Artiodactyla; family Bovidae; genus Budorcas; species Budorcas taxicolor. Next base: position 7,194,912 of record NC_068925.1, read on the forward strand.
GTTAAAAAAACTTTTCAACAGTAAAGGAAACCATCAACAAAATGAGAGGACAGTCAAATAAATGGAATAAAATATTTGCAACTGATATGACCAGTAAAAGTTTAATATCCAAAATATATAAACAGCTTATACAACACAATATCAAAAAGAAGAAATCCAAAAATGGGCAGATGACCCCAAAAGGCATTTTTTCCAAAGAAGATAGACAAATGGCCAATAAGCGCATGATAAGAGGCCCACCACAGGTTATCATCAGAGAAATGCACATCAAAACCTCAGTGAGAAATCACTTCATACTTGCGGCTATCATCAAAAAGTCTACAAATAACAAAAGTTGACAATGATGTGGACAAAATGGAACCACAGTACATAGTTGAGATTATAAATTAGTGTATCCATTGTGGAAAATAATATATGGATACCTCAAAACAGTAAAAATAGAATTCTCCTATGATCCAGCAATTTCACTGTTGAGTATATATCTGAAGTAAACAAAAAGACACATGCACCCCAATGTTAATAGCAGCATTATTTACAATAGTTATGATATGGAAGTATCCATCAACAGATTCAGTTGAGTTCAGTTCAGTCACTCACTCATGTCCGACTCTCTGAGACCCCATGAACTGCAGCACAACAGGCCTCCCTGTCCATCATCAACTCCCAGAGTTCACCCAAACTCTAGTCTATTGGGTCGGTGATGCCATCCAACCATCTCATCCTCTGTCATCCCCCTCTCCTCCTGCCCTCAATCTTTCCCAGCATCAGAGTCTTTTCAAATATCAGCTCTTTGCATCAGGTGGTCAAAGTATTGGAGTTTCAGCTTCAACATCAGTCCTGGATGCCATTTCAAACTTGTAATGTCATACCTTTCCATCTATATGCTGCTCTAGTTCCACCCCAGAAGTTTTTGTGTACTGTGTCTTTATTATCATTCAGTTTCAAAAAATTTTAATTCCTTGGGATTCTTTTCTTAAGGAGATGGGTTATTTAGAAGTATCATTTATAAGTATTTAAACATTTTGGGATTTTCCAAGTATGTTTATTGATTTCCAATTTAATTTCACTATGACCAGAGAATATATTTCATAAGGTATCAAATATTTGACTTTTTTGAGACCTACTTTGTGGATCATTATGTGGTTTACCTTGGCAAGTGATACATGTGTGCTGAAAAAAGAATAGATTCATTGAGGTTGGGTATTTTAGCAGTTGTTTGGTGTTGTGTTCTTCGTTTTTGCTTCTTTAATTTTTGTGATTTTTCATTAAATGTATGTACATTTAGGATGTTTGTTTTCCTAGTGATTGTTTCTTTTAATATTATATATTGTCCCTCTTTTGCTTTTGTAAAATTCCTTGCCTTCAAATCTTTGTCTGATACTAGCTTAGGCATGCCAGTTTTATTGTGGTTACTCTTTGCATGTTGTAACTTGTCAGTCATTTACTTTTAACCTATCTTTGTCTTTATGATAAATTTTTTGTAGAAAGCATATGGATTGCCAATAAACTGATTTTCTAAGGATAAACAGATAAATGGATAAAGAAGATATGGCATACACACACACACACATATACATGAAATATTATACAATCATAAAAAGAATGAAAATTTGTCATTTGCAGCAATGTGGATAGACCTAGAGGGTGAAGAAAGTCAGACAGAGAAACACAATTGTTCAATGTTATCACTTATATGTGGGATCTAAAAAATGAAACAAAAGCATGCAACAAAAATAGAAACAGACTCATACAGAAAAAAACAATTGTTACCAGTGGGAAGAGAGTACGGTAATGGTCACAATAGGGGTATAGGATTAAGAGACAAACTATCACATACAAAAATAAATAACCTACAAGGGTATGTTATGTAGCACAGGAAAATGTAGCCATTATTTTATAATAAGCTTAAATGAAATATAATCTATAAAAATATTGAACCAGTATGCCATATATCTGAAACTAATATAATATTGTAAATCAACTATACTTCAATAAAAATGAAATAGAATAAAATAATATGAAAAATACCTACAAAAGACATCAGTTCAGTCAGTCATGTCCGACTCTTTGCAACCGCATGGACTGCAGCAGGCCAGGCTTCCCTGTCCATCACCAACTCCCAGAGTTTGCTCAAATTCATGTCCATCCACTCAGTGATGCCATCCAACCATCTCATCCTCTGTCGTTCCCTTCTCCTCCTGCCTTCAATCTTTCCCAGCATCAGGGTCTTTTCCAGAGTCAGTTCTTTGCATCAGGTGGCCAGAGTATTGGAGTCTCAGCTTCAGCATCAGTCCTTCCGGTGAATATTCAAGACTGATTTCCTTTAGGATTGACTGGCTTGATGCCCTTGCTGTCCAAGGGACTCTCAAGAGTCTTCTCCAACACCATAGTTCGAAAGCATCAATTCTTCAGCACTCACCTTTCTTTATAGCTCAACTCTCACATCCATACATGACTACTGGAAAAAACCCTAATCTGATCCCACAAGAGACTGGCCTGTGAGTGTCCAGTAGTCTCCAGCAGAGGCATGGGTTGGTGGTGGCCTGCTATGGGGTCGGGGACACTGAGTGAAGCAGTGCATGCATGGGACCTTTTGAAGGAGGTTGCCATTACACAACAGGGAGGAAACACAGCCCCGCCTCTGCACAGATAATTGGATTAAAGATTTACTGAGCATGGCCCCACCCATCCAAACAAGACCCAGTTTCCCCCACAGTCAAGTGTCCCCCATCAAGAAGCTTTCATAAGCCTCTTATCCTTACCCCTCAGAGTGCAGACAGAATGAAAACCACAATCACAGAAAGCTAATCAAACTGATCACATGGACCACAGCCTTGTCTAACTCAATGAAACTATGAGCCATGCCATGTAGGGCCACCCAAGATAGCCAGGTCATGGTGGAGAGTTCTGACACAACGTAGGCGACTGGAGAAGGCAATGACAAAAGACATACATAAATGGAAAGATATTCTACGCTCATGAATTGAAAGAGTTCACGTTGTTACAATACCCATATTGCCCAAAATGATTCACAGATTCAGTGCAATCCCAATTAAAATTTCAATGGTAGTTTCAACATAAACAGAAAAAAAAAAAAATCCTAAAATTTGTGTGAAGCCACAAGATACCCCTAATAGCCATAGCACTCTTGGGAAAGAAACAAAACTGGAGGCATCACACTTCCTAATTTCAAACTATAAAGAACAAAACTCAGCTTTTTTTTTTTTTCCTATGTAGGGAAAAACCCAATTGTTCCCCAATGTGTGTTTCTTTCTTGTGTCTCTCCTTTACCTTTAGTAGAACACTCCTTCTTACACTTCTGGTGACCAAATACCTGGAGGGCTTTACCCACATCAAGCAGTTCTCTGAGTGTCCTACACTATAATTACAACACTTTATACCCAGAGATTGCATCTCATTCCACAGGTTAAGGGCTCAGCCCTACAAGACTACTCTCATCCCAACTCAGTTGTCATTCAGAAACTCAGTTTATCTCCTGTGGCCATGACCAACTGGCTATAGATTGGAGGTTATAAAAACCTCCTCCTTGAGTCTGATCAATTTGCTAGAGAAGCTCACAAAACTCAGGGCCACACTGCCTCACATTTATCAGTTTATCAAAGGATATAATAAAGGATGAACTTCCCAGGGGGCTCTGTGGTAAAGAATCTGCCTGCCATTGAAGGAGATGCTAAGAAAAGCAGCTCGATCCCTGGGTTGGGAAGATCCCCTGGAGAAGGAAATGACAACCCACTCCACTAGTTCCAGCCTGGAAAATTCCACGGACAGAGGAGCCTCGTGGGCTACAGCCTGTGGGATCACAAAGAGTCAGACATGACTGAGCACACCTTCACCTCACCACCATAATAAAGGTTACAGATGGACAACCAGATGAAGAGATACTTAGGGCAAGCTCTAGGAGGGACCCAAGTGTAAGAACTTCTGTCCACATGGACTGGGGGTATGTCACCCTCCTAGTGCTAATGTCTTCACCAGCCAGGAAGCTCTCTATGGCTGCACTATTGGGATTTTATGGAGGTTTCCTGATGTTCAGTTCAGTTCAGTTCAGTTGCTCAGTCGTGTCTGACATTTTGCGACCCTATGAATCGCAGCACGCCAGGCCTCCCTGTCCATCACCAATTCCCAGAGTTCACTCAGATTCACGTCCATTGAATCAGTGATGCCATCCAGCCATCTCATCCTCTGTCATCCCCTTCTCCTCCTGCCCCCAATCCCTCCCAGCATGAGTCTTTTCTAATGAGTCAACTCTTTGCATGAGGTGGCCAAAGTACTGGAGTTTCAGCTTTAGCATCATTCCTTCCAAGGAAATCCCAGGGCTGATCTCCTTCAGAATGGACTGGTTGGATCTCCTTGCAGTCCAAGGGACTCTCAAGAATATTCTCCAACATCACAGTTCAAAATGTAGTTCAAAATGTAGTTCCTTATGTAGGGGTGGTCAATTATTAACTCCATGTCTAGCCTCTCCCCTCTCTGGAGGATGGGAAAGGGAGGGGGCAAAACTTGCAAGCTTCTAATGATGGCTTGATCTTTCTAGTGACAAGCCTCCATCCAGAAGTCCTGCAAGAGTCACCTCAACAGAACAAAAGATGTTCCTAGTGCTCGTATCTTGAAAATTTACTAGGGTTTTATGAGCTGTGTCAGGGTAGAATCAAAGACAAATATTAGAACAAGATATCCTCCTAGTAAACACCTAGAAAATATCAAGGATTTTAGGAGCTCTGTGCCAGGAAGAAGGAGCAGAGACCAACACATATATTTTATATTATCTCATGTAAACTATATTACAAAGCTATAAAAATCAAAAGAGTATAGTGTTTGCATAAAAACAGACACACAGATCAATGGAAAATAGAACACTCAAAAATAAACCCATATGCTGCTGCTAAGTCGCTTCAGTCGTGTTCGACTCTGTGCGACCCCATAGATGGCAGCCCACCAGGCTCCCCCGTCCCTGGGATTCTCTGGGCAAGAACACTGGAGTGGGTTGCCATTTCCCTTCCCCAAAGCATGAAAGTGAAAAGTGAAAGTGAAGTCGCTCAGTTGTGTCTGACTCCTAGCGACCCCATGGACTGAAGCCTACTAGGCTCCTCCATCCATGGGATTTTCCAGGCAAGAGTACTGGAGTGGGGTGCCATTGCCTTCTCCAATAAACCCATATATATAAGATTAATTATTTTACAACAAAGGAGCTAAGAATAAACAATGAATAGAGGATGGTCTCTTCAGTAAATGGTGTTAGTAAAACTCTACAACCATTGTGAAAGAAAGAAACTGAACCATCTCACACCATACACAAAAATCAACTCAAACTGCATTGAAGACTTGAATGTAAGGCCTGAAACATTAAATACTTGGAAGAACACATGCGGGTAAACTCTTTGACATTGGTCTTAACAATTTCTTTTCTTTGATTTGACACCCAAAGTAAAGACAACATATGCAAAAAATAAACAACTATTACTACATTAAACTAAAAAGCTCCTACATGTCACACATAAAAAGATGCTCAACATGATCAATCATCAAGGAAATGCAAATGAAAACCAAAATGAGGTATCACTTCACACCTGTTAGAATGGCTACTATGATAAGGGATAACAAGTGTTGGATAGGATGTGTATAAAAAGGACTCATATGAATTGATGGAGCTACTATGGAAAAAGAGTAGTTCCTCAAAAAAAAAAAAAAAAAAAGCAGAACTGCTACATTATCCAGCAGTTCCACTTCTGTTATACATCAAAGGGGAAAATAAAAATATGCCATATATATATATATATATTCAACCATGGAAAGAATGAATCTTGCCATTTTTTATAACATGGATGAACTTCGGGAGCATTATATTAAGTGAAACAAGTTGAACAGGGGAAGAGAAATACTGTATGATCTTATTTACATGTGAAATCTAAAAAGAATGAACTCATAATTACAGAACAGATTGCTGGCTGCCAGAGATGGGGGCAGGTGGGAAGTGGGGAAAATGAATGAAGGTGTCAGAAGACACAACCTTCCAGTTATAAGATAAATAAGTTCTGGGTATATAAAGCACAGCAGAATGACTATAGTCAACAATACTGTACTGCATATTTGAAAGTTACTGAAAGAGTAGATCTTAAAAATTATTATAAGAAAACTCTGTAACTATGTAAGGTGATGGATGTTAACTAAACTTACCATTCTAATCATTTTTCAATATGTACATATATCAAATCATTATGATGTACACCTTAAACTAATACAATATTATATATCAACAAAACTGGAAATAATTAACATAAATATACGTTACCAAAAAAAGTTAATATTATCTGAAAACACCCATACAGAAACTCTCAGAATAATTTTGACCATTTATCTGGACATCTCATAGACCAGTCAAGCTGACCCATAAAATTAACCATCACAAGTGTCCAACAGGATACTATGGAAGTAATATAGCATGAGTTCTGAGAATAAATTTTAAATGACATTGTGACTTCTGCTTTTTCCTCTTGTTCTATCAGAAGCCAGCTGGCATATCACAAGGACACTCAAATAGTCCCAGGGCGTGATCCTTCTGGTAAGGATATCTGGCCTCCAACCTACAGCCATGTGATTGAGTCATCTTAGACTTAGATCCTCCAGTCTCAGTCCAACTTTCAGATGACTGCAGTTGTGGTCAGTGTCTGGACTGCAGCCTCATGAAAGCTCTCAAGCCAGAACCACCTTGCTTATATGCTCTCAAATTCCTGATACATGCAATTGTATGAGATAATGTGTGTTTATTCTTGCTTTAAATTAATAAGTTAAGGGTAATTTGCTACTTGCAATAGGTAACTAATTTAAAAGCCATTAAACAAAAATAATTGCTGCTTACTTTCAAAAGTTTCAAAGTCAGGAAAACAAAAAGACTGAAAATCTTTAACAGAATAAATGAGAGAAAGAAAAAAAAAATCTAATGCAATGCATGATCCTAGAATGACTCAGCACCAGGAAAAAAGCAGGTGTGTGTTCCTTTGTGCATGAATTGGCACTTGCCTTCCCCCACTTTTTTTTTTTAACCATAATAACCAATATTAGATGATTGGAGAAACCTGTACTGTCTGTCCCTTAGGTAATACATTAATTTCCTGTTTTTGCTCATTGTACTGAAATTATGTCAGACTATATTCTCGTTTTTAGGAAATACATATTGAAGTATTTAGAAAAGGGGCATCATGCCTGTAACTTATCTCAGAGTTCCAAAGTAAATAATTATATAATTGTAATCATATACACTTATAAACCTATATGTGTATATATCTAAATCTCTATATAACTATATCATAGTTATTAATCTAGAAAGAGGGAGAGCGGGAGAATGAAAAAGAAAATATAGTAAAATGTTAACATTTGGATAATCTGAGTGATGGATGTGTGGGGATCCTTTGTATTATTTTTGCAACTTTTCTGTCTCAGTTATTGCAAAATAAAAAGAAAAGGACATCAGAGGTGGTTTCTATTCCTTAGTTTCCTTTGTAAGTAAACGGTTTTCAAACGGAAGGTTGGAAACATGAATAACTTTTGAAATGAATTTAGCGAATCCAAACCAGAATTTTCAAGAGAGAGAAAGTGGGGAAAGGGGAAAGGGGAAAGGGGAAAGGGGAAAGGGAGAAGAGGGGAAGGGAGATTGA